>NC_081296.1:52477244-53727244 GCF_030435805.1 Mustela lutreola
TATTTTTAAAGTACTACACCCAACGTGGGGCTTGAACTCATGACCCCAAGATCAAGTCACGTGCTCTGCTGACTGAGCCAGCCAGGGATCCCTACTTTTTGGATGTCTTAGCATCCAGATACCTTTCCAGATATTAACTGGATATAATTATAAAGGATATTTATGGAGGCAAGAACTGCATTATAAAAACAGGATAACTATATTCTATTTCTTTCTTTTTTTTTTTTTTTTTTAAAGATTTTATTTATTTGACAGAGAGAGAGAAATCACAAGTAGGCAGAGGGGCAGGCAGAGAGGCAGGCAGAGAGAGCGAGGGGAGGAAGCAGGGTTCCTGCAGAGCAGAGAGCCCAACGTGGGGCTCGATCCCAGGACCCTGGGATCATGACCTGAGCTGAAAGCTGAGGCTTTAACCCACTGAGCCACCCATGCGCCCCCTATATTCTATTTCTTTAAGGCCCCAATAGTAAGATAATATAATCAATAAACATTTTTTAAAAGTGCCAATTAACGAATGCACATACCCCAAATACCTTACTCTGATAGTCAACAGGATTTACTTAATATTCACATGCTAAAATTTAATCAAGAAAAAGGAAAATTCAGGTGTAAATTTCTTACAATGCTGAATGGTACTGTAGCAGTTGCCTTACCGAGATGGTAAAAGTATTCTGGTCTGCTTGAGAGATACAGACTTAGAATGAAGAGATGGAATTCAGGCTACCAAGTCTTCTGAAAATATCTATTAAAACTCTTTTTATTGGGGCGCCTGGGTGGCTCAGTGGGTTAAGCCGCTGCCTTGGGCTCAGGTCATGATCTCAGGGTCCTGGGATCGAGCCCCGCATCGGGCTCTCTGCTCAGAAGGAAGCCTGCTTCCCTTCCTCTCTCTCTGCCTGCCTCTCTGCCTGTTTGTGATCTCTCTCTGTCAAATAAATAAATAAAATCTTTAAAAACAAAACAAAACAAAAAACTCTTTTTATTTACCAAGACAGTTAACTACTTAATTTCACTTCCCAAACAAGTTTCTTCTCTACATAAAAGGTAATGTATTTATCTGCTGACATGAATATTCCATTCCCCATGACAGTTACAGTCCTACTGTAAATTAAGAAACTGACACTGCTTTATAAATTAGCCATGTAACAAAACCCAACTTCTAAACAGGAATTAGAACACAAGCCAAAGTCAGTAACAGCAGAGGCCCAACAATGCTCTTAACTTGAACTGACTAGACATTTAAAAAACAAAGCACCTAAACACACTCACATGTATATATACAAATATGCCCACCTCAAAGGTAGGTGGGAAGACAGGCGAAATGAGTGATGGGGATTAAGGAGTGCAGCTGTAATGATGGGCACTGGGTGATGTAGAGAATTGCTGAATCACTATACTGTATATCTGAAACTAATATAACAGTATATATTAACTATACTGGAGTGAAAATTAAATAAAATAAGGAAATACACCCACCTGAGGACCACCATATATGAACAGCACAGTGGGGTATTTCTTTCCAGGCTGTAGATCATGAGGTTTGTACAGCATCCCATACAATGTAAATCCAGTAGTACTTTCAAAAGAGAAAATCTCTGGAGGGGTGTAGTCAGGAAGAGGACCTATGAGGAGATAACAAAAAAAAAGTACATAAAAGGAGTTCTCTGCAATCTGAGAGCAAGGACAAAAAACCATGATCCCACAACTCCCCTCCCCCCCAAATAAATGACCATCCCCCTTACAGGTGATAAGAAATTACTCAAGAACATTTATCTTTAAGAAAGAAAATTAAATGAACATTTATATTAAATTATTTCAACAAGAGGTACACAATAATCTGAATAATCCTTAGAGCCTAGGAGGTGTTTAGATACAGAAGTATACAAACACTTTGTGCTTGGTTCAATATAACTTAATGATGGTTAAGCCATATATCTGACCAGAAACTGGAAGCACAAATTTAACTCAGTTTAACTTGCTCACAGCAGGTGCTCAATAAACATTTGTTTCTGATCACCAGAGAGTAAGCCTAACCAGGACCCAGAAAAAAATGAAAGTGATGATCAGTATTTGGTTTAACAAGCTATACAGACCTGTCCTAAGTCTCTGTACACTGGATGATGTCACAGTCTAAGCAGAGATCATCACCATATTACAAATCTACCTGTGGACACTGGAACATGCGCTGTGGTTTTGCACTACTTTGTTAATCCCTCAGGAGCTATTCATGAAGGAAAATGCTTAACAGGAAAAAGGATTTGATACATAACATTTTTTGTTTAAGAAATCAAGCATTTAAAAAATAGGTAATTCACAGTGCTATTCACTCCCTATAGAACAAGTGTTCTATCTTTTATTAAAATGGCCACGGTAAGTGCTTAAAAAGTTAAGAAAGCTACCAGCTCGTTATTCCCTGAAGCTGCAGCTTCCCTGCTCAGTCTTATTAGTTTCATGTACATTTTCTTCATCTGTTTAGCTGGGAAATTACCCAAACATGTGAACAAATCATTTTTTAGCTGATATTGTGACTATTTTATTCTTATTTTCAAAAAAGCCCTCCAGGGGCATTTGGCTGGCTCAGTTGGAAGAGCGTGTGACTCCTGATCCAGGGGTCATGAGTTTGAGCCCCACAATGGGTGTAAAGATTGCTTAAATAAAAAATAAAATGAAATTTAAAAACTTCAAAAAGGCTTCCAAAAACCTGCTCTTGCTTGGAATGGGAGGTAACCCATCTTATCTGGTGGTTGATAGAACAGGAAGGGTGGGATCAATCAGAACTCAGAAGCTCAGGGCCAAGTGGTGGTGAGAGTTGAGAAATGTGGACCTATGAAATGGGTTTAGTGCACTTATATACAAATCCTGCATAAAATTGGGTTCAGGAAAATGAGTACCTGCTGAATCCAAAATGGTGGCCCAAAATTCCTTTGTTTTGCAAGTTGGGTCATCTTCAGGACTTGACAGCTTGTAAAGGGACACACAGTGTGGGTTCTTCTGGTTACTATACTTACTTATAAAGAAGTCACAATGCTAGAGAAAGGAGAAACAATTACTTTTTCCCCATGGAAAAATAAAAAGGTGCTACATCTGTCCTGGTGCTAGAGCAGGAGTACGGTTAGAGTTGGACCATTTATGTCCATATACAATGCTGAAGTTAAGAGTAGACTTTTTGGGGGCGCCTGGGTGGTTCAGTTCGTTTAGCGTCAGCCTTAGGCTCAGGTCATGATTTCAGGGTCCTGCAAGAGCACCACATTGGGCTTCCTGCTCAGCTAAGAGCCTCCTTCTCACTCTCCTCTGCCCCTCCCCCCTGCTTGTGTGCACTCTCTGGCTTTCTCTCAAATAAACAATTTTTTTTTAAGGTAGACTTTTTTTTTTTTTAACAGAGAGAGAGAGATCACAAGTAGGCAGAGAGGAAGGCAGAGAGAGTGGGGGAAGCAGGCTCCCCACCGAGTAGAGAGCCCAACGTGGGGCTCGATCCCAGGACCCTGAGATCATGACCTGAGCCGAAGGCAGAGGCTTTAACCCACTGAGCCACCCAGGCGCCCCTAAAGGTAGACTTTTTAAAGTTTTTCCTCAGAGGATCAGACTTCAGCAGGCCAATTTCACTGATTTTTACATTATTCTAAAGGAGTATGTCAAGAGCAGAAGGTTTTTATATGATAGGAAACTCTTTTCCAACAGGGACTTAATACCTGGCTGATGCAGCAAGAGTGGGAATAGCCACGGTCGGTCAGCCTTGTCACCTCTCCAGGGTTTACATAACTGACCACGTATAGGTGATGTTCCAAAGGAGAGTCCTTGGTGCCTTCAAAATATACCAGCTTCCTGACTTCATCAACCTGGATCTGTGAAAAGAAAAAAAAAAGAAAAATCAGTGCTAGCAGGACACTGGCCAGCTTAGTAATTCAACAAACAATTCCCAATTTTATTTAGAATCATTTGAGTCACCCTTTGACTTGTGCCTCTTAAAAAATTTTGCCACCAATGTTAATAAACCTGAGCTGGTTTTGCTTATGACTTTTACCTAAGAATAGATTTTGTCCACAAGGAAAAAGGACATTTGAATTGCATGCTATTGTTAGTTTCCTATGTGGTTGAAATGTGGGCTTTTCTTAAAATGCAAGAGTTATTTCATTAAAATTACAACACTTTACAGGGAAAAAACATACCTATATCACAGCTTAGGTCAACCATTCATGCATATATAAGAGTCTAATTTTAGAAACCTGCATATTTCTCAGTGCAGTATTATCTTAGGCAATACTTTTTTTGGTTTTTCTTTTCTTTTTTTTTTTTACAAACTTACAAAAGTACTTTATCTACGGGGTTGGGAAGTAACAGAACTCAATTACAATTTTAATACTGGTATAGTTTATAAATAAGTATGGATAAAATCTTTTAAGTCTTGGGGCACCTGGGTGGCTCAATGGGTTGAGCCTCTGCTTTCGGCGCAGGTCATGATCTCAGGTCCTGGGATTGAGCCCCACATCGGGCTCTCTGCTCGGCGGGGGGCCTGCTTCCCCTCTCTCTCTGCCTGCCTCTCTGCCTACTTATGATCTCTCTCTCTGGGTCTAATAAATAAAATCTTAAAAAAAAATCTTTTAAGTCTTCATTCAGAACTCAAAAAAACTGTAAGTAAACTCACAGCTGAAGTCATTTAATATTCTTCACAAATTATAGGAGTCTAAATAAATGGCTTTTATTGTCCCTTTAAAAAATCTTCTACCAGTATACTCAAACAGTGTTTAATGAAATTCAAATTTTTTTACACAGCAAAGAAAACAAAGATACATTTCCAAAAGCAAGTATTTTAAAATGCCACATTTTCTCCAAGAAGTTGTTTCTTCATTATTAATTATATTTTAGCACACACAGGTATAGAAAGAAACACAGTTGAGATTAAGTAGTGACATATACAGAAAGGATACAAGGGAGAGGAAATGCCAGAACAAACATTCATGAAGTTTCACAGGCATGTGTCAATCTGCGCAAATGGTTAGGATAGGTTCTGCTCTTGACCTAGCAGCTGACCTTTCAAAACTGGAGAAATTACTGGTTAATTTCTCCCCTGATTTAAAGGTTCTTTCTTTACTTCAAGTGACTACTTTTATTAAACAGAAGTATCAGAATCACCTTGAGAGGTCTGTTAAACAAACTGCTGGGTTCTGCCACCAGAATTTCTGATTCAGAGGGTCTGGAGTGGACACAAGAATTTACGTTTCTAAAATGTTCCCAGGCGATGCTTAGGCTGTGCAGCTGGTCCAAGGACCATACTTTGAGAACCACTCTCCAACACTGAGGAGAACATGGGCTTAAAAGGCTCAAAGCTTTACCCAATTATTGCCATTCAAAATCTTTGGGTGGGAATAAGGTCACTGGCAAAAGCAGAGGAAAATGTAACTTAAAAAAAAATAAGGCCAGGGGCACCTGGGTGGCTCAGTGGGTTAAAGCCTCTGCCTTCGGTTCCGGTCATGATCCCAGGGTCCTGGGATCAAGCCCCGCATCGGGTTCTCTGCTTAGCAGGGAGCCCGCTTCCTCCTCTCTCTCTCTGCCTGCCTCTCTGCCTACTTGCGATCTTTGTCAAATAAATAAATAAATAAATAAAATATATAAAAAAATAAGGTGAGGATAGAGGGGATATGGAAGAGTAAGAAAGGGAGACACAAACATATTACATAAGTAAGCATGACCGAAAAAAAGGGAAGAAAACTAAATAAGAGTCTGATCTATGTAAATACAATTCTGTGGGTTCCCTCAGTATTATCCAACCATTACACAGCAGGAACTTTACAATAGTATAATTTTTTATTATCCACAGTAAGACTGTTCTCAAATGATAATAACATCCAATTTCCTTAGATAGAAAAGATATATTTGGATATATAACCAGAAGGCCATGTGAGACTCTCAGTGGACATTAGACTTTAATGGTTACTTGTGATATTCTAAAGTTTTTACCAATAAAACCAAACCTGAAGCCCAGATCTTCACTTTTTCTCCTTTACCATCTTGGGGACCAAGTGACTTCTATAGCAGCCAGTACACATAATCCTTTAATAAATCTCCAAATCAGTTTGAGGAAATCAAAGGCCTTCCCTAAATCCTGGTAGCATATACATCAACTTAACTGAATGTATCACACACATAAAGGGTGGAGTTCTTAGAGTTCTCAGGAAACTGACCACCTAACTGAAAGTACAAATAAAACACAAGGTACTATAAAAGGCAAAAGGAAAAATAATTAGACTTCATTGAATTGCTACAGAAAGCTGCATGCTAAGAGGAAAGAGGGTGGGTTTTCCTCCTTTTCCGTATCAACCTGCACTCTGTGTATATGTCCACCACTCTTTGAAGTTGCTGGATAGAACTTTAAATTTGTGAGATAAGATAAACAGGTAAATGAAAGAGAAGTACTACCTCAGAAGTAGTTAAATGCAATTTCTAAAGTAGAAATGACATGAGCCATCCAAGAGAGATACAAAAATAATTTTCAAACAATATCTCAACTTACAACTTTGGCAGACTCAGAAAATATGGACCAGCCCTTTCCTTATTAAGCAGCAACACTATATTTGAAAATGGTGAACCTAAGTAACCAGAACACATTGAATACCAGGGCTATAAAATGGGTGATTTATAATTTAAACTAAGATTCTTCCTTTCTAAAACTTGAGTTCTTCTAGGCCCTAACTTAATATTGTCAAAACACTGGGGTCATATGAAGTTGTACTACAGCTTTTTTATACTGCATAAACACAGCAAATGTTGACCAAACATATCAGGAAAATAAAAGAGCATACGTTAGATCCATGCCGGCCGAGAACTTCCCATTCACCACTGGTAATTGCTATTTCCTCTTTGACAGGACACTTGAAATCACCTAAAGATAAACATAGTTATCATTCAGCACTCTGTATCAGACTATAAGAAAATGAAACAACAAAGAATATTACTCTAATATTACTCTACGTTAAACAATTCAAGTTATATCTGGGATAATGAAAATGTTTTGAAACTAGACATAGGTGGTGACTGCACAACAGTAGGAATGTACTAAATGCCACTGTTCATCTTATTTTTCTTAATGTTTTAATTTTCATAAAAAAGTAATCTCTATGCCCAACATGAGGCTTGAACTCAAGACACTGACATTAAGAGTCATATGCTCCACCACCTAAGCCAGGCAGGTGCCCTGCCACTATTCATTTAAAAATGTTTGTTCAGGGTGCCTGGGTGGCTCAGTGGGTTAAGCCGCTGCCTTCAGCTCAGGTCATGATCTCAGGGTTCTGGATCGAGTCCCGCATCGGGCTCTCTGCTCAGCAGGGAGCCTGCTTCCCTCTCTCTCTCTCTCTCTGCCTACCTCTCTCTCCGTCTACTTGTGATCTCTCTCTGTCAAATAAAAAAAAAAAAAGTTTGTTCAAGGGATGCCTGGGTTGCTCAGTCGGCTAGGCCTCAGACTCTTTAAACAGCATTTTTTTTTTTTTAAGATTTTATTTATTAATTTGACAGACAGAGATCACAAGTAGGCAGAGAAGCAGGCAGAGAGAGAGGGAGAAGCAGGCTCCCCGCTGAGCAGAGAGTCCGATGCGGGGCTCGATTCCAGGACCCTGGGATCATGACCTGAGCCAAAGGCAGAGGCTTTAACCCACCGAGCCACCCAGGCGCCCCATAGGCCTCAGACTCTTGATTTCAGTTCAGGTCATGATCTCATGGCTGTTGAGACTGAGCCCCAAGACAGGCTCCACACTCAGTGGGGAGTCGGCTTGAGATTCTCACTCTCCCTCTCCCCATTGAACCCTCCCCAACCATAAATATAGAAATCTCTAAAAAAAAATAAAATAAAATGTTTGTTTAAAATGTTTATTCTATAAATGAAACAACTTGGGACTGGGAGGGAGACAAACCATAAGTGACTCTTAAATCTCACAAAACAAACTGAGGGCTGATGGGGAGAGGGGGGTTGGGAAAAGGGAGGTGGGGTTATGAACATTGGGGAGGGTATGTGCTATGGTGAGTGCTGTGAAGTGTGTAAACCTGGAGATTCGCAGACCTGTACCCCTGGGGATAAAAATGTATTATATGTTTATAAATAAATAAATAAATAAGTTAAAAAATGTTTATTCTAAAGTGGTTAATTTAGGGGCGCCTGGGTGGCTCAGTGGGTTAAGCCGCTGCCTTCGGCTCAGGTCATGATCTCAGGGTCCTGGGATCAAGTCCCGCATCGGGCTCTCTGCTCAGCAGGGAGCCTGCTTCCTCCTCTCTCTCTCTCTGCCTGCCTCTCTGTCTACTTGTGATCTCTCTCTGTCAAATAAATAAATAAAATCTTTAAAAAAAAAAAAAATAAAGTGGTTAATTTAGTGTTATGTGAATTTCACCTTACTTTAATAAAAGTCTATAGTTAAAAAAATTCCAAGTTATGAGTCTTCACAATACAATGGAATAATGGTAGAAGGATCCCTCTAAATCAAGTAAAAACAGCAAAATAGCTTATTTTTTCTTTTAAGATTTTATTTATTTGACAGACAGAGATCACAAGCAGGCAGAGATGCAGGCAGAGAGGGGCGGGGGAAGCAGGCTCACCGCTGAGCAGAGAGCCCAATGTGGGGCTCCATCCCAGGACCTGAGCCAAAGGCAGAGCCCTCAACCCACTGAACCACCCAGGAGCCCCAGCAAAATAGATTCTAATGGCCAAGCGAGAAAAGAACTCAAAAGCAACTGTATTCCTAGACCTAGAAGTCTAATGGGTTGGTTGACAAGGCATTTTCTCTAGAAATGCAATGAACTACTTAAAAAGCCACAAAAGAAAAATTTTTATACAATTGTTCCTCATCTGCCAAAAATAAACTGGGTATTACCATGGTAAATGCCAACATGCCCCATTTGTCTTTAAGAGATTCTGCCTGGGTAAAGACAACTCTCTCGGTGGCTGGTGGCCGAAGCAGGAGGTTAAAAAATGGAAACCATTTCTCTTTGCCTAATAGCATTGTGGGAAGAGATAGACAGGGACAGACTGAGATGGTGAGATGGTGAGATGGTATGGGAGTCTTAACTAGGGTCTCTGTAAGGTTAAAGAAGTTGATTTATTTTTTCTTAGACATAAAAATTCAACTTAGTACTTTAAATTTTATGTCCAGGAAATCTATGTAAGTATTATTTGATATATATATGAAACAAGTACTGATTGTTTCACATTATAGCCACTTGAGGAAGAAGACGGAAGAGGAAGATGAAGTGGTATCAAGGAAAAAGGAAGATTTGGAACAAGAAAGTCTAAGAAGAAAGGAGTGGAAGGGAAAGAAGAGGTACATAAACTGAGGGGCCCAGAAAGAGACACTGAGAAGGAACAAAGAGGCCAGGCTTTAGAGACGAATGTTAACTTCCTACATTCTTCAAATTTTAAATTATACAATTTTAAGTAATCAACATTTTGTCACTGTTCCCCAAATACTGTTTTAGTTAATTAATTACTATTCACAGCTCTTTGAACCGTCTTCATCACTAAAATTTCTGGAGGGTTCCTGGGTGGCTCAGTTGGTTAAGCGTCTCCCTTCGGCTCAGGTCACGATCCCAGGGTCCTAGTAGCGAGTCCTGCATTGGGTTCCCTGCTCAGTGGGGAGTCTGTTTCTCCTCCTTCCCTGCTGCTCATGCACTAAAATTTCTGTAATTTCTTAAGCGAATTTAATTTATCAACAATAGAGGAGCTGGTAAGGGCAATGTCACACTAAGGGTCAAGTTAAACTAAGGCTCTCAAGGAAGAAATTCTTTGCTTTGGATATACAAGATCCAGTCTGCCTTAAAAAAATTAGGCCGAGGAAAGGAACAGAGTCATAGGCAGTATTTATTTTGTTAGTCCTAAGATGTAGCTCACGTTTCCCAAATAAGAAGGATATTTAAAAGGCCTTGTTGAGAAAAACATGCAAAGTTTTTGCAAAGTTGGCGAAGGATTCAAACAGACATTTCTCCAAAGAAGACATAGAAATGGATAATGACAAATGAAAAGATGCACAATGTTACTAGTCATTAGGGAAATGCAAACCAAAGGCACAATGACATACCACTTCATACCACTTCACTAGGATGGCTATATCCAAACACACAAACAAACATACCACACAGAAAAATAACAGGTGTTGGCAAGGATGCTGATGAACTGGAGCCCTTGTGCACTGCTAATAGGAATGTAAAATGGTGCAGCTGCCACAGAAAAGAGTATGGTGGTTCCTCAAAATATTAAAAATAGAACTGCCACTTGATCTAGTAATTTCACTTCTGGGTATACACCCAAAAGAACTGAAAGCAGGGTCTCAAAACAGGTATCTGTGCACCCATGCTCATAGCAGCGTTAGTCACAATAGCCAAAATGTGGAAGGAACCCAAGTGTCTGCAGAGAGATGAATGGAAGACATAACGTTGTCTCTACATAGAGCTTTTATTTAGCCTTAAAAAGGAAGGACATTTTCACATGCACTATGACATGGATAAAACTTGAGGGTATTATGCAAAGTGAGGATAGACATAAAAGGGCAAATACTGTATAATCCCAATTATATGAAGTATCTAGAATAGTCAAAATCATACAGACAGAAAGTAGTTGCCAGTGGTTGAGGGGCAGAATTGGACAACATAATTGTATCAATCTGAAGAGCTATAATATTAGCTTCAGTGTAGATGCAGACAGTATTGAAAAGAAAAAAGAAAAAAAAAAGGAGGGGCGCGTGGGTGGCTCAGTCAGTTAAGCAGTTGACTTTTAATTTTTGCTCAGGTCATAATCTCAGTGTCCTGGGATGGAGCCCCATGTTGGGCTCCCTGCTCAGCGGAGGGGAGGCTGCTTCTCCCTCTTCCTCTGCTCCTCTCCCTGACTCATGCTCTCTCTCTCTCTCATTGATAAGTAATCTTAAAAAAGGCCACAGCATGTAAAAACCAAAAACAAAACTAGGAGGTAAAAATACCTAATAACTAAATAACATTTTAAAACAGCCTTTTCAGGGGCACCTGGGTGGCTCAGTGGGTTAAGCCTCTGCCGTCAGCTCAGGTCATGATCCCAGGGATCTGGGATCGAGTCCCACACTAGGCTCTTTGCTCAGCAGGGAGCCTGCTTCTCCTCATCTCTCTCTCTGTCTGTCTCTCTGCCTATTTGTGATCTCTCTCTCTCTGTCAAATAAATAAATAAAATCTTAGAAAAAAAAAATAAAAATAAAACAGCCTTTTCAGTCTAAATATGACTTCGGCTCACTTTAAGGAAATTAAAAATTACAGTCAAGGCAAAAGTAGAAAGCAAAAATAAGTAATTCCTTTCCCAGAGATTACTCAATAGTTTCTTATATAGCCATCAAGAACACTGTCCTGTAATTTCACATATGTATTTATACTTTAGCTTCACTTACATATTAAATTTAATGAAGCAAGTACTGATGCTTATAGAGTATATAAAGTATACAAAAGAGGCATTATATTATCCTGCCCCTCCCACTTTCTGCCCCCAACAAACAGATGTATTTTCTAAATAAGAAAGGACTTCTTACTTGGGGCAGGCAGCCCACCACTGGATCGTTTGTATTTGCTCTCCTTTAAAATGGATGTGATTTTGTATAAATGACGGAAACCTGTTTTGCATTCAGAGGCAAAAATAAATTCAATTTCATCTTCATGACTTTGGGGAAAAACATGAAAGATGTCATGGATCTGTAAAATGAATAGCTTAATTTACTATACACATTAATGAAAATACTACATAAACAATTCAATTAAGCTAGAGAAAGAAGAATTAATTGATAAATACATTCTGAAACATAAGTAACTGTTAGTGCTAGGGGTACTGTATATTTACAATATAGATTCTATCTTGTCCTTTCAGATTTATCTCACTTTAGTCACAGACTTCATCACTGAGAAATAAACATTCCCAAATGGTGAAAAAAGAAAAATATGACCAAAAGCGTTTTCTTACTCATTATCTCTATTATCCTTTGAAATATGGCATGAGGTTTAATGATATAAATCTTATTACAGAATCTTATTCTTATCCAAAATTTTATGACTTTTCTTTTCCAAAGAGAAATACTATAAAAGTTGAAGGGTGAATCATATAAAGCCTGTACTCAGCCAAGAAGTGATCTGGCTTCATTTATTTTGTATCTTGTTTAAGAAAATGATAAACTCACTCCCAACTGGTAAATTTTGGTATAGTTTGCCAACTTAAAAGAGAAATTCTCTTCTATATTTCCACTCAGGTCCTCCTCAGAGGCGCTGATGAGGTGTTTTTCAATACCTGATGTGTCCGGGAACAAGAGAAAATTTGTAGCCGGGAGATGTCATTTCAGTGACATCTTTCTATCTACAAATATTTTGATTTACAATGTTCAAACTAAGCAAATAATATTCATATTTACTCTGAATTTAAAAGACTCATTTTGATAGTTTGCTATAAAACTTCACTTGCTTTAGCATTCTGAGAAAATATATAACCAAGTACAGAAAAGCATACATACATTTATCCAGATGTCTGTGGTTTCTTCATAGATAATTAGTGGCGTCACAGAGTCAGGCACCGACTCGATGAGTCTCTGTCTTTCCATGGCATCATCTTCTACTGGGATAAATAATTCAGGTGAGATCAACACTATCTGTAGGCGAGTTTGGGAGCGATCTAGTAGAATGGACCAAGCACTATTTAAACAAAACAAACAAAAAAGCACCAAAAATAAAGCCATCTCTCAGAAAATGAATATTCCCCTACTCTCTCCTCTAGTACCCATCCGTTATTTCTGTAATCACAATTAAAGAACTGCTTTGGTAGATGTTAAATTATCACTTACAAATGGCTAATTAAAAGTATTAGCTTTTTCTATACTTATTTTTTACAGTTAGGCTTGAGTGGAGTTTTTTAAAAAGTGGTTGTCTTTAAACTCCTAAAACCACGTATGATCTATGACATTGTTTTCTCCCCTTAGTGTCAACAACTGGCAGTCTTGTGAAACTCCTGTTGTCTACCTTAGGAACTACATATAATCACCTTCACATAAAATCTACAAAAATTTTGCTTAAATTATATAATAACAAAATACAGACGTCCTTACATGTAAGCCCTAAGGTCATACAATTTAACCACAGAAAGTACTGAAACCATGAATAAAAACGCAATGCTCCTATGCTTACAAGATTACAAATCTGCAAGCTCACTTAGCTCAGGAGAAATTCTCTGTGCAGAAATAACTACTCTGCAAATTTACATGTGAAGGCATCTTCAACTGAAGGACAGGCCTAGTAACAAACATTTCTAAAGTTCTGGATTCTAAATTACTTGTAAAAGAGTGACAATTTAACATACGCACTATTTTCCCTCTGGAGTCCATCCAGCTCTGGCAATATATTCAACTCCTTCAAACAGAATCTCAAAAGGTTGAATTAGTTCCTTATCTATGACATCGATAATCTATTAAAAAAAAAAAAGGAATCAAGTTACAGAAGACTTATATCAGTAACTTATACTAGTCTACCTTAATCATTATCTTTAACAGCATGACATTTTTTCAGACTTAGGTATTTAAAAAGGCATGAGAGATATAGCAAAACCAGCAGTAAGTTGTGGGTTACCTACATTGGTGAGCTCTTCGTGTCTAAAAAAGTTCTAAGCACAAGAATTAGTACAATCTAAAAGTCTTTTCCCATGAGTTTATATATACTAACAGAGCCCTTGCTAATAACTGGTAAAAACAAGTTTTAATCACTTTATTTAGACTCTAGTACGAAAGAAAAATAATAATCCCTAGTTCCCAACATTTTAGCCTAAATATGATTTGTGTAATATATTAGTGAAATGGCAACTTTTCCCTTTAAAAATCCAGCCAACACAAAAAGTAAGTTAAAAAAAAAAAAGGGATAGATAGTTCTCCAAGGAAGATATGCAAATGGCCAATAAGCACATGAAAAGATGCTCAATGTCATTAGCCATCAGGAAAATTTAAGTCAAAATCACAATGAGATACAACTTCAAGCTTACTAGGATGGCTATAATAAATACGACAAACAACAGAAGTGTTGATGAGGATGCAGAGATTGGAAACCTCACACAATGGGAATGTAAAATAGTATAACCACTTTGGGTAAACAGTCTGGCAGTTCCTCAAAAGGGTAAATAAACATGTAGCTATCATATGACTGAAAAATTCCACTTCTCGGTATCTATCAAGAGAAGTGAAAACACACACAGATTCATGGTTGCATTATTCACAACAGCCAAAAGGTGGAACACCCTAATTGTAACTGGTAAGCGGGTAAATAAAATGTGGTGTAGCCACACAGTGGAATATTTTTGGGTGATAAGCAGCATGAAAGTGCTGGGGCGCTTGGCTGGCTCAGTCGGAAGAGCATGTGACCGTTGATCTCAGGCCCCATGTTGGGTGCAAGGATTAAATAAATTAACACAAACTTAAAAAAAAAAAGAAAGATAGTGCTGATACATGGTGCAACATAGATGGAGCTTGAAGATATGATGCTAAGTGGAAGAAACCAGACTAGATACTGTATGATACCATTTATATGAAGTGTCCAGATTAGACAAATCTACAGACAGAAAGTAGATCAATGGAATTAATCTAGGGAAATGCAAATCAAAGGCACAATGACATACCACTTCATACCACTTCACTAGGATGAAGTGCCAAGGGACACAGGAAGGTTGGAAGGTGATGATTAAAGGATGTGGAGTTTCTCCTGAAATGTTGAATGATGAAATGATGAAAATGTTCTAAAATTGACTGTGGTGATGGCTTCTGTGAATATACTAAAAGCCATTCGAAACTTTAAATGAGTGAACTGTATTGTATGTGACTTATCTCTCAATAAAGCTGTTAAAGTCTAGAAGAGAAGACTGGGTTTTTTATTGTTTTGTTAATTCGGTTCCATACCTAGCATGGAGCTCAGCGTGGGACCTGACGCATCACCCTGAGATCAAGACCTGATCTGGGATCAAGAGTTAGATGCTTAAGGGTGCCTCCGGGGCTCTGTTGTTGTGTCTGCCTTTGGCTCAGGTCATGATCTCAGGGTCCTGGGATTGGGCCTGCATCAGGCTCCCTGCTTGGCGGAGAGCCTGCTTCTCCCTCTCCCACTCCCCTCCAACTTGTGTTCCCTCTCTCACTGTGTCTCTGTCAAACAAATAAATAAAATCTTAAAATTAAAATTAAAAAAAGGCAGAAGCTTAACCGACTGAGCCACCCAGACTGTTTTTTAATTAATCTTGTGTGCATTCAGCTTATAAGCATTTAACTATCCAAATGTAGAGCAGCAATACAAGGGAAATGTGGGACATCCAACACAGAAGGTGAGTCACTAGTCAATGAATGCTGTCTTTTAAATATTGATCTGGAAAATTAACAATGGCAAAGAGGAAAAACTTTTAGAAAGACGTGGTAAATATGCATATCCCTATATTCCTATCTTGGGAACCAGCAAAAAGTTTCCAAAGCATGGTCCACAGACATCTCAGCAAGTTAAATGGGTTTAAAAAATTAAAAAGTGTATCTAAGATATCTACTAGCCTGGCACAAAAAGTCAACTTGGCATTTTATACTTACCCTTCCTTCAGCATCAATTATTATTTCTGACATCTTAAAGGTGACTTTTGGATTTGCTGTGCCTTTAGAAAGAGACATGAATAATAATCTATAATCAAAATTATTCAAACTAATTTTGCCAGATCAATCCCTTTCATACTTTAGTTAAGTCAGGAATATTGCAGAGTCAGGGCCTCACTGTGTAAGAATCTCAGAAATTCAATTCAAATTCATAATTCTCAACATAGGTATCAAAAAAATATATATGCTTAAAAACATCAAGAGTCAATACAAAATAAGTAAGAGAAATTCTGTATCATTTTGTAATTGACATGTAAACAGCAAAATAGAAAAAAATCATTGACTTATTATGAACATAATCCCTTAAAAATCTTAGTTTCCTAGAAAAAACTCCTCTTTTTTTTTTCAGTCTTGAAGTAACCAGCTTTGTGCACTTACAAACCTTTGAAAAGAATTAAGTAAGATCAGCCTGTGATTAAGAAATCTACTTCAGTGACACTTAATGAATAATCTATCTTTACGAAGGCTGTAAATGACTAATTTGGCCATACCTTTGGATGACTACAGAGAGAATCTTGTTTGGAAAGTAGAAATGAGTGAATATAAATGTCAATGGAATAAAGTACCTGTTTTAGGATAACGGAATGAATCTGCCCTCCTTGTTTCCAACATAGGGGATGTAACATGAATAATTTCCACCTCAGATTCATCATTTTCTTCATATAGAATTCTTAGAATTTTGCTGCCACTGGGAGCTTTTAAAAGGAATTTAAATATTGAAAATTTAGAATAATTATTCCAGAGAATAATCATAACTGACCACTCCCTCTAGTAGTATATTTCCCATAGTGAAAAATAATTTATGTATAAAAAACACTGCCTTTTGTATATCAAAGTCTCGCTAGTCTTTGCACTAGGAAGGTGAATTACTACTAAATCACTTTTGCTCATTAAAGAAAGGTAAAACCTGAAGATAATTATATCTTTTGGGGAGTGGTGGTGGTTGTTTTAATTTAAGTAGGCTCCACACCCAACATGGGGCTTGAACTTATGACCTGGAGTTCAAGAGTCACATACCCTACTGACTGAGTCAGCCAGATGCCCCTGTACCTATACATATTTAACAGGGTAAGCACACCTAGGACTTCAGTTCATGCATACCTTAAAATGCATTCCTTGTTGAAAAATAAATTACTCAATTATATGTATAATATTCCCTGTAACAAAATAAATGCTATTTTTAAAAATTATTTATTTATTTATTTGAGAGAAAGAGAAAGAGCAGGGGAGAGAGGCAGAAAGAGAGGGGAAGAGAGCCACAAAGAGACTCTGTGAGAGCAGATGTGGACTCGATTCCATGACCCCGACAGACACCACGACCTGAGCTGAATGAAACAGAGTCAGACACCCATCCAACTGTGCCACCCAGACACCCTGAATATAAATGCTAGTTAAACAGAATATAGCTTTCTTTTTATGGTTTCTCTAATTCATGTTAGAATCTTGTTCTAACAAACACAGTTATGGCAAAACATTTTACATCTTAAAACTGAGGGGCGCCTGGGTGGCTCAGTGGATTGGGCCGCTGCCTTTGGCTCAGGTCATGATCTCAGGGTCCTGGGATCGAGTCCCGCATCGGGCTCTCTGCTCAGCAGGGAGCCTGCTTCCTCCTCTCTCTCTCTCTGCCTGCCTCTCTGCCTACTTGTGATCTCTCTCTGTCAAATAAATAAATAAAATATTTAAAAAAAAATAAAAAATAAAAAATAAAACTGAATATCCAAATCTAAGACATGGCTTAAAAATAAGTATTTTTCATGGTCCCTCAGAGAAATGTTCAAAATAGGAGCTGCTGGGGCGCTCAGTGAGTAAAGTGAGTAACTTTTGATCTTGGGGTTGTGAATTCAAGCCCCACACTGGGCAAAGAGCTTACTTAAAAAAACAAAAAATGCAATCCATTGTTATGTCATGAAATCTATTAATGGGCAATAACAAGCATTTAAATATACAATGAACAAAAAATATACAATATCAGAGTGCATTACACATACAGGTAAGTATTGCTTCATAAGATTTGTTTTTAGTTTTTGTATACAATACATGTACAAAACATTAGGCTAAAATGTAAAGCAAATTTCTAACTGGATCTTCAGAGAAAGCTGTTTCACAGGCAATAAAATACTTGTGAATTCATGCAGAAAAGGGAGGAATTTGTGCCTTTTTCCTGATCCATTCATACACTAATCTGGCCGTACATTTATGCACTCCAGTCAATCCTACGTTTTTACTGCAACGCACTGGGTATAGGATTTTCTTTTTATTTTGTCACCAATACTGCCACTAACACCAGCCTCTACATGAAAGACTGGCAAAAAGAGTTAAAGACCTGAGGTATTAATACAATTACTTTTTTATTTTTATTAGAATTAATTATAGTAGGATATAACCTATATATTCTAAATAACTACTGATAGGATACAATCTTCATGACTTCATAATCTACTATTCAGGACTTAGCATCGAGCACTTAACTAACTGGCAGTTGAATCTCATAATATTTTAGTTAACTTCTATTATTTTGAACCCCCTTACTTGTTTCAGCTTCTGGACACCACCAGTAGCCAGAATATCTATCAAATTCTTCTTGAAGAACAAAGGTAGCAACTCCAGCTGATCTGGGATCTTCTTCCATGTTGGCTAGCTCTAGACAAACATAAATAGCAAAATTATCACAAGAAGTTCTCTAACTTTTCATAGGTACTAAGCACAATGATTTGCATGCTGAATGAAATCTGCATGCATAATGAAATGTAGCTGTAGTATTGTGGGGAAGTCTGGAGCCAAATGGACTGGATATAAATCTGAGCTCCGTCATGTACTAACCGACTGAACTTGTGCAAATCAACCAACCTCATTCCACTGAAGTGTCCCATTTGTAAATGGGAATAAGAATCATTAGGGTCAAGTGAGTTAATTCACATAAAGCACTTAGAACAAAGCCTGAACCAAAATACGTGCTCCATAAAAGTCAGTTATTATTTCCCCCATTAAGCTACTAACATCATGGAGAAAAAGGATACATGGAAACGGTCACAGTGATTTGTAACTTCTACCCAGAGATGTCCAACTTTAGATCTAGAATGGTTCTTACACATCATGTAATCTTCATCCTTCTTCTCTCTCCCCTTCCTGCAGTCAACTTTTATCTGTTTTACACTTTCCAGTAAATAGTTTGAAGGGAACTCTTGCTTTAAAAATAACCCTCCCAGGATGCCTAGCTGGCTCAGTCAGTTACGAGTCTGCCTTCAGGGTCCTAGGATGGAGCCCCCCTTCCGGCTCCTTGCTCAGTGGGGAGCCCGCTTTTCCTTCTGCCTGTCGCTCCCCTTGTACTTTCCCTCTGACAAATAAACAAATGAAATCTTTGAAAAAAAATAAATACATACTCCCCCCAGCCCATCCCAAAGTCATAAATTTTATAAATTTCATGACATGGAAGGCTGCCTGAACGGCTCAGTTGGTTAAGCATCTGCCTTTGGCTCAGGTCATGATCCCACGGTCCTGGGACCAAACCCTGTATCAGGTTCCCTACGCAGGAGGGAGCCTGCTTCTTCCTCTATCTCTGCTGCTCCCCCTGCCTGCGCTCTATGACATGTGCGTGTGTGCGCACGCGCGCGCACACACACACACACACACACTCTCCCCCCATACTTTCTGTGTGTCAAATAAATAAATAAAATCTTAAAAAAAAAAAAAAGATTTCATGGGCACCTGGGTGGCTCTGTGGGTTAAGCCTCTGCCTTCGGCTCAGGTCATGATCTCAGGGACTTGGGATCGAGTCCCGCATCAGGCTCTCTGCTTGGCAGGGAGCCTGCTTCCTCCTCTCTCTCTCTACCTGCCTCTCTGCCTACTTATGATCTCTCTCTGTCAAATAAATAAATAAAATCTTAAAAAAAAAAAAAAAAAGATTTCATGACATGGAGAAATGTTTGTAATATACTTGGATTTAAAATAGCCCTATTACTAAATGGCATGTACACTATAATTTCATTCATAAAAATGTTAAACATACATTTTAAAAAGTGCTGGGACATAAACCAAAATGTAGTTCTCTCCAAATATGAGACAGACTACAGAGAAGCATTTTTTTAAAAAACTGTTTTATAATTAATAAAATTTTAGGTGTACTATCTGTGAAAAATGTATGTATTTGTGTAACCAATCACACCCTATCAAGACATAAGATATTTCCAACACCTAGAATGTTTTCTCCTGCCTCTTCTCAGTCAATACCCATTCTCACCCCAGAAGCAAACATTCATCTGATTTCTGTCACTAGAGGTTAGTTCTGCATATTCTAGAGTATTATATAAGTGAAGTCATACTTTGTCTGCTTTTTGAGATTCACCAATATTGTTACATGTATCAACAATCCATTCCTGTTTATTGCTGGATGATATTTCAGAGCATACCACATTTTGTTTTGTTTTTTAAAATCCATTCACCTATTAATGGTATCTGGGCTGTTATCGTCATTGTCAGTTATTGGTGATATGAATAAAGATACTATAATCTTTCTTGTATAGGGGTCTTTGTGGGTGTATGTTTTCTCTTGAATAAAGACCTGGGAGTGGAATGACTGGATAGTATGATGAGTGTTTAACTTTATAAGAAACTGTCACATAGTTTTCCATAGTATTTGTATTATTTCATATTCTTACTAGCCACGTGTGAAAATTCCTCTCCAACATTTGTGTTCTTAATCTTTTTCATTTTAGCCATTCTAATGGGTGTATTGTAATATGTCATAGTGATTTCAATATTATAGACAAGCATCAATGTATTGTTTTTGGTTATCTGTATTTTCTATATAGTCAGACAAATATGCAACATGATTCAATAATCCCCTTTCCAAAAATTCTGAGTCCAGAAGTGTTTGGAACTCAGAATTTGGGGGATTTTTCATATGTATCATGTATCTACCAAATAATTATGTAACATCTCTGGCAGGATAATCAAATACCCTGTAACTGAATACACTAATATTCCTGCAGCAAACTTATGAATAGACCCACTAAGTAGGATTAAGATTATAAATAGCCTCAGGTCAGTTCAGGACAGGTTTTGCCAGCAAATAAGTTTTAGCTCTCAGCTACTGAAAACTAAGCTCAGTTTTTTTTTTTTTTTTTTAAGATTTTATTTATTTATTTGGACAGACAAATCACAAGGAGACAGAGAGAGGGGGAAGCAGGCTCCCCGCTGAGCAGAGAGCCCAATGCGGGGCTCGATTCCAGGACCCCGAGATCATGACCTGAGCCGAAGACAAAGGCTTTAACCCACTGAGCCACCCAGGCACCCCCTAAGCTCAGTTTTTAAAAGTTTCTTGAATTTTGGAATTAATGATATAGGCAAAACCAGTGTTCGGTTTTCTTGGATCTTTCAACTACCCCAAAGTTATACCCACCATATTGTTTCATATTTGTTCTCTTTCGGATGTGAGAACCACTCATTTCTATCTCCCTTTCACTTACTATAGACTTCAATTATTAAGAGTTATTTATTACATGAATAAAAGGTATCGCTTTGTTCTTCTGATAGGTCAATATATCATTTGAGAGTGGAGGCTGGTACTATATTACTTTCACATTCCTTTTCATACTAGGCAGAAAGGAAACACTTGCACATGTTCACTGACTAACCCCATCAGAAAGCAGACTTTCACTTGGAAACTTACTGTAAGCAGAGTTAAGAGTGAAGATGCTTACTCTGTACCTATCTTTCTACTTAAACACATCACTCTTACTAGGTTTCAGACACCATCCTAAACACTTCACAAATATAAACTCATTATAACCTCATAAGAGCACTATAAATGACACACCTTTTTAGATACAGAAACAGAGATCGGTTAAATAACTTACTCAAGGTCACAGAAGTACAAAATGGGTAGATCTAGAATTCAAACTGGAATGGTTCTAGACTGCATTTTTATTTTTAATTTTTTTTAAAGATTTTATTTATTTGACTGAGACAGCAAGAGGGGAAACACAAGCAGAGGGAGTGGGAGAGGGAGAAGCAGGCTTCCCGCTGAGCAGCGAGCCCCTTGTGGGGCTCAATCCCAAGACCCTGGGATCATGACCTGAGCCGAAGGCAGAAGCTTCATGACTGAGCCACCCAGGAGCCCCTAGACTGCATTTTTAACAAGTACATTAATCTTGAAAATAATAAACATACCACATACCTATATGCACAGAAAGGAAAATAATAGTAAGAACAATAATATAGCATCCTGCAGGGTGCTGGTGCTTTCTGCTTTAAATTCTGTCAAGAAAGAGATAGAGGCGGAAGGAGGGGAGAGGGAAAGTATTAAGCAGGCTCCACGGAGAGCACAGATCTCACAACACTGAGCTCATGACCTGAGCGGAAATCAAAAGCTGGATGCTTAACCCACTGAGCCACCCAGGCGCCCCTAAATTCTGTCAATCTTCACACAATATCCTGTGTGGAAAAACAATTCTACAGAAGAGAAACTAGACTAAAAAATCTTAATTCTATCGGTTATTGTCAGAGATTTTCACTCCCTCAAGTAGGGATTTTCACTGCCTCAAGTAGGATAACTAGTACATAATGAGAGTTCAATGTTTGTTAAAGCATAAAGAAACAGCTAGGAGGGCGCCTGGGTGGCTCAGTGGGTTAAGCTGCTGCCTTCGGCTCAGGTCATGATCTCAGGGTCCTGGGATCGAGTCCCGCATCAGGCTCTCTGCTCAGCAGGGAGCCTGCTTCCTCCTCTCTCTCTCTCTGCCTGCCTCTCTGCCTACTTGTGATCTCTGTCAAATAAATAAATAAAATCTTAAAAAAAAAAAAAAAAAAGAAAAGAAACAGCTAGGATTTCCAACTTAGATTTACTAATCATCAACCTAATCCTACTGTCATTGGTAGCCGTTCTGATTCCCTGACTCCAAATGGAGATGCAAAACATGTACTTTTCTTCCTTCCTTCCTTTCATTCTTTCTTTCAATATTTATTTATTTATTTGACACACAGAGAGAGAGAGAGAGAGAAAGGGAGAGAGAGTGGAAGCAGGGAGGTAGCGGTGGGTGGAAGGGCAGAGGGAAAGAGAGAAGGAGGAAGCAGCCTCCCCACTGAGCATAGAGTCTAACACGGGGCTTTATCTAAGACCCTGAGATCACAGGGTGCCTGGGTCGCTCAGTGGGTTAAAGCCTCTGCCTTCAGCTCAGGTCATGATCCCAGGGTCCTGGGATTGAGCCCCACATCGGGTTCCCTGCTCAGCAGAGAGCCTGCTTCCCCCTCTCAGCCTACTTGTGATCTCTGTCAAATAAATAAATAAAATCTTAAAAAAAAAAAAAAAAAAGACCCTGCGATCACGACCTGAGCCAAAATCAAGAGTTGGATGCTTAATAGTCTGGGCCACCCAGGCGCCCCCAAAACATGTACTTTTCACTTAAAAAGTTCCCTATTCCATCCCCTTTGGCCTATCTGATGTTCCACAGAATCTTTGTCCACTTAAACCTGGATAACGTCAACAGTCAAGTTTTGGTGTCCTCGCCTCTAGCCCTGGGATTTTCAAACACAACTTTCACAAAGTATCCACAACAATTTATCTATAATATGACTCTGACCACACCATCCAATTGTTTAAAACTTTCAGTGGACCCTCACATCATGTTAGAGACTCTGCTGATTTACATGAGATACAGATAACCTTTGTCTTGATTACCATTACCTTCTTGATTCAAGCCTTACATTTTAGAACTGTCATACCGCTTTCAACTCCTCATATACCACCTTCTGCATTAAGACCTTTCTCAGGTGGTCCCCTCACTGGAATGTACCGGTTAATGTGCAGTCATATCTAAGATCAGGTTAGGTGCCAGTTAGGTGTCATCTCTTATAGGAAGCCTTTCCTAACCACTATCCCATACTGATACCCTCACAACACCCTATATTTGCTTATCATTCTGTTTTATTATTCATATAGTTTCCTTGAGGGTCTGGGTTATGTCTTACTCAACTCTGTACTCTTAGTTCCTGCCATGTTACCTGGTGCATAGGAACTTAACCTATCTTTATTGACTGATTGGAAAGCTAGAACAGATTTCTTGACTCCTAATTCAGTGTTCTTTCTACCAACGAAAATTGTTCAGGAAACGGCTTCTTCTATAATACTGATAATCCTAATAATGAAAAAAATGTTTGTTGTCAATACACTACTGTATTCTAAAATAACTTAATCAGAAATATGCCCAATAATTCAGCTTTGTGAACATTGGATTAAATAAGATTGAACAAATGAATTTTGAAAGTGACCATCCTTCACTGTGGAACTTACTAATCTTTTGTTTCATGTGTTCAAAGAAAAAGCAATACACCATTTCCCATCTTTCATTTGTATGAAAGCTTCAGAGGAAAACATCTACATCTTTCCTGTGCTTTGAGCTGTGATTGAGAAGTGATTACTATAATCACTTCAATGAAAATTAATTATTTCCACAATACACACAATTCTACAAAGTTTCATTTTTCCTATTATGATAAAGTAGGCTCTCCAAGAAGGGGAGATAAATTTTTGTGTATTAGGTATTTGTTTGTTTCCCAAAAGCAAGATTAATTTTTTTTAAGATTTTATTTATTTATCAGAGAGAAAGAGGGAACACAAACAGGGAGCAGCAGCAGGAGAGGGAGAAGCAGGCTCCCCTGATGTAAGCAAGGAGTCTGATGTGAGACTCGATCCCAGGACCCCAGGATCATGACCTGAGCCAAAGGAAGATGCTCAACCGACTGAGACACCCAGGCATCCCAAGATTTTTTTTTTTAAAGATTTTATTTATTTATTTGACAGACAGAGATCACAAGTAGGCAGAGAAGCAGGCAGAGAGAGAGGAGGAAGCAGGCTCCCCACAGAGCAGAGAGCCCGATGTGGGGCTCGATCCCAGGACCCTGAGATCATGACCTGAGCCGAAGGCAGAGGTTTTAACCCACTGAGCCACCCAGGCGCCCCCCAAGATTTTTTTAATTGAAATATTACTTTAATGAAAACAGTTTTGGGGAAATCCGGGCAGTCTTAGTAAGCTAAAGAAACAATCATGTCAAAGGTGCTACAGTGCTATCTGAAAATGAACATTAAAATAAGGCAGCATTATGTGAGTGGTACATATTATTTATCCTCTGTACTTTTTTAAAGATTTGAATTTAAAGTATAAAGGTAACCTACTTTGCCTCAATTTCAAAAAGTGAGCAAAGGCAAAATTTTAAAAATGCTTTTCAGAAAAGTAAATTTGAAGAATTATGTGTTACCATTGTGCACATAGGTGAGCCTCCTTTCTTCTCTGGTTACGATGTTGGATATCCAAATATCATTGCTATGTATAAAAGCAATCCAGTCTGGATCAGCTGGGCATAATTTGGGATCCATGCGAATGTTGGGACAACTAGTCTCTACTAAATTCGGCCGTAGGGGTTGTTGCTAGAAAAGAAAAAACATTTTTAAAGCAAGTATCAGGCTGATACATACTTTATTCATTTGCCAACACCCTTCCTATAAAATGAACAGTAATTCCAAGTAAAATGTCAAATATAACTGCTCCTCAGAAAAATATACTTTTGCAAGCCTTAACTTACAAGGACAGACTCTTTTTTTTTTCTTCTTACTATCAATTAGAAAGCTAATGGTAATAGGAAAGTAAATAAGGATTTTTTTTAAAGATTTATTTATTTGAGAATGAAAGCAAGAGAGAGAGAGCACTCGAATGTACATGGAAGGGCAGAGGGAGAGGGAGGAGAAAAGCAGATTCCCTACTGGGCGCAGAGTCCCACCACCCATGACCCATGAGATCATGCATGACCTCAGCCAAAATCAAGAGTCAGACACTTAATCCAGTGAGCCACCGCAGGGTGGAAAGTAAATTAAAAAATATAATAGTGCTTCATAAGTTTTATTATCCAAACCTGTTTAATTATTGCTTGTTAAATACTTTTATTAAGCACTTACTTACTGAATACTTATTCAATATTTCAAATTCATTTTATCAATATAAAATAGTACACTCAAAAAGATTTAACAAAAGCCAGGATATTACAATTCCAACAAAAGAATAGTTCTAATACCATGTAAAGAATTATGGAGAGGGGTGCGTGTGTGGCTCAGTTGTTGAGTATCTGACTCTTGATTTCAGCTCAGGTCATGACCTCAGGGTCATGAGATCAAGCCCCCACATCAGGCTCTACACGCACTGGGGATTCTGCTTGAGATTCTCTCTCCCTCTGCCCCTCCCCCACTCACTCTTGCTCTATCTCTTGCTGTTTCTCAAATAAATACATCTTGGGGTGCGTGGGTGGCTCAGTTGTTAAGCATCTGCCTTCAGCTCAGGTCATGATCCCAGGGTCCTGGGATCGAGCCACGCACCTGCTGAGCAGGGAGCCTGTTTCTCCTTCTCCCACTGCCCCTGCTTGTATTCCCTCTCTCCCTGTCTCTCTCTCTCTGTCAAATAATTAAATAAAATCTTTTAAAAAAGAAAAAACAAAACAAAACAAAAAAACATAAAAAATTGCCTGGAGTAAAAGCAAACATTTAAAATGAATTAAGTTTCTTGGGTGCCTGGGTGCCTCAGTCAGTTAAGTATTTGGCTCAGATCATGATCCGAGGGTCCTGAGATCAAGGCCCGCATCAGGCTTTCTGTTCAGCAGGGAGTTTGATTCTCCCTCTCCCTCTGCCTGCTGCTTTGCCTACTTGTGATCTCTCCTTGTCAAATAAATAAATAAATAAAATCTTAAAAAATCAGTTAAGTTTTTAGGAGAACCAAAATTAGACTGCCTTGTCGTAACAATATCTTCCAAAATCCTCCTCAAATTTTACTCAGAAAATGGGCATTGATGTCCTTTACTAAACCTTCCTACATAGCAAGTATTTTTAGCATTTAAAAAATTACCTATTGGGGCACCTGGGTGGCTCAGTGGGTTAAAGCCTCTGCCTTCGGCTCAGGTCATGATCCCAGGGTCCTGGGATCAAGCCCCACATCAGGCTCTCTGCTCAGCAGGGAGCCTGCTTCCTCCTCTCTTTCTCTGCCTGCCTCTCTGCCTACTTGTGATCTCTGTCTGCCAAATAAATACATAAAATCTCTTTAAAAAAAAAAATTACCTATTAACGTCACTGCAAAAATGATTAATTCTTAACACAAGAAATTAATACTTATGTATCTTGCTTTCTTTACTATTAAATTTCTCACTTGGTGGGTAAATTTAATTTTTTGATTTAATTACCTTTCTGATTTGGATGCAAATAACCTTTAGTACCCAAAAACAGATTTAACAAATAGTAACATGAACTTACAGTAAATCCTTGTGGCCCTCCATCTTTTACATGATAAATTCCACTACCAGCTTGAAACAGAAATGTTCCACTTCCTTGGTGATAATCATAGGAAGCAATTCCAACAGTTCCAATGCGTTTCCTTTCTCTTAATAGTTCTTCTTCTCGAGAATACATTCCATAGTCCAGTGTTGCCTAATGCAAAAGGAAATAGAAGTCACCTACTTCAGTCTTCTGAAAGCTTTCCACTGAAATCCTAGCATCTCCCATATTACCAAGTCTACATGTTCAATGACTCCAAAATGTGACAGTTAACATTAAGCAAACTAATTTAAGAAGTTTCCTGGAAGATTTCCTGGTAAAGGGTCTCTAGATGATTACTGCATATAGTGGAAAACGAGAATTGCCTCATCACCTTGGCTTGGCATTCTAGACTTTCTACAACTTAAATGTAATTGAGCAGTGTTGTATGTAGTTAAGAGCACAGACTCTGAAACCAAGTGGTTTGAATCTAGGCTATGATACTCATTAGAACACTGACTTTGGGAAGTAGTTTAATTTCTTCAAAAGTAATTGTTCTCACTTTCAAAATAGTAATATATCATTTACTTCAGCTTTGTGAAGATTAACTTAGATAAAAACACGTCAAGCGTTTAGCACAATGATTGGCATAGAGTAAGTTCTCAAGTATCAGCTGTCATTAATACCTTCCCACCACATCTATTAATACTCTTCAAATAAAACCCTAGATCGGGGTGGTCATGTCACGGACATAAAACCCAACTTATGAGTTTCTGCCTCCTGGTCTTTGTCTGTTCCACTATCCCCTTTGAGAGGCTATTTTTCTTTCATCCATCCAAGTTCTACCATTATCCCAAAACCTTAGCTCTGATTCAATCTTGCCAAAGAAAGTTTCCTGATCCACTATGATGTACAGTCATCTCTTCTTTAAAATTTATGTAAGAGTTACTATGTCTTTTACTTATTTGACTGTGATACCATTTTTCACTCTTTTCAGTATTTCTGACTAGAAATAGGTTAAAAAAAAACCTTAAGAGCAGACTTTGTGTCACTTTGTTTTCCTACCTGCAGCATCTGTTAAAATCTCTCTCAAAGACTATCTGTAATTAATGACTGATGATGATGAGGGGTTTTCCTAAGCTAGAAATATTATTTGATGCAGGTATAAAATTTAAAAAGGAATACATGGGTGCCTGGGTGGCTCAGTGGGTTAGGCCGCTGCCTTCGGCTCAGGTCATGATCTCAGGGTCCTGGGATCGAGTCCCACATCGGGCTCTCTGCTCAGCAGGGGGCCTGCTTCCCTTCCTCTCTCTCGGCTCAGGTCATGATCCCAGGGTCCTGGGATCGAGCCCCGCATCGGGCTCTCTGCTCAGCAGGGAGCCTGCTTCCTCCTCTCTCTCTCTGTCTGCCTCTCTGCCTGCTTGAGATCTCTGTCTGTCAAATAAATAAATTAAAAAAAAAAAAAAAAAGGAAATGTATCACTCCAAAACTAAGCTAGCACACTGAAAGTAAACACTGTTTACTTTATCAAATTTTAACTGTGTGCATCAAAGAATGTGTATTAGTTTCCTAGGGCTGCTATACCACAAACTTGGTGACTGAATAAAATAGAAATGTATTCTCTCACAATTCTGAAGGACAGAAGCCCAAAATTAAGAGCTCAGTAGGGTCATGTTTCCTCCAAAGGCTCTAAGGAAGAATACTTCCTTGCCTCTTTCAGCTCTGGTGGCTGATGGACTCTTTGGTTTATGGCAACATTTAACTGTAATCTTCAGATGATCTTTACCCCTCTGTGTCTGTTTCAAATTTCCCTCTCCTTTGTCATGTAAGAATACCAGTTGGATTGCCTGGGTGATACAATCAGTTAAGCATCTGACTTTAGGTCAGGCCATGATCTCGGGGTCCTGGATCAAACCCCAAGTCGGGCTCCCTGCTCAGTGGGAAATCTAATTCACCCTCTCCCTGTCCCCTCCCCCAGCTCATGCCCTCTCATTAATAGATAAATAAAATCTGAGGGGGGAAAAAAAAAGAATACCAGTTACTGTATTTAGGGTCTACCCTATACCCAGAATTATCTCATCTTGAGATCTTTAATTGTATCTGGAAAGACCCTATTTCTTTTTTTTTTTTTTTTTTTTAAGATTTTTACATTTACATTAGATTATTTATTTGACAGATGGCGATCACAAGTAGGTAGAAAAGCAGGCAGAGAGAGAGGAGGAAGCAGGCTTCCTGCTGAGCAGAGAGCCTGATGCGGGGCTAGATCCCAGGACCCTGGATCATGACCTGAGCCGAAGGCAGAGGCTTTAACCCACTGAGCCACCCAGGCGTCCCTGAAAGATCCTATTTCTAAACAAGGTCACATTCACAAACACCTTTAGGATTCGGACATATTCTTTTGGTGGTAACTAATCAAACAATACAACACACAAACCATAAAACCCCCAAGCAACCTGAATACAAAATGGGCTAAGAATCTGAACAGACATTGCTCCAAAGACACACAAATAGCCAATAAGCACGTGAAAAGATGCTCAATATCACTAATAATTAGGGAAAGGCAAATCAGAACCAGAATGAGATATCACCTCATACTCCTCAAGATGGCAACTCTAAAAAGCCAAGAAAAGAATAAGAAGTATTGGTAAAGATGCAGAGAAACTGGAACTCTTGAGCACTGCTTGTGGAAATGTAAAATGGTGTGGTGGCTGTGGAAAATAGTATGGCAAATCTCTCAGAAACATAAAAAACAGCTATATGATCCAGGATTTTCACTTCTAGGTATATACCTAAAAGTACTGAAAGTGGGAACATGAAAATATATTTGTATACCCATGTTCATAGCGGCATGGTTTACAACAGCCAAAATGTGGAAGCAACCCAAGCGACTACTAATGGATGAATGGATAAACAAATATGGTATATACAAACTATGGAATATTATTCATCTTTAAAAAGGATATTCTGACACATACTACAACATGGACAAACCTTAAGTATATTATGCTAAGTAAAATAAGCCAGGTACAAAAGGACAAATATAGTGTGATTCTACTTACACGAGGTTATCTAGAGTAATTACACTCCTAGGAACAGAAAATAGAATGGTGGTGGCCAGGGCCTAGGTGGAGGGGTAATGGGCAGTTATTATTTAGCTTGTACTGAGTTACAGTTTTGCAAGATGAAAAAGTTCTGTGGATGGATGGTGGTGATGGCTGCACAACAATCTGAGTGTACTTACTGACAATGATGTACATTAATGTACACTTAAAAATGGTTAAGACGATAAATTTTATATGTATTTCAGCACAATTTTTTAAATGAAGATATAAGAACTTCAGATTAAGATAAATGATGAACAGAAGAAAAAGGATGTCATGAAAAGCATCTTATCCTCCATAAAGGAGGATAGCAACTGTGGAAAGTAACTGTGTTTATTTTATTTTATTTTAAAGATTTTATTTATTTATTTGAGAGAGAGACAGTGAGAGAGAGAACATGAGTAAGGAGAAGGTCAGAGGGAGAAGCAGACTCCCCATGGAGCTGGGAGCCCGATCCGGGATCATGACCTGAGCCAAAGGCAGTCGTCCAACCAACTGAGCCACCCAGGTGTCCCAGTAACTGTGTTTAAATGTATAGATCTAAATTAGTGATTATAGTACTAAACACTTGTCAAAGATAAACTGATTTCATATTAATTAAGGACTACTGCAGTTAAAGAAAAGAGCAAAAAGACAACTTACAAAATGGGAGAAAATGTCTGCAAATCACTTATCTGATAAGCACCTGGTATCCAGAATATATAAAAAATGCTTACAATTTAACATTAGAAAGACCCAATTTAAAATGGACACAGGACACACACACAGAGACTTCTTCAAAATAGATATACAAATGGCCAATAAAGACGTGAAAAATGCTCAACATCACTGGTCATTAGGGAAATGCAAATCGAATGACAATGAGAGACCTCTTTACACCACTAGGATGGCTATAACCAAAATGACAGACAATAATAAGTATTAGGGAGGATGTAGAAAATAAGGAGCCTTATACACTGGTGGTAGGATAGTAAGATGGTGCAGCTGCTATGGAAAAGCCACTTAGTACTTTCTTAAAAATTTAACCAGTTACCACATGACCCAGCAATTCCACTCCTAAATATATACCCAAGAGAACTGAAAATATAAGTCTACACAAAATCTCATATATGTTAAAAGCAGTATTATTCATAAAAGCTGAAAAGCCCAAATGACCCAGATACCCATAAACTGATAAATCAAGTGTAGGAGACACATAAAATGAAATATTATTCAGCCATAAAAAAAAAAACCAACAAAGTATTGTTATCTGCTACAATGTGGATGAGTCCAGAAAATACTGTGCTGAGCGAAAGAAATGAGTCATGAAGGTCCAAATAGTGACTGCATGATTCCATTTATATGAAATGTCCAGGATAGGCAAACCTATGGAGACTCAAAGCAGATTAATAGTTGCCTGGAAGTGAGCAGCTCGGTGGATAGAGAGTTTCCCTTTGGGATGACAAAATGTTCCAAAATTAGATTGTTATGATAGTTGTACAAATAACTCTATGAATAGACTAAAAAAACCACTGAATTCCATACTGGGGTAAGTGAATTGTATAGTATGTGAATCGTATCCTAATTAGGCTTGTAAAAAAAATAAATAAAAGAATGGAAAAGTACATTCCATGCTAACACTAATCAAAAGAAAGCTAGAGTGGTTGTAATAACATTAAAGTAAATTTCAGGGCATATGGGTGGCTCAGTGGGTTAAGCCTCTGCCTTCGGCTCAGGTCATGATCTCAGAGTCCTGGCAATCAAGCCCCACACTGGGCTCTCTGCTCAGCAGGGAGCCTGCTTCTCCCTCTCTCTCTGCCTGCCTCTCTGCCTACTTGTGCTCTGTCTGTCAAATAAATAAATAAAATCTTTAAAAAAAATAATAAAGTAAATTTCAGAATAAAAAATATTGCGAGAAACATGGAGGGTCACCTAGTAACAATAAAGGAGTCAATTTATCAGGAAGACATAATCATCCTATCCACTTTTGTGGATAACATAGCTTCAAAATATATGGAGATTTCAACATTCTCCCTCAAATAACTGAAATAACTAAATTAGTAAGGATACAAAATTTGAATACAATAAACTAACTTCATATAATGTTCATTTATAGACCCAGGAACAACAGAACACATATTCTTTCCAAGTAAACACAGAACATTTACCAACATGGATCATATTCTGAGCCATAAGACAAAACTCAAAAACTGGAAGAGATTCAAGTCGTACAAATTATGGTCTCTGAATACCATGGAATTTGGTTAGAAATCAAATCTCTGGAGAATACCCAAATAAGTGGAAACTAAACAGTACACATTTAAATAACTCATGGGGTAAAGGAAAAATGGGAAGTATTTTGAAGTAAATGAAAATGGAAATATGACATATTAAAATGTATGGGCTGTAATTAATTTGGTACCTAAAGGGAAATTTATAATGCTAAATGCCCATGTAGGAAAAAAAGAAAGGTCTCCAACTAGTAACCTCAGCCACCACCTTATGAAACCAGAAAAAGAACAAATGAAATCCCAAGTTAGCAGAAGAAAGGTAATAAAAATGATCAGAGGGTAAAACAATGAAATAGGAAATAGAAATTGATAGAAAAATCAAAGAAACCAAATAGATAGTAACACTAAGTCAGACTCATTAGAAAAAAAGAGATACTTTACAAGAAGTATCAGGAGAGAGGAACATCACACAGATTCTGCAGACACTAAAAAGATTAGGGAATATTATGAAACTTGTACCAATAAATTCAATACCATGATGAAATGAAAATTCTTTAAAAGACACAAAGAACCAAAGCTTACTCAAAAAGAAACAGATAATCTGAACCTGAATAACACTACCTATAATAAATAAACTGAATTTGCAGTTAAAAACTTTTCCACAAAGAAAACTACAGGTCCAGATGGCTTCACTGGTGAATTCGACCAAATTCTCCCACCAAATTAAAAGGAACAAATGACCTCCAACTTATGCTGTGGCCAGAATAACACTATTACCAAAAATCATACACAATACTGTAAGAAAAGAACTTTATAGACCAATATCCCTCATGATGAGGGATTAAAAAAAATTTTAAACAAAATTATAGCAAATTGAATCCAACAATACTTAAAAAGGATAATAAATCATAACCAAGGGAGTTTTATCCCAGGATTGCAAGGTTGATTTAACATTCAATAATCAAGTGATGCTTTGTCATATTAACAAATTAAAAAATAAAAAAAGAAAGCTTTACAATCTTTTCAACAAACACAGAATAAAACATTTAACAAGGGATGCCTGGGGGGCTCAGACAGGTAACCATATGCCTTCAGCTCAGGTCATGATCCCAGGTCTTAGGATCAAGTCCTGCATGGGGCTCTCTGCTTTTCGGGGAGCCTGCTTCTCCCTCTGCCTGCAGGTCCCCTGCTTGTGCGCTCTCTTTCTGAAAATAAATAAATAAAGACTTAAAAAATATTTAACAAACTCAGTATCTGTTTCTGATAAAAGTCCTAAGCAAGCTAGAAACAGAAGAGTACTTCCCCAGCCTACCAAAGGGCATTTATGAAAAACCTACAGCTAATAGACTTACTGGCTAAGGACTGACTGACTCCTCCCCTAAGATCAAGAACATAAGAACATCTGCTTTCACCATTTCTATTCAACTTTGTACTGGAGGAGTTAGCAAGTACAATAACCCAAGAAAAAGAAACAAAAGGCATCCATATTGGAATGAACTGACAGTGTTTACAGAAAATAAAACTGTTTATATAGAAAAATCTAATGGAGGCTACAAAAATCTAAAGGAACTAGGGGTGCCTGGGTGGCTTAGTGGGTTAAACCTCTACCTTCGGCTCAGGTCATGATCTCAGGGTCCTGGGATCAAGTCCGCATCGGGCTCTCTACTCAGCAGAGAGCCTGCTTCTGCCTCTTCTCTGTCTGCCTCTCTGCCTACTTGTGATCTCTGTCAAATAAATAAATACAATCTTTTTTTTTATAAGGATTGTATTTATTTATTTGACAGAGAGAGAGATCACAGGTAGGCAGAGAGGCAGGCAGAGAGAGAGAAAGGGAAGCAGGCTCCCTGCTGAGCAGAGAGCCCGATGTGGGGCTCGATCCCAGGACCCTGGGATCATGACCTGAGCGGAAGGCAGAGGCTTTAACCCACTGAGCCACCCAGGTGCCCCAAGAAGTACAATCTTTAAAAAAAAAAAAAAAAAAAAAAAAATCTAATGGATTAAAAGAGTTTAAATAAGGTTGCAGGATAAGATCAATACACAAAATCACCTGTATTTCTAAATACTGGCAATGAACAACCAGAAACTGAAATTAGAAAATATCATTTACAATAGACTAAAAAATCTGAAATACTTAAAAGATAACACTTACGAAAGACTATACAAGACCGGTACCATGAATGCTTGGGAATGGGTGGAAGGTGGAGACTACAAAAGGGTACAAGGAAACTTCTGTGGGTAATGACTGAGATAATGGTTTCACAGGTACATACATAAGCCCAAATCTATCATATTGTATACTTTAATATTTGTAGCTTATTATGTCAATTCTATCTCAACAGAGCTTTAAAAATTGAAACCATGTAAGTACCAGATGAAAACATTAGTGAATTCTTTTATAATTTGGGGATACAGGAAAACTGTCCTAACAACGACAAGAAGCCACAAATTCTAGAAACAATAAAGATGATAAATTTGATACAAAAATCTTTTTTTAAAAAAAGATTTCATTTATTTATTTGACAGACAGAGATCACAAGTAGGCAGAGAGGCAGGGGGGTGGGGTGGGGGAAATGCAGGCTTCCTGCTGAGCAGAGATTCCGATGCGGGACTCGATCCCAGGACTCTGAGATCATGACCTGAGGGGAAGGCAGAGGCTTAACCCACTGAGCCACCCAGGTGCCCAGATACAAAAATCTTTCACATGGCCAACACACACACACACACACACACACACACACACAAATGAGTAAAAATAGAAATGACAACCTGGAAAAAATATCTGCCAACAAAATCACAGACAAAAGGTTAATATCCCCAACATATAAAAGACTCCTAAGAATGAAAAGATCCATCACCCCGTAGAAAAATGGGTTAGAAATATGAATAAACAATACAGAGAGAAAAAAATACAAGAAACTTTTAACCATATAAAAAGATGATCAACTTTGTCTATAGCAGAAATACAAATTAAACTATATTGCGGTCCATTTCTATCTATCAAATTGGCAAAAATCGAAATGCTTGATTATATATCATGTTGGAGAACTTGTAGGAAAACAGGTACACTAATACCCTGTTAGTGGAGATTCAAAATGGCACAGTTCCTAATGAGGGAAATTTGATACTCTCTAGCGAAATAACGAAAGCATATACCTTTTGGTCCAGATATTTCATTTCTAAGAATCTAGCGTAAAGGCATACTGGCAAAAATATAAAGAGTTGTATGCTCAAGTGGTTTCACCAGGGTACTATTTGTAAGAGAACAATTGAAAATAACTGAAATGTCCATCAATAGGGAATTGGTTGAAGATGATTAGTCTGCACAACACAATACAGATGTAAAGAGAAATAAAAATTATGTATAGATTCCTATGGAGTGGTCTGAAGGATACAATGTTGTCTGAAAACTGCAAGGTAGAAAAAAATGTATATTGTATGTTACTATTTATCTAAGAGGTGATATGAATGGCTATACACTAACATTTTTTCCAAAAAAGGAGAAGCTATTTAAAACTAAAAGCATATCTAGATGGAAAGGAAAGGAAATAGAGTAGAGGAGACAGGATTTGTTTTGTGGATTTGAATTTGGAATCCTCTAACTATTTTATAAAACAAAATTCAATTAAAAATAAAGGAATTCCACCACTTGAAAACAAAATGAAGCAAATGCACCTCACTATATGGAACCAGTGGCATAACCACATAGAAGAGAACAATTCTAACTTACTCTTGTAAGTAATCACAGTGTTTATTCCTTTGTTATTTTTCCCCCTTCGTTATTTTGAAACTGTTGAGTGTGTAATATGGGGTAAAGCAAATGAGTAATTATGTTGTTGTTTAAACTGGGACCTTTGGCATTAGAGAAAGGAGAGACATATGTAGGATAAATGAGGTTGAAGAAAAATCCTGTAGGGTAAAATCTGAATTAGATGTATCAGTCTGAACTTAGAATTTATCTGAATTGAGATGGATTCATACTGATACCTACAATTCAAACAGACACACACACACAAAATATCTATATATTCCCTAGTGTGTTCAATAAAAAAAGCCCAGAAACAATTACCAACCCAATAATAATGAACGCCCCTAGTACCCAGATCATGGTCTCTTACTACCAATTTCCTCTACAGGAACCAAAGTTCATTGATTTAACATTCAATAATCAGTCATTCAATGACTGACTCCAAGCATGGGAGAGGCAATGTGTAAGATGTAACTTCTTACTGGCCTAGCATCATACTAGCAAGAAACATGTCATAAGGATCTGACATGTCAAGTTGAAGGGGCTGCCACCAGCCAATAATAAGACCACTTGAACAATAAGAATAACTATCAATGTATCAAAAAACATCAAACAAGTTTACTCTATAAGTTTATGAAGATACCAAAAAAAAATCCAAAACCAAGAAAAACCCTAAAAACCAAAAAACCCTAACCGATCATCTATGGAGGACTGTAGGAAACAAATTATTTGGAAAATGATAAATAAAGAGAAAGAATCAAACTTTATCCTGCCTTTTCATTATGAACTCCACCCCAGGATGCACACCTCAGAATCGCGGTTGAATAGTAATTTCTTTTTATAGAACTATTTCAGTTAACAAATAAAGAAGGAAATGATAAAACATCACTGTTTTATAACTCCTAATGAATTAATCAATCTTGGCAATGATCAAAGGGTGCCATCATCATAAGAAGAGAAATAAGGCTCTATATGCCTCTTGAAGGAAGCACACCTTATCTATGAAATATTCTTTCTTCTAAATTATGGCAGAATATATATAACATAAAATTTACCATCTCAGCTATTTTTAAGAGTACAATTCAGTAGTGTTAAGTGTACTCATACTGTTGTGTAACCCATCTCTGGAACTTTTTCATTTGGTAAAAATGAAATTCTATACCCAGTAAACAACAACTCCCCATTGTTCCCTTCCCCTAGTCCCTGACAACCACTTTCTACTTTCTATCTCCATGAATCAGACTACTTTAGGTACCTCATGTAAGTGGAATCATAGAGTATTTGTCCTTTTGTGACTGGCTTATTTCACTTATCCTAATGTGTTCACGGTTCATCAACATTGGAGTATATGTAGAATTTCCTTCTTTTTTAAGCTGAGTAATATTCCACTGTATGTATATACCACTATTTGTTTATCTATCCATCTGTCCATGGACACTTGGGTTGTCTCCACCTTTTGGCTATTGTGAATAACGCTGCTATAAACATGCGTATACAAATATGTTTCAAGACCCTGCTTTCAAAAAGAAGCAAACCTGGGTCTGATCAAGTTTCTATATCTAACTACCTATTCATATTTACAGAAAATAAAGGGGACCAAAAAAATAGATCAAATACCACCACTGGATAAACAACCAGCAAAAACAGACCTTTCTTTAACAGATAAAGTAGAATGGGGGTAAAAAAAAAGGACGGCGGGCAAATCAATAAATTAAAACAGACCTATTAATCAACTGAAAAAATGAATACTATTTAGATCTTGATTTGTACAAATCAAGTATAAAAGTTATAGTTAAAAATCAGGGAAACATGAACACTAGTTGAATATTTCATATGAAGAGAAGGTTAACAATTGTGTAAGTTATGATAATGACACTGTGATAATGTCTAAAAAGAATCTGTACCCTTTCGACACACACTGATTTATTTAAGAATGAAACAACGTATCTTGCTCTGCTTCAAAATAATCCAAGAGGTGGGGCTAGAGACTATGTGGGGGGACTGGCAGGTCTAGAATGAAATGCAAATGGCCAGGATTTGATAATTACTGATAATCATGTATTATTCTATTAGTTCGAAATTTTCCATAATGAAAGTTTAAAATAAAATACAACTTTGATTTATTAATTTCCAAACTGTTCCATGAGGAAACTACCATTATTTTGGTTCTTTCTGTTTTAAAGAAAAGTCGTAAACCTATGGGAAAAACAACAGCCCTGAAAAACAGTTACAATCAAAAGGATTAGTTACTATGGAAATTATTTTTTAAATTCCTATTATCACATTTTAGTTCATTTAACCTAAAACACTGTTTAATAAGGAAATACTCAATGTAAAATAATAAATGAGAACCAAATGGGCAAATAATTACACCCAAATTATTATCTTGTTCTTGGGGTGTTTTCGACTATTTGCTTTTTGTCTAAAGATAAAATATTGAGGGGAAAAACAATACTAAACCAAAATAAAACAAAAATAACCCTTAAGCTTTGATTCTAGGTAAACTGAATTCTACATTTATAAACAAAAACTGAACTTAGTACCTTTTCTTAACCCTTAAGTTAGCACTGTTACTAAGAATCAGAACTATAAATTCAATTTAAAGATTTAAATAAAAAGCTTTCTAGAAATATAATTATTTTAATATGAGCTCTTACCTCAAAATGTGAGAACTATATAACTAACAAGTTTATAGAAGGAAAGGTGGTAAGACAGGGAGAAGCTAGTTTTATTTTTTATTTTTTAAAGATTTTATTTATTTGGGCATCTGCCTTCGGCTCGGGTCATGATCTCAGGGTCCTGGGATCGAGCCCCGCGTCGGGCTCTCTGCTCAGCGGGGAGCCTGCATCCCTTCCTCTCTCTCTGCCTGCCTCTCTGCCTACTTGTGATCTCTCTCTCTTTCTCTCTGTGTCAAATAAATAAATAAAATCTTTAAAAAAAAAAAAAGATTTTATTTATTTGACAGACAGAGATCACAAGCAGGCAGAGGCAGGCAGAGAGAGGAGGAAGCAGGCTCCCCGCTGAGCAGAGAGCCCGATGTGGGGCTCGATCCCAGGACCCTGAGACCATGACCCGAACCGAAGGCAGAGGCTTTAACCCACTGAGCCACCCAGGCACCCCGAGAAGCTAGTTTTAAAAATCAGAATTATTATACCCCTTAGTTTCAGATGTTGAGAATTAAATGGAATTTAACAGTTAGACATTCAAAAATATAAAAATATTTTAATTCTTTTTGATTTACATCTATGTCAAGTATAAAACCCCACCTGAATTTCTGCCTCTTAGTAAAGGCAGTATCTGAAAATGTATACCAATCACAGGAATAGCAGTGTTTAATCCTACCTGAAAAAGATCCAAAAGAGGCTTCCAAGAGAGCATTAAGACTGCTGCTCTGTTGATGGTTTTGGGAATTTCAGAATAAAACAGTGTATTTTCTCTGTTCTCACCAGACATAGCTGTAAGAGAAAATAGTTATTTAAAAATTATTTTCAAATAGCAATCTACTTCAATTACAGTCTAAGTAGGTACATAAATCTTTTTAAAAAAGATTTATTTATCCATTTTTACAGAGAGACAGAGGGCATGAGTGGGGGGGTGGGTAGAGGGAGGAGAGAATCCTCAAGCAGACTCTGCACACAGTGTGTGGAGCTCAACATGTAGCTCAATCCCAGGACCCCAAGATCATGACCTGTGCCGAAATCTACAGCTGGCTGCTTAACCGACTGAGCCACCTAGGTGCCACATAACGCACTCTACAGGAAGGTTAACAAGTAGGAGATGTACATGCCATTTGTCATGAAAATTTTCTTCAATAAAAACCCAGGTTTCACAGATAAACGCTCAGGTTTCATTTCAGATCTTGGTCCCTCTCAAAACAAACATAAAAGTGTTAAGATGATATAAGGACAATTGTCATTTTTAGTTTTTTGAAAATTGTTAAGTCTCTTACAAGTTTGCAATAGATTTATGAAATTTCAAATGGGGTGCTTTGTGGCAACAGCAGATGACTAAGTTTCTTTTTTTTTTTTTTTCCAGAAGCTTTTAAACTACTTATTTAGAAGTATATATAGGTCTAACTGAATTCTAATTTTTCTTCATTATAAATGTCCTATAACCATAGTCTGAAATAAATTTCAGCTGAAAGTATATTCATTAAAACAATAAAAAATTCTGGTATGTGATTTGCTAAAAAATCTCTTTGTCCTTTATTGGCGAAGGGGTGAAGTAAATAGGCCTGTACTAAGTAGAAACCAGGCCTATTCTATGAAATCATGCAGTAATTGAATGTGAATATCACAGCAGTGTAGAGTGAGCTACATAAAGAGAAGTAATACAAACTATGATTATGAAGATGTGAACCAAAGAAAACTTGAAGTAAAACAAAGCCCTTCTTCAATAAAAGGTGCTAGAATGGTATGATTTCCCAAAAAACTAGGGAAAGGTGAAGGAAGGAGAAAATAAATCACAAAGGAAGAACAAGAAACTCTCTTGGATAGAACTGATCTTCAGCATAGTGTTTCTGATAATGGCAGAGAAGGTAGTCTGTGGAAGGGCATGGTAACTTCCATGTTAGCCCTTGCAGAGGCTGGGGATGAGCCCCCAAATATTCACATCTTCCTTTATTTTCCTAAACTGTTCTTAAACTTTCTTAGTTTGTATTGCCTTTGGAGTAAAAGTTAGATATGAGCTGGAATGCACTTTAGCATTTGCCTTTGTCTTAAATCTATTCTGTACATTCCAGAGTTACTGTGTTATAGAATTGTCAGGACTGCAGTCACCTATCTATACCACTCATAATTTAACAAAATGTGAACATATCCTCCTTAAGCCTTGTCCTTCTAAGAATCCTCAGTCCTCAAATATGAAAAAACTGATTCTCATCTATTTTTCAAATGAGAGCTATTCCCCACAATCATTTTAGTTGCCCCTATTAAAACTGCTCCTTGCTCTATAACATCCTCCCTGGCTCCGTACATGCCCAATAAAAACTTCAAGACATTCTAGGTATGCACACATCAGTTCTATGTACGCACAAAACAAACTTTTCCCATTATTTCTCTCCTGATGACACAATGGAACACACTTTTTGGTGTTCACAATATATGAAAAAATTTTTAAACAAATGGGGTGCCTGGGCAGTCCAGTCAGTTAAGGCCCTGACTGTTGATTTCAGCTCCGATCATGATCTCAGGGTGGTGAGATCAATCCACCCTCAGAGGGGACGCTGCTTCTCTCCTTCTCCCTCTCCCTCTGCCCCTCCCTCTACTCTCACGCTCTTATCGTGCACACACACCTACTCTCTCTTTCAAATAAATCAATAAACCTTAAAAAAATATTTTTGAACAATGGATTTATAGAAAGTATTAACTTCAGAGGAATAGAAAAGATTTGAACAAATGAAAAGGCATACCACTATCTTGAAAAGTTCAATATTTTGAAGATTGTCAACTTTCCCTAACTTCTCCAATAAATACAATGTAATCCTACAACAGTATAACTAACATCAGGAGAAAGAAGCTATACAAGCTAATTTTAAGTTCTCATAGAAAAACAACCAAACAAAAATAATCAAGAAAAATGTGATGAAAGGTAACTAGTGCTATCAAGTAGTAAAACATACAGAGTAAGGGTAACAGAAGTAGCAGCAGCACAGTATAAGTACTTCATTTAATAGAGCAATGGAGGGGCGCCTGGGTGGCTCAGTGGGTTAAAGCCTCTGCCTTCGGCTCAGGTCATGATCCCAGGGTCCTGCTTCCTCCTCTCTCTGCCTACCTCTCTGCCTACTTGTAATCTCTGTCTGTCAAATAAATAAATAAAATCTTTAAAAAAAGAGAGAAATATATACAAATGTCTTTTAAACATGTGAACATGCTCAACCTCACTTGAAATTATAGTGATTAACCTTGTTGGAAGGATAATTTCGCAGTATGAACCAAAATTCAGAATATACACACCTTTTATCTCAGCAGTTCCACTCTTTGGAATTAGTCCTATACGTAAATTCACAAATTCAAAATGATCCAATACAGTGCTATTTATCGCCTCATCTTTTGCAACAGGATAACAGAAAAACCTAAATGCCCCTTATTAGAGGCATCGTTAAGTAAATATGGCACAATTATATAATGGAATAATCTAAGTGGTTAAGAAAGTGCATCTGTAATTACCGACATGGACTAATGCAGAGTATTCCTAAAAACATACGTATGTAGATGAATGAAATAACTTCGGAAGAAAGGAATAAACCTATTTTTAAAAATGTAATAAACAAAGGGCACCTGGGTGCCTTAGTTGGTTAAGAGGCCAACTCTTGATTCTGGCTCTGGTCATGATCTCAGGGTTGTGAGACTGAGTTCGTCCTTGAGTCTGGACAGGCTCAACGTGGAGTCTTCTTGTCCCTCTCCCTCCCCTTCCGCCCTTCCCCCTGCTCACGCTCCCTTGCATGCTCTCTTGCACAGTGAGCTCTTTCTCTCTAAAATAAATAAACAAAATCTTTAGGAAAAATTTAATAAAGAAAGAACTAAGTCAGTGGCATAATATATTTAATTTAGACAGATCTTAAACCTGGAGTGAATAGGCTCAGGAAAAAGACACCCAAACCAACCTTGGTTGAAAAAAATGAGAACAGCAATGGTCGAGAGTGATTTTATTGTTTGTGTTCTTCATCTGACCGTTGCTAAGGAAAGGTGTTTTGTTCCTTTAAGGGAACATCACTGATTCATTATTTATTCCCCAAAATTGGGAGTGCCAATTGTATCTAGATTTTGAAATAAGAAAGCATTTCCTCAAAGAAACTATAACCTCATACTCACCAAGGTAATATATCCTGTCTGAATGAGGCCCATCTGGATCATTCCTCTTCACAAACATAAAATCATGTGGTGCCTTAGCCATCATGTACCCATGGTATTTTCTGGTATCAGCAAGGAGCTTTTTAAGCTGACTCCAGGAATATCGCTCGACGTAAAATGGCTCCAATTTAGGCTGATCCTGTGATTCAATATTCTCCTCACAATCTGCAGTTTCAAAGATCTCAACACCCAGCTGTTCTGTTTCCATCGCTGCTGCCATGTTGCATTTTCCTAGAAAAATAAGGCACATGAAGTTGTTCACAGGTCTGCCTTCTTTTATATTAATGGGCATGACAGTCTGATAGTGCTTCCCCCACCAAAGGGGCAAGAAAAAAAAATGTTCTTCAGCACAGTTGCAATAAAACCTAATAAGAAAAGTAATAGCTCTTGGGGCGCCTGGGTGGCTCAGTGGGTTAAGCCGCTGCCTTCGGCTCAGGTCATGATCTCAGGGTCCTGGGATCGAGTCCCGCATCAGGCTCTCTGCTCAGCAGGGAGCCTGCTTCCTCCTCTCTCTCTCTGTCTGCCTCTCTGCCTACTTGTGATCTCTCTCTGTCGAATAAATAAATAAAATCTTTAAAAAAAAAAAAAAAAAAAAAAAAAAAAAAGTAATAGCTCCACCTTCTCTGTGTTCAGTTTAAAAAGGAGATTTTTTTTTTTTTTAATTGAGGTCATGTCTATTTCACTGTGACTATAAATCCCTTTAGGAACTTTTATAAAAGGCTGTCCTTACATATCTCTTGCCAAAAATTCCTTTTTTCTTTCCCACACTGGAAAGAAACAGGCCATATGCCAGTTGGCTGCTATGCTCCATCCAAGAGCATGCCAATAGTGAATCTAAATGCGCTCAAGGAGTGAAGTGTTTTTGCACTTAAAAAAGTAACACGTTTGATAAATGTTGACTTCAGTTACAGAAATAATCACAAGCAATTAGAACAGTAATAAAATTGCAGCAAACAATGAACTTGTAATAAGCTTCCCAGGGCACTTACCAAGATAATATAAATACTGTTTCTGTTTAAGTGGAACTCCAAACAACAAAAGATATAACTGCGTAATACATTTTTCTTTGGTTTCTGCTCTTGCTAGATATCACTATCTTTTGACTACTTTTGGTAACTATAAATAATTTATTTAACTACTATTGCAAATTATATAACTTTTAATTTCACGATTAAATGGGAGAAAAAAGATACTATCTTCAAACAGCTTTAATTGGGTGAAGTTTATGCAAAAAGCATTTAATGTTTGGGGTGCCTGGGTGGCTCAGTGGGTTAAAGCCTCTGCCTTCAGCTCAGGTCATGATCCCAGGGTCCTGGGACTGAGCCCAGCATCGGGCTCTCTGCTCCGCAGGGTGCCTGCTTCCTCCTCTCTTTCTCTGCCTCTCCTCCTACTTGTGATCTGTCTGTCAAATAAATAAATAAAATCTTAAAAAAAAAAAAAAAAAGCATTTAATGTTTGTACTACTGATATCTGATAAAAATCTGAACCCAATTTCCCAGTTCAACCCCAAAACAGTGTCAATATTTCATCTACTAATGATATTTCTTGTCACTTTACAAATTCAGAAAAGGATGTATTTTCTTTTGTCTATTTCAATATTTAAACAACATTTCAGCATTTAAAGCAGCGATGTATCAGAAAAAATAAAAAGCACTCTTATGACAAGACACTGTGTGAGATTCTGAAATGCGTTATTTGTGAAACTACCAAAAAGAAGCAACACAAACAAAAATTCTGAAGCAATCTGTGGATTTGGGAGAGAAACAGGTTACATTTATGTAACTACCTCTAGAACAATAATCAATGCATGGTTGTATATTTAATATGATGTCATTTTTTAAAGCTCAATTTCCCAGGTTAACAAGAGTCCACAGTAACTACCAACCACAGAGAAAGAGTAATTAGCAGGTGGGGGTTGCGAATTAAGTCCACCAGGCAAGCACTATGGCATGCAAAATGAACTGAACTGTGTGACTAGGACAGTGTCTTTTTTTATGCTACAGTGAATCATACTATCAGTTTCAATGTAACAGTAGCAAAAGTGACCAGAAAACCCATTCAAGAATTATATTAGGTATCCAACCTGTAACATTACTATAATTGGGCATTTATCTCCAAGGACCAAAATCCAAATAGCTCAGCAGAGAAAAAGTCATTTGGCTCAACTGCTACTTAGCACACTGATAGTAAGTGGCAGTATAGGACATGGGGACCTGCCCATCTAAAAGCCAATGGGAGGCCTACTTGCTATCAAATATGTCAGTGGATCTAGTTTGATTTCTAACAGAATTAGAGACAACTGAGAGAAAAAGCTATGCAAGCCATACTCATTATCCTCACCTCCCTATTTGTTAAATTTGGAACTTCATGTCCAAACCACTGCTCACAAGAATAAGGCTACGGAATATAACCAGGAAGCTCGGCAGGCAGATTTCACAAGGCTTACTGCCCAGCTTCCTGAGTCACCATCAACTGGACATCTCTCCCATGTGAAAACTGCATTAGCTCGTACTCAATAATAGCCAATTACCTGCTCTCCCTAAACGGTACTAGGTCTTTGGACTATTTCTGTCTCTCTCCACACATACATATAAAATTTAACGGTTCAAATGACATTCTACTATTCTACTTATAGTAAATGAATATTCCACGTTTTCTAGGATATTTTAGTAATTTACACAAATGTGTAACAAAATCATTTAAGTTCCAGGATTTCCATAGCACCACATATTCAAATACATTAACAAAGTTCTAATTTCAAAAATTAGAAGAGAATCAGCATACATTTTCAGCACAGTGCATGTGTCACTGCCCCACCTACCTCTTCACTTAAGGCCCTTCCCTCGTGCCTACCTGATTGTATTTTCATCTGCTCAGATCTCTTCCACATTCAAAGAGACCTTTTTTCAAGTGACTCAACTTCAAGCACAGATCCCTCTGCTCATCTTGCTCTCTTCTCACAGGAGTCTTTCCTTTTCTCACCATCCAATCCTGCTCACCAGGATAATGAAATAAGATATAAGGCTGTTGATCATTATTGAAATGGATCATATGAGGCCAAAAAGAGTAAATCTAAAGTCCCAAATAGATATTAACACTAGTATAGAAATATTCTTCTTGGTGTAATATATAATGCCTGAATTATTTTGTATCTGTACTTTAGATTATTAAAATTATATATTTTTTAAATCCCAGAAATGTATACCCTAAATTTACTCAAAAGGATATCCTGACAATAGTGTAAATCCTGACATCCAGACGTACATTAAAAGGAAAATTACAGAACTTTACAAAGTATAAAAGGCACACAAATGTGAGGTTACTCAGGTGGGTACTGCAAATCCTCAAAAATGACAGATGATTGATTACTAACATTTATTTCTGTGTGCTTGGTCCTGTTCCTGCTTTTACATTAGTAATACATTTGTATTATTTTACATAATACATATTGAGCTGGTTGGAGACAGAGTATACTCAAGAGAACAATCAAAAGGAACTATAAAACAAGCCATTTTCACGGAAAGGAAATTAACTTGCATTTAATAATTTTTTTCCTAAGACCAAGAATGTGCTATCCATTTTAAGTGCATCCCACTTTTGCTCCTCTCCTTTTTAGCTGTAGTCTGAAAATAATTGAATTAGGTAACTTTTCCATAAAAGGAAGCATTAAGTTGTTGGAATTCTGGCTTAGTAAAAGAAAAAAAAAGGGGGGGGGTCTGTGATTACACTTGTTACTTCGATATCAGCTTTAATTCTGGGCTCTCATAGCCCAAGTAGGTGATGGAGAGAGATGTGGAGAGAAAAGCTCAGGGGCAAATGGAGGGAAGACAGTGGTTATGCTAATAACAACGCTACGATGTCAAGATACTGTCCCATGCACTAAGCCCCTCACTCAGAGAAGACCATCTTGGTTACAGGATAGCTTCAGAACTCCCAAATCTGGACATACTCAACTGCCATTCTTATTTTTAATCCAAGAGCCAAGCAGTCATTCAGTTGGAACACCCCACGCCTCACTGAAGCCTAGCTATTTCACTCTTCAGGGTCCATAGCTAGTTGAGAGGTTCATTATCACTAACTGGGGCAAAGATCTTGAAAGCTATGAATGGGGAAGAAGAGGATAGGTCTAACAGAGAATGTTGAGAATGAGGGGAGGCCAAGTCTTAGAAGTCTCAGGAGAAGTGTGTGTGGGGAAAGGTGGGGTGGGAGAAAGAAATGTATCTATCCTGCCCCCCCCGGGGGGGGGTAGAATGAGAAGGGGCCGGTGAGCAGGGAGGGAATCGACCTAGAGTAAGGCAGGAGGAAGGAAAAGAACACCGGCTGGGAAATCAGAAAAATCTCAGTCCGAATCCGATCCGCCACAGTCGAACTTGAGGCAGATCCCTTCTGCTCTGCGGGCTTCCGATTCCTCATCTGCAAGCCCGGGCAATACCCGGCTCCCAACCCCAGCGAGGCTCAATTAACATAACGGACGTGGAAGTCCGGAGGCCAGCACCCAGCGCTCAGGGGGCGCCCAGTGAACGTTGGTGGACTCGGAATCTCGGAGCCTCGGCTTCCTCTTCCGGCAAGCGGAGGCCCCGCCACCAGCTCGGACCCGCGCAGGGCGGCGCGCCGGGTAAACCGCAGAGCGGGCTAACCCGGAGAGCGCGCCGGGCGGCTCCTCCGTGAGGCGGAGCGGGGCGGCCGGGCTGGGGCCCAGGCCTCGCGGGCGAAGGGGAAGGAGAGGGGGCGGATACTGCACCTTCCCCCCCGGCCCCGCCCGGAGCGTCCCGACGCGTGCTACGGAGCGGGCCTGCGCCGCTTCATGCCGCGCCGCCTCCACTCCCGACCCCGCTGCGGCGGCTTCCTCGGCGACCGAGCCGGTGGTAACCCAGGCGCAGAACACGGCACTTAAAGGCGGCGGCAGCGGCGGCGGCGGCGGCGGCGGCGGCTGCGCTCCGGCACTTCCGGTTCCTCGCGCCCCGCCCTCCGACCAGCCAAGGCTCGGCGGGGCCAAGAAGGGCGCCGCTCCCTGCTGAGTGGGGTGCTTTGCCACAGTGCAGTCTAGTGGCCGGAGGAACGAACCGGGCGCGGGGCAGGGACAGCAGCGGTGGGGGACCGGTGAAATCCAGAAAGAAATAAATAAAATCTTTAAAAAAAAAAAAAAAAAAAAAGGGCGCCTGGGTGGCTCAGTGGGTTAAGCTGCTGCCTTCGGCTCAGGTCATGATCTCAGGGTCCTGGGATCAAGTCCCGCATCGGGCTCTCTGCTCAGCGGGGAGCCTGCTTCGCCCTCTCTCTCTCTCTGCCTGCCTCTCCATCTACTTGTGATTTCTCTCTGTCAAACAAATAAATAAATAAAATCTTTAAAAAAAAAAAGAAATCCAGAAAGAGGCAGAGACTTGCTAGAAATGGCAGGACACACTGTGGCGCGCCTCTACTTAATCTATTTTTTTTTTTTTCATTCAACAAATATATACTGAGTGCCCGCTATGTGCCAGGTAGAGTTGTAGAAGCTGAGATTAGAGCAGGGAGCGAGCCAGAGAAAATCCCTGCCCCTTCATAGAGATGACAGAGCGGACGGACCAAGGCCTTGTGGGGGTCGGGGGGTTGGGAGGAGTTCTAAGCAGCTCACTGCTGTGGTGGAAAGAAACCTCAACTTGGAGTCAGAAAGCTTGGCTCTCATGCTAATTAGTAATCTTTAGCAGGTCACTCAGTCTCTTTGAGCCATGGCTTGTCAGTAGAAGAGACATAACAGATTAGTTATAATTAAGAAAAACCATATGTGTCACAGTAACACATAAAGATGAGGAAAGTGGGGTCTAGGGCAGGGAAGGGAGTGACTTGCTACAATGACAATAAGGGGTAGGTCCATAACCCATAATTTGGTCCTATTTTACACAATGCATTGGCTGATTGGGAAAGTGGCAGGTGTAGAACGGAGGAATGGAAAAGAGGGGCCTCTCCCCTTTTCTATTATTACAAAGAGCAGTATGTCAGAGGTGTGTGTCATTAGAATTTATTATAATGGCACTAATAAAAGATCTATTTGGGTGCCACGTTCCATTCCTCCTTATACAGTTACTCACTTTGAGGCTTTTTTTAGCTGAGCTCCCTTAAAAGTACAGTCATTTTCACTGGGACTCCCTCTGTGAATTTTCTGCAAGTGACCTGCAAGTAGGATTTAAAGCTTTGAATGCACATGCGCATACTAAGAGACTACAACATAATATCCTGCATTTCACTTCCTTCAACCAAGTGTTTGTTGAATCGCTGCCATGTGCTTATCACTGTTCTAAGCACTGGGACTGCAAGAGTGTATAAAGTAGACAAGATTCCTGTGTGCAGGGCGCCTGGGTGGCTCAGTTGGTTGGGCATCTGCCTTCGGCTCAGGTCATGATCCTGGACTTCCAGGGTAGAGTCCCGCATCAGGCTCCCAGCTCCGTGGGGAGTCTGCTTCTCCCTCTGACCTTCTCCTCTCTCATGCTCTCTCTCACTCATTCTCCCTCAAATAAATAAATAAGATCTTTAAAAAAAAAAAAAAAAAGATTCCTGTGTGCAGTTTATGCCCTAGTAAGAGGAAAAAGTCCTCACAAAATGCAACCAAAAAACAACAACAAAAATATATGATTTTATGGATTTAAAAAAAAAAAAACAGTCTCTGGAGAGGTTAAGTCACTTGGCTAATTATGGATTGGTCTAGATCAGATTCCTTGGTTTTCAATTTTATTTTTCTCTCTGGTTGGCTTAAAAAGCCTCAAACCAGAGAAAGCTATAGGGGAATATCTCCAACATGTACCCTGACAACCTTGCATGTATTTACATAGGTCTCAATGGGCCTCGAACCAAAGCTTTTCTGAGTCTTAGAAGAAGGCTTTGTGATCCTCCCAGAACAGCAGAGGATGGGAGGCTTATGAGGATCTTAGGGCACTGTCCCCTGACAGCTTCTCATCTCCTAGGTTCTGAAGAGGTGTGGTCTTTCTGCCCTACCCCCTCAGAACAGAGTTGCAGAATAGAAGAATCACTTGGCTGCCATCTAGAATGGGCTTCTCATCAGCTGGCTATCCCACAACTTACATCTGGCCCCTTCTGTTTCAATATTCTGTTATGATTTGTGGGACCACTGGCCATCAGCACCTTAACGCATTTGTTCTTTCGTTGTATAGTAAGTAATAAACTAACTGAATCTAAGGTAGCTCGTTGTATTTTTACTGGCTGACTCAGTCAGGCCTGGGTCTTGGCAAGCTTGTATGTGTGCTTGAAAAAGCCTACTCAGCTTTTTGGGGCCCTGAGCTCTAGGAACTCTAGGAAAAGGCAAGATGTCTAGCACATGAGGCTGAATAAATAGCATGGCAGTGTTGACACAGATCTGTGCCTTGATAACAAAAGTCATGTTCCAGCCTAATGGATCGCAGGCAGGAAGTGTGAGTAAAACTAGGGTGGCAAGGCCAAGGGAGAACCATTCCTAGGGAATTCTGGTCTGCATCCAGAAGCCATGCCTGTTTGAGGCAATCGGGTCTTGTCCGGGTCTGGGCTTATATTTTAGAGACCCTGACAGTTTTCTCATTAGGCCTCAGCAGAGATCAGCCTAAGTCCTTCTGTGTGTAACACTTCATGATCTTCAAGCAGTGGTACTTTTTCTCTGGGACTCATGTGTAAGAGCATGCACTCCTGGAATCAGCCAGACTTGAGTTCACATCCTGGTTCCTCTCCTTACTGACAGTGATACTGGGCTTTCCTAAGCTTTATTTCTTTCATCTGTAAAATTAGTTTGGTAGGGGTGCCTTGGCAGCTCAGTTGCCTGAGGGGAGCTTGCTTCTCCCTCTCCCACTCCCCCTGCTTATATTCCCTCTTTCACTGTCTCTCTCTATGTCAAATAAAGAAATAAAATCTTTTTTTTTAAAGATTTTATTTCTTTGGGTGCCTGGGTGGCTCAGTGGGTTAAGCCGCTGCCTTCGGCTCAGGTCATGATCTCAGGGTCCTGGGATCAAGTCCCACATCCGGCTCTCTGCTCAGCAGGGAGCCTGCTTCCTCCTCTCTCTCTCTGCCTGCCTCTCTGCCTACTTGTGATCTCCCTCTGTCAAATAAATAAATAAAATCTAAAAAAAAAAATTTATTTCTTTATTTGACAGACGGAGATCACAAGTAGGCAGAGAGGCAGGCAGGCAGAGAGAGAGGAAGGGAAGCAGGTTCCCTGCTGAGCAGAGAGCCCGATGCGGGGCTCCATCCCAGGACCCTGGAATCATGACCTGAGCCGAAGGCAGAGGCTTTAACCCACTGAGCCACCCAGGCACCCCAATAAATAAAATCTTAAAAAAAAATTTTTTTAAATGAGTTCGGTAACATCACTGAAATGAATGAAGGAAATATATAATGCATTTAAAGTGCTTAGCAATGCCTAGTGCCCATTAAGCATTCCATTTATTAATTCTATTTATGAATGGTGGTGAAGATGTTAAGATCACAGAAACCTACCCACCTCTGAGGTGGGTAGGAAAGGAAAGAAGAGGCAGCAAAGGTAAACATGAGCTCTGGATATGTTCCAGAGATCTACTATTGAGTCTGGGGCCATATCCCCAGAAAAAACCATCCTGGCTCTGTCCCTCAGCACTCTGATCTTTGTTTACACACAGACACACATGCATACACACACTGTATCTATACCTATACCTATACCTATACCTAAAATCAAAGAATCACAGAATCAACAAATTGACAGTGATTTTGGAGATGGTTAAGCCTAATTCTTTTATTTCACAGAAAGAACAACAAAGGTCCAGAGAGGGAATATGACTTGCCCAGAGTCATATGGCTGCTTATTAGCAACTCTCACATGGAACTTCCAAAATCAATTGGCCACATGTATTAATCTTTTCCTAGGTTTAGAGCATGGCCCAGGCCATAGGAGGAGAAAATTCTGGGAACTCTGGCTCCCAGAGGGACATGCCCAAGCCTTGCTAGGTAACACCACCTCTGCCACCTCCAGGCAACGACAAGCATCATTCTTCCAGTTTGAACACAACAGTCTGACATCATTACAGAAATATCCATTCATCATTTCACTACCCTATCATAACTTTTTGTTTGTTTGTTTTGTATACATCTTTCACATAGGTAGCAGGAGCAATATTTTCAAGCCACATACAGATTTGTACTACGTTTAATTTCCTAAGTTTTTCTGTAATTCAACTTGTATTTATATGACCCATTTCACTTCATAGTAAAAAGTATAACCTTGGTTAATTCCAGACACACCGAATCATTCCCAGGCACAATTTAGCATCCTTCCTGGTGAAGGGGATAATGGCCAGTCCCAGTTCTATATCAGGATCTCTCCTAGGAGACCAGGAACCTCCTAATCTCCTTTGTCCCAGCTGTACTGGTCATAAGAGTGTCCTCCTCAAGTCCATGTCTATCCAGAACCCCATAATGTAATCTTATTTGGAAATTGGATCTTTACAGATGTTATTAGTTAAAGTAAGATCATGTTAGAATAGAGTGGGTCCCAAAGCCATTGACTATGTCCTTATAAGAAGGCCATATGAGGGGCGCCTGGGTAGCTCAGTCGGGGAGGCATCTGCCTTCATCTCAGGTCCTGATCCTGGGGTCCTGGAATGGAGCCCTTTATCAGGCTCCCTGCTCAGTAGAGCCTTCTCCCTTTGCTTCTCCCTCTCCCTCTGCTGCTCTCCCTGCTTGTATTCTCTCTCTCTCTCTCAAATAAATAAAATCTTAAAAAAAAAAAAAAAGAAGAAGGCTGTATAAGGACACAAGAACAGATACACCCCCAGAGAAGGTCATGCAACAACAGAGGTGGAGTTTGGCATGATCCTCCTACAAGCCAAAGAGCAGCAAGAATTGCCACCAGCCAACAGGTTGAATTCTTGTCTAGAACCTTCAGGGGAGCATAGTCCTGCCAGCAACTGATTTTGGATTTGTAGCCCAGTAACTATAACAGAATAGAGTTCTGTTGTTTTAGGCTCCTCCCTCCCCATCTGTGATATTTTGTTATGACTGCGGTAAGATATGAACATTCCAGATAATCTTAGCTATGACCTCCCCCACCATCATGAGGTACTTAATGAGATCTGTTATCTATCAGTCTCTAGCTGGCAGTCGACACTCTTCTGTTCCTTTTTGCCCCAAATATTAATCCTTCTTACATACTCTCCTGAACCTTTACCCATACCCACATTCAGGAAACTGTGGGTGCTCTTGCTAATAGTCAGCTTTTACCTTCACTAGGCGTGACTGCTTCTCAAGGGTCTTGTACTAATGCCTGGTCATGTGCATAGGTTTTGTCTTTCCCTAGATCCCTAAACCTACCATGGGTGTTGAGGGGAGATCTACTATTCCCTTCAGCTTTGGATAAGCCCTTAAGGGGAGGTGAGGGCAAGATTCAGGTTTTCCCAAGGTCACTCCCTTAGTTCCCTCTGCCCCTTTAAAAAAAAACAAAACCCTCCCGCTGGGGCACCTGGGTTGCTCAGTCAGTTGGGGGGCTGTCTCCTGATTTCGGGTCATGATCTCAGGGTCCTGGGACTGAGCCCTGCACTCGGCTCTGCGCTCAGTGGGGAGTCTGCTTGAAGATTTTCTATCCTCCTTCTCTGCCCCTCCCCCTGCTTGCTCTCTCTTTCTCTCTCTCTCTCGCTCCCAAATAAATGAATAAATCTTTTGGGGTGCCTGGGTGGCTCAGTCGGTTGAGTATCCGACTCTTGATTTTGGCTCAAGTCATGATCTCAGAATCCTGACATCCACCTCCGCATCTGGCTCTGCTCTGGGCATGGAGCCTGCTTGAGATTCTCTCTCTCTCCCTCTGCCCCTCCTCTCACTCATGAGCACTCTCTCTCAAATAAGTAATTAAATAAATAAATAAATTTTTTATTAAAAAATACAATTTATAAATAAATCTTTAAAAAAATCCTCTTGGGGTTTACTGAACTCTGAAGTCAGGTTTATCATTTGTGTAAAGGCCACCAAGTGGAGTCCCTTAGTTCTCTTTTGACTTTTTTCTCCCTACTCTGCTTGGAAATTTTTTATTTAGTCTGCATATTATTCCAAATATTTTTTATAAAGATTTTATTTATTTATTTGACAGAGATCACAAGTAGGCATAGAGGCAGGCAGAGAGAGAGAGAGAAGGAAGCAGGCTCCCCGCTGAGCAGAGAGCCCAATGTGGGACTCGATCCCAGGACCCTGAGATCATGACCTGAGCCGAAGGCAGAGGCTTAACCCTCTGAGCCACCCAGGCGCCCCTATTCCAAATATTTTATTGTGTTTTATTTTGTTGCTTTTTTATTTAAAGTCAAGTTGCTTAATCTATAGCAATGGTTTCAGGAATAGAATTTAGTGATTCATCACTTACCTGTAACAGTACTCATCACAAGTGCCCTCCTTAATGCCCATCATGCATCTAGCCCATCCCTCACCCACCTATTGCAAATAATTTCTGTTTTACATGTGCATCTAGGTTTAAAGAGAAGAATCTGACATCTCTGTTCTCTGTTCCCATTATTACAACTGCAGAAGAGCAAGGGTTGCCACACTTTAGCTCCCTAAATTGGGAAGGATCAAGAGTTATAAAGAAGCAAAACAAAAATCCAAGATACTTCCCTGTATTGCAGATCATAAGTAGGCAGAGAGGCAGGCAGAGGTTTTTTTCTGTCAATGACTTGACTGCAGTGCTCACCCTTTTGGAACAGCTGGGAGGTTACAGGAATATGGGCTGGGTTCACCTAGTGCCTTAGTAGTAGGTGCTTGGGCTGACCCAGTGAGTCTCCCTCTCCACTCAATGTTGTGCTGCCTAGACAGACAAACATGATTTTCCTTAAGGATAGTTCCCTGGGTGATTCTGGGTGAGGCACAAGATAGCCAAATTCTACAGCTCATTTTCTAAAACTTCTTCCAGGAATAGAAGATGCTGTAAAGAGGTGAACAAGGCTGGAAATAAAGCCTTAAGCACTGAGTGTGTGTTTCATTCACAGCAAGTATTCAGCCACTGCCTCCTGTGGCCTGAGAAGAGTGAGATGGCCTTGGCCCTGGGGCTCAGAAGTTGCATCTAGAAGGCAGGACATGTGAGCAATGCTTTATTTGCATTTTTATTTGGCTAGTATTATCATAACACCCTCAGCATTATTTTCATCATTCGGCTTGGGAATGTTACTTGGCTTTGTCTTTTTATCTCCTCTGCCATCTTTTAGTTTTGTAATTTACCTGGACGTTAATCGTGCCTCTATTTCATTTTTTTTTTCTTATTGGATTTCCCCTGGAGAGAGGGGTCCTTAAAAGCTGGTCTCTTTGCAGGAAAATTTAGAAATAGGTATAAGACCATTAGAAAGGACTGTCTCTCTTATTTGAGGGATCTGGAAATTCAGTCCAAGAAAAGTTTCCAGTAGATTAGCTGTTGAAGGCTGGACAGACCCCCTTCCCAGCAGATCTAAGGCAAAATGTCAAGATTTAGTCTTTTCATTTATTAATAGTTTTCACCTTGGATGGAGGCCAGCTGATAAGCCTCAGGTTTTCAGTACCTTGAACTGATTTTACTGTTTATTACATACCCACCACCAGAATGGTTAAACTAGAAAGACTGAAAATACCAAGGGCATAAAGCAACTAGAACTTTGAAACATTGCCTGTGGGTTTGTAAACTGATCAGAAAACTTTGTGAAACAGCTTACCGCCTGTATTAACTAAACTAAAAACAAAAGCAAAATCTGCTAATCTACTAAAAGCAACATGCATTTCTACTCCTATATCCAAGAGAATTAAGCAATTTACACATCAAAAGATAGGTACATAAATGTTCATTGCCTTCCATTATTTATAATAGCTAAAAATGGGAATGCAAATGTCCTTCATCAAGAGGATGGATAAATAATTTGTGATATCTTCATACAATGAAATACAACTCCGCAGAGACAAACTAAAGCCATTCCATTTAATGAAATTCAAGAACAGACAAAATCTACTTTATGGTGAAAGAGTTCAGGATAGAAATTTTGGAGGAAGGGTTAGAAGGCAAAGGTATACTTATAAAAGAGAACCCCCAGGGATGCTGGAAATGTTCCCAATCTTGATCTAGATGGTACTTAAGTAATTACACAGAGATGAATAAGTAAAAATTCAGCTTAAGCTAAACACTTCAAATTTGCACATTTCCTGTATACCTCAATTTTTAAAAAATGTCCTACATTGGATCTGCATTGTATTAAAGGCAATGCAATGAAAACACTATGATCATTTCAAACATATTTTATTTTTAAAATTCAAGACTATCAAGTTTACTGTTTTCGTTATCCTATACCCAGCAGATTGCATCACCTCCACCCAGTCTGCCTTTTATCAATCCCTCCTTACTGACAGGTGGTCCTGCCAAGCACATATTTGATTTGGCTAACTGCCAGTTTGACAAACTTCCCTGGTTCGCAGGAGTCTATGGGATACAGGACAAACACCTCACTGAAGCAAATAAAGACTTTCCCAATTCACTCCTTATTTGCCTTTCTAGATCCAGGGTTATTTCTATACTCCATGCCCTTAATCCCAGCACACAGAAATTTCCCCATTTCTTCACCTTTGGACTCCTGCTCCATACATCCGCTATCCTACTCCTGCTTCTTTCACTACCAAATCCCTCCTAACATTCCACTATCCCGTTCTCAAGGACTCATTCTCAAATGTCCACCCATGGTTTTCAAAACTCTCAGTTTCCACTTTCCTGATTTTGTAAGCTCAGTGCATTCACCATATTAAAACCCCCATATTTTATACTATCCACACCCTGATTTAAATGTTTCCTGAGAGCCTGCATCATTTCTCTTCATCTCCGGATCCTAATGCTCCGCGCTTTGCTAATTAAAGGGGTGCTAACAGAACTGAAATATAAGTTTCATTTTTGTCCCGGACTTCTGGTTTTCACAGTAATGTTGCTTCCTATTAAATTCTTCACTGTAGCAGACTCAGGAATGAAGGTGGATACAGATGAGATAGCTTAGACACTAATTAATGCTGTATCTAGTTTGGTTTTCCTATTTTAAGAGAGACAAGTCTCTTGTCCAATAGGATAGCCGCTATGAAGTCGCTATTTAAATTAAATAAATTAAAGTAAATAAAATAGAAAATTCAATTTCTCAGTCTCACTAGCCACATTCGAGTACTCAAAAACCCCATGTGGGTAGTGGCTACCATACTCAACCGTGCAGAATGGAACATTTCCATCACGGCATAAAGTTCTATGGGCCTGCGCTGAAAAACCTCTGGCCTTTAGGCTTACGAGATCTCTCCTCTTAGAACCCTCTTCCACCCTCTTCCCACAGGGCTTCCCCTGTAACCATCACCATCCTTATTCTGTTCGTAATTGCAGAATTCCAGGACGGCAGGGACTGTGTCGTACTGCTGTAACTCCAGTGTTTAGTTTTTTTTTTTTTTAATTTTATTTATTTATTTGACAGAGAGAGATCACAAGTAGGCAGAGAGGCAGGCAGAGAGAGAGAGGAGGAAGCAGGCTCCCTGCTGAGCAGAGAGCCCGATGCGGGACTCGATCCTAGGACCCTGAGATCATGACCTGAGCCGAAGGCAGCGGCTTAACCCACTGAGCCACCCAGGCGCCCCCAGTGTTTAGTTTTGAAGCCCCGCGCTATTAGTAGGCGCTCAGTAAACATTGAATTAATAGGTGATAAAACCTGAGGGACTTTCAAGATACACCAGTCCCAAGCCCTTTCCCACGCTGATCGGTCCTTTAGGTGTCTCCAGCATTAAAAAAAAAAATTTTTTTTTAAAAATTTCACAGAAATCACAAGTAGGCAGAGAGACAGGCAGAGAGAAGGGGAAGCAGGCCCCCCGCTGAGCAGAGAGCCCGATGCGGAGCTCAATCCCAGGACCCCGAGATCATGATCCGAGCCGAAGGCAGAGGCCCAACCCACTGAGCCACCCAGGCGCCCCAGCAGCATTTTTTTTTTTTTTTTTAAGCCTATCTTCAAGCACTGTCCTGGAGGAGAGAGAGAAGCGCTACCACCCACCCACCTGCAGACTCTGAACTTTCCCGGTGGCCGCCTCAGGCTCTGGCGTCACGGACCCTACCCACCTCTGCCCGGCTCCGCCCCCTCCCTGATTGAGCAGAGGCCAGGAGCACGCGCCGCCCCCGCCCCCTAATCTTCATTGCGCAAGCGCAGCCTGCGAGCGTGGGGCGTCTCGAGGTGGCCGGCTGCCCGCGCTCAAGAGCGCGGGGGTTTGTGGCCTGTGATCGGCCGGCTCCAGTCGCGCACTCTCCGAGGCAGCGAGGCGCAGCGATCCGTCTCCCCGCGCCCTGGGCAGTGTGGCCATGGAGAATCAGGTGCTGACGCCGCACGTCTACTGGGCTCAGCGACACCGCGAGCTGTATCTGCGCGTGGAGCTGAGTGACGTGCAGGTAAAAGCCGGTGCGGGTGGCGGGACGAGCGCCGGGTTGCAGCCCCGGGGACCTTCCGATCTCCCCCATCCCCTTTGTCCCGGGGCGTGCCGGAGAGCCTGCAGTGCGCCAACGGGTTCGGCGACGCGGTGCACTTTTCGGCGTCCGGGCCGGGGCAGAGGCTAGCCCTCGTCGAGGAACACCCGTAGACCCCGGGCCTGGGGCGCAACCCCCTGAGGGCTGCAGGTACCTTCGGATGCTGCGTGAGCCCTACGCGGCTCTCGGAGGCTGCCCCGGCCTTCTCTTTGTTCACCAACCTGCGGCCTGATGGAGCCCGCGCCCGGCCCCGGAGGCCTAGCCGTCGGGGTTCGGGTTTGCCTAGGCCCTTCGGGGCATGGGGTGAGCTCTTTGGGCCGGGGGTGCAGAATGAACGGTGGCTTGCTGGGTCCTGGCTGGACGTTTGGCGCTGGCCAGATAGGTTCTGCCAGGCCGGTCTGACGTTCGCAAGGCCGGTCGCCGCTGCCCCCAGAGGGGCCACACCCACCTTCCAACCGTTCAGTGATGGAAATCATTCTTGTTAATTTTAATTTTAAAATACGGAAGACCCGCTGAAAGTGATTTCCCCCTTGTTCAGAGGGCTGTAAGCTCAGGTTTGCGGAGTTGCATAGAGAACTTAAAAATTAAGTTACATCGAGCATTTATGTTTGATTTCCTTAGCTCCCTGTATGACCAGGTCCATGCCTCCTGCATGATGGAGGTTCCAGGACCCGTGTAGCCCCTGCGTCTGTCCAAACCATCCAGGACTCCAGGTTTTGAGAAACTGTATGGAGTTTTCAGTCTGGAATGTTCTTTCTCCAGTCATCCTTGCTCCTTATCTGTGACATCTATGGCAATTTGTAATCTTCATTCCACCTAACTTTCTCTGCCTTTGACTCAGTCGTTCATATTTCTCTCTGTCCACCTGTGTGGCATATTTCTTGCTAAGTGTAGGTGCTCTTTGGGTATGGATTTGAATTTGTTGAATTGAATCTTTGTTTCTGGAATTTAAACCCGTTTTCCCGTTGAAAGAGAAAGAACTGGCCAGAATGCCTTTAAATAGGATGTGACATTGCATGGCGTGTCATTTAATGTGGTAAATCAGACTGAATTATACTTTTGCATCAGAAGATGAATAAATGTACTGTGCTGTCTCCCTCCACTCTGCTCCAGGGTGTTGCAGGAAAGAAGGAAACAAACAAAATCGTTGTTGGTGGGGATCAAAGTCTCCATCTGGAGAGGGTTCTCAGTAACTGTGGAACATGTGCTATGACAGTCTCTTTTTTAAAAAAGTAATTTAGCCAAGCCTTATGTAGACCAATTACATTTAGGCCCTCCCCTCTCTAGATGTTATCCTGTAATAAGGATGCCCTATTCTGGATACTTTGAAGCTGCGAACACCAAAGGTGCTTTTAGGGGAATAGGATGGTGGTGATAGTGGAAAGAAATGGGAATTAGTTGGACAAATGAAAGGATGCATCATACTTATGTTTGTCTTGAGAGATCTAAACCTCTTTGTTAAGAAATCGGAACACGTGTTAATCATCTTTGGTATATTTAGAAATATGAGAGGTATCCATTTGAAAGTTATTGTAGTTAAAGAAATGCAAAGGTGGAGGAAAAAAGGAAGTTTCTTTTGGAGAGAGAAATCCTTTTATTTTGGGGAAAAAATATCCCCCCCCCCCAAAGCAATGTGTTAATACCACTCATAAAAGAAATCCTCTACCATGTGTGAGGTACTAGAGCTTTACAGAGATGAGTCAGACAGTCTCGGCTTTCCAAGAGCATACTATCTAGAAGAAGCATATTATCATATACAGACAAAAAGTTTTGTGTAGGAGTATGTTTATTGGTAGAATTGGAGTTGGATATGAACCAGGTCTCTGGTGTTAAAGGAATCTGTTACCTCTCTTATGCTTAGTTAGAGATGACTTCCTGAAATGAGATGAAGTGTTCTTTTTTTTTCTTTTTAAGATTTTATTTGTTTATTTATTTATTTGACAGAGAGAGAGCAAGCAGGTGGAGTGGGAGAGGCAGAAGCAGGCTTCCTGCTAAGCAGAGAGCCCGATGTAGGGCTTGATCCCAGAACTTTGAGATCATGATCTGAGCCGAAGGCTTAATGACTGAGCCACCCAGGCACCCTGAGATGAAGTGTTCTTGTCAAACTGAGATTGGAAGAATGTTCCAGGAAGAGAAAGGCGTAGACTCTTAGTTTGCCCGACTTGTACCGTGTCGGGGCAACTACAGCCAAAGTGCCAGGGAAACACCCCTGGTGAAACAAGTTGGGTTTATTATTCATTTCAGGAAGGAAGATCGTACCCCATGCGGGACGATGATGTCTCATTAAGGGGGTTAGAACTGATTGTAGGATTTAAATGCTGTCAGAAAACGGGCAATTCTGTGGTTGGCTATCAGAATAAATCCTACCTGTAGGGAGGAGAGACTAGCAAAAGAATAAATGTAATTGGTAGAGAAGTCACAGTCACTCATTTTGGCCAAGAGAAAGTATTTTGGGAGTGGCATAGCAGCCATTTTATTGGTCTGTGCTTACATAAAATTATGAAATGACCTTTGTCTCATTTCACTGAGGTTTCAGAATAGCCTTGTCCAAGATTGGTATTCTGTGCCATTATGTCCAACAGAAGAGTAAGATGGCCAAGCTGTGAGTGACAGGCCACTCTCTGAATGTCAGGGCTGCTGGGTTTGTTTTTTTCTTTCTTTCTTTTCATTTCTCAATTGCTCAGTGCACGGCTGTTGAACCTGTAATTCAGGCTCTGGATGAAACAATTCATTTATTCAATGAAGACCACGTGTGGAGTGCCTCCTTTTATCTCATTAAGCTAAGTATTGGGTTGTTGGACAGCTCTCTGTCGCCCCCTGCTTTCTGGCGTTTCCCATAGTTACTGAGTTTTAGTGTTGAATTCCAATTTGGGGACATCAACTCTGCTCCCCTCCCTTTCTGAGACACAGAGAACTGTTCAGTTTTCACATCTCTGTTCTGTCCTTAGAGCACAGGGCTAGTGGCTCCGAGAAACGTCCACTAATGTGAGGAGGAATGATGCACAATAAAGACTTCCAACAGCAGCCTTGCCTGTGTGTGACGTGAGTGGTAGCAAAGATGCTAGCTGGAGTCGAGGGGACTAGGGCAAGGCTATTTTCAGAATAGAGTTTATTTTCAAGAAAAACGTAATTGACAGGTTTGTGCCAACAACCATAGTTGTTAAAGCATTCGTTAATTTATCAAGGTTTTGTTTTGTTTTTTTTTTTAGTTGTGTGTGAACAATGTGCATACCTGTGTTTGGGAGCTGTTTGACAGATATTGTTTTTGTCCTTACTTGATAGACACTCTGGTGGAAAGAGGGGTAACCGAAGAAGTGAGATTGGGGTCTTGTTCTACTTCCTGTCTGGTGGCCGTGGGTAATTCATTTAACCCTTATGTCCCTCGGTTTCTTCATCCAGATAAATGTGAATGCACCGAATTCACAGGATTGTTTTGAGGTCTGAATTGGACAATGGATTTGAAAGTGCTTTGTAAATTCTAGTTTGCTATTCAAGTGAAAGGATTATTGTTGTGATACTAAACCTTAAAAGAGAGAGAAGCACAAAGGGCAGTAGAATAGGGTAGAGTCTATTAAGCAGAGTTATCCATATATGAAAACTTATTGTACAGCAGAAGTGGCTTTACATATTAATTGGGGAAAAGATGAACCATTTGGGAAATTGTTTGGGGACAGGTGGTAATCCAAATAGCAAAAAGATTATATAAGATCTCGCCACAAAAGTCAGTTCCAGGGGAGCTAATGACCAGAATGCATAAAGCAAAACTACTAAAAGAAAATATCAGAGACTATCTTCATGATTTTGGAACAGGGAATAATGTGTTAAATAAGACACATGAAACATAACTCCTGAAGATTAATTTAAGACAAGCTTGAAAAAGATATCTACAGCACGTATCACCGACAGGTAATTAACATCTGAAATATGTAAAAGACCACCTACAAATCAATAAGAAAAAGACATATTACTTGTTAGAAAAAGGGGCAGAAAATATAAGCAATTCAGAGTAAAAGGAAACAAGAATGACCAGTAAACCTAAAAAGATGCTTGATCTCAGTCGTAATCAGGGACATGTAAATTAAAGGGATAGTATTTGTTAGAAATTGATAATATTTCTTATATTAGGTTGGGAAAAATGAAAAGTCTAACACTACCAACTATTGTTGAGATTGTTCAGCAATGGGACATTTTATACAATCCGCCCACCCCAACCTCACCAAAGACCACCAGAAACAGCTTTTTGTTTTAAAGTTAAATTAAATTTATTTAAATTCAGTTAATTAACATATAGTATATTACTCATTCAAGAGGTAGAGTTCAGTGATTTCATTAGTTGCATATAAACACCCCAGGCACCCTGATTATAGGTAACTTTTAAAGAATCTCCCTCTTAGGGTGCCTGGGTGGATCAGTGGATTAAAGCCTCTGCCTTCGGCTCAGGTCATGGTCTCAGGGTCCTGGGGAGCCTGCTTCCTCTTCTCTCTACCTGCCTCTCTGCCTACTTGCGATCTCTGTCAAATAAATAAATAAAATCTTAAAAAAAAAAAAAGATCACCTTCTTCTTAAAAAAAAAAAAAAAAAAGAAGCTCCCTTTTGGTGGGGGGAGAGGCTGAGCAGAGTCATCAGTGGTGCAGTGTTCTTGGAGTCCAGAGAAGAGGGGAAGGTTTTCTTTCTAAAGGATGTAGGCCTTGAGCTATTTTTTTTTTTTTAAAGATTTATTTACTTATTTATATTTGAGGGGAGGTGGGGAAGGTCAAAGGGAAAAAGAGAGAGAGAATCCCAAGCACATTCCCTGCTATGCACAGAGCCCCACTCAGGGCTCGAGCTCATGACCCTGAGATCGCAAACTGAGCCGAAATTGCAAGTGGGTTGCTTAACTGACTGAGCTACCCAGATACCCCTTACCCTGTTTTGTTAAGTGTAAGTAGAATTTGGATCCAAATAAGGTAGATTGCAGGGGATTTGAATTAGTATGTACACCCACAGTATAATGCAGCTGGAAAAAGAAGGAATGAGATCTCTATGAAATGATGAGGACTGATCTAGGTGAAAAAAGCAAGGTGTGTGAGAATGTATATTATATTCTACATTTAATATAGGAAGGAAGGGATATAAGGCTATCTGGGTATATTTACTTAGTTTTTGGAAGATGTGTGTGCACATGTACGGAGGAAGGATAAAACAGAAGCTCTTGAAATGCTTACCTGTGGGTAGTGAGTAGGAAATGTTGTGGAGGGACATGGGTTTGAGGTAGGACTTCTGAAGATCTGTTTCTACAGTTTGACTTTTCACCCATGTGAGCATTTTACATAATTCAAAAATAAAAGAATACAATGGCAAATCTTGAAATTCATTACAAACAGAATCAAAAGGACGTAACTGTATATCAAGTTGATAACATAACCATCCAGATAAATAAGTTAATAAAACTAACTTCGAACACAGTACTTTGGTTCTTTAGTAAAATGCATTCTAAGAATAAAAAAAAAAACCATACTTCAGGGGCGCCTGGGTGGGTCAGTGGGTTAAGCCTCTGCCTTCGGCTCAGGTCATGATCCCAGGGGCCTGGGATCGAGTCCCGCATAGGGCTCTCTGCTCAGCAGGGACCCTGCTTCTCCTCATCTCTCTCTCTGTCTGTCTCTCTGCCTATTTGTGATCTCTCTCTCTGTCAAATAAATAAATAAAATCTTTAAAAAAAAAAACAAAAACAAAAAAAACCATACTTCACTCAGTAGGTTTATTGTCAGTAAGAATACTGATATAATTCCGAAAGCTTTTGAGGATCAAATAAGTAAATGTGTTAATGCTATTAGGAACCAAGGTTTTCGGTGTAAGAAAAACGGTAAAAATATTGAATAACAGAAGATGAGAAGCTCTGTAATAGTAAATTTGAATTGGAAATTTAAACATATGACAACATGACTTTTAAAATTCCTAGCTAGATGCTAAAAATGAGCATTTAGTGTACCTCAATGTGCCAGATCATGTTTTCTTTTCTTTCTTTCTTTCTTTCTTTCTTTCTTTTTTTTTTAAGTAGGCTCTATGCCCAACATGGGACTTATTAAACTCAGATACTCTACTGACTGAGCCAGCCAGGTGCCCCCAGATCATGTTTTCTAAGTTACCATTCAAGGCTCTATGAAGAAACGGCTGATTATTCCAGGTCTATGCTAGAGAAAGTACATCCTCAAAAGCCATAAAGTCATGTCAGAATCACACAGGAGCTAGTTTGAAAGGATTTCCACTGGCCAAATTTGTGATCGTTTGAACAGCAAAAGGAACAAGAATAGTAGTGGACTTTGACAGAGGGAACTAAAAAAGAAGAACCATCAGTCCAGAGTGATACTCAAAACGAAAGGAAGATGGAGGTGTGGGGTGGGGGGTGGGGAGGCCTAGGGGAAGGGGCGGGAGGTGGGTGTGGTTCCAAAAGGGCAGCACTAGGGATCTGGAACAGTTCAGTATCTGTGATGGACAAACCTACACTTATAATAAAATTGTATAGTACTTACACATATTCACAAATGAATACAAGTCAAACTGGGAAACTATGAATAAGATAAGTGGGTCATATCAATGTCAATATCCTGACTGTGATATTATGCTATAGTTATGTAAAATACTGTCTTTGGGAGAGACTGGGCAAAGAGTACAGGGGATCTCTTGGTGTTATTTCTTATAACTGCATGTGGATTTACAATTACCTTATTAAAAATTTCAATTTAAAAAATGAAGAGGGAAGAGAGAAAGGGAAAAACTCTTCTTTATAGAAGAATGCCAGCTAAAAATGAAGATGGAATGATTGAATTAGAAAATCATCACTGTGAGGTCTCCAAATCAGGCAAGGATTAACAGTGGATGACCGTTCCATTGGAGGAAAGAGTAAATTACTTACTAATTACAAAAGAAAAAGTACTTTTAAAGTAGAGAGTTTGGCAATCCCTATCAATTAAATGATCAAGGTTAGTATCACCCCTCTGATGGTATGCACCTTCTCCTACAATGCCTTAAGAACTACTCATAAAAAGAAAAAAAAAAGTACCTATGTCACCTATGAGATATTCTTGTCAAAAATGATTAATAAGGAACGTCCAGACAAATCCATAACGTGATACATTGTCTAAGACAACTGGCATGGATTAAAAATAATAAAAGTAGAAGTCTATATTGTGTTAAGATAGAACAGTCAAATGTAATGTATGAAAATTGATTGGTTTCTGGATTTGTGTGTGTGTGTGTGTTTTAAATGTAAATGCAGGAGTGGTTTATTTAATTTAATTTAATTTAAAAATTTTTTAAAAGATTATTTATTTATTTATTTGACAGACAGAGATCTCAAGCAGGAAGAGAGGCAGACAGAGAGAGAGAGGAGGAAGCAGGATCCCTGCTGAGCAGAGAGCCCGAAGCTGGGCTCCATCCCAGGACCCTGGGATCATGACCTGAGCCATAGGCAGAGGCTTTAACCCACTGAGCCACCCAGGCACCCCTAATTTAATTTTTTAAAGACTGTATTTATTTATTTGACAGAGAACAAGAGAGCACAAGCAGGGGGACAGGGGGAATGACAGAGGAAGAGGGAGAAGTAGGCTCCTGCCTGAACAGGGAGCTGGATGTAGGACTTCATCCCAGGACCCTGGGATCATGGTCTAAGCCCAAGGAAAACTCTTAACTGACTGAGCCATCCAGGTGCCCCATAGTAATGGTTTAAAAGTAGCCATATCAAGAGCTCAATGGAGAAATGGACTCTATTCTTTCTTTGAATCTGGGCAGGTCCTGTGGCAATTTATAGAATGCTGCAGAATGATACTGTGGCCATTCCCAGGCTTAACCCTTTTAGGAGGACTGCCAGCTTGTGCTTCTGTTTGAGAACACTTGTTGAGATGTTCCCTCCCAGAACTCAGCAGCCCAACTGTGAGAAACCTAGATCACACAGAGAGGTCACACGTATGGGTACGCTGGTCAACAGTCCCACGTGAACTCCCAAATGACAATCAGTGTCAACTCTGAGCCATGTGAGTGACCATCTGGGATGTTCCCATCCAGTATTGGACAGCCGTAGCCACCGTCCAGTGGAGCCTAACTGTGCAGCTGAGCATAGTTTAGTGTCAGATAATAAAATAGTGTTTTTTTGTTTTTTGTTTTTTCATAGTGGTTTTAAGCCACCAAGTTTTGCATTACAGTAGATAACTGAAACAAGTAAACATTTTTCAGGCCATTGTTTAAATAGAAACTGTTTATTAAAGGATATAGAATTTTTGTTCCTAGGTGTGAGAAAATTGTAATTATGTAAGAGAATGTCCTTATTTAAAAGCAGCATGCTGGGACGCCTGGGTGGCTCAGTTGGTTAAGCAGCTGCCTTCGGCTCAGGTCATGATCCCAGCGTCCTGGGATCGAGTCCCACATTGGGCTCCTTGCTCAGCGGGGAGCCTGCTTCTCCCTCTGCCTCTGCCTGCCATTCTGTCTGCCTGTGCTTGCTCGCTCTCCCTCTCTCTCTCTGATAAATAAATAAAATCTTTATAAAAAAAAAAAAGCAGCATGCTGAAAGGTTTAGAGGTGAACTATCTGCAACTAATTGTGAAATGACTGAGAAAAGTCATGTATAAAAAGCAAGTGTGATTAAATATAATCAACTGATGAATGCCATGTGAGTATTCATTATACTATTTTTTCCTCAATTTTTAAAGTGAATTAAAATTTTTCACAATAAAATATTGGGTTGAGACACTGTTCTGGGGGAGATGCCGTGCACCCACCTTTGTGTTTGATAATTCACTAGAAGACTTCATGGGATTCAGCATGTAGTTGTTCTGGCTAAGATTTATTACAATGAAAGGATATATGACAGGATGAGCAAAGGATTAAAAAAACACAGGTGGAGTGTAGAGAAATTCCGTGCACAGGGCTCCTCATCCTCTCTCCTTCCTGTGAAGGTATACACTTGAGTTGCTCTTTTTTTCCAGCAATGAAAACTGCAGTAACTTATGTGCAATGTTTCTGCCCAGGGAAGCCCATTAGAGAGTCAGCACCCGTGTACCCAAATTCTAGACTCCCAGAAGGAGAGTTGGTGTTCACCACTAATCACATTGTAGGCATGGTGAACCAACTGTTAGGGGATGGAGGAAAGCCAGATTTCCTAATGCCAACCAAGGGCTGATCTTGGAAGCAGTCCTTTATAAAGACAGCAGCCTCAAGATTGCCATATAACTGTTTTTTGTGCTTGTATTAATCACACACATGTGCAAAACTAAATACTAGTGATTTAGATGAGCTCTAAATGTCTAAAGGCTTAGGTAGCATATAGTTCACTGACCTCTGTAGTTTTGTCAGAAATTGTGAAAATGGGATGAATTAATTTCAATTCACTCAAGAGTTAATGAGACACTAGGGATTCAGAGATGAGTAAGACACAGCCCCTTCCATCAAGGAACTCAAGTCTAGAGGGGCAGATAAACCAATAAACAATGATTGGAGAACAGTGTGGTAAGTATTATAATACAGGTGAAGACAAAGCACTAAAGAAACTATTAATTTTTATGTTGGAGGTGAGCAGGAGGGAAGAGGAATAAATATTTGGTCTGGACTTTGGGACGTGAATAGTATTCAACAGGTATGGAAACTTAGAATGGGCATTCTAAGGCAGAGAAAGAAAAGCAATGAGAATCTAAGTCCTTAGTAGTTAACAGATTCTCTACACATTATTATAATTCAGTTCTTACAACAATATTGTGAAATGAGCGGTGTTACTGTTGTCTTAAAAATAACGACAGTTGTTGGGCGCCTGGGTGGCTCAGTTGGTTGGGCGGCTGCCTGTGGCTCAGGTCGTGATCCCGGGGTCCTGTAAACGAGTTCTGTATTGGGCTCCGTGCTTGGCGGGGAGCCTGCTTCTTTCCTTCTGCCTGCTGCTCTGCCTGCTTGTGCTCTGTCAAATAAATAAAATAAGATCTTAAAAAAAAAAAATTAAAAAATGACCATTGTGGATTTGAAAGTGAATGATAAAAATAAAAAATGGGGGCACCTGGGTGGCTCAGTGGATTAAGCCTCTGCCTTCGGCTCGGGTCATGATCTCAGGGTTCTGGGATTGAGCTTCACGTCGGGCTCTCTGCTCCTTGGGGAGCCTGCTTCCCCTTCTCTCTCTGCCTGCTCCTCTGCCTACTTATGATCTTTCTCTGTCAAATAAATAAGATCTTTAAAAAAAATAATAATAAAAAGTGGTATAACTAGGATTTGAACCCAGGTCCATCCAACTTCAGAGTCACTTTTCCCCCTTTTCCCTATTCATTTTTCTTTTATAAGCAAAGGAATAATTCCTCTAATAAAAGATTGGCTAGGTTATGCAGATTCTATAAACAACTAAAAATGCTCAGTAAAAATCTTAAAATCAGGGCGCCTGGGTGGCTCAGTGGGTTAAGCCGCTGCCTTCGGCTCAGGTCATGATCTCAGGGTCCTGGGATCGAGTCCCGCATCGGGCTCTCTGCTCAGCAGGGAGCCTGTTTCCCTCTCTCTCTCTCTCTGCCTGCCTCTCCATCTACTTGTGATTTCTCTCTGTCAAATAAATAAATAAAATCTTAAAAAAAAAAAAAAAATCTTAAAATCATCATTAGAAATCATCATTAAAATCATCATTAGAAATTATAGGGGAAACTCTGATAAAACTGAACAGTGAAACTGCTTTTGCCTTAAAAACATTAGCTCAGCTGAGTGAACTTGAAATTTGGCTTTGACAGCCCAACAGAGTCCAGGGGACAAAGTAAGGCCAAAGCCCACCAAATTCAATATGTAATAGGAAACCCTTCTCCCTGTAAACTACTTCAAAGGTCCATACTCTTTCGCTAAGGATGAACTAAAAGTAAATCCATCCCAGCTCCCCATCTTCAGAGGACTTAACACTGAGCAAAGTAGAGGAAACGGTCCTTGAGGAGTTAAAATCATTGGTTGGCTTTTAAAAGATTATGTAGCCCAAATGTACACAATTTTGAAGATCTAAAAATCCTCAGGTCATGAATTTAGTTTAAAATGGTTTCAACTGGGGCGCCTGGGTGGCTCAGTGGGTTAAGCCGCTGCCTTCGGCTCAGGTCATGATCTGAGGGTCCTGGGATCAAGTCCCACATCGGGCTCTCTGCTCAGTAGAGAGCCTGCTTCCTCCTCTCTCTCTGCCTGCCTCTCTGCCTACTTGTGATCTCTCTCTGTCAAATAAATAAGTAAAATCTTTAAAAAAAAAATGGTCTCAACTGGTAGAGTGGGTCATTATTATATATAATAACTGGTGTCATTATTTTTAAGACACCCAGCTCTTAGGTGCCTGGCAGAAGCCAGTGGGGATCCCTGTGATCTAGCTACGCTGATACCGGGTAAGAGTTTTAGACCAAGATGTATTTTTGAGATAGAAAGGTCAGTTCATAATGATAGAGGTTTGAATTCATCAGGAAGGTAAAACAATATTAAAGTTATATGTAACTAACACGGCCTCAGTACTGCATAAAGTAACAGAAATAGGAGAGACAGATAAGTTGACAATAGTGTGATTTCTCAGTAATTGATAGAATAACAAGATAAAATTCAGCAAAGATACAGATTATGTGACCAAATAGTTAACAGTGAATCAGTAGACATATATAGAATCCTGCATGTAAATTCCAGAATACGCATTCAAGTTCACTCGAACATTTATACAATTCATACTGCTTCTGAATGCAAGTCTCCACAAATTTGAAAGGATTAAAATCATACAGAGAATGCCCACCGATCACAGTGCAGTTTAGGTGGAAGTTAATAACAAGATAACTAGAAAATCTCATGTGTTTGGAAATTAAATACTTCTCAGTAACCCATGTGTCAAAGAAATGATAATATTAGGAAATATGTTAGACTGAATAATAATGAAAATACTACATTCAAAGCTTGAGAGATGCAACTAAAGTAGGGGTGGCAGGAAATTTATATTCTTTTTTAAAAAAATTATAGCTGGCGTATTAGTGTTGAGTGTACAGAATAGTGATTTGACATCTGTGTACATTATGAAATGATCACTGCCAGAGTCTAGTCACCATATGAGGTTATTAGAATATTAGTGACTAGATTCTCTTTACTGTACTTTATGTTCCTGTGACTTACTCATTTGATAAGTGGAAGTTTTACTTCTTAATCTTCTTTACCTGTTTCACTCATCGCCTTCCCCCCTCCTCTCTGGCAACCACCAGCTTGTTCTCTGTACTTTTTGAGCCTGTTTCTGTTTTGTGTTCTTGTTTTGCTCTTTAGATTCCACTTAGAAGTGAAATCCTACAGTATCTGTCCTTTTCTGTCTGACTCATTTCACTTAGCATAGTAGCCTCTAGGTCCAGTCATGTCGTCATGAATGGCAAGATTTCATTCTTTTTGATGGCCGGTATTCCATTGTGTGTCTATGCCACAGCTTTACCCACTCATCCGTGGATGGCCGGTTACATTGCTTACGTATCTTGGATGTTGTAAATATTACTGCTGTGAACATAGGGATGTGTATGTCTTTTCAAATTGGTGTTTTCATTTTCTTTGGAATAAATACCCAGATGTAGAATTGCTGGATTGTATGGTAATTCTATTTTTCATTTTTTTAAAAGATTTTAAAAAATTTATCGAACACAGAGAGAGATCACAAGTAGGCAGAGAGGCAGGCAGGGAAAGAGGGGGAAGCTCCCTGCTGAGCAGAGAGCCTGATGCTGGGCTCTGTCGGACCCGGAGATCATGATCTGAGCCGGAGGCAGAGGCTTTAACTCACTGAGCCACCCAGGCGCCCCTATTTTTAATATTTTGAGCAACCTCCATCCTGTTTTCCATAGTGGCTGTACTAATTTACATTCCCACCAGCAGTGCACAAGGGCTTCCTTTCCTTCACGTCCTCACCAAGCTTTTTTTTTTTTTTCCTTTTGGATAATAGCTATTCTGACAGGGTGTGAGGTGATACTGTGGCTTTGATTTGCATTTCCCTGATGATGAATGATGTTGAGCATCTTTTCATGTGTCTGTTGGCCATCTGGATGTCTTTGAAAAAATGTGTATTCAGATCCTGGGCCCATTTTTTAATTGGATTTTTGTTGTTGTTGTTGTTGTTGAGTTGTAGAGGAGTTCTTGATATATTTTGGATATTAATCCCTTAAGGTACCTATCACTTACAAATGTCTTCTCCCATTCAGTGAGTTGCATTTTTGTTTTGTTAATGGTTTGCTTCACTGTGCAAAAAGCTTTTCAGTTTGATGTAGTCCTATTTGTTAGTTTTTACTTTTGTTGTCCCTGCCTAAAGAGTAGGATGCAAAAAAAATATTTCCTTTCCTTTTTTAGAAGATTTATTTATTTATTTTAGAGAGAGAGAGAGAGAGAGAGAGAGCGCGCGCAGTGGGGAGGGTCAGAGAGAGCATCTGAAGCAGCAGATTGGGTTGAGCACAGAGCCCAATGTGGGGCTTGATCTCACAACCCTGAGATCATGCATGACCTGAGCTGAAATCAAGAGTTGGACACTGAACTGACTGTGCCTCCCAGGCGCTGCCCGAAAAGATATTTCAAAGACCAATATCTGGGAGTATACTGACTATGTTTTCTTTCTTTCTTTTTTTTTTTTTTTTAAAAGATTATGCGGCGCCTGGGAGGCTCAGTGGGTTAAGCCTGTGCCTTCGGCTCAGGTCATGATCCCAGGGTGCTGGGATCGAGCCCCACATCAGGCTCTCTGCTCATCAGGGAGCCCGCTTCCTCCTCTCTCTGCCTGCCTCTCTGCCTCCTTGTGATCTCTCTCTCTGTCCAATAAATAAATAAAATCTTTAAAAAAAAATAAAGATTTTATTTATTTATTGGACAGAGAGACACAAGGAGGCAGAGAAGAAGCAGGCAGAGAGAGAAGGGGAAGCGGGCTCCCCGCTCAGCAGAGAGCCCCATGTGGGGCTCCATCTCAGGACCCTGAGATCATAACCCGAGCCAAAGGCAGAGGTTTAACCCACTGAGCCACCCAGGCGCCCCCTGACTATGTTTTCTTTAAGGAGTTTTATTGTTTCAGGTCTTATGTTTAAGTCTTTAATTCATTTTGTGTTTATTTCTGTATATGGTTTAAGAAGGTCGTCCAGTTTTCCCAGCACTAGTGATTGAAGAGACTGTCCTTTCCTCATTGCATGTTCTTGCCTCCTTTGCCATAGATTAATTGACCATGGAAATGTGGCTTTATTTTTGGGCTCTGTTCTGTTTCATTGATGTATGTTTCTGTCTTTGTGCAAGTACTATACTGTTTTGGCTACTATAGCTGTGTAGTATAATATATATATATGTCTATCTATACACACACATACACTATAGCTTTGAAATCAAGGAGCATGATGTCTCCAGCTTTGTTCTTTCTCAGAATCGGATTAGCTATTGGGGTCTTTTTGTTGCTCTGTATAAATTTTAGGGTTATTTATTCCAGTTCTGTGAAAGATACCATTGATATATGTATATATAGTTTAAAGATTTTATTTATTTATTTGACAGACAGAGATCACAAGTAGGCAGAGAAGCGGGCAGAGAGAGAGAAGAGGAAGCGGGCTCCCTGCTGAGCAGAGAGCCTGATGCAGGGCTGGATCCCAGGACCCTGGGATCATGACCTGAGCCGAAGGCACAGGCTTTAACCCACTGAGCCACCCAGGTGCCGCGATACCATTGATATTTTTGATAGAGATAGCATTTAGTCTGTAGATTGCTTTGGATAGTGTGGACGTTTTAACACTATTCTTCCAATCCGGGAGCATGGAATATATCTTTCCATTTATTTACATCTTCTTCAGTTTCTTTCCTCAGTGTGTTGTAGTTTTCAGAGTACAAATTTAACCTCCTTGGTTAAATTTATTCCTAGCTTATTTTATTCCCGATTCAATTGTAAATGAGATTGTTTTCTTAATTTCTCTTTCTGATAATTCATTATTAGTGTATAGAAGTACAGATCTCTGTATATTGATTTTGTATCCTGCAACTTTATGGAATTCGTTTATTCTAGTAGTTTTTTGGTGGAGTCTTTATGGCTTTCTGAATATACTTTCATGCCATTTACAAATAGTGATAATTCTTCTTCTTTTTTTTACCAATTTGGGTACCTTTTGTTTTTGTGTTTTTGTCTGATGGCTGTAGCTAGGATTAACAGTGCTATGTTAAATAAAAGTGAAGAGATAGGACATCCTTGTCTTCCTGATTTTAGAAGAAAAGCTTTCAGCTTTTTGCCATTGTGTATATATGATGTTGGCTGCGATTTTGTCTTATATGGCCTTTATTATGCTGAAGTGTATTCTCTACACACACTTTGTTGAGAGGTTTTTTATTGTAAGTGATGATACATTTTACCACTGAGCTTCTCATTGGATAAAGTTTGTCAGAAGGTTTTTTTTTATCTATTGAGACGATCATATGACCTTATCCTTCATTTTGTTAATGTGGTGTATCATGTTGATTGATTTGCAAATACTGAATGGTCTTTGCATCCCTGGAATAATCTCACTTGATTATGGTGTGTGATCCTTTAATGTATTGTTGATTTCAGTTCGCTAATATTTTTTCTAAAGTTTTGAGAGCCGGTGCACAGCCCCGGGGAGGGGCAGAGGGAGTGGAAGATGCAGGCTTCCTGCTGAACAGGGAGCCTGAGGTGATGTGGTGCTCTATCCTGGGACCTCAGGACCATGCCTGAACTGAAGGCGGGTGCTTAACTGAGCTACCCCAGCACCCCTCAGTTCACTAATATTTTGTTGAAGATTTTTGGTTCTGTGTTCATTAGCGACATTGGTCTGTGTTTTTTTGTGCGGGGTGGGGGGGATCGGGTTTTTGGTTTGTTTGTTCATTTGTAGTGTCTGTCTGGTTTTGGTATCAGGGTAATGCTGGTCTCATGGAATAGGTTTGGAAGTATTCCTTAGTCCTCACTTTTTTTTTTTTTTAACAGTTTGAAAAAGATGGGTATTAACTCGTCTTTAAATGTTCAGTAGAATTTACCTGTGAAGCCATCTGGTCGAAGACTTTTGTCTGTCAGAAGTTTGACTACCGATTCAATTTCATTCCTTTTTCCTTCCAAGTGATTTAGAGTACTGAGTTGGGCAAGAAGTGACCTGGATGGGAACCTTACCTCCAAGACGTTCTAGAACTTTAGCTTTAATGAAAATACTTGCATCAAAGCCCTGTTTCCCTTACTGAGGAGCCATGCCCTTGGAAGTGTAACCTCTTTTATTGAGGTTCCCTAACTCCCTCTTCCTGCCACAGAGAGGATCATCTAGAATTTTAGCTCCTTTGGGTGAGCATCTCAGCCTAAAGTCTGTTCTCCCAATAGGGAGGCTCTCAACATAGAGCTTGGCTCAAATGCTCCCCTCCCCGCCAGCATTCATTCTTTCCCTTTTCCTAACCCTCTTGACTGTGAATTAGAGAATGCAGTCCCCCTCTCCCCATTGTTATACCCCCTCTCCAATCTTCTCTCTGTCATTTGTTGGTTTCCTTCCATGCATGTTGGAGCACAGAGAGCTGAGCCTGCAGGAGAAAAACAAATGAATTAGTCACAGCGCTGGAAACATGCTGCTCCTTGGTTATTAACTTTGAGCTGGGGGGTGGGGGGGAATCCTTTCTCATCCATTGAAAAAAGAGCTAAGTAGTTACACTCTAAATTATGCTTTTAAAGTCATGTAGCAATTTCTGGGAATAAGTGAACAATCTGGAGAATTTTGATCTCTTTAGGTTGGTTGGGATGGGGGTTAAGAGGATGGAGCCTGAGGTGAGGGCACTGCACCTTTCATTTTGGGTGAAATCCCTTGTGATTGTTCAGCCCTTCTGCGGCCTTATAGGTCTCACTTTGGGTGAACCTCTCCTCAGCCATCCTGTTCTTGTTGTGCTTGCTCTCTTAACACTTAAAACACTTAACTGCTTTTTACTACTCTTTTGGTCTTGAGCGTATGTTACTTGTACTATTTGAGATCTTCTGACAGGAAATGACTCATCATCTGTTCCACTAGACTCTTTGCTTCCACAGCTCCGGGGCTGAGTCGTAGAGATCTGGGTCCTCCTCGGAAACACCTCCCGTAGCACCTTTGTACCATTTGCCATTATGGGAATGGACTGACTCAGTATCTAATTGTTCTGCACGGTTAGAACAGCTTAGGGTTATTCTTACAGATGCCTACAATCTCAGATGGGTACAGCTAGATGTAGCTCAGAGCTGCGCAAAACAACTAAATATATTTTCTGGGGGAGGCACAGGTAGGAGGCTGAGTCCCTAAGGGGGAAGGATGGAGGGAAGTAAGCCCCGGTTTTAATTTCATTTTTCTCCTATTAAAATGCCCTTCTCGCATCCTTGGTCTCTTTTCACAGAATCCTGCCATCAGCATCACTGAAAATGTGCTACATTTCAAAGGTCAGTATCCGGGCAAATGCTGTCAGCTCTCTACACAGCGAAAGAGGCATGGTGGTGGTTTCTTTTTCTTTTTATCTATTTGTTTTATTCACTTTCTATTGATGCTCACCTCTCTGCTGCTCTTGGGGTAAACTAGATCATTTATAAACATATGATTAGGAAAGTCAAAGAACTTACTAGGACTTAGAAGTCCTGCTTTCCTCTTGGAGAGGCAGGAGATAGAGTGAGAAAGAATCCTGGGCTGGAAATCAGGACATCTGTCTTCTAGCGCTAATTGTGCTGTCCTTGGACCACTTGCTGACTTCTCTGGACTTATAAAAGGAAAGCGTTTGGTTATAATCTGTATTTCTCAAATTTTAGGACACCTGAGAAAATGTTCTAAGGATCCATGGACCCCAGTTTTTGAGAAAACATGTGAAGATTTAAGTACGGCCACTTTAAGTGATATTTGGTTCTGTTGCAGCTGGGAACACAGCTGCAAACACGGCCTCTAAACTTGTGTGTTTGTACTTGATTATAAGGTAGTTATCTAGAGGATCCAGAATACACTTCCTTTTTTTTTTTTTTTTAATATTATAATCAAAACAAAAAATAGAAATTTTCTTAATGAGACTTTGCAGCTCTCTGAGTCCACGCTCACTGGCCAGTTTAAGAAACACGGCATTCTAGATGATACCTGAAGCCTTTGCAGCTCTGACAGTCTTTGATTCTGTGAATCTCCTTTCTCCTTGGTTTGTCAGCAGATGCACTGCTGTGCCTGAGGGCAGGTCTGGATTCCTTGTCACCCAGTGGGGTGGGATTCTCCCTACTCTCTCTTTGTTCTCGGTCCTTGGAGTGTCATTAGTAAGTGACTGGGGTGGGGGTGCAGCGTAGGAGATATTGTTGAATTTCTGCTTTACTGGAGGTTCCATCTACCTTCACACGCTTGCATGAACGCGTAACCTGGCTCTTGTATCTGCTTTTCTTTTCTTTCTTTCTTTCTTTTTTTTTTTTAATAGATTTTATTTATTTATTTGACAGACAGAAATCACTAATAGGCAGAGAGGCAGCCAGAGAGAGAAAGGAGGAAGCAGGCTCCCTGCTGAGCAGAGACCCAGGATCCAGGACCCTGCTGAGCAGAGACCCAGGACCTTGAGATCATGACCTGAGCTGAAGGCAGAGGCTTTAACCCACTGAGCCACCCAGGTGCCCCTGTATCTGCTTTTCAAGAGCAGTTGTGGTAGCAGCTTAGATTTTTTTCAGTTAAGGGACAGAAGTGTACCTTGCCACTCGGAGGTTATGGACTGACTGCTCGACCTTAAGGAATTTATGGTCTTAGAGAACAATAGCCACCCGGAGCAGATACTAGGCAAACTATACCATATGTGGCCAGATGAGGAAGGAGAATCCCAGGAGGGAGCCAAATAATGGGCAAGTCAGAGAGTTAGAGGAGAAGGGATGTCCAGCCGTCCTTTGCACCTAGGCATGGCACCTTTTTGTTTTGGGGAAATGAGCCATGTCAAGGCATGGGAAGGGCGTAACGGTCAACCCAGGGTCTTTTCTCCCTGATCCATTTATGCTCTCTTAGGAGCGAGCTGAGGAAATTAGATATATTTCTCTTTTTCGCTCCATTCAGGATATATTAAAGGAGAAGTCAGCTTCTTCATTTTCTGTCCCTGGTTGGGAGGTGTTAGATTCATAGCTTTCTTTGAGGTTGTCCAGCATTTCCATACACCCTGAAACTTTCCTTAGCTGCAGTCAAGCTAACATACCTACCTGGTATGTCTCTGCCCTGGATTCAGTGCCAAACTAATCGTGAAAGTTAAATTTATAGCTCTGTGATACCGTTGGCTTTGCTTTCAGTATTCTTTTTCCTGCCTATTATTTGAACTTGGTTGTTATCAAGGCCACATTGGGAGATGAAGTAAATTATTCTGGAACTGATCGTCAGAAGGACATACAGAGATAAACTTTTGTCTGGGATTCAGCTTATCCAGTTGTCTGAGTAGCTCTGCTCATGGGCCCCCGCTGGTTTGGGCAGGGCCCATTACTGTTCATATGCCTCTGAACTGCACCAAGCTCTTCGATGGCCTTGCCCTCCAGCTCACTTCAACTCACATTTCTTTCTTTGTAGCTCAGGGACACGGTGCCAAAGGAGACAACGTTTATGAATTTCACTTGGAGTTCTTAGACCTTGTGAAACCAGAGGTATGTCCTTTCTTTTCTTACTTCCCTTTACATTTTAGGAAATAAATATGAGTGGTTTAGTGAAATAGGGGGATAGAGGTTGGGGGGGGGGAATGAAAACCAAAGGAGAATATAGTTCTTTTTGTTGGGAACTGAGTCCTGATTTTAGCTGCAGAGGAGTGGGAAAGTCAGAGGGCCCGAGAAGAATCTGGCCTCTGCCTCCCATTTGCTAGCACCGTGAACAATTCTCTTCACTTCTGTGAGTGAGTTTCCTTGTGTTCCTTGTGAAATGAAGGGTTAGACTAAGAAATCCTCAGGGGCCTTTCCAGCCCTGATACTCTCTGGTGTTAGCGAGCACAGAGAAGTATGTCTGTGGCAGGGAGCAGAGTTACATAAGGCAGGTGAGGTCCACGCCAGGGGCTTGCTTTCATGTGACTTTGCTTCAGGGGCAGTGGAAATCAGAAAAGGTGGAGGCAGCCGACCTTTAGAAAGAATGAGGGAAATATTGTTGAAGTTTCCTTTCTCTCAGAGCTCAAGGGAAACTTTTATGCCAGGAAGAGAGACAGTCTACTAGGAGGTGTGTTTCGGGTTCTGGAATTACACTCTTCTCTCTCGGGGCTTGAGCATACTGATCTCTCTGTGCAGGAGGGCTCATTTGTTTCGGTTGGTTTAATAGTCAGCAGTGGTTTAAGGGGTAGAGAACCTGTCACGGGGCTTGCTTTACAGGCAAAGGAAGAGGCCATGTAGAAGAATAATGAACTGGAACAGCCTCTGAGAATTTGAGCATAGCTGGGAGGTTGTTCTAGGCTATCCCTTGTGATAGAGCTGTAACCGATCCAGTAAATTCCAGCCTTGGAAAGACCTTTCCAAAACAAGGGCTCGCTATGCGGGGGCCTACTGACCGTTCAAATTCCGTCGTCTTCATGGGAAGGAGATTTGGAAGGTGAACATGTACTGAGAATGATTGGATGCCGTGCCAGGCATGGTAGAGATCTGGCAGGAGGCTCACCTGGAACCAGAACTATCTGTCTGTCTTACCCTGATTTCCTCCTGTGTCCTTCAGTGGAGGATCAGAGAAGGACCGTGCCGTTCGTACCAGTACTTTGCTGTGCCAGCCCTTGGTCTGGAGGTTCTCTTTGCATCACTCCTTGTAGGAACAGAGAAGAAAGGGGAACGAGCATGCCCTGCAGCACCTCTGTGTAACCAGCCTGGCTTGGTACAGTGGAAGGAGTCGGGGACAGGAAGGAGAGGGCATTCTCACATTCTCACTTTTTTTTCTAGCCGGTTTACAAACTGACCCAGAGGCAGGTAAACATTACAGTACAGAAGAAGGTGAGTCAGTGGTGGGAGAGACTCACTAAGCAGGAGAAACGCCCACTGTTTTTGGCTCCTGACTTCGATCGCTGGCTGGACGAGTCTGATGCAGAAATGGAGCTCAGAGCCAAGGTCAGTAAGAACTGCCCGGTCTAGACAAATCATAAGGAGCACAACTTATGGGGCGCCTGGGTGGCTCAGTGGATTAAGCCGCTGCCTTCGGCTCGGGTCATGATCTCAGGGTCCTGGGATTGAGCCCAACATCAGGCTCTCTGCTCTGCGGGGAGCCTGCTTCCTCCTCTCTGCCTGCCTCTCTGCCTACTTGTGATCTCTGTCTGTCAAATAAAATAAATAAAATCTTTAAAAAAAAAAAAAAAAGGAGCACAACTTATTTGGGAGTTATTTGGGCCACTTCAGATACCTATCTGGGTATGATAGAATAAAGACAACATTGCAAATTCAGTTAAAGACCTGGAAACAATTTTTTTGTTTGTTTTTAAGATTTTATTTATTTGATAGAGAGTGCACATGCATGTGTGAGAGGGCATGTGCAGGGGAAGGGGCAGAGGGAGAAAGAGTGGGAGAAGTGGACTCTCCTCTGAGCAGGGAGCTTGATGTGGGGGCCCTGGGATCATGACCCAAGCAGAAGGCAGATGCTTAACCGACTCAGCCACCCAGCTGCCCTGGAAACATGGTTTTATAGAGGTACTGGTCCTATGTTTTGTCGACTGTCCCTCAACTGGGATTCATTGAATGTTTTTCTTACAATTTAGAGAGGGTGATGGGATTTCGGGGAGGACAACCACAGAGGTTTCATTCTTACTGTGTCACATCACGGTTATACACTGTCAGGACGACTTAGCACTGTTGGTGCTTATCTTGGTAATCTGGCTGAGGGAATGTTTGTCCAGTTTCTCTGTTGCAGTGTAACTCCCCTGCCTTTCTTCACTGTGACTCACTATGTCCAGCCCATGCTTAAGGACTGGGGAGTTATGCTTCCCATCCTTACTGCGGAACATCCAAATACTTTATTTGGAATTCTTCTGTATGGGAGATTTGTCTGTTCTCTTCCATTTATTTATTTAGTCATTTATTTATATCCACATGGACTGATGAATATTTGTTTTATAGTTTGGTTTATAATCCATTACTCTGTTACTCATATTTATTTTGTTGTTCATGTTGTTCTAGCTTTGGACATTGGAAGCTCTTTCAGTTGGCTCTTCTGTCTTTTTGACAAAGCTCCGTCATTGTGGGGCTTTTTTTTTTTTTTTTAAATATCCTTAATTTCTGTCACTATAAGCTGCTGCAGGCTTATCTTGTGGATTCCCTGCTCCAGCCCTAGACTCAGCCATTCTTCAAGGAGTTCTGTTCTTTTTATTGGAGAGTCATAGTGGAAACCAAGATCTGAGCTCTAGATATTGTTTCTAGATCCTCTCAGGTGACAAAGTGAGGAACTATATGTGTGCAGACTAGCCCATTCATACCCTGCCCCTACCTATAAATATTTCTGTATGTAAGCATTTGTATCTCTGTTGACCTAATGCTAGTTCTTAACTGATGTTGGAGACATGATTTTAGCTTCTGGAAAAATTATGCTAAAATTCTAGAAGTCTTTAAAAAAAAAAAAAAAAGAGCAATCTGTTTCCTTCCCTAAAATTCTGTTTTGTTTCTACAACCATGACACATCTTCTGGAGGTCTTTTCCAGCTCCAAGACTCTGAGACTCTCCACGTTGTAGTTTGGAAGCCAGCTGATTGGTTGAATTCTCTTGAGCACTGGATGGGCATTCTATGGTGCTGGGGCTCCCTAGTCAAGGAGGGGTCAGGCCTGTGGGCACAATGAGCTAGGACATTTGCTCCAGTGACACATGAACACAATTGGTGGTGGTGGCTTTGGGGAAGTCGGGTCACTTACCCAGCATGTGGACTTTTGCAAGCATCTGGGAATTCTAACCTGTGTTCTTGGAAAACTTCTGTCCAAATTCTAGGAAGAAGAACGCCTAAATAAACTAAGAATTGAAAGCCAAGGCTCTCCTGAAAGTAAGTTGCTCCTGCTGCTGTGGTAGTTACAGTTAGCCAGCAACAGAAATGGGGGTGTGGAGGGGTGCGATGCGGCAGGAGAGCTAAAAATGATGTGTTTGAGGTGCTGAGGACTCCTTAATGGCCAGGGCTTACTCTGCACACCCACATCAGAAGCCTTCGTTTTTTCTAGTGTTTCCCTTCTCTTTGGAGCCTGACATCATCTGACAGCACCAAAGCTGGTCTAGGAGAAGGGGAAGAGCCTTAGTCCCCTGGACTGGCCCAGTGTCAGTGGTAGCAGGCCCTACCTAGACACATGGAAACACCACATAGGCCCAAGCTACATTTTCTCTGGCTTGGTCTTTTTCTCCCAGATGAGTGTGGTTCTGAACCTCAGAAACTCTGTTTTTGTTTCTCTCCGTCTAACCACTGAGAAGCGAGAAGCTCTGTAAGTGTATTGTCTTCTGGGCGATAGCGATGAGATGCGGCAGCTCTTTGCTGCTTTACTGCTGGGTGGAAGCTCTGTAGCAGGCCCTTGAGGGGTGAGCCAATGAACTTGGCAGGGCACGGGCTCTCTAAGAGTATCCGTTCTGGGGTGAGTTTTAGAGTGGCTGTTGTCGAACTATGTCCCATGGCTCCCAGGGATGCTTTGGAGGGACAGGCCAAGCAAGCGCATCCTCTTCAACCCAGAGAAGTTCTGCTTCTGTGTTTTATATGTCAGGTTCTGAATAAAGTTTGTTTTGAAAAGGAGGTTTCATTGCTTTAGAAAAAGATTGAATAACCACTAATGGAGAGGAATATTCCTTTAGAAGAACAAATGTGGGGCTTGATCCCAGGACCCCTGGACTATGACTCGAGCTGAAGGCAGAGGTTTAACCCACTGAGCCACCCAGGTGCCCCTGACCACCCTATTTAGCGCGATTATTTGAGCATCTGCCAAGGCTTACATGCAGAATGTCTGTTGCCTAGGAGTAAATATGGAGCAGCAAGATCCGAGCTCCATAGCTCTTCTCTTGAAATTATCCTTTCCTTTGCCCCACTCGTTTGACTCAGTCATGACTCTGAGCTCCTTACTCCTTTAACTCTGTAATTGGCTGTGTCTTCCCGAGCCTTAGGCTACAGACAAAATTAACATTCCTTATCCTCCTGCTTCTCAGGCTATACTTTTCCTTCTTTGCTTATGTCCTCATTCTACCCATCTTCCAAAGCCCAGGGCAGGTGCTGTGTCATCCCTGCAGGCTTGCCTGCTTCTCACTTCCCCAGCCAAATCTGATTTTCTCACCTTGAGGGTTTAACAAGACACCACCTGTTACTCTCTCCCTTGTGTTATGGCTTTCAGATTGAGGGCGACGTCAATTCCCAACATCTTTGAATCCCACTAGAGCCCCTCGGGACCTCACAGCTTCTGGGTGTTCAGTGGATCCTTGGTTGGATGCATATATGATCGACTATCAAAATTCTTTTTTTGTTACATTTTTATTTCTTTGAGCTAGTTTGACCTACATGATGTTAAAAAATTGTGGGATTATATGAAAATGACAAGAGCAGGAGCAGGGTGTAGCTTTATCTCCCTTCTTTAATGCCTTGTACAATGATCAGTCACTCCCTGGCAGAAGTAATTTTTCTCCTTGGATTTATAATATCTGTACACTTAGCCCTTCAAGGTCATGAGGGGAAAGACTGCTAAAGACATACCTCAGAGTGCAGTGTCCATAACTTTACCTTACCCTTTTCTCTTTGGGCCTAGGAGCCCAGGCTGGTGCACATCTGGGCCAGATGTCTGGGAGCTCAGGGTACCCAGTGGGAGAGAGGCGTGGAGTCACCAGGTCTGTCCCCACACCTGTCTGTTGCAGCTCAGCTTGTGATAGTTTCCTGTCTTGCTTTGCTTTTCAGCTCTTACAAGCTTGAAGAAAGGATACCTGTTCATGTACAATCTCGTGCAGTTCTTGGGATTCTCCTGGATCTTTGTCAACATGACCGTGCGGTTCTTTATTTTGGGAAAAGGCAAGCACAAAATTTCAACACTAGTTTTCTTGCTTTTGATTATTTATTTATTTATTTGACACACAGAGAGAGCACGAGCAGGGGAACTGACAGGCAGAGGAAGAGCATGAGCAGGGGGAGTGACAGGCAGAGGGAGAGGGAGAAACAGACTCCCCACTGAGCAGGGAGCTGGATGTAGGGCTCCATCCTAGGACCCTGGGGTCATGACCTGAGCCAAAAGCAGACACTTAACCGACTGAGCTACCCAGGTGCCCCAGCACTGATTTTCTTTTGTCAGTAGTTTAGCCTATTATCCACTGAAGGTGTCAGCAGTATCCTGCCTTTGGTATTAATAATAACCCCCCACCTTTGTGTAGCACTCAGGCCTTTCATTGTACTTCCGTGTCTGAGTTCCCTTGGCCTTGTGAAACAAGCAGGCTGGAGATTGTGTCCATTTAACAGGGGAGGAAACAGGCTTAGAAATGCTCCACATTCACACAGCTGGCCAGAGGCACATTTTGGGCTAGTGTTCCTTTCTCTGCTCACTACATGGTAGCTCATTTGTAACCAAATAAACTTACGTGGTATTTCCAGTGCTAGAGTTAATGCAAGTCCAAAAGTGGTCTTGCCCTTTGGGAGCCCAAGTAGATTCTCAAATGGCCTATTCTAAAACTGAATGAAAAGACTATCATAAAGATAATTGTTCTTTTTCTTTTTTTCTTTTAAAGATTTTATTTATTTGATAGAGATCACAAGTAGGTGGAGAGGCAGGCAGAGAGAGAGAGGGGAAGCAGGCTCCCTGCTGAGCAGAGAGCCCGATGTGGGGCTCGATCCCAGGACCCTGAGATCATGACCTGAGCTGAAGGCAGGGGCTTAACCCACTGGCCACCCAGGTGCCCCAAGATATTCGTTCTTGATACATTAATTTGTGTGTATGTTTTTTGAACTATATATTTAACAGAATTTTGACATAAAGTAAATGACAATGGAAAAATTTTGAGAATGTGATCTAAAGTGTTTTGAAGTTGTATTATAAATAATAAATCGGTAATAAAATTTGTGGGAAGAAAGGATAATGAGGGAGCACTTTGTCTGGTATGAAAGAAAGATAATTAAAGTAATACAGGATTAGTATAAGAAGAGAATATCAATAGAGCAGATTAGGTGGTCCAGAAATAGCTTTTACATTATGTATCTATCTCACAATTATATATGCAATATTAAAGGAATCATGAGTCAGTGGAAAGGGAAATATCCAATACTTTTTTATTGGATGGGAATTCTAATAATGTTTCCAGGGAAAATAGGTTAGGTTTGGGTGCATGAAGGAGGCAGGGATTCTCTTGGATTCTTTTCCTCACACTGTGTACAAAAATAAATTCCCCCCAAAAGATTTAAGAGTCCTATATCAAAAATTTAAAATGTAACAAGATACAAGTAAATGTTTATAAAAATCTCATTTGGAAAGTTAGGACTTTCTTTCTTTCTTTCTTTTTTTTTTTTTAAAGATTTTATTTGACAGACAGAGATCACAAGCAGGCAGAGAGAAGAGGAAGTAGGCTCCCTGCTGAGCAGAGAGCCCAATGCGGGGCTCGATCCCAGGACCCTGAGATCATGACCTGAGCAGAAGGCAGAGGCTTGAACCCACTGAGCCACCCAGGCGCCCCAAGTTAGGACTTTCTAAGCTTAAAAGAGAAGAAATCATAAAGAATAAAGTCAATATATTTGACTACAATAAAATATGTAAATTCCTGCATATCTAAAAATACCCCACTAAAACAACACTCAGATTAAAAGTATATGGAGGTTAGTAGCATGGAGATGGAGTTTGTGGAAAATTGCAACAGACACTAGCAGGGGTTGATTACATATAAAGAATTTGTTACAAATTGATCTAAAAATATCTAGATCCCATGGAATAGATAAATAGAAGTCATGTGCAGGTAGTTCCTAAGAGGGAGTAAAACCAATTAAATATACAAAAAATGTTTAACTCAATAATGATGAAGGAAATAAAAATACGATTTTGTCAGTTTTGTAAAGTTAAAAAAGATAACTAATTTAAGAGGACATATGCTAAAGTAGATACACCAGTGGCTACTGGAAAGGGCATGAGCACAGCTCTTTTATTAAATCACTTGGCAAAGCTCATCAAGACACCTGACTGTTCATGTCCTTGAAGCCGGTTATTTTACTTCTGGAAGCATGTTCTAAAGAAATCACCGAAACTACAAAAAAAGCTTTTTCAGAAGGTATACACTATGGCATTGTTTAGATTAGTGACAAATTAGAAGCTGCCTAGATGCCCATCAATGAGGATTTACTTTAGAATATTCATTCAGTGGAATGTTGTGAAGCAGATAGAAAATATTTAAAGAGTTTATAGTAATATGGAGAAATACAACAGGCTACAAAAGTAAAGTATAAATTCGTTCTTCCAGTTACATCACATTATATAAAATGGGGAAAGTACTGAACCAATACATGCAAAAAGATTGGAAGGAATGCACCATCTGAAAATGGTTTGGATGTGGACAGTTTAAAAATTTGTCCCTATGGGGCACCTGGGTGGCTCAGTGGCTTAAGCCTCTGCTCAGGTCATGATTTCAGGGTCCTGGGATCGAGCTCTGCATCAAACTCTGCTCAGCGGGGAGCCTGTTTCCCCTCCTCTCTCTGCCTGCCTCTCTGCCTACTTGTGATCTCTCTCTCTCTGTGTCAAATAAATAAATAAAATCTTAAAAAAAAATTGTCCCTATATTGTAGAAGAAATAGGAAAAATATCAGTATAATGGAAAATAGAAGCTCTGTTTACAAAAAGGGAAAAAAAAATCCTATAGTCTTTTTTTTTTAGCCCTTAATTTTCCCATCTGAGGGGTTTATAGTGGGTGAATTGTTATTAGCTCTAGAGTCATTTCAAAGAAGTGCATGTTGTCTTTCCAGCCTTCTTAAGACCTTAGAATTCTGCAAAAGCACAGCGGCAGGCTAGTGAAGACTTCACAAATGCCTTCTGTCTTAAGAGTCTCATGTGACCGGGCGCCTGGGTGGCTCAGTGGTTAAGCCGCTGCCTTTGGCTCAGGTCATGATCTCAGGGTCCTGAGATCGAGTCCCGCATCGGGCTCTCTGCTCAGCAGGGATCCTGCTTCCTCCTCTCTCTCTGCCTGCCTCTCTGCCTACTTGTGATTTCTCTCTGTCAAATAAATAAATAAAATCTTTAAAAAAAAAAAAAAAGAGTCTCATGTGACCAAAGGCCTATAGATGAGTTACTTAAAAAAAGGAGGCAAGTTTCAGACCTGCAGTTTTTCTTACTGTGGATTGATCACAAGTCTCATGGAACGAACAGGGACATGCAAACACCCAATCATCTAATTTAACATCGTTAGATTGACTCTCTGTTGTTCCTGTGCAAGCCTGCAGGCCATTAGGTGATCTAGTCCAAAAGCTCCTAAGTTATCTGGGTCATGTGTTTAAGCTGCTTGGATTTCTCATTTCTATTTTGGCTCTCAGCTCTTTACCAGCCACCTTCTAGAATGGAGCTGCTGGTTTATTTCTTCCCTTATCAGGCGTCAGAGACGTGGTAAGAACCTGGTGCCTGGCACCCAGTTTGCCCTTTGGAGTTTTCTCCTTTTGAATGAAGGGTGTTGGTAAATGGCAAATTAAAAAATATATATATTTTATTTATTTGAGAGAGAGTACAAGTAGGGGGAGAAACAGACGGAGAGGGAGAAGCAGACTGAGCGCCGAGAGCCGAAGGCAGAGGCTTAACTGACTGAGCCACCCAGGTGCCCCTAAGCTGATGTTTAAACTGTACTCTTTTGAGCCTTCTAGAAATGCTGTCTTTGGTGGTCACTGGCCTAACTGTGCCAGATCCTTGGAGGCACTCCTTGTGTTTGAAAGACAAGGACTCAGGAATCCTAAACCTAGTGCACCGTGTAGGCCCAAGAATTGTCAGTAGTACCGTGGTTGAGAAACAGGCAAAGAAGCATGTAGGAAGGCAGGATGTCAAGTAAGGATCAGTAAGAAAAGTAAAGGATTTTATATAATGGTCTGCTCAGAACTGATATGGCATTCACTGATGTTCTATAAGCAATAACTGTCATTTTAAATTACTACATAATAGTCCATGAAGTGGATTTATTATCAAACTTTCCATACACTTAGGCATTTAGACTGTTTCTACTTTAATTTACTTAGGAAAAATGTTTCAGAGAGCAATGTTGTTCCTAAGAAACTTGTTTGTTTTGTATTGTTTTAGATTTTTTAGTTAGGATAGATTCTTAGAATAAGAATTACTAGTATGAAACATGTAAATGATATCACATGTGATATGCTTGGTTTCCTCCGCCAATATGGTTTTTGAAAGTTTGTTTTACTTAGTACTTTTGCACCTCTGCATTTATTTATGGTTGCATGATTTTGAGATTTTAAAAGGCATGATTTTGAGATTTTAAAAGGCTAGATTGCATTCATTGTATGTGCTGTAGTTTAATTTTAAATTAAATAATGGATCTGACTTCTCACCATACCTGATACATAGATTTTTCAGCTTATAATAGCTTTTTTCTTGCATTTTATTATTAGTATTAGTATTTTAAAAAGATTTTATCTATTTGACAGAGAACAAGGGAGAGAGAACATAAGCAGGGGGAGCGGGAGAGGGACAAGCAGGCTTTCTGCTGAGCAGGGAGCCTGGTGCACGCCTCCATCCCAGGACCCTGAGATCATGGCCTGAGCTGAAAGCAGAACTTAATTGAGCCACTCAGGGGCCCTTTTTCTTGCCTTTTAAAATGAGAAGGACATACATAACCAGTAGAGTTTACTATTCATGACCTCACAGGTTTGTTCCCCTCCAGGTTAGTTTGGATAGTAAATTTGAATCTGAGTGGCTATTTATTATACTTTTCCTTAAATTCCTTTCATGCAAGTAGGTATGTAGTTTGAGACATAATCCTGTTGGAATTCACCTCCTGATTTACTCTTATTGTGTATTTGTCCCATAGAGTCCTTCTATGACACATTCCACACCTTGGCCGACATGATGTATTTCTGCCAGATGCTGTCAGCTGTGGAAATGATCAATGCAGCGATTGGTGTCACTAAGTCACCAGTGATGCCTTCTCTTATCCAGGTACTGAACAATTGACCTCAGATTTCAGTAGTTAGTATGTATGGCATACTTCCGTGAGAAGTTACAATGAGTAAAAATCTCTTTGCATGGAAATAGCATTATTTTATCTGAAAGAGGAGGAAAACTTTTAAGCCCAAGGATATTTTCCAGAGTAGACTTTTGCCATTTCAGGTCTGGTTTGTTTATAATATCTTCATGAAATCACAAAGTTATAAAAGGTTTTAAAACTAGGGAAACTTGATTCTCAAGCAGGAGCAGAAAAACTTACCCACAGTCTTCTCAAGTAGTGATATGCTTGGTTTCCTCCCAACTTGGGTAGGTGAAGGCAGTGCAATCCTAGGAGCTCTTTTCACTTTGGACGTTCTTCCGTATACGAAGGGGATTCTTTTGACTGGTGTGGGGATTCCCCCTCCCCTTGATAGGTCTATGTTGTTTCTTCATGTTTGGAAGATTGCTATCAGGAATGGGGCATCAGAGTCTTAACTTCCTTGCCCTCTTTCCTGTGTAATCATATACTATTAAATACAGCCCCCCACTGCTGACTCTGGAGGCAACAGGTGATTGATTTCTGGTTAGTCTCTTCTGGAGTCCTGTTTCTGTAGTTCTACCCTTTCCTGGTATACCGGCCCTGGCATGCTGATAGTAGCAGTTGCAGGGTAAAGGGTTTTAATCCAATGGCCTTGTTACTCCTGGGGTTTCTGTTCTTGGAGAGAAGCCGCTTTTGTTCAGTCTATAAAATAAGAAGATAGTGAGGGACCCACTGATGTGGAATAGTACTTTTTGTATGTCAAGGACTAGTGCAGATAAGCATGAGGCTGGAATTTCTAGGTTATGATGGAAGGGAGGCGTTCAGTACCCTCCCATCGCACCGCTCTGAGGAGGGCCGTTCATGGAGAATGCAGTGTGAGCGCAGCCCCCGGGAGTTGGGCACGCGCCAACACAGCTCTGGCTCGGAAGCAGAACGCAGAGTAGAAACAAGTTACAGATTACTACGTTGTATTTCAGAAAGTTTAAAAACAGGCAAAGTGAAACAGTGTACTATTTAGAAATACGTACATAAGCAGGAAACCTATAAAGAGAAGCAATGGAATGGTTAACCCAAGGTAGTAGTTACTGATGGGCTTTGCTATACTGGTAATGTTCTCGTTTTTCACCCGGCTTTACGCAGACACAAAAGTGCATTTGGCAGTACTCTTTACACTGTGTTCGAGTGTGTATGAGTGCTTTTGAAAATCAACTATTTGTGATGATCTGTTTACACAGATATACACAGTCTATTCAGAAAGACTGCTTGGGGTACTTTAACTTGTTCCAAACTAGAACAGAGGCTTTCACTAGCTGAGCTCAGGCTTTTTTTTTTTTCCCCTTAAGATTTTATTTTTAAATTTTTAAATCTCTACCCCCGGTGTGGGGCTTGAACTCATGACTCTGAGATCAAGAGTCACATGCTCCACTGACTGAGCCAGCCAGGTGCCCTTCAGTCTTTTTCTCTTTACCCTGAATTTAGTGGGGCTAAGTTTTAGGTAACACATTTATATAGTTTTTGTGGAATATATTTTTAAACTTTTTCCTCTCTTTTGGGTTCTTTTAATAGCTATGTGGAAGAAATTTCATTTTGTTTATCATCTTTGGCACCATGGAAGAAATGCAAAACAAAGCTGTGGTTTTCTTTGTGTTTTATTCATGGAGCGCAATTGAAATTTTCAGGTGGGTAGAAATGCCAGCATAGTGGATTGAATGCTTTTCCTTTCTCTGGGGCTGCTCTCTTCTGGAGGGAGTTTTTTTCAGAGTCTCATTTGGTTTGAGATTAGGGTTCCGTGTGTAGGGAGCTCTAGCTGCATCTTTGTGCTCTGAAAAGGTGAGGCACGTTTTTTTAAAGCAATCCTTGGATCATAGTACCAGCCTGGGTACTGGAGAGCCGAGGGAGTCGAGAGGTGCAGAGGTGGAAGACCCAGCGTGCCCTTCAGAATCCTGCTGTCTTGTTGGAAAGAGGACTCATCCACATGGAAGAATTTTGGAAGGGGAAGAAACATGGGATTGAAGGGGTAGTCAGGCTGGAACTAGTGAATACCAACCTTCTAGAAGGAAAGATAGAAATAAATCTTGACTACGGGATTACTGAAGTTTGAGTCAACCTCTTATCTGATTCTGCTATTCTCAGTTGTCAATAGAAGAAATATTAAAAAAAGATCCAATTAAAGTAGAGGTACTGTTCGCCTGAAGACCATACATATTCCATTTCTTTTTTGGTCAGGTGGAGCAGGGGTTTTGCAAAATGACTCCTCAGCTCTAGTTTTGGGGATATTTTGGCAAAGTTAAGTTGAAAGGGAGAAGAGACAGTAGCAGCCCTAGACTGTGTCTTGAGGTAATTTTTTAAGTTAACACATAATATATTATTTCCTTCAGGGGTACAGGTCTGTGGTTCATCAGTCTTACACAATTCATAGCACTCACCATAGCACATACCCTCTCCACTGTTCCATCACCTAGCTACCCCATTCCCTCTCCCCGCAACCCTCCAGCAACCCTCAGTTTGTTTCCTGATATTAAGAGTCTCTTATGGTTTGTCTCCCTCTCTGATTTCGTCTTGTTCCTAGATTGTGTCTTAACTGTTGTCTGAATTCCATAATATCCCTTATACCCTCTAATCTACTAATACAAAGGTGAAAGAGATTTTAAGTACTTAATATTAACTCTGGAAAGAAAAATTTCTTTTTTTTTGTTACCGCTTTTTAAAGAGTGTGTCCGATTCTAGATGAGAGGTCTTTTGTATAATTTTGAAATTGCTTTCTTTGAGAGAGAGAGAGCGAGCGAGAGCGAGCAGGGGAAGGGCAGGAGGAGAGGGAGAGAGACTCTTAAGCAGGCTTCATGCCCAGCATGGAGCCCAATGTGGGGCTTGATCCCATGACCCTGAGATCAGGACTTGAGCTGAAATCAAGAGTCAGACACTTAACCGAGTCACGTAGGCCCCTGTTTACTTTGATAACAATCATTTATCCAGAGATAAATTGCCAAGGTGTCTGTCATCCTCACCTACTTAGAACATAGATCAGATCTAGTAATAAAGGCAAAGAGCTTTTGAGCATTCATTCCACATGCTGAACTATTGTAAAGAGGGTTCTTATAGGACCTAAATTTAGTCTACTGTCAGAGAGTTCACATCCATTGAAAATTGGGGGAAGAGTGTGATGGGAGTTTGTGGGTAGATAACCCAGGATTAGAATTCTGTTCTGAAGAAGCCATGTGTGGCTAAGTGTGAAATTATTCTTCTTGAATGACGTTCTAGGGTTGCACTCAGGACCTGAAGTGCTTTTCACATCCAAATTTCTTATTTTCAATAGGTACCCCTTCTACATGCTTTCCTGCATTGACATGGATTGGAAGGTGCTCACGTGGCTTCGTTACACTGTGTGGATTCCCTTGTATCCTCTGGGATGTTTGGCAGAAGGTACTTTCAAGAACCCTAGGTTTTATAAGCTTAATTCCAAAGGATAGCTAAGCTGATAGGCCAAAGCTTTCTTCCTTCCTCTGACATACAGGTGTTAGACTTTTTAAGAATTTCTTTCTAGTGGCTTCCTTCCATGATACTCCTGGTACCCAGACTATTCCAGGGAAGTAGCTTATTTTTATAAGGTTTGGAAGCTGGGCATTCATGTATCGCATGCTTCCTATTTATATGGTGTTTAGAATTTTCTAAAGCAGGTTCCTATCAATGATTTCCTTTTATTCTTACAGAAACCTAGTGAGTGAGTCAGGTAGGGTTTTTCTCTCCACTTTATAGAAAACTAAAGCTCAGTGCTGTCAAAAGTAGTGTTTCTTATTCATCTTGTTGTCAGCTTAGAGGCTCATCGTTTATGAAAACTAGGGGGAGAAATGGAATAGGCATGTGCCAGCCCCTCTGTACTATCAGGAGGGAAGCATTTTCAGCACACCCAGAACTGACACTGTGGAGGGTAGAAGCTTCTCTCACTAGAGGGCACTGTATTTCATTTGCTTCTGACAGGTTCGTGTTTCTCCTTTCAGCTGTCTCAGTGATCCAGTCCATTCCAGTATTCAACGAAACAGGAAGATTCAGTTTCACATTGCCATATCCAGTGAAAATCAAAGTTAGATTTTCCTTTTTTCTTCAGATTTATCTTATCTTATTATTTTTAGGTAAGTACTGGCTCTGTAAGACTTTTTCTGGTCACTTCTTAGAGGGCAAAGTTAAATGATACAAAGTTTTCGAAGCCTTTGTTAGGATTTTTATTTTCAGAAGAGGAACATAGAGTTAGAGAAACATAATTTTTTACAACAGACCTCCCGAGGACATATATACAAATGCTATATGTATTTCTTCTATATCGCCAGCGACTGAGGGATCTTGGTTGTGCTCTTGGTCACTGGGAATTCACCATATTTCATGTTTAAAACAATGTAAGAAGCTTTTCTTTCTTTCTTTCTTCTTCTTTTTTTTTTTTTTTTTTTTAAGAAGAAGCTCTTTTAAAGTAGAATAAGAAAAAAAAAAGATAGAATAAGTACATTTTAATTTTACTAGTTTCAGTGACATATTCCTTATCCAGAGTTTACAGAGGTGATAATACCATTGACAGCAAGGAAGGAAGAAGGCAGGCAAGGTCTCTGAGCAGCCAAGAAAGGTCATAAAGCTTCAAACAATAGGAAAGCACCCCCCGCTCCAGCGCCACTCCTCATGTAAAAACAGCTTATATATTCATTTACTTTTATATAAAATCAGTTGCCTTAATTCATAAAAACTAAGAACTAAAAGAAGTAAACCTAATTATTCCAAGTATGAGAGATTTAAAAGCTTCCTAAGCATAAGGACTGTTTACTTTAGATAAAGTTCCAATGAATTTTTTTTTTTTTTTTTTAAAGATTTTGTCAGGGAGGGAGGGAGCACAAGCAGGGGGAGTGTCAGGCAGAGGGATACTCAGGCTCCCCACTGAGCAGAGAGCCCAATGTGAGGCTCCATTCCAGGACCCTGAGATCATGACCTGAGCCGAAGGCAGATGCTTAACCAAGTGAGCCACCCAGGTGGCCCAGTTCTAATGCATTTTAATATAATTTACATATTCTCTTGTTTTAGTTTACAAAAATCTTAAGGTGGCCCTAAGTATGGCTGTGTGGTCTTCTAGCAACAAGATATGACAACAGATAGTCTATTAATTATCTATTGCTGTGTAACCAATTACCTCAAAACTTAGTAGCTTAAGACAACAAATGTTTATTATCTCAAGTAGCTTCTGAGGGTCAGAAGGCAGCCTAACTGGGTGGCTCTGAGTCCCTCCTGAGGTTTCAGTCTGGCTGTCAGTCTGGCGGGCGGTTGCCATTTCTGCACTTGACGAGGGCTAGAGGATCTATCTGCTCCAAGCTCACTCATGTAACTGTGAATAGGAAGCTTCAGTTTCTTGCCACAGTATTTCTCCAGGTGGCTGCTCAGGAACACAGCTTCCCCCAAGGCAAATGGTTTGAGAGCCAGAAGCCACACTTTTTTTGCCTTCAAAAAAATGGATCTACAGGGGTGCCTGGGTGGCTCAGTTAGTTCAGTGTCTATCTTCAGCTCAGGTCATAGGCCCAGGGATCCTGGAATCAAGTCCCACATCAGGCTTCTTGCTCAGCAGAAAGCCTGCTTCTCACTTGCCTGACGCTCCCCCTACTTGTGCTCTTTCTCTCTCTTGACAAATAAAATCTTTGAAAAAAAGCATCTATTTTTTAAAGAAATATGACATATAACATTGTATAAATTTAAGGTGTACACCATGTTGATTTGATTCACTTATATACTGTAATATGATTACCACTGGTAGATAGGACTCGTACCTGTATCACGTCTGCCCTGCTTTTTGTCACCTGTAATCTCAGAGGTGACATACTACCACTTTTGCTGTATTCTGTTGGTTATACAGACCAACCTGTTATAGTATGGGAGGGAATACAAAAGGGCATGAGATACCAAGAGGTAGGATCACTGGGGACCATCTGGGAGGCTAGCTGCCCCAGTGAGAGGAAGACTACAAAAAGTAAATCCAAGAAGCTAGAAAGCTTGGTTCATTTAGCATGGGGGGACAAGAGCCCTGCACCCTTAGGAGCCCCTCAGGGAACCAGCACATGGCAGAAACACAATTAAATATTATACATTATGGGTATAGATGATTTGCCCAAAGTTACTTTTTGGTCAAAGGTTAAATTTTATTCAGTTTCTCCTTTTCTATTTCAGAAAGATTTCTAACCAAAATATGTGAAAATGTTTGGCCCTTGAAGGGAGTATGCTTCAGTTTGGAAAATGGACTCATTATGAGAATTCTTTACTTCTATTACTGGATAAATCTAGTGTTACTGTAGCCAGGCTCCATGAGGTGTGCATACTGAATATGTTAAGAGAGGACTAAGTATTGGAAAGACACTTAAAATATCTTACCTGAAAAGCTAGAAGGGTAGAAGCATTTTAATGTGCATTAACCCTACCAGCTTTGCTTTGTTTTCGTACACTCTAATTTACAAGGTTTTATACTCCTGCCTAGTTTGCCCACAATGTAGTTGTTCTTATTCTTTAGAAATAGATCTTAAATTTATGTAATTTAGAAGCAGTACTACACTCAGTTATGTTTGCATATAGATCAGAGTGCTTTTGTAAACATATATTCTCCCATACTAAGTCTGTAAAATTGGTGTTTTTAACCCTCTTGTACAATGAGGAAACAGAAAGAGGCTAAGCCACAGAACTAGTTAGTGGTCAAGCAGGATTGGAAGATTTTTCTGACACTGAAATCCTGCATTTTCTTTTTCTTTTTTTTTTTCGCACTTCAGGCAAAGCTTTACTAGCAGTCACTGGGGCAATTCCAGGAGGCCCCCTTGGGGAAGGGCTGCAGGAAACAGACACAGGAAAGCAACAGCTTTTGGGTGGTGGCCCAAATGGGCACTCGGGGCACGACAGTAGCATGCTGGGAGTCCAGGGAGATGGCTGCCTCATGACCCTCTCCCTGTGAAATCCTGCATTTTCTAATTTACTTCCCAGAAAAGAGTTTCATACCTTTTAGACTATTGCTTAATGCATGTTATTGTGTAGCCTTGAATTAAAAATTGTGGGTTGTTTTTATACTTCAGATTTATGGATTTCATTTTATATAAATCTTACCTTGAAAGAATGAAGGAAAACTGAACTCTAATTAATGAAATGTTTAGGGGTGAAGAGTATGGATTCCTGCAACTTAGTGAAATACATCAAAAATCAGATGGGAATGAGCAGGTGACAAAGTGAATATAAGAAAAAGTTTAAGTTTAGATCTAAGTGTTGGTTCACTGAACAATATTTTACTTTTTATAGGTTTGAAAATTTTCATATTAGAATATGGGAGAAAATAAAACAGTAAACCCACTGGGAAAAAAGAGTGGTCTCTAATGCACTGTTGAGAACTTGGCCAGACTTGTAATTCCCGAGCACCCTGCATTAAGCACCGTGCCATGGGACAGGACAAGCAGCCATCTAGAAATTGTCCCTGTCCCAAGAGCTTCTGGTTATAAAGAGACAGATTCCATTTTCTCATTGGCTTTGTTCTTTTTCAGGGTTGTACATAAATTTCCGTCACCTTTATAAACAGCGCAGGCGGCGTTACGGACAAAAAAAGAAAAAGGTCCACTAAAAAGATCTTGAAGACTTCTTGCCAGTTTGAGCCTAATCTATAATTCTTACAGTTTTACCTTCTTGTATTGATGTAAAAGTTTTTTTAAAGTTAAATGATTAAATTCTCAGTGAGGCTATATTCCCTTCCCCCCGTAACATTCCTGAATTTACCGTTATTATCTTAGTGTAGTACTTGCATGACATGGATTCCCGATATCTGAGGACAGGTTTGTTCTTGTATATTCCATTAATGACAGCAAGAGACAGCCCTACCCCCAAGCACTCCTTGTCCAGTCGCTTTCACACGGGCCAGAGGTCCTACTTCAGTGCCCTAACCCTGCCAGATACTGGCCATTCTTACAGCTGGCCTTTGTTCATTTCAGCTGTTGCTTGGAGGGTAAAAGAAAGAAAAGGAAAAAAAAAGGCACTGTTCAGGCAGGACCTTATACATTCTGTCCCTGAGGGGTGGCACTGATAAAATATTTGAGTCTGAGTGGGGCTAGAGAACACATTACTTCTGAGCATCTTTTGGCTTCTACCACCACCTGTCATGACAGTGCTTACCTGTCTGCACACCGAGGCGGCACAGAATGATGTGGGAGAAACGAGAGGCAGAACCTTGGAACACCATGATCACTTATTTCATTCCTAGCTAAATCAGAATGATCTTCAACACTAGAGAAAGATGAAACGTTAGTTTAGAAAACGGTGAGATTATAAGCGTTCCAAACCCAAATGGCTACAGGTGTCAGAAGGGTCAAACCGTTAGTGAGACAGCTGCCGGAAGGGTGGCCTGTGGCAAACAGGAAGCAGAAGAAATGCGCAGGCAGTCCAGTCCTAGCCTGTGCACGTACATAAAACGGCTCTCTTCCTTCTTCTGTGCTGGCTAAGTCCATTTCCTTGTAAACCTGTCAGAATGGCTGGTGGAACCGACCTCAGAAATGCCTGCCTTTGCTCTCTTGTTGTTTCACTGGTCAGCTCTTGGAGAGGGAAAACAGTGGGAATTTTGGCTAGAGAATCTTGAAAAAGCTTCCGGGCTGGAAACCCACCCATAGAGGAACTGAGAAAAGTAGAGACATTGTAAAGTTTGACCATTGTCAAAAATATCATTGTTTTCCTCTAAAACATTCCAGGTTCACCAAATAAAATATGTGTTAGAAGTAATGCTTGTATAAAAGAATTTAAGAACATGGTAGCTCTTTCTGTTCTGCCATTTCTGTTGTTCTTGGGTGAGAGGGGACTCCGTAAGTTACACTGTTTCTCTGAGCCGGATATGGAAACTTGGTTTGACCTACTAAAGACATCAGATTAGCATAGGCTGGCTGATTTTTTTTTTTTAATAAGTTCATTGCACTGAAGGATATTTTGCATGTTTGTAACTTCTGTCAACACTTGTTTGTGTTAACTTCTGTTCTTTCACCTGACTTTATTTGGACAGATCAGCTTTGCAGTATATGCTGCATCTTTGTGGCAGAAGCCTGTATTCCTAGTGATTGTTATAAACTCCTTTATTGCTATCTGAGAAAGCAAAACATTGTGTATTTCTATTAAACATTTACAGTCAAAATCCTAACAACTTGTGCTTAAAGATCATTTGGTCTGTTGGGTTTTCAGGTTGCTAATGATAAAGTCATTTGTCCAGACAAAATATTATACTGCACTGCGTGGTGAAATGTTAAATTCAGCGTGTGAAAATGGTTGCTTGGGGTGAAGCCTGCAGGAGGGTTAACCTCTGGAGTCCACAGAGCAATCTGAAAAGCACTGATGGCAGAAAGCTTGGAGAAGTTACCTGACTTGCCTAAGGTCCTGAAGCTAGTGAATGAATTGATACCATACTGATGAGAGAACAGTCAGATCCACCGGGGTAGAACCTGGCTGAGGCAGAGACCTAACCAGTGTCAGAAATAAGTCCATATGGAACCCAAGAACTCTCAGGACTTAAGAAATCTGTGCCACTTAGGAAGGTGAAATTACATCCAGGTGATAGGACAGACCAAAAGACAAAGACCCATTAGTTTCCCAATGAATCCATTTTCTAGAAAATCAAGTATTTTATTTTCATTAAAAAACAAAACCAAACCAAAACTTGAAGTAGGAATCATTTTATACATTTATAGCTGCTGTTTAAGTCTGTATCTCAAGACATACTACACCAGAGGGTTACCATCAAGTTTTTGCCCAAGTTCTAAGGACAGTTCTGAAACTTAATGGTGTTGGACTCACATTTAGCAAGTCCCAGACAGTCTGGGCTGGGCTGCTCATTCCAAGGACAGAAGCTGGAAAATGTCCTTATGGTTGGAGAGGAGAAGAGGTACCTTTAGCTAGCCCGAGAACCCCGGCTGATTAGGAGGAAGTGGGGAGAGCTCTGTATTTATCAGTCCTTTAAGTTACTCAGGAGGTGTGCCCATTGTGGGAGCAACAGTGGTTTTTTGGGGCTTACAGACTCCGCTCCAGAAAACCAAGGTCAAAGCCCAAGCAGCACAGCCCAGCAAGTGGTGCTTCCGAGGCAACCTCAGGGAAGTGTTGGGGGGAAGGGGAGTTCTTGCAGAGGTGAACAAACTGGAGTTTTTACCCTAAATCCTTTTCACCTGTCATGAAAGAAAGCAGGAAGGCTCCCAAAGTCAGTTTCACATTCTTTCAGTGCTGCTCCCAGAGAAGTCTGTATGCAAAGGTGTGATGTTGTGCTCGTAACCGGCATACTCAGACGTGCCGGTGCTGGCTAGCTTGAGTTGCTGGGCAGCGTGGGTCAGCTGGAAGGCGGCGTCTGGGTGCGCTGTGTCGGGCAGCAGCGTGCACTCCCTTTCCAGCATGTCAGCCACTCCTTTAAGCAGGTCCAGGAAACCAAATGCCAGGGCAGCCTTTCGTAAACGGTTTAGCTCCTGAAACAAGATAAAAAACAAACAAACAAAAAAAAACCCACCAGTGTTCCTGAAATGTACTTTTCTTGTCACATACTTTTTAAGTGCTCAACTTAGAATAAATTTTTCTTGATCCCTGAACTTGTGAGCATTTTTACAGAACAAATGCTTGTGCAGAGATGCCAGTAACAAGAGACTGCCAAGAGGATTCCTCTTGGTGATCAGAATGGCTGACTGAAACAGGCAGTCATCACCACAGTGGGTGAGCGCTTACACCAAACAGGGTGAGACACTTCCCACACATCATTTCATTCACTCCTAACTGTCAGGAGGATGACTTTTCCCGTTACTCAGGCATGGCAGAGGCTAGCCCCAAACCTCAGAGGACTATGAACCCTCTGCTGCCTCTTCTCTGGCTGGGCCTCAGACTGAACAACAGTGAACATGTTTGGAGGAGGCTCTGGAGGATTCAAGAAGTCTGACCTGAAAGACTGCCACCAAAAGAAGGGTTGGGTAGTGCATGGAAGCAGAGAAATACAAAGAGCCCCATCAACCACTTAGCAGTGCAACTAGGCCACTTGTGTAGCCTCTCTGAGGCTCAGTGTTCTCATCTGTAGAGTGAGAAGGAGGATCTCTTCCATATGCCTGCTGTGGGGGCTCACGCAGTTGCCCGGCAGAGGCCCTTCCACATCTGATATGTGGGACTCTGTAAAGCCAGAAAAGAGAAGTGGGCTTTCTGACCATCTCTCTACTATCATCTGTTAACAAGGGGGAAAGTTCAGAAGAGGGCCAAAGTACAAGTGTGCCTTCTTGAATAGACAGCTGACGACTGTAGGGGATAAAGGGACTATTGCCAAGGGGGGTCATCAAGGGCCTGTGTGAACTATGGGCTTCAAGGGGAGGGAGGGCATGGCTGGCTGAGCAGCTCTCTGAACTCTGATTAAGGTTGCTCCTGCTTGAGGTCACCAGCTTGCCACATAATTAGGTTTGAAAACAACAGTGACATAAAGGTAATGAGATAACACCCAGACAAAGTAGCCCGTCTGTTCTCCGGAAGAGATGCTAGCCTTAGGTAGGCTATGTGCACCATAAAATATTAGTAGCTGGGCTACAACTGACAACACAGCATGCCTCACACTGCCACTCAATTTAATTTCAGCAAACACCAGATGGAAAGGCAAGAAACAAGGTGTTTACTTAAATGAACCCCCAACTCTACCCACTGGTTATAAATTTATTCCCTCCACCAATAGCTCTGGATTAGCTAGGTAGGATTCTGGAGGGCCATCCTTTTGCAATTCATATAAATACAATTTTAGTAGTCCTTCCTGGAAGCAGCTTCTCTGGTAGCATAAGAATGTTCTGGGAGATCATCATCCCAGGAAGTCACCCTGGTTGTCCAGGGTTAGACTGGACACTCATATGAGAGTGGTACGGAGAATTCAGGGCTTTGACTCACAGATTCTTTTGACTCCTTTTCTCAGCCATTCAGAGCAGCATCAAGACAGAGGAGCCCTTGTGTACAGAATCAGGCCACTTAAACACTTCCAATTCTTGGATTTTTAGGGCAGCAGTGAACCTATCATTTCTATGGACTTTACAATGAAAACACTGAGGTACAATCCAAACATTTCTCATGCCTGTCCATGTTCACTCTTTTACCCCATACTCTAATTGCTGTGAACCATTTATTTTGGGGACATATCCCAGCCCCCCTCCCCCCACCTCACTGTAATTCTGACAGTCTTACCTTATAGAATGTCTGTGTTTTTTCAGGTAGTTTCCTTGCATTTCTTAAAATCTTCTGTACATCTGTCTGTCAAGGGTAATAACAGTTCAACATTAGGGTTCTGTGGTAAAAGGGGAAAGAATACAAAAGGGTGGTGCTAGATGTTTAGAGGAAAGAAATTGGGAATAGAGGTGCAATGTCAAGATGAGGATCCCTCTGAGTCAATGTCACTGTAATTTACATTAGTAAAGCATCTCCCTCCTTCAAAATGTTTGATGATGATAAATCCCTTAGTAACAGAAATGAACTTGTCTCACAAAAATAAACCCAATAAACCTATACATCTATGGCCAGCGGCTTTCTGGCCAGGGTGCAAAGACCATTCAATGGGGGAAGGAACAGGCTCTTGGACAAATGGTGCCAGGACAGCTGGCTATCCACATGCAAAGAACAAAACTGGATTCTTACTTCACACCATATAAAACAAACAAAAAAAACAACTCAAAATGGTTCAGAGACCTAACTGCAAGAGCTAAAACTACAAAACTCTTAGAAGAAAACATGGGCATAAATCTCCATGACCTTGGACTGGTCGTGATTTCTTAATTATGACAACAGCAGCATAGCAACAAAAGAAAAAAATTGACAAATGTTCTTAGCAGTATTATTCACAGTAGTCAAAAGGTGGAAACAATCCAAATGTTCATCAACTGAATGAAATCCAAAGGAAGGAAGTACTGATCTATGTTACAACATGGCCAAATGCTGAAAACATTATGCTAAGTGAAGGAAACCAAACACAAAAAGTCACATGTTACATGCTGTTATTTATATGAAATATCTAGAGTAGGATGAATCCAGAGTCCAAAAGCAGATTAGTGGTGGCCAAGGACTCGGGGAAGTCAGGAATGTAGAGTGACTTGCTTAACAGGTATAGGGTTTCCTCTTGGGGTGAGGAAAATGTTCTAGAACTACACAGTGATGATGGTTGCATAACATTTTGATTGTACTAAATGCCACTGAATTTAAAATGGCTGAAATGGTGACTTTGATGCTATGTGTTTTTCACAATTAAAAAAAATACATCCAGAACAGAACAAAATCTAAAAAGTCATTTGAGAAAAATTCAGCTTTCCTTCTGACAGGGAAGTACTGGGGTCAGGGATGGCAGGAGAGAACTTGATTTTCCAACAAAACCCCTCCCCCACAGCCACCACAGGGTGTGTCCAGTCTCTATGCAAAGAAGAAACCGTGCCATCAAGAAGCTATTTCCCCTGTCAGGTGGCCTAAGTAAGTCAGTAAGTCAGTGGAGGGAGAAATATCACTGAGCTTGCATAAAAGCAGCATACCTCGAGAATAGTGTAATCTTAGCTTTCCATAAAAGTGTTGTTATTAAGGTGTACTGCCATTGCTTGGGTTCTACTGTGGGGACAGAAAAATAAACCCATGAAGTTTTTATATCCTTCTCAAAAAACTGTTGTCAAAGATTAAACCCGTTCTGTCAATGCCTCACCATGTCAAAAATTTTACAATGAAATTCAATGCCAGGAAAGTATGTCTCTCTAGAACTGACATGCTTCCTTCTGTCAGACAAGAAAGGTTATATATAACCCTACATGTTGCTCTTCTGACCCTGATAGCAGAAAGCTCGGAGCCAAATTGCTCAAATATAATCATTTCGCCTTGAGTTCCCGGTGCAACTGTCTCCCCTCTTCCTCTAGGTTTTGTACTGCTCTAAATTTTGTAAGAAGTGATTTTGCTGCATACGTGTTTTACTGTAGGCCACCTCAAATCCTTTTTGGAAATAATGACAAACATTAGAAGTAAGTGAATTACTAAATATCAAAGGAAAGGAAAATCAAATCAGATGTCTTAATTGCCTGCCAGAATCCCTCCCCTTGTCCCCAGCAGAAAGCAACTTGAATGGTAATGTTACCTGCAGGCCACTGGGTTTGATCCAGACGGTCACATTCTGAGCATAACTGCGTTTGTTTTTGGGCTGCAGGGGAAATGGGCTCTTATTGTCATCCTCTCCGTAAGGATTTTCTTTAGCATCTTAAAAGGAAAACACAATCTTGAAATGACATCTGGCAAAACATAATCAATTACATTTCCAATTAGGCTAGCCGCTCTCTGAATCATTCAATCTTCTTCATCCTGTTACTTCCCTAATTAAGAAAATCCATTCACTTCCCTCAGGTTAGGGAACCTGTTCCCAAACAATGCCACTGATGTAGGAGACTAAACAATCAACTGAGGCCCAAGTAGGTAAAAAACCAAAACCAAAAACAAACCCAGCTTAATGTTTTTAAAGAGACAACCTTCACTTATTTGCTTTATCAATTGAGATCAGAGAGAATAAAACTAATACATACATTCTAAAGTACATATTTAAAGAATATATAAACACACATAATATAATTCTTTATAGTCTGGCCCAGTGCTCTCAAAGAGAACTTTCTACAATGATCGAATGGTAGCCACCGGCCCATGCAGCTACTGAACACTGACTTGTGGCTAAAGTGACTGAGGAACTGAATTTTAAATTTTACTTATTTCAATTTAAATGGCCTCAGGTATCTAGTGTCTACTGGACTGGACATCATAGGTCTAAGCACTGAGAAAATTCCAGAGGAAAATTATAGGTAGCCACATTAAGGAAAAGGGCAAGAGAAGAAATACTTTTTGGTGAAATATACTCTAGGTCATCAGGGCTTATTAGTTATTGCTTTCAAACATTTAAAGCTCAGCTGGTTTTTTAGCCATGTGAATAAATAAAGGTTTCTGTTTTTCTACCTGCTTCCCAAGCCAATGAAACTTTGCCACAAACTCACAAGCCCACTTATATCTACTGGCTCATTTTATCCTGATTACTACTGCCTTCTGGGGTAGACAGAGCTGGGATCATTTCCCCACCAAGTTCAGGGAGCTTATATCCCTTGTCCAAATGTTCATACTTCCAACTGGAATGAACCCAGTTTCTCTGAGCCAGAAGCTCTCTAACCCCAATTTGGTAATTTAAATATTTTATACTGGCCCCACACTATGTGTCAGTGCCCCCCACCCAACCCCTCCAAAAAGTATCGGCCGAGTTTTCCAGGCATATTTCCACAAATAACTTGCATATATATAAGACCTTTTAGGCAGGCCAGGATCCCAGCAGTCTTTTTCCATGTAGCACATTTATTTCTAACTTGCCTGCCACTACTTTGGTTATTTCCCCTGACTGGAGTGCTCCCCTTCCCTCATCCATTTATTCCCTTACTCACTTGCTATACTAAGTTCCCACTATGTAGCAAGCACTCTGCTAGGAAGTGTGGCTGAAGAGGATTTTTTTCTAGACTCAAGGAACTTACAGAATAAAGAATATTTATTAAGTTCCAAACACGTTAAATGTATACCTTCTTTCCTTACAGCAACCCTAGTGGGGGGGAAATATTATTGGTCCCATGAAAGATGAGGGAACTGAGGCTCAAAGAGGTTGGATCTTCACAGGCTTCACAGTTACTCAGTTGGGCCTGCTTGCAAAGGTAATACTTTTTCTACCACTCAACCTCACCATTCCTCACACATCCAAACTTACTTATATTCCAGGTCCAGATCTTATCCCTCCTTCTCCACAAAGTTGTCCCAAGTGTTCTGGCACACAGCACTTTCTCTAGAACCTTTTCTACTGTAGCACTCAGTATCAGTATCAAACATTGCAATATCTAACCACAGTCTATCTTGTATGGTCTCTAATTATTTGAAGCCTATATGTGGTGACTGGTTTGACAGACAAAAAATACTGCATCTATGAAAAAAGAACAGCAAACTCTTAGACATAAGAAATATGGCAGCAGAAATAAAAAAAACCAAAACAACCAGCTGCAAGGTAAAGCTGAAGATACCTTAGAGAAATTAGAAAACAATGGAAAAATGGGTGGAAGATAAGAAAATTATATAAAAATCATCAACAGATGTTCTAGAAAAGGGAGAAGAGAGGATACAGAGAGGGGGAAATCAAACACATGATTCATGTTCCCAGGACTAAAGAATGGACTTGCCAGATGGAAGGGCCCACTGAATGCCCAGCACAATGAATGAAGAAACTAACAAGTAAGGACATGATTCTGAAAACCCAGAACACAAGGGATACAAAGAAGCACCTCCAGTAGTGCAGAGGAAAAAGAGATCTGGGTCAAAGCCCTGACAGCATTGCACTAGACTCTCAGGAGCAACACAGGAAGCCAGAAAAGAAAAACGGAGCTATGCATCAAAACTCTAAGGTAAAGTCATTCCAATCAGCACTCAGTATCCAACAGAATCAACAACTGAGTGTAAGGGATGAAACATAGACATTTCCAAAGATGCAAGATTTCAAACGTCTACTTCCCATGTAGCCTTTTCTCAGGAGGAGTCACGAAACAGGGGAGCCTCAGGAGAGACAGGCAGGGAAGGCTGACAGCTACCCAGCAGGCAGAGAACAAATAGTCCACTTATGCAACAAGCAGAAGGGAAAGGATTCTAAGGGGAAAAAAAAGAAAACGGACAAAAATACCTGAAGAATGTATTTTACTTAGGAATTAACAGTAAGTACACAGAAAAGAGCAAAGTAAAGCAAGATGAGGGGAAGGCCATGAGACAGCCCAAAGGGAGGGCTGGCTGTCTTCATCTGCTGCTGCTCGCCGCCCCCACAGCCTGCCTGCCCAGCTCTTTCCCAGAGTCTCTGAGGAACCTCAGTGTCTTTCCAAGAGCCTTCCTTTAAAGGAAGTTAGAAGACAGCTGACCTTTGAACAACATGGGTATGAAGCGTATAGGTCCACTTACACACAGAATTTTTCCTAAAGATACAAGTACTGTAAATCTATTTTCTCCTCCTCAGGGTTTTTAAAATAACAGTTTCTTTTCTCTAGCTTTCTTTATTGTAAGAATGCAGTATATAATACATACATATATACACACACTAATATATACATATATATGTATATATAAATACATATATATACACAAACATAAAAAGTACATGTTCATCAACTGTTTATGTTATTGGTAAGGATTCTGTTCAACAGTAGGCTCTTACTAGTGAAGTCTGGGGTAGTTAAAAGTCATAACCCCCACATTATTCAAGGATCAACTGCACATTTATCTTGCCTGCTACAAAAAAGAAAAAAGTACCTTTAAAAAAAAAAAAAACTGGTGCAGAGAACAAAGAGCTCCAAAACAAAATGTAACTCAGTGTACCACACGGCTTAGTCATTTAGTCATAAATAACATTCACATCATCTAACAAGGACAGAACACTACTTCACCCAAAAAGAACACTATAATCCCACTGGAAGGATAGAGGAAGGGAAAAATGTTCTTCCTGGGTGGGTGGGTTGGGACAGTGGTGGTAAGAGAGCTAAGCACTCAACCTTAAAAAGTCAAAATGACATTTGAAATGAAAAGAAAAAAAGTCATGAAATACATACTTATATTATTTAGAAATGTAAATACCAACCCCCCCCAAACCCTCTTAAAATTAGAAGTTGTAAGTAGCTGTTACTAAGAACAGAATGAGAAATAGGAGGGATAGGTATAAACAACTGCACCATTTTGCTTGCCTTGTTTTAACTAAAAATAAATAAAAACAAGTTCTTTGACATTGGCCGTGGAAACATTTTTCTAGGTATGTCTCCTCAGGCAAGGGAAATGCAAGCAAAATAAAGCTGTTGGGAGTATACCAAAATAAAAAGCTTTTTGCACAGCGAAGAAAACCATCAACACAACAAAAAGGCAACCTACTGAATGGAAGAAGATATCTGTAATTGATTATATCCAATAAGGGGTCAATAACAAAATATACCAAGAACTTATACAATTCAATATCAGAAGAACAGATGATACAATTAAAAAATAGGCAGAGGAGCTGAACAGACATATCCAAAGAAGACATACAAATGGCCAACAGACACATGAAAAGATGCTCAACATCAGTGATCATCAGGGAAATACAAATCAAAACCATAATGAGATACCACCTTATACCTGTCAGAATGACTAAAATAAAAAAACACAAAAAATAGGGGCATCTGAGTGGCTCAGCTAGTTAAGCATCAGACTCTTGGTTTCAGCTCAGGTCAGTCACATCATGGGTCATGGGATCAAGCCCTGGATCAGGCTCCCCCACTCTGAGAGGAGTCTGCTTGAAAGATTCTCTCCCTCTCCCCTATCTCCACATGTATACTCTCTCTCTGAAATAAATAAATAAATCTTAAAAAACAAAACAAAACAAAAAGCAAGTGTTGACCAGGATGTGGAAAAAATGAAACCCTTGGGCCATGCTGGTGACAATACAAATGAGTGCAGTTGCTGTGGAACACGATCAAAAAATCAAAAACAGAACTACATGGTTCATTAATTCCACTGAGTATTTACCCAAAGAAAATGAAAACACAAATTCAAAAAGATATATGCACACCTATGTTTACTGTAGCGTTATTTACAACAGCCAAGATATGAAGGCAACCTCTACGTATCTGTCTATAGATAGATGGATAAAGAATATGTGGAACACACACACACACACACACACACAGAGTATTATTCAGCCATAAAAAAGAAGGAAATCTTGCCATTTGTAACAATATGGATGGATCTAGAGGGCATAATGCTAAGTGAAATAAATCAGAGAAAGACCTGACATGATTTCACTCATATGTGTAATTTCAGAAACAAAACAAATAAAGAGACAAAAACAAAAACAAAAAAACAAAAATCAACCCAGACCTTAGGGGACCTGGATGGCTCAGTCGGTTAAGCAGCTGCCTTCAGCTCAGGTCAAGATCCCAGAGTCCTGGGATCAAGCCCCCCATCAGGACCCTGGCTTGGCAGGGAGCCTGCTTCTCCCTCCCCCTCTGCCCACATGCCTGCCTGCAGCTCCCCCTGCTTGTGCTCTCTCATTGTCTCTCTCTGTGTCAAATAATTAAAAAACAAACAAACAAAAACCCAGACCTTAAACAGAACTGGTGGTTGCCAGATGGGAGGTGTGTGGGGGAAGGATGAAATGAAGGGGATCAGAGTACACTTATCATGATGAGCACGGAGTAATGCACAGAATTGTTGAATCATTATACTGTATACCTGAAACTAACACTGTATGCTAATTATGTTAATTTTTTTTTTTAAACATCTGGAAAAGTAGGTAAAAACAATGGGTAGAATTTTTCTTGTTGTCCTTTCACTGAGGGGCTAGACCTTCCACATTCCTAGCTTTACTGAGATTTCAGTTGTCTGGTTTGGAAACAAAGTTGTATCTCTTCTCCTGTGTGAACTTTAGAACCCCAGACCCTGCATCCTAGCTCAAGAGCTGGCCAACTGCCTGGTTTTGAGTTAAAAATGGTTTTTACGGGGCGCCTGGGTGGCTCAGTGGGTTAAGCCGCTGCCTTCGGTTCAGGTCATGATCTCGGGGTCCTGGGATCGAGTCCCATGTCGGGCTCTCTGCTCAGCAGGGAGCCTGCTTCTCTCTCTCTCTGCCTGCCTCTCTGTCTACTTGTGATCTCTCTGTCAAATAAATAAATAAATCTTTTTAAAAAAATGGTTTTTACATTACATAGATGGGGGGAAATAAAAATATTTCATGACACATGAAAATTATGTGAAATTCAAATTCTGTTGTCCATATGATTATTTTATTGGAATAGGTCATTCCTATTCATTTATGTATTGTGCTACAATATTGTATTGTGCAATAATATGCAATATGTATTATATATATGTATATATGTATATGTATTATAGCACAATATGTATTGTGCTATACTATGCAAAATTCAGTAGTCATGACAGAGATCATATGGTCTGCAAAGTCTAGCATATTTACTATCTGACCCTTTACTGAAAAGCCTTACTGCCTAGCTTCTAGGGTCAATATTCAATCAAAATCTTTTCTAGGCTTCAGTGGCAAAGGCATCCTTCAAGCCTAACTAACATAAATGTACATTGTTTAAGACAGGGTAAGCAGGCTATGTATTGTACACGTGTATGAGACACTACTTTCTTCTTTCGTCTCTTTATTCTCTTGGCTTCTGTAACATCACTTTCTTCCACTTTTCCTTCTACTTATTCCTTCTCATTTTCCTTTATTTCCACTGACCCCATAGTTAATCTTCTCTAGGGGTTTGGTTCTTGGCTCTCTTTTTGCCTTAATTACATATTTTCCTGAGACAAGGGCTTCTTAAAGTGTGGTTATGGATTACCTGGATTGTAATCACTTGGAGAACACTAAAACTGCAAGTTTTTTGGGCTGGAATCCAGACCGAATGAATTAGAATCTCCATAAATGGGGCCCAGGAAACAATTTTTAAACAAGTTCTGGGTTGTTTGTTTTTTGTTTAGTTTTGTACACAAAAACTCAAATGTGTGAACCACTGCCCTAAGCAATTGTCCTAATTCTCATGATTTTAACTATGCTTATAACTAAAAATTATATATTCAACTCTATCCTCTTTCAGGAACTCTTGCACGAATTGTCTCTAGCCTCCTCTACCTAAATCTCACAGGCAAAATGAGCAAAGCTGATTCTGCCTTCTGAGTATCTTTTGCATGGATCCCTACCCTCCCTGTTCCCAGCCACTGCCCCTGTTCTGGCTCTCATCCTTACATCTCCAGGACTGTCACAGCAGACTTGTAACTGCTGGATGCTCTTACCTTTCCAAATCCACACTCTATAGAATTATCTTTCTTTCTTTCTTTTTTTTTTTTTTAAAGATCAACAATATCTTTTTTTTTTTTTTTTTTTAAGATTTTATTTATTTATTTGACAGACAGAGATCACAAGTAGGCAGAGAGGCAGGCAGAGAGAGAGGAAGAAGCAGGCTCCCTGACGAGCAGAGAGCCCGATGCGGGACTCGATCCCAAGACCCTGAGATCATGACCTGAGTCGAAGGCAGCGGCCCAACCCACTGAGCCACCCAGGCGCCCCTCTTTCTTTCTTTTTTGAAGATTTTATTTATTTACTTATTTGAGAGAAAGAAAGAGAGAGAGAGAGCACACGTGCCTGAGCAGGCCAGGGGGAGAGGGAAAGAAAATCTCAAGCAGAGTCCCCACTGAGCACAGACCCTAATGTGGGGCCTGAGGTCATGACCTGAGCTGAAACCAAAACAAAGTCAGATGCTTAACTGACTGAGCCACCCAGACATCCCTAGAATTATCTTTCTAAATGCAAATTTATTAGCTCTCACTTGAATTTCAGCCATACTACCAGTACCCAGAAAAAAAAGTCTCCTAACTGGTATCTCCACTTCTCATATGCCTCCCCTTCAGTGGCTTTCCAGTATCTGCAGAATAGTCTCAGCTCTTCACATTTCAGAGGAGGTATGCCCTATTCCAGCCACTGCCAACTTCTAACCCACCACTGGGCCCTCCCCGCCCCACCCTCATGCTTTGTGTTCTAGCTTTGCTTTTCTATAGGTGATCCCCTTGTCCAGAATGCCTCTTCTTCCTTCATTAGCTCAGCAAATCTTTTTCTTCAAACCTCAGTTTGGGTGTCCCTCTGTGAAGTTTTTCCTGCGTCCTCTACACAGAGCCGATCATCCAGGCCAACCCTGATCTCGTACAAGTCTTTTACCCCCTATAAGTTTGTTCAGTAGATGTTCTGAAATTGAAATGGGCCCAAATGAGTCCAGAATGACTCTACAGTTGGAGCCTGAGTACTTAGGAATACGTAGGCCTCAATCAGGAGCGGGAAAATCATAAAAAGGAACAGCTTAGGAGGGAAGAGTTAAGAGACGATGCTTTCTCTAACAAACATGCTGAGCTGCTTGGTATATGGCAGAATAGCCAGGTGGAGAGGTCTAACTAGGAATTGGAAATATGATATGTAAGTTTCAGGGAGAGATCAAGTAGGACCAGAGTTATACATCTAGGGGAGTCTGAAGCTATAATGGCTGATGGAATAATCAAGAGAGAATAATAATCCAAGAGAAGAAGGCAAAGGAAAACATCCTGAAAATCATGAGGCAAGAGGAAGACAAGACAACAAGATAAGGCAAAGCTGCTAAAGAAACAAGTATCAGAAGAATGCAGTATTAGGAAATCTAAGGGAAAACATTTTCAAGAAGGAAGGGGATTAAATTATCCACAAATGACTGGGGTTACTAAGTTGAAAACAGTGTACTGAAGAAAAAAATGTTTATGGACAGTAGCTTTTCACTCTAAGCAGTCAGAGCACTTATGTTTACTTAAAGCAACCTAAATGTCAGTTTCCCTTGACGTAAAGTTGAAAGTTCAAACATCACACTCTGCTGGGGTTTTCCATGCACATATCCGCATTAGAGACCACAGCACATGCGGCAGGGAGATCACACAGCTCTCTGACTGCAGTCAGAGCCATTCAGAATAGCAGAGAGAAAACAAAGTCAAGATAAGTAAAATCTGATCTGGGTTATACCTGAAATAGGACCCAACTGTGCCATTTTCCCTAGCCATGGGAGAGGTTCTGGGCCAGGCTCAAAGAGAGACATCATGAGGTTTGATTTCTTCTTGCTGTCAGCTTGGGAGTAGAGCATTCCATGCCATTCAGGACTAGATGGAGAGAAGATGGAAGATCAGAAGAATGTCAAGCCTGGGATTATGAAATTATATAAGTCTAGCCAGTGTTTTTCTCTTGAAAAGACATGGGTCTTCAGCTTTGAAATTAGGCTTTTTTACTAAAGCCAAATCCTAAAACTGAAAATGCATCCTGCTGTCCTCTGATATTGCCATTCCTTTGGGAAATGTATTATTATTCAATTAGGTAGATATAGAAATCAAAAGCAATCTTAGGAAAGAAAAAAATCACAAGGGCAACAAATAGCTACAGAGGTGGGGAGGACAAAGGGATGCAACCCATGTTTCAGCTGCCTCCCTGAGTCATTCACAGCAGCACCAACACAGAGCAGGATTTCTAACAAAGGGCACAAGCCATCACCCAGCTCTGTTCCTGCTTCTCAAAAGGCCCTAAGGAACTCTCATATTCAGAGCTAGTCAGTATAAGCAGCTTGGGTATCAAGAAATACAGCAAAATAATACCTAATAAGAATTGCATTCTTCTTTTTGAACCAGGTAATTTTAACTCAAGTAGAAATGGAGCTTCACCTGAGTACTCCTAACCTCTTCAACTTCTATACCAGTCAACCCCAGGTGATGGCCAGAAGATGATCAGTCACCTCTTCTTTCCTAACAATAGGTATTACAGAAAGGGAAGCAGATGGTTTTGCAAATTTCAAGACTGTAGCAAATGTAAAAGCTAGAGAGGTGTTCCCCACAGGGAAGGGTTACAGCACAGTGGTTATGAATATGGGGTCTGGAGACAGAATGCAAGGATAAGGACCCTGGCTCTTTCGTTTATAAGCTGTGTGACCTTGAGCAAGTTCCCTGATCTCCCTAAGCCTCAGTTTCTCATCTATACAATAGGGAAAACAATGACATCCTCTGTATAGTGTTGTGAGAGGTTACATAAAATTAATATACATAAAGTGACTGGAGGAGCGCCTGGCACATGGTAAAATTTTCAATCCATATTCTTGATATCCTTTTTCACTTAGTTCTACCTCCTCATCTTATAGCTGAGGAGCCTGTGAATATTGCTGAAGATCCCTGAGCAAGTAGCAGAACTGTTATAACTGAATCCAGATTTCCCAGATAGAAAAGAGGAAAACTATAGGATATGATATAAAAGAATGTAATATAAAAAGATATACTACAAAAGGATATAATATAAAAGCAATTTAATTAAAAGGCTCACTCTGTACTTATTCTAGGGGATAAGTACAAGTTTAGGAGGTGATGGTAGGTGGGGAAAGTATGGCAGGGGGAAGAAAAAGGTGATAAGGAAAAATCTGGGAAATATTTCACTCTGTAAATTGATTCTCCCTCATTCAACCAAAGGTAAACAAAGTTCCTTACCCTAACTGAACTATTGCCACCATTCCTTCTACTTTCAGGCTGCCATGGAGCAGGACACAGAAGTTGGGTATTTTGCCCGCAATTTGATTGGCTGAATTTTCATCTTCGTTGTCATCAGTTATGCCAGTACCCACCTCATCACCTTCTGTGAAAAGATCAGAATAAGATTAGCTGGTTGTTTCTAGCCTTGGAAGGAGAGTATTCAGTTACAAAGAAATATTGTAACAAGAAAGAGAAACTCCTTTTCTCATTTTCCTATGTCCATATAAAATTCAGTTTTCACATATTATATGAATTCCTTTTAAATGAAACATCCCAAATAGGTAAACCTATAAAAACAGAAAAACATTTAGCGGTTACCTGGGGCTGAGGGAGATGGAAAGCTAGGGGTTGACAGCTAAAGGGTTTCTTTTCTGGTGCTGAAATTAAAATCACAGAAATGGTCTTGCAGTATTATTAGGAAACATTCCATTTCAAAAATTCAAATCCAGTAACTATTCCTTTCCCCTAATTCTGCAAAATGGGCTATCCTACTATCAACTATATACATTTAAGAATAGCTTTAGATCATAAAATGCTTCATCTGTATGATCAGAATAGGAAGAGAACTCACCTTTGTTAAGTGCTATTGGTAGGACCAGATGTCTGGATAGAACCGGGGGACTTGAAATATCAGCTATATCAATAAATCCCACTATTTCCAAATCTGAAAAGAATGAATCAACACTGAATTAATGGATAGGGAAATACATTATTTTCTATGTACTAGGTTTCACAAATACAGCGTTTAGGTGAGGAATTCAGATGTGACTAGGAAGGTTATTAGACGTTTCTCTGGATGACTCACAATTTGCATTTTCAACAGCTCAAAATACATTTAATGATTTAAGTTGTAAGACAAACCAGTTAGACTTTATTTTTATGAGGCTAGGACCCCAGCCAAGGCAAAAGCTTAAACATCCAATCCCTCTGTTTAGTCAAGGATGTTAGGGTCGGCAGGGGGCGTCATAGTCAAGCACTTCCACCACTCCATCCTTGCAGGAGGAGCAAATGTCCTTGGACTGTAAAGCTACTATTAAAAACATTTCCGTGAGAAAGAAATACATTCACTAGAAGCCCAAGGTAGCAGTCTAAATATAACAATGATTTCTTTGCTTTACAGAAGCTATTAAAGACCCAGAGTACTTGCTGGAAACCTAATAGGTAAAAAATAAGTTTTATCCCAAAATACTTTTTAAAAGTTTATTTTCTGATTACACAAATAGTAGAAAAACTTAGAAAACACTAAAAATTGTAAAGAAGAAAAATAAGGTCACTCATTATTCACCATCAAAAGAAACATCTATTAATATTTTATTGAATTGCTTTTCAGTCTTTCAGGCACAGACATACTCATATTCTCAAAATGATTTTTTTAAAAAAAGATTTATTCATTTGATAGAGAGAGCGAGCGAGCGAGCAAAAGAAGAGTGAGTGGCAGGCTGCAGGGGAGAGAGAAGCAGGCTCCCCGCTAAGCAGGTAACCTGTCATGGCGCTTGATCCTAGGACTCTGGGATCATGACCGAAGCAAAAGGTAGATGCTTAACTGATTGAGCCCCTCTCAAAGCAATTTTTTAAAAAATCAGGGTCATGGTGAGTACACTGTATTTCTATGTCAGGAAATTTGCTTCTCTGGAGGTTTGCTGCCATTACCTTCTTTAGCTGAATAACAAATGAGTCAGCATAAGCAGTTACGTATTTTTCCTTCGAGTAGCAAAAGGTCTGCATTTCAAAGTGGTGTAAGCTATGACAAAGATCTTGGACTAAAAGTTTATATGGACAAAAAGAGATCTATTCAAAGTTACCCATCAAAAAAGGATGGGAAGGGGGGGAGGAGTCAAGATGGCGGAGAAGTAGCAAGCTGAGACTGCTTCAGCTAGCCGGAGATCAGCTAGATAGCTTATCTAAAGATTGCAAACACCTGAAAATCCATCGGCAGATCGAAGAGAAGAAGAACAGCAATTCTGGAAACAGAAAAACAACCACTTTCTGAAAGGTAGGACCGGCGGAGAAGTGAATCCAAAGCGACGGGAAGATAGACCCCGGGGGGAGGGGCCGGCTCCCGGCAAGCGGCGGAGCAACCGCGCACAAAATCAGGACTTTTAAAAGTCTGCTCCGCGGAGGGACATCGCTCCAGAGGCTAAACCGGAGCGAAGCCCACGCGGGGTCAGCGTGGCCTCAGGTCCCGCAGGGTCACAGAAGGATCGGGGGTGTCTGAGTGTCGCAGAGCTTGCGGGTATTGGAACGGGAAAGCCGGCTACAGAGACAGAGCCGACAGTAAGCTCGCAGCTCCGTGTTACCTTGAACCGGTCGCAGGCTCGGTGAGCTCGGAGCGCGGCCGGAGGTCAGGCAGACGGGAGTAACTGGGCGCTGTTCTCTGAGGGCGCACTGAGGAGTGGGGCCCTGGGCTCTCGGCTCCTCCGGGCCGGAGACCAGGAGGCCGCCATTTGTATTCCCGTCCTCTGGAACTCTACGGAAAGCGCTCAGGGAACAAAAGCTCCTGAAAGCAAACCCGAGCGGATTACTCACCCCGGCCCCGGGTAAGGGCGGTGTAATTCCGCCTGGGGCAAAGACACTTGAAAATCACTACAACAGGCCCCTCCCCCAGAAGATCAACAAGAAATCCAGCCGAGACCAAGCTCACCTACCAAGGAGTGCGGTTTCAATACCAAGGAGAGCAGCAGAATTCCAGAGGAGGAGAAAGCCAAGCACGGAACTCATGGCTTTTTTCCTGTGATTTTTTTTAGTCTTGCAGTTAATTTAATTTTTTCTTTTTCATTTTTTTTTTTTTTTTTTTTTCTCGCCTTCGGGTAAAATTTTTTTTTTTTTAACTGTTACCTTTTTCTTTTTTAACGATTTTTTACTAGTTTATCTAATATATATATATTTTTTTTTACATTTTTCTTAGGTGTTTTCTTTTTTAAAAAAAAATTCTTTTCTTTTTTTTTTTTTTTTTTTTTTTTTTTTTTCTTTTTTCTTTCTTCCTTTTTGAACCTCTTTTTATCCCCTTTCTCCCCACTCACGATTTTGGATCTCTTCTAATTTGGCTAAAGCATATTTTCCTGGGGTTGTTGCCACCCTTTTAGTATTTTACTTGCCCCTTCATTTACTCTTATCTGGACAAAATGACAAGACGTAAAAATTCACCACAAAAAAAAGAACAAGAGGCAGTACCGAAGGCTAGGGACCTAATCAATACAGACATCGGTAATATGTCAGATCTAGAGTTCAGAATGACAATTCTCAAGGTTCTAGCCGGGCTCGAAAAAGGCATGGAAGATATTAGAGAAACCCTCTCGAGAGATATAAAAGCCCTTTCTGGAGAAATAAAAGAACTAAAATCTAACCAAGTTGAAATCAAAAAAGCTATTAATGAGGTGCAATCAAAAATGGAGGCTCTCACTGCTAGGATAAATGAGGCAGAAGAAAGAATTAGTGATATAGAAGACCAAATGACAGAGAATAAAGAAGCTGATCAAAAGAGGGACAAACAGCTACTGGACCACGAGGGGAGAATTCGAGAAATAAGTGACACCATAAGACGAAACAACATTAGAATAATTGGGATTCCAGAAGAAGAAGAAAGTGAGAGGGGAGCAGAAGGTATACTGGAGAGAATTATTGGGGAGAATTTCCCCAATATGGCAAAGGGAACAAGCATCAAAATTCAGGAGGTTCAGAGAATGCCCCTCAAAATAAATAAGAATAGGCCCACACCCCGTCACATAATAGTAAAATTTACAAGTCTCAATGACAAAGAGAAAATCCTGAAAGCAGCCCGGGAAAAGAAGTCTGTAACATACAATGGTAAAAATATTAGATTGGCAGCTGACTTATCCACAGAGACCTGGCAGGCCAGAAAGAGCTGGCATGATATTTTCAGAGCACTAAACGAGAAAAACATGCAGCCAAGAATACTATATCCAGCTAGGCTATCATTGAAAATAGAAGGAGAGATTAAAAGCTTCCAGGACAAACAACAACTGAAAGAATTTGCAAATACCAAACCAGCTCTACAGGAAATATTGAAAGGGGTCCTCTAAGCAAAGAGAGAGCCTACAAGTGGTAGATCAGAAAGGAACAGAGACCATATACAGTAACAGTCACCTTACAGGCAATACAATGGCACTAAATTCATATCTCTCAATAGTTACCCTGAATGTGAATGGGCTAAATGCCCCTGTCAAAAGACACAGGGTATCAGAATGGATAAAAAAACAAAACCCATCTATATGTTGCCTCCAAGAAACACATTTTAAGCCCGAAGACACCTCCAGATTTAAAGTGAGGGGGTGGAAAAGAATTTACCATGCTAATGGACATCAGAAGAAAGCAGGAGTGGCAATCCTTATATCAGATCAATTAGATTTTAAGCCAAAGACTGTAATAAGAGATGAGGAAGGACACTATATCATACTCAAAGGGTCTGTCCAACAAGAAGATTTAACAATTTTAAATATCTATGCCCCCAACGTGGGAGCAGCCAACTATATAAACCAATTAATAACAAAATCAAAGAAACACATAAACAACAATACAATAATAGTAGGGGACTTTAATATTCCCCTCACTGAAATGGACAGGTCATCCAAGCAAAAGATCAGCAAGGAAATAAAGGCCTTAAATGACACACTGGACCAGATGGACATCACAGATATATTCAGAATATTTCATCCCAAAGCAACAGAATACACATTCTTCTCTAGTGCACATGGTACATTCTCCAGAATAGATCACATCCTCGGTCCTAAATCAGGACTCAACCGGTATCAAAAGATTGGGATCATTCCCTGCATATTTTCAGACCACAATGCTCTAAAGCTAGAACTCAACCACAAAAGGAAGTTTGGAAAGAACCCAAATACATGGAGACTAAACAGTATCCTTCTAAAGAATGAATGGGTCAACCGGGAAATTAAAGAAGAATTGAAAAAAATCATGGAAACAAATGATAATGAAAATACAACGGTTCAAAATCTGTGGGACACAACAAAGGCAGTCCTGAGAGGAAAATATATAGCGGTACAAGCCTTTCTCAAGAAACAAGAAAGGTCTCAGGTACACAACCTAACCCTACACCTAAAGGAGCTGGAGAAGGAACAAGAAAGAAACCCTAAGCCCAGCAGGAGAAGAGAAATCATAAAGATCAGAGCAGAAATCAATGAAATAGAAACCAAAAAAACAATAGAACAAATCAACGAAACTAGGAGCTGGTTCTTTGAAAGAATTAATAAAATTGATAAACCCCTGGCCCGACTTATCAAAAAGAAAAGAGAAAGGACCCAAATAAATAAAATAATGAATGAAAGAGGAGAGATCACAACTAACACCAAGGAAATACAAACTATTATAAGAACATACTATGAGCAACTCTACGGCAATAAATTTGACAATCTGGAAGAAATGGATGCATTCCTAGAAACATATAAACTACCACAACTGAACCATGAAGAAATAGAAAGCCTGAACAGACCCATAACCAGTAAGGAGATTGAAACAGTCATTAAAAATCTCCAAACAAACAAAAGCCCAGGGCCAGACGGCTTCCCGGGGGAATTCTACCAAACATTTAAAGAAGAACTAATTCCTATTCTCCTGAAACTGTTCCAAAAAATAGAAATGGAAGGAAAACTTCCAAACTCATTTTATGAGGCCAGCATCACCTTGATCCCAAAACCAGACAAGGATCCCACCAAAAAAGAGAGCTATAGACCGATATCCTTGATGAACACAGATGCGAAAATACTCAACAAAATACTAGCCAATCGGATTCAACAGTACATTAAAAAGATTATTCACCACGACCAAGTGGGATTTATTCCAGGGCTGCAAGGTTGGTTCAACATCCGCAAATCAGTCAATGTGATACAACACATCAATAAAAGTAAGAACAAGAACCATATGATACTCTCAATAGATGCTGAAAAAGCATTTGACAAAGTACAACATCCCTTCCTGATCAAAACTCTTCAAAGTGTAGGGATAGAGGGCACATACCTCAATATCATCAAAGCCATCTATGAAAAACCCACCGCAAATATCATTCTCAATGGAGAAAAACTGAAAGCTTTTCCGCTAAGGTCAGGAACACGGCAGGGATGTCCATTATCACCACTGCTATTCAACATCGTACTAGAGGTCCTAGCCTCAGCAATCAGACAACAAAAGGAAATTAAAGGCATCCAAATCGGCAAAGAAGAAGTCAAATTATCACTCTTCGCAGATGATATGATACTATATGTGGAAAACCCAAAAGACTCCACTCCAAAACTGCTAGAACTTATACAGGAATTCAGTAAAGTGTCAGGATATAAAATCAATGCACAGAAATCAGTTGCATTTCTCTACACCAACAGCAAGACAGAAGAAAGAGATATTAAGGAGTCAATCCCATTTACAATTGCATCCAAAACCATAAGATACCTAGGAATAAACCTAACCAAAGAGACACAGAATCTATACTCAGAAAACTATAAAGTACTCATGAAAGAAATTGAGGAAGACACAAAGAAATGGAAAAATGTTCCATGCTCCTGGATTGGAAGAATAAATATTGTGAAAATGTCTATGCTACCTAAAGCAATCTACACATTTAATGCAATTCCTATCAAAGTACCATCCATCTTTTTCAAAGAAATGGAACAAATAATTCTAAAATTTATATGGAACCAGAAAAGACCTCGAATAGCCAAAGGGATATTGAAAAAGAAAGCCAACGTTGGTGGCATCACAATTCCGGACTTCAAGCTCTATTACAAAGCTGTCATCATCAAGACAGCATGGTACTGGCACAAAAACAGACACATAGATCAATGGAACAGAATAGAGAGCCCAGAAATAGACCCTCAACTCTATGGTCAACTAATCTTCGACAAAGCAGGAAAGAATGTCCAATGGAAAAAAGACAGCCTTTTCAATAAATGGTGCTGGGAAAATTGGACAGCCACATGCAGAAAAATGAAATTGGACCATTTCCTTACACCACACACAAAAATAGACTCAAAATGGATGAAGGACCTCAATGTACGAAAGGAATCCATCAAAAACCTTGAGGAGAACACGGGCAGCAACCTCTTCGACCTCTGCCGCAGCAACATCTTCCTAGGAACAACGCAAAAGGCAAGGGAAGCAAGGGAAAAAATGAACTACTGGGATTTCATCAAGATCAAAAGCTTTTGCACAGCAAAGGAAACAGTTAACAAAATCAAAAGACAACTGACAGAATGGGAGAAGATATTTGCAAACGACATATCAGATAAAGGACTAGTGTCCAGAATCTATAAAGAACTTAGCAAACTCAACACCCAAAGAACAAATAATCCAATCAAGAAATGGGCAGAAGACATGAACAGACATTTCTGCAAAGAAGACATCCAGATGGCCAACAGACACATGAAAAAGTGCTCCATATCACTTGGCATCAGGGAAATACAAATCAAAACCACAATGAGATATCACCTCACACCAGTCAGAATGGCTAAAATCAACAAGTCAGGAAATGACAGATGCTGGCGAGGATGCGGAGAAAGGGGAACCCTCCTACACTGTTGGTGGGAATGCAAGCTGGTGCAGCCACTCTGGAAAACAGCATGGAGGTTCCTCAAAATGTTGAAAATAGAACTGCCCTATGACCCAGCAATTGCACTATTGGGTATTTACCCTAAAGATACAAATGTAGTGATCCAAAGGGACACATGCACCCGAATGTTTATAGCAGCAATGTCCACAATAGCCAAACTATGGAAAGAACCTAGATGTCCATCAACAGATGAATGGATCAAGAAGATGTGGTATATATACACAATGGAATACTATGCAGCCATCAAAAGAAATGAAATCTTGCCATTTGCAACAACATGGATGGAACTAGAGCGTATCATGCTTAGCGAAATAAGTCAAGCAGAGAAAGACAACTATCATATGATCTCCCTGATATGAGGAAGTGGTGATGCAACATGGAGGCTTAAGTGGGTAGAAGAATAAATGAAACAAGATGGGATTGGGAGGGAGACAAACCATAAGTGACTCTTAATCTCACAAAACAAACTGAGGGTTGCCGGGGGGAGGGGGTTGGGGAGAAGGGGGTGGGATTATGGACATTGGGGAGGGTATGTGATTTGGTGAGTGCTGTGAAGTGTGTAAACCTGGTGATTCACAGACCTGGGGATAAAAATATATGTATATAAAAAATATATGTTTATAAAAAATAAAAAAAAAAAAATATAAAAATAAAAGAACTGTAATTTAAAAAAAAAAAAAAAAAAAAAAAAAAAGGATGGGAAGGAAGTAGAATATAGCTGGTCTGAAGGCAACAAAACATTTGGCACAGCTTAACACACTGCAGTAGTCCATGAAAGAGATGAATGTTGACTTCCAGACAGCTAGAGGCTAAAGGCACAAAAAATAAAAAGCCTCTGCATGCCCTTTACTCTCAGACTCCTTCAAATTTGCACACCCATAAGTGAAATGAATATTTACTGTGCACTTAATTCTATTATAACTGGTTGACCGGACATTTACCTGGTGAACACCTACTAAGCATCAGATGCTATGCTAGGCACTGAAGGTACAACGATGAAACCGTGATGGCTGAATGTGTACCCACCACTCAAGGAGTCCATCCACCAACTGGAGACAACTCTCCTCTCCACTCTTCCTCATGACTTCTGACTCACTCTGCCAATCTCAGCCAAGCACACCTCCAGCACAAACCAGGGAAAAGCAGTAGCATGTCTCCTTTTAGTGAAAATACAAGCAGCAGGGCTCTAGGGGTACGGTGTATCAGAGTGGAGACCTTAGAGAGACCATGACTCATCTAGAGATTCTACTCACCTAGCCAGTCAGTATGAGAGGAAATGACATGTCCAGGATCACACAAGAAGAATCACAGCCAAATCTAGAAGCTAGCTCTTCAAAGATTATCTTAATTATGATGCTAATCAATCTTAGTATCTCTATTAAGAATTACTTCAGGGATTTCATGGCTAGTGAATCTGGTCATGATTTCCAACTCTAGTAATTTGTGGCTATAGTTACTAGGATTGGAGATCACAATGAAATACCACAAGCCTGCCACCATTTTGGCAACACCTCCTTCCATTCAAAATGTATACACTGGTGATGACAACAGCACCCTAGTGTCAGAATCTACATTTCTTTTTAACCCTCCTGGATAGAGAAGATGCGAGAAGTTATAAGGAAATAAAGATAACAAAAGAACTAAGAGAAAGTTAAAAAAAACACATCACCTGTGTTGATGACTTTAGGGATGGGATCGATTTCCTCATCTACAACAAAGGGCTCTGGTCTGGGGAAGACCTGCACATCAGCAGTGAGGTGGCCACACTTGAGAACAGCATGGAAAGGTGTATACGCCAGATCTATCAGTTTTCTAGAACATGACAATTAATTGTTATAAGAAGAGTATTTCTACGATACATATCATTTATTTCAAGTAATTTTTTCAAGATGTTAAGTTTACGTTTCCCTTCAAATCAATTCTTAAAACTATGATCTGACCATTTGTGAAATAGAACAAAATCTGACATTTTTGGTGAGGAAATTTCAATTTTGAAAAGCCCAAAAGCAAGTTAATTTTTTGAAACTGCCGAGTCATTATAAGGAAGTCAGTATCTATAGGCATTATTGATTTAGTCCCACTTAATTTAAAAGGGAATGAACTTTTAAAAATCACTACTACCAATCATTTTGTCTAAAAATTGTGCAACTTGGGGAAAATGAAATGACAATAATTAGAAAGAGTGAAACAGACATTATAGCTGAATATCAAATTATAATAATAGATTGTAAGAGGCAAAAAAGCTCTAAGCATATACTTACCCAAACATAGACTGTACATTTTTCAAGCACAGGGGGCCATCAATAGTAAAAATCTGTCCTTCGCCATTGTTTAAATCTATGAGACGTTCAAGGCAATCCAAGGAATCAGTACTCTGAAGCTACAAAGCAAAACAGATGACCCTTTTAAAGTGGCACACAATGCCAAATTATTATCAGCACACCAAGGTCACACCCATCACAATAACACAGGCAATAAATAAGAGAGATTATTTTTTTTAAACAACCTGAGGCGAAAATAACTGTAACAATTTTGATTCAAGGTTACCAAGAGGAATGCTATATAAAATGATACCAGTAGAGCTATTTTACTCAGAAGTAGTTTTACAAAGATTCTCAGAAGTGACCACAGTTGGTATTTACACAGTATCTTTTCTCCAAAGTGTTTCTAACATCTTTTCTGTGAGAACTATCATTATCTACATTTCACAGATAGAAAAACTGAGGTGAACAAATGTTAAATAACTTTCCCAAATAAATGGGAAAACCAGGAAGTAGAGTTTAATAAAGCATACTTCACAGTAATGTTACTTTACCAAAAAAGTTCAAGTACATTTCTGTCCGTGTTTCTGGTGGAATGGACATAAGAATTTCTAAACACGGTAAATGTCTAATACCAAAAAGAACATTTTAACTCTTATGCATCTGAAGAGTCTTTGTGGGAAGCAGGATAGATAACAACTCCTGCCGGCTATGTTTCCAGAGATGGACAACACTCTGAATCTTCAAAAAGCATTTGAGACCTAGAGCCTTCCAAATTTAGTGATTAGCCTCAGCTGAAAGCAATGGAGTTCAATGTTATAGTATATACAATATAAAACTAATGGAATATATTAAAAATAAAGTCCTAAAATGTATCCAATCAAACTAAAAAGAACGCAGTATTACCTCCTCCAGATTTGCCATGCACATGATGTATAACTTAGATGGGAAAGGAAAAGGTAGCGGAAACCTGTTGCTCTCGCCTCGTTGACTATGAGTAGCTAGGGAATGTCGCAGTGACCCTCTACCAATGCCAAGACAGCCATCTGTCACCAGAACAACCTGTTTGCAAGGAATGAGAGAAGGTTTGTACATGAAATAACATATTTATTTAAAGCAGTCTCATTTCTCCCTAATGGTATTTACACTGAAAAACCCACCTCTGCAGGGAGATAAGCAACAAGGTGAATAAATCTCAAAAACATTCTGTCAAGTGAAAGAGGACACACTGTGTGATTCTCTACATGAAGTTCTAGAACAGGTACAACAAAGCTAAGATAAATCAAATAGAAGCTGTGGGGTGTTGGGGGGATATAGACTAGAAAGGGGAAAGTGAAGAAACTGGTGGATAATGGAAACGTGCTAGATCTTAACTGGAGTGGTGGTTACACATAGGTGTGTGCATCTGTCAAAACTCAGTAAACTACGTGTTTAACATCTATGCACTTTCCTGTATTTTATCTAATTAAACCTAAAAAATAGTATCTATTTATAAACACTTAAAATCATAACCAACTCATACTAAATTGTATTAAAACTAGAGCCTAGCACTGGACGTCAAGAATGACATGTGGTTCTATTTTACATGTGACCCTAGGAAGCATCAGCACAGAAGTCTGACATCGACACTATTTTCAAAGATGACAAACTTTATCCATGGTCAATTAAGATGACAACTGTTTTAAAAATGTATTTATAGGGGCGCCTGAGTGGCTCAGTCAGTTAAGCCTCTGCCTTCAGCTCAGGTCACGATCCCAGGGTCCTGGGAGCGAGCCCTACATCAGGCTCTCTGGTCAGGGGGGAGCCTGCTTCTCCCTATGCCTGTGCCCTTCCTACTTGTGCTCTCTGTCAAATGAATAAATAAAATCCTAAAAAAAAAAAGTATTTATAGGGGTGCCTGGGTGGCTCAGTCGGTTAAGTGTCTGACTCTTGATTTCAGCTCAGGTCATGATCTCAGGGTTGTCAAAACGAGCCCCATGTCTGGCTCCATGCTGGACATGGAGCCTGCTATTTCTCCTTCTGCCGTTCTCCTGCTCTAAAAAAATGTATTTATAAAAGCCATTTAACCAGACATTATAAGCCTTTAAAGTACATTCTTTTTTTTTTTTTTGTCATTTTGACTATAATATACCTTTTTTTTAAATTTTTTATTTTTTATAAACATATATTTTTATCCCCAGGAGTACATGTCTGTGAATCGCCAGGTTTACACACTTCACAGCACTCACCAAAGCACACACCCTTAACCAATTTGTAATCTGAAAAAGCCTTCAAAATATACCAACAATGGAAAATAGTTACAAACTAAATTTCTTCCTCACTGCCTCAGTGATCCTATGTGGTGGCAGATTTTCCAAGCATTCCAGGCGAGGATTATTTTTGCTCTTCCTACCCTAGCCTTGTAACTCGATAATAATGGGCCATTAAAGCAGTATTAGGTGACCGTACCATGTGAAGTACCAAGACTGACACTCATTTCTAAAGTCAAAGAATGCTCAATGGCAGTCACCTAGAGAGATGTCATTTTCTGGGAAGACAGTCAATTGACTAGATAAGGCAGTTTCCTCTTATACGAACAACTGCTATATAATGATTTACTTCTGCCCCAACTTTTTTCAGTATGAAATTTTTCATGCAATGTCAAAATGAGACAGACTACACAGATAATGAGACACAGTCCAGCTGTCTGAAACCCTGGTTAACAAATTTCCAAATTAAAACAACTCTATTTGACAGTAACTGATTATAAAAATAATCACTAATAACTTCTATCTCTAGTATGGTATTTTGGACGTGGTTCACTCTAAAACTCATCAAGCAAACCTAAGTGGATCCAGGCCTGGCCCCGGGCCCTCAGGGTATAGGACATCTCAAATTCAGATTCTTCCTTTTGTAAAGGAAGAAAAAATATTAACAGACAGAAGGCTGTGTGTTGCACAAGACCTTCCTTGTTACAAATTTTCTGAATTTCTTCTCTAAAATGACTGAAGCAACAGCAAAGGAAACTGCTATCTACTAGCTTCCAGTTCAGAAGATACTGACAACAAAATTTCATTTATTCAATATACAATATATTCTTATGGTATTCTGTATGCAGATTTACCAAACAATGTTTATGGAATGCCAAACATTTTTATTTCTGTAAAGAAAGTGATCAAAAGGCATTTATGGCATTTATTAAAATGATTTCACCTTTTAGTAACAGCTCAGGGTCTTCATTAACCCATGAGCTCATACTCTGTAAAACAGGTGGTTTTGTAGTAAGAAAAAAACAAACTTAAAAGGCGGGTTTACTGAGATATAATTTACATGCAATAAAATTCATCCTTCTTAGTATATGGTTCTGGGATTTCCAACTATATTTGGTGAGCAACCACTTCTACAATTAAGATAAAGACCAGTCCTGGCACTTCCCATTTTCCCTTATGCTTCATTTGAGTCAATTCCCTACTGTTCCTTCACCCCCAGGCAACCACAATCTTATTCTTAGTTAAAAAATAAATACCAGTAATGCCACTGACACTACTGAGGAACTGGTGTTTGACCATATAACAAAAAAATCATACACTATGGCCCACTGCCTGTTTTTGTAAATAAAGTCATTTATGTATTTATTAACTGTGGCTGCTTTCACGCTATGACAATGGAATTGAGAAGTTGTCACAAATATCAAAAAGCTTGCTGACTCCTGTTGTAGATTACTCTAATTTTCCTTTTAGTGATTTGTTTTCTCCTTTAAAATATACTACCACTTCTCAAAGCACAAGCATATTTACTTTTGTGCTTTGTTGCAATATATTCACAGATATTGCAGTTTTTACAAACTGAAGGTCTACGGCAGCCCTGCCCTGAGCAAGTTTATCGGTGCCGTTTTACTAACAGTATTTGCTCGCTTTGTGTTTGTCACGTGGCGGTAATTTTTGCAATATTTCAAACTTTTTCATTATTACCTTTGTTACAGTGCTCTGAGACCAGTGATTATGACTTGCTGAAAGTTCAGATGATGGCTAGCATTTTAGCAATAAAGTATTTTTTAATTAAGGTATAGACATTATGTCTTCTAGACATAATGCTATCGTACACTTAATAGACTACAGTACAGTGTAAACAATTTTATACGTACTGGGAAACCAGAAACTTCAACTGACTCAACTTTATGCAACGTCAGCTTTATTCTGATAGTCTGAACCAAACACACAATATCTCCAAGGTATGTTTATACCTGTTTATAGCAAACTTCTAATTCTTTTTATCCTAATACTCTGTTCTCATCTGATGCTAATGTGGATCTACTGTGGATCTGAAGGGCAACAGATCATATGGCATTCATACTCATCTTTTAGACAACTCAGTTGAGATGGTCAAACATTTGCTAAATAAATATTACACCGAGATAATGAAGACTATCTTGTACTGATGTTTATAATTCTATCACTCAAAATTACAATTACCCCTTACAGTGAGTGCTCTGAAACTCAATTGTGAGCCCTTCATGTTTTATACAAACAGTACTAGTTTGCAATAAGCCAATATGCTAGGAGAATGCTCTCCTTAAGGCATAACTGTGCTGTTTTCTGAGCATATTAGTGTTGACTTAGTGCCTTCTTTTAAAAAGATACCAATAATGTTGGGGCGCCTGGGTGGCTCAGTGGATTAAGCCGCTGCCTTCGGCTCAGGTCATGATCTCAGGATCCTGGGATCGAGTCCCGCATCGGGCTCTCTGCTCAGCAGGGGGCCTGCTTCCCTCTCTCTCTCTCTCTGGCTGCCTCTCTGTCTACTTGTGATTTCTCTCTGTCAAATGGATAAATCTTTAAAAAAAAAAAAAAAAAAAAAAAAAAAGATACCAATAATGTTGTATAATGCAGTTTATAGAAATTACAATGCATGCTGTGTCAGAGCCTAAAGAAAATCAAATCACCTCAGCGGTTAATGGTTTTTAACTTAGGAAAAAAGGAATGGTTTAACGGTTTAACTTAGGAAAAAAGGAATTGATCATTACCTGGCAAGGAATTGCACCACCCCATTCTTGCTGAACGATATTGCAAACACCAACTAACGCAGATTCCAAGCAGGTTTTATCATAATCATCCATATTACTTAGTGCTTCCTGATCGAATAAAAGATAAAATTGCTCATTATTTTGTACTGTTTTGTTATTAGAGAACAACATAAACTGTTCAAAGCATGAATAGTTACACAGGGGACATTGTGTTTCTGAGAGCCCCAAAGCATATTTTCTCAAAGAAAACGGTAAAACAGGCTTCCTCAACCACAAAGGACAATTAAAAGAGCTTCCCTTTATTCTATTCTCAAGTGAGAGTCAAAAGTCCACCATAGCTTTGTAAGGGATCCCTGAAGAAAGTAACTAAAATGAAGAACTTTTAAACCCGCCAAAAAAAAAAAAAAAAGACAAAAATCATTGACTGACTATATTATAAACACCAACCTAGGCACTTCATATGCATTTAGTTATCTCAACACTCTGTAAAGTATAAATTATTAACTAATTTTTTAAAAAAGATTTTATTTATTTGACAGAGAGAATGAGAGAGCACAAGTAGGCAGAGCAGTAGAGTGAGAGAGAGAAGCAGGCTCCCCACAAGTAGGGAGCCAGATGCAGGGCTCGATCCCAGGACAATGGGATCATGACCTAAGCCCAAGGCAGTTGCTTAAGCAACTGAGCCACCCAGGTGCCCCTACTGACCTATTTTTAAAATGAGGAAACAAAGGTACAGAATGATGGGGTAACTTTCCCAGGCTGCATGCCTCGATGTGACAGAGTCTAGATTTAAGCCCCATCAGTAGAACTCCAGGGTACCTGGCTTTCTCGACTACTCAGAACAACTCAGATAGCAACTCTCTAAATTTCAAAACTGCTGAACATCCAAAATCCTTAGTTTACTATTCATTTACAAGAAATCCAGTGCAATTTTTTTTTTTTTTTTTTTTTTTTTTTTTTTTAAAGATTTTATTTATTTATTTGACAGAGAGAGATCACAAGTAGGCAGAGAGGCAGGCAGAGAGAGAGGAAGGGAAGCAGGCTCCCTGCTGAGCAGAGAGCCCGATGCGGGACTCGATCCCAGCACCCTGAGATCATGACCTGAGCCGAAGGCAGCGGCTTAACCCACTGAGCCACCCAGGCGCCCTCCAGTGCAATTTTTAAAGAGCTTTTGAGTACCATTAAAAAGAAACAACTGAGAAAATAAATGATTTAACAAAATCTTATTACTTTTTATTTAAAAAAAAAAAAAATCAAACTACACTGATCCTGGATCTCTAACCTGCCCAACAAGTATTAAACTGTTTTAATTCCACACTTATTGACCATTATGAGGTACTGCTGGAAATAATAACTTAGAGATGTTGTCAGAAAGCAAATTCTCTGGCGTATCCCAGACAACACCTTATGAACTATCAACTGAGGTTTAAAAATTATAATTTCTTGGCATCTGTAAATCAAAGGGTATTTATTAGAGAGGAAATATTTTGAATTACTCTAGAATAAAGGTTTTTATAAGGAAGGGCTATTTTTCATCTCAAGTTTTATAGGAAAGTAGAAAATAATAAGGTGTTGGATTTAAAGTACCCTGAATCTTAGAGAATGGGGAACTACATCCTGTTATGCTCTCCTTTCCACAGAAAATTCCAGAAAACTCAGGGAAGAAAATAAGGCAACAACTCAGAGCTCAAACTCCTAGCTCTACCAAAGGCATAAGGCCTTTATTACTGGTTATGAATCTTTGTTTCACAGCTATACGCAGATATTATGCCCATAGATTGATGGTCATAATAAGTGTTGTTTTTTTTTTTTTTTTAAAGATTTTATTTATTCATTTGACAGACAGAGATCACAAGCAGGCAGAGAGGCAGGCAGAGAGAGAGGGCAGGGAAGCAAGCTCCCCGCTGAGTAGAGAGCCCGATGCGGGGCTCCATCCCAGGATCCTGAGACCATGACCTGAGCCGAAGGCAGAGGCTTAACCCACTGAGCCACCCAGGTGCCCCAGTGAATCTTTGTTTTATAACCATATTCAGATATCATATCCATACACTTAACATTAAGTAAGTCCAAGTTATATTGGGCACTGGGACGGCACAGTCAGTTCAGCACCTGACTCTTGGTTTTCACTCAGGTCTTAATCTCAGGGTCCTGAGATCATTGTGCTCAGTGCTCAGCACGGAATCTGCTTTGAGGTTCTCTCTCCCTCTGCTCCTCCCCCTCCTCCAATAAATGGATAAATCTTAAAAAAAAAAAAAAAAAGTCCAAGTTATAAATATTTGGTGCAATATGATAACACTATTTTCCTTCCTAAAAATCTGGGCCCTGTACATATAATAACTCATTATTTTTTATACCTGAAGTGTGTTGTAATCTCTTGTGAAGGGAACCATCAGCTCCCAAAGTGAGGAAAAAACCACCAGAGCTGTAAACTCAAGCTTGTAATTTGTGGCCATGTGCTCGAACAGCATCGTCAAACCATGGGCTGCTAGGTGCTTACGTTGATATTCTTCAGACCCCTCGATCGACACAGGTCGGGTCATGGAAAGGGATACGTCCATTACCACCACTGTTGGCATGATGAAAATGATCCCAGTGTTCCCGGTCAGAGTGCAAACAAACAGCTATGAACAGAGAAATGCTGTAGAAAATAAGTATGATTAGGTCTTACATGTTACAGAGAGAAAAAAGGTTTTTTCCCCCACCCTAATTTTAACCAAACTTTGCAGAAATGAGTGAAAGCAAACCTCATTTAAGTTGAGGTAAAGGCAAAACTGCAGAGACTTCAGAGGGAGGAAAGCAACTTAATTCACTGTGTGAACTCCTAGAATCACCCACTAAATGGCCATAACTCAAGGACCACATGTTTTTTTTTTTTTCAAGATTTTCTTTATTTATTTGAGAAAGAGAGAGAGAAAGCACAAGCGGGCAGAGAGCACAAGCAAAGGAAGAGGAAGAAGCGGACTCCCCTGCTGAGCAGAGAACTCCATGTGGGCTCGATCCCAGGACCCTGGAGCCTGGACTGGAGGCTAAGGCAGCCACTTAACCGACTGAACCACCCCGGTGCCCCAAGGACCACATATTTCTATTAAAAAATATATTAAATTCAGGTAGCCCTTGACTTTCATAATTTCAAAGTTTATACAACTGAATATAACAAATATTCCTACATTGCTTCCCCAACACTTAATTTATGAAGGAACATTTCTAATTGTCACACGGTGGTGCTTTTTGACAAGCAACCCTTTTTTGGGGGCACCATCACTTTCTTAATCAATACAGCAGTAATTGAGCATTTATCTTGTTGCTTGATGCCATTTTTATTAATAAAATGAATGTAAAATGTAAAAATTAAAGGGCTAGTAGAGTCATAATCCAAATTAGATAAAGCTGGAAATCATTAAGCATGACAAAAGCAGTAAACTACTACTAGCTCAGTAATGCTGTATGTAAATTGGGAAACAATGCTTCATTGTGAGGGAAAAGAACAAAATGAAAGAGTATGTAGACCAGCTGACATTATCTCTGGAAATCATGTATAAAAGTCAGTATGCAGAGGGCTGCCTGGGTGGCTCAGTTGTAGTTGTTAAGCATCTGACTCTTGGTTTTGGCTTAGGTCATGATCTCAAGATCCTGGAATTGAGCCCCGCATCAGGCTCCATGCTTGGCAGTGCTTGAGATCTTCCTTTCTGTTTTTCCTTCTTCCTCTGCCCCTCCCCCAGCTCAGGCTCTCTCTAAATAAATAAATAAAGAAGTAAATAAATAAAATCTTCAAAAAAAAAAAAAAAGTCAATATGCAGAAGAAATGGAGAAAACAGACTCCTTTAAAATTACGGATGGAGTATTAGCATGAAGAAAAGAGTTCTGTTCTCAAAAATAAACAAGAAAGTTCAAATATACAGACCTGCTCATGGGGATACAACTTGCTGCTACTCTGCTGATAAGCAACTATAGTATATTGACATAATGAACTCTTATATAGCTATAAATAAAAGACATGTATTTAAATATGAGAAATATTTATATAAAATGCCAGAAAGCAGGTCATAGGATTGTACGTATATTCTAATTGCACCTTCATAAAAGTCACTGCATATATACAATTAGGGAAGACCCTGGATGGACAAAATTGTTCAGAAATTAAATGCTCACTTTTTTTGAACTTTTTTTTAAATTTAAAGATTTGATTTATTTATTTGACAGACATAGTAAGAGAGGGAACACAAGCAGGGGGAGTGGGAGAGGAAGAAGCAGGCTTCCAGACAAGCAGGGAGCCTGATGTGGGGCTCGATCCCAGTACCCTGGGATCATGACCTGAGCTGAAGGCAGACACTTAACAACTAAGCCACCCAGAGGCCCCTCTTTTTTGGAACTTACTTCAAAAACACTTTACACTGGCCAAACTGCTTGTTACAGTGAAGTATCCAACTACAAACGTATTATAAAATTCCACTTGTAAATAGGCTGTCAGGAACTCAGAACATAATGGTTCATGTAAGCAAGGTTATAAACAGGGGTCAGGGACTCAAGGGAAGTAGGAAAAGCCTTTTTACCACATAGCGGCCTGAGACACATTTCAAATACAGTAGTGCCTCATGTATCTAACGTCAATAAAGATCAAATGAGGGATATAAATTACTTCCCCAGACTCTTTAAAATTCCAAAATGTTTAGCCATTTTGGTAGACAAAATTAAAATATGTATCCCTGTTTTCTGCCTCATTAAACACTGTGCAAAACATAACCTACTCTATGATGACTTGGCACCACCACTCTAAACACTAATACTGCCTAGCACCCTGCTGTTCTCAGGTTTGGTGTTTTGTTTTTGTTTTTGTTTTTTTTTCACCCCCACACCAGCACTGTGTGCTGCAGAACACTGTTCTGGAGAGATGCTCCAAGAAAAATGAGTTCAGGCATTAATAAAGACACTGAAAAGTTCTAGAGCAAAAAATCCAGTTTGAACTTGCTAACCCTGTTTCCCATTTAACCCTTTTCTACACAATTACCATGAAGGTCCCATAAAACAGGGATTACATAGAATATACACAGAAACAATGCCTTGTATTCAAGGGGTCCAGGCTGTTGTGCTGTTTTGGTGCCTTTTTATGATTAATTTTTAGTCCATCAGCTTACATTCTATCTAACTCAGTAATTCCCTAATTTGCTTCTTCTAGGCTACTATGGGCTAGAAAGCCAGGTAATCAAGCTTGTTAAAACTGTGCCCAAAGTCAAACTCAACAGGCCTCAGAGCCTGTGGGTTTCCTTTAGTGTAAAATGTATGGGCTTAAGTGTATCAACTTGGTACTACTTCATCTTCTCAGTTTATTTTATTTTCTTTCTGGGTCTTACTAGTGTTGTTCAAGAAGTGAAGCCCTGTATAATATTGGTACAATTATACTATATTAGCCCATAAGGTCACTGAGGGCAGGGACTGGATCAGATGGTGCCCACCAACATCTCCTCAGAACCTATCACAGTAACTGGCACAGGGTATGTGCTTGACAAATATTTGATAATGAGTAATAAACTACCCCTAGGCACCACACAGAACATTCTTTGGCAAAACACAGGATGAATGTTAATTCGGGAAACCAGAAACACATTTCCTTCTCTCCTCCTCATTCAAGCAAATACTAGTGATTCCTGTGTCTCTGCCCACATATAGAGCTTATCCAGCTCACATGGTAGTCCCATTTCCATGTAGACCCCTATTCATCATTGAAAGCTGGAAAGGGACACCTGGGTGGTGCAGTTGGTTAAGCCTCAGACTCTTGGTTTTGGCTCAGTTTATGATATGGGGTCATGAGATCAAGCCCCACATTGGGCTCCACATTCAACAGAGAGTCTGTTTAAGACTCTCTCTTCCTCTCCCTCTGCCCATTGTCCCCCATGTACATGCCTGCGCACATGTGCATGCTCTCAAATAAACAAATGTTCAGAGGGGAGGAACAAGATGGGGGGGCGTACCTGTGTGGCTCAATTGGTTGGGCAGGGGACTATTGATTTTGCCTCAGGTCATGATCTCAGGGTTGTGAGATTGAGCCCTGCAGGAGGCTCTATGCTGTGCATGAAGCCACTTTACCATTCCCAGCAGTTTCACTGAGTGGGATTCCATTCAAGTTTCTAGGGGCCCACCCATTCCTGTTAGGGTCCTTACCAACCCTTAGGTTTCTGGCAGCCTGAGTTCCCTTGCCCTGATGAGTGCTTCCTGAGTTCTCTCCCTCTTGCTCTGCCCCTTACCACTGTACTTACTGGCTCTCTCTCCCTCGCTCTTATTTAAAAAAAAAAAAAAAAAAAAAGTTGGGGATATCATGGGAAGTACTTCCTCAACTCTTCAAGGAGACTGGGAAAGCATATAAAGATTTAGATCAGGTATAAAAAAGCATTTCTGGCCCCTGAAATACGCTGTAACACGGGAAAGGGTGCCCATAGCCAGCAGTCTTGCCTTCTCTGCAAACACCTCTAGAGCTGGCTTTTTCTCCCTACTGATGTATTGGCGTCCATCCACATTCTTAACAGTGGAAAATCAAGGGAAACCATTACTTAAGTTGTAAGCACAGAATTAAAGGAGGGACTTGCATGTTCTTGAAGGATGATTCACTCCAGCACTCTAGGCCGGATTAAAAAAAAAAAAAAAAAATTCCATGCCCACCACAGTCCAGCAACTTTTTGAGAACGAGAAGTATTTCTCACTTGGGTTAATTCTCCCCCTTTCCCAGAAGTACTATTTAAAGTAGCTTACATGTAACGCTAAGACAACTACAAGCCATCTTTCTCAACAGTCTATGCCTGAGAACAGACCCCAGCCACCTGACGGCCTTAATGCCAAATCACCTAAACACGTTTACAACTTCCCTGCAGCTGGCAACTGACTGCAAAAGAATGGATTCTCAGCTGTTTCGCTCTCCGAGCGTGATTCCACTCGAATTTTTCGGGTTTCTAGGAGTCCGGGCATTCATGTTAGCGTCCTTACCTACCCTCAGGTTTCTGCCAGCCTGACTTCCCTTGCCCTGAGGAGCGCCTCCCGGGTTCTCGGATACAACTTCATCTCGGAACCGCCAGCCTGGGAATACAGCATTTGAATCGCAGTCGGGGAGTGATTTTTTTTTTTTTTAACCTCAAAATCAGTCCAAACCCCCGACTGAGATCTGGAAGTCTTATGGGCAGGGGGAACGAAAAGGGCCTGAGCAAGTGGCCCGAATCGCGGTGTTCACGCGGGGCCCGCGACCCCGAGCTACCGGGTGAGGCGAGACCGGGAGCAGGGCCCGGAACTGGCGCCGCACAGACCGCGCGGGGCGGCGGGAAGGCCGGGGGCCGGCTCCGCGTCGTTCCCGACCCCTGACCCCTTTTCCTGCAGCTCCACAAGCAACGAAGTACAACCCGAGGCCCTCGGGCTCCCCGACTCACCCCGCGCCCATCGCCGGCACAGTCCGTCCGCGTAAACTTTCCGCCCGCGCACCGCAGCCGGAACGAAGAGGCCGCGGGACAAAAAGGAAGCCGGCGCCAGTCTGCGCACGAGGCTGGGGCGGGGCTTTAAGGCCTGAGCGGCAGGGCTCTGGCGCGGCGCCGCCGCTAGGGGGCGCGCCCTCCTCGGCGTCCCTCCACAGCGCTGGGACCTCTCTCCCCAATATCCCCAACCTTGGGGAGCCCGGGCCCTGTCTCCCCTTCCTTCTCTTCCTCCCTTCTTCTCCCTTCTCGGGCTCTTCTCTCTTTCCTTCTGGCCCTCTGCCCACTTCTCTGAAGAGATACCTCTTCAGGCCCTTCACACTCCAGCCTCCTCACTCACCTGGGCTTGTTGGTGCACCTGCCTCACACTTGCTGACGCGTGCACCTCTTTGCCCACACTCTTGAGCCCCCTCACTCACGTCCTCTGAACCAGGTGACAGAATCTTCTCCAAACTCTTCTTTAACTATACGCCCTGCTGAGGAGGGCTCCTGCTAAGTACACCATATATTTTTCTTAGCTGACCCCAGCCAATGGACAAGTTAAGACTTTCCCTCTGGGTCTCAGCACGAGGCTCACTTTCTTTCCCCCAACCGCCCCCCGCCCTTCTCTGAGGGAAGGTTCACTGCTTCTCCCGACAGTGTGAGGTGTCTGGCTGAGGGATCTGCACTCAGACTTCCCCGTGAGGCCCCATGGGCCCTCCCTGCCTCACCTCTGGCCACCCGGTGCCCCGTAGCAGCCCCAGCCCGGTTCCGGTCTTTGAGGGGGCAAGAAGTAACTTTCTAACCACGTAGGGAGCCAGGAAATGTCAGGGAGAAGCAGGCCTGGGTAATTGTGGTTCAAAGAATCCTGTTGTACCACACAGATTACAAGTGAGAACAGAAAAAGACCTCTGCCTCTTTTTCCTTTAGTTGGTGGGATGGGGTGAGGTCCTCCTGGGGGTGAGGCAAGGAGGGAGGATGCTTTGAACTTAACATCCCAATCTGTCTGACTTTTCACAGCTTGTTCTGTGGGAGAGTGAAGGTTCCAGTTGTTTGTTGTTCTTTCCCCGACTCCTCCTGATGTCCAAGGTGGCCAAAGGAGAGAGTTAGTCCCTGAGACTTTCTCTGCCAGCATCAGGGCCTGGGGAGCTGCAGATTGTCCTTTTTGCTTCAGAACTCCTTTCCCCAACTTGGTTAACCTCGCTGTCTCAAAACCTTATTATGCTTGAACATAATGGGATCTAGGTAAGTAAGGCTGCATCCTGATTACTTGGTCACAGTTTCTAACTCTTTCCCTCCTGGGAGGTATGTGGCCAAGAATGTGTACAGGACACGGGACTTGTCTAGTTACCCCTAAAGTGGTGAGGACTCAGCCAGAGGGTCGCAGTTCTCCTGGTAGTTCCAGCTTAGCTCCATGGACTTACTTTCCTCAGTTATTTTGTTTTCTTACTTTATTTCTTTTAAGATTTTATTTATTTATTAGAGAGAGACAGCACGAGAGGGGAAATGGTCAGAGGGAGGAGCAAACTCCCCATGGAGCTGAGAGCCCAATGTGGGACTTGACCCCAGGACTCCGGGATCACCACCTGAGCCGAAGGCAGTTGCCCAACAAACTGAGCCACCGGGCGCCCTCCCTTCCCCAGTTCTGAAGCTTAAGTTTATTAGTTTGCTGATGGGTGATCAGATTTTGGTAACCTTGTTCTGAACATAGGCTTTCAGGAGATTACGGAAGCAAAAGAGCGATATATTAAAATGGAACAGTAAAATGTAACTGCCAAGGGTACTGCGTCACTTAAGGCAACTGTTAAGTCTTTTGTTTTTATTTGTAAAGTCTTAGAATCCCATGAAAAATCGGAAGGTTTTTCAGTGAATATATAATCAGAGAACACTAGCACAAAGAGTTAGAAGTTCTTCAGGAGCTGTTTTTCAAGGCATAGATGGCTAATGAATTTCTTTTTCTCACTCCAGAGACTTTCATTTGCATGTTTCCACACACACATTAGAGAGAATCAATAAATAACTTCCTTTGCATAATCTATCATTATTTATTTATTTATTTTTGCTTTGAAACAGTGGACCACATCAACAGAGGATTTTGAAAGGCAGAGTGGTTTGGTCTCTGGTCTGGCAAAAGCAAAGGTTAGTGACAGAAATTCTAGGCCACTCATAGGTGCTAGGTACTGGGGCTCGAGGGGCATTCGGATAGCCACCCTTGTCGTATCATTCAGCGTATTTTCACTGCTCTAAAAATTCTCTGTGTTCTGCCCTTTTATCCCCACCCCCCACCGACTCCCAGTGACTATTAATCTTTTTATTGTGTCCATAGTTTTGCTTTTCCCTGAATGTATGTAGCCTTTCCAGATTGGTTTCTTTTGCTTAGTAATTCCCACTGAAGTTTTTGTCATGTTTGTTTATGGCTTAATGGCTTAATGGCTCATTTCTTTTTAGTGCTGAATAATAAATATTCCACTGTCTGGAGGTACCACCATTTGCTGAAGGACATATTGGTTCCTTCCAAGTTTTGACAATTATGAATAAGGCTGCTATAAACACTATTGTGACGGTTTTGTGTGGATATAGGTATTCAATTCATTTGAATAAATACCAAGGAAAGAGACTGCTGGGTCATATGGCGAGAGCTTTTTAGTTTTGTGAGAAACTAGACTTTTGTGAAAAAGTTGTCTTTTGAAGTGACTGTACCATTTTGCGTTCCCAGCAGCAATAAATGAGAGTTCCTGCTGCTCCCCAGCGGCACTGGTGTTGTCAGTGTTCTCGATTTTGGCTCTTTTAATAGGTGGGTAGAGGCTTCTTACTGTTGCTTTATTTTTATTTATTTTTTAAAAAGATTTTATTTATTTATTTGACAGAGAGAGAGAGATCACAAGCAGGCAGAGATGCAGGCAGAGAGAGGACGAAGCAGGCTCCCTGCCCAGCAGAGAGCCCAAAGTGGGGCTCGATCCCAGGACCCTGAGATCATGACCTGAGCCGAAGGCAGAGGCTGTAACCCACTGAACCACCCAGGCGCCCCCTCACTGTTGTTTTAATTTGCAATTCCCTAATGACATAAGATGTTGAACATATTTTCATGTGCTTACTTTCCATCCATGTATCTTCTTTGGTGAAGGGTCTGTTCTGTTCAGGTCTTTTGCACTTTTAAAAATCAGGTTGTTTCTTTTTTTTACTGTTGCATTTTAAGTGTTGTTTGTGTATTTTGGATAACATTCATTTATCGGTTATGTATCTTGCAAGTATTTTCTCCCAGTCTGTGGAGTTTGTCTTTGCATTCTCATAACAGTGAGAGACTTAAAAAAATTAAAACAAAAACCCAATAATTATAATACCATTATCAAATAAAAAATAATTAAAAATGAGTCCTTAATATCATCAAATACCAGTTCTCAAATACCCAGTTATCTCAAAATATCATAAATTTTACTTAAAAATTTTTTTTTAATTTTTAAACTAAAAAATTAAAAAAAATTTTTTTAAAGATTTTATTTCTTTATTTGACAGAGAAAGATCACAAGTTGGCAGAGAAGGCAGTCAGAGAGAGAGAGAAGCAGGCTCCCCCCTGAGCAAAGAGCCCAATATGGGGCTCGATCTCAGGACCCTGAGATCATGATCCGAGCTGAAGGCAGTGGCTTAACACATTGAGCCACCAAGGTGCCCCTAAACTAAAAAATTTTTTAAAAACTTATTCTTTTTTTTTTTTCAGAGAAAGAGAGAGAGAATGTGAGCATGAGTGAGGAGGGGGCAGAAAAGAGGGAGAGGATCTCAAGCAGACTCTATGTGGAATGTGGAGCCCGCTGTGGGGCTTGATCCCTGAGATCTTGACCCTAGCTGAAACCAAGATTTGGACACTTAACTCCCTGAGCCACCCAGGTGCCCCTAAATTTTATTTTTTTTACTTTGGTTGTTTGAGTCAGGAACCAAGTAAGATCCAGACATGCCGTCTCTGAAGTCTCTTGTCATCTGTAGGTTCTCCCTCCATGTCTTTTTTCCCTTGTGTGCCTTTCATGAAGAAACTGTGATCTCCCCTCTTTTAATTGCTCTCAATCCTCCTCAATCTTTCCACAACATTTGAGAAAACCACAAAACTTCTCTCTATGCTAAAATAATAGAAAAACTCACTGAACAAAGTAGAGATTTTACACAATACCAGTTCATCTCCACTCTAAATAGGGTGAGGCTTACCCACCACTGGTTCCCAAGGGTCTGGTATGTAACATTGGGTATGCATTTGTGTAAAGAAGATAAGAAGGAAGTAAGAGACTATTTGAAAACAACAACAACAAAAAACTCAAAGCAGGAAAGAGAGATAATTTGATATTACATTTGTCTAAGAAAGTAGAATGGAACTTCTTTATTTAGGACAACCTCTTCTTTGAAAAGCATTACAAACTAAACTTTTATTTATTTATTTGATAGACAGATCACAAGTAGGCAGAGAGGCAGACAGAGAGAGAGAGGAGGAAGCAGACTCCCTGCTGCGCAGACAGCCCAATGCGGGACTGGATCCCAGGACCCTGAGATCATGACCCGAGCTGAAGGCAGAGGCTTTAACCCGCTGAGCCACCCAGGCGCCCCTACAAACTAAATTTTTAAAGGTGCCTCATGATCTGGGCCTGCATCTTTCTTCCCAGGCTCACCCCTCACCCTCTTAAAACTTTGGTAGCATCTTCCAGTGAAAAGGCAGATAAAGCAAACAAAACTAGTTTCCTTCCTTCCTTCCATTCTTTCATTTTTTAAAATTATTTTAGAGAGAGCACATTTGTAGGGGAAGGAGCAGAGGGAGAGACAGAATCTCAGGCAGACTTCCTGCTGAGTGCGGAGCTGCACTCAGCTTGATCTCAAAATCTTGAGATCATGACCTGCTCCAAAATCAAGAGTCTGTAGGTTGGAAGGAGGCTCCTTCCAAACTGGATGTGTGTGTGGTGGGGACTAGGGGGTTAGAAGAGGGGAAGGGAGGGGAATGGGAGAATCACAACTCCTCATCTTTCTTTCGACTCTTTTATTTCCCCACACCACAAACTGCCTTTAAGTCTCCCCCTCCCCAAAGGGCTCTATTCAAAGCTAGAGTGCTTGGGAGCATGCGTGTGTGTGTGTGTGTGTGTGTGTGTGTGTGTGTTTATAAACAATGCAGTGGCCTAAATAAGGATTTGGTAAGTGGAAGTGGGACTCCACCCTTTATCCTCCCCAACCCTTCCCTCCAAGAGAGGCCCACACTTGAAGCCTGGGCCAAAGACCAAGCCTGAGTTGGAAGTAGAGGGCTGGAGAGGATGAACACTTTCCCCTTTGGAATGGAAGTGAGACCTGGGACGAAGTTGACACTAAAGTCAGTATTAGAAGAATAGGAGTCTGCAAGGTGTATAAAAACCTTGGTGGTTTCTCCTTTATATCTTGTTTTTATTATTACTAGTATATCAGTGTATCTTGGGCATCATCTTCATTGTTTTGAACTGCTATATAATTGATTATTGGAAAGTTAGGACACCATTTATGTACAAGTTTTCCATTGATGTTTATTTTTTTTAGTTCAAGGCAGAACTTAAATGCACGACCCTGAGATCAAAACCTGAGCTGAGATCAAGAGTTGGAGGCTTTACCCACTGAGCCACCCAAGTGCCTGTCCATTGAAATTTCGATAGATTTCAATTTTTGCTCTTACAAGCAATGTCGGAATAGGCCTTGTAGATGTGGCAAGGGCTTTTCCTCTGACATGGGGGGAAAGCCCTGGAAAGTGGAGTAGAGGAGGGACATGACCTGACTTCCAGTTTAACAAGGTCTCTTTTGCTACTGTATCAGATTGATAACTCACAGTATTATCATCAGCACTGGATATTACATTTTTTAGCCTTTGTCAACTGATAAGGAAAAAAAATCTCACTGTTGCTTCAGTTGGTATTCCTTTGTAAAATCAGACTGATGAGGCAAGTTTTACTTAGAGGGGAGTTGTTCATTTTACTGGTGCTGTGGGGATTTCTGTGTGGCCACATTGAAGCCTCTGAGGGTTGGAGAGGATGACCTCTGAGAGTAATGAGGGCTGTGTCTAGACAGAGAAAGAATGACCCATCAGTAGTCATTCCACTGTTTGACCTCTCCTGTAGGCCCCAGGCCCCTCCGGGTGAGTACCTGACTAAGAAGGCCAAACACTGACTCTGACCCTGCAGCTCCCTGCCTCAGGTATGGCTCTAGCCACTGGCTTAGAGGGATGAAGTGTTGTGGGATGTGTGGGGGCTTACTTGGCTTATTCCCACCAGTGACAGCAGTGTAGCCACACCCTATAGGGGTGCCTGGGTGGCTCAGTTGGTCGAGCATCCAACTCTTGATTTTGGCTCAGGTCATGATCTCAGGGGCGTGAGATCTAAGGCCTTGGACTCCACCCGCAGTGGGGAGTCTGCTTCTGTCCCTCTGCCCCTTGCCCCACTGGTGCTGTCTCTCTAAAATAAATAAATGGGTAAATAAATAAATCTTTAAAAAAAGTATCCCATAGGGGCGCCTGGGTGGCTCAGTGGTTTGGGCTGCTGCCTTCGGCTCGGGTCATGATCTCAGGGTCCTGGGATCGAGCCCCGTATCAGGCTCTCTGCTCCGCAGGAAGCCTGCTTCCCTCTCTCTCTCTCTCTCTCTCTCTGCCTGCCTCTCTGCCTACTTGTGATCTCTGTCTGTCAAATAAATAAATAAAATCTTAAAAAAAAAAAAGTATCCCATAAACAATATAATATGAACAATGAAAACAATACCAGCAAAAGGTCTTGGGCTGTGACAGTTCCATGCCTGACAGATCTAAGTACTTTCCTACAGGCTCACACTGTACCTCTTCCATCTTCCCAACCAGAAGCTCTGCTTTTCTGGTTGTATAAATGAGGGGCCAGACTCCGAGAGACCTTAGGAGACTTGCTCCTGGTTGGACTTGTTACTTTATTAGATGTTGCAAAGTAGTACCTGTAGGTCTAATTCAGCTCATTTTGTCTACCTTTTAATGTTTTTAAATGGTTTTAACAGTGGAATGACTACTGATGGGTCATTCTTTCTCTGTCTAGACACAGCCCTCATTACTCTCTGCTGACTTTGAGTAGAGCTAATTTAATTTAATTTTATTCACCCAGGCCCTGAAGGCATTTGATTTTGCAAACCCCTGCCAAATCTCATCTCCTTTCTACTCTGCAGCTGTAGGGTCAAACCTCAATTCCAGATGTGGGCCCAGAAATAAACTAGCCTTAGCCACAAACCCTTTGCCATTGGGCAAAAAATCTCATTCCCTCTTTCTCCTATTCTAATGGGAAAGGCCTTGAGCTGGGGAGGAAAAGGCCTCCTTGCTGACTTGCATAGTTTCTATACCCTGCCTTCCTCAGACCTGATATTAGCAATATTACCGTGAGGGTCAGAGCCCATACTTTCCTACCTGTCCTGCCACCCTTTTGGAGGGAGATTATAACATGAGACGACGTGGTAGAACAAAGCAGATCATCTTTCCCTCCTCAGTGGTACTGGTCTTTCTCCAGCACTTTGTTTCTGAATGGTCAGGAACCTCAGTGAGTGGGCATTTCCTCCTCACCTTCCCACCCCAGTCTGTAGCTCAGGCACCCTGTCTCGGAGCATCTCCTCACTGGGATGTCCCTTTTCATTTCGTCCACAATATATTTATTGGGTGTCAGACACTGTTTCAGACTCTGGGGACTCAGTCATGAATATACAGGTAAGATCCCTGTCCTCTTGGAGCTCCCTGACTAGTAAGAGATGCAGACACGAGTCAGGCGACCACACTAGTAAGTACACGGTACGGTGTTGTCACAGTGGACTGCTCTGGGACCTGCTGCCCCTAGCAGGCTATGGTCTCCACAAGTGGAATAACAACAACAGTACCAGACCCTGTTGGTATGTTTTACATATTAATATACTTTCTCTTCACAGCGAGCCTACCAAGCAGATAGTGTATCATCATCCTCATTGTACAGGAGAGATTTACAGCCACTGAGAAGTTAAATAACTTGCCCGCGCGCACCCTGCCTGTCCGGGCCATACTTCCACTCTTGGTTGAGTTGCAGACCTCTCTACAGCCTGGATTTCAAGTGTGCCACAATCCCTGAGAACAAGACAGGAGGAACCAGGCTCAACTCCAGCAGGGGAGATTTAGGTTACAGACTAGAAAGAACTCCTTGGCAGCAGTTATAAGTATATGAGAAAAGGAATATTCATTTTCTGGGAATTTGCTTCTCCCCTGAATTTCCTGTATGGCACAAATAGCATTGTAAAAATTAGAGGAATTATTCTAGGGGAAAAAAAAAAAAGATCTCTCATAATTCTACCTTGTGAATTTGGTTCCTTTTTCTATCTTTTTTTTTTTTTTAAAGCCAAATGTGGGTCTTGAACTCATGAACCCAAGATGAAGAATCAGCTGCTTCACCGACTGAATCACTCTGGCACCCCTCGTCTTTCCATCTTTCTGGGCCATGTGGAGGCTGTTAGACAGCGGGGGTGAGACGGGAAGTAACTAGATCTGGTTCTGCCTGCAGCAGCCTAAAGACAAGGACGTGGTGACTGGCAGAGGTCAGCCCCCCTTCTCGGTGTTTCTGCAGGGGGTGGGTACCCTTGTGCGCTTCAGCAGGGGGACCTGGGCACCTTCTTACCTTATAGGCCACTCTGGATAAAGCAGGGCAAGGGGTGAAGCGGTGAGGGATTACCTGCTATTTCAGAGGAGGACAATCAAAACTGCATGTGATCTCTATCCCTGGGGGAAACAGGGAGGGGTGGAAGGAGCAGTCAATAAAGATCAGGCAGAGCTAGGTGATTAAAGTGGGTTCCAGGTCAGTGGGTAAGGGTCATAAGTTCCCACTGCCTTGCCCCACCTTCATTTCAACACCTCCAGTCCTGAGCTGGAGGCATAATTCCTTGGGTATCTTGGGATGTCCCCTCTTGCTCTCCGGAGATCTGTCAGTGCTCTTTCCACAGAGGATTTCCCTTAGGCCTAATAAAATATTTTTCAAGTGCCAAATGCTGCAAAGTTTAGAGTACTTTCCCCACATTCTCTCATGTTTCTGAATGGACCATGTTTTAAAATAAACTATTTCTTAGAGCCGTTTTAAGTTCACCGTGAAATTGAGCAGGTATTTCCTCATTTTTAATTTTGATTCTCACACCCACCCTACAAAGAGGAAGATCTGGTATTACTATCTCCACACATACAGTTAGATTACAATTAGAATCACACAGTAGCAAACAGAGCCTGGTGTTAACTGAGGTCTTCTGATCTCTTAAGCCCCAAGCACTTTCTCCTGGTTCCCTCAGAGCACCTTCTGGATCTTTCCAGATCTTTCTTCCCCCTAAGCATGGGAACCCTGCACCATCTCTCATTCCTAGAGCTTAGAGCCAAATTTGGGAAGTTTCCCGTTTGCCTGTTGACCACAGGGGGCCGCGGAGAGCCCATCTGTTTCCCCGTGGAAGGCCCACCTTCTCGGGCTCTAGCAGAGGCACTGGGACCCAGGGCTTGTACAATGCCCTGATAAGCTTCTTAGAGGCGAGTATTAGCAGGGATTGGATATTCTTCCCCTGAGATGCCCTTCACACCCGACCCTGCCTTGAATTAGAATTCCGTAGGGGAGCTGGGGACAGAAGAATGGGGTGTTTTCTGCTGTCCAGCTTCAGACTCACTCTTTGAGACCTTGGATTCTGACAAGTTTCCAGAACTAAGAAGATACTCAGATGTCCAAGTTTGAAGGTAAATGATGTGATTAGATAGGAGGGGTCAGCTGGGGTGTCGGCTCAGCTCTGTTAGACATCACTGGCACACCAGAAAGAAAGACCTTCTCCAGAGTTTCTTTAGGAGAGTCAAGCAGGCTTGCTACAGAGTTGAATTCAGGGCATGGGACAGCAGCTGCAGGGAGATGGTGGAAAGACGGTTATAGGATCAAGGACCAGAGAAGGAAATGTACTTATTCTGTACTTCTTCTTTTGCTTGTTCCTTTTTTCCTTTAAAAGACAAATGCATTTGCGTCTCTAATTTGTGTGGCCTGCTGGGAAGATTGGGGCATTAGAAGGCTCACAGTCACTCACGAGCTGTGCCATGTTGAGCAAGTGGAGCTCCTCTCTGGATCTCAGCTTCTGCATGTCTCAAATGGGGAGTTGCGCTAACTAGTGTCTGTAATTCCTCTTACCTTAAGTGACCTAAGACTCTCTGAGTTACTCATCTCACTTTAAATATATTCCTTTAAATGCAAAACCAACCACTTCTAGTTAATGTTTTATAATAATCTGTAGACACTAACTAGAGATTTAATAAATATTTACTTAATTTATAAACTGAGGACTTTTTCAGAGCCCTTCATGTTCTTCTTCCCCTCCTGAAAAATATAGAATCAAACCTTTATATAAAACTACAGGGGTGCCTGGGTGGCGCAGTGGGTTAAAGCCTCTGCCTTCGGCTCAGGTCATGATCTCAGGGTTCTGGGATGGAGCCCCGCATCGAGCCCTGCATGGGGCCCCGCATCGGGCTCTCCACTCGGCAGGGAGCCTATTTCCCCCGCCTCTCTCTGCCTGCCTCTCTGCCTACTTGTGATTTCTGTCTGTCAAATAAATAAATAAAATATTTAAAAAAATAAAACTACAAAATTAAAATTTTATATAAAATCAACCCTTATGTAGCACTTGATTCTGTATAAATGCTTTTTCAAAGATTTTATTTATTTATTTATTTGACAGAGGGAGAGAGCTCATAAGGAGGCAGAGAGACAGGCAGAGAGAGAGGAGGAAGCAGGCTCCCCACCAAGCAGAGAGCCCAACGCAGGGCTCAATCCCAGGACCCTGAGACCATGACTCAAATCAAAGGCAGAGGTTCAACCCACTGAGCCATCCAGGTGCCCCTGTACAATGCTTTTTATAGAACTTATGTGTTTTTACTCTCAACATTCCTGTGATGGGTATTATTGTTACTATTGTTATTTCTATTAAATTAAATTTAAATTTAAAGTATCATGAGATGGCACAGGGTAAAAATGTTAAACAGTTACACTGAACATCAGGGTATACTGAAAAACAAGTCTTCCTTGGACTCCTGATGTCAGTTTCCCTGACACATCTATTATCACTCACATCTATTATCATGCCTATTTCACAGATGAGGCAGTGAGGTTCAGCCTGTCCAGAGTGGCACAGCTGGAAAGCAGTAGGGCTGGAAATCCAAGACTTTGACTCCATTCTCCATGTTCTTCCCACCACATCACACTGTCTGGGAAGCATCATCACATTAGCTTTGCCCTCTATGGGTGATACTGTGGAATTGATTTAAATGGGACAAAACATTAAAAAAAAAAACAACAACAAAAAAAAAAACCAAAAAACACCCACGCACAGCCTTGAAGTTCCCAACATTGCCTTCCACTGCTGCCTGTTTTTGTCTAAAGCTTAAAATCATGTCTCCTTATCTTCCTCCTGCCACGGACCAGGTGAGATCTGTGGCCTGGGCTATGAACTATGGATGACTGAGCTGCTAGCAACTCAGGCTTGGACCTGAGGGGTGCTGGTAGGCCTCTTGTAGGGATCCCAAAGAGGGTTAGGTAGACCCAGCTCAGGAACCTGGGCTGTTGGCATGCCTACACAACACAGAGGACCACTAATGCTTTTTTCTCTGAGACAGGCAGTAGGGGTAGTTTTGTTTCAGCAGAAACAACTGCGTCCTAGCATAAAGGCCCCTACATGAATTGTCATCACTCTTTTCTAGGGTTTTGATGGATCCCAGCTTTCCTCTTAGGGGCAAATAACCACTTTTTTTTTTTTTAAACCCTCTAGGTTTGTGGATACCCCCTGGCTGGGCTTCATGGAGAAATCTTCACTGATCACCAACCTGAACGCCAGAACAGACCCCATCTTTTCACGGACAGAATGAGAGGTCTTCTGTAACCAGGCATAACTGGCCATCATGGGGAAATTGATCAGAATGGGAACACGGGAGAGGCGGTTTCTCCGGCCAAAACGGCTTCATTGGAGTCGCCTCCTCTTCCTGTTGGGAACGTTGATCTTCGGTTCCATTTACCAGCACCTGAGGAGCTCCCAGGGCCTCCCCTCATTGTGGGCAGCAGTGTCTTCCCAACACCCTGTAAAACTGGCCAGCCGTGACCTCTTTAACAATGATATGATGATGGTGAGCAGTGACCCTCCAAGAGCTAGCTCTGAAATGGCAGGTGATACATTGGTGCCCCAAGCTACAGTTGACAGGGGTGAAGAAACACCTGGCATAACAATGGAGAATACTCCCTATCCACCCAGAAGGACAGCCAACACCACTCCAACAACACTCAAGAATAACTATAACCTAACAGCAGCAGACACAGAAAGAATGGAGGAAGACACCACAACCACACCCAGCACAGTACTGAATCACTACACCCCAACTTCAAGCAGACCAACAGTAAAGAATCATACCTCAGCAACACCACCCAGCAGAGAAATGCAGAGCTACCACCCAACTCAGGCTGGGAGAAAGGTGAAGAAATACACCCCATCTCCACTTGGTAGAATAGTAGGCAATTATTCCCCATTTCCACTCATGACAATGACAAAGAGCCATGGGATCACCCCCAGAACAACAGTGAAAGACAGTGAAGCTATGACAACCACCAAAATATTGAAGACCAACTCTACTAAGAGAATGGTAGAGGAAACCACCCCAACTACTCTCAAGGGAGAAATTCATACAACCCCAACTTTCCTGGTAAATGACATAGAAACAAACATCTTGACTTCTCCAAGGAGTATGACAGAAGAGAACATCCTGACTACCACCAGAAGAGTGGACAATAATAGATCAACCAAGCCCCGGGGGTTAGCGAGAAAGAACAAGCTGACACCTCCTCTGGAAACGGTCCTGGAGGACACCACAGTCATCTCTGAGGGGCAAGTGACAATACGCACCACAACAGGCAGTAGCCCAACAGAAACCAAAGCCTCTACCGCTACCTGGAGTATTAGTAATCCGTTGTCTAGAACCAGTGCATCGACCACTGGAATTTCTTCCACCACCTTCTGGGGGCTGGCAAAGAGACTTTCCACGGCACCAAGGCCCTCAGCATCCTCCGAGGCCAGGGCAAATCCAACCATCCAGGTCCATCACTGTGTGGTTGTGGAGCCAGCCCCAGTGGTGCCCCCTGCCGCCTCCCCCAGCCTGACAACAGCTATGATCCCAGAGGTGCCCAGTTCCAGTCCCTCAGCACTGCCTCCTGGCTGGCCAGACCTTCACACCAAGGGAGAGTACCCCCCAGACTTGTTCAGCATAGAGCAGCGGCAACAGGGCTGGGTGGTCCTGCACATCTTTGGCATGATGTACGTGTTTGTGGCCTTGGCCATTGTGTGCGATGAGTACTTTGTCCCAGCCCTGGGTGTCATCACAGATAAACTACAGATCTCTGATGATGTGGCGGGTGCCACCTTCATGGCTGCTGGAGGCTCTGCCCCTGAGCTCTTCACCTCCCTCATTGGCGTCTTCATCTCCCACAGCAACGTGGGCATTGGTACCATCGTGGGCTCTGCTGTGTTCAACATCCTCTTTGTCATTGGCACCTGTGCCCTCTTCTCCCGGGAGATCCTCAATCTCACATGGTGGCCCTTATTCCGTGATGTCTCTTTCTACATCCTTGACCTGATAATGCTCATTATCTTCTTCCTGGACAGCCTCATTGCCTGGTGGGAAAGCCTGCTGCTGCTGCTGGGCTATGCTTTCTATGTGTTCACCATGAAGTGGAATAAGCAGGTCGAGGTCTGGGTGAAGGAGCAGCTCAGCAGGAGGCCAGTGGCCAAGGTCATGGCCCTAGGGGACCTCAGCAAGGTAAGGACAGGCTGGCTCAAGTTTCTGTAGCCCCTTTGGGACAAAAAAGATGAGGAGAAGCCAGTGACTGAGGAGTGGAAATTGCTGGGTCAGACCTCAAGGGATGGGTGCTTTGGTTCCCTTTGCTAGTCAATAGACACTTAAAGTCCTATACTTTGCCAGGCAGTTGGCAAGAGTGACCTTGGCTCAGCTCCCAGTCACCCAATGGTTATTATTATGGTCCACCATTGGCAGGGGAAGACACTGAGGACTGTTGAAGTTAAACCACTCTTCAAGGTCACAGAGCAAATAGGCAGTGGAGCCAAGATGTGAACTTGGGTTGATCTGACTGGGTCTTTGGAAATGACATCTCAGCTGGGCTTTGGAGAATATCCAAGGAGATATCAGACAGGGAAAAATGATAATCTCTTCCATGTGCATGCTGTTTATGGTTTGTCAAGCACCTTCACTTTCGTTTAATCCTGTTTGTTCACATTCTGGGTTTGGAGCTAGTGGCTTGGATAGGGTCTGACAAGGGGGAGGTTTTTTGTTTTTGTTTTTGATATATTGGTTAAGATGAGAGCTCCGCTCATCCACTGACAAGCCAGCATTGGGTGCAGGGCCCTCTCTCTTACCAAGTGGAGACCAGATACCAGAGCTCCAACCCCAAGGCTTTCTCTTGGCTCCAAGATTCTTTCTTAAGAATTTCTTTGCCCTTGCGAAGGACCTTCCTTCTAAGTTCAGTGTGTGGTTCAATAACCTGGAAGATGAGATTAAGGTGGGGACGTTATCTCTGAAAATTCATCTCAAAGTTTTTGTTCCTTGACTCCAAGGTGAGGTGCCTTAGGGAACACAGACCCTGGTTCTTTCCTGTTCCTAAAAGGTGGGTTTAGGCAAAGGTTGGCTCTCAGCCTGCCTCTTTCAGGTTTCAGAAAAGCCACTGGCACAAGCAGAATTTTGCGTGCAAGAGTGCAAGGACTTAGCTCTTTAATCCAGAGCAGTTTTGATGAGTGGGCAGGATGGAGACCAAATTCAGTAGCATGTCTGGGAGACACATGACGCAACAGAGATGAAATGTACTTCCATTAGGATATTTGAGATGATGGAGTATTCTGGCCAGAGCACAGAAGTAGGAGTCAGGAAATCTGGATTCTAATCTGATTCTGTTTCTAACTACCTGTGTGACCTTGGACCAGCCCCTCCCTTCATTTCCCTTCTCTGGTAGAAATTGTAACAGAGTCCAACGAGTTACCAAAAAGGTCCTGTCTAATGATCATTGTCCAGGTGAGTTTAATTCTGGCTGACCCTGCACAGTGGTTATTTGTCTGGTCTGGTCAACTGAGCTCCAGCTGCCGTATTTGCAGATGACCCCACAAAAAGAAATGTCCTACTCAAGGTTATACAGCCAGCAGGTATCAGAATCAGAATGGGAACCCAGTATCTGAACTCCCTATTCAGTGCTATTGCCTGTCAGCTTACTGCTCCATGAGGCCAGAAGCTTAAAAAAGAAAGGGAGGCTCAGAGCATTACATTTAATATGAAGAAACAGGGGCCTCCCTCCTACTACAGTCCTCAGGGCATGCCTTGCTGAGGGTGGCCAGAAGCCTGGTACTCTCCCCTGAGAAAAGCATCAAATGCCTTGGTATACATCAGGCTGTTTTCAAAATGCCTCTGAACGGCCTCCCAGTCCTTATCAGTAGTTCTGTTTTCATTTAAGCTCTACAGATTCTGAATTTTCCATTTTGCGAGGGCAAGACCATCAAAGCAGATCTTGTGAAGCATAGTCATGATTTCAAAGGAGAATTTGTAACCTGCTTAAGAGATTTCTAGGGCGGTACTAGCAGCTCTTTGCCAACCAGTGAGCGTGGTGCCAATCACAACTCTGTTCTTATTTGCTCAAGCAAATCCAGAATGAATCTTAATTAACAGCATTAAACAACAACAACAACAGGTTGAATTACTGGTTATACTTTTGAAAGTCAATCTTTATTTCTTTAAAATAAAAAAATCTAGGGGTGCCTGGCTGGCTCAGTCAGTGGAACATGTGACTCTTGGTCTTGGGGTTGTCAGTTTGAGCCCCATGCTGGGTTAGAGATTGTTTAAAAATAAAATCTTTGAGTGACCCCTGGGTGGCTCAGTTGGTTAAGCATCTGCCTTCAGCTCAGGTCATGATCCCAGAGCCCAATGTGGGACTCCCTGCTCAGCTTCTTTCTCTGCCTGCTGCTGCCCCTGCTTGTACACTGCCTGCTCTCTCTGACAAATAAATAAATAAAATCTTTTTTTTTTAAAGATTGTATTTATTTATTTGACAGAGATCACAAGTAGTCAGAGAGGCAGGTAGGGAGGGAAAGGAGGAAGCAAGCTCTCCACGGAGCAGAGAGCCAGACTCGGGGCTCGATCCCAGGACCCCGGGATCATGATCAGAGCTGAAGGCAGAGGCCTTAACCCACCGAGCCACCCAGGTGCCCCATAAATAAAATCTTTAAAAAAAAAAATAAAATAAAATAACCTATAGTTATTACTTTGCAGTATTAACAACTTCTCACTAAAAATTAGTCAAAATAATAAGAACTATGACTATTTTTAAAATAAATTTTATTCATTTGATATAGAGTGAGAGAGAGAGAGAGCACAAGGAGGGGGCAGAGGGAAAGGGAGAAGCAGACTCCTTGCTGAGCAGGGAGCCCAATGCGGGGCTCCATCCCAGGACCCTGGGATCATGACCTGAGCTGAAGGTAGATGACTGACTGAACCACCCAGGAATCCTGGAGTATGACTATTTTGTATATGTGCTGCCGAAGTGAGCACAACTATGGCTATTTTGAAATGGTTTTTAAAACATGTGGACTTGGATTTCACCTTAGGTATCTAAAAGCCAAAAAGAAGGAGAGAGAGAGGGAAAGAGAGAGAGAAAGAAAGAGTGGGAACTGTCTTTACTTCTATCTTTATGTCTGTGTTTGGGTAGCTGAAACCTATGATCCGGTCAGAGGGAGATAGATTATCCTGAACTTCACTGATAGACTAGGAGCAAGCCATTCAGTTTTGAATTCATGAAACAATTTTCTGGAAATCCAATCATTGATCTAGTAAACTGTGTTGGCATTCGTTTTTGCGGTTTATGCAAGAGGGTGTCCTTACCCCTGTAAACTCTTTCACTTCAACATGAAAATAAGCATGCCTTACTGTCTCACTCCTGTTGACCTATTGACTCACACCTCTCCCTGACTAATGGTTCCCTTCCCCAGGAAAGCAGGGGACCAGGGAAGTGGCTTATTCCATCAGCCATGCTCCAAACTGAAGAAGCCGGAGAGAAGTGGGGCATGACCAGACAGAGGAGTAAGGAGCCAAGGAGGGAGGCTGGGCAGGCAAGGTCAGAGCCACAGGTGGTCGCGAAGTCTAAGCAGCAGGAAGAGAAATGGAGGGCAGAGTGATCCAGCTCCCTTTGGAGAGAAACAGGAACAGGAAAGACATCTGGGCCCCTCCCTTCCTCTCTTGCCAGCCTGGGGTGAGGTGCGGAGAGGGTGGCTACATCATCAGACTCATCGTTGCCAGTGCATGGGGGAACAATCTTTTTATCCCCCAAAGAGGCAAGCCCGGGCTCTCGTCTCTAGCAGGAGGTGCTAAGTAGGTGGTTCCGTTTCCTCAGGAAACCCTAACAATTCAGGGGTTCCAGGGTAGAGAGAGAGAAGAGTGGGGAGGGACTCCTTGCTTATGGAGGGCCTATTCCATATGTACATGATCTCAACGATTTCTCACGAAAGCCCTGCAAGGATAGATGGCAGCTTCCATTTTGCCGATGAGGAAACTGAGGCTCAGAGAGGATCATTAACTCAGCCCGTTCCATAGCTCTTGGTGGTTCTCACCACGGGTGCGTGAAACTGTATTTCTGGGTTTTAACTCAGGCTCTGCTGCAAACTGCCCCTGTTGCTCTGGGCAAGTCAGTGCCATTCAACAAACCTTTATCTGTAAGCGCTTCAATGAGAAGCACCAGCACAGACCAGAGTAACTGTCATGGAAGGAACACTATACAAAGTGCTAGGAAGTCACTTTGCTTTCCCACCAGGCCTTAGATTGCTGATCTATAAAGTGAGTGGGATGACGATCTCATGCAGGGGTTGGCAGACTGCTACTGTAAAGGGCCAGACAGTAAATCGTTCGGGCCTTGCAGGCCGTGCAGTCTCTGTCACAACTACTCAGCTCTGCTGTAGCATGAAAGCTGCCACAGACAATACAGCGACAAACGGGAGCGGCCACACGCTGCTTCCCCAAGTCCAACATACTTGTGGGTCTTCTTCCTGAGCAGCCTGGAGACGAGATCAGCAGAGAATGATTTGTTTTCTTGCTGGATATTTACCCAGCTGATATCTGTAGAGTTTCTGAGCTGGAGGGCCTTTCACTTTACTTTTTATCCTGCTCTGACAACTTAGAATTGGGGTAAAGGGGTTTTCTGGGGGTGGGGAGGGGATGATCCTATCAGAATTCATTTAAGAGGGGCACCTGGGTGGCTCAGTGGGTTAAAGCCTCTGCCTTTGGCTCAGGTCATGATCCCAGGGTCCTGGGATTGAGCCCCACATCAGGCTCTCTGCTCAGCGGGGAGCCTGCTTCCTCCTCTCTCTGTGCCTGCCTCTCTGCCTACTTGTGATCTCTGCCTGTCAAATAAATAAATAAAATCTTAAAAAAAAAAAAAAGAATTCACTTAAGAGCATTTCTAGAAAAAAAGTAAAGGGTGTAGCGTCGGACACAGACACATAGTAAAAATTTTAGAGTCTCTCTTTTGACACTGGCTGAGAAAGAAATAAAAGCTAAGACACTTTAGACAATATTGGTCAAACCGGCATTTAGTTGGTTTGGGATGCCTTTTATGATCCCTGTTATTGATACAGTCTAACTTCGCTTGCTCTGAAGCTCTATACCTGAGTACAAACTATACCCCCCCGCAGTGTATTTATACTAGCCTGAAATGATAAATACCTGACTTGCGGTGACCATGCATAGTCACAGAAGGCCAACAAACAGCAAAGCTGATGCATCTACCTGGCTTAAAAAGCTTTATCTATTTACTTTTCTTAGTAATCTTATTCAGTAGGAAGATGGTAATTAGTTCTCCCTAAATAAATAAATAAATAAAAATCTTTTTTTTTTTTTTTAAGATTTTTTTTATTTATTTGGCAGAGAGAGAAATCACAAGTAGACAGACAGGCAGGCAGAGAGAGAAGGGAGAAGCAGGCTCTCCACTGAGCAGAGAGCCCGATGTGGGGCCTGATCCCAGGACCCTGAGATCACGACCCGAGCTGAAGGCAGAGGCTTAACCCACTGAGCCACCCAGGTGACCCAATAAATAAAATCTTAAAAAAAAAAAAAAAAAAGCTTTATCTATTTGTTATCTATTTGTGCTTGGAAGCGCCACGGGCCTTTCTCTATAGAGAGAGTTGCGAGCTCCCAACTTAGCTAGCAAGGACCAGCCATCTGCAGGAGATGCTGATTGGCAATATGGCCTGAGGGGCACCAGTGGTAAAAAGGAATCCAAGGTGGGAGGGGAACAAGCTATTTTGGGTCCTTTTGGGTCCCTGTCCACACACTATGCCTTCAAGAATACTTCAGAATGTGAAACTCTAGGGAAAAGTCTGCCACTCTTTTCTTAAATGCATTGGGAACTGTTTTATGTTTTTTTTTTTTTTTTTTTTCCTGGCAAGGGTTTTGAATTAAAGCAATGAACATGACCCCCTAAGCAGACAAACCAGGTGCCTCCTAAGGGGGCCAGTCCTCCCCTTGTCGAGGTTGACGTTTATTCCAAGGGCTTCTATCAGTGACCGGTATAACCAGCTGTCTGCTGTGGAGACAGCAGGACTATGGACAGGAAGCCCTATGGACAGGAAGACTTCTCCAGCTCTGTGGACCCCACTCATGCTAGGCTTCAGGGAATCCACTTAGCTCCCAAAGAGCCCCTCCTAGCTTGGGCTGAGGTGTTCCCAGCTTTCTCTCTCTCTCTCTTTCAAGATAATATTCACACGGGGCACCTGGGTGGCTCAGTGGGTTAAGCTGCTGCCTTCGGCTCAGGTCATGATCTCGGGGTCCTGGGATCGAGTCCCGCATCGGGCTCTCTGCTCAGCAGGGAGCCTGCTTCCCTCTCTCTCTCTGCCTGCCTCTCCATCTACTTGTGATTTCTCTCTGTCAAATAAATAAATAAAATCTTTAAAAAAAAAAAGATAATATTCACACATTTTAATTTTATTTTTATTTTTTCTTAAGTAGGCCCCACACCCATCATGCAGCTTGAACTCAGAGCCCTAAGATCAAGAGTTGCATGCTCTGAGCCACCCAGGGTTCCCTCCTTTAACTGTCCAAGGGTTCCCTCCTTTGGGAATAGTTAGCTTCCTCCCCGTTGTCAGAAAAAGATGACAAGAGTAGAATTCTCAGTTTTAAGGCTTCTTTTCCTCATAACATTTTTTTAGTGTTCACCTGCTAGTCGGTGCTAGAAGATGACAAAATGAATGAATGAGAAACAAACAAATAGGAATAGAAAAATTCAAATACCTGATTGTGCCTGGTCCAACAGCTTGTGGTTTCCATGGAGGCATGTGTACATGTAAATGAGATTTTACATGCATTCTTGCTACACAGTAATATTTTCTCTTAGTGTATATGATGGGATTAAGTATGAAATTAGATATTGGTGGTCTACAAATAACAGCATGGTTTCTAGATACTCTGCCACCTGAATAGGTTGGAAACATAAAACTAACCTTATTTAGTGTGGGGAGTGGGCATATAGATACTAAACAAGTAAAAAAAAAAAAAAAAGGTAATTTCAGAGAGTGACAAGGGCGGTGAAGTTAAGCGTGCCTGTGGTGGAGAGGGACTGGAGGTGCGGACCCCTCTTGTGAGGGAGAGCAGGAGAAGCCTCTTGGAGGGAGAAAGGTCTAAACAGAGATCTGCAGAATGACAAGGGAAATCACCCCGTGCTCCATGGGGAAGAATTCTGGAAGAGGAAATAACATCTGCAAAGGCTTGGAGCCCAGAAGGAGCTCAGTACATTGGAATAAAGAAATGGAGGCCAGTGTGGTCAGTGAATAAGGGGAGAGTAGAGCAAGATAACGCTAGAGAGGTGGGAGTGGCTTCCTGCCGGGCCTTATGTGTCAGATATGGACTTTGGATTTTAACTGATGCTCAGCAGGGAAGGAAGTGACAAAGAGCCATATTAAGAGGTCGGTCCTAACCGCTGTGTAGAAAATGAACCGTAAGTGTGCGAGGGTAAAAACAGGGAGTCCAGTTGGAAGGCTGTTGTGGGCATCCAACATGTGTATCTTTGAGAGATGTTTTAAGGGCAGAGTCATCTGGACTGGTGATGAAGTGGGTGGGAGGGTGCCACAGCCAGAGAAGTCAAGGATGCTGCCAGGTTTTCACCTTGAGCAGCGGGGTAGATGGTGGTCCCACCCAGTGAAAAAGGGAAGACTCGAGGACGGACAGGGTTAGGGTTACTCAAGGGTTTCCAGTCAGGAGTGATGAGTTTGGGTGCCTACGGCACCTCCAAGTGGGTATGTCTGGGAGGCAGTTACCCACATGGGCCTGAAGCTCAGGAGCAAGGTCTGGGCTAGAAATTTGTGAATCACTGACAACGTGTGGTAATTAAAATCGAGGACAGGATGAGAGAGGGAGTGAGAGGGGGAGGGGGAGGCCCTAGGTCTGTGCCATAAAAAGCTCCAATGCTCATTCATTCAGCAAACATTTATTGAATCCCTTTATATGAGGCCCATGTAGGGTCTGGGGTTACAGTGACAAAAAAGGCACAGTCCCAAGTCCTTGATGAGCTCCGCCTAGCAGAGTGGGAATTGATCCAAATTTTCTGGGGCCTGACACTCTTTAAGAAAAAGCATGTAAGACTAGCTACATGGAGCCACTCAGCTCTTGAAATGTGGCAAATCCGGACTGAGAGATGCTGTAAGTATAAAATATACACTGGGCTTCAAAGGCTTGGTATGAAAAAAAAAAAGGCCAAAATAGCTCATTGATCTTTTTATATTAATTACATGTTGAATTATGATATTTTTAGTATATTTGAGTATATATATAAGTATATTATATTTTAAGTATATTATTAAAATCAATTTCATACGTTCCTTTTACATTAAAAAATGTGGCTACTACCTGATGATTCACAGACCTGTACCCCTGGGGGAAATAATACATTGTGTGTTAATAAAAAAAATGTGGCTACTAAAATAGTTAAAATTATGTATGTGACTTGCATTCTATTTCTATTGGACAGTGCTGGACTGGAGATAAGAGGAGGCTAGTAGGTGCTCAGCTAAGGAGTCTGGACTCCCTTGTGAGGACAGTAAGCTCCTGCGGGGGAGGGATGCGATCTGTGCTTTGCTCAGATTATCACTCTGGCTGAAGGATGGAGAATGAACTGGAAGAGGAACAGATCAGGAATCAGGAGGGTTTTACAGGACTGTAGGCAGGAGAGATGCAGCTAAATTTGAGGACTTTTAGAAACTAGGTCTGACAGCTGATTGGATGTGGGCTGTGAAGGAGAGGGAGGAATTTGGGTAGACTTCTGGGTTTCCAGCTTAGAAAAAATGAGTGGATCAGACCGCAAGACTGTACGCAGAAAAAGGCTAGAGTGAAGGGTCTCCTACTGGAGTGTAACTTGGGTAAAGGCAGGACTCAGACCAAGAATTCAGTAAAAACACTTGTTAAATGAATATTAAAAAAAAAAAAATCACAGGGGTGCCTGGGTGGCTCAGTGGTTTAAACTTCTGCCTTCAGCTCAGGTTGTGATCTCAGAGTCCTGGAATGGAGCCCCATGTCAGGCTCTCTGCTCAGCGGGGGGCCTGCTTCCTCCTCTCTCTCTGCCTGCTGCTCTGCCTACTTGTGATCTCTCCCTCTCTGTGTCAAATAAATAAATAAAATCTTTTTAAAAAATCACAGACTAAAATACATGGTTCAGGGAATGTGTCCTGGATGGTCTAGGAGGGGAGAAGCCAATGATTAACTGCTGTATTAGTGGGAGATAGAAATCGGATGTCAGGAGGCAGAGCCCCCTGAGGGTTTCAGGAGCAGCTACAAGGGATCCCACTGCTCAGCCTCAGCAAGATGCATCACAGGTGCTGGGGGGTTTGGCTGGCATGAAGACATCCTCTTCGGTCTGCTCCCTTTGCTAATTTTCATGAGGAGAAGGAGAAGGTGGGGTAATGAGGCTGAAGAGAGGGGAGGGGCGATGGATTGGTGTCAGAGCTGGATATGAAATGTGTTTGTACCAAGAGCATATTCTGAAAGCACCTACTTGCCAGGACTGCTACCAATAATAGACCCGTCATCCACATCTAAATGGAGAAGAGCATTCGTGTCCACTTACCTAAAATGTCAATAATTTGGAACAAAGCCACTAGGGAATGGAGATTTTGCCTCATTATCTTATTTTTGCCTGGGCAAAGAAATGCGAGCTAGTAAAGGACAACAGCAACAACATACTTCTAATGGGGATCAGGGGGTCAGAGTTCTGACCCTGACTTTGTGAGTGTGGGCAAGTGCCACACTCTTCCCGCATCTCTGTTTTGTCATCTGTCAGAGAGCAGTCATAATACTGACCTTGTGTGCTTCGTGGAGTTAGTAGTCCTGGATGAGAAACTGGATATGAAGGGCTTCAGAAAATTGGAAGTACATGCTGATCTCAGAAGATATTGATATGTGCAAAGAACGATGAACTCAGAAATATTTTGGGTAAATCTGAATAGCAGAAAAATCATTAGGCACATGCATCATGGGGCAGAAGTCAATCTCTCCTGCCCCTCTGTGGACAGAACTAGCTACCCCAAAGGGTACCCTGGCTCCTCCTGGTTTTTTGCCTCCAGAAACTCACTGGGTGAAGGTTGGACAGGATAAAAGTGAGACGGCTGGGCCAGCAGGCGTACTTACCATGCCAGTAAAACTACCGCGTGTCATGAAAGAGTCAGGGGATTTGCTCAGAAATTCGAAGTGCTCCCTTCATATGAAGATTGGTTATTTCTGCTCTGTTTCATTCGTTTGCAAATTCATTGGTTCATCCATCCATTCATTCAATTCATTTAGTCATCTGTGTCCAGCATTCAAACCTCCCCCATCCTTCAAAGCTCACTCGAATTCTGCCTACTTCAGGAACCTTCTTGTCCTTCCTGCCACTGCGGCTTCATCTACGCTTCTCATTTCTTGTGCCACTTTCTGCTTTGTCAGTACTTTTTTTTTTTTTTAAGATGTTATTTGTTTATCCGACAGACAGAAATCACAAGTAGGCAGAGAGGCAGAGAGAGAAGCAGGCTCCCTGCTGAGCAGAGAGCCCCACGCGGGGCTCCATCCCAGGACCCTGGGACCATGACCTGAGCTGAAGGCAGAGGCTTTAACCCATTGAGCCACCCAGGCGCCCCTACTTTGTCAGTATTGGTTCCAGTTCCTTTCTGGACATAGAACCCGTGTCCTCGACATCTTTGCGTCCTGACAGCACTAGCACACTGACCTATAAGCAGCAGGTACTCAGGAAATAAGAACTGAATGAATGAACAAATTGGGAGGATGGGGGGGTGAAGCACCCTGGCTCAGGCACTATTTCATTTTCTGCGTTGAAATAGAGACGGTAGCAAGTCCAGTTCTAGTTTTGGCCATAGAGGCCAGCAATGGGGAGGTGATGACAGGTATTGGGGGCAACTGTTGGTGACCATGTTGCCTGAAGATAGCACTAGAAGCTCCTTAGGAATAGCTATTTAGTCGGCTCACCTTTAATGAGCACCTACTATATACAAGACACTGTGCTGCAGGTTAGGAGAATAGAGATGACTGTATTGTCACTTCGAAAAAAAAATTGCGCCTAGCTGGGTAGACAACTCACATATGTGAATAGTTAAAACATAATTCTTTTAAAAGTTCAAATGGCATTATAAAGCGGTAAATGCAAGGCGGCAGGCTAGTGGTGCAGACAATAAGTACTGTGTGTTTAGTGATCCTCCGTCTTAGATTTTTCTAGGGCTGTCTCTTTTCCTAGCTGGCTGCCATGCAGCTTCTGGAGGACCCGAGTGCTTACCCTTGATCGCAGAGCCAGATTTTGATAACACAAAATGTGTTCCCTGTTATACAGCTTTTGAGGAGAGAGGGATCACGGGGAGCTGGAGCCGGGTGGGGGGGGGGGAGTAGGAGGGGCCATTCAGGAAAACTTTATAGAAAAATTCACCCTGAATTTTCTGAGAAACTGGTAGATGTGGAGGAATGGAGAAGGCGTTTTAAGCAGAGAAAAGAGTCATGAACAAGGCCCCAGGAGTTGGAATGGGTTGGGGACAGTTAGAGGACAGTTCATCCACACATCATGCAACAAGTGTTTATTGAACCTTTGCGAAGTGCCCAAGAGTGTTTTTCTGCTGGACACATAGTGGTGAATGAAATAAGCAATCTTTCTTCAAGATGCTGGGGGTAGGGGGTGGTGGGTGGGGGGTGGGGCACCTGGGTGGCTCAGTCGGCTAAGCATCTACCTTCCGCTCAGGTCATGATCTCAGGGTCCTGGCATCGAGTCCAGCGTTGGACTCCTTGCTCAGTGGGGAGCGTGCTTCTCCGTTGGCTTATGCTCTCTCTCTGACAAATAAATAAGCAAAATCTTAAAAAAAAGATGCTGGGGGGGCAGTTAATTTATTTGTATGTTTGTTAACAACGTTAGCAATGTTTCTTAACACACAAATAAATTGAGGAAAGCGCTATGGAGGAGAAGAACAGGAATCTATACAAGAGAATGAGACAACACCTCAGCTCCCCAGAGGAAGGTGGCATGTAAATGGAGACCTGAAATATGGGGAGTGAGGGAAGGAAGGAGGGTGCCAAGCGTGGGAGAGAGGTCCCGCGATGAGGGTTTCAGAGTGGGTAAAGAGGATGTTGCCTTTTGAGAGGCTGAAAGACAGTTGGTGTTACTGAAGTGTAGACAGTGGACACATTTGACTGGGCCTACTGTGTGCAGGCGGAAGCCAGACCGTGAAAGGCCAGGCTGGGGTTTGGATATGGTAAAACATCTCCTGAGAGCAGGTTATTTTTGGGTGTGTTTCTGTGTTCCCACCTGAGGTTTCCCCGAAGAGAGAGAGTAGTAGGGAGGGAGAGCAAGCATCTCTCCAAACATCCCATAGCTCCAGTCCCCATTTGCAGCCCAGTCATGGGGCAGTCATGGTGGATGAGCTACAGGAAAACAAGAGGGTCAAGGTGGGTGCCATGTGGCGTCTGCCCAGGGGGACACCGCAGGGTCTCGGAGGACAGCCATAGAACTTAGGCACTGTGGCCCTGATGCCGAGGGTCCTAGGTGGGGTTCAGGCTTGGGATGCTTCTGGGAGTGCTCCCAGGGCGAGCCAGGGAAGGAGCCAGCTCCTTTGCCAGAGGGACTGTCACCTCCAAGGTGGCCTGGGAGGAGATGCTCATTAGGGAGCTAAATCCAGAATGTCCCTGTTTGCTCTGCCCCTGGCTTGCTGTGTGAGCTTTTGCATCTGTAAAATGACTGTGGACTAGACAAACTCAAGCCCCAACGTTTAGAATTGATCTAAAAAGTACCTGTGGATTTGGAATGCTCCAGAAACAAGAGAAACACAGGAGGGGCACTGGAAGCAGGGGAGTCTGAGGTTTCTGGTATCTTAGCTGCCTTTGGGTGGTGGGATATTTGGAAAGAATTATGGGATTCCTGGAGAGGAGAGAGGCTGGGGCCTGAATGAAATCGTCCTAACCTAAGAAAATCCCTAGGCCTGCTGTGGAGTACTGTGTTACCACAGCCACTAGATGGCAGAGGAGTTCAGCTCCGGAGAGATGGGAATGGGGGTGGGGGGTGCGAGGGCCTGAGCAAGCATTGGTCTGTCTTAGATGCTCCTTTGCATCTAAATCAGATGATATTTCTATGTGTGTCACATGTGGGTATCTGTGCACATAGGTGTGAGTATGTGTGTGCCTGTGAAGGTCTCCTGAGCATCTGTGGGTAGAAAAAAAGGAACAGAACTGGGAATTGAAAGTCCTGAGCGCTAGTATCAAGTCTTTCATTTACTCCCCACAGGACCTAGGATACACCACCTAGCCTCGTTCACTTTCCATTTCCTTTTCTGTAGAAGGCGATCACGGTCTTGCTTATCTGGGGCTGGGGCAATGATAAAGCAGGATGATGCTCTGGGGACTGTGAAGTGAACCCGTGCACAGGGGGTCTGCGTGTGGGGGTGAGTGTGTTTCTGTGAGAGTGAATCTTCAGGGAAGGACAGACCCTAGGTAATGCGTTATGTGTCGTGCACATTGTCTGCTCCCTGTTGAGACCTTGGGGAATTATTCAGTACGTAGAATTATCCAGTCATGGAAGAGTGAGGGGAGGCTGGGAAAGAAAGCAGTGTTAATGCTCCTGATGGAGGTGAAGGGAGGGGGAGGCCGGGATAAGGCTCCTGTGCTTTGTTCTGCCCTCCAAGGGAGGGGGCAGGGATAGTGAGGCCCTCGTGCGTGTGGCTCCTTCCCTAGCTTGGGCAGGGCCCACTGAGGCCCTCTTCTTCTCTGCTCAGCTCCCGGCAGTGCTCCCAGCAGTGCTGACACGAGAGAGGAGCTTGGCCTCTCTGCACAACAGTACCATCCGCAGCCCCATCTTCCAGCTCATGCTCCACAGCCTGGACCCTCTGGGAGAAGGTAAGTAAGGCCTCCCCAGACCTGCGCGGTCTCTTGTCCGCTCCCTCCCTCCTGCAGCTGGACAAGAACAGGGACCTGCAAAACTAGGTCCCTACCCTAGTGGGTAGGATGAGGGCAGAGTGGGGAATCAAGAGCAGAGGAGAGATGGGGGATGAAGTCAGCAGTCTGGGAGTCAGGGCAGAGCGAAGGCATAGGACTCAACAGGAGCTAAGGTCCTTAGGTATCCGCATCCCACGACTTCCTTGTCTCCGTGTCGCTTCCTGTAAAAGAGTTTTTCTGTAGTTGGTGAGGCCAAGAGTGCTGTGTGCCCTGCTCCAGTCTATGTTGGGGTTGCCTTCAGTGACTTCCCTACAAGGCCTACCACCCACAAGTCGGCTCCAGTATCCCACAGAATCTCCAGCCAGGCAGCTTATCCCAGGCTGACTAGTCAGGGCCACTCCTGGGAGTACCTCCTGTAGGACCCCACAGCCTGGAACCTCTGAGTGGTACCCCCCTGTGCTCCGTGTTGAGCTCTGAAGTCCCATGAAAACTGCTAACCCCTCCCCAGCCAGGAATGCCATAGGAGCTGCCAGGACCACTTCTGGGGGTGGTAGGGGTTCAAAGTAAAGTGGGGCCTGGGGTCCAACTTGACAAGTGATGGGAGTAGCTGAGCTTCTCACCATCCATCTTACCAAGCCCTGCCTTCTGGGCCCCTTCCCCAGAGGCCTGAGCTGACTATGACCCTGGAGACCGACTCATGAGCATCAGGAAGCCTCCTGACTTACATTTCTGATTCAGGGACAAATGTTGGCCGGGGTGTGGGGGGGTGGGGGGTGAGGGGGCGGTGTGCTCAGAATGTTCTCGCCCTGAAGTATCCCCTGCAGATACAGTATTGAGTTGTTGGGTATTTAAAAGGGTATTGGACGGGGAGAAGTAGAGACAAAGATGAGATGATCAAACCTTCCTTTGAAAATCCTCAGGGTGAGCCTCAACAGACATTGCGAGAGCCTTCCCCCCACCCCCACCAGTATCAGTACCCTGGGAGCTTTGAGAGTGGAGTTTGCAGCACCCAGCAGCCTGTGGGTTATCGGTGCTGGAGGCACACCTGGCTTGGGGCTCTGAAGGAAACCCTATCTCGGGGCTATGCTTGGCCACTCCTTGTGGAATCACCGACTCTACCAAGAGCCTGAAGATAAAGATCTGCTGAATGGGACCACAGGCCCTCCTGCCTGGGCCACTCCCATGACCAGCAGCTGACCTACTTGTACTAACAAGATTATGTGATGGCCCGGCCCGGCCGAGGTCAGAGGAGATTGATACTAAGTAGGAGATGATCTGGCTGCGCTGAGAGCAGAGAGGCCATTTGAGGAAACGAGCTCTGGGCGAGCCAGGGACAGTGAGCCCCAGCAAGACAAACAGGCTTGGTACATTGGAAAGGGCCTCACGGCAGGTGATGGGATGTGATACAATGTGGGATGAAGTTCTGCTCTGATTCTACACCCCGAGACCTCTTCCAGGAGGCGTTGGGACCTTGCAGAGCAGTGATGAAGGCCTTTGTTCCCAAGACTTTCCAGATACATGTTTGTGTTTCCATCTGCTGGTTCCAAATGGCTGTCCAGATGTTTCCACCCTTTCCAGGTGTTCCAGCTCTTTCCACAGAGCTGATGTGTGGTCTGAGCTCTCCCCTCCCGTGGGAAAGGGCTTCTATTCTCTGGGATCCCATGCCTTTTATGGTGATTTCACTTAGATGTGTGTGTGTGTGCATGAGAGAGAGAGGGAGAGGGGACCAGAAAGAGGCCCTGCAGCTGACCTGCCTTCCTCAGGGCCGTGGGAGATGAGAGGTTAGGGTATTCGAGGAGAGTTCAGAAGGAAACACGAGGACTTGATTTTCCTTGCCAGCCCCTCTAGCCCATAGTCAGCAGATGTTCTCAGTGCCAGCACTGCAACCCAAAGGAGCTCTCCTGGGATAACAGCAACTCTGTGCTGCTCGGCAGAAGACGGCAGTGCTCCATCTGTGCCATGGGGGCACCGAAGCTGTGTGGATGAGGGAGGCTGTAGTATGCCGGCTTCCTGACATCTCGGCTCTGGCGCGGAGCTGCAGGGCCCGCCCACCAGGACTCTTGGAAGGGCCTCGTGTGCCCGAGGGGTGGCCCCGCAGGATGGAGCCTCTTGCCAGACATAGCTACAGATGAACCAACTCAGAGCATGTAGGAGACAGGCGGAAAGGAGGAAATTCCAGACCTGTTTATTTTTCTTGCCCATCCTGGATGCAGGCAGCGTTTGGTCCCGGCAGCTTTCTGCACTGCACCTCCTCCATCTGTCTGTGTCATGAACCAGAGGATCTCCAGGGTCCCTTCTAACTCAAACCCTCTGGAGTCTGGGCCCCTGCAGAGTTGCTTCCTGGGAAGGATGATGCTCTCAACTACTCACTTCGTCCTTGTTGTAGCTCATGCTTATACGGGGCTTTCTGGATGCCAGGTCCTGTTTTAAGCACATTCATGGATCAGTTTATGTATTCCTTTAACAACCCTGTGAGAGTTTACAGAGGAAGAGTCTGAGGTACAGAGAGGGTAAGGAATCAGTTGACTAGGCCCTCGACTGGCAAGTGGCCTCACTAGGATACAAACCCAGGCTCTGTGGCTCCAGAACTCCAGCTAACACAGCAAAATTTAATCATACCAGTTAATAATATTTTTATTTATTTTGTCTCATGGACCCTCCCATCAGAGCTGTGTGTCTCATGATGTTGACTTCTTAGAGGGGGACACTGAGCCTTGGCAAGGGTGTGCAAGCTTCCTGAGGTGGCCCAGCACTTGCAGGGGAAGCCAGCCTGGACTCCAGAACAGACTCCACGGCACCTCGCTGCCTGATCACATGTGCCATTGAGCTCACCCTCCCGGGCCACACAGCCGTGAGGAGGACCTCGTGAGCCCCTGCGCCTCAGTCTCCGTGTCTCCCACCTTGAACCACACGGGTAAAGTGCTTTGCATGTTGCCCACGACACCGTCACATTGAAGGAGGTTGCCCTCCTCATTTTTCTTCGATGTCAGAGCAGCACTATTGTGCACGGAGTGCTCTGTGGGCTGCTGGCCAAGCGTGTACACAGGGATGTGGAAGGAGGCCCTCCCTGGGCTCCAGGTACCTGGGGTTAGAAAGCACATGGCAGGGAGCTTGGTGGTCAGCTGACCGGAAAAGGTCAGCTTTTCTGACCAGAAAAGGAAGTCTCATGAACACGGTTACCAGTAGTGACCAGTACAGTAGAGCTTCTGGTAGATTCGTGGAAAGTGAGCGGCTAAGGACCAAAGAGATAATCTTGTTCAAGGATGGCAAAAATATCTCTCTGCCATTTTTGGTCTACTCACTGCACACATCACTGATGAGTCACGGTCACCTCCTCCCCACCCTGGATCAGAGTCCTCCTTAGTCTCGCGCTCTAACAGCCAGCACTTGAACTCACAACGGAAATAAATCCCGTTTGTTGCCTCGGAGTCCAACCATGTCATTTTACCAGAGAAGAGATAGGGTTAGAGAGAAGAAGTGACTTGCCTAAGGTCACAGCCAGTTAGTAATGATGCAGGGGATTTAGGGTGAAAGTCTGGGAATTGGGTGGCATGAGTGAGCCTAGTAAGACCAGCATCCAGACCCCAACTCCCAGGCCAGCCTCTTCCCATCCGCTTCAGCAGCATTGGCCGCTCCACTCATCAGCCTAGCTGAAGGGTCCCAGATAAGATGTGTTCCCTTTCTCATTTGCAGCCCGCCACTCCAAGGACAAGGAGGAGGAGAGCTTGAGTAAGCAGGCCAAAGCCAAGCCTCATGCTAAAGCAGAGAACAAACCAGAAGGTGAGAGGATGGCCAGACCACTAGGTTTCCTCCTGCCACCTTCCTCCCTCCCGGTGGCCCAGGGCTGAGACATGCCTCTTGGCCTCTGGGAGCCAGTCAGTTGGAGCGATAATCTGGTGCCGCATGTCAGCCTCCTCTTCCCGGGGTCTTCCCTTTCTGCAAGGATTGCTATCCTGAGGGAGGCCCTGGACAGCTCTGTGCAAACTCTCCTCTGATGGGCCAGGCCAGGCTGCGTGTGTGTGTGTGTGTGTGTGTGTGTGTGAGTGAGATTCTTTTTCACTAAATGTTGTCCCAGAGGAGACTCTATTGGGCTCCATTTCTTCTTCCTGTCACTTCTACACAAGGACAGTGCTATTAGGGATTGGTCCAAGATCAGCAACCCCAGGAGGGAAGGACACCACGGGTCTGATAATACAGAAGAGCAGCATCCCTGTGGCAGCGGGGGTAGAGAGAGTACGAGAGCTCTTGGCCTGTGGGTGCTGCACCGCACACCAGGCCTGCCTAATGCACGCAGCAATCCTTGGAGGGAGGGAGAGCAGCAGCCATTCTCCCCATTCAGCAGCCATTCTCCCCATTCAACAGACAAGGAAACACTAGCTGAGAGGTCGAGTGACTTACCTAAAGCTGCAGAGCCAAGAAGTGAGGGCCTCTTCCTAAACCTGCCTCTCCAGGTTTTCTGAGTCTCTGTTCCTGGCAATACTATTCCAAGGCTTCCAAGCTATTGTCTTTGAAGTCACCAGAACCCTTTCCGTGTAGGGGGTAAGAGGAAAGGTTAGACCCTGAGGGCTGGGACTTTGCTGTCTCTCTCTGTTGCCCAAGCTGTTCCTAGGATCTTTGGCCACACTGGTCAGGATTAGATGCTTGTGAATACAGGGGGAGCAAGGATGGCCACTCCCAGCTGTCCTCTTATCCGCAGCTATCCCTGTGGATGGGGCAGTAACAGTTCATGTCACATCATGTTGCTTTTCCTATCGACAAGAAATTCCCCAGACATCCTGAAATGCCGAGGTAGACAGGTCCAGTAGCCCAGAGCCCCTTATACTAGCTTCTGACAGCCGCCCTTGGAACCTGGCCGACGTTTCTGACCTATTCCGTGTTTATCTTTTAAAGAGGAGGAGCCAGCCCAGCTTCCTGAGGCCATGGTCACAGCCCCTGCTCCAGAAGTCAAGGGAGATCAGGAGGAGGATCCCGGTGGTCAGGTAGGCACCAGCCTCTTCCTTGGTGGTGGAGTTTAAGAGGACCAAGGAAGGACTTGCCGGCCCCAAATCCTTCCTTCCTGCAGGTCTGAAATTCTATTGGAGGTTCATTCCTCTGAGGTAAGCCTGCTGTTTCTGTGAATATCACATACCTCATGGGGTCAGTTACTTCACATTAACACCTCAGTATGAGTGAGATGCCATATATGAGAATGTGTTGCCAACTGTCACATGCCATAGGAACATAAGGGTGACTCTCAGGGTGTCTGTCAGAAACTAGGGGGCAGTAAGACATGTGGCGGGGAGGGTTGCTGGATGCCTTTGGAACCCCCTGAGGTTTATCCACAGGGCTTTGAGAGTCTTGCCGCCGCTGTCTTTATGGCCACAAAGCCTCTTCTTCTGCCAGGCTCCAGCCAACTGGATTCCTTATCTCCATGCTTTTTCTACCTCCGGGCCTTGGTTTCCTCCCCCTCAGGATACCTTTTCCCCCTCCACCTTCCTCTCTCTCTCATCCACCTCTCCAGGCCACTGTATATGCCTCCATGCCATCAAGCTTCTCTGACCCCCTCCACCCCCCGCCAGATGAATGAACGCCTATTGTACTTGGTCCCTGTCTCAGGGCTCCTAGCACAGCCTTCCCCATACTCTGTTTAGGAGTCTTAGTTATTCTGCTAGGTGGTGAGTTTCCTGAGGGCAGGATGCACAATCTGAGCTGTCTGTCTCTCCCACAGAGAGGCAACACCTGGTAGGCACAGCTATGCTCAGTTAGGGTTGAGTAATGACAGTAAATAAGCATTTAGTTGACAAGTTCCATCCCTGTTTTTTTTTTTTTTTTTTTTTTGTTTAACACCCAGAAACAGTCAATTGTATCATCCTTAAGCCAGCAGTTTTGCATTCAGTGTCTAAGACATCTTGATGGCATCATGAGTGTCCTGAGTAGACTCATTATGGCCAGCTCAAGTGAAAGGGATTAAGAAAATTAACAAGTCAGGAAATGCCAGATGCTGGTGAGGATGTGGAGAAAGGGGAACCCTCCTACACTGTTGGTGGGAATGCCAGCTGGTGCAACCACTCTGGAAAACAGCATGGAGGTTCCTCAAAAAGTTGAAAATAGAGCTACCCTATGACCCAGCAATTGCACTACTGGATATTTACCCTAAAGATACAAACGTAGTGATCTGAAGGGGCACGTGCACCCAAATGTTTATAGCAGCAATGTCCACCACAGCCAAACTATGGAAAGAACCTAGATGTCCATCAACAGATGAATGGATAAAGAAGATTTGGTGTATATACACAAAGGAATACTATGCAGCCATCAAAAGAAATGAAATCTTGCCATTTGTGACGACATGGATGGAACTAGAGGGTATTATGCTGAATGAAGTAAGTCAATCAGAGAAAGATAATTATCATATGATCTCCCTGATATGAGGAATTTGAGAGGCAGGGCAGGGAGTTTGGGGGGTAGGAAAAGAATAAATGAAACAAGATGGGATTGGGAGGGAGATAGACAATAAGAGACTCCTAATCTCACAAAACAAACTGAGGCTTGCTGGGGGGAGGGGGGTAGGGAGAGGGTGGTTGGGTTATGGACATTGGGGAAGGTATGTGCTATGGGGAGGGCTGTGAAGTGTGTAAACCTGGCGATTAACAGACCTGTACCCCTGGGGCTTATAATACATTATATGTTAATTTAAAAATTTATATTAAAAAAAAAAAAGGAATTAAGAAGCTACAGAGGTGTCTCTTGGAATCCCAGGGAAAGATCAGTCTCACAAAGAACTGTACCAAGTCCTGAGTGGAGATCTGTGACCCTAGTGGCTTCTTGCTCTCTGTCTTGCTCTCCTTCAGGTCCCCTTCTCTGTGTGCAGGCTTTATCACTCAGCTTCGCCTGGCAGCCCGGCTTCATTTGCTTTCTTATGGGCACACAGAGCCCTAATCCCCCACGTGGGGCCTCTAGTCCACAGGGGGATAAACCAATGACTGGCTTCCAGTATCAGAAGATACTGGATTCTTCAAACCAGGTCCCAGGTCAGGGATCCAGTCTGTGTCCAATCAACTGTGGCAGGGAGTGGTGGGGTGTTTTGACTCCAACACAGAAAAAAAAAAAAAAAGAGCCATTGGCTCAGAGGGTGTGAGGCGTGATAGTTCTCAGAGAAAAGGGTGCAGGCTGGGCAGATACTCCGATACCTATGGATTTAAATGACTTGTCATCTCCTCCAGGAAACCTTCTCTCCTGGTAGAGGTGCGGGAGGGAGGGCAGGACTTATTCCAGACTAAAATCTTCTCATTGTTCATTTCCAATTCACAGCCCAGGTCCCATGAATATTAATATTTGACCATTACATCAGAGGTTTACAACTCGGGTTTCGTATTAGAATAATTTGAGGAACTTTAAAAAATGCGCAATTAAGTTAGAGTATCTGGGGTGGGTCCTTGGGCATGAAAGTTTTTAAGGCCTCCCTGTGATTTGAATATGCAGCAGAATTGAGACTCACTGAGCATCCCTTGGAGGCTGGCTGTGTCATGAAATTTTTATAGATGACATACTCCTGTGGGCACACAGTTCAGGTCATTTGCTCGAGGGACTGGCCAGGCATGCTGTTATAGGGCAGTTGGGTGTCTAATCTGTGGACACTCAGAATTAGTGGCTTTTGGATTACATATGGAGTCAGTCCCTTGTGGCCAAACACTGGTCTGCAAGCGGATGTATTAGGAGCACTTGTGAGCACGTTAGAATAGATTCCTGGCTTCTCATCGCAGAGATTCTAATTCAGTTGGTCCACATGGGGCCAGGACATCTGCATTTCTTTGATTTTATTCACTTATTTTGCAAATCTGTGTTTCTACTAAGCTCCCCAAGCTACTCAGCTTTGAAAGGTCTCTTTCAGCCTTGGCAACTGCAAAGCAGGACAGCTTTGTGGTTAAGAGGCCGAGAGTTGGACTGTCCATATTACAAAGCCCAACTTTATCACTTACTATGTAAACCATGGGTATATTATTTAACTACTCTATACCCTGGTTTCTCCATCTGTTAGATGGATTTAATTCTGTCTGTACTATAAACTAATTGACTCATGAAGCACACTAAGTGCTATTATTATCTAAGCCACTTAGCATAGTGCCTGGCACATAAAAACCCCCCAGTAAGTAGGTATTATTATCATCATTTCATACATACAAGATATATGACAATTTAGGAGTTTTAGTAGACTCAGCCATGTAACCACCAAAAGATAAGCTATATTAGACAACATTAATGGAAGCACATTTCTAAGAAAAGGAGGTGATAGTCCTATTCCACTCTGTGGTGTTCTGTGTTCAGTTTTTGAAGCTTCCTCCCGGGGTATAAACTTAACTAGAGCGAGTTCACTAACATGGGCAGGAGGCTCTGGGCAATAGCATAGAAAGATGGAAGAACCTGAGAATCTCTAACTCAGGATAAAAAGCTGTCTTGTGGAAGGGTGATTAGCTTTGTTCTGTGTAGCTTCAAAGAGTCAACCTATACACAGAGTGTAGAACCTTATCATAAATAAGAACTTTAATCAGAGTTGTCAAGAGGCAGAAGCCACCTGAGGTGGTGAGTTTTCCATCCCTGAAAATGATCGAGTATAGACAGGACAACCACTGGGTGGGAATGCTGGGAAGAGAATTTTGCTGAATGACTGCATTAGTTTTCTCCTCATACTCAAGTTTGTAGATCCATTCTGAGAACAACAATAACAAAAATGGGGAAACACTGGGAAGGAAAACAAGCAGAGCAGTTATTTCCACACTAATCTGTTGACTTTGGCTTGCAGGAAGGAGAGGTGGCTGAGGCTGAGAGCACAGGTGAAGTGACAGGTGAAGACGCTGAAGCTCCTGGTAGAGGTGAAAATGGACAACAAGGCGGAGGTGAAACTCAACTGGAAGGTGAAGGTGAAATTGAAGCAGAAGGAGAAAGTGAACATGAAGGTGAAATCGAAGAAGGAAAATGCGCCAATGAATGTGATCCTGGAGGTGAACTCCAGGCAGAAGGAGAAGCAGTTGATGACGGTGGAGGTGAACTCCAGGCAGAAGATGGTGAAATGAAAGCTGACGAGGGTGAAAATGAGGAGCAGGAACTCAATGCTGAACGTAAAAGTGAAGCCAAAAGTGATGAGAAAGATAGAGATGCTGAAGGGGGAGGAGAAGGACATGGAAGTGAAGATGAAAAGGAGGAAGAAGAGGAGGAAGAGGAGGAAGAGGAAGATGAGGAGGAGGAGGAGGAGGAAGAGGAGGAGGAGGAGGAGGAAGAGGAGGAAGACGAGGAGGCAAATGAGGAGCCTTTGTCCCTGGAGTGGCCCGAGACGAGGAAGAAGCAGGCCATTTACCTGTTCCTCCTGCCCATTGTGTTCCCACTGTGGCTGACAGTGCCCGACGTCCGGAGGCTGGTGAGTTCTCCCTGCTGTATCCCAGGGAGTCTGTGGAGTCTTTAGGCCTCTCATGCAAGAGGTGAGAAGATGGGGCAAACTGGCTTGGCAGGGCTCAACCACAGAAAGTATCTGGGATGCACCTTGCAGCTCCAGAAGGGACCCCATGCCTAGGGGGACATACCGGTAGGCTTGGGAGGCCCTCAAATGGGCTTGTTTCCATCACTATAAGTGTGTGAACTAGTACAATTCCTATTACCAGTTTCTTGACTTTAATATGGGAATAATGCCAAGTTCCCCCTTCCCCCAACCAATATGTCCCAGGGATATTCTGAAAACTTAGGGGGAAAGTATTATTTCTACCCAGAATTCTCATCTATAGGGAAAGCTCTTGACTAACAGGCCCTACCCAAAGGCTGTCCATACTCTACCTCGGGGTCAGAAGGTGAGGAGAGCAGCAGGAGGTTGTAGATACCACACGGCACGCCTAGACCAGTCTGGTTCTAGGGCAAGCAAATAGTTCCCTTCACAGTTTGGTGACTGCTGAATGCCCTGCTGGCCGGATGCCCAGTGGGCCGCCATCTCCTTCCTTCCCCAGACATCTCAGGGTCCTCACTGGAGACCCAGATCTCAGCTGACCATCTCCAGATCCTCTCCACCACTCCCCCAGCAGATCCTGTCACTGATTCTGGGGCTCCCTCGGAGGGGTCAAAGACCTTTAGCCTCTGTGACTTATTTCTCTTCCTTTTTGCTAATAGGAGTCTAAGAAGTTTTTTGTTTTTACCTTCCTGGGATCTGTCATGTGGATTGCCATGTTCTCATACCTCATGGTATGGTGGGCTCACCAGGTGAGTGAACTAAATCCTGCATCATCAGGGCCCAAGGGCACTTTTTCTCCCCTTCAGGGTGAAGGTCTAGTACCCAGGCAATGGTGAGGCTCAAGTGAATTTGTAGGTCCTACATTGTTTGTAAAGGCTCAAAAGTTGACTCTTTATTCTGGTGAGTGTAGTATATTCAAGTGTGGGTCTTGTCTTACAGTCACGCTGCAGCCTGACATAGATCAAGGGCTGATCCAGCTAACCATTGCTTATTAGCCTTCTTCCAGGCTTTCTCTGTCACGCATGCCCTGCTCCCCTCCACTTGGTGATGCAGTGCACACTTGTGAGAGCAAGCTCAGTTTTGCCTTCTGCTGGGCATTTTGTCAGTCTTCCTCCGAGTGCCCGTGGCTTTTCTCTTCTACCTGGGATCGCTGGTTATAAGTTTTTCTCTTTCACTAGGCTGGGAGTAGGGTCAGTGTTGTGATGCTCATACTTTTATCTCTGGCCTCTAACTTAGTTCCTGGCCCACAGCAGGTGTCCATGGTTGTTCTGGAAATGGAAACATGAAATGAACAAGTCTTTGGAGGGGCAGTTCTTTTGGGAAGCTGGAGGTGTTGGAGCTGAAATGACAGTTAGAGGTGGTATTAAAGATAGACTTGTAGTCCAATTTAGATAAGAGCTGCGTCATTCCCTGAAGCCTTGAGCAGGGGCCCTGCTCTTTCTCTGTGTGGCCCATCTCTCCCAGGCTAAAGGAGAGTGCTGGGCTCTGTGGAAAGGCGTTGGGCTTGCACGAAATAGCATGTGGTTGGTGCTTTGAAGAGCCTCAGGTTTTCCCCTTGCTGTTGCTGTGCTTTCTTATCACTGTAACTTTTTACCAGGTTGGTGAAACAGTAGGGATTTCTGAAGAAATAATGGGTTTGACGATCCTAGCAGCAGGCACTTCCATTCCTGACCTCATCACCAGTGTGATTGTCGCTCGGAAAGGCCTGGGAGACATGGCCGTGTCAAGCTCTGTGGGCAGTAACATATTTGATATCACCGTGGGGTGAGTGGCAAAGTTGCTTTCGAAGGCTTATCAAGTATGACTGGGAAACACTGTGTCGGCTCTGTTCGCTGGTTTTCTGCTTCATTATTTACACGTGGAATAATAGGGCATTTATATTATTAGTGTCTACAAGGCAGCAAAGTGTCCTCCCCATCCATCACGGCCAGATGGGATAATAGGACAAAAATGCTGCCTGAAATGTAACCAAGTAGAATTTATAGATGAGTTGAAAAACAAAGTCCATCAAATCATTACCAAATACAGTCAAATGCTCTGCTCACTGACTTCCATCGAAGTGGGGTTGGATGGAGCAGTGACTCAGTTTCACCTCCTGATATTTCTGCTCCTTGGCATTTGGGGTCCTGCCAGCTCAGAGGCTCTAAAAGCATTTTGTCTAAACAAGTAAATGCAGCACCCTCCTGTACCCACTCTCCTTCCCCTCCTCCCAACTTGTCAGAATAGAACCTCTGGGCTATTTTCATTTTCGTAGGCATAACCCAGTTTTGGGAAGGGACTTTTGTTTCCTTAATATGAATTTGTGTATGTGTGTGTATGGAGGGGTGGGGCACAGGAGAGCCCCGATCACTGAAGACTTTAAAAACATGTTAGCCTGAGATAGTGCTTATAGAAATTGTGAGATTAAAGAGTCAAACATCAACCCATCTGGGTTTCTCATACGCACGTCATGAATTATGGAGAAAAAAACCCACTTGGACCCAGAAAATTTCAGTTTTAATCTAGGGTCTTCTCGTTACTAGCTGTGAGTCCTTGGGCATGTAATTTCAATTTCCCTGAACTTAAGTTTCCTCATCTGTGAAATGGGGCTAATCTTTTCTGTTCTATTTCATAGGCTTTGTGTGTATGTGTGTGTGTAAAAATAAGTGCTTTTAAATTATAAATTATAAGAGTTTTATAAGTATATAAATTATATAAATTTGTAAATTGTTTTATTATAAAATACATTATAAAATGTAAATGTTATAAATTATATATATTTATATGAATTATAAAACACTATAAATTATAAAAGTATTTACATATGTGGGGTTATTATATGTAGGATTATTATAAATTAAGAATATTCACTTTTTTCTCTTCAATCTTGCAGTCTGCCTGCCCCTTGGTTGCTCTTCTCTCTCATCAATGGATTACAGCCTGTTCCAGTCAGCAGCAATGGCTTGTTTTGTGCAATTGTTTTGCTTTTCCTCATGCTCTTGTTTGTGATCTCTTCAATTGCCTCATGCAAATGGAGAATGAACAAGATCCTGGGCTTCACGATGTTCCTCCTTTACTTTATATTCCTGATAATCAGCGTGATGTTAGAAGATCGAATCATTTCCTGTCCCGTATCTGTCTGAGTCAGAGTCACTGTTGCTCACAATGGACATGGATCAGAAAAACCATGCCAGAAGCTACTGTACTTCTTGTCACATTAATGAAAGAATGAACATGGTCCAGGAGAGTGACCGGAGTGGCCAAGAGCCTCTGATGGGAATGTCATCTGAACATTATCCTTGGAAGCACCTGCAGCTCATTGTGGATTAACAATCTCCCCTCTAGAGGGATGGAGCTCCTGCCCCTGACTGCTGTTGGCAGCTATCATGTGGAGGCCCGTAGAAGGACCTCTGGAGCCAGAGGGTTTTCTGAATGAGAGATAACTTGGGGGTGAGGGCTGGGACAGGCACAGTAGCAGTAAGGCAAGCCCCCATGCCCACAGTCCCTGATCATTCCTGAAGGGCTGTTGATCCGAAGATGCAGATGTGGTCTACACTGCATCCCCGGGCCTCTGGCCCAAGCACATGCTGCAATTTGCTGTCCTCTCTTTTTCTGTTTAAAATGTGGCTTGTTTTTTAAATCAGATTTGTAAATATTACAGGTCTAATTATTGGTGAGTTTAAGGAACTAAGACTATAGAAAAAAATGTATAATAGGAATCAATTACATTATACATCATAGTCCAGTAAAATGTATACCAGTATTTTATAGCTTAAAAGGACTACCTTAGCTCTTACAGCTGCATTTCTCAAAACTGAAATTAAAGTAAGTAGCCCAAGAAATTAAAATTTATTCATCACCCTTGAATTGGAAGTGGGAGTGTTAGGGAAGGAAAACTACTCTAAGGGCTATTTAAACATATGTACTTACTAGAAAATCCAAGTTAGTATTGTCTCCGCCAAGTGGTCACCTTGAGGGATTAGACAGTCATACAAAAGCAGTCCTGGCTTTGCTCCTCCAGCATATTCCCGCCTAACAGTGACAGCAGCTACTAGTGAGTAAGAAAAGGAGTAATTTTAAAGAGATCCCAAAATCAGTAGAGCCAAGTCTGATTTATAAAGTAAGAGATCCTGTGGGGTAATGCTATTTTTGTGTCACCCTAGATAGGATTATAAAGCAAGACGATTGATTTCCTGCGTGGCTTATAAGTGGATCTCCAGGCAGTTATAAAGGAGAAATTCCAAAAATGTTTAACATGATGACAACATGGTGAGATAGAGAGTATTACTGCTTCCACTAAAGGACTTTTGTGTTTGTACAAATTGTGTCACTATTTAAACATTGCATGTGGAATTTGAAGTGCTTGCATATTAAAAACCACCGCTTGCTGCTTTTACTAGCATTGATTTAAGGGACACATTAGAAATGAAACAGTTCTGTGTCCCTAGTTTCAGAGCAGAAGGAGCTCAGGTGACTATAGATTATGATGGTAAATACAGCTTTAATTATGAACATGAGAGGCTTCATTGAAGATTAGAAGATAGCAGGACAGATGTGATGTAAAAAAAAAAAAATCAAACCTTTTGGTGTTCAAAATACTTAAGTCCATAATTCATCTCTTAGGATGGGCTGATTAATTAATTAATTGCCTCCCTGCCCCAGGATTCACATTCTTTGGAAATGACTTTTATTAAATTTCAATAAATTGTGAGTCCTAATGGTATTTTATTCTGCAAACATGGATGAGTTAATCTGTATCTTTGGGTCACTTGGTTGGAATGCTTGAGAAGATAACCATGGAAACATAGTCATTCCATATTCTTAGTTATCCTCATTGGTGCTGTTGCATTGCCTGCTCTCCATATGGCATGGCCCAAGAACAGGAGGACAGAACGAGTCAGAAGGGTGATTCCAATGCCAAACTGTGCACATCTGCAGCCAATTCCAGCCAACTCAGGGACATCACCCGAGAGCCTGGGTTCCAATATTTTCCCCAGAATGGATGAGGAGTACTGGACAGTGAAACATTTTGTTATGAGAAAGTGCTGAACAGACATTTCATGATTAAAGTCAACTCTAATGATCTAACATCCCATTCATGATCAGTTTGCTGGATGTCTGGTATTTCCCTTTGCTTGGAGAGGAAGGTCTGATCACATCACACTGTGACAGAAAGGGTCAAGTGAAATGAAAGCTGGGTGTTGATGGATGTATAAGAAGTCACTGGGGTGGGAGGGAGGAAGGAGACTTCAGGGAGATGGAAAACTTATACAATTTTTAAAAGATCAATTTGTTCTGCTTGGAAATGAAATTTTTTGTTATATGTTTATAAATCTATAATTTATTAAAATTATACTGTTTAGCGTGAAGGATCATCTTAAAGTGTCAAGATAATGGTGAGATGGTCCTCTCATGTGATAGGCAAAGTGACCTATCTAGTCACGGGGACAAATCCCAGGTTACTCATTCAGCCTTAGGATGCATGAACTGTCCCACTGGAGCTTCTCAGTTGGAGGACAGTGGCTACCCAGATGATGGTTTCATCCCTCTGGGGGCTGCATTTCCTTGGTGACCCTGGTGATAGATTTGGGCCCGATTTCTAAAAATGTGAGCCTCTCCCTGACTTAATGGGTTAAAGTTCTATATAGTATTGAAAGAAAAAAAAATACCATTCATATTTTTGAAGAACGGTGTTCTCTTTAAATGTTTACATAGTAAAATGGTTCTTCCATCAATCAATCTAAAAATGCTTTTATCAAATTTACAGGCTTGGGATGCCTGGGTGGCTCAGTTGGTTAAGCAGCTGCCTTCGGCTCAGGTCATGATCCCAGCGTCCTGGGATCAAGTCCCACATCCGGCTCCTTGCTCGGCAGGGAGTCTGCTTCTCCCTCTGCTTCTGCCTGCCATTCTGTCTGCCTGTGTTCACGCTCTCTCTCTCTCTGACAAAAAAAAAAAAAAAAAAACAATAAAAAACAAAAAAAAACCACCAAATTTACAGGCTTGGCCTTTTATGCCACTGTTTATATTTTAATTATCACTTCTTTAAAGATTGAGTACCAAAGAGGGTGGGAACCAGAATTTAGTATTTACAGCACAGCCCAGTAGGTACATCTGAAGAACTGGCTGGCCTTCCTTGCCAATGAATACCCTTGGGGTCTGATTCCTTTTTTGTGGGAGGCCCCTCCCCACCCCAGGTGTCACTTGCAATGCGTTTGGGGACTGGTCACCACAGAAGATACAAAGAGAGGTTGTGATCAGAGCTGTCTCTGCCAGTGCAGAGAGTGGGGGTCACTAGAGAGAGCCCAGTGGCACACCCTGGTCTCAGGCTGCCTTCATAGCCAAAGGCATGCTTTGGGTCTTCAGGCCCCTTACTGTGACGAGCAGGCAAAACCTGAAGAATTTCATTTATAGAAAAGCCTGGCAGTTGCTCCAGTGGTTTCATCACAGCACAATGTTTGAAAAAAAAAAAAAATCTATACAGACAAAGGGAGGGAGCCACGCAAATGACAGCAACCAGGGAGAGGCCGCCGAGACTTCATCAGTAGAGCCTGGCATCTTGGAGGATAAGCACAAGCACAGACTTTTTGTGTAAGAGACAAATTCCTATATTAATTTGTGAACAGCTAATTTTTGTAAACAAAAATAATTCAGCCAGCAAATGTACTTGCTTTGAGGCCAGAGGAAGAGGCCAGTATAAAGGGATGAGAAGAATAAGTCTGAGAATATGAAAGTAAACTGACTGGTGTGCTGCTGTCAACGAACGCAATTCTGAAAGAAAACTTAGTCTGATATCCAAACAGGAAGGGCAGAGCAGCCTAACCCTAGCAGAAGAGGGGGCCCAGGGCTCTCTGAAAGAAGCAGCCTGCCCTTTCCTTTGCTGGTCTGGAATAAAGTGTCTAACAGCAGCTTTCAAGTTCTAGTGGGAGAAATAAAAATAACTGGGCCATCTGACATTACCATACACACAGGTCTCTTCTAACTGTGTACTTACAATGTATTTAGAAATAAAACATCACAGCCTTCTCTGTACAGGTCAACACTTGCTAGTTGCACTGAAGTATTAGAGTAGTTACCAGCATAAAGTACAATAAGTATGTATCACATAAAATGCTGAACCAACATTTTCTGGGGCCATTTCTCTATATACAAAAATGTAAAAGCATATTAGAAAAACTTAGAATCAAATAAGCTGGTAGTGTTAGAGTTTTAAAGCATTCCCTCCCTCCCCACCATTGTCCAAAAGAGAAATCAGGGGAAAAAAAGACAAAAATCAGAGTATGAGCAGGCTGTATAATTCCTTACCTGGAAGAAAAAGTTGAATATCAAAATTAGATACAAAATACAAATGTATGACATTCAAAACACCATGGGAGGAAGTAGTAAGCAAGTTATACCAGGACACAGCATGGTTTATTTTCCACTATTAAACATATAAACAAAACTAAGAGTAAGAAAACAAGAGACAGAGAATGTAGCAAAAATGTATTTCTCTCCAACAGGATTGGCCATGATTCTTCAAAATGTATCCTCAACAGAGACAAAATGGAAGAAAAGTTTATATAGAGTTATCTTAAAGGATGTTCTAGATTTTAATTTTCTTTCGAGCAGGGTTTACCACTTTCTATTCATGTTTTGGGTTTTATTTTTAAAGACTAAATTTCTACAAATAGTATTTCCTGGGGATTAAAAGTAGAAATAAAACCCAACCAAAAGCAAAAACAAAACTTTGTGGGGGGGGGGCAGGGCAGTGGGGGGGGGGGTAAAAATTATACTCACTTTTCCATCTGAGTTTGAACAGAAAGGATGGGCTTTACCTCACTTTTTTGGGTCAGCGATTTGAAATCCATCAACTATAATTTTTACATATAGTTTGTGTTAAAGAAAAGTTAAACAACTTCCACGAACAGTAAAAGCTGTTCTTATAGGGGAAAGTAAAACATGCATCAAAAAACCAGAATAGAACCCCAGAACCCTATTGGGAGGGATGTTTGTTGCCAATGCCCAAAGCCTCACTTACTAAACATTTCTCTCATTTGACAATTTTCAAGTGATTTAGGGAACAAAAGACTCCATCAGAATGTGAAACTGTATATGAATAGTAAAGTAGAAGACTGGAGTTGTATTTACAAAGGAAAGGCATATATATGTGCATAGCACCAGATTTTTCAAGTAAGCAAGTTCAGCATCAAACTAATCCGAATCAAAATTTCACATTTGTAAACTCTCCCAATTACTTCCCCAGTCAAAAGCTGTGAAATGTGTCAGCTTGATGCTATTCACTAATGGTGTGAATGCAAAAGGTAGTTTTTCTGCAGCTAAATTGATTCAAAGTCTCAGATACCCCCAGTACAAGTGTGCTGGACTCCACTGGCTTTCCAGACCAAATTTGGAACCATCCATTTTTTCTTCTTTGAAAGTGTCTAGAGAATTCCTTCATTCATGACAATGTGTGCAACCATGCACACACACACATACTGATAATCTATACATAATTCTAATAGTCAAAGAATACTTTTTATCGGAAATTACCCAAATAAAGTGGTTTTTGCAATAATGGAACTAAAAATATTTTTTAGAGTCTCTTTAATACCATTGGTGCTTAAACATTCTATTTATTGTCTGATTTCTGGATATTTCTGGATTTTAGATTCCATAGACTTCAGATTCTGAAGGCTTGTTGAAAAAGCCAAGTTCCTCAATATGGGAAATTCTTTCTGGCTATACTTTGAGAGTTATTATTTTTCTACTTTTGAAAAAATATTTTGAATATTTTTATATATATGTATATATATTTATAATATTAACAGAATATGCCAATATGTCATATTCCAGATAAATATGACACAATCTACATCATCCCCCAATATTTTAGATATTAAAATAAGGGTAAAATTTAGAATAAGTTGTCTGACATATTTCCCAGCGTAAGTGTTCATGTAGCATATTAAAATTTAAATTAATATTTGGTTTTGTAAGCGCTCCCTGTGTACTGTATGCATCTGTTAGTGATAGAGAAAATTTTCAAATCATGGTATATTGAACCTGATTTGGCAGAAGCAGACTTGGAACGTCTCCAGCTCTCCTTCCACAAGGCTCAATAAGTCAGTCTGGGCAGTGCACACCTTAGCTTTCATTTACTCACTGCGGTCAGGCTTAGATGTACTAACATGCAATCCTAGCATAACACTGACATTTCTGAATCATTCCTCCAGGTAATAAAAAATATAGATAGATAGATAGATAGATATACATATAGAGATCCGCAGCTGTACTAATTACGTCAAATAGCAGCAGACAAGGAAAATAAGCACTTAATTGCTTGCTTCATAAGTTTTTCATTTTGTTTGCTATATTAAGTTTAAAAATTAAAAAAATATCAACTTACTATAAACAATTTAAAATATGTATAATACAACTTCATGGTCAAAACATTTGAATAATCTATGAAAACAGGAAATACTTTGATCTTACATTTGTTTAAGTTCCATACATGATTTTTCAATGTGTCTTCCAAAAGAAACCATGAAACGGTTATCTTATTTTGAGAAGTAATTTTGTTTAGGGATTTCCTCGTCACAAAAATACTTAATCACTTATTACAGGAGAAGTAAAGGAAAAAAAAAAGAAATGGGAAACAAAATGGCTTTCTCCTCACTTGTCACTCTTCTCTTTTGAAAACATTCTGTACATAAGCTATCTGGACTTTCTGAACCATTTACAAATGCATTTTCAAAAATTGAAGAAAAAGAGTTTAGAGTCTTCAAATGTTATTTTATACATGGACTATACAATACATATTGAAAGTATACACACACGTGCATGTCTTAAAGATAAGGTTCTCCAAAGGTTTTTCGACATTCCATCACCCCTGTACTTGGCGGTCTGTCACAGTTGTGTGTACTCTTGACTTGACTAGGTGTGAGGCGATCATATGCCATCTTGTACTCTTTATCAAATGCATCTGCAAAAATTCATAAGGAAATAAGGGCATTCAGCAATTTATACTCAATACTAACAACAATCAAGTTTTTGTAATATTATTACAAAAGGAGGCCAAGAAGGAATCCCTAGGTCATTTCTGCCAACTAAAGGACTACAGAAGCTTAAACAGGGACCTTAGAGTCCTTAGGATTTTATTTTTATTTTTTTAGAAAGAACATTTTAATTTTTTAAAGATTTTATTTATTTGACAGAGAGAGAGAGAGAGAGCTAGTGAGCGCACAAGTGGAGGGGAGAGACAGAGGGAGAGGGAGAAGCAGACTTGCTGCTGAACAGGGAGGGAGCTGGATGTAGAACTCGATTCATGACCCTGGAATCATGACCTGAGCTGATGGCAGACACTTAACCAACTGAGCCACCCAGGCGCCCCAGGCCTTAGCATTCTAGAGATAGATTACACAGACCAATGAAATTTCAAGTTTTAAGATGCCTTCTTTTTAAGATTCTTTTCCAAATTTAAAAATTGTGGTAAAATACATATAAAATTTAGCATCTTAATAATTTTTACAGGTTGGTGGTATTACAAACCTTCATAATGTACAACCATCACCACCTTCCATCTCCATAACTCTTTTCCTCCTGTAAAACTGAAACCTTATATCCATTAAAGGATAATTCTCCATTCTCCCCTCCCCACCCTGTCAATTACCATTCTACTTCTGTCTCTATGATTTTGACTACTCTAATAACTGTATGATTGTCTTCTTGTGACTGGCTTATTTCATTTAACATCATGCCCTCAAGGTTCATCCATGTTGTAGTATGTGCCAGAAGTTCCTTCTTTTTTAAAGGCTGTATAATATTCCATTGTATGTATAGACCACATTTTATGCTTACTCATTCATCCTTCAATGAACACAGGAATTGTTTCTACATTTTAGCTATTATGAATACTGTTGTTATGAACATGGATGTAAAGATATCTCATCCAGATCCTGCTTTTAATTCTCTGGGGTATATAACCAGAAATGTAATTGCTGGATGATATGAAAATTCTATTTTTAATTTTTTAAGGGAGTCCATTGAGTATGGTGTTAATTTTTTTTTTCATAAATGCTCTTTATCAAATTAAGGATATTCCCTTCTATTCCTAGTTTGTTGATTTTGCTAAATGCTTTTTCTGCATCTTCTGAGGTATGTGTTGTCTTTTTCTTTTTTAAGATTCTATTTTTAAGTAATCTTTACACCCAACGTGGAGCTTGAACTCACAACCCTGAAATCCAGAATCGCATGTCCTGAGTGAGCCAGCCAGGTACCCCAGAGATACGTGTGTCTTTTATTCTATTAATATGATATATTGTGGTGACTGAGTTTTGTACATTGAACCAACATTACATTCCTGGGATAAATACCAGTTGGTCGTGGAATATAAACCTTCCTAAACATTGCTGGATTTGGTTTGCTAGCATTGTGTTGAGAACTGTCAATAAGGGATATTGCTCTGTAGTTTTCCTTTCTTGTGACATCTTTGGTAATACTGGCTTCATAGAATGAGTTAGGAGGTGCTCCTTTTTCTTCTACTTTTGTAAGAGTTTATGAAGGATTAATGTTTTAGTTCAGGCTGCTACAACAGAATACCAGAGCCTGGGTGGCTTAAATGATGAACATTTATTTCTCACAGCTCTTGAGGCTGGAACATCCAAGATCAAGGCCATGGTACCATATCTGGTGTCTGATGAGAGCACTCTTTCTGGTTTTCAGATAGCTCTCTTCTCCCTATATCCTTATATGGCAGAGAAAGAGAGATGGCTCTCTCTATTAATCCCATTTTGGGGGGCTCCAACCAAATGATGTTATTGCTTCCCAAGGGTCTACTTCCAGATGCCATTACATCAGGGCTACACATGAGATAGGGCACAAACATGAAGTCCATCACAATTAGTGTTAACCTTTCTTTAAACGTTTGACAGAACTCACCATCTGGCCCTCGGTTTTTCTTTCTGGGGAGCTTTCTGATTACCAATTCACTCTACTGTTACAGCTCTGTTAAGGTTTTCTATTCTAGAGTCAGTTTTGTAGTTTATGTCTTTGCAGGAATTTGCCTATCTCTTCTGGTTATTGAATTTATTGGCATATGATTATTTGTTATACTACCTTATAATTCTTTTTGTTAATGGAAGGGCAGTAGGAATATCCCCTCTTTCATTCCTGACTTCATTAATTTGAGTCTTCTCTTTTTTTCTCTTAGTCTAAATGAAGATCAATTTTATCAATCTTTTCAAAAAACCAACTTTGATTCTGATGAGTTTCTCCATCTTTAAAAATAGTTTTCCCTATTTTTCTCTATTTCATTTATTTCAGCTGTAATATTTATTATTTCTTTTCTTCTGCTTGCTTTGGGTTCAGTTTGCTCTTCTTTATCTGTTTCATCAGGTAGAAGGTTACGTAGGTATCTACATATAAGTTCCTACATGATTAATTTTCCAGTCGAACATTAAAATCATTAGGCAAGTTTCTTATTTTTAATAGTTTCTAGTGTTTCACAACCATTACAGTTAAAAAACAAATATTCAGGGCCTCTGGGTGGCTGAATTGGTTTAAGCATCTGACTCTTGATTTTGGCTCAGGTCATGACCTCAGGGCCACGAGACTCAGCCCCAATTCCATCTCTGCATTGGATGTGGAGCCTGCTTAAGAGTCTCTCTCCCTCCCTCTGCCCTGGCCCCCATCCACGCACAGGCACGTGCTCTCTCTCTAAAAAACCAAAAAACCAAAAAAACACACACACACAAAAAAAAACCCACCTGAAAAAAGAAAAACCCCAAAACCAAAAAAGCACAAACATTTACAACATTCTGCTCAAAGCCCTCTGGCTGCAATTTGAACCCATTCATTGTTTTCCGCTTTTTAATAGAGAGGGCAGCTCAACACATTCATACAGTATTTATTTACAAACAAAATTACAGGTTAAACACACTTACGCTTCCATTAGCCTTCTTTATCTAATAGTCCTTACTTCTAAGTAAGTTTTACCTTTCTTACTGGAACTTGTCCAGACTTTTCCAACTTTATTTCAACTAGGAAATCTATGGCTTAAGGTAACTTCTGAGTACAATGTTCCTTGGTTGTATTTCTCTGGGCCATATACATATATATATTTTCAAACAAAGATACCAAACACACATCTTTACTGGGCTCAGATTTATAGCTAAAATTTTTAAAAGCCATTTTAGTGTAAGGCCAATTTCCAATTCCTAACTCTTAAATGAGCAGATTTATTTTCTTCCTAATCAAATCAGTCTCTTTTTCCTTTTTTTTTTTAATTTTTAGTTTATCTACTTATTTTTTAGTAATCTCTACATCCAATGTGGGGGCTTGAACTCATGACCCCGAAGATCAAATGTCACATGCTCTTCCCACCCAGCCAGCCAGGAGTCCCTCTTTGTTCTTTAAATGTTAGTTTTGTTTAAAATATCACACTTAAGCCACCACCCGGTTTCACTTGTATTATTGCATTAGCTTCTTTTTTTTTTTTTTTTTAAAGATTTTATTTATTTATTTGACGGACAGAGATCACAAGTAGGCAGAGAGGCAGGCAGAGAGAGAGAGAGAGAGGGAAGCAGGCTTCCTGCGGAGCAGAGAGCCCGATGCGGGGCTCGATCCCAGGACCCTGAGATCATGACCCGAGCCGAAGGCAGCAGCCCAAACCACTGAGCCACCCAGGCGCCCCTGCATTAGCTTCTTAATTGTCCTTTTCACTATCCACTGGGTTCCCACCCAATTTATTCTCTATAGATTAGAAATCCTGATAAAACATATATTCCATCATGTCTCTTTCCTGCTTAAGAATCCCCCAGATGGTAGCACCTGGGTGGCTCAGTGGGTTAAAGCCTCTGCCTTTGGTTAAGGTCATGATCCCAGGGTCCTGGGATGGAGTCCCGCATTGGGAATATCTGCTCAGCTGGGAGCCTGTCTCCCAGTCCCCCTCTGCCTGCCTCTCTGCCTACTTGTGATCTCTGTCTGTCAAATAAATAAATAAAATCTTAAAAAAAAAAAAAAAAAAAAGAATCCCCCAGATGTTTCCCACTGCACTGAGGTTCCATCCAAAAAACCTGGCAGCACCTGTTAGATGGTATGATTTAGTCCCCGCCTGCTTCTCTGGGCCCATTTCACTCCACACTCCACCTTTTCTCTTTGAATCCTGTCTTCCCTGGCCTTTCAGTTACTCAAAAATGCTAGACTCTTCACTTCAGGGTCTTCTTGCAAACTTCAAAGTTTGTTTGTTTTCTCCCCCACTCATATTCTGGCTAAATTCTCAACTTAGTGCCATTTCCTCTGAAGCCTTCCTTATTTTTAAACTTCTCTGGCCCTGAGGTCCCTTAGACTTTGTTCCCAGACACATTCTCCACTCTCTTTCCTGGTCACAATGTACTTTAAGTACTTTCTCCCTATAGTCTGGTCTGCCTCTCAGCAGAAGCCTCCAGAAATAAACCTTTTAACATCCAGCTTCTCCCTCCATCAGTCCATCCTAATTCCAATTATTTACTCATTTATATTTGTTTTCAAGTTGCTTCCCCCTCCCCATCCTATTACTGTTCTAGTCTCCAATCCTTCTTGGGTTTCTTTTTTTTTTTAATTTAATTTTTATTTTTATTTTTGATAAATATGTAATATATTTTTTCCCCAGGGGTACAGGTCTGTGAATCGCCAGGTTTACACACTTCATAGCACTCACTGTAGCACATACCCTCTCCAATGTCCATAACCCCACCCCCCTTCTCTCAATCCCCCTCCCCCCAGCACCCTCAGTTTGTTTTGTGACATTAAGAGTCACTTATGGTTTGTCTCCCTCCCAATCCCATCTTGTTTCATTTATTCTTCTCCTACCCCTTTAACCCCACATGTTGCATCTCCAACATCACCAAAGGCAAGGGAAGCAAAGGCAAAAATGAACTATTGGGATTTTATCAAGATCAAAAGCTTCTGCACAGCAAAGGAAACAGTTAACAAAACCAAAAGACAACTAACAGAATGGGAGAAGATATTTGCAAATGACATATCAGATAAAGGGCTAGTGTCCAAAATCTATAAAGAACTTAGCAAACTCAATACCCAAAGAACAAATAATCCAATCAAGAAATGGGCAGAGGACATGAACAGACATTTCTGCAAAGAAGACATCCAGATGGCCAACAGACACATGAAAAAGTGCTCCATATCACTCGGCATCAGGGAAATACAAATCAAAACCACAATGCGATATCACCTCACACCAGTCAGAATGGCTAAAATCAACAAGTCAGGAAATGACAGATGCTGGAGAGGATGCGGAGAAAGGGGAACCCTCCTACACTGTTGGTGGGAATGCAAGCTGGTGCAACCTCTCTGGAAAACAGCATGGAGGTTCCTCAAAATGTTGAAAATAGAACTGCCCTATGACCCAGCAATTGCACTATTGGGTATTTACCCTAAAGATACAAACGTAGTGATCCAAAGGGGCACGTGTACTCGAATGTTTATAGCAGCAATGTCTACAATAGCCAAACTATGGAAAGAACCTAGATGTCCATCAACAGATGAATGGATCAAGAAGATGTGGTATATATACACAATGGAATACTATGCAGCCATCAAAAGAAATGAAATCTTGCCATTTGCGACAACATGGATGGAACTAGAGCGTATCATGCTTAGTGAAATAAGTCAAGCGGAGAAAGACAACTATCATATGATCTCCCTGATATGAGGAAGTGGTGATGCAACATGGGGGCTTAAGTGGGTACGAGAAGAATAAATGAAAGAAGATGGGATTGGGAGGGAGACAAAACATAAGTGACTCTTAATCTCACAAAACAAACTGAGGGTTGCTGGGGGGAGGGGGTTTGGGAGAAGGGGGTGGGATTATGGACATTGGGGAGGGTATGTGCTTTGGTGAGTGCTGTGAAGTGTGTAAACCTGGTCATTCACAGACCTGTACCCCTGGGGATAAAAATATATGTTTATAAAAAAAAAAAAAAAAAAAAAAAAAAAGAAATGGGCAGAAGACATGAGCAGACATTTCTGCAAAGAAGACATCCAGATGGCCAACAGACACATGAAAAAGTTCTCCATATCACTCGGCATCAGGGAAATACAAATCAAAACCACAATGAGATATCACCTTACACCAGTCAGAATGGTTAAAATTAACAAGTCAGGAAATGATAGATGCTGGCAAGGATGCGGAGAAAGGAGAACCCTCCAATACTGTTGGTGGGAATGCAAGATGGTGCAACCACTCTGGAAAACAGCATGGAGGTTCCTCAAACTGTTGAAAATAGAACTACCCTACAACCCAGCAATTGCACTACTGGGTATTTACCCTAAAGATACAAATGTAGTGATTCAAAGGGGCACGTGCATCTGAATGTTTATAGCAGCAATGTCTACAATAGCCAAACTATGGAAAGAACCTAGATGTCCATCAAAAGATGAATGGATAAAGAAGATTTGGTATATATACACAATGGAATACTATGCAGCCATCAAAAGAAATGAAATCTTGCCTTCTTGGGTTTCTAAATTCTCCCTGGGCATCCACTATGGGGCTACACAGGAAGTGATAGTTTTCTGAGGGCAGCCAACATATACAGACTGTCCAGAGCTTTGCACCCAGAGAAGACCAAAAAGGACAGGTCCTAAGAACTCAGATGTTTCCAGAAACCTTCAAAGAATTGGCAAAGGAAGTTACTATCAGGTCTGTCTTCAAAAAGTCAGAGGAAAAGGGCTCTCAGACTCATGAAATGGCAAACTCCTTTAAGGTATCAGTAAATAGTACCTATATAATAATCTCCAAGCAGTTCTAATAGAGGAGGAGTAAAATTTTGCATGGGATTTAGGGTCAGGAAAGAAGTGTATTTGTAAATTTGGCTCTGGTTGGGGAAGGGGTGCAAGGATGAGGAAATTCACAGCACCACTCAGGGGGCATGTGATGCTTGTTTCGGCTAGAGCAAAGTGAATGACAGATTCCTGAGATAAAAGAAAACCCTTTTATACTTTCCCTCTCTCACCATTATTTTAGGGGGTCAGGACATTATTTTATTTTTTAAAAGATTTTTATTTATTTATTTGAGAGAGAGAGAGAGAGAGACAGAGAGCATGAGAGGGGAGAAGGTCAGAGGGAGAAGCAGACTCCCCATGGAGCTGGGAGCCCGATGGGGGACTCAATCCTGGGACTCTGGGATCATGACCTGAGACGAAGGCAGTCACTTAACCATCCGAACAACCCAGGCACCCAGGACATTTATTCTAAAGTTTAACTAAATTTGACTTTTCTGTAAAATGTGCTCAGGAAAGGTTAACCGTTTTAGATAGTGAGTACATAAAAAATACTACCCCTTACCTAGTAGTTTCATTCTGTAAGATGCTTGCCATCTCACCCACACATATCATTGCTTCTGGATTCTACAAGCTCTCTTTTGGCATCAAGACTGACAAGTCCCAGTGACACAGGTCACCATTGGTCAGAAGGCACCTGATACCCCTTGAGATTCCCAGTTAGTGATGGCTGCTCTAAGCCCTCTAATTCCCTCACTAACTCTTACTCTTTCCCACTTGCTAATGAACTTGTTGGGAAGCCAGCACCACAGGGAGTGCCCTTGTTCCCTATTCATGTTCCATATGGTCTGGCTGAGCGACTTGTAACAGGGCACATAAGCTTATTACATACTGTCATCATTGTGAGGGGCGCCTGGGTCGGTTGAGGGTCTGACTCTCTCAGTTTCAGCTCAGGTCATGAGCTCAGGGTCCTGGGATCAAGCCCTGTGTCCTGTTTCATGCTCAGTTGGGAATCTATTTCCCTCCCTCTCCCTCTGCCCCTCTGTGAGATTTCTCTCTTTCAAATAAGTAAATAAATCTTTAAAAATCTAAAAAAAAAAAAAGAAGGAAACCTCTCCCTCTGCCCCTCTGTGAGATTTCTCTCTTTCAAATAAGTAAATAAATCTTTAAAAATCTAAAAAAAAAAAAGAAAGAAAGAAAGAAAGCCAACCAAAGTGTTGACTAGCGCTAAATAACCAGATATGTTTTTGTTAAGACAGTATACAATCACCTAAAAACTATGGCTTATTACATATTCTCTCTTTAACTGGGAGTGGGTTTACTTAAGCAGGGCACCCACATTAGGTACCACTCAACATCAGAGGACTTAAATATGTATCATTGTCACTTTCATCAACTTATTTACATTATAACTTTTTTTTTTTTTTATTTGACAGACAGAAATCACAAGTGGGCAGAGAGGCAGGCAGAGAGAGAGAGGAGAAAGCAGGCTCCCTGCTGAGCAGAAAGCCCGATGCCGGGCTCGATCCTAGGACCCTGGGATCATGGCCTGAGCCAAAGGCAGAGGTTTTAACCCACTGAGCCACCCAGGCGCCCCTACATTATAACTTTTCAGACAAAATGCCTAAACTCTGCTCCAATCTCTCAATGTCTAACAGCCACCCCTTTCTTCTTTCCTTTCTATCAGGGGCTATTCCTGCCCTTTCCTGAGACTTGGAAGTGGCAACTTAAACGGAGCCCAGCACAATCACTGGGAGAAGGAGATGGCCAATCAAAATAGTCTGGGATCTCTTGAAATAGATAGCTACCTTACATCCCTTCTGAAATGACAGCAGTCCCTAACTCATAGGACTTTTGGGAGAATTACAGGAGATAATACTTGGGAAATACTTGCTACAGTGTCAGACACACAGTAGTCTTCAAAAAATGTTAGCTTTTATCATTTATCATTACTATTACTAATATGACCAAAGTATCTATTACATTAAATTAAAAAAAACAGAGAAAGAATTCTTCTAATACATTAATATAATATTAAAATAATAATAAATAATATTAAAATAATACTAAAGACTACCAATACAAAAATACTTTGAAAATAATACCATGACATATAAACATTACATGTTAGATATTACAGTAGATTACCTATATCAATGTTTTCTCTTCCCAGGGCTACAAGCGAGAGAAATAGTATTTCTCTATACAAACTCCTAGGGGGGGAAAGGAGTGGAGAAGATATTACTATTCATATAATCTCTATATTCTGTACAAAAATACTGATGCTAATAAAAGCATGAAGTAATCAAACAAATTACTAAGCCAATAATATGTATCTGCTTAGAGGAACAATATATTCATTTAAGACAGACTTACCTCTGTCTTTTAAAATGAGGACATTTATTCAATGTCTCTAAAATTTGACTCATTGGTCCATAAACATCATTCATTTTAATGCTCTTTACCATATTTTTCAATAGTTCCTGGTTAAATGAATTATCACCTTTTTGCAATAAATGGACCATTGGATACTTTTGGGCTGTGAAAGAACAAAAGAACAGATGAAGGGAAATGTTCTATGTATAAAGGACAGAAAATTAAGCAGCAACTGATAGTTATTCAAGAAGTTACAAAGCACTAAAAGCAAATTAAGGGCAATAGATAAAGGAACAGAAATCTAAGAATGAGAAAGGAAAAAAGGGAAAAAAATAAGACACATAATGATGAAAACAGACTTAAAGTTTTCTGTGGCCTCAAACAGACAAAAACTAAAAATACAGTTTTCCTTAAGACAGCCCGTGGAGGAAATTCTCAATCAGCAGCCTGGGATGGGAACAAACAAATATGTAAAAAGAAGAAACCAGGACAAGCAATGGGCTAAAAGCGAACTCCACAAAACATAACCCCCTCCAGCACATACACAGCACCACTCAAACAAAACAAAACAAAAAAAACCCCCACAAAAAACCCCTTGGCCTCCATGGAAGATTGCACTAAAAACATCAAACTTAACACTCACTCTCAAACAAAAGAGTACGATTTTGACCTGTAAGACAAAAAGTAGTAAAGTAAAATAGAAGTTAGTTATACATGAGTTTACTATTGCTAAATAAAGTAAGCAGAGATTACTCTTACACACATGAAGTCAGCATTCTATGAGAGCACTCACTGTGGGCATTCCAGAGGATGTACAAGGGTTGTCCCGGATCTTGATGTAATTTCATATTGTCCCATAACATTTGTATTAAAACATATTTACTATCCTCAGACATACAGTGGCGAGGAATCTGTGTTAAAGAACAAAGAGATATTCATTAATGATCCTTACCTGATAAGATTTTGTAAATAACTTATAAAGATCCTTATAAATATATTTTTAGGATATATATGTACAAGAGAAAAAGGAGAACAGAAAATGACTGGTTTGTATGCATTTTATCTCTACTGAAGGAAGATGGGCTGAATTGAGAAGCTAATGATCTCTGAAGTAGATTTTTTTTTTTTTAAAGATTTTATTTATTTGATAGAGAGAAATCACAAGTAGACGGAGAGGCAGACAGAGAGAGAGAGGGGAAGCAGGCTCCCTGCCGAGCAGAGAGCCCGATGCGGGACTCGACCCCAGGACCCTGAGATCATGACCTGAGCCGAAGGCAGCGGCCCAACCCACTGAGCCACCCAGGTGCCCCTGAAGTAGATTTTTTTTTTTAAGATTTTATTCATTTATTTGAAAGAGAGAGAGAGCACAAGCAGGGGGAGTGCCAGAGGGAGAAGCAGACTCCCTGCATGCAGAGCAGAGAGCTCGATGCGGGGGTCAGTCCCAGGACCCTGGGATCATAACCCAAGCTGAAGGCAGACATGTAACCACCAACTGAGCCATCCAGGTGCCCCCTCTGAAGCAGCAGGTTTAATCAAATACTTAGATCAGTTAAAAGGGCACCATGAATCCAGGAGCCTCATTCTACATCAGACCGAGACCCTACCCTAGATAACTCACTGAGTTAACCTCTTGGTCAAACATCGGTCATGTGCGGAAAATCCCAAACCGCATGCACAATCACAGACATGAGTACAAGTAGGCACAAAAAGTTCCTTAACTTGGAGATGTTGCAATTTAGTGGTGGTGATACATATGAAGAAATAAACACTTTTATAGAACAATGGACCAAAAATACAAGTAAACATAATAACCTATCTAGATGTTAAGCAAAAACTCAGAGAAAAGGACTGAGGAGAATGGTAGCACATGACTGAGCTAGGAATTATAGACATCCTCCTAAAAATGTGTAAGGCTTGTTTTGAAAGAGGTATGAGACATGAGTGGAGCCATAGCACAAACTCTTCTCATTAAAGTCATTGACAGTTTCTTCTTGAGATTATAACCAAAACACAGCCCATTTTGTGTCAATTTTACAAGAAGGCCACAAAACATGATTATATCTTACTGCTAGGCTGTAAGAAGAAAAACTATCTGTAAATGCAAAGAAAATAATTTTATTGATCTAATGATTCAGATGGTTATTTTAAAAACCTAGCATAAAAATTACTTTTTTGTCATTCAGAATATGCAAATATTACAATGGTGACAGTAGCATTGCCTTTTAGTTAATTTTTATTTTCATACCTTTGAATACTTGTTACAATGCTCGGAAGAAAGAATCAGTCCGGGTAAGTTACTGGGTAAGTCAAGACGTCTAAAATACCACACCAGGTTCCAAAACACGATTGGATGGTGGTCCACGAAGTCTGCCACTGTTATTGCATGGTCGCCTTCATTTTCCAGTAAGCTTTCAAGCTCCTTCCACACCACTAAAGGACTAAGATATGGAACAGTGATAGGATCTGGACTGGGGAGGTGCCACTCTAATCCTAAAGAATCCTGTTGAATAAATTAAAAAAACAAAAAAATGAAAAACACAAGATTGATTATACTAAATCAATTTTTAAAATTCCTGTCAATGATTTCCATATAAATAGAAAATACTAGAATTGTATCATGGCCCTAGAACTCTTCTTGATGCATTATAATATCAAAGCTCATAAGACTATATAGGACAACAGGAACAGAATCAAATGTAAATCATCAATGTTCAAATAAAAAAAAAACACCAAAATACATACAGTAGCTCCTTGTAAAGTAGTTGGCAGGCTGCCTGTAGGAATGAGCTTCTGGCCTCTAGTGTCTTCCTTATCCAAGGGGCCGTAAGTACTAACACTCCTGGCCATTGGAAATATTGGACATTTTGACACAGCTGTTTTTGATCTATCAGCAGGTATCTGAATGCTTCGGGCACACGTATTTTCCAGCAGTTTAGATTTGCTTGGGCATTGAAAAAAGGAAAAAAAAAAAGCATATCATTGTCTAGATTTACTTTATTTCTTTCTTTTTTTTTTTTTTTTAAAGATTTTATTTATTTATTTGACAGACAGAGATCATAAGCAGGCAGACAGGCAGAGAGAGGGAGAGGAGGAAGCAGGCTCCCTGCAGAGCAGAGAGCTCGATGCGGGACTCGATCCCAGGACCCTGAGATCATGACCTGAGCCGAAGGCAGCGGCTTAACCCACTGAGCCACCCAGGCGCCCCTAGATTTACTTTATTTCATCCAGAACATCCAGCTCTTTAGACTCAGAGCTGGATGCATACCAAAGTAAATCAAATGAAGATGTTCATCAGAAGTTGGCTGGGGAACAGGATATATTTTTAAGTAGTCTAATCATATTAAATTTCCTATTTATCCAGTGAACTTTAAGTATTCCAAAGTCATTCATTTATCAAAACAGTTAATGGACAACTTTTATGTGTCAGGAACTCCAGTAGGCCCAGGGGATATAAAGCAGAGAAAAGAGGCACCTCTTCCTTCAGGAGTCACAAGCTAGTGGACCCAGCCAGAGAAAGGGCTCCACTAAACCTACCATCACACAGATTTACAGCTGTGCTGCCTAGGCACTCAGGATCAAACAGGTAGGGCATGCCAGCTGGCCTGTACCTCGGATATTTTCCTGCACATGCAGTTACCATTTTGACTTCACCTGCCCCATTATGAATGTGGTGTCTCTGGCATTTCTCCAAAATGGAGTCAATTTCTGCATTTGTTTTAAGTGTAAATTCACTTATACTAGGCTTACTGTAAAGTCTTACTTTGACTTTACAGTTCCTCTATCACTTTAAATGCCTTCTCAGATTATTAGATATTCCAAAGTAGAAGTAAGTTAGGACTGACTTAAGTTCTAAAGAGACAGGGATGAGAAAAAAATGTTCACGGTGAACTTCAAGTGTTCTATAGAATATTTACTTTTTTTTAATTTTTATTTTTTTTTTAATTTTTTATTTTTTTAAAGATTTTATTTATTTATTTGACAGAGAGAGATCACAAGTAGGTAGAGAGGCAGGCAGAGAGAGAGGAAGGGAAGCAGGCTCCCTGCTGAGCAGAGAGCCCAATGCGGGACTCGATCCCAGGACCCTGAGATCATGACCTGAGCCGAAGGCAGCGGCTTAACCCACTGAGCCACCCAGGCACCCTTTTTTTTTTTTTTAAAGTAGGTTCCACATTCAATGTGGGGCTTGAACTCATGACCCTGAGATCAAGAGTCACATGCTCTACCCACTGAGCCAGTCCAGGTGTTCCAGGTGTTATTTTTACTTTTAAAACAGTAGTAAACATTATCCTATAAGAATTATACAGCTTAAACTCTGGGGATTCATAAAGCATAAACTGTAACTGTTTAAACATTTAGATTATTAGAGAATTTTAATACTATTTTAATTAGGGAAATAACTTCAGATTATAAGTTTATTATACATGGAAATTTGAGAGAGCACATGTGCGTGCAAGCAAGGCAGAGGGAAAGGGAGAGAGAGAATCACAAGCAGACTCCACGGCCCAGTGCAGAGCCTGATGTGGGGCTCAACCCTATGACACCGAGATCACGGGCTCAGCCGAAATCAAGAATCGGAAGCTTAACCAACTGAGCCACCCGGGCGAGACTAGAAATTTTAAATGGTCAGCTGATTTTTCTGTTATTTTCAGAAACATGTGCAATACATGTTAAAACACCGTTCCACAGAATTATAATTACCTATTGAGATCAAAATTCCCTTGAACAGAAATAACAGATGTGTCAAGACCAGATGCTGATGTTGAGATACAAGACTGCCTTGTCTGAGTTGAAAAAGAGGATGGAAAATGCATATTTTCTGTAGATGGGCTTGACTTCAGAAAGTATCTGCAATGTGAATTAAAGGAAGTTTTTGAGAAAAGAGATATTCTAGTAAATACAATCCTTAAACATGAAGGAAAAAGAAAGCACAAATCATTACCTTCCAGGCCGTCTTAAATCTCTTATTTCAATATTCAGAAAGGGCAAGAAAAGATTGCCACAAAATGGGCATGTAGTATTGAGATTTGAATCATCTGCTGTCCAGCCAGCCATGATTTCCTCATCATGGACAAGACAATCACATGTTCTACACCGAGAGCAACTTGAGATAAGAACCTATGGGAGAAAACAACACTTTACAAAGTGAGCCTGTTGGAGATATTATGAATTAAAAACCACTTCAATCCATAAGTCTATTAGAAAACTGTAAGTCAGAAGGATTCAGAATTTACAAGCAAACAAATAAACAAACAAAAATAGATTACATTCAGCTAAATTGATTTCAAAGTTTTTACCTGAAAGAGAAACTTGCACTTAAGAAAGGGAACCTTACTATTATAATTACTATAAAACCTGCCATGGTTTTATTAGTGAAAAAGCAAATCCAAGCATTAATTTACTAATATCCAAAATAGGTATTTGTAATTACATATTATGGGTCTGTGTGCTACTCATAGTGTAGTCACCAGACAAGTGTGGGTCCACAAACTCTTTTTGATTTGTGTTAAGTAAAGAAATTGAGAAGAGGACTTAGAAACCCTTAAAGAAATTGGTCATTGCTGCAATATCTAAGTTTGTGATCAAGACACATTTTCACAAGAGTAGCAACCAGGACAGATTGGAAATTAAAAACCCCAACAAAACCCTGGTCTGTCACTAAAGACAGTTTAAGAAGTGTTGCTATAGATGAATGTAAATGCTGTCATTACATGAATAAAATACAGAAATTCCTGAAGCCATGAGAAACTTGGGTCAACTGTAATATCTGTGCTCATAGTTATTTCCCAGCTACATGCAAATCTATTTTCCAAATTTAGGCAAACTGGTCTGAAGAAGCAACAACACTCAAAAATGTATTTGGAAGCAATTTTTTTCTTTTTTTTTTTTTTTTTTTTTAAGATTTTATTTATTTGACAGAGAGAGACAAAGTGAGAGAGGGAACACAAACAGGGGGAGTGGGAGACGGAAAAGCAGACTCCCTTTGGAGCAGGGAGCCTGATACAGGACCCTGGGATCATGACCTGAGCCGGACGCAGACGCTTAATGACTGAGCCACCTAGGCACCCCTGGACGCAATTTCTATACAAAAGTTAGGGAAAACTTTTAAACTGTAAAAACATAACTTTTTCATTGTGAGAAAAAAAGATACACAGCAGCATCTCCAGCAGATAACCACATCAAACTGACACAAGAAATGAAAAACATGATGGGGAATGGGGACATAAATGCCAGAACACTCCATGTCCTCTCATCACAAAAGTGTGTCTGCATAGCAGAATTGGTTTTTAAGAGGTTCAAATGTGAAATAAAAGTTCAAAAAGAACACAGAGATAATAAGGGAAACTAGAAATACTGAAAATGGAAATGCTTTTGTACGCTGATAAATCCCAGAAGAAGTATGGGACTTTCCTAAACAGAGATGAAGTAGTATGACTTCAGTATTCTGAAATACTGGAGATTTTAAATTTATTCAGCTACAATATACATTCTGACATTTTCAGATGCTACATATTTAACTTTTTATTACTTTGCCCCTGACCCTAAATACTTAGGGAATATAAGTTCTAGGAGGGAGTAGCGTAAGGAATAAAGGAAGACGCTCTTTGGATTAAAACCGTACCTCCATTGCATAGTTCTGGAAGATATTTGTATTACTTGTGTTGCAGGAAGATGCCACTTCTGCTTTCCCAGGTAAGGCAAACTTTGACAGGGATCCTGTTCATTATTAGAAAACAAGCAAAACCATTACAATTAATGAGAAAGGATATGAAAATCTTTTTTTTTTAAAAGGATTTTATTTATTTATTTGACAGAGATCACAAGTAGACAGAGAGGCGGGCAGAGAGAGTGGAGGAAGCAGGCTCCCTGCTGGGCAAAGAGCCCGATGTAGGGCTCAGGGCTTGATCCCAGGACCTGGGATCATGACCTAAGCCGAAGGCAGAGGCTTTAGCCCACTGAGCCACCCAGGTGACCCATGAAAATCTTTTCTACCTCTGTAAATTCTCTGACAAAATGTACAACTGTTCTACTCAAAATAGCAAAGGTAATTTAGGGGAAAAACAAAAAAGGCATGCATTTTTGTTCTGAGTACAAACTCAAGGAAATGTGCTCTGATTCTACGGCTTCCCACATGCGAGGGGGCGGGAAACCCTAGCCTCATTACTCACTTATGAAGTAGTCTTGGGTACAGGCTACTCACTTATGAAGTACTTTGTGGGTACAGGCTACAAGGCATTCCAGTTATTTTTAATTACTAATTTGCAGTTTCTCTTTTTCCATGTTTAAAATATAAGAATGTACTTAGTTCTAAAGTCTAAAACATATAAAATAGCTAATTTCAGTTCCAATCATAAAAAGATTTACTGGCAATTCTCTATGTTTTCACGATCTTTTAAGATGTGGTACAGCAATCTTGTTCTGAAACATGAGGAATTTCCAGATATATTCTTAAGAGTAATGGATATTAGTAGGTATTAAAACGATGGCAACAACAAAAAGTAAGGGGAGTTCTGTGGTCAAATCAATTGTTGACAGTGGCTATATCTTGTTAATAAAACTGGGAGGTAACCTATACTTTTTCTTTCTCTTTTTTCTCAGAGTTACTAAATGTTACGAATGAACACTTATATTTTTATAAAGTAAGGGTAAAAAAAGTAAGTAATGGGATAAATTGCCAGTCCACAAGAAATAAAGAAGACAGGAAAAAGCATGCTAAACACCAATGTATGTGGGAAACAAGGCAGAAGAAAAATTATCAAATTTCCTTACTACTTGCAGCCCATTGACAAGTCCTTGAGGTGGGCAGAGTGACATTCCTCTAAGGACTCAACTTCCTGGATGGTGACACTTTGCTAGGGCAAAAGGCAATCCCACCCGACCCCCAGCCCCCCACCCCATCCTGTAAGTCTACATTAACATACAAAAATTCCTTTGGAAACTTCCTTTATCTTTCCCCCAGCCCCCAGATACATGTTGGCAATTATCCCCCAAGTATATGACCCACTGATACACATCTGAAGGGTCTCACTGAGTAAGGGACAGGAGGGGCTAGGTAGGGAGAGATAGGCAGGGGGCTATGTGATCAGGCTCACAGTAATCCCAGAAATGCTGAGGCATAAGGAAACCAGAGATAAGGGAACAAACCAGACCACCCTGTCCTGGGCATCAGAGGTGAGGTCTTTAATGGCAGTAACATTGTGAACAAGAATAACCAGAGCCCAAAGAAGAAGTAAGCCATTAAAGATGTTATCACCAGTCCTTATTCAAACCAAGATGTCACAAGAATGTTAAGGCATGTTAGCGGAGGCCCATACTGGCAAACCTGGCGGGACCCACCTCATTCCTGAGAGCTTTTTTTGTATAACCACTTAATAAAACTTTTTATCACTTTACTCACTCCCCTTTGTCCACAAGATTCATTCTTCAACTCGTGAGAAAGGAACCTAGCTCTCCCTCTTCACAATCATAGGGATGCAATCAGCATGATCCGGAGGAATGCCCTGATTGCTTCAGTAAATAAATGACAATGGGAAAAGAAGATAGCTCTAGAGGACCACCACTGGTCCTAGGCCGGCTTCACAGATGGGTTGAGAGGGACAGAGAGGGCTGAAGCCTCCAACAACCTGTAATCTGCTTACAGCTGGTGGAACTGCAGTACCTTCCCTGGATGGTTCCCCACAACCCTCTGTAATCCTTCTCTGCTAAAGCTAGTTCAGAATTGCTTTCTTGTACCTTCTATCAGCCTTGACTAATGAAATCATTTATGTGGGGAGCCTCCCTTTCACAATCTGGAGCACAGAATATTCACTTTAATAAATATGAATCAGGTTATGAGGTTTATTTCTTAGCACAACAAATTGTTCTTGTAAGTTTAAAAAAGGGGTGAGGGAGCTAATCACCTGATTTCTTCATGAATGGATGACAAGAGGGAGAAAAAGAGAGAACAAAGAGGAAGTTAACAGACATATTAGCCAAATGCAACAAGTGGACCTTATCAGGATCCCAACTGAATAAGCCACCTATAAAAGGAGATTTATGAGATAACTGTGAAAATTTAAATTAAATATTTGATATGAAATTTTATATTGATCAAAACATTAAAAAATGTAATAGCATTACAATTATGTTTTAAAAATATGAATGAGTCACAAAGGATATATACTGTACATGTTCCAAACAGAACATGCTAACACATAGTGTTAGAAGAGAATGTTTATCCATGAGGGGGCAGTGACCAGATGTGTGCATGAGAGGAGGTTCTGGATATTGTCAGCATTCTGTTTTTTGATCTAAGTGCTGGTTACTCAGATGTCCTCAATTTCTGAAATGTATTTACATACATAAAAGTGTACACATTACATGCATAGCATTAATAAAATTAAAAGTAAGTTTATCAAATACATAATTTTTTTTAATTGTTAAAATTTTTTTTTGAAAAGAAAAACCACTGACCCACAATGACATCACTCAGGCTGAGTTCCCAACTGGGGCTTAACACCTAATCTAACTGCAGTTTCAACTTGCTCAGAGTAGTCAGTCAGGAATTTTCTGGCCAGTGTCTGGGAGTCTGCCACATGCATCCCTCCATCATGCAAAGTAAGATAAAGCAATCTGCATGATAAGACCCCTTGCATTTCCCCCTAAGGGAAAGTGACTTTGCCTGGAATATCTTTCTCTTTTGCTAATAACTTTCTTACCTCATCCTTCTTCTATAAAAACCTTCCATTTTGTACAGTTTTTGGGGCTCCCCTCTTGGGATGCTGCCTGTTTCATCAATTGTTAGTAAAGCTAGTTAGATCTTCAAATTTATTTGGTTGAATTCCATTTTTTAAACAATATAAAACATTAAAGTCCTTATATTTTAGAGTTACATATGGAAGTATTGATGAATAAAATTATATGCTGTCTGGTATTTACTTTAAAATAATCCACTGGGCAAGGAAAAAATAGTGGGACTATAGGAGAGGGAAAGATTAAACAAGATTGGCCGTTTGTTGATAACTGTTGCAATTGGGTAAAGGGTAAATGGGGGTTCATTGGGCTATTCTTTCCACTTCTGTGTACATTTGAAAGTCCCTACAATAAAGGCTTTTTTTTTTTTTTTAAGATTTTTATTTATTTATTTGACAGAGAGAGAAAGAGATGCAGCGAGAGAGGGAGAATCAGGCTTCTCACCAAGCAGGGAGCCAGATGCACTGCTAGGTCCCAGGACCCGGCCCGGGATCATGACCTGAGCTGAAGGTCATGAAGCTTAATGACTGAGCCACCCAGGTGCCCCAATAAAAGCTTTTTGAAAGTACAAAGGTGCACATCAAAAAATATTATAGTGAATCCATTCCTCACACCATATCCTAGGATACATTTCAAATGGATTAAATATCTAAATCGGGAGTCAAATGCACTTGTGTACGGAAGCTAAGAATGGTTTTTACATTAGTTAGAAAAAGAAAATGATAAAGAATATGTGACAGAGAGGTGTGTGGCCCACAAAACCTAAAATATTTAAGATACAGTCCTTTTCACAGGAGGTTTATTGATCTCAGAAAATGCTAAAAAGAAAACCAAAGAAGTGTCAGAAGAAAGCACTGGTGAGCCTAGGGAAGGGGACATTTTTCCTAATATCTCCAAATCCAGAAGCAGGAGGGAAGTACTGATAAATTTGATGACATAAAATTAAAAATTTCTGTGTGGCAAACCCCCCCCCCCAAAACCCCAAACAACAACAACAACAAAAAAAACAACGCACAAAAACTTGACAAAATTGGAGAAAGTATCTGGCAATTATATGAGACTATATATTGCTATATAAGAACTAATAAAACTTTTTTTAAAAAAGGGCCAACAAGTGACAAAGGTAGTCCACGGAAAAAGAAATACAAATAGTCCTTAAACATATAAATAGTTACTCAACTTACAAGAGGAATATAAATGAAAACTAAACTGAAATACAGTCCTCATTGATCAGGTGGCAAAAATCCCAAAGTCTGCCAACATATTTTGTTGACATGCTGTGAGGAAATAGGTATTCTTATATACTGCCACTGGGAATGCTAACTAGTATATACCCCCGGGGAAGGCAACTTTGGCAGCATCACTTCAAGGAAGAATTTGTATCTTTCAAAGATACCCTTGCAAAAATATAATGACATATATGCATCATAGCATTATTTATAATAGTCAAAGACTAGATACTTAATATCCATCAGTAGGGAAGTGATTAAAATAAACTCTGATATATCCACAGATGATTAACTATGCAACCGTAAAAATGAGTAAGGAACAATGCAATGTGATGATATGGAATGATCTTTAGGATATACTGTTAAATGAAAAACACAAAGAATGGGAAGGTACATTACTTTTTGAGTAAGAAGATATCCTTATATTTTTAAAGAAACAACAATGGAAGGATAAATCAAAATGAATAAAAATGGTTACTTCTAGGCACAGGGAGAAAACAAGATGCAGGGGTGGAGATGGACAGCAGAGCTCGTTCTACAAGTGCCCTGGTTCTTACTGTTTTGACTTTGGAGCCATGTAAATCTTTTGCAAAATTAAAACAAGGAAAAAAGGTAAAGACATGACATATAAATGCAGTAGGACCAAACTGGACAAACCTTCTAAGGAGGCAGAACTTTCCAGGCTTGTTCTGCTGAAATCAATTCCCTTAGTCCCTGAAATGGCACTGCTCTCTTGGGAGGAAGTGGCTCCTTCCAATTCATGGCAAACATCTTCATCTGTTAAAGAGGTAGATTCGGAATCCTGGGCTCCCACTGAAGAAAGACTGGTACGATCAGAACTTTGATCCTAAGGACATAATTATAAGCTTAATTTCCTTCATATTTAAATTTAATTATTTAAAATGTCACTCCTAAGGCAGAGGAAATGTTTAATCACCCAGATGATCAGTTAATCAACATTAAGTCTATAGAAATAAAACCACCAATTTTACAAGGGCTATTAATTTGGACAAACACAGGTGGGAAATCATTTAGATAGCATTTTTAGTTACATGAAGTAGAGAGACCTGTTGGTTAGATAATCTTGCTGATTTTGAAGCTTTGTTTACTGTTCATTTTCCTCCCAGGACGATACCATTAGAACTGAATTTTATTCTTTTAAAATTTCATGTATATTTACATTTTATTATTTTCCATAATAATCTAGGTTTCAAGGAGATGTATTTCCAGTTTTCATTCTTGAGAACACCAAACTGTAAGTTCAATGTTTTTCTGGTTATACCAACCATACATTAAGAAAATCTAGTCAATATGAATTTTTGTATAAAGAAAAAATATTTAAGTATCTACAATTCTATTGCCCAGATAATACAACTTATTTTTTTCTAGTCATGTTGAGTGTGTGTTGAGTTGTTATTTTTAGGATTATGTGAATATCTATATTGGCTTTTCCACTATATCTCATTATATTTTAAAAAGCAGGTGCTCTAGGAATCATACACATCCAGTCATTTACAGTCTACTTAAAGTTATACTGTACCACTTGGTATATAGTAACTACAGTGACTATCAGCAGAGTGAATCCCTTTATCACCATAAGACATGACATATATTGAATATTCCATAAGATAATGTCATAATTTTTGTTTTGGGCAATTACTTAAGAGGAACAAAAGTAGTCTTTTATATTAACTATTTACCACATATTCTATTTCTCCTTCATTCCTGCAGATCCAGTTTTCTCTGTGGTATTATTTTTCTTCAGCCTGAAGAACTTCCTTTAGCCTAGCTCACATAACAGGTCTGCTGGCCAGGATTCTCTTCTTTTATCTGAAAATGTTTTTATTTCACCTTTCCCCCTGAAGGATATTTTCACTGGATATAAAATTCTGGGTTGACAGTTCTTTTAACAATTACAAGGTGTTGTTTGCATGTATTCTTTGGTTCACGGATTGTGGTAAAAAATATATGGTTTTTCAAATCCTTATTCCTCTGTGTCATTTTTCTTTAACAGTTTTCAAGTCTTTAAATTTTTTCTTCCCAGCAGCCATTTTATTAGCAGATGGGCATTTTCGCTTTTTAGCAGTTTGCTTATGTGTGTGTAGAAGTGGTTTTCCTTGTGTTTATTCTGTCTATAGTTTACTGTGCTTCTTTTATCTGTAAATCTAAATCCTTCACCAAATTTGAGAAGTTATTTCTTATTTACTTGTTTCTTCATTATTTATTTCTTCAGGTATCTTTTCTACCACAATCTTTTCCTCTCATACTTCTGGAACCCCAATTATATGTTATTCCTTTTAATACTGTCCCACAAGTCTCTGAGGTTCCGTTCATTTTGCAAAAGGTTTTTCTCTCTCTGTTCTTCTAATTGGATAACTTCTATTACTCAGTCTTTATGTTCAGTGGATTTTTTTCCTCTATCTTCTCCATTCTGCTTTGAACCCATCCAATGACTTCAGAGTTTTTGTTTTTTTTTTTAGTTATAAAATGTGCTTTTTAAAAAATAGTTTCTATTTCTTGCTGACAATTCCTTCCTTTTCATTTATTTTGAATGTGTTTTTCTTTAACTTCAGGGAACCTAGTTATGATAGTGACTTCAGAGTTTCTGTCAGGATAATTCCAACATCTGGGTCATCTCAGGGTTGTCTTTCCCTTGAGAACTGGTTTTATCAATTAACCAATTACTTGATAAATCAAGTAATTCTGGATTTTATTTTGGCATTGTGAATGTTATGCTGTGTGGTTGGGTACTGTTATAATATCTTGGAGAACACTGATGCTTTTGTTAAGCAGGATTTGTTACTGAGTTATGTTCAGTTATGTTCAGACTGTAATTTGTGTTTCAATTTTTGTAGACAGTGACTTAATTCTTAGTCACTTCTGTAAGACTCGTCTCTGCTGGTTCACTTTTATCCTATGTTATGTGGAGCTCAAGAACTAGGCTTGATACTCGTGTTGGCCATTCACAGAATCTGGGAATCCCCTTCTCTCAGATTCCCCTCAAACTCTCCAGCTCACAGATGTCCACTTCTCTGGCTCCTCTGTCCAGGAACCAGGGGTTTTCTCTTGAATTTTCATCTGCCAGAGGTGTCACACCACACTGTGACTGGAGCCTGCTCTTGGGGTAGAGATGCATAAGAAAAGAAAATGGGGGATTCACATCTGTCTGTGTTGCCCCTACAATCTGCCTGGTTCTTCAGAATCCTTAGATTTTTTTTTTTTTTTTTTTTTTTTTTGCATTTTTTCTGGGGTTTTCAGTTATAATCAGTGGGAGGGATGGGCTTTAGCAGCTTTATGTCTCCAGTGGAGGTAGGACTATCACCCTCACTTTTATTTTGATTTTTTAAAAAATATTTTATTTATTTATTTGACAGACAGAGATCACGAGTAGGCAGAGAGGCAGGCAGAGAGAGAGGGGGAGGCAGACTCCCTGCTGAGCAGACAGCCTGATGCAGGGCTTGATCTCAGGACCCCACGACCATGACCTGAGCTGAAGGCAGAGGCTTTAACCCACTGAGCCACCCAGGCTCCCCATTTTGATTTTTTAAAAAAAGATTTATTTATTTATTTGAGAGAGAGAAAAAGAGAACCCACAACACACACACACACACACACACACACACACACACACGCACACTCTGACACCCCGCCCCCCATGAGAGGGGCAGAAGGAGAGAATCTTAAGGCAGATTCCCCACTGAGCTCAGAGCCTGATCCCACAACCCTGAGATCATGACCAGAGCTGAAACCAAGGGTCCGATGATGCTCAACTGACTGAGCCACCCAGGCGCCCCTCACCCTCATTTTTAAAGATGATATTTGCTGGGTGTAGGAAAATACAGTGACGGTTATTGTCCTTCAGTGCTCAGAAGGAATCTTTCCAGGGTCTTCTGATATCAAAGAAAAATTCAGGTGATCCTAGTATTTAAATTAGCAAGAGGCTTCTTTGTTCAGAACACAAGTGGCAGTTTCTTACTGTTTTTCCATTTGAAGGTAAGATAGCTCTTTGACTACTTTTAAGATTTCCTCTTTGTATTCCATTTCCATCTGTCTTAAAATTAGACCCATAAGTATGGTTTTCTTTGCATTTATTCTGCTTGACATTTGTAGATCTTCTAAATATGTGAGTTGCCATTTTTAATCACTTCGGGAAAATTTTTGGCAATTCACTTTTTAAATGTTCCTTCTATCTCATTCTGTCCTCTTCTGGAACTCAATTACATCAGTGTTAGACGTTTTCACTAAATCCTATATTCGTTTTTTTAATTTTCCGTTTGATTTCCAATCTGCTTCAGAGTGGATATTTTCTACTGAGTTTCCATCTAGTTTATGAACTTTCTTTTTCTGTATTTTGTCTGCTGTTAAATCCAACTACTGCATTTTTAATTTCATGTCTTTTTCGGTTCTCAAGTTTATACTTGATTTTTTAAAATAGTTAATTATCTGGTGAAATTTTCTACCTTTGCAGCTGTTTTTCTTCAGCTTTCCCTTGATTTTCTCGAACATATTAGAATTATTTCAAAGCCTCTTATTTAAATACTAGGATCACCTGCATTTTTCTTTTGTTTTTTAAGTTATGATACTATCTCTGGGTATGGCTATTTTTAATTAAATAATATAAAAAACTATAAGGACTCCAGATGATATTCTGTTCCTCCCAAAAGGACACAGTTTTTCATGTGTCAGATAGTCTGACAGTCCAATCACAGGCTGACCTGAGTCAAGCCTAGGCTGCAGTTTTGGTCAGGTGTAGTCCAACTCTGGTTTGCCAATGCTCCTAAGGCATGGCTCTGCAGGGCTTCCAACAAAGGGCTTGGTGTGGTTGCCAAAGCTCTTCCGGCTTCTATCTCTTCCACCCGCCCCTAAAATTTATGAACTCTTTGTGACTATTCCCAGCACCACGAACTGCTGAAAACTCTTCTTTGTCAGAGACTTTCTGCTTACCTTTTTAGTCTCCTGCTTCATGCAGTATCAGTATTTGGAAAAAGTCTTGAAGGAAAAAAACCAGTGAACCTGAGGACCCTCAAGCCTCCATTTTTGTCTATCCAGTTCCACAAGATCCAAAAGCTCTAGGTCCCCCACTAGCTCTCCTCAGTCCTTTAAGGCAAAACCTGGATTTGCAACCCCTTGCTCTCAACAAACACCATTAGGGGGAAGCAGCTGTAGAACTTTGGGCTCATCTCTGCAATTCTGGCTAGAATCTTGTACCTCTACTTTCTAGTTGCTTTAGCAATTCTCTGATTACTTTAAACAGATTTTTTATATTTCATTTAGTTCTTTGCTCTTGGGAGATGTGTATATAGGTTTATCACAAGCTACTCCATCTGAACTAGGAGGAAAAATCCTATGTCAGCCAGTAATTTTTGAAGGCATGCTAGACACTACCTGAAAAAAAAAAATCTGCATTTTGAAGGAAATAATAAAGCTCAGTAAGCATTTTCATATGACACTGATTTTTACTCCAGCTACAAGTCATTTTCTTTTAAAACTGTACTTATAATATGTTTGTAACATAACCTTAATGAATTTTCATTCCTTATTATCCAAGTTCAAGTTGTGATACTTACAAACTTTATGCATTCAATCTTTTTGGTAAAGTCGTGTTCAAGGAGCATGGTAAAAACGGACATTTTTGCAAGAAATGTACTTTGGTAGTGGAGGAAGGCAAAAGGTAAAGTAGAAAACTTACTTTAGATGACGTGGTATACATGGTGAATCTTGAATACCATTTGCTGGCTTTCTCTGCAACTCCTTTCCCAGCAGTGAACATACTGTTCCTTAGAACATCTAGTTTAGGTACCAGCAGTGTATCTAAATTAAATGAAGGTGATGAATGAGTTAATGCATCTTGAGATTCTTCCCTAAATGGGCAAGAAGGTGAAAAGGCTGGAGAAGACCAGAGTCTGTCCCGTGGTCTCTCCTCAGTTTTTGTATAACTTTTAGATTTGGTAAGTCTCATTGGCCTTGGAGAATGGGGAGGCAGGCTAGATCTTCTGCACGCCTTGACCAATGTTGGACTTTTCTTACTGGTTGATTTGTCATCACATGCCCGTTGTAAATCAATGCTTGGCGTGCGGCTGGTCAAAGGACTGCTCATGTTATTCATATACATCACAATCTCTTCGGCTAAGTCACGCCTGGCGGATGGTGTTGAAACACTTCTGCTATCTTCGTCATCCTCTTCTTCCTCCTCTTTTTGCTGCTGTTCAGTCTCAGCAACCAAAAGAGAGAGGGGATCAAATCCTGTGGCAACATCCGTTTTTTCAGAAGGTTTTACTGAAAAGCTGCTGCTCATACGCTGAATCCTCTTGGGGTTTTGCAAAGCAGGGTAACTCACTTTTGACCCATCTGTCTCACTGTCTAAGTCTTCCAAATCAAAAATAACAGGAGAATCCACTTTATCTGCCAAACCATGAGAACCATCGAAAGGTGTATCGTCATCACTAAATTCCTTTTCTAGACTGTCTCTTTTTGATCTTAAAGGTGGCTTCCCAATATCAAGACTAGTTGGTCTTGTGCTTTTTGAGATAACGTTTGAAAGAATTTTTGCATCAGCTCCTAGTTTTTCGACCATATCTCCAGGGTTTGCCTCCTGGTTGATTCTATTGAGCATGAGTCCCATCAGCACTCCTCCACTAAGATTGCGGTTTCTGCTTCCCCAGGACAGTTGTTGCTGCAAATTAGGTTCGTTGTCACTTTTATGCCTTTTCCTGAAGCACCTACTTTGACTGTTTCCTGTTTCATTTGTACCTTCAAAAGATGACAGTAACAGCAGCTCAGATGTACTTTCTGAAAAAGAAGAAGAGTGTTTTTAGCAATGAAAAATGTAATGTGCAGATATATCTTAAATATTTAAAATACTAGGAATGAAAATGATAATAGCAAGTACTCGCGGAGTGCCTGCTATTTGACAGACACTATAACTAGGCACTTGACTTACATTATCTACTGTAATCATGCCAACATCCTTATGGGATGAGGGGAAACTGACACTCAGACAGATGAATTAGCTAGCCCGAAGTTACCCAGTCTATAAGTGACGGAAGTGGGATTCAAATATAAAGGGTATGTGCTGAGACATAAGCATGTGCTGCTTTTTAAAACTTTTAAATTAAGATTAATATTTACCTTTATTAGAATGGGAGATACAGGCTTTCAGAGAAGAAATACGTCACGAGAATAAAAGGCAGGGGGAATATGGTCAGTGAGATTGTAGTAGCATTATATGGTGACAGATGGCAGCTACAACTGTGGCGAGGACAGCATACGTAGAGAAAAGCTGAATCACTGTTCTGTACGCTGAAACTAATGTAATACTGTCTGTACTCAAAAAATTTTTTTTAATGTACCTTTCTTATATTAAAAAATTTTTTAATGTACCTTTCTTATTTAATAATAATAATACATTTATATTAATTCCACTAAATTTATTAGACAATGGTTATACAATTGTGGTTAAACTAGATGACCTTTAGATTCTGAATCTTCTACCTATAAAAATGAAAAACAAAACCAAAAACGCTAAACTAAACCAAATAAAAGGCAGCTATGTTCACTTTATCCATATATAAGGATTATTTTAAAACTCTAAATCTTATGACTATAGATGTTGCTAAATAATTTTACCTTTATTTTATATATGGTTTGCAAATTTATACCAGTTAAATGTGAATGGCTATTTTCTACTCAGAAACATTTCACTGCTTTTTGCCAAATTACTCAGGAACTAATGCTGAAAGCAGCAAGTCAGATTTCTGATCACTTTAATTGTCCTTATTTTGTGGGAGTCTTCTAAAGCATTAGTCTAGGTATGGTATTGTCAACTATTCTTTTTATATGCTTATCCAACAGAACTAGTGTGCTATAACAAGGCAATTACTAAAAATGTGCCTTTTTCCTGCCATGTGATGCATTTAGGTAACAGGATAGGCCGTAAAAGGGAATACTGGAGACCATAAGAGCCTACAAACTAGTAATGTAATAAGCATATACCATTAACAAGGAAAATAGCAAAGCAGAAAGGTAAAGTCTATTCTTTGTCTCTTTATCACCTATGACTAAGGGCATGAGAAACCAAAAGTATACTTTCTTGGAACATTCTAGGAAACCTCTGCTTGACGATCAAATATCATCAAAGACCTGAAGGGAGCTTATATCCTAAAACAGTACACTGGGATTGCACTTAAATCGGTGGGCAGGGGATCCCCTTGCAAAGTCAAAACCATGTTACGGCCTGAAGACAAATAGAGCTGGTTATCCAACTATACCAGGGGTTGCCGAACTATGGTTCTGAGCCAAATCTGGACTGTGGACTGTTTTTGTACAGACACAAAGGATTTTACATTGACAGTCACATACTACAAAAAAGAACAGGTGACAGAACAGTATGTGGTCTACAAGGCCTAAAATACTATCTGGCCATGTACAGTTAAGTTAGTCCAATCTCAGGTTCACACACATGCTAATTCCACCAGACTATGCAGGGTGCTGCATGCCTCTAAGACAGAGCCAAAAACAATTTCAATTCCTTGAGTCAGGCGGTTCTATGACATAATTCTGGCCAGTAGTGTTAAAGTGGTAATTACTGAAGGTTTCTGGAAAATTTTTGTTTTCCTGATAAAAGGGGATAGATGTGGTTCCCTTCCCCATTTTTTTTCTGCCTCACACAGACAGGTGATGCATGAAGTTGCCAGTGCTCGTATTATAAATATGGTCAGGTCCAGAGAACTGATGGCGAAGCCCTGGAATTAACATCTTGAGCAACTGTTTACCTTTGAATTTCTTAATTGAGGAGAAAACCCTTGATGTGTGTAAGTGACTGCTAATCATATTTCCTGAGTCTTAAGCTGAAAGAATTCCTAGCTGAAATACTAGCCTCTTTTCAGATTTAGAACGTTCTATAATCCCTTCCTACCGTATAGCCTTTCACACATTGCTTCTCTCTGCCTGGAAATCTCCCAATTCCTCCTTTGCAAGCCCTGTTCTGATTTGTTGCTGACTCAGACTTCATATTTGCTAAGGAAGTCTTCCATGACCAACGAACCCCCCCAACCCCAGGACACATCCATTTATTTTATGTTCTTGTAGAAACTTACAGCCCTTCTTCACAGTATTTAAGCTCAGAGCCTTTTTACATTTACTTGATTATTTGATTAATGTTTTCTCATCTCTCCCACCTGCTTTCTCCATGAAGGCCTAAGGGACTGGACCATGGTTTTATTTATTTATTTATTTTGCTGTTCCATATCATATCCCCAGAAACACCCAACATCTGGTTACATATAGCAGGAGCTCGAGGAATAATTAGTGAATGAACACTGTCTGCTGGAAAACAACTGTCAAATAGACCACCCCAGAATATGACACAGTATAACATATTAGAATATAACATACTATAGCTAAATATTGTAGCTAAAGATAAAAAGTTAAACAGCAACCAGAATTAGGCTTAGAAAAACATCCCTGAGTAGGTTTTATTTCAGAATAAATTTTCTTGTGGTTCAACTCTCAGTTATTCAATATACATTTATCAAAATGTTAAATTCTCAATGTAATCCTGAAGTAACTATAGAGTGATGATTTTATTTCAATATTGAGTTAAACATGAAGATATCTCTTTCACTCCAGTATCTTTTAGAAGCTATCAGATACATAGCTATTCATATATATATAGCTATTCATATTATACAGTTATATAAAATATCCATATGTTGTACTACAAAACATAAACCTAAAAAAATCCTTTGACTCCTTGCATGTACTAGTATATAAGAAAAGCATTATTGAAAAATAAGTATTTCTATAAATCCCATATACAGTAGTGATAAATCCATAGAATTTAACAGATGGGAATGCTTTCAAGCCCCAAATCTCAAAGATGAACTAATAACTCTAATTCACACCTAGGAAACCTCTATTATAGGCTTTTAAAACCTGACTTGTTAAGCATAAAGGGTAACCAAAGACAGATGATGAGTCAGATGCTGAATACTATGACAAAATGCCAGGATCAAAGGCGATTCACAGACCTGTACCCCTGGGGATAAAAATATATTATATGTTTATAAAAAATAAAAATTTTTTTAAAATGCCATGATCAAAGGATGGTTTACAATCATATTAAAACAGGGGTCATAAAAAGCAGATCTTCAGAAAAAGGCGAGCATGAATAGACAGTAATGAAAGAACAATAAGGCAAAGGCTACCAAAGGCAAGTTATTATGGGTTATAATTAGACAATGACTAGGTTGTGAGGCAATTCCATGATCCCAAGAAAACAAATTTTAATGTTTGAGTTGTAACAAGGATCTAAGAAAGAAATGCAAAGAAAGTTACAGAGCATTTAACTTTTTTTTTTTTTTTTTTTTTTAAAGAGCTAGAGCAGGTGAGTCAGCACACTTTTTCTATCAAGGGCCAGACAGTAAATGTTTCAGTCTTTGCAGGCCACACAGTCTCTGTGGCAACTACACAGCCCTGCTGATGGACTGCAAAAGCAACCAGACTGTACAAAAATGAGTGAGTTGTCGTTGTGCTCCAGTAAACCTTTGTGAACACTGATGCTCGCCTTTCATGTTAATTATCATGAGTCACAAATACTATTCTTTTTCTAATTTCTTCAATAATTTAAAAATGTAAAAGCCGTTCTTAGTTCATGGGCTTGTATAAACACAGGCTGTAGGCCCAGTGTGGCCCATGGGCCATAGTCTGCCTACCCCTGAGCTGGAGACATATCTCACTATGCTACAGAACAAGGATCACTGTAGCAAGGCCATGTATAAAAAGAGAGCTTACAGCCTTGATAGCTCAGTCCTTCAAGATCTGTTTAGATCCCATGTGATACAGAACTGAGCTAATACCAACATAAAATAGCACATAAAATAGCAGGCTTGTAACACTAGGAGCTTTGAATGCTATGTCTATTTAAGCCCCCCAAAACTGCTCTGATGAAAAATTTGTGAGACCAAGCATTCTCTCAAATCTAAAACCGACCTTTTCATTAACTAGTTGATAATTTACATGACCTGCCAACAGCCAGATTATGCCTTAATTTTCTCATTAAAATAGTGCTAATATCCCTTCATGAATATAAGCATTGCTGTATTAGTAAACATGAAATAATATATAGAAAGCACTTAAAAAAATTTTTTTTAAGATTTATTTATTTGACAGAGAGAGAGATCACAAGTAGGCAGTAGGCAGAGAGGCAGGCAGAGAGAGAGAGAGAGGAGGAAGCAGGCTTCCCGCTGAGCAGAGAGCCCGATGTGGGGCTCGATCCCAGGACCCTGGGATCATGACCTGAGCTGAAGGCAGAGGCTTAACCCACTAAGCCACCCAGGCGCCCCTAGAAAGCACTTTTTTTTAAAAAAGGATTTTTACTTTATTTGACAGAGAGAGATCACAAGTAGGCAGAGAAGCAGGCAGAGAGAGAGGGAGAAGTAGGCTCCCTGCTGAGCAGAGAGCCTGATGCGGGGCTCAATCCCAGGACCCTGGGATCATGACCTGAGCCAAAGGCAGAGGCTTTAATCCACTGAGCCACTGAGGTGCCCCTAGAAATCACTTAAAAAAAAAAATTTATATCTGTTTTAGAGAGAGAGAGAGAGAGATCATGAAGCGGGGGGGGGGGGCAAAGAGAGGGGGAGAGAGAATCTCAACCAGACTCCCTGCTGAGTGTGAAGCCTGACTCGGGCTTGATCCCATGACCCTGAGATCATGACCTGAGCTGATATCAAGAGCTGGATGCCCAATTGACTGAGCCTCCCAGGTGCCCCAAAAAGCACTTTGAAGAGAAAAAATAGGTATTGTTATCTAAACTATCTTGAGGACTATCCTTTTGCTTCTGAAAAAAGTATGGACAATAATGAAGATTAGAGAACTCTATGCTTCATTTAAAAATTGGGGGTGTAAGTTACCCTCAGATGGATCATCTCACCTGCTCCCATTTCCCCCTTCCAGAAAGTCCCAATAGTCTAAACTCAAATGATGGTATGTGGCTTGTAGGTTTGTCCTTATACTTTGTTAAAACAAAAGCTTGAACAAAATATATTATAAAATATAGAATTCAAGCTACTAATCTATACAGTGAGAGGCTATGCAAATATATAAAAAATAATCCTAGAGATTTATAAATATAGAAATATAGCTACAAGATATTCTGCATATAAAAGAGGTATACTATTCAACTCACCTGTGCTTTCTCCTGATATTTTATCAGCACCATTGTTATTTGTACCACTGGAGCGAACTATACTGGAAGAACTTTGATAATTGAGCTTAGGAAGACAATCAGCACTTCCTTTGGTACTCTCGCTCTCTGACACTGCAAAGATTAAAATGGAAGTGTTAATAACGATAAAAGCTATAAAGAAGCTAGTTAGCTTTTATTTATTTAGCTATTATACTATTACAGAAGGAATAAAGAGAAGTAGCTTTTAGTTGTAAATATTTCTATCTGATAATAAGTGATAAGAAAATATCAAATACCTCTCTATTTGCTGATCACAAATAAATGATTAAACTTATTTGAGGCCTTAAAGTGTTTCAACTTACTAAGTACTGGTCATGCGTGAGGTCCACACATACATTTTACATTTCTTCTTTGGTCGTGAAACACTGCTTTTGATGGAGGTAGGCAAGGGAGGGAATATGAGTTGCAGACCATTAACACAATCACTAAATAAAAATATTGTTAAACCTTAGAAAAGAGTCACTGTTTGAAGAAATACATATATATTTCTACTATAAGAAGCATAGTAATTGATCAGACAGTGTTGTGTGACTGAGGCTGTACACGTCACACAGTAAGTATGCCTGGGTGGTGCAGTTGGTTGGCATCTGACTCTTGGTTTCGGTTTAGGCCGAGATCTCAGGGTTGTGAGATGGAGTCTCGTGTCAGGCTCCACGCTCAGCACGGAGTCTGCTTAAGATTCTCTTTCCTTCTCCTTCTGCCCTACCCTTCCTCCCTGTGCTCTTTTTCTAAAATAAATAAATAAATCTTTAAAACAAAAAAGGTTCACAAATTTATTCAATATCAACTTAAGAAATACCTACAGGAACTAGAATCACTCCCTTTCTTATCTTTTTCTTCTTGAATTTCCTCAGTAGATATATCTCCTCTTCTAACTTCATCCTTAGATAATGAATTATATCCAAGATCAGACTGGCCACCTAGGAAAAAAAAGAAAAAGAAAGAAACAAAACCCCTATGTTGTTTATCATAAACTTCTTTAGTGAGAACAGCTGGAATTAGAAGCAACATATTGGTGTCCAGGTTTACTTATGAGAAATTTTCTGGATAACATCTAATTGAAAGCATTCTTTTGTTAGCTCTCCTCCCCCATCACTATTAATGCAAGAAAAAGATGATCTCAAAATAATTTGTTTTTGGCTCCATACTGCAGTCAAAAGTGATTATGTACATTCACACTACTATCTGGGCTTCTAAAGTTACAGACAGACCAGACATTCTTTAGGCCTATGACGTTTCTAGGTGAAAGTCAAAGTTCCAACTAAGCAATGCAGAAGAAAAATCTGCAGAGAATTCATAACAGAACATTCACACATAGATCACTGGAGCCAAATATCTAAATGATTCTACCAAAGAAAATGAGTTTATTTAAATTTATTGATAGGTAGTTACTTTCTCTGAAAATTCAGTTGGATAATTATTGAATTGTACCTGAGTATAAATACACAGGAATGAGAAAAAAATTAGGCAAACATTGCACTGATATAAGAAAAAAGGCCCTCTGTAGTTTCAAATTGTTTTCACTAGATTAGCATCAAAACATAAGGTTTTAAATCCTAGTTCTCCATCTTAGGAGACATAATTTTAAGTAAACCACTTAACCTTTTGGTTTAGATTTCAAGTCCCCAGATTTCTAACACACAGAGCATGGTTATGATTATATGAGAGAGACTATATATGGAACAGCTTTATAAACTGGTAATGAACTGTATAAAGAAATTTATATTATCACTAGATATTTACTTTAATATCTGTTATGATTTTGATTTGGTATTTTTTCTAATCAAACTTTTGGCTCTGTTTCAACAGAAAATAAAATTTAAAAATATGAAGACAATCTTGATGAAATTCATGCTTTTATTAGATTCTGTACTGCTTTAAAATAGACTTTTTAAAGTCCATAATTAAAAACAAAAGATAGGGGGCACCTGGCTGGCTCAGTTTGAAAAGTGTGTGACTCCTGATGTTGGGGCTGTGAGTTTGAGCCCCAAATGGGGAGCAGAGATTACTGAAATAAAAATGAGACTGAAAAAAATTGATTTCTTCATTTTTAAAAAATATTTTATTTATTCATTTGTCAGAGAGAGAGAGAGAGCAGAAGCAGGCAGAGGGAGAAGCAGGTTCCCCACTGAGCAAGGAGCCCGATGTGGGACTCAAGCCCAGGACCCTGGGATCATGATCTGAGCTGAAGGCAGACACCCAACGGACTGAGCCACCCAGGTGTCCCTGATTTCTTCATTTTTAAGAGCGAATGCCTGAGGATGACTACTATAACTCCGATTAAATTCACATTGCATGATAAAAAACTAAAACTAGCTAAGGAAGAACTATGAAAATTACATTTCAACACAATTTGTTTACATTTATTACTCTTCAAAGTAGGCAAAAGGAGAGACAGACCAAGATAATGTTACCATTTGTAGAGACAGAAACTTCATATTTCATTATTTATGCTTGGATTTTTAAATTTAAAATTTCTGTCTGTTAAGAGGTGTCTCTTACACTCTGTTCAAAAGTCATGGGATGCCTGGGTGGCTCAATCAGTTAACTGTCTGCCTTTGGCTCAGGTCATGATCTTGGGGTCCTGAGATTGCACCCTGAGTCAGGCTTCCTGCTCAGCAAGGAGTCTGCTTCTCCTTCTCTCTCTGCTCCCCCCTCTCCCCACCACTTAAGTTCTCTCTTGAAAAAAAGAAAAAAAAAAGTCATGTGTCTTTTAAAAAATGTACTAATGGAAAGGACAAAATCATTCAAGAAATTGTGTCAATTTTAATTCTTAGAGAAAACTTACATACAAATCTGATATTTTAATGAAATTAATAGTATCTTCAATTCTAGAATGCTATAACTTTTATATGTATTTGAAAGTTTTTTATTATACCTTTTTAATATAGTTTAAGACTCACAAGAAATTGAAAAAATAATACAGTACAGAGAGTTCCTGTGTACTCTTCACCCAGCTCCTGTCAATAATATTATCTTACAAGAAACATAACACACTGTTAAAACCAGGAAGTTGATGTTGATATGTATTAGTAACTCTGATCAGGGCTATTAAGTTTCTTTTTTAAAAAACTCTAATAACATTTTCATAATTACGAACAAGAATTTACCCTAGGAAAGTGACAAGATACAGAGATCTGTGTGCCATCCAGAGTTAATTGGATTACCATGGACTAAATACTTGAATAAACTCTCTTAAACTTTTATCTATTCTAATAAAGAATGAAAAAAATAGCATATAGTTATTAGACAAAATATCAAACAAAGTACCTAACATATACAATTAAAAAGTGACAGTTAACCTAAATACATCACTGAGAATTAAAATCTCAAAAAGACAAACTAGCAACTTTATTTTTTTAAATGTACTGTAATAAATGTATACATAAGTACACACAAACCTGTACTAGATCTATCATCAGTAGCATATACTTTGATTAAACCCGTATTAAAAGGTGCCTGCTCCACAGTGTGTGTCCCATGACCACTATCCATGCTGCCATGACTAACAGCATCCAGGTCACTGCCATCTGCTTAAGAACACAATTTGACAGCATTTTACTACTCAGGCAGATACCAAAAATACACATTAGTTTGTTGCTCAAGCTAATAATCCACTCATACTGAACATGAACGTGCCACATAATTAGCAAATTACAACTATGATAATTATAACTACTATGAATTATTAATGGATACTAAAACAAGATCACCAAAGAGTGATAATTTAACAGTTTAAGAAAAAAAGTGACTTAAGGTATTTTTTAATGGGAAAATAATATTAGAATTTGTTTAATGGCAATAAAAATTAGAAATCATTAAGTATTTTGAAACCATTTAAAATTTCTAAGAAATGTAAATTATAACTAGTCAATTAATTTCTTTTTTACAAAGTAAAATAAGTACATCTCTTAAGAATCTTTAATTACCTGAGAGAGTGGTTTGTGATAAGTGTGTGTGTTTCTTTAAAGCTCTTTTGAACTGTGCTACTCCTAAAACAACGTTCCTTACTTTTGTCCAAAGAAAATAGCCACTACGACTTCTTGAAGGCCAGGTACTTTCCAAAACAGCCTATTCGTTCAACAAAATAAAATAATTAGTAAAACAATATGTATCAGTGAATGCACATCAGCTTTATAGTCAAGCCAAGAATATCTACATTGTACAACAACAAAATGGAACAAAAAACTTACTTGATTTACAGAATATATTTTAATACTCCAAAATCAATGCCAAATAAACCCTGAGTCAATAATTTCTGCCATTAAATTAAGGTTGTACAATCACAAAAGTTATACTCGTTTCTCCATTAACTCAAAGTAATTACCTTATTATAATAACCGTAAGTGATGGCATTGGGGTCAATACCAGCTTTCTGCATTTCAAAAAGTACTCGAACTGCAAGCACCGGCTGATCATACTGCCCACAAAGCTGCATAAGAATGCGGTAGCACACCTGAAAACACATAGTTCAGAAGTGTTTGGAAACAAGGTATCTATGAACTTAGATCTAGAATAAAATAGTGCATTTTTAAAAAGAATCGTTACCTCATCAGGTGGATCCATCTTTTTTGACTGCATTTTTTTAAGGACATCATAAGCTGTTTTCAGGGCCCTGACTTTTGAGTGACACACTTTCACATAAGCTGGCAGACAAATAAACCACAGTCCATAACAATGGCGCAGGAGACACCTAGACCACATTTGAGGAATGGAAGAGTACCTCTTGGCAATTTTATGGGCTGATTTAATTTCCTAGAAAAAAATGCAAGGGTCTCATTAATAGAATGTCACACTTAAGCATCCTTATTTAACTGAATCATGAACAAGTGTAAGTCATATGCTTTTATATACTTCCCTAACAAAATATGTCTATAATTAATACATATTCAAGCCTGTGCTTGAATCTGTATTATAAAATATGTGAAATAAAGTTCCAAGATAAGAAAACTAGTTAATTTTTTGAAGTCACATTACTCTAAATTATTTGGGGGATGTTTTGAGGAGCATAATAATCTAGCCATATATATGGGGTAGTAAAATATATTAAGGGAGGATGAGTGTCATATTTATTTTTGTTCTAACACTTGATTACATGAAGAATGCAAAATTATCAAAGCACCTGTTTTGTTCTTCTGAACATGGGAGAAGGGCTACTAGGACTACTTGATTTTGAAGGCAATTTGTTCTTTCGTGTTTGTAGAAATCCTTCAGGTCTCTCAAATAAATTGTTTCTAAGAACTGGAAATCCATTATAGCTGTTTTTGAAAAGAAAAAAAAATCTCAAGCACACATAGATGATCATACTGGTCACAATCTAAAAAAAAAACCTGACCAATAACATCTTAACTTAGAGTCTATTTTAATTATCTTTCTCCATCAGACTATGATATACACTCAACAAATATTCATGTTAATGTTGCCTTTCTTGCTATCGTGTAGCAGCCAAATATGAACTCAAGTATATATTTTAGAGGTAGGAAAGTGAAAGATTTAAATTTTGCTGAATTTGTCAAAAACACGTGAACTTTGTAAGTTAGTATTCACGTAAATATACAGCAAACAGATAATATGACAGCTGGTAAAAGGCCCCAAATCAATACTCTTTCAGACAGGATAGTCATTAGTATTTTTGCTTTAGATTAAGATATTACCACAGAACTGTCCTCTTCAAAAGATACAAATAACGTATTAACACACTCCAGGATAAACTCTTATATTATCATGAATTGGTTTATCCGGTTAGCTAAGCAGGTTCTGGCTCTCATTTGTCAGAAAGAAAATCGAAGAGGTAGAAAAAGAAGAAGAAGAAGAAGAAGAAGACGACGACGACAACAACGACGACGACGACAACGAAGAAGATGAAGATGAAGACAAAGAAAAAGACGGGGGCAGCAAAAAGATTAGAATGAATGGCCCTATTGGGAATGTGAAAGGTAGCTGCAGCTAGGAAAGAGCGATGCTAAAACAGAAGAAGCCCCTGAGCATCAAACTGAACCTACTTTATAGCCTTCCTAAAGGTATAACAGTAGTTTCGATTAACTGAGAAGAAAACCAGCTATAATAAAAGATGGTAAACTGTATCTGTTATACATTACCACAGGCAAATTCAGTAAAGTGAAAAAATAAATATTAAATGTTAAGTAGGAATAAAATAGCAAAGAAGTTCAGGAAAATTACAACCTGTAAAAAGTTCATTATATGTACATGGTGTGATAATAAGACCATTCTGTGTATCTTTTGTGTGTGTGTGTGTGTGTGTGTGTGTGTGTGTTAGTCACCATACAGTACATCATTGGTTTTTGGTATAGCATTCCATGATCCATTGTTTACGTATAACACCCAGTGCTCCATGCAATCTGTGCCTCCTTAATACCCATCACCAGGCCCACCTGTCTTCCCACCCCACTCCTTCTAAAACTTTCCGTTTGTTTCCCAGAGTCCATAGTCTTTCATGGTTCATCTCCCACTCTGATTTCTCCCCCTTTGTTTTTCCCTTCTCCTAATGTCCTCCATGTTATTCTTTATGTTTCATAAGTAAGAGACCATATGATAACTGACTTTCTCTGTTTGACTTATTTCACTTGGCATAATCTCCTTCAGTCCCATCCAAGTTGATGTAAAAGTTAGGTATTCATTCATCCTTTCTGATGGCTGAGTAATATTCCACTATGTATAAGGACCACATCTTTATCCATTCATCTGTTGAAGGGCATCTTGGCTCTTTCCATATTTTGGCTATTGTGGACATTGCTGCTATGAACATCAGGGTGCATATGGCCCTTCTTTTCACCACATCTGTATCTCTGAGGTAAATACCCAGTAATGCAATTGCTGGGTCATAGGGTATCTCTATTTTTAATTTTTTGAGGAACCTCCACACTGCTTTCCAAAGTGGCTGCACCAATCTGCATTCCCACCAACAGTATAAGAGGTTCCCCTTTCTCCACAACTTCTCTAATACTTGTTTCTTGCCTTGTTGATTTTTGCCATTCTAACTGATGTCCATTCTGTGTATCTTTTTTTTTTTTTTTAAAGATTTTATTTATTTATTTGTCAGAGAGAGAGTGAGTGAGAGCGAGCACAGGTAGACAGAGTGGAAGGAAGAGTCAGAGGGAGAAGCAGGCTCCCTGTGGAGCAAGGAGCCCGATGTGGGACTCGATCCCAGGACGCTGGGATCATGACCTGAGCCGAAGGCAGCTGCTTAACCAACTGAGCCACCCAGGCGTCCCCCATTCTGTGTATCTTATGGAAACTTACTACTCTATCATTTCACACAGACAATGTTGAATATGAGTAACCTCTCACTAAGAGGACACACTATGCTCACTGAAGACATTTAAGTTGTATTTCCAATGATGTGTATGATTGCAAAATTATATTGTTAGTCTCAACATAAGAAGTGACTTAGATTCTTTAAGACTCGGGAACTTTCTAAGCTAAGTAATTTTTTTTTTAATTAGAGGACTAAATCTAAAAGTAAAATTGCAAAAATAATGAATACTGTTATGCTGAAAATAAAAAATAAATTTAAAAAAAGAAAAAAAAAGTTAAAGTCAAAGCATAAAAAGAAAAACAAAACTATATTAGTGAAACCTGTTCCTAAGACAGTCTTAGAAGTGTAATGTACAAACAGATCAAAGAAATGAGATCTTGTTTAGAAAGAAAAAGAAGTGAGAAAGAGAGAAATTAGGAGATTTTAAACACCTCTGACAAAACCCAGATTTCTAAAAAGTGATCTGAGCAACATCATCAATAGAGGAAAATTAAGGGCAGGAACTGAGTGGCCTATGAATTAATCAACAACATTCATAAACACCTGTTGCACCACTTTTTCATCTGTAAAAAGAAGAATTTAATCCAAGTTATAAATGAGGGTGTCCTGAAAAATCCTTTTTCAATGAAAATAAACTGTGAACTAATGAATGATAGATGTGAAATGGTTTTAAAATCTTTAAAGTAAGAAAGTATTACCAGAGAAAGAAATCATTTAAAATCTAAAAGGAAGTGCCATTTTAAGTAAAAATAAATGCATACTGGAAACTACCTCTAGTAGGTAACAAATGTATGTGTATAATACACATCTGGATAGATATCCAGATGTATAATAAATCTACCTTTATGACAACCTTATTTCACTATGCTCAGAACTTTTCTCTTTCCCACTAGACTTGAAAGCAGGAACAATGTATCATTCAAACCTATATACCAAACACTTACTGCAGGATCTGACCAAATTTCCTAAGTTAACTGATTGATTCCCAGTAGTTCTGAATTTCCACAACTTAAATAAAAACTCACAAAAAAATAGCCCCCAAAATTATATTATTAAAATTAAGGCCACAAATATTGACTAACTTAGATTTAATCCTGTTGTAAACCAGGGTTACATTAATCACTATGTGTGTGGGAAAGGGGATGAAAGTGAGAGAATCAGTTAAAACGAGAAACAAAAATCAAAATCTGTAATAAAAGTGCTGCATTTTGGTGGGGTGAGGTCCTAACTAAGTTTAACCAACATTTATGAGAACAGATACTTATATACATATAGAGAGCTAACCAAGTCTACATTATGCAAAATTACAACTCTTTGCTTTTTATACCTCAAAACTTAGTAATGGATGTGGGATAAGCTTGCTTACCACCTAAAAATTAGGAATCTGTAAAGTTTGGATTTTTGAAAATACCACAGTCCTTAGAAAGCTACGTCACAGATGATGGATTGCTTCTCTCTTTCAATCTCAAACATTCTGCCTCTTGAATACCTGTACTGTAAAGGGGGTTCTTCACCATTGGGTAGATGGGGGATCTCAGGTGGTGTTACAAAAACAGTATGTTCACTTTTGAAAGATTCATCCAGTTCTATAAGTCGCATTTCACCACTCTTGTCCATATCCACCTGAAAAAGTTTAAAAAACATACATTAAGAAAAATACATTGGTTAGCCTAGAATTTGTCTATGGGGAATGGTTAAATAAAACATTTATATAGCTGGATATTAAAGAACTATTTAAAAAAATGAGCAAGTCTTCTATGCACCATTAAAAAAGATTTCTAAGATAATTAAGTAAACATAACAAGGTACAGGACAGTGTATACAATATATTATCTTTTGAGTAAAAAAGAGAGAAAAATAAAAACACACACTCATTTTTTGCTTGTATTCACATAAAGATATACTAAAGAATACTATGAAAAGTAATTTCCCATATGGGGAAGGGGTGATGAACGGAATAAAGGATGAGATAGGACCCAGATTTCCCAATGTATACCTTTTCATATTATTTTGCATTTTGAATAATGAGAATGTACTCAAAAAGTAATATTTTAAAAAAATGCACAAACCCAAGTGTATGTATGTGTTGAGAATACCTTGTTCTAGGTTTCATTTTTACTAAATATAAGATACTTCTCTAAGTTTTTCCAGTTTACCTAGAAGCAGATTTGAGTTAAAATTCCAATCACATCAGTATTGAAAGCACTTGAATAGTACAATCTCTTCTAGATACTCTATGGCAAGGTAATATTCACAAAAAGTGAAAACTTAGCAGACTCTAAAATGCCTAAAAAGAGCTCATAAGCTAAAAAGCACAACACTGGCATTAATTAAAAACAAACAAAAAGCGTATCATGCTTAGTGAAATAAGTCAAGCAGAGAAAGACAACTATCATATGATCTCCCTGATATGAGGAAGTGGTGATGCAACATGGGGGCTTAAGTGGGTAGGAGAAGAATCAATGAAACAAGATGGGATTGGGAGGGAGACAAACCATAAGTGACTCTTAATCTCACAAAACAAACTGAGGGTTGCTGGGGGGAGGGGGTTTGGGAGAAGGGGGTGGGATTATGGACATTGGGGAGGGTATGTGCTTTGGTGAGTGCTGTGAAGTGTGTAAACCTGGTGATTCACAGACCTGTACCCCTGGGGATAAAAATATATGTTTATAAAAAATAAAAAATTATAAAACAAACAAACAAACAAACAAAAAACCACAACAAGATATCATACATATGACAAAATTTAACCCACAGCACTTTATTAAGTTAGAAAGAATATCACATTACCAGTTGGAAATAAATGGGTGAACAAAAATTATAAAAAGTTAACTCTTTAAGATAAGGATTTAAGGCACAATATACCAAAAAAGGCCAAGGATAGCTTTAAAAATTTTTAAATTTTTATTAAAAAAAATGGACACTCACAGTGTTCTTACATAAATTGTCACTTATAATTTCACAGAACTACATGCTATAATCCCCAAGATTAAAGAATGTTTTTAATGATATATCCATATAGTGAGCTAGAAAACAATAAAGATGTTTCAGAATAATTAATGACATGAAAAAATGTTCACAAAGTAATGATAAATGACAAAAATCCATTTTACATATATTTTGATTCTAATTTTTTAAAAGAGTGAATATGTATGCCATATATACATATGTGTATCTATACACATATATATACTTGTGTTTTTCTCTTTCACACATGTATACTCTTATCAAAATGTTACCTCTGGGTAATGGTATTACTGCTTGTCTTTTCCTTATATTGTTATTTTCCAATCAAAAATAATATGTATTAGCTCTATTGGTTTTTCCACAAATTATAAAAGTAATCAATCTTCAGAATAAAAGCTTAAGCAAATAAAATTTAATAATAAAAATTTAGGCAAAGTAGAATATATTGGTTTTAGAATAAGTATTTAAATTCTGTTGAAGGATAGTTAAAAATCAGTATTAAAAAAGGATACCTTTCTTTCTAGCCTGTCAAAAAAGAACTTTTATATAGTGAAATTAGCAAAGATACAGTAAACTAGATAATCACATATCCTGCTGGTACTCAAAATAGGTAAAGTCTTCTTTAGAAAGCAAGATATATTTAAACACATCTGCCTTATTCTTATTCTAAGAAAATAATCTAACATGAAAAACATCTATCAGCATGAAAAATGTTTTTTTTTTTGTTTTTGTTTTTTTTTTTTTTTGCAGGATTGCAATAGCAATACACTGGAAGTCACCCATATTTCAAAAAAGCAGGTAAAGTATGATAAATAGATGAAATATACAATCATTAAAAATTAAAGTAATAAAGATCACACACAATCCTGGTTGAACAAGACAAATTAAACACAACAATTTACTTTCAATCCCTCCTGAAATCTCACCAAACTGAGAAGTAAGGGGATTGGAAACACACACACACACACACACACACACACACACAAAACAATGACCCACAAAGATAAAATGAACTGGAGAGAGGACAATAGCACAGCTGGAAAAACATTTTAGAAGCTGCAAAGTAGATTGATGTGACCTGTGAAAGCTGAAAGCCACAGATATGGCACTGGGGAGGGGATAAAGGAGAAAAAGCCAAAAATCTAGCCATTTTGCTCCAGAGTCCCAGAAAGATCAGGAATGAAAAGTGCTCGAATGACCTTGAAGATGGGAATGGACACGTTGCTGAAGCAGGAGAACTGGTTAAAAGCCAGTTAAGGACTCCCAGATCCCTAACCCAATTCAGTATTAGGGCACTACCTCTTCACACCGTGGCCATAGATGAGGTTGGGTCTTTCTGTGTGACCCAGAGGGACTCTAGACTTGAGGACACCAAGCAGAGCTGTGGCAGATGAAGGAGGTTAATAAAAACAGGTGAAGTGAGTAAAAACCTACACGATACAAGGGAAAGCCCTCAGCTACCTTCCCCATTCTGCTGTGAGAACACTGGCAACCAGTCTTAGACTCCTCAGGCTAAAAACTGGAGATAACCTCTTGGGGAAATTAAGCAGCCTAAAAGAAAAGAATTATAGACACTGATCAAACAGGGACTCTAATGAAATAGGTGAGTTCTTTTATGACCATCAATCTCATACCTAAGGAAACTCCAAGCCTCACCTTCCCATTAAAGCTCCAGTGAGTTCTTGTGCCTCATTCTTGAAATACTGACCAAAGATCACACAAGGAAAACTAATAACTTGAAGAAGAATAAAACAAACAAATATTAAAAGCAACACATGAGTAAGAAGAAGCAGAGACAGGGGATATGGAGAGGGTAGTTGGGTTATGGACATTGGGGAGGGTATGTGAAATGGTGAGTGCTGTGAAGTGTGTAAGCCTGAGGATTCACAGACCTGTACCCCCGTGGCAAATAATACATTATATGTTAATAAAAATAATTAATAAATTTTAAAAATGCCATTGGAGAAAAAAAGCAGAAGAGACAATGCAGAGGGAAAAAACTGCTCAAAATAACTAAAACAAATAAGCTTATTTCCATGATAAGAAGATGCTATAAAAAAAGACTTAGAGAAATTATAAATGTGAAAGAAGTCAAAATTATACTACAAAAGTCGGAAAAATAAACTTGAAGAAATCTCCCAGAAAGTGGAGATGAAAAACAGAGAGAACATGGGATGAAAAAAGTTAGGAGTATCAGGATAGGAAGGCCAGTGTCCAAGTAATACATACTTCAGAAAAAGAGAACTGAAGAAATGGAGTAAAGAAAGAATGGGATGCAGGAAAATTGCCCTGAATCTGAAGAAAATGAGTCCATAGAGTAAAAGGGCCTGCACGTATTCAACTCAACGAAGAAAAGATGGCCTCCACTAGGCATATCCTTATGAAACTTTAGAATATCAAGGATCTTAAATGCTTTCAGAGAGAAGAAAAAATCAGGTACAAAAGGTCAGAAATCAACAGAACATTAGACCAAATGGTATTCTCAACAATTACATTTGGAGCTAGAAGACTTAAAAATTTTACATCAAAAAACTAGCCTGTAAGACCAAGGGGCATCGCTCTCTTCGGAGGCGGCCCTGGCCAGTCAGTCTGACTTCTAATGCTTGGCATAGAATAAAGCTTTACATAACTTAAAAAAAAAAAAATTTTTTTTACATCAGCCAAATTAGCAATCAAGTATTGGGAGAGGGGGCACCTGGGTGGCTCAGTGGGTTAATGCCTCTGCCTTCGGCTCTGGTCATGATCCCAGAAACCTGGGATCCAGCCCCTCATCGGGCTCTCTGCTCAGTGGGGAGCCTGCTTCCCTTCCTCTCTCTCTGCCTACTTGTGATCTCTGTCTGTCAAATAAATAAATAATTTTTAAAAAAAAAGTATTGGGAGAGAATAAAGACATTTATAGACAGGTAAGGCATCAAAAAATGTTTATCTCTCATGTACGCTCTCTCACTAAGCTATTGGGAGATGTGCTCCATCAAAAGGAAATACACCTGGTGATTCACAGACCTGGGGATAAAAATATATGTATATAAAAAATATATGTTTATAAAAAAAAAAAAAAAAAAAAAAAAAAAAAAAAAAAAAAAAAAAAAAGGAAATACACTAAGAAAGAAGTTACTAAAGCCAGAAAGCAGGGGATCCAACTCTGGAGAGAAGTCAATATAAGTCCCAAGATGATGGTGAAGGAAAAAATCAGGATGACAGAGTAGCAAGCTATCAGTTCAGACTGCAATACACATGGAAACTTCCAGCAAAAATTAAAAAAAAAAATCAAATGGATAGATTACCTGATATGTTGGAAAAACTGAGATTTTTAGATTTTCCACTTTTGTAGAAAAGTTTGGAGATGAGTTAATAGACACAAAACAAGAAAATACAGTAATTATTAACTTCAGAGAAAACAAAATCCATGCATGAAAGGAAATCTAATTAATATATATATATATGTGGCCTAGCTGGGATGATATGCAAAGTGATAATAATATTAACACCGAACAACATTTGAGCAAAATTCCTTATAATGACACTGGGAGAATTCAGGTGGTATGGTAGGTATGACATTAATGGATAATACATAAAACATTAATGGATAATTAATGGATAATTCATAAAACAACCAGCAGCAATAAAAACATGTTATTTGGAAATCTTAAGGGAAAAAGCTGAAGAACTGGATGAAAGAGATGGAAAGAAATGGATGAAAGTAGTTGCCTTTGGGGAGTAAAAACTAGGGGCAGGAAGGAATGAGACCAAAGCCTTGGAAAATTATTTGACTTTTTAAATTGTTATGTTAATTGTTATGTTTTACTGTAGGAAAAATGAATATTTCCTTTTATGAGATTTGACAATGATATTAAAAATGCCTATAAGATCTGGTTGTATAAAAAATTGGGAAACTTATAATTATATATTTATTTTTATAATTATTTTATAATCATTTTATAATTATATATTTATAATTATATAATTATATAAATATATGATTATAATTATAATTATGTAAAAAAACACTGAAAGTAAAGGGCACTGGGCTTTACAAAGTTTTTTTCTCTCTTTCATTTTCCACACTCCCTGTTCTGTTAGTCATTTAATAATATTGTTAAAAATTAAAACTTTCAATAAAAACAGAGAATACCTGAGCCATTATCAGCAAACTGAGCAGTATTTTTAAAACAACAGCATTAGGAATATGTTAATGATAACTCAAATCATAGGTAACCCAATAGGATACAGTTTTCAGGGGCAACCCAAGAACAATGAGAAGCTCTACGCACAAACATTTGATGCAGATGAAATGTGGTTGATCTAATTGTAAGAGCAGCAATGATAATGAAGACGAAGAGATAGTTAAATACCCAAGGTCACTGGAAAGAAAGGTGGAAACTACTCCTGTGTCCAGGATTGAACATTATGAGAGCAAAATGCTTGTCTATGAACAATAGATGTTTTTACTTTTTTGTTTACTTGTTATTTATTCTTTAAAAATTTATTTGTCACAGAGAGAGAGAGAGAGCAGAGAGAGCCAGAGAGAACATGTGTGGGGGAGGGGCAGAGGGAGAAGCTAGAGAAGTGGGAGAAGCCAGGAGTCTCTGAGCAGGGAGCCTGCGGGTTGGGTGCAGGGCGGGGGTTGGGAGGGGTTGCTGATCCCAGGATCCTGGGAACATGACCTGAGCCCAAGGCAGACACCTAACCGACCAAGCCACCCAGGCACTCCTAAATTTCCAGCCACTTTGATCACATAGAAAAAAACCTGTATAAGGACAGCTGCTCTAATTCTCAGCACTATAAAGTCTATTAAAATACTTTGCAGATTCAGTACCCTGGGAAAAGATATTTCCCTTAACCTGTATACCAATGAAATCGCATTTCAACATTATAAAAACAGTCATGCTATATACATCCTACATTTATCAGTTGGCCATTTCTGTCTTGGAAAGCACAGTGACATCTGCCCATTGGAAGAAAAAGAAATCCAACACCCACAACAGGATAAAATTAAAATAATTTTCATATTCTCTTCGTATTTTTTCCATAAGACATTAATATACTTAGCAAACACTGCAGAGGGATGCTTGGGAGACTAAGAAAAATCTTACCAGACTATCTGTTAAACAAAACTGCCCTTAGTTAAGAACCTTCCTATAGGAACAGATTGTAAGGATTTAAAACATAATCATATGAAGAACAAGAACACATGGTTCTTAAATTAGTCATAAATGAAGCTCAAATAGTTCTCATACATTGTTTTTCATAGTCCTATTCAGTATTACCCACTCTAGTTTCCTAAAATTGGGCAAATGTTTTCTGTTTGAATATGCAGAGGTTGAAAGAGGAATATGTCTAATTCCTATTCATTCTTTGTCATGGATTGACTTAGATAGTTAATGTATATATAATATTATTTATATATAATTTATATAAAAATATCTATATATAAATATATAATATGTAATTTATATATAAATATTACTTATTTCCCATAGCTAAATTACCAGAGGCAAGAGTATCTGTTCACTTACATGATTAAAAGTCACCCAACTAAGAAACAAACCCACATAAATGATTATTTTAAAGTATTATTGATATTCATATAACATTTGCAGATTAAAAGCAAGTACTCACTTGCTTTACTAAGCATACTTAAACTGTGGTATTAAAAAATGAAAGGTACTACCAGTACTATATAATTATTTACTATTTCAGACAGTTCTGCTTAACAAAACTAGGAATACAATTAACCTCTAACTGCATATGAAGGTTATTAAGATGTATTTTGGATCTTGTGACATTTTATTATTTTCTCTAATAAAGATCTTGAATTATAATAAAGCACATCCAGGTAACTATGCTTTAGTCAGTTAATTTTCAGTTTTAATTTTCTTAGTCACTAAAATTTTTAAGTGCAACATGATTCCATTATATATAAGTGATCCTTTGTTGGATCTAGATTTTGAGTAGGTAAATAGAATTTCAGGAAAATAATCTGTCTAGAAACAGTGGTTACACATGAAACAGGATTGGCTTTTTTTGGACAGAATGTGTATTCTTTAAGCGATTATTCTCATCAAGTCCTGCACTGACTCAAAGTAAATAGGAGGTGACCTACTTTCAGAAATTCTTAGACAATATAATCTAGTAATTATCAGTGATAAAATATCCTTCTTAGAACATGATGCCCTAGGTACCTAGCAGAAGTGTTATATGTCTTACAATATTAATGAGTATTTTAAAAACCATGTGATACTCACATTACTGTATATGAATTCTTAGCTAAAACACAAACTTGTGAACAGGGTCCATAAAATGAGTAGAAAAAGAGAACAAGATTTCTTGTCTTCTGCATCGTTAATTGGATTTGCACAACAAATTCAGTGTTCCCATTTGGATTAATCAATGTAGTGGCTTAAGTATGCTATTAGCAAAACTCTGATCACTAGTTCAGTCCCTTATGATTAGTTAGCTTGGCAGAGGAACAAATTATTACATGAATGTGTGTTACTGTTCACAAGGCAAGCTCAATGAGCATATATGGATGACCACTGGAAGTCCGCACCACAGGGGAAAACTTCCACCAAAGTGCATAATGGTGTAAGAAACATCTCTCTCTTTTTAAAAATAGGCTCTACACCCAACATGGGGCTTGAACTCATGACCCTCAGATTAAGAGTCACGTGCTCTACCTCCTCAGCCAGCTAGACACCCCCAGAAACATCATTTTTTACATAAAACTAAGCAATTATTCCTATAAAAAAGGATAGAGAAATTATGTTTTAAAGCACACTTTTCTGTTTGCCATGCATTTTCTATTTATTTACTCTTTCTATTAAGCACCAAATAAAGCAAACCTACAGATTTGGCTAAGACAAGTGAAAGTCAAATTCTTGGCACAATGCTTCAATGTAAATAAAACTGTCAAGGAGCTACCTCTCAATAAACAGGATTTTGAAGCTCTATATAAGCAGAGTTCAACCTACAAAGAAGGCAGGGTTCTAAAAGTCCACTTCTAAATAGAGTATTCAAAATCAGGTTGATAGAAATGGTCTATGTTTTGGAGTCATGGTCACATGGAAATCTGTTTTTTTTTTTTTAAGATTTATTTATTTATTTATTTGACAGACAGAGATCACAAGTAGACAGAGAGGCAGGCAGAGAGAGACAGGGAAGCAGGCTCCCTGCTGAACAGAGAGCCTGATGTGGGGCTCGATCCCAGGACCCTGAGATCATGACCTGAGCCGAAGGCAGAGGCTTTAACCCACTGAGCCACCCAGGTGCCCCCACATGGAAATCTTATTTGCCAAAACTCATCAAACTGTACATTTCAGAGGTGCAATTTACTATGTGTATATTATATCTCAATAAACTTTGTTTTTTTAAAACATGTCCTAGGGGCACATTTGAACCACAGCTAATCATCATTTACATCCATTTCTATGAAAAAAAAAGAATTATGAGTTCTAAGTGGATAATGGCATATATCCATTTTTTTCCCCAACTCCAAAGCATTTCAAGAACTAGGGTGATCATTTCTAGGCACCTTAACATTCTCTATCAGCACAAGCAACAGTATTTCTCTACATCATTCATCCATCAAGTGTTCTAAATGGAAGGATCTTAACTTGCTTTTGTTCTTCATATGTATAAGTCATTCAAAAGTCAAACATTTGTATGTCGTGAAATGATAAAACCAAATGAATGGCCATTCTATAAAATCAAAAATTGGTAAAATATAAAAAATAATCAATAGAAAGAGTTTTCTACTTTTTAGTTCATCCAATACTACTTTGAACACTGGGAAATATGCAAAGTGATCTCTCCTCACAATGTATTTTAAACATAGGTGAGAAAACAACACAGAAAGACTAGATGACTTGTCTCAAATCACAAGTATAAGAGCTGAGACTCAAGTAGTCCTTATTCTCAAGGCAGTGTTTTTCCTATTACATCTGATATAGTTAGAATCATTTCTCATTTTTATAAGACATATTTGGTACTGGTTTAATAGTAAAAAACACTTTCGAGTCCAACTCAGAACTGAGCCAATTTCTGAATACTGAGGGATGAGCTGTATTTTGGCTGTTATGCCCCATGCCCTCAAAAATCACTAATTTTCTTTCAGTCACATAAATTTGAACATGATGGACTTCTTTAAACAACCTTACAAGTATAACCTATTGAGTAAATATATGACAAAGCTTTGCTCTCTCCCCTTCTTCTATTGTCATGGGCATAAAATCATGAACATTATGTACATCTAGTCACAAATTTATATGAGAGTTTCAAGTATAGGAACCTTTCAAGTACAAACAACTCTTCCCCTTTCATCTTTACAGAGTAAATTGCTGGCCTGATGACCCACCACCCCTGAATGCTTTAGTGTGTACTTCCTACAAACGATGACATTCTCTTATCTAACCATAACACAGCATGAAAATGTAGAAATTAACATGTTACACTACTATAGTCTAATCCTCAAACTACATACATATTTTAATGATTACATTAATAATGTTCTGCCTAAAGCATTCAATTCTGAACTATATATTGTATTTGCTTGTCAAGTCTCTTCAGTCAAGTTCAAGTCTCTTTGAACAGTTTCTCAATTTTTCCTTTATTTTCTTAACCCTGACAGTTCATGGATTACAGAATAGGTATTTTGTAGAATGTCACTTAATTTGAGTTTGTGTGAAATTTCCTTGAGATTATGCAGGTTATATGCATCTTTGCCAGAAATATCATAGAGTTGTTGCATTCTCACTGTGGCCTATTATAGGCGTATGATGCTGATTTGTTCCACTACTGATGACATTCACTTTGATTAGATAAAAGTGGGGTCTGCCAGGCATTCTGTTCCACCATAAAGTTACTCTTTCTTTCCCCTTTTGTAATGAATACATATTTTGTGCAGAGGTACTTTGAAATTTAAGTCCTGTTTCTCATCACTCTTGATTGATATTTGTATAGACTCATAGTTTCCTATTTTTTTCAATGGGTTATGATCTATCACTAACATTTGATGTTTAAGTTGTTCCAGATGTAATCAGTGGGAGTCCCTCAAGCTGGCTTGTCTGCGTGTGTGTGTGCGCACGCACGCATGAACACACACATGCACAAGCATCTGCCTGTATATGTGTGGCGTTGTTTTAAAAAACACGTCTCCATTATTGGAGTGATTTCTTATTTTCCAGAACAAGGTATTTCAGGGCTCATTTTGTACTTTCCTTGCCCTAGACCCAATCATTTCTCCAAGGAGTCCTAATTCCTTTTAATGGAGAATGGTATTTAGAAGCCAAAATCTGTGCATTGGTGTACTCATTGCTATTGGAGATGGCTGCCCCTAGGTCCTATTGTACAGAGATAGGGAGTATATGTTCACAGAAAGACACACACACTTATATCTATATTTATTTCTATTTTTTTCTATACATATTGAATACCAATGATACATCAAGCCTCAATTTCATTCTAATACCTCAGGGTTCATTCAGGTTTTCTCCTTTTCTGTATTACTTAGTCCCTTCTCTGACAGTGAGTAACTTCATTGTTCTTAACATATTTACTTATTTGATCCATTTCCCCATATGCTATATTTTCCCATCTCCACCACTACCCTTCCCCACATATATGACTTCTTCACCCTAATTTGGCTTCAACAACTACTTCCAGACCAACCCCATACCCCCATCAAGCTGGCATCTTCCTCATCCATATCAAACTCTGATACCCCATTAGCTGCCCCTACTCAGTAGAGATACTCTCCTTACCTTGCTCAGACTCTGATACTCCATGCTGTTTCTGCACGGATACTCTTCGCATCCTTCCCCTGGCATGGACACTCTTTTTATTCTCTCATCCTCTGATTTTTCTCTGTGCTAGGTCACCCTTGCATGGATGTTGTCTTCACCTTTCTTGGGCTCCAATACCCAATGCTAGGATGCTCTTCCTTCTTCACCCCATTCATGTTTTGACACCCCCCTTCTGGCCACTGTTCCCAAATTCCTCTCTGTTCAGTAGGGATACCTACCTTGCTCCATCCCACCTAATAATATTAGGACTGAAGGGGAAGGGAAGGTTTCACACATGAATTTAAAATACCACAATTAATTCACTTAATTTAAGCTACAAACTCACTTCCAAATTGTAAATATATTCAAGTAAAATATTCATTATGCTCTACACCTACTCTCAGCATATGGCAGTCCTCAAAAAGGAAAGGTGAAAATTAAGGATTTCAAGTTGAGGTCCACACACTTGGAGAAACTCCTATAGTCTGTAAGTGGGCAGGCAAGGTTACACACCTGAGTGCTAAAATAGAACTGATCATTCAGTAAAATCCTGCAAGGTACTTCTAAGAGGTGCTCTTTAGTATCTAGTAGGCCCAATAGAACTTCCATAATAAAGAGTCAATGATGAAATGGAATGAACTTAGATTTTGTTAAAAGCTGATAAAAGTTAAATAGAAATATAACTCAACATTTAAAACAATCACACAAAATAAGTCAGGGCACTGTAGACATACTATTACTTACTTTATCTACACAATCATCAAAAAATGCCAGGCTTGCATCTTTATCACTGACAAAAGAACATTCCTCAATGAAGCGAATGAACATTTGTGTTTTGGTCATCATGCTATAGAATTTTTGATGTGACCGGTCCCGGCTTCTTAAGAAAGCTGTTCAACATAAATTCATAATGTCACAAAATATAGCACCATTCAAAGATTCATTAAATTTTAAGCCAGGAGAAACTTGATTAACCACATACCCCCTCAACCCACCACTTTGAAGAAAAAGAAACGAAGACTCCTGAGAAGGGACATGACCTGAAAAAGACAGCAACAGGAAGGGAACTTCAATCCAGATCTTTCAAATCCTCACCCAGAATTGTCTCTGTGGTCCCCTCACTACCTTGAAGATTACACATAAAGTAGCAAATCTGAAAGCATGCTTAAAATTCCTTTTTTCCTCGAGCAGGTGTTGCATGCTCTATGCTCATGGCATGCTCTTTATCCATGTATTTGGCTTTCTCAAAGCCCCAGTTACATTTCTTCTAGTATTTGCTTATGTCTGTGTCTTACTGAAACAGAGTAAAAATTTACTTCCTGATTTCATGCTCCACGTTGCTCGCTGTGGTCAGTTACAGTACATTTGGGCCTTTTTTGGGGGCCCATAATCTCAAATTATTTCCATCTGTTCTCTCTGCTTAAAACTGTCTTCTACTTTTCTTTTGTGTGGCTAATTTCTACTCATCCCTGAGACCATGGCTCAGACATAAATTCCTTGGAAGGGATTTCTGTGATTTTAAGTTTTGAAATAAAGTGCTCATTCATATTATTTTCAAATTGCTTATCTTCTTGCCTATAAGCTCAATGGGAGAAGTGACCATGTCTCTCTCTCTCTCTCTTTTTGTGACCATGTGTCTTCTGCATACCACTATATACTTAGCATTTAGAGAAACTCAATATATGCTTATTAAATGAATTTCTCTTACAAATGTTATATACCACAAAAGAAAAATACATATGTATTATGACAGAAATTGTACTCCAGGGCTCTCCAACTTCTTTTGCTTCAGGGCACAAACAGAAAGTAATATTTCTAGAGCACACTGAAGTAAAATGAATGAGGCTGCCCATGCCTGGAGGTGGCCATCCCAGGGGCTCCTCTGAGTGTTCAATATTGCCCAGCTGCTTTGAAAGCTAAAAATATCAGTATCACAACACATCTGTGACACAACATTTCTACATGGTTAGGAAGCACTGTGCTTTTCAAATATTTAGCTAATGGGATTAGAACTAATGTGTCCAAGAAGTAACTAGTTTTGTGGAAATGGAGTACCAACAAAGTCAATCTTCACATATTCCCAAAATAGGTATGTGTTTTTATAAACATGAGCTATTAATTAACACAGAAAGCAACTGAATCATCACAAGGTTAAACTCAATAAAATGAAAAGTATAAAACTATACAATTACTCACCTTGTAGCGCAAAAAGAGAGGAGGCATCTGTGGCTGTCTCAGACGGGGCCTGTGTTATTGGTCTTAGGTATGATCTATAACCTTTTAAAATAGAGGCCATGAAATACAAAAATGCCTCTTGGATTTCCAGATCTATCATATGCAACCTTTTTCCAGAATTAAAATCATAGTCATTCATTGTTAAGTCCATTAGTCCATCGTCTCTTGGTCTCTGCTGCACTGTGAAGAAAATGAGTTTGAGTGGTTTTTCCAAACTGTTGAAACCAATGTTCAAAATGATATCAATATAAATTCATTATATAGGTAAGTCAAGTCATTCTGCTGTATACCTTAAACTTATACAGTCCTGTATGTCAATTATATCTCAATAAAATTGAAAGAACTACATGTGCTGTATTCAAAAGGTCTCAAGCTACCTGAACTCTGTGTTTATACAACTTCATGACAGGTAAACCCTGGCAAAGCTTGCTACATCATTTTTTAGGCTCTGCTGCATATATTTCAACCAAAGTAAATATAAAATTATTTGTTTATCTGACAACCATCAAAAAAATTCATGTTCTGAAGCAACTATATATAAACTAATAAATGAAAATCATAGCAACCATATCAGCAGGATACAGGGGTAAATGCATTAGTCCTATCTCTGCCCACTGCCCACTCCTTTTAAAAAATATAAGTGCCTACAGGAAAAACACATGAGGATTAAAATGTGAAAAACAGCTCTTCCTCTTCCTGAACAATTCAATGCTAAAGCCATTAGTAGCAAAATAATAAATTCACAATAGAGAGGCCTGGTAGACGCCACCTTAAGTGCACAAAGTAGACATCGTCATAAATTATGGGACATATGGTAAGGATGTTGTAAGGATCCTAGGTAAGGATGCTAGGAAAGGAACATAGTGTCACTTCTACGATAGTCTTGCCAAAGACATCTGACCTGTATTTACCATGAGGAAAACCCACATCATGGACCATTCTATGATAGGAAGTATCATCTTCAAAAGAATCAAGAAGAAGAAGGAAAAATCAAGGAACTGTTTAGAGAAAAGCAGACTAAATAGACTTAAACTAAATTATAACACCTGATTTGGAAATAGATGACTTTGCTATAAAGAACATTATTATGATAACTGATGAAACTAGAATCTGGTCTGTGGATAAAGATGACAGTAACGCTCAATGATAATTTCCTGATTTTCATGGTTATATTGCACTGATACAGAAGAATATGTTTTTTGGTAGGAAATATATTCCATTTGGAAGTAATGGGGCATCTATTCTCAAAGGTCAGAGAAATATCTGTGATTGTTTCAAAATTTAAACACTTTTTAAAATATGAGGAACAATAAATTACCTTAGAGAGTTTTTTTTTCTTCTTTCTGGAGTTGTTATTGTCCAAAAAAATAACAGTACTAGGAAGAATGTGGGCATTGATACATAAGGCCTAGATTTTAATCCTAACTTCATCCTTGTTAACTGTCTGATCTCTGACAAGCTATTTCACCTCCCTCAACTTCTATATGTGAAAGTGCCCACTGTAAAGTGTTACACAATCGTTAACTACCAGTACTGTTTAAAAGCTTATAGTTTTAAGATTCTGCCCTTCAGTTGAGCTGGATGGGCTATTTCACTGAATTTAATAATATTTTAAATATTGCTGCAAAAGCTGCTGGACTTCTCAGCCACTTAAAAGAAGTACATGCCTTGTTAGAGAGCAATTAACTAGTTAGCTTAACTAAAGTTCTATACATAATTTATTTGTTCTATAAGATAAAATATTGTTCTATTGGGATGTCACCATAACCCAGTCCTTATAAGCTGCTTCCAAATCAACTGCTTATTTTAAGGTTTGCTTTGGAAACATTGTCTTCTTCCATGCCTATTTCCAAATATTCAGGCACTTTGAACCCTCCAGGATATAGTCCCCTTCCTATGTTTACATTTCACCTAATACATAAATGAAAACCTCAAATATTGCTGTATTATCACTGACCATTTTTTCACACAATAATTTAGTAAGTATTAAATTATGGGTCCTGATTGGGCTGTTGTTATAAAATACCAAGAGGATTAGATAAATGATAAATACATAAATGAGAACCTCAAATATTGCTACACCATCACTGACCATTTTTCATACAATAAGTTTTAATTTATGGGCCCTGAATGAGCCATTGTTATAAAATACCAAGAGGATTAAAGAAATGAAGGTTTAATTCTTCTTATCAGTATTTCTGGATCACTGACAAGGTATTCTTATATAAGCTTTTTACTGAAGTATTCCATATCCTAATCAATTTTCATTTTGATTAATTTCTTAATGCATTTGGCAAGCTTCTATTTTCAAATTATTTGAGGTAAGCCATAGCATTAATCCATGAAAGGCGAAAAGGATATGACCCAGCTCTCACCCCATCAAAATCATCAGCATTTTCTAATTTAAACCATCTGTCTTAAATTTTCAAAACTAAACTTCTATTCTATGTATGAAGAAAATATACAAGAGGAAACCCTTATTTTTCCCCTGGCATTTCAATAATGGTAAAATTAAAGAAAACAGTGACCTTAACCTCTTTTTCAATTTTATTATTCGAAAATGGTTCTATGAAAATGTAGTAGATATAAAATATAAATTTTATAAATTTCCTATTCAGATTCTAACAAATTTTGCTTTAATGTTCATTTGCCCTTAAGATTATAAAAAAATTCCCCTCAGATAAAATAAACAGTATCCTTTTACAAGTAAGGCAAAGTAATTGGAGTCCTTTTTCAGATTAAATTACTTCCTTTAATTAAGTTATACACTTACATTTTGCCAACTGCTGGTGCAAATTATTCAGAGTGTTCATCAGATTTTTACATGGTTTCTTTGGAAGTATCTTCCAGGCTACATTTTTCTTGTCACCAGTTCTGAGATTAAATGACAACAATAATATATTTGTTAGGAGGACTTTTTTTGCTATACATAAAAAAGGGAAAAGAGAAAATACATTGAACAAAAAATAAAACATGCAAAAAATTCTAATTAATAGGAGAAAAATACTCAGGTTAAGCTGGGATGCAGAATATTTAAAAATTAATTCACACGAGGGAAGAGCCCTGTATTAAATATAGCTCAAAAATTTATAATTATGTCAGTACTGAGTAAATTCCACTTGCATTATTATGCCAATCACTACACACTTAATATGGTGGTCATTACTCAAAACCCCATTTAAGAGAATTTAGATACCTAAATATTGGGAAAATCCTACCAATGAGAGGTTTTCTTTCTTACAGACTATAAGAAAAGGCACTGTGGAAAACTTGAACTCCTACAGAAAAAATGAACTGATGATCCAGAAAGCTTATCAAAATTCTTGAGTATATTTAAATATTGAGTTTCTTAGTTTTCTACAAGTAAAATTTGTTTTTGTTTCTTTCAGAAAAGTAATATTTGTTTTTGTTTCTTTCTTTAATCTATAAAATTAAATTATTTGGATAAAGGATAACATTCCAAAATACTTTTAAAACTATAAAAGAGGATATCTGCTTAAAAGTGGTAGCTTTGTACTCCTACACTCTCCTTTATGACAATTATTGTAACATGGTTATTCTTCAAACTATACAAGGGGTGAGAGAAGAAAAGAGACAGTGATAAAACACCATAAAGCTTTCAGACTTAACTATAGCTTTGTTGATTTCATTCTTTATTAAATCTTTTTATACTTTAAAAGCTATGAATACCTTTTTTTTTTTTTTTTTTTTTTTAAGAAAACTTGAGAAGTGGAGAGAAAAAGAAGAAAAGTAAATCACTCATGTTCTAAAGACAATAATAGGGGCGCCTGGGTGGCTCAGTGGGTTAAAGCCTCTGCCTACGGCTCAGGTCATGATCCCAGTTCCTGGGATCGAGCCCCACATCGGGCTCTTTGCTCAGCAGTGAGCCTGCTTCCTCCCCTCTCTCTCTGCCTGCCTCTCTGCCTACTTGTAATCTCTGTCTGTCAAATAAAATAAATAAAATCTTTAAAAAAAAAATAAAGACAATAATAAAGTCCAGGTGTACAGTGGAAGTTGAATTTTTTTTTTTTTTTATGTTCTCTGTACTTCCCACAGAACAAAAAGGGCAAAATTATCACCTTGGAAACTAAACAAAGAAAAAAGAATGGATGGGAAAGCTTAGGTTGATAAAGAATCTCTGTCTTGGATTCTACCCTATCTTTCCACAAATGAGGATAAAAGCACAGAGTCAACTGCAGATGTCCTACAGTGAAGGTTATATTTCATTTATAATGTGACTCAGGGGCATGGAATCTTGCATTACAGGGAGAGAATACAATGTAGAACACTTTTTACATTATTTTTTCTTGGTAAAACTTTGCAACACAGCACTCCCACTGTACCTTGTTCATTGTGTGAGTGCCTGCTTTATAAACTAGATTATGAGCAACAGGAGAAAGGAGTATAATTGGTTTGCCTTTTTATTCCCAGTGCCTAGCAAAAAAGGGAATTCAAGATATATCTGCAGTATAAATGAGCAGAATCTTGGTATCTGTGCATTGCATCTAATTTCTATAATTTATTCACATAACTTCCTCCTCTTGCCCTTGATGTCGTCACTCTAAAACTTGGCTGGGTTGGAGAGTCTTAATTTAGTTCCTGAGTTTGAGTCTATGATAGCCTTCTGCATTTTTATTCATGGTGACTTCCACTTACAAGATTACTGTTACATAAATAACCAATAATTAGCAGCAGAGGTACTGGTTTTAGAGCTGGACAGTAATGGTTTCAAAATCCAGCTGGCAGTAGATAGTAACTATGAGCCTTCTGATAAATTAGTTAAAAATCTAAGCTTTGGTTTCCTTACCTGTCAGAGGAGTTAATAAAAACTACCTCACAAAATACAAAGAATAAGATGCAATAACATAGGTTATGTATATAGCTTTATGCCTAGTACAGCTATTAATTTCCCTTTCTTCAAAAATTTATTGACATACATAACATACTTTGTATTCTATGTATCTAAGAGAGGGCAAAAGAAACCAAAATTGCATATTCAGAACCTGTTTTTCTTTCAAATTTCAGACTGAGGTTCCAGAAATTCTGGATGAAGGAAAGTAGAAAGCTGTTAAGTTCACTAGTTTAGTCCTTCTATAGGCAATAATAACAAGAAGGAAGACTGCTTATGAGTGCAAATGACCCATGTTTTCTTTCATTCTTTAACTCAATGGTGATCAAAACAAAAACATAAAGTTAAAAAAATTCTTTTAACAGACTGGAAAGTATAAAAGAGGGTAAATGTAACTTATTACCATAAAAATACAGTATATACTAATTTATCACTCTTCATTTCAATTTTTAAAAACATTGTGTCATGTAACAACTGGCAAAGAAAAGAGATATTACTTTCATATTTAAAGAATTAAATATTCCTGGTAATGAATGACATGTTCCTCGTAAAGAATCTTTGATTCTGAAAATCCATATAAAAAGTGGCTTTTATGCATAAAGTATATTCCATATTTTCTTGGTTAAGCGTTGTCTGAAAAAAAATTTTTGATAGTGTATATGCTTTATAACAGAAAAGTATTCTCTTGCTATAATATATTATTTATCATTTTACATTTTTTTATATTATATATTATTTTTCCTATAATAAAAAGCCATTTTTTTCTAGTGGTTTAGGCACTTGAGGTTTCAACATACAAGATTAGAATTAACATATGATTATAGAATTAAATCAAAAGGCTTTAATATGAAATATGCTTGCTTATTAAAAATGGAGTAAAACCTATTGCACATACACATATTTAAGTTGTAAAAGGTGCACCAGCTTTTGGGCTTTACTGATAGACTAACTCATAGTTATTTTAAGTATGTCCTGTGAATGCAATGTGGTCATTGCATCAATTTCCTCTTCCCTGAATAGCCTAAGTATGATTAAATTGAAAATAAAGGGTACAAGAGAACAACTGAATTATAAAAAAAAAAAAAAAACTATAAAAATAGAGCTCCAGTAGTTACAACTTAAATATTATTCCAATAAAAAAGGAAACTTACAAAGTCCTAATATTCCTAAAGTATAAAGGTGATAAAATCATGTATAATTTAAAAGTTATTTTAAAAATTTAAAGCAGTATATAAATTTTTCTTGAAGTTTTAGCATTCTAATAGTATTACACAAGACTTAGAAATAGAATTGAAATATCAGGTTATAGTACTCCAATTCAATTTGTGATTTTACCCATACTTATCTGGAAAATGGAAAATAAATTCTTCTGTTTTTAAGCTCAATTTCACTTCTGCTAAATTTCTAAGTATAAGATTATAATAATGTTTCTTAAATATTTAAAGATCTGAGGATTAAATATATATTTTCTTTACAGTAAAACCTAATACCCTAATCTATCCCACTGAACAGTACAAGTTGGGGGAGTCTGGGTGGTTCAGTTGGTTAAGTATGTGACTCTTGATTTTGGTTCAGGTCATGATCGCAGGGTGGTAAGATCCAGCTCCATGCTGGGCTCTGGGTTCAGCATGGAGTCTGCTTGAGATTCTCTCCCTCTACTCCTGTCCCTTCCCCAGTTCTCACACTCTCATTCTCTCTCTCTAAAATAAATAAAATCTGGGAAAAAAAAGAATAGTATGAGTTGATTCAAAGATGGTAATAACCATCTTTGGTTACAATATAGCTCAAAAGAATTCTAATTAGCATTCAAAAAATATACAATTACATACGTACACTATGAAGTTGTAATTGATTTGGTATAGAATCACTACAATGTACTTACTGAGAAATGGTGTTGGTATCTAGGTCAACACAACTAACATCTGGTGGAGGATCATAGAGATCAAAGTATCTTGAATCAATTCCTACTATGAATGGACATGGTGCACTCAAGACATCTGCTAAAGCCAATGGGCAGAGAGGAACATACGGGCATGGCCAGTGGAAAGGGAAAATCATCTTGGATAAATAAAAGACAGGAGAATATTCAGCTGTTTGACAATGAAGCATAATTTATCAGCATACACAAAAAACTGTCTTTTAAATATACATACCTGAAGTCTAGCATTTGATAACAAATAAAATAATTATAATATTAATGGTCAGAAAATTAACATTTTTTCACAACATAAAAATTCATTACTCCCTGAATTTTAGCTAAGTCTCAAAGTAGCTTTAAATTAAATAAAAAAATTAGGTCTAGAATGAAATTGATTGCCAATAAGAACTTTGATACTCACAGACACTAATGCTTCTGTCACACTAGTAAGCACGGAAGGCCTTAAGGAATGGATGAGAATCTTATGTTCTGTTACTGCAAACACCAGTAGTGTCACAGCATTTTCAGGACCTAAATTTTGAAGTAGTGTTGAAAACTTGCCACCACTGTCAATCCAAACAAAAATACACAATTAAAAAAAAATTCAAATACCTCATTATCCAAAATAGTGAAAAAAGGTCATGATTAGTGTAGGATTATATTATTTATTCAACTTTAAATGTGACTGCTCCCTTATGTGTGAAAAAATGTCACCAGAAACACATTATGAAAATAATGAAGTTTTCTGAGGTTTCAGAATTATTTAATTATTGTGCATTGTATTCAATATAGAAAATGAAAAGTTTTTTTTCTTTTCATAAAAAGATCTGTTATGCAGATAATGTCCAAGTAAAGAATTCAATCTATAAGGGGGATATTTTAGTTGAAAGCATATTTGTTTTATGGAAGTTTGTTTTTTAGTGGCTCATCTTTCATGGAGATTATCAGAAAAATGCATGACTTACAGGTCTACTTCTTTTAAGGTAAATATGTCTATTAAAATTTGGATTTACAAATGGACTATCTTTGGTGATATAATGGTAAGAATAATGTGATATCAACAGCTACCAAGTCGAGCAATGGTATACACATAAAAAGCAAATAAATAACCTAAACTGAGACATTCTGTGTGATAATAAATACTGAACTGACAAAGTAAGTAATTCAGTAAGCCAATCAGTATGTTGCCCTTATAATGCTAAATAACTGGCTTCACCAAATTAACGTTTTTTTAAATAAAGCAGAACTAATAACAAGTCTCTTGAAGAAATGCAAACATGTCCACTAAAACTCTGTGCATGTTCAGAGCAGCATTATTTATTATAGCCAAAAAGCAGAAACAAGCCAAATGTCCATCAACTGATAAATGAATAACTAAAATGTGGTCTATCTATATAATGGTATATTTGTTTGAAACAGAACGGAATAAAGTAATGATGATACAACATGGATGAATTTTGGACAATTTATTATATGTGAAAGAAGCTAAAACCAAAAGGTCACATATTATATGATTCCATTTATATGAAATATCCGGAATAGGCAAATCTGGTTGAATCTGTAGAGACAGAAAGATTCATGGTTGCCCTGGGCTGGGGAGTGTGTATGTGTATGTGTGTGTGTTTGTGCGTGTAGAAATGGGAGAAATGGGAGGGAAGGTAACTGAAAGGGCACAAGGGTTCTCCTTTAGAGTGACGCAAATGGTTTAAAATTGATTATAATGACCTCTCTAAATCTCTATACTTACAGAGTGAATATAACCACTGAATCGTACAATTTAACTGGGTGAATTATATGGCATGTGAATCATATTGATAACGCTGTTCTAAAAAAAAATTGTCTTGGGTAATTTAGGATCATTTTATTTAAAGTCTCAGTCAGTCAGTATTTTAGTTTATTTCAGCTCAAACAAAGGTTAAGAAAACACTGCTCACTCTGGACCAAGACCTAGTGATGAAATAACCTGCAATTCTTACAAAATTAATGTCAAAGATGGCAGCTGGTCTCCCTTAGGTACGTGCTACAAAATAACTTAATTATATCATAACTATTTCTCTGCTAGAAAATTACATAGCTAATTACATTTCAGGAAGTGATACTTTTGAAAATATATTTCATAATTTCTCTTAACTTCTGAGTGAGGAAATACCTTGTTTTATTCCATGGTTAGTATTTAGGAGTATCTTTTTTATTTGTGGATTAAATTTAAAATTAATTGCATTTGAATGCTCTTCAGAAGATATTTAAAGCTAAAAATAACTCTTTTCATACTCAAATTCTATATACATATATACCTATTTATGTAACAGTAAGTACTTGATAAATAATGGATACATAAAAATACCAAACTATTATAAAGGTTTTTCTTTTTCCTTTAAGTAAAAGGAATTTAGGTAGGATACAGTTAAATGAGAAGTATTTCTATCAGTATCTGAAATTTTACCTAGGGAAAAAAAAATATTTGAATGTCACTTTAGCTCACACTAGATTTGAAGAAACACAAGTAAAAAGGAAGTTTTACTTGCCTTAGTGGAAGAGGTGAAGAAACAGGTTGACTGAGAATCAGATTATCATGTGGTGATAACTAGAAGAAAATTTACAATAAAGTGTTTGAAATATAAAGATGAGCTTTAAAATACTTTCTGGTAAAAAAAAAAAAAAGTAGGCTAATAATGATGTCCACGAAGTTTCAATATATACATTAACCAGTATATGAATTGTTTATGTCACTTATTAAGATCCTGAAAAGCATTTCCTAACCACTGACCTCTTCTAACTACTAACTTTTCCTATTCTGAATTCTCTTTTCCCCTAATGCAAATTTAATAAAATTTTATTGAAAGACCAAATTATTCATTTAATACCACAAAATCAGGATTAGCAACCCTATGGCCTCCAGGGCAAATCCACAGGCCACCTGGTTTTTTGTTTGTTTGTTTGTTTGTTTTAGACCACCTGTTTTTACAAATAAAGTTTTATTAGAACAGTAGCACTGCTCATTTGTTTAGGTATGATCTATAGCTGTTTTTTCACAGTAGGAGCTGAGTAGTTTTGACAGAGATAGCATGGCCTATAAAGACTAAAATATTTACTGTTTGGTCCTCAACAGAAAAAAGAGTTACCACCTTCTGTCATAAAACAAATCTTTTATGTGTATTCAAACTGAGTCATATATATATATGTATATATATACATATATATACACACACACACACATTCACATATACATATACATACATACACACACACACACACACATACATATATTCTGGCACTAAATACCAAGAAGACATGTGGATATACAAACTGATTATGAAGATTATAAAAATGATATTTTTTCTAGACATTTTATCTGTATCAATAATACAATTGTTTTATCTACATTTTAAAATTTATGCATATTTAGGCATATTTCCACAAATCTCTAAATACCTATTTGCCAAATACTTGTAATTTTGAATGATACCCCACCTCCATTAAGGGCTGTGATAAATACGGTAAAGCACATATAGTGATAACACATAATAATATTTTCTTTATAGAAATTGCTTTGTAAATGGTGATTAAATAAGAGACATCTTACAGATCAAGAGCACAAACAAAAAAAGAAATGTAAACAAAAGAGCAAAGATACAGTCATTTGGGACAAGCTATAGGGAAAATAATTTATGTTCATTTTGAACTTTCCCATCACAAAGCTATGAACCTTCCTTCCTACATAATATATATAAAACATACAACTTTTCCTTATATCTACTCTAATATATTTAACTTCAGGAATATATGCCAAAGGTTAGGGGAAAGAAATTCCTTTTTGTATGTTCAAAATGTCTACTGCCAACTGCTTTAACTCTTCGAACTTTTATCTCAGGGGAAACATTCGATGTCTGCCGAGGAGGCAGTTAATAAAACACTAAGGGCCCAAATTCCAAAATGAACTACTATCTGATTCTTTAGATAATATTTGTTCTTTTCCTCCATTTATAATTGTTATTCTTATGGTACATTTTGACAGAGCCAATAATGATTTAATAGGGTACTTAAATCAAGAAAATCTTACCTGGACTAAAATTCGTGGTCTCTGAGGAGATGGAAAAGGAACTTTATGCATAAAATGAGAAATATGCCTTAAAAACAAACAGACAAGAACCCAATTGATTCCAAAGTGAATACCATATACTATAAAGGTCAACATGTCACAAGTCTGAGTTGAGTCAAATGTTCTGTGTACTTCGAAATTCCTTGCTTTAGGATACAAGAGTTTAAGTAACAGATGGTATAAACAATAATCAAATAGACAATGAAGATATTTAGATCTCACTTGCAACAAATTTTACTGCATAAAACATTATTCAATAGAATAAAGAATGTGTTTATCTAATTTTCCTTTAAATTCATGATATCTAAAGATAGTAGGGGATATTTTAAAAAGTTCATAATAAACCCAAATTATTTGAAAAATAAGAATTACAAAACTAATAAAAAAATCCCAAGATCCTAATTAAAAAATGCCAATTAGGTTCTCCAAACGTCGCAAGAGCATCAAAAATGAAACATTAATTTCATTTTGTTAAGAGATAAAATCATTTAAAATAACATGATGTGGGACACCTGGCTGGCTCAGTCTGAATCTCAGGGTCAGGAGTTTGAGCCCCATGTTGGGTGCAGAGATCACTAAATATATAAGTAAACTTTAAAACAAAATGAAAATAAAGTACCATGACTGTAAAAGTATAACAGAGAAATACTACCTGATTGAAATAACCAAACGTTTTTTTCCAAATAACTCTGGAAAAACCTAGTTTCCACATAAAATGTACTGAATTACCATTAGAAACATACCACAAATAATGGAAAGATCTACCAAATTTTGACTGAAGAATACTTCTCTAACTTACTTCTCAATTGGAAGAACGTGAGGTCCAGAGATAGAATAACGATACAGAAAAGTCAAAAACTTCCTGAATGCATCAAAAAAAGGCCAGTGAGAAAGAAGACAGATGCATTTATTAGTGTGAATTGTTTTGGAACTATCAGATTTCCCATCTGCTGATGATGCTAAACCCAAAAGAAGTCTCTGTTTTTCTGTAAGATTTTCCTCAGAGTATGGTTCATAAAACTGAATAGCAGCACCATAGACCTGGAAAACAAGTAATATATTTAATAAATACTCCTTATATCATTTATTCAAATCACATCATTAAATATGTAATGCATGAGCCATTATAAGCTAGACCATTATGAGCCATTTATATGCCCGAGAGCCAGGCAAGGTGCCAGGTACCAGGAACACAGCAATGAGCAAACATCACTGTTGCTTTCTTGAAGTACATTAACACACACACACACACACAACTTCACAGTGCTACTCTCTTTAATTAAATTGAGTTTGTTTTCTGAAGAGTGAAAGCAACTTATCAATATTCTCTATAAGAAAGTAACTGAAAATAATTATTTAGTAGACAGTGGGACAGAATGTCAGATAAGGGAATATATATTCCAGCTTCAGGCGATTCATTAAATTTCTCTGGACCTCAGTTTTGCAATCTATAAAATGAGGATGTTAGAATAGATGATTTCCATAGTCGTTTCCAACTGTAATAGTCTATAATTCCAAATAGTTTTGCATACTTAATAATGTCTTTTGTATTACTCTCAAAACTTTATCACAGAAAGTGAAGCAGTAAAGGACCATCATCTGATGATGAAAAAATCTTTCACCATATTCACAAAAAAGCATTGGGGTGTATGGGGCAGAATGAAAATTCTCTTTTCCTTTACCTCTGTATATAGTTATTTTAATCAAGTGGAAGAAGTATGTACAATAGATTCAATTTAACCAGTTGTTGCTACTGTTGCCTATATTATATAAAACTTAAGACTTGATAATACTAATTAAAACACATAGTACCTTTTCAGCTGAGGCTCCAGTTAACACAAATGTAGAAAACACAGGGAGAGGGTATTTGCTGTTGGGTGGCCAACATTCAATAGTTGCACCCATTGGTAAACAAAATAAGGGGACAGATTCTGGGAGTGAGAAAGATTCATAATCTTCTTGAGGATATCTACAAATTAGACCTATAAAAACAGTAATAAATATTAAGTCATCAGCTCTTGAATTTAGGTGCTCATAATATGAATGATGCTAAAATGCTTTATTATTTAACATATTTAGTAACATTACATTACATATATGCTCATCAAATAACTGAATGCTTCAGTAGGATACATCTAGATTTTAATCCTCAAACACTGTAAATATTCATAATAACTAATTAATATTTATCATGCTTCATCCATGAAGGCTAAGTAAGACAAACAAGAAAAGATTATTCTGAAGCAACATACACAAATACGAACACAATCCTAAAACTTCAGTTTGTGGTCCCACTACCTTGAAGCATATGCATATACTAGTTTTTTTGAATATTTAGCATGGTTACCCCAGCTCCTTTAAAATGAGTCTTCCATTAAGTATTCAATAAACATAAAGATAAGATAAAACAGGAAGAAAAAAAAAAGACATGGGTTGTGGTCCCAGTCCTGACACTAGCACATCATAAGATAGGGTTTTTTTCCCTTAAAGTTTACTGGCCTCATAATATATGTTAAGTATTCCATGAAAAATTATACTTACCAGCTTTGTAGGATATAGTGTTAGTCTTTGCCACTGATTTTTTATAACATAAGTACACTGCAGATCCCCACTGAATTAAAAAAAAAAAAAAAAAGGAAATATCATTTAATTTTAAAAGGCAGTGACTTAATAAAATGAAATCTCTTTGATATTTCCAGTATACATTATCTAAAATGTAGTAAGTTTTCTGTAAGCTAATTCTAGTTGGTTGTTTTGCCAGCATTTTATTGCAGTTTTTCCCACTTTTCTCTCGAGGTGATATTTAATGTTGCTTTGCCCTTGTAATAATGATAACATGACCCTTTAAAATAACTAAGCCATAACAATTTAGATTTTATTCTAACTCCAAACTTTGGGCAGAAATGATCAAGAAATATCTACTCATGGGTATAACTGCCTTTGGATTCTACAACCTCTTTCCAATATTGCCAGATCTTTCTGCAGCTCTTTATACCAAAATTGAAGAGTTGTAGTTTGCTATATCCATTTCCTGTTTCCCATTTTCTCCTGAATCAATTCCCAATCAAGTTTTAATCACACCATTCCTTAAAAGAACACTTTAACAACTTTAATGATGCTAAGTCTAACAGTTGTTTCCTAGTCTATATCTCATTTAACCTCAGCAGATACGGACACTACTAATGACTCCCTGAAACATGTTCTCGCCTTTTGAGGCATCACATTCTGTGGGCACCTCCCCACCAAAATCTCTGGCCACTCCTCAGTCTCCTCCTTTCTCTTTTCCTGATCATTGAATGTGATCTCTCCTTTTCTTTTCTGTAAATGATCTCATACATTCAGTCCCATTGTTTTCTGTAACAACTTCTCCCAAAGGAGTCTCAAATTTCTAGTCCCAGCGCAGCTGAGATGGGGAAGACGTGGGTAAAGGAAACTGGGGGGTGAAGAAAAGGCATTCACTTTTAGACATGATAGGTTTGAAATATCTATTAGACAACCAAAGTGAAGAATCAAATGCAGATAAGGCAAGAGGTCTGAAATGGAGATGTAACTTGGGAGATTCACTACTTGACATCAGATGGTGATAGATACATGCACACAGCATACTCCTCACCCCCCTTAGAAAGCCCTTTCTTCATCATCTAATGCAATAGCAATCATCCCTCTACCCTACCCAGTTCCCCTGATCATCCCATCTTGCTTTTTTTCCCTCCATAGCACTTACTACCATGTGGCATATTGTATATTTTCTTATTATGTGCTTCCCACCACTAGATTATAGGTTCCATGATGGTAAAGGCTTTATTTTGTTCATTGCTCTATCTGTAGTACTGAAAACAGTGCCTATTACGTAGAAATGTTTAAAAAATATTTGTTGAATGAAAGTGAAAGGAGGTGTTGGTGCACACATGATGGCGTGCCCCTAAAGCCAATGTATGGGGACAGATTCACAGCACCGAAGACAATATATAGAGGAAAATAACTTACTTTAAGAAATCTTATTAAAAAGATTTTAGAGAGAGAGACAGAGCGAGCAAATGTGCATGGGGAGGGGCAGAGGAAGAAGAGAGAGGAAATCTAAAGCTACGTGTAGAGCCGGATACAAGGCTTGACCTACAACCCTAAGATCACAACCTGAGCAGAAATCAAGAGTTGGATGCTTAACTGCCTGAGCCACCCAGGCACCCCAAGAAATATTTTTAATTACTAAGCGACTGTTAAAACAAACACCTATATAATCATCCTAGATTAAACAAAATATGTTAATAATTTAATATATTTGCTTCAAATGTTTTAATTCATAAAGAAAAAAATTATAGGTTTAGCTAAAGCCTTGTCTTCCACCCCTTTCTGTCCTCCAGAGTTAACTACTAGCTTGAGGTTAGTGCATTTCATTCATATGCATTCAAAAACTTTCTACCACACATCTGTAAATATATATATTATTCTTTTGTATACTTTATAATCTAACATAAATGGTGAGATGCTGAATATATGCTTTTAGAGCTTGCATTTTTAAAAAAGCTCTTTAGTATGTTTTTAATAATTAGTAAAGTTATAGAGATCTAATTTCTTCATCTGAACTGCTGGGTATTATTTCATTAATAAATAAACCACCACAGTCATTCCTATACTGACAGACACTTGGATTATTTCCTTTTGGGGAGGAGGGGTTATTATAAACAATGAAGCAGTATGTTGACTCCTCATCTAGAAATTTTTCTTGTTAAACATTTTTCAAGGGTCTCCAGCAAACTAGTATGTTAAATTATGCTTAGGACATTAAATTATGCTCATTGCTATGTTGGCATTTTGTTTTTATAAATGTTTTAATACTTTTGCATCAAAGAATGGATATATATAGGCACCTGGGTGGCTTAGCCAGTTGAGGGATTGACTCTTGTTTTTGGCTCAAGTCATGATCTCAGGGTCATGGGATCGAGCCCCATGTCAGGCTCCACACTCAGCACAGGGTTTGCATGAGATTCTCTCTCCCTCTCTCTTCGCCCCTCCCCCTGCTTGCACACACACTCTTTCAAATAAATAAATCTTAAAAAAAAAAAAAAGAATGGATGTATATAGAAGTCAAGTGGATATTATGAATGTAGGTAAACTAGACTTACAGTTTCTGAAGGTATGTACAAACATATAAATAAAAGACCTTCTACTGATAGGTCCTAACTCCAGTTCTCAATAGCCAATTTGTAAAGATAACAAAAAGCCCTCAATGATAATCTTTGTGATGATCAGAAAGGAACTACATGACCATTTGGATATGGTAGAAACCAAGAGGAACATTCTAAAATAAAAAACGGACTTAAAAATGACAGTAAAAGATATGGAGTTCCAAAGGAAAAGAGCCATACTAAAAGAGGGTTTTCTGAAGTTTTTTTTTGCATACACAGTTCAGTGAAAAAGAAAGTAGGAGGAATCACTATTCTAGAAATGTTTAACTTCTAAATAAATTACCCATATTGTGGTTTACATGACAAAAACATTGTTTCAGATACCTTTTTTTGTGACGGAGGGAATTAGGTACATGATTTAATTACTTAGTTAATAACTCTACTCTTTTTTTAAAAAAAGATTTTATTTATTTGTCAGGTAGAAAGAGAGTAAGAGCGCAAACACAAGCAGGGGAAGCAGCTGAGAGAGGAGAAGCAGGGCTCCTAGTGAGCAAGGAGCCTGATGTGGGACTCGATCCCAGGACCCTGGGATCATGACCTGAGCTGAAGGTAGACACTTAACCGACTAAGACACCCAGGCATCCCTATAATTCTACTTTTTAAAATACAGACATTCATAAAAGGTTGTAAAACAAGAACCATTTGGATAGAGTATTAAAAAATACTCTCAGGGCGCCTGGGTGGCTCAGTGGGTTAAGCTGCTGCCTTCGGCTTAGGTCATGATCTCAGGGTCCTGGGATCGAGTCCCGCGTCGGGCTCTCTGCTCAGCAGGGAGCCTGCTTCCTCCTCTCTCTGCCTGCCTCTCTGCTTACTTGTAATTTCTCTCTGTCAAATAAATGAATAAAATCTTAAAAAAAAAAAATACTCTCAGTGAGTCAAAAATGGAGTAGATGGTCCCAAATTTGCCAAAAATTAGCTTTGTGAATCAAAGCACCTGACTAGCATTTTTGAAACATCTTTTAAGTTCTCTTTTGGCTCTAAAATATACTTCTACTCTAAATCATTCAAAGTTCAAGTCATTTAAGGCTTACAGTCCAAAGTTTAAAAACTAATAATTCTTGAAAACTCTTTCTATAAGCTTCTATAAGCTTAATGGGAGGGTGGGGGAGATTCTTTTTGAGGCCAAAGCTGTAAGACTGATACACAAATCATGCAGGAATTTGAGGAAAGTTTCAACATAGATCTCATGTCCATTAGATTGGTTTTTCTTTGTTTCCCTGATTTAGAAACCTAGTAGATGACTTTCACTCAAGCTACCCAATCTTCAAAAACAAGAGTCAGCTACATAACTATTGCTGGGTATTATCAACACATCAATAATTTAATCCCAACCATTTCCTGATTCTTTATATATACATTAGATATGAACATAAGTTTCCTATATTGCATGCCTATTTTAAATTTTCTGAAAGAGTAAGAAGTCATTATATATCTGCTCCAAAGAATAAAATTTGCTTTTATTACCTTATAGTTGATGGAAACAAAGATTGTTAATAGATATAAACCACAACCCATCACTTAAAAAAGACATTTATTGCTAAGAGCAGGCACACTTCCCAATTTTCAGGACCGACACTAGATTTAAGAATAAGAAAAAAAAAATTTAAGAGGATTTTATTCCTGTAAAATTTCTTTAAAAATTTAGGAAGAGCTTAAACACTGGGCAAAAATAAAATTAAAAAATAACAACAACAACAACAAAACTCTTCTCTGCTGAATGTCAATTATATTTCAATACAACTGAGAAAAAGAAAAGTTTTCCTTCAGACATTAAATACACATAATAGGGACTGTTGAAGCAGAGTTAACCAAATGTATAACTACCATTTATATAGCACTTACTGTGTACCAGATGCTATCCTAAATTGTTACACATAATCTGGAGTTCAAATCCAATAGTTTAGATGGAGACTATTTCTGTTCACATGATGTTACATTCCTCTTTCTTCTTTTAGGAGAGAATAAATGCTCTCTGACAATACTGGGACCAATGTTTCAGGATAAGGAAAAACAGAAACTCCTATCTCTGGTTTCAGTTTCAATGCAGTAACTCTACCTTGAACACACTGATTAACTAATAAAACCTGGAAATGGTTCTGATGACACTGTCCATTTACTTTGAATCAAAAACGAACACATCCACAAAATAAATGGAAAATTCACCAATGGGGAAGTGGGAAGTACCTGTGAGCCTGCACAATATTGCTAAAATACCAGATCAAATCTAAAATGATAAGATGGACATCACATCATGGACGTTCAAAAGCCCTTCTTGCCATCACTCTCAGTAACACATAAGGCCTGTAAAACTCTTGTTTGCTACCATGATCTTTTTTCTCCAGCATACTTTCTCCAACTCTCACCTGTCATCACCAAACCAAAATACGATGGAAGGATGGCATGAAAGGATGGGGCATTTTATATGTGAATGGCTATTGACAAAAAATGGTCACCCAATTAGGAGTCACACTGCTGCAGGTAATTTGTTTAGGATACAAGTTAGATACGGTCAAATATCCATTTTTTGAATTACCTATTTAAAGACTTTATTTAGGACTTTATTATTTGAGAGACAAAAAGAAAGACAGTGAGACAGAGAGCTCAAGTGGGGTGAGGAGCAGAGAGAGAATCAGACTCCCCGCTGAGCAGGGAGTTCCTGGGACTTGATCCTGGGACTCTAGGATCATGACCTGTGCAGAAGGAAGATGCTTAACCAGCTGAGCCACTCAGGCATCCCTCTATTTAAAGATTTTACATAAATACTGCTGCTACGTAAAGTTGCAGATTTTTCTTAAAGAAAATCTGGAATTGGAAGATGCTTACAGATAACATGATAACACACATTTAGTACTTTCATATATGTACTGGGACACAATTCTAAATTCATGTAATCATCACAATACCTTATGAGTTAGATGATATTAACCTCATTTTACAATTGTGAAATTGATGCATAGAGAGACTAAGTTACTTACCCAAGGTCACAGAGCCAGTAAATATCAGAATTAGGATGCATATTCAGACACTCTGGCTCCAGAGTCTGTACTCTGAACCACTTGGCCATACTGACCTTAACCACTACAACACAAATCTACTTTACTATCTTACTGAGGGAGTTCAAAACATTTTTCAGGGTTACAAAATCTGCACTGTATCCAGCCACATGTCAATACATTTCAGTTCTTCCTCTTCTAGCTTTATCTAAACCTTCGGTATTTCTAATGCTGCTCGTTTAACAGAAGAGAAAATAAATAATAATTTAAAAAAATCTGCTTCCCATAAAACTTAATAAATGAGATATGTATAAATCTTTTAAAACTTAGCAAAGTATTCATTTACATGGTTATAACAGGACATATCTGCTCTAGGATCATTAAGAAATAAAGTTTGAAGTAGCATTCAATGATTCATTAGTTGTGTATAACACCCAGTGCTTATGCTGGCTAACTGAACATAATAAAAAAAAAAATGAATGAATGAATAAATAAATAAATAAATAAAAATTAAGTTCGAAAATCTGTGGTTAAAAAATCCAACTGTTGACAGTTATTTTTTTAAAAAACCCAAACTTTTATTATATTTTGTTAGTAGGATATAAATTGGTTTAACCTTTTTTTTTCCTCCCCTCAAAGATTTCATTTGTTTATTGGAGAGAGAGAGAGGGAGCACATGGGGTGGGAGTGAGGGGGTTGTCAGAGGGAGAGAGATAAGCACACTCCCCACTGAGCAGGAAGTTCAATGATGTAGGGCTCAATTCCAGGATCCCAGGATCATGATTTGTGTTGAAGGCAGATGCTTAACTGACTGAACCACGCAGGCACCCTGGGAAAGGGTCTTCTTAATGAAAGTACAAAGTACCACAGACATTTCAGAGCAGTGTGTCAACAATTTCCAGAATGTGCAGCATACCCTGTGACCCATCAATTCCACTTATAATTATTTGTTCTTCCAAAGACACTTCAATAAATATACAAATAAAAAGGCACAGATCAAAGTAGCATAATTATTAGTAATGGGAAAAACTGGAAATAATTTGTAATCATCATTCCTCACTTTTGTATTCTGAAATATTATACAATTATTACAAGAATTAGAGAGTTATTATCAAGTGAAGGCAGATAGTGGAAAAAAGTTTACATCAGAATATATAAAAATTTCCAGTTTTTGAAAAATAGAGGATAAATTTATTCACATTTTATATATGTCCACACATATGCACACAAAAAGGTCTGAAAGGACATAGGACAAATTGTAATTAGTAATTCTGGAAAGGGATTACAAAAGATATAAGTAGGAACAAGTAATAAGAACAAGAACTTTCATTTCAAAGATCTAAAATTTGCTTCTCCTCTCACTCTGGGGGTGGGAAGGGGGGCACAAAATTTTTTTCTTTAAAATTTAAAATAGCAAAATGGGACCAAGACAATTACAGACTATACATAGCCTTAAGGCTACTGAAAGGACTTTGGCTTTTACTAAGAGTGAGATGGGAAGCCATTAAAGGTTGTAAGCCCAGGAGTGACATGGTCTAATTTATGTTTTAAAAGGATTGCTCTTGCTGCTTCAAGAATAGGTTGCAGGAAGCAAAATGGATGCCTTCATCAGTTAGACCAGGGATCTGGCAAACTATGACCTGCATCTGACCCAAGGCCTGCTTTGTACACTGAGCTAAGACTGTTTTTTACATTTTTATTTATTTTTAATTTTTTAAAAAAGATTTTATTTATTTATTTGACAGAGAGAGAGAGATATCACAAGCAGGCAGAGATAGAGGGGGAAGCAGGCTCCCCGCTGAGCAGAGAGCCTGATGCGGGGCTCGATCCAAGGACCCTGAGATCATGACCTGAGCCGAAGGCAGAGGCTTAGCCCACTGAGCCACCCAGGTTTTTACATTTTTAAAGGATTGTTTTTAAAAAGAGAGAGAGAGAGAAAGAGAATGTGACAGAGACTATGTATGACCTGCAAAACTTATTAGTTAGCCCTTTATATGAAAATTTGCCTGTTTCCTAAATTAGAAAACTATAGCAACAGTCCTGTTAAAAGAGCATTATGGCTTGGACCAGCATTGAAGCAATGGATAGGGTGAGTAGTAGTCAGGTTTCAGATACATTTTGAGATTAGAGTCAACAGAATTCACAGAAGATGTGAATGAAAAGTAGAAGAGAAAGGTTACGGATTACTGCAAGGTTTTTAGCCTGAGCAACTAGAAGAGTGGAACTTCCATTTATTAGATGAGGAGGACCACGGGCTAAATAGGCTGGAATAGGTACACAAGAAGTGAGTTTTAGACATGTTAAATTTGCAATGATTTATTCTATAAGATATTCAAGGAGAGATGAATTACATAGGTCCAAGCTAGACACATAAATTTAGAAGACAACCACTTGTATTTAACTTATATTTAAATGATTAAATCATCAAGGGATTGAGTTCAGATGATAAAGATAAATGGTCTGGGCCCTCTGAGCCTGTGGCACTGCATTGTGTAGTGGTTAGGGATTAGTAAAGGCAGAAGGGGAATGGTAGGAGGAAAAAGCAAGAAAGTACATAGAAAGAGAATACACCTTATCTTCCTGCCATTGTTTCAAGAAGGAAGACGTGATCAGCTGTGTTAAAACCTACTGAAAAATTACAAATCAAGACCATTGGATTCAACAAGTGCAATCTTGGTGGAATGATAGGGACAAAAGCCTATAGTTAGGTGTTCTATAGTTAGAGAGTCAAAGTGAGGAAGCGGACAGAATATAGTCCCCTCATCTGAGATGTTCTTTGTAAAGGAGAACAATAAAATGAGGCAATGGATGGAAGTGGACATAGAGGTCAAGGAGTTTTGTAAAGATGGGCTATACTGCAACATGCTTTGCATGCTGGAGGAAATAATCCAATAGAGAAAGACTGATGATTCCCAAAAACGTAGGGAAGCCATGTCCTCAAATACACAAGTTTATGGCATCTAAGTGTAGGGATTACCCTCGGCTAGTACTACTTTTCCAGTAAGGGAAAAAATATTATTTTAATTAAAAAGCAAGCAAGCAAACTTTTTGTACAACTCCTTTTGAAAGTACAACTAAAATACTTCCCCCAAAATAAAATATCCAACATCTTTAAAAACATATTTTTAGGTATACCTGGGAGGCTCAGTCGGTTAAGCATCTGCCTTTGGCTCAGGTCATGATCTCAGGCTCCTGGGATCAAGCCTGTCTGGCTCCCTGCTCAGTAGGGAGTCTGCTTCTCCCTCTCCCCTTCCCCCTAACATGCTCGCTCTCTCGCTCTCTCTCCCCCCCCCAAAAAAAAACACCCCAACAATGTATTTTTTAATTCACTTATTATAATATGCTGCTTTTCAGAGATTTTAAATTATGCTCTTTTCATCAGTGGCTAATTTTATCAGTACGAAAGAGTCACTTACCATACTGTTATTGAGATTCTTGTCGACTTTGCAAAATGTGTGTGGTGGGCTTTCTCCTTTACTGGGTACAATAATACATATGTCTGTGACAGCCAACGTATTCTGAGTCATGTTTTCAGAGGCTCTTCGGAAAGTGATATAAATTTTCTGTGATGAGGTACTGCCACTAATATTTGCGGGGCGTCCGTAGGGAGTAGTCTGAATAATTTCACATCCCTGTTTCAATCTTTCTTTCCAGTCATACAAAACCCTAAAAGAAAAATACATAAATAACTACATAAATGCAAAACATCTTCAAATAGGATAGGTAATATTGTCAGATATCATAAGCCAACCTTTAAGTGTAGCAGATATTCCAATCTTACTGCAAGTTTGAATTGCACAGTCCCATTTAAAAGTACAGGATAGTGGTTTCCCCACCAAAATTAAAATAATGTAAGGAAAACTCAGTTTATCTTTTGTGTTTGTTGGCATAAATCACATAATGGCAACAACTGCAGAGGCAACTGTTTTAGCATTCCATTTAATAGATTTACTTATTTATTTCTGTCTCTAAAACCAAGCATCTTCTTTTGAAAAAGCAACTTTATATTTTAACCAAAGTTAAAACTTTACAAAAGCCTTCTTGTCAAATAGTATAGAACCTGCCTGTATGCTTTTACTTCTTATACTCCCTCAAATTTAAGAGATAGCTCTAGGTTTTTCAAAAGAGAAAATAACCTCAACCCATCTTTAATCAAAGATGGGTGAAAAACATAGGCTTTTTTTCTTCTTTTTCTTTACTGTGGGAAAATGGTAGGCTTTCATTAACGGTCAGGCCAGCCACCCATTCCTTACATCTTCCAAAAAGTACTTGGGGATACAAGGAAAAACGTCTTACTGGAATAATATTAGTCTATTCCCTCAGAGAATTCACTGATTTGTATTTTACTGCTAACTCCCTGACATGAGCCAAAAAAATAAAAATAAAAATAATAAAATATAAAGCTCTACTATATTAAGTGTGTTTCTGCATTTGCTATAAAAATTGTTATATAATAGAGGGGCACCTGGGTTGCTCAGTGGGTTAAGCCTCTGCCTTCAGCTCAGGTCATGATCTCAGGGTTCTGGGATCGAGCTCCACATCAGGCTCTCTGCTCAACAGGGAGCCTGCTTCCTCCTCCCCCTCTGCCTGCCTCTCTGCCTACTTGTGATCTCTCTCGATCTCTCTCTCTGTCAAATAAATTTTTTTTAAAAAAGTTTAAAAAAATTGTTATAACAGGCAATATCCTCAACATCAGTGAGTATTTCCTTTTATAAAATCTCATTATTCAAATAAAATTAAGTGCCAAAAATTGGTCAAAATATTTCTTTCTAATATTATTTTTAATTTCCCTTTTTGTCGTGGCTGTCAGCAAACAAATTTTTCTTTCAACTTTTATTTTGAAAATTTAGAGCTAAATCTGATGCTTAATCATAGCAACTATGTTTATCCTAATGTTAGCTTAAATGCTGATTCCTCCTTCTCTTTTTGATCTTGCTTTGCTGGTGTTTTTTGTTTTTTGTTTTTTTAAATCTTAAAAAAAAGGCATTGTAGGGCTACCTGGGTGGCTCAGCAGGTTAAGCCTCTGCCTTCGGCTCAGGTCATGATCCCAGGGTCCTGGGATCGAGCCCTGCACGGGGCTCTCTGCTCCGCGGGGAGCCTGCTTCCTCCTCTCTCTCTCTCTGCCTGCCTCTCTGCCTATATGTGATCTCTGTCTGTCAAATAAATAAAATCTTAAAAAAAAAAAAGGCATTGTAACAGAGAGAAGTTAGACACATCTCAATTCAAATTTCTACTACCTGTTACTAGCTGTATTCTCTTAGGCAAATATTTAATCTCTCTGAGCCTTATACTACTCAGCTATAACATTTAAAAACCAAGGATGGGTGGGTCATTCAGTCAGTTAAGTATATGCCTTCCACTCAGGTTATGATCCTAGGGTCCTGGGATCAAGTCCCTCATCAGGCTCCCTACTCAGCAGGGAGTCTGCTTCTCCCTCTCCCTCTGCCACTCCCCCTGCTTGGGCTCCCTTGTGTGCATGTGTGCGCTCTCTCTCTCTCTCTCTGTCAAATAAATAAATAAAATCTTAAAATTTTTTTTTAAATTTTTTTATTTTTTATAAACATATATTTTTATCCCCAGGGGTACAGGTCTGTGAATCACCATTGGGGAGGGCATGTGATTTGGTGAGTGCTGTGAAATCTTAAAATTTTTAAAAAAAAATTTAACCCATAGGATCTTAAGAGAATTAGATGAGAGTATAAGTAAGTCCTCTAAAATAGTGCCTGGAAAACAGATGCTCAATTGAAAACAAGAAAACAAAAATATAACACAAAACAACATACCATCATTTACTACCTTGAATTTCTTAAAGATATGGAATATAAATATATCTGAAAATAAGATACCTGTTTTATTTAATCAGGTATTATGCTATTATATATACATTACTTATGTTATTATTTTTTATTTTTATATTGTTAGGAACTTTTCTTGTCTAACTAAACTAAGCTTTTCAAAGGCTATTAAAAATGTTGCCCTAGCCTCCACAATGACAAACAAGGGGAATATTTATAAGAGTGGTTAATTTATTCATTCTAGTTTAAGCCCTTTGCTAGTGGAGAATCCTTCCTATACTTGGAAAATTCCTCATCTCTAAATTAGGAAACTCCAACACCCTAATAAGAATCTGCAACATTCCCTTCATTTCATCCACAATCTATAATTCTGAGGATGTTCAAGTTGTCATAGGAGCAAATTACCTGATCTTCTGAAAAGAAGATCTGTAACAGACTCTTACTATAGAGAACAAACTGAGGGTTACTGGAGGGGAGGTACGCAGGGGATGGGCTAGATGAAGTGATTAAGGATGAATCATTAAATTCTACTCCTGAAACCAATATTACACTATAGTCAACTAACTAGAATTTAAATAAAAATTTGAGGAGTGCCTGGGAGGCTTGGTCTATTAAGCATCAGACTCTTGACTTTGGCTCAGGTCATGATCTCAGGGTCCTGGGTTCAAGCCCCACGTCAGGTTCCCCACTCAGGAGGGAGTGTGCTTGTCTCCTTCTCTCTTTGCTTTCTTTCTCTGTGTCTCTCTCTTTCAAATAAATAAATAAATCTTAAATAAATAAATAAAAACTTTTAAACAAATAAAAGATCTAAAAGCTGGCTTACTTTCCCAAGTCATTTACTAAATACATAAGCTTTACAAGAAGCAATATAGTAGGGTCCCTGGGTAGCTCAGTTGGTTAAGCATCTGTCTTTGGCTCAGGTCATGATCCCAGGGTCCTGGGATTGAGTCATACATTGGGCTCCCCGCTCAGCTGAGAGTCTGCTTCTCTCTTTGCCTGTCATTCCCCCAGCTTGTCCTCTCTCTTTTTCTCTCTCTCTGACAAATAAATTAAAAATCTTAGAAAAAAAGAGGCAATATAATAGCTGTTCTGAAACCAACTTTAAATTATAATTCCTTCATGAATTAAGAGAATAAAAATTGATTTTTGATCAAACTTTTTGACACCAAACATTAGATGATAGAAATTTTAAAGTAGAAGAAATTTCAGGAACTTTTCCAATTCATTTTATCTCCCCTAAGGCATTAGTAAACATGACTGTACACTTTCAGACTTAATATAATAGGAGATGGAAATTTTATGGTCCCTTCTGGGAACATAAGTAGGGATATTGATATGTTCTTTATTTTTAACTCAAAAATTGCTCAAGTACATGCTCTTTTGCAACTGAGCAATGAAAACAAGAAGGCTAATTTTTATTTCTTATAAACTATTTTGAAGACAGTATTAGAGCTACTTGTAGCTTTCCTTTAGTCTTTTTCTTTCAATTTTTCAGTGGGAACTTATTTCACGATCTTTGAAATTTTGTTCCTCTTTTGTTCCATATATATGGATATATCTATATCATATATATATATTTATATTTATATATTCTCCTTTTGCATATATAATATATATTATATAATGTATATATGATGCCAATTTCTGCAAAGATTGGGTTCTTTTTATTTTTTTTTTCTTAAAGATTTTATTTATTTATTTGACAGATAAATCACAAGCAGGCAGAGAGGCAGGCAGAGAGAGAGGAGGAAGCAGGCTCCCCGCTGAGCAGAGAACCCGATGCGGGACTTGATCCCAGGACCCTGAGATCATGACCTGAGCCAAAGGCAGAGGTATTAACCCACTGAGCCACCCAGGTGCCCCTGGGGTTCTTTTTAAAAAGATGAATATATATTACATATATATGTAAGAGAAATAAATGAATGTAAGGATACATATATATAAAGGAGAAGTACACCAATGTAAAGATAAACACATATCCATATACATATTCATCTTTTAAAAAGATCCCTGATCTTTGCAAAGATTGACAAGCTGAGTACTCAAAATCTATAAAGAACTTATCAAACTCAACACCCAAAAAAATAAATAGTCCAGTCAAGAAATGGGCAGAAGACATGAATAGACACTTTTGCAAAGAAGACATCCAGATGGTCAACAGACACATGAAATGATATTCAATGTCACTCAGAATCAGGGTAATACAAATCAAAACTACAGTGAGATACTACCTCACACCAGTCAGAATGGCTAAAATAAATAAGTCAGGAAACAATAGATATTGGTGAGGTTATGAAGAAAGGGGAACCCTCTTACACTGCTTGTAGGAATGCAAGCTGGTACAGCCACTCTGGAAAATGGTACAGAGGTTCCTCAAAAAGTTAAAAATAGTACTACCCTATGACCCAGCAACTAGATACTAGGTATCTACCCAAAGGATACAAACATAGTGGTCCGAAGGGGCACCTGAACCCCCATGTTTATAGCATCAATGTCCACAATAGCCAAAATATGGAAAAAGCCCAGATGTACACTGACAGCTGAGTGGAAAAAGAAGATGTGACACACACACACAAACACATACACAATGGAATATTACTTAGCCATTGAAAAAAAAGAAATCTTACCACTTGCAATGAGGTGGATAGAACTAGAGGGTATTATGCAAAGAGAAATAAGTAAATCAGAGAACAATTATCATATGATTTCACTCATATGTATAATTAAACAAAACAAAGCATCACAGGGGAAGGGAGGGAAAAATTTAAAAAGATGAAATCAGAGAGGGAGACAAACCATAAGGCACTCTGAACTATAGCTATGAAACAAATTGAGAGTTGCTGGAGGAGAGATGGGTAGGAGAATGGAGTATGGGGTAACTGGGTGAGGAGGATGTTGGATTTAATGAGCACTGGGTGTGACCAGCAACTGATGAATCAATAAACTCTACTTCTGAATCTAACAATATATGTTAATTAATTGAATTTAAATTACCAAAAAAATCTGATAGGCAATAAAAAAAATTGATGAGCTGATCCTAAAATTCATATAGAAATTCAAGGACCAGACAGAATAGCCAATCTCAAAAAAGAACAAAGTTTGAAGACTTACACTTCCAATGTAAAAACTTACTACAGAGCTATAGCAATCAAAACGGTGTAGTACTGGCACAAAGATAAGACATGTAGACAAATAAAATAGAATTGAGAGTCCAGAAATAAAACCATACATTCATGGCCTATTAATTTTTGAAAATGGGAAAAGAATATTCTCAACAGTTGTTGCTAGGACAACTGGGTATCAACAAGCAAAATAGTGATGTTGGACCCCTTCCTCAACCATATACAAAAATGAACTCAAAACAGATCAAAGACCTAAATATAAAGGCTGAATCTATAAAACTCCTAGACAAAAACTTAGGTGTAAATCCCCATGACCTTGGATTAGTAAAAGCCTTCTTAGAGATGATGCCAAAAAACAAGCAACAAAAGAAAAAATAGATCAGACTTCATCAAAATTAAAAACTTTTTAGCTTTGAAGGATGCCATAAAGAAAGCAAAAAGACAACCCACAGAATGGGGGAAAACATTTATAAATCATATATCTAAAAAGGGACTTGCATCTAGAATATGTAAAGAACTATTAAAGTTCAATAATAAAAAGACAAGCCAATTAAAAAATGGGTAAAGGATTCTGAATAGACATTTCTCAAAAGATTTTCAGGTGGCCAACAAGTACATGAAAAGATGTTCAACATCATTAACCATCAAGCAAATGCAAAAAGACCAAAATGAGATACCACTAGGGAAGCTATAATCAAAATGACAATACAAAATGTTGGCTAGGATATAGAGAAATTGGAATCTTCATACACTGCCAGCAGGAATGCAAAGTAGTGTGGCTACTTTGGAAGACAGTCTGGCAGTTCCTCAAAAGATTAAACACAGAGTTATCATAACACCCAGCAATTATACTCCTAAATATATATGGAAGAGAAATGAAGGCATACACCAATACAAAAATTGATAAATGATTATTTCCAGCAGCATTATTTATAATGGTCAAAAAGTAGAAACAACCTCCATGTCCACCAAACTGATGAACAGATAAATAAATTGTGAAAATAAATAAATAAAGGTACATCCATAAAATGGAATATTATTCAGCCATGTAAAAGAATAAAGTACTGACACATACAACAACATGAATAGACCTGGAAAACATAATGCTGAGTGAAAAAAGCCAGGCACAAAAAGTATTCTTTTATTGCCCTAGAGTATGATTCTATTTATGTAAAATGTCCTGAATAGGCAAATTCATAGAGACAGAAAGAATAAGCACTGCTAGAGCTGAGGGGATTAGGAAGAACTGGACAGCAACTAAAATGAGTATGAGGTTTCTTTCCAGCATAATAAAATGTTCTAAAATTTATTGTGGTGATGGCTATACAACTCTACAGACACTAAAAACCACAGATTGTACACTTAAATAGGTAAACTACATGGTAGGCAAAACCTATCTCAATAAAGCTATTATAGAAAAAATGAGCCCTAAGTTTAATATAGTATCCGAAGTAAAGCACTAATTTACCCAAAGATCCTTGTTTGATGCTTACAGCCTTAAGCATTTATCTACAATGATCATATGACTGATGCTCAAAAGTCATCCTTTTCTAGCACTTTTAAAATTATTAAAATTCTTGTGGTCAGGACAATACCCTAGTTTTCTGGTACTTTGCTGTAGAAGTTTTCAAAGTCTCTCCCTTTAACAAAAAGAAGCTCTGACAAGAAGAAAGTGCTGGAAACAAAGGGATAATCAAATGGTATAAGGAACACAGAAAGAGAACCCAGGATTCTAAATATGTGTCTATTTTTCTAAAGCTGCCATGTATTTATTAATAAACAAATTGAACAGTGAACTTCAAAATCTACAAGGCACATTAGTTTGATCAATAGCAACAATTAAAAGAAAAAACAACTTACCCTAGATCTGTAAGTGGAGGCTTATCTCTTCCTCTTCTGTAGCAAAGGTAAATCTGTGGCCCCACAAGACTTCCATTATTGAGATCAGCTGACAATCCAGTTGGGGTAACATCAATACATATATAATCCCGTGGTACTTCCTCCCCAAGAGATTTAATAATCACTGAAACATCTGTTATAGGTTCTTTTGGTTTAGCTACTTTATGACAGGCATCATTGAACTGAATTTCTTCTTCAAGAGGCTTTGAAACGTCAGTTAATCCTGCTACAACAAAGTAGTCAGCAACACGAGGCCCCTTATCTTCAATCATCTTCCATTACAGAAGGTTACATCTAAAAGGAAAGTGAAAGACTTAGTAGTCTCCTCTAATAAGTCAAATAAATAGAAGTGCTTTGTGCATAAATAAGAATGAAAAACTATAGAAAGAATACTACTTCTCTGATAAACAGCACTATTATGCATTTCATTTCAATATGTAAAATGCATGTGTTTTAAAAAATGGGAATATATTTAGCATCATTTTCTGAATATGAAAGTAATGCATGAATTTCCATTTTTTACAACATGGAAGCCTGGATTACCTAAGTAGATGACAAAAACAACAAAACACATCCTTGTAAATGCACAGACTAACCTGTAAAAATGAAATCCCCAGGGCCCCAAAATACCGAGGAACCGAAGACCAGAGTGCAGTATAAGCTGATAATGGGTTGGGGAAATTTGCTGATCTCTTTAGTACTCAAGGGGTTTGTGTTTTAAAAGGCATTACAGGGACAGGAGACAAGGCTTTGGAACCACATAAGATAGGGAATTAGAACTGAGACATCTGTATAAAACCAAAAGCCTCAAAGGCCTATATCCCTAGTTAAAGAGTGGATTTTAAAAATCCATCCACTGGTACAGGGAGATTATAGATTGCCCCAATCTGGGCCCAGCTTTGTGGGGAGTGGGGACTGGTAAAAAGTCTCCTCTGTGAATGTATAACAACAGGCCTACACAGACTTGGATATGATGTTTGACCATAAGCCATCTGCATAATCCCAAGAAGCTCCAAACAGATATTAGCAGTTACTGTTCCCAGGCTAGTGATACCCTGGGGGAAGCAAATACAGAACAGTTCTAGAAGGGAATACCCTCAACCCACGTTCTCCACAGATAAAGCCCAGCGAAAGATGACCTCCTACTCCAAAACTACAAAAACATCCAAAGAAAAACCCACCATGAGTGAGTCTCAGCAGATACAACAAACAGAGGAACTTCAAATAACAAAAGTGTGGCAGAGATTAGAACAGTAATGCATGCTTATAATAAATTCAAAGAAAAAATACATAAAGTAGAATCCCATTATGTATTTGCAAACACTTTCATAGCAAAATTCCCTTCAGGTGTCATTTCAACTTTATTTGTTTAACGAGGAGAATACACCTTCTACAGTATGGTCATTCCTTATATAACAGTTACAGGAAAAAAGTTTAATATCAAACAGATACTTTCCAACATGTGTCATGCTAAATTTAGTTCCTATAAATGAAAAAAAGGACAAATAAACTATACACACACACATACACACACACAATATGTCTCTTTCGTATATTTATAATAAAATATATAAAAATATGAAAACATCAGCCGTCCTTTGATAAAGGTAACTTTAACTTTGCTTACTAGCCCAAGATTTTCCAAGTCTATTTGAACAATGAACCCTATTTTCCCACTTAAAAACTAGAAAAAAAACCTCTAAAAGATGCTTTAGAAAATGCTAGTTCAAAGTAAATGAACTTTGTAGACTATAAAGTAACTGAGGGCAAACAAATTTTTATGGAGTATACTTGTTTGTAATATAACTGTCACCATTTTCATCATAATCCCAAAACTTGTTGAAATTTCTTTATTGCTAATGTAATAAATTTTCTAACATAATGACGTTTCAGAATTCATGCCACATTTTGCAGAATCTGTATCCATTGCTTAAATATACTCTAAATATTCCCACTGTTCGCTTAGAAAACACACCTAAAGAAGGGTCAAATGTTTCTACTTCTTTTATTTATATGTATATGACTCCAATTAGCAACTCCCTTACATATAAGATTTCTGCACAAAATAAAAGGATTAAACTTTTCAGAAATGGCCCCTAGCCTGACAGTAAAGAGAAAGTAATAAGCTGTCTCCTGGGAAGACTGTTAAACAGTCGTCACTCTCAGCTGACTACATGTAACAGGTGTTTCACAAAAAAACAAGTAGTTTTATCCTGATGATCATCTATCCATTTCTAAAATGTAGGAGGATGAAAGCACATTTTTTATTTAAAAATTTTTAAATTTTGTTTTGTTTTGTTTAAAAGTACCTTTTTTAAAAGTACTTTTGTATTTAACCTTTTTCTTCATTTCATTACATAGTCTTTGAAAATATATCTTAATGGCTCCATAGTATTTTATTTTATGGACGTAACATTATTGATCTATCTCTTTATTGTTGAATGTACTTCTACTAACTTTGTTAATATTTTTTAATGCCATGATGAATAATCTTGAACATAAACCTAAGGCTACAAGTCCTATTATTTCTTCAAAAAAAATTTATTAAAGTAGAATTGGCAGGTCATTAACCAAGCCTCCATATGTGTTTATTTGCTTTTATGTGTGCATGAATTTGAAGCTATAAGCTCTTGATTTAAAATCTTAAAAATATCTTGGTAAAACACTGCCATTATAATAAAGACATTTAAATATTCTCATTTTTCCTAGACTCTAACTTCATGTTATTTAAGTTTATTTATTTATTTATTTATTAAGTAGTAATTACTTAAATAATTACACCCAGCGTGGGCTTGAACTCACAACTCTCAGATCAAGAGTCGCATACTCTTCCAACTGAGCCAGCCAAGTGCCCCTCTAACTTCATGTTATTTCAACTATAGCATATTGTCACTATTGCATACTATGTAGTTTTACATATTGCTATGCAGAAAGAAGGGAGAGAATGAGAACAGTATTATCACGAAAACATATTTATATTTAATACCTTCTTTTGAAAGCTACTACCTTAGCCATTGGAAATAAACAACTATTATACTAATAAGGAGATATTTGGGAGAAATTTGTATGTGAAATTCATTTTGTTACATCTTCCTGATTGACAAAGTTTAATGACTTGATCTCATTTACAACTGACTACGGTATATCACTACTAAAGGAGAAAAAATTACTGTTCTTCATCAATACATATAAGAAAATAATTTTAAAGTGGTGATAAAATCTTCTTACAGTTTATTGACAAGAAAATAAATTATATATCACTCCAGTTCTCTCACCTTGATGTTGTTTTCCATTTATTCATTTGAGGGCAGAGAGTGGTTAGGAAGGTAAACAAGATGTCTTAAGGCACTGCTGATCAAGTATGTAATGCCAAGAATACAGCTGGCAACGTTCCAGGTGACTTCTTATAAGATCTAAGTGCCCTTTAATCCATTCGGAAAATACTGAAAATGCACCTCTACTTTTTATTTTAATTCAACTGTTTTTAAAATAAGTTTGAGTTTTAGAAGAACATCTTTAGATATTAGATATTAAATATCATACTATCTAAATATTATGGTTATTAGATATTTAGATAATATTTACATATTAGAAGAATATCTTTAGGGGAATGATATTGTTAAAATTTATAAGGCAAAGAAAATACTGAAAATCTTTTATACAGAAATGAACAACAATATTTTCTAACAATTCCATTTAGCCAAGAGACTTACAATGGGGTATGAAAATTACAATCCTCGTGAAAAATACTACATATACATTAAGATAAAATGCCTTGCATTGGCAAGAACTACCAACAATTCCTAGGAAAGAGCATTTGAGGAAAGCATTCCTCATCTCACACAAAACTTGGACTTTTAGTGTAGTACATGACAGCAAAAACCCCTAAACAATTAGGAGGTACATAGGTAAATTTCTTTTCTTTCTTTCTTTCTTTCTTTTTTTTTTTTTTTTGGATGTAAGTTTCTTTGAGTTCATTTAAACTGGGGGCTACACAAAACAAGCAATCGATCCAACAGTTCTGTAAATAATCACAGTAATATAAAACTCCAACACAAGTTTATATAAGCTAGTGTTAACGATAATACTACATCATTAACCACTGTTTTTTAATTCTTCTTTGTTCAACATAATGTAGATAACTTAAGGAGTTACCTTATAAAATATTGATAGGCATCTTCTTAAAATTTCAGATAGCTGCTTAGCTAGTATTTCACTTCAAAGTACATCTATTTTTCTTTGAGAATAGAAAAACAAGAAGAACGAGCTCTGTAGTTCTAAAAGGTTTATGAAAACAAAATTAATAAATCGTTATAAGAAAGCTCTTACCCATTCACAAATTAATGGAGAATCGTTTGTTTTCCTCCCTTTCAATATCTACCCAATCAATTCAGATTCTTTCATATTGCTACTATCACTCCAGTAGGTCAAAGTCCTTAAGTATTTGCTATGTAGGCTAACTCTAAGGATAAGAAAAGAGTGGAAAGGTAACATTTTAAAGATATATGAAAAACAAAAAATCTGAGCATAGGGGTTTTGCAAAAATCTTTCAAATAGAGAATGACAAACAGTCAAAAACTCAAGACCTATATGTAAAAATCATTGATAACACAATGGACTTGTTCGAATATCCCTCACTCCAGTTCACTTAAATAAATAGGCTAGAAGAAATTTTCTTTCTTTCTTTAAGAGTGCCATATTACTTTATTTTTTTTAATTTTTAAATTATTTTTATTAACATATAACGCATTACATGCCCTGGAAGTATAGGTCTGTGAATCATCAGGCTTACACATTTCACACCATTCACCATAGTACATACCTTCCCAATGTCCATAACCTAACCACCCTCTCCCTATCTCCCACCCCCCAGCAACCCTCAGTTTGTTTTGTGAGATTAAGAGTCTCTTATGGTATGTCTCCCTCTCAATCCCATCTTGTTTCATTTTTTCCTTCCCTACCCCCCAAGCCCCTGCCCTGCCTTTCAAATTCCTCATATCAGAAATTTTTAAAAAAGTAATCCCACATTAAGAATGTAATCTAGCTGTGAAGTGTGTAAACCTGGTGATTCACAGACCTGTACCCCTGGGGATAAAAATATATGTTTATAAAAAATTAAAAAAAAAATAAAAAATAAAAAATTTAAGAATGTAATCTAGCCATCCTTTCCTACATTACTAAAACTAAACCAGAGACTCTCATTTCCATCTTTTCTAAACTTCATCTCTAATTTTTCTTCCAACCAAGGTAACCGATCCTGCCCTACAAATTTAGTTTTGTTTTCTTCCTCTTTGACAAAACAGTATTTCCTTTTTCTGGTCAATACATATTCATCATATTTGTTTTAAAACTTGAGTTTATTTGGATTTTCATTTAAACTTTGTGAATTGTACAAAATAAAAGAAAGGAAAAGAAATTCAACTATTCTATTCCCAATAATAAATCAGCTTTCTATTTAACAATGTTTCCTAGTCTTCTTTGAGAGAAAAAAACATCCTACTAGTCCTCATGAACAATATAAGATAGAATATACATATTTGTATATTTCTTTAGTAAGCATTTTCCCAAACTGCTATAATCTTCATAATTACACTAAGTGCCTACATAATATTCCATCAAATAGAACTATACACTATAACCACTACCCCATTTTTCCATTCCCAGTTAGTACCCTAAGTATGGTAGGTAGCTGCTTAAAATAATATTTGTTAAATGAATTAATAGTTCACTTTATAATCCTCAAGTGTAAGACCTTTCTTCTGTGATTCAGAATCAATTTTCTGAACCTCAATTACCTGTCTCAACTTAACTACCTGTCTGTAGTTATTGAATGTAGAGCAGCCAGAGATAACTTAGATGCTTTGAGTCTAGTAACCAATAACCAAAACCATCACAACCTTAGGCAAAATTAGAAATATATTGAATGATTCATTCATTCAATGCATTTTTCATAAATACTTATTAAGATCTGACACTATTCTAGGAGTTGGTGTTAGATAATATTGATGAAAGCCATAGTCTCTGCCTTCAAAGAAGTTTCCTGTCCAGTTCTACTTTCCCACATCTTTGTCTATTCTTTTATTCCACCTCAAGCTCTCTCTTCTCCTATCTCCCTTCCAGGTTCCAAGTACTGGCCTTCAGCCTGCCTAGTTTCCCTACCATTGTCCCCACAAAAGCCCCATGCATAGATGTGACCCCCACTTTATTGTCCCTTTCTCCCATCTCCTTGAAAACTGGCACTCATTCAGGATCAGCACTGTATGGAAATCTTGAAAGAAATCTTATTTGTATATCATACTTAAAAGTAGGGTGACATCCTTTTAAAAAGGTTCAACCCAACCAAGGCAAACGTGACTTTTTAAAAAAACAAGCTTAATTAACCTAAATTAATGGACTATGTGAGGCAAATTTCATGAGCAGGAGGGGGGTGGGCGCTGGGAAGGGTAGGAGCTTACTTGTCTCCTAGTCTCCTAGTCATCCTCTCCCAATATTTATTTCCAAGCAAAAATAAGTACAAAAACTCAAAACTATGTAATTTGAGAGCTCCCTTTTAGATGATTACTAACCTTTGATTTATTATAAAAAGAAAAAAAGTAAAGCTGGGAATAACAGACATTTCCAGGGGAAAGGATTTTATTACTAATCCTAGTCTAATTCCTCATTAACTAGCCAAAGAAACTAAAATTCAGAAGATGGCTCACTTAAGGATGTAGCTAGTTAGTGGCAGACAAGGCAAGTCCTTTAATCCAGTATTCTTTACACTTGAGGATGTTGCCTCTCTTCACAGTCAATTATAGTGACGCAGGGCACATCATAAGACATCTTTCAATAAGATATATTGTGTTACTTGTTAATCATTTTGTGGTGAATATATGCCAAATTCTCTCCAGAGAATGGTAAAATAACTTTTCAGTATTTAATACAGAAAACAACTAATAGAAACAAATCAAAATGAAAAAAGCTACTTACACATCACTGAAGGTCTTTCTTTGAAAATGATGCCAGATCTCAGTTTGTGAATTCTGCAAGCCTCAGAGTTTGAGAAAAACTGTACTGGAAAGAATAAAAATTGAACTTAAATTAATTCCAATGAAATATTTCCCACTAAGATGCCTGTAGATACTTAAGTTCTGTTAACAATGACAATTTTCAAAGAAAATGATTGCATGTATCTTTTCCACATGCTTAAGACCCAGTAAGTCATTTTCAAACACCAGCTCTTCCTTAAACACATTTCAGTTAAGAAGAGCTATACATTAAAGGGGGAAAAAAGCAAATAATGGGGAGAATGATGGAGAAAAAATAAAATAATAATTAATGACACAAAAGGATAAATGTGTACAGGAGAAAGGAGTATGAAAAAAATGCCTATTTCTGGGGCATGATGTATAGTATTTTCCCTTTATTACAGATTTTGTGTTTTTCTTTAATTTAAATTTTAGGTAGTTAACATACCCCCCTATTGGTTTCCGGAGTAGAATTTAGTGATTCACCTCTTAAAATACCCAGTGCTCATCATAACAAGTACCCTTCCTAATACCCATCACCCATCTAGCCCATCCCCACTCAAGTCCCTTCATCAACCTCAGTTTGTTCTCTAGCATTAAAAGTCTTTTATGGCTTGTTTCCCTCTGTCTTTTCTTTTCCCCTTTACGTATGTTCATCTATCTTCTTTCTTAAATTCCACATATACGTGAGACCATATGGTGCTTGTTCTTCTCTGACTTACATCATTTAGCATAATATACTCTAGCTCCATCCATTTCATTGGAAATGGCAAGATTTAATTCATTTTGATGGCTATCAAAATGGAGTAATATTCCATTGTATACATATACCACATCTTCTTTATTCATTTTCAGTTGATGGATATTTGGGCTCTTTCCACAATTTGCCTATTGTTGATGTTGCTATAAACATCACAGTGCAAGTATCCCTTTGCAACTGTAGTTTTATATTCTTTGGGTAAATACCTAGTAGTGCAATTACTAGAGCATAGGGTAGTTCTATTTTTAACATTTAGAGGAACCTCCATACTGTTTTCCAGAGTGGCTTTACCACTTTGCATTCCCACCAATGGTGCAAGGAGGTTCTCCTTTCTCTGTATTCTTGATAACACTTGTTGTTTCTTGTGTTATTAATTTTAGCCATCCTGACAGGTGTCAAATGGTATCTTATTGTGGTTTTGATTTGTATTTCCCTGATGATGAGTGATATTGAGCATCTTTTTGTGTATCTGTTAATGATCTGGATGTTTTCTTTGGAAAAGTGTCTACTGATGTCTTCTGCCCTTTTTTTTTTGCATTTTAAAAAAATTTTTTATTTTTTATAAACATATATTTTTATCCCCACGGGTACAGGTCTGTGAATCACCAGGTTTACACACTTCACAGCACTCACCAAAGCACACACCCTCCCCAATGTCCATAATCCCACCCCCTTCTCCCAAACCCCCTCCCCCCAGCAACCCTGTTTGTTTTGTGAGATTAAGAGTCACTTATGGTTTGTCTCCCTCCCAATTCCATCTTGTTTCATTGATTCTTCTTCTACCCACTTAAGCCCCCATGTTGCATCACCACTTCCTCATATCAGGGAGATCATATGATAGTTGTCTTTCTCTGCTTGACTCATTTCGCTAAGCATGATACGCTCTAGTTCCATCCATGTTGTCGCAAATAGCAAGATTTCATTTCTTTTGATGGCTGCATAGTATTCCATTGTGTACATATACCACATCTTCTTGATCCATTCATCTGTTGATGGACATCTAGGTTCTTTCCATAGTTTGGCTATTGTGGACATTGCTGCTATAAACATTCGGGTGCATGTGCCCCTTTGGATCACTACGTTTGTATCTTTAGGGTAAATACCCAGTAGTGCAATTGCTGGGCCATAGTTCTGCCCATTTCTTAATTGGATTATTTGTTTTGGGGGTGTTGAGTTTGAGAAGTTCTTTACAGATTTTGGATACTAAACCCTTTATCAGATATGTCACTTGCAAATATTTTTTCTCATTCCATAGGCTGCCTTTTAGTTTTGTTGATTGTTTCCTTTGCCATGCAGAAGGTTTTTATCTTAAGTCCCAATGGTTCATTTTTGCTTTTGTTACCCTTGCCTGTGGTGATGTGTCTAGTAAGAAATTGCTATGGCTGAGGTCAAAGAGGTTTCTCCCTATGTTTTCCACTGGGCTATTACAGATTTTAAAATACCATTTAAATAGCATCAGTTTTATCAACTCCTTGACAAGACACAATTGGGATATCAGGGAATGCAGGTCTTCTGACCAAGATAATAAGCAATGTGTATTATGGAATTCAATATGTCATCACCATATTTTCTTAAAATTGAGCATTTGAGTAGGTTGTAGTTATTAGTAATTTTAAACAACAAATGAAGAGACAATGCCACTGCTTAAGTCTTACAGTATAGTCAATCCAACTGTATTGCATCAACTTATTTTATGTTATCTTTATAATGTTGAACACACACACACACACACACACACACACACATCTGCATATGAGTTTCATTTAGGGTCAAAGCTTTTGCAGGAAAGCAAATTGAAACACAGTAGTCACAAGCACATCAAGAGGAAGAAACCACAGCTCTAACCAACATGGAGTATCTACTAATAAGAGGGAAGTAACAGCAAAAGACATTGGATTTACCTAAGCCAGTGATACTTGATACGGATGTTTGTGGGAAGTAGAAGAGAAAGGGGGAAAGGACCAAAACTGTTTGAGTCAAAATTTGATAAAATGTCTTAGAATGGAATGAAGGATAAAAAGAATGAATAAGAAATAACATAAGAACAACCTTATTGTATTTTGAACTGCAAAAAATGGTCAGGATAGATATATGTGTTTCAAAAACTAAGACATCACTCCACTTCAGACTCACTGAAAAACTTCAGTCAGTAAATATGGAGTGGCATATATATTTTTTGAATATTTCTAAAATCTTATTGCAAGAAGACAGGAAAGAGACAGTGGGACTTATGGGCTATCAAATGAACTACCATTTGCATTATAGGACTCTCAGAAGAAGAAAGAGAAAAAGAGGCAGAAATCTTGTTTAATAAATAATGGCAGAAAACTTCCCTAACTTGGGGCAGGAAAAAAACACTCAGATTCAGGAAACCTAGCCAGTTCTAGATAGGAGAAACCCAAAGAAACCCACATCAAAACACACTGTAATTAAAATGTCAAAAGTTAGGGCACCTGGGTGGCTCAGTTGGTTGAGTGGCTGTCTTCAGCTCAGGTCATGATCCTGGAGTCCCAGGACTGAGTCCTGCATGGGGTTCCCTGCTCATACGGGGATCTGCTTCTCCCTTTGACCTTCCCCCTCTCATGCTCACTCTCTTTCATTTTCTCTCTCATATAAATAAATAAATGGACTTAAAAAAATAAAATGTCAGGGGTGCCTGGGTGGCTCAGTGGTTTGGGCTGCTGCCTTCGCCTCGGGTCATGGTCTCAGGGTCCTGGGATTGAGCCCCGCATCGGGCTCCCTGCTCTGCAGGAAGCCTGCTTCCCTCTCTCTCTCTCTCTCTCTCTGCCTGTAAGGGCCTGCCCCTCCCAGAGGAACTTGCTTGTGGACCCCGATGTAGGGGTGGCGCAGGCCAGGTGGAAATGTCCAATCAGTGCAGCATGTGTATATCCACTAGGGTGGATTGAGATCCGATTGGCCACCTGTATAGGGGTGGGACTCAACCAACTGCATAAAGGTTGCTGCAAGGCTAGCAAAGCAGGAGGAGAGCTACGACGGGAGCAGAAGAGTCGACGGGAGCGAAGAGTCGGCAGAGTGGAGGAGCTATAACAGCTCTTGTAAGAGCTATAACCGCCGCGAGCGGTCCCGCCTCCGGCAGTCCTGCCTCCGGCGGTCCTGCCTCCTGCGGCCCTGAGAGTCGCCGCCTACAGCCTCCAGCCACTGGGGGTCCCGATCCGCCGCCGCCTGCAGCTTCAAGCCGCCTGAGGCCCCGCCTCCGGTGGCCCCGAGCCACCTGCAGCCTTCAGCTGCCTGCAGCTTCCAGCAGCCCCGAGCTGCCCAGACACCAGTGGTCCAGCTGTCAGCGGTCCCTCGACGCCTGTGGCCCTGAGACTCCAGTGGTCCCGAGATACCAGTGGTCCAGCAGTCCAGTGCTCAGCGGTCCCCACGCCTGCAGCCCCTAGACGTCAGTGGTGCTGAGACACCAGCAGTCCAGTGGCCCAGCGGTCAGCGGTCCTGATGCCTGCAGCCCCTGGATGCCAGCGGTCCCGAGATACCAGTGGTCCAGCAGTCCAGTGCTCAGCAGTCCCCACGCCTGCAGCCCCTAGACGTCAGTGGTGCCAAGACACCAGCAGTCCAGCGGCCCAGCGGTCAGCGGTCCTGATGCCTGCAGCCCCTGGATGCCAGCGGTCCCGAGACGCCAGTGGCCCAGAGATGCCAACAGCCCCTAGCCGCCAGCAGCCTTGCCGCAAAATGCCTTGCCACCCCGAGCCACGAGTGGCCTTGTCGGCAGCGGTGGCTTCCTCTGGGTGGCAACCTTGTCAGAGTGGCATCGTGGGGAGCAGAGTCTGTGTCATCCAGGTTGTCCTCCTTGTCATTGTCGCTGTCATCATTGCCTCTTCGTCGTCGGGAGCGGCCTCATCTGGGAAGCGGTCTTGTTCAGAATGGCGTCCTCTTGGGAGCGGCCTTGTCTGGGGAGCAACCTCATGGAGCAGCGGCCTCATCTTGGGAGTGGCCTCTTCTTGGGAGCGGCTCCGATCATGGAGCGGCCTCATCTGCGGAGCGGCCTCATCTAGAGTAGCCTCGTCCGGAGCAGCCTTCTTGGGAGTGACCTTGTCGGGATCATCGTCCTCGCCTTTTCGTAAGAGATAGCCCTGACCGGTCAGTTTGATTCTTGATGCTTGGCGGGAAATAAAGTTTTGTTTGACCTTCGCTTTGTATCAGTCTCGTTCCTTTGATCACGGACCCTAACACTGCCTACTTGTGATCTCTGTCTGTCAAATAAATAAATAAAATCTTTAAAAAGAAAAAATAAAATGTCAAAAGTTAAAGCTAAAGACAACATATTAAAAGCAAGAGGAAAACAACTTGTTATGTACAAAGGAATCCTCCATAATACTATCAGTGGATTTCCTAGCACCAACTTTTCAGGCCAGAAGGCAGTGGCATGATATTTAAAGTGCTGAAAGAAAAATACTTACAACCAAGGATACTCTACCCAGAAAATCATCATTCAGAATTGAAGGACAGATAGTTTTCCAGATAAGAAAAAGCTAAAGGAGTTTATCATCACTAAACTGGCCTTATAAGAAAAGTTAAGGGAACTTCTTTCATTAGTAACAAAAACACATGAAAGAAAAAGTCTCACTGGAAAATTAAATATAAAGCAAAGGTAGTAGATCATATACTTATAAAGCTAATATGAAGGTTAAAATACAAAAGTAGTAAAAATAATTATGATTGAGATATTAATTAAAGGATACACAAAAATGTGATATTAAAACATAAAATGTGTAGAAGGAGAGTATAAATATTAAGCTTTAGAACAGGATCAAACTTAAATTGTTATTGACTTAAAACAGACTGCTAGAAGTACAGGATGTTATATATAAGCTTCATGGTAACCACAAAGCAAAAACCTATACTGAATAACACAAAAAATAAGGAGAAAGGAATATAACCATTCCACTACAGCAAGTCCTCAAAGGCACCTGGGTAGCTCAGTCAGTTAAGCATCTGACTCTTGATTTTGGCTCAGGTCATGATCTCAGGATCATGAGCTCAACACTGTGTCAGGCTCCTAACTCAGTGGGGAGTCTGCCTGAGACTCTCTCCTCCCTCTGTCCCTTTCTCCCCCCCCACCTCCCATCAGGCACTGTCTCTCTCTTTCTCTTTCTAAAATAAATAAATAAATCTTTTTAAAAAGTCATCAAACTACAAAGGAAGAGAGCAAAGAAGGAAAAGAGAGAAACTATAAAAGCAGAAGGTAAGACAAAATGTCAGTAAGCACATAACTATCAACAATTACTTTAAATGTAAATGGACTAAATTCCAACACAGAGTAGCTGAATGGATTAAACAAAGACACATCTATATGCTGCCCATAAGAACACACTTTAGATGTAAAGGCACAAACAAACTGAAAGTGAGGGTATGGGAACTCCTAGTGGCTCACTCAGCTGAGTGTCTGACTCTTGGTTTCAGCTCAGGTCGTGAATTCAGGGTCCCGAGATCAAGCCCTGAGCATGGAGCCTGCCTGTTCCTCTCCCTCTGCATCTCCTTTCCCATTGCTACTCTATCTGGAATAAAGAAAATCTTTTTTAAAAAAGAAGTAGAGAGAAAGAAAAGAAAGTGAATGGATGGAAAAAGAAAGTGAAGAGACAGAAAAAAGATATTCCATGGAAATGGAAACCAAAAGAAAGCCAGAATAGCTATACTTATATTAGACAAAACAGACTTCAAAACAAAGGCAATAATGAGAGACAAAGAAGGGGGTACATAATGATAAAGAGGATATGACATTTTTCAAAAGATTTTATTTATTTGAGAGAGAGAGAGAGTGAGTATGAATGGGATGAGGGGTAAAGAACAAGTAGACTCCTTGCTCAGTGCAGAGCCCAGTGCACAGCATGATCCCCGGGACCTGAGCCAAAATCAAGAGTCAGATGCTTAACCAACTGAGCCACCAAGGTGCCCCCAAGGATGTAACATTTGTAAATATCTATGCACCCAACACAGGAGCACCTAAATTATTTAATAGAAGCACCTACTGTTTAATAATATTAAGGGAAAATTTAACAGATCTAAAAAGAAAAACAGACAGCCATACAATGATAGTAGGGAATCCTAATACCTCACCCAGACAAAAAATCAACAGGAAAAATCAGACTTAAATGACACATTAGATCAGAGGGACTTAACATATATTTACAGACTTTCCATCCAAAAGCAACAAGAATACACACTCTTCTCTTTTTTTAAAATAAAGATTTTATTATTTTTTTTTTAATTTGACACAGAGAGAGAGGGAGAGAGCACAAGTAGGGTGAAGGGCAGAGAAAGGGAGAAGCATGTTTCCCACTGAGCAGGGAGCTAGACATGGGGCTCAGTCCTGGGACCCTTGGATCTTGAACTGAGCTAAAGGCAGATGCTTAACTGACTGAGCCACCCAGATGCCCCAGAATAAGTTCAATTCTCAAGTTCAAGTTCAATTCTCAATTTCACATCCAACATTTTCCAAGACAGATCATAGGCTAGGCCACAAAATAAGTACTAATATATTTAAGAGGATTAAAATCATATCAAATATCTTTTCCAATGGTATGAAACCAGAAATTAATTAGGAAAACTAGAAAATTCTGTTTTGTTTAGTATTTTATATGCTACATATAAGTGAAATCATATTTGTTTTTCTCTGACTTCTTTAACTTAGATGCCCTCAAGGTCCATCTGTGTTGTCACAAATGGGAAGATTTTATTCTTTTTATGGGTGAGTTCCATTGTATATATATACACACATACCCCCCCCCAACATCTTCTTTATCCATTCATATATTTAGGGATAGTTAGGTTGCTTCTATATCTTGACTACTGTAAACAATGCTGTAATGAACACGTGGGTAGGTGCATATATCTTTTTGAATTGGTGGTTTTATTTTCTGTGGATAAACACTCAGAAGTAGAACTGCTAGAATGTATGGTAGTTCCATTTTTAATTTGGGGGGGAACCTCCACATTGTTTCCCACAGTGGCTGTGCCAATTTACTTTCCTACCAGCAGTGCATGAGGGTTCCCTTTTCTCCTCATCATTGCCAACAGATATTATTTATTGTCATTTGATAACAGCACTTCTAACAGGTGTGAGGCAATCTCATTGTTTTTTTATTTGCACTTCCCTAATGATTGATGTTGAGCATCTCCTCATGTACCTGTTGGCCATCTGTGTGTCTTCTTTGGAAAGAAATGTCTATTTAAATCCTCAGCCCATTTTTTTAGTTGGATCACTTGGGGTTTTGTTATTGAGTTATACAAATCCTTTATGTATTTTGGGTATTAACCCCTTGTCAGATATATAATTCACAAAGATTTTCTCCTATTCAGTAGGTTGCCTTTTCATTTTGTTAATGGTTTCCTTTGATTTGCATATCTTTTTAGTTTGATGTAGTCCCAACTTGTTTGTTTTTGCTGTTGTTACCTTCAATTCTGGTGTCAAATTCCAAAAAATCATCACCAAGACCAATGTCTAGGAGGTTACTAAGTTTTCTTCCAGAAGTTTTATGGTTTCACGTCTTACACATGAGTCTTTAATCTATTTTGGGTTAATTTTTGTGTGTGGTGAAAGACAGTGATCCAGTTTCATTCTTCTACATGTGGCTGTCCAACTTGCCCATCACTGTTTATTGAAGAGACTCCCCATTCCCACTATATATTCTTATCTCCCTTGCCATTGATTAATTAGCTATGTAAACATAGGTTTATTTCTGGGTTCTCTATTCTGTTCCATTGATCTATGGGTCTGTTTTTATGGCAGTATCATACTATTTTGATTACTCTAGCTTTGTAATATAGTTTGAAATCAGGAAGTGTGATTCCTCCAGCTTTGTTCTTCTTTCTCAAGATTGCTTTGGCTACTCATAGTCTTTTATGGTTCCACATAAATTTTAGGATTGTTCTATTTCTATGAAAAATGCCACTGGAACTTTGATAGAGATTGTATGGAATCTGAGATTGGTTTGGGTACTTGGACATTTTAACATTAAATTTTTCAATCCATGGAATATCTTTCCATTTATTTGTGTCTTCTTTCATCAATTTCTTTCACCAATGTCTTGACAGTTTTTAGGGTACAGGTCTTTCACCTCCTTGGTTAAATTTATTCCTAGGTATTTTATTATTTTCAATGTAATTGTAAACTGATTTTCTTAATTTCTCTGGTAGTTTGTTATTAGTGTATGGAAATACAACAGATTTGTTATACTGATTTTGTATCCAGCAGTTTTACAGAATTCATGCCCAGTATGGTATGTCTATGTACTTCCTGTAACTACATTTCGTGTTACATTATCTTTCAGCAGACTCCCATAAATTGCTATTATTTTTAGTCAAACCTTTTAGTTTCAGATAATAATATATTCTCATTCAGTTCAAAGACATAATAAAGATCTGGCACACCTACCTAGTTTCTCCCAATGACAACTCTTACAAAACTGTAATACGATATCACAGTTGGAATACTGCATTGATGAATTTACCTATCCTGTTTTGATTTCCCCAATTTGACTTGTATTCGTGTATGTGTGTGCATGTGTGCATGTGGGTATATTTAGTTCTATGCATTTTTATCACACGTGTAGCTTCATGTATTCATCACCAAGGTCAAGATACAGAACAATTCTATCACAGGATTCCTCAGCTGACCTTTTATAAGTATGCCCAGTTCCTTCCTGCTCCCTCAGCCACTGCCCCTAAATCCGTACGGAGTGGTTATGTTTTTATCAGAGAATGCATACAGACTGAGAAAGGAAAAAAATGTCTCCAAAAGCAATACCCCCATACAAAGTAGGTGCAGAAACAAACCAAAGAAAAAAGTGTAAATATATATGGTGTGAAAAGACTTGCCGGTCACATTTACTCAGCCATCTGGAAAATTATATTTGAACATAATTATACAAACATATAAATGCACAGACATATGAACACAAAAAAAAAGTATAAGAAGGACAGAGTGGTCATCTACTAAAGTACAACAAAGACTAAACTCTTTAGTTCTAAATTTTTCTATCATGGATAAATTCTAGACTAGAATCAAGTGAATAGTGTAAAACAGTGTTACACAACAACTACAACAGGAATTCCTAGATGTTTAAGAACATAAAAAGGAATCATTTACTGTGTTCAGGGGCAACCATGCCCCTTATTTCAGAAATTCGGTTGGAACTAAAATAGCTGTATTCCCTTGGGAATATGGATCTAGTCTGGGAAGAACAGGAACAGACTGGAAATTATTGAGTGTTAACATACAGATACCTCTTTTTTCTCCAGACAGACTATAAACAATTCAAAGGCAGGAACCCTGTCCTTTATTTCTTTTTACTCCCTCATATAAATTATAGCAGTATGATAGGTTTATAAATACTTATTATTAGATGTGTATATGTATACACACACACACACACACACACACCCTGCATCTTATAATACTTATTATGAGATGAGTAAGGTCAGCACAGAAGGGGAAAAAAAGGGAAAGTTAAGACACCACAGAATCACGGGATTTTGGAGCCAGGAACGGTCATTGGAGATTTAGTTTCAATTCTTCTCTTTATAATCAAAGAAATTGAAACATAAAATTTAAACAGCTTGCCCAAGACCAAATACATCAGTTTATGACTCACCTCTCATGGCTTTTAATTTGGAGTTCTACTCTCTTCCATTCTCTTTCAAGAATGGAAGAGAAGAAAGCAATCCCCTGGGGAGACCTACTAGTGAACACGGGCTTTGACGGACAAAAAAGTTAATAGTTATGTGGGATAGATTAAACTGATTGATGAGTATGAGGCAATTAGCAGGTAAGAAAAAGAATAGATGACCGAAAATAAGAGAAAAGGAAGAAAGATGAACAGAGAAACAGCAAGAAAAGGAGTAAAAACGATGAGGGGGGAAAAGGCATAAAAGGAATTAAAGTTTAAAAGTGCAGAAATGGAGGGAGAAAAGTAGGAAATGGTTAAAAGGGATAAGGAAGGAAGCTTGGCTGGCTCAGTTGGTGGAGCACAACATTTGGTTTCGCAGTTGTGAGTTCAAGTCCCACAAGGGGTGTAGAAATTACTTAAAAATAAAACCTTAAAAAAGAAGGCGGTGGCAGGGGGTGGGTGAGGAAATGGTATCTGGAGAATTTTTAATGCTATTTACGTTCTTTAAACATAAGGAACCTATGAGATTTGCCACTCTTACAGTGAAATTAGATTCCATACAAATTAATGATAACAACAAGTATCAACTACCAATCCTGTAATGAAAATCTTTTCATATTCAGCCCTGCATATGAAATGCAAATATATGGCACATACCAGCCTAGAATGAAAGGGAAGTCTGGTTTTAAATTTTGTCTCTTGCACCATCTCTTTTTACTTAATTTCCCATATGCATACCACTCCCACATCTCAAAGTTCTTACTTCCTCTTTAAATCATCATAAGCATTTGTTAGCTAGTATCTGAAATGAATTGTTGCTTCCATTGGAATCTTCCCAAAAGTTTCTCTCAAGCATACAATATCTGGTTTTTCTTCTCTATTTCTTAGGCATATGTAAGCTATTTGAATTAGTACTCACACTGATTAAATAAAAACTTAAAAAAAGAAATAGTACTCACTGGGGTGATTAAAAATACATCTACATGAAATAAGCAATCTAAAATTCAGCTATATAATATATTAAAACATGAGATACCCTGATTTAAAATATCACTGTTCTTGAAAAGTAGACAGACAAGATTTATAGTTCTGTCATTTGATTAATGTAGAACTTTTTGATTTTTTAAAAGATTTATTTATTTGAGAAAGTGAGAGAGAGTGTGTGTCCACTAGCAGGCGGAGAGGCAGAAGGAGAGAGAGAGAGAGAATTTTCAAGCAGACTTCCCGGTGAGCATTGAGCCTAACTTAGGACTTGATTCCAGAACCCTGTGATAAACTGACTGGGCCACCCAAGCACCCCAAACACTGTTATTTCATCTTACCACCTATTTAAATACACTTTAAAAGCCTTTTTAAAAATCCTTTTTCACTTTTCCCTACAAATTATAATAAGTAATACATTTATTTGATAAGAAGCACCTGAAAAGAACTTTTGAGAATACCTGAAAACAACTTTGAGAATTCTGTTGTTCTTCCAGTTAATAATGATGAATATATATTTTTTAAAGACTTTATTTATTTATCTGACAGAGAGATCACAAGTAGGCAGAGAGGTGGGGGGGGGGGGGAAGCAGGCTTCCTGTTGAGCAGAGAGCCTGATGCGGGGCTCAATCCCAGGACTCTGAGATCATGACCTGAGCCAAAGGCAGAGGTTTAACCTGCTGAGCCATGCAGGTGTCCCATGACTAATATAAATTTTTAATCTGTAGGACTTACAGGATCAGTGACTATGAACAAACAATTCATATATCAGGAAACCCAAATACTAAAATGCTTAAGAATTGCTGGTCTTGCAAATAATTAAGGAAATTAAACTTTGAGGTACTCTATTATATCCAATAAATTAACAAACATGAATTAAGAACAGTAAGTTCAATGCTGATAGAGCTGTAAGGAAAATAAACACAATTAAAAATTATTAATGGCATTGTGAATTAGAATACTTGTTCTGAAAAGTAATCCAGCAAGTACTTATATTGTACACTTATCAACTAATTCAATTCTAATGAAATCATCTCAAGAAAATATAAAAAAATTAATCTGTTGGTCTAGATTTACAATTGTATGTCTTTACTTAAGAATTTCTTAAATTTTTATTATTTATTTATTTAGAGAGCAAGGAGGGGAGGGGCAGAGGGAGAAAGAAAAATCTCAAGACAACTCTGTGCCAAGTGCAGAGCCCAATGCAGGGCTCAATATCATGATCCCAAGACCTGAGCTGAAATCGAAGTCAGATGCTTACCTCACTGAGCCACTCAGGTGCCCCAAAACTCATAAATTTTTTTTAAAAGACCTTAAAAGTATTTTGGTTCAATCTCAACATTTTGTTGATGAGGAAATTAAAATGTAGAAAGGCAAATCTGATTTGCCCAAAACAGCACAGTTCATCAGTAGCAGAGTAGGGCCTGAAATTCCTTATCCCATATCTCTTGCTACAACAGATGACAATGTGGGGATTAGGAGTATCAGCCATTGGTGCAGTAAAAAATATGCATATAACTTTTGACCCGGCTTGCCTACTGTTGACCAGAAGTCTTACAGATAAAAGTTGATTAATACATACTTTGTATGTTACATGTATTGCATACTGTATTCTTACAATAAGGTAAGCTAAAGAAAAGAAAATGTTATTAAGAAAATCATAAGGGAAAATACATTTATACTACTGTACTTTTTAAAACCTACATATAGGTAGACCCACACAGTTCAAACGTGGTGTTATCCAAGGGTCAACTGTATATATACTACATAAACTATTCCACAGAAGCCTGAAACAATGACCCATAATTGACAAGTGTAAGCAAATCAGCTTGATTAGATGATGTACTGTTCTTTCTAAACATCCCAATGGCCAGAACCAGTCCTAGACAAAGTATATCTTCTATTCTTTAAAATCCCTTAACAAATTTTCAGCAATTAAACCTACCTCCAGGATCTCCCCTTTCTTCATATTCTCAAGAAAAGGTGTCAGTCCCATGAACCACTGCTCACTTTCAAATTCATATCAACAGCCATGACTGGTCATTGAGACCCAAAATTCCTACTTGATAACTCTATCTGTATATCTAATAGCCAAAACCAAACTACTTCTTCGGTAAAGCTGCACTAACTTGATAAACACCCTTCTCTCTTACATGCATACACTTACACTCTACAAATTCACCAGGAAGGGTATAAATTTGAACATGGGATTTTTACCTATACATATTATCAGTCAAAGGAGTTGATATTCTCAAGCGAATATGAGCTCCAGGAAAAAAACAAAAACAAAAACAAAAAACATTACAGGAGGGGCGCCTGGGTGGCTCTGTGGATTAAGTCTCTCTCTTGGGCTCAGGTCATGGTCGCAGGGTCCTGGGATCAAACCCCCGCATCGGGCTCTCTGCTCAGCAGGAAGCATGCTTCCCCCTCTCCTTCTGTCTGCCTCTCTGCCTACTTGGGATCTCTGTCTGTCAAATAAATAAATAAAATCTTCAAAACAAAACACAACAAATATTGTAGGAGTACAAGGGAGGGGTGGAGGGAAAAAGGCCAAAACCAGAACAACCTATCCCAGAGGAAACAGAATTTATGGTCCAGACCAAACACATTTCTTAGATAAGCATAACAAACATCCTCAGGAAACTAAAGTAGGACATTAGGAAAATAATAAGGAATAATAAAGAACCAACTAGAGATACTGGGTATTTAAAAAAATGCAACAACTGAAAAATTTAAAGACAGGCTAAATAACAAAATAATTGCTTCAAAAATAAAATCACTAAGGAGATGATCAGGATGAGATGTTAGGAAGGTATAAATAAATAGAAAATATATATTACAGAAGTTTAAAAATATACAGGCTTAACAGAATGAGAAGACAACCCACAGACTGGAGGAAATACTTGCAAAAGATGTATCTGATATAGGACTCTTATCCAAAATATATAAAGAACACTTAAAACTCAACAATATAACATACTACCTGATTAAAAAATGGACAAAAATGGGGTGCCTGGGTGGTTCAGTGGGTTAAAGCCTCTGCCTTCAGCTCAGGTCATGATCTCAGGGTTCTGGGATCGAGCCCCACATAGGGCTCTCTGCTCAGCAGGGAGCCTGCTTCCTCCTCTCTCTCTGCCTGCCTCTCTGCCTACTTGTGATCTCTCTCTCTCTGTCAAATAATGAATAAAATATTTTTTTTTAAAAATGGACAAAAGACTTGGGAGAGCAGATGCTCACCAAAGAAGATATATAGAAGACAAGTAAGCATATAAAAAGATGTTCCACATAATATATCACTAGAGAAATGCAAAGTAAAATAACAATGAGATACCACCAAACCCCTATTAGAATAGCCAAAATCCAGGACACTGGGAACACCTAATGATGGCAAGAATGTGGGGCAACAAGAACTCTCATTTATTTCTGGTAAGGAATGCAAATGGCACATAGTTACTCTGGAAGACAGTCTGGCAGTTCCTTACAAAACTAGGCATACTCTTACCACACAATCCAGCTATCATACTTCTAGGCATTTACACATATGAGCTGAAAACATGTCCATATAAAAAACTACATGTGGATGTTCATAGTATCTTTATTCATAATTGCCACAATTTGGAAAGAACTAAGGTGTCCTTCAGTAGGTGAACGGATAAACTGCGATACATCCAGACAACGGAATACTACTCAGTTATAAAAAGAAGTGAGCTATTAAGCCACAAAAGGACACATGCTTATTACTGAGTGAAAAAAGTCAACGTGAAAAGACCACATACTGAATGATTCCAACTATAGGACCTTCTGGAAAAGACAAAACTTGGAGACTATAAAAAGATAGAGGTTAGGGCACCTGGGTGGCTCAGTGGGTTAAAGCCTCTGCCTTTGGTTCAGGTCATGATTCCAGGGTCCTGGGATTGAGCCGCACGAAGGGCTCTCTGCTCAGCAGGGAGCCTGCTTCCTCCCCTCTCTCTCTCTGCCTGCCTCTCTGCCTACTTGTGATCTCTGTCAAATAAATAAATAAAATATTAAAAAAAAAAAAGATAGGGGTTAGAGAGGAGGGATAAATGGGCTAAGTACAGAGGATTTTTAGGGCAGAGAAACTATTCTTTATCTGTCATTATACATTTGTCAAAACCTACAGAATGTACAACACGAAGAGTGACCTGTAATGTAAACTATGGACTTTGGGTGACAATCATGTGTCAATGTAGGTTCACAAATTGTAACAAATGTCCCACTCTGGTGTGGGATGATTATTGTGGGGGAGGCTGTGCTTGTGTTGGGACCGGAGTATATGGGAATTCTGTACTTTCTATTCGATTTTGCTGTGAATCTAAAACTGCTCTAAAAAATAAGGGGCATTTGAAAAGAAAAAAATTGAGGAATTAGTTCTGAACCCCTACCAAACACAGAGGATAGAAAAATTAGAGTCAACATCTAAATAAAAGGACTTTCAGAGGTGGAAAAAAAAATGGAGGTGAGGAAATACTTAGAATAATGATGAAAAATCAATAAGCTTTAAAAAACTGATAGAGGAAAATGAATACAATATGAATCTAAGTAAAGGGTAACCCCCAGAAGAATAAAAATAGAATACATAACTTTTGTTTGTTTGTTTGTTTTATTTGACAGGCAGAGATCACAAGTAGGCAGAGAGGCAGGCAGATAGAGAGAGAGGTGGAAGCAGGCTCCCTGCTGAGCAGAGAGCCTGATGTGGGGCTCGATCCCAGGACCTGAGGCTCCCAGGATCCTCATGACCTGAGCCGAAGGCAGAGGCTTTAACCCACTGAGCCACCCACGTGCCCCTAGAATACATAACTTTTAAACTGGCACCAAAAGTTTTATTTATCCTTAGAAAATAGGAAAAAGAAGAAAGGAAAAGAACTATGGTAAACATAAAAGATATAATAAGATGGTAGGAATAAATCCTAGTAGTATAAGGCAAAGGTTAGCATACTAGAAAAACTCTTAGCTTCTTGGAGGTAATATGGCAGTGTTTTGACGGATCCTTGAATAAACAGAGGCATGTTCCAGTCTCTGGAGCTTTTCTACTTGCTGCTCTCTGTGCCTGGACTAGCCTTCCCTGATGCCAGCCAAGCCAGACCTTCCTCAGGCCCTCCCTTCTCGGTCACCATCTCAGTGAGGCTTTCCATGGCCACCCTATTTAAAAGGTCAACAGCCTTGCACATCCAATACTTCATATTCTCTTCCCTTGTTCTGATTTTCTCACCTTATGACTTTTCACTACCTAACGCAGTACATTTTATACTTACTCATGTTATTATCTCTTTCTTTGCCTCTCCACAAGATTTTAAGTTCAAGGAGGGTAGGAATTTTTCTGTTTTAGTCACTGCTATATAACCAGTTTCTAATACAGTGCCTAGAGAATAGTGTGTGATCAATATTTGCTGAGTGAATGAACAAGTTGAGGTGCCCAAAAGTAAAGAAATCATTTCAAAATGTGGCAGATACCATGATCTGAATGCCATGCAGAAGTTAGAAGCAATTACATGAATGTACATAGCAACACCGATAAATTTTTTAAATTTACTGAATGAAAATAGGAGGAAAGAGAAAAGAATGTATAACAAGATATCATTTATATACATTAAAGACGTGTTTTCAAAACAGCACTATAGTTTTCAAAGATACATTCAGGATCATATGCTAAATGTACTAAAGTGGATATCTATAGGGGAAAAAGGGAATGAGAGTGAAAAATGGAGTATAAAGAAAGATGAAATTGAAGCAGGGCTCCTGCTTTAGCACAGGCCAGTGATGAAAGAGAACCATGAAATGAGAAAGATTAAATCAATTCTCTATACCTAAGGTACTTTCACCCCACTTCCTCTCAACTCGAGATATTTGACCACTGGTTTCAACAAAACTCGAATCATTGTGACCTTGAGAAGACCCATTTCAGTAGAGTATTATTAGTAAGAACGAAAGCCCAACTGGAATGAGCAGAGGAGACAACAGGAGGAGGAGGTGAGGAAGTATCCATAACCCTCTGTAGGCATTTTGATGTGAAGGGGAGTTGGGAAACGGAGTGGCAACTGACAGAAGATGTGTAATAAAGAGAGGCCTTTAAAAAAAAAAGAATGAAATTAATTAACAGGGGTTATGCCAATGGCAATCATCCACAGAGAAAGAAAATGAGGATGAAGGAGAGAAAGAGGATGACGATAGAAGCAAAAGCCTGGAGAAAGTGTGAGAGGATGAGATGTAAAACCTACAGGGTCTGATCACAGAGACAAGGATTCATTCACCTCACTGTAAAAACAAGCTTTCCATCATAATGTATTTAACAATACTTTTTCTGAATATTCAGGCTTTGGTGAGGTAGGTTCTTAACCTTTTTAAAGTCATGAGCCCCTCTGAGAATCTGATTAGTGCTAAGGATCTTCTCTCCCTTAAAATACACCAACACATACATATTCAGATAAAACTTTACACACAACTTTAGGGAGTTTGCTGAGCCATGCTCCCCAAAGTAGTCCATACACAAGTCTGGTTTTTTTTGTCTTTGTTTTTACTTTTTTTCTTTTTTTAAAGATTTTATTTATTTATTTGACAGGCAGAGATCACAAGTAGGCAGAGAGAAGGTGGGGGAAGCAGGCTCCCCGCTGAGCAGAGAGCCTGATGTGGGGCTCGATCCCAGGACCCTGAGATCATGACCTGAGCTGAAGGCAGAGGCTTTAACCCACTGAGCCACCCAGGCGCCCCTTTGTTTTTACTTTTTAATTAAAGTACAACATTCGTATCAGAACAGTACAACTCCATGAATTTTCAGTGTGAACATACCACCTATTATAAGTATCTCTTAGGTCAAGAAATAGAACATTACCAGTAACAGGAAGCCCTCTGTCCCCTTCCAATCTTCCCAAAAAAGAACCACTATCTTGACTTTTAATGTGAGATGAGCTTTGTCTGTATCTGCATTCTACATAAATGAAACATAGAAGGATTCAGACGAGATCGGGCGCATTCAGGGTGGTATGGCCGTAGACCATATAAGGATTCAGAATGTATTCTTTGGTCTAGCTTTTCTCACTCTCCAATGTGTGTTTGAGACAGTCATACTCATACACATAGGAGTAGTTTGTTAGTTTTCATTTCTATATAGTTTTTCATTTTGAGAATATATATCACAATTTTATTTATCCACTCTATTATTAATAGACTCTTGGCTTGTTTCCAATATTAGGCTATTATAAATAATTACAAAGTCATACAGTGTTTTCTACATTTCTAAGGCACAAGTGCAGGCATCAAAAAAAATACTTATGAATAAAATTTCTAGGATATAGGGTATGAATATATTCGACTTTGGTACATAATGCCAAACAGTGTTATAAAATGATTGCAAGAAGACCTTTTATTTGATGGGTAAGATGACTTTGAAATAAAAACTTTTTTTCACAAGTAGAAACATTTTTCTCACTGAGCTCTCTGAAACATTAGTCTGCTGTTGTTTGCTTCAATTAAGTCATTGCTGAACACAACTATACAAAGACTATAAAAACAGGAGTTAAGTGCTCTGGAGTCAGTTTGGCCAAGTTCAAATCCCGGCGGTATCCAATGTTAGATGATGGGATAAACAAAGACATGCTTCAGGTATTGCAAAAAAGGGAAACGAAAAGATACCTTAAATTTAACTCAAATAACTGTATTTAATAATAATTTAATTATATATAATTATAAGTGAATTATAAATTAATGATTTAACAATGCAGTTTCATTTTAAAAAACAGAACTTTGCTGATTTGCTTATCTTTTCCTTATTTTATGGCTTGGAATTGATTTTCCTGTGAATTAGATTAAGTGGTACCATAATCACTTCAATGCTTGATGACGTAAATATTTAAAGATGGGAAATTATGGCTCCAATTCTCTCATTCATTCATCTAATAAATATTTATCAAATATTTATTGAAAAAGACATGTGTCAGTTTTACTTTTGACAGCCTAGCATCTGAACTCCCTTCCTGTGCTTGCAGAATCTGCTACTATGTATGTCTTAAAAGGAAGCTGGGGCCTAAAATCAACCACATAAGCCAAAGAGGCCACAGAGTTACTTTCCTATTTAGGGACCAGGCATATCAACTAGTCAATTAGATGCTTTCATGCAGAATTTTAATCTAGACTAACATTGCTATGACAGTTAAAAATTCATTTTTAGGGCAGAGGCATAAAGCACACATTGGTGGTGGTCTAGCAATGGCATCAAGTGTCCTGCAGGGTAGTTGATGGTGTCTTAAACAGGAAAAGCATAATTCTATAGCATCACTATGACTATGGTCTAGCCCTGAGGTTGGTTGGTTTCCTATTTGTTCTCAGAGTCTCATTCTCCAGTCTTCCAGTCATTTCTGTAAGCTAACTAATATCCTTTCAATAAATACCTTTTCTTTTGCTTCAGTGAGCCAGAGTTGATTTCTGTTGTTTGCAATCAAAAATGGTAAAATGACCATATGCCAGGCTCTGTATTGGGCACTGGGAACACAAAGACAAATGATATGGCCCCGCCTTCCAGGAGTTAACAGAGAAGGCAAGTAAACAAGCAATTACCATAAGTGGTAAGTCTATAACAGGAGTTATCACAGAAAGCACAAGAAAGACACACAGTTTTGGCTTGAGGAGTCAGAAAAGTAAGGGATGTCACGTAAATCTGGAAATATGACCAGGGTAATAGAGGAGAGATGAAAGGTCACCCCAAACAGAAGGAGCAACAAGTAAAAGACACAACCTTTCCTCTGCTCATCACCTCCTTCTGACACAGTATCAAAGGCGAGTTTGAAGGACAAAAATGACAAAAGGCAGACTGGAGGGTTTGAGGAAGAGGATCAGAAACAGTCATAAAACTTGTGACCTGGGTGACGATGGTGGCATTACTGAGCTTGCTATATGAAAATGAACCTCATGCTTAAAACACTCACCCACTCACAACCACCTTCCTCTTCTCTACTCTTCTCACCTACCTCAGTCACTTCTCAGAACAGTCAACTAAGGAGTTCTGGGGTTTTGGGGGGACTTTTGGTTGGTTCTTTGTGGTGGGGGAGGTATAGGAATCATGAATGAGTGGATAAAGGAATTGAAAAGAGAAGTAAAGGTATTAACCAACAGATAAGAGTAGTGAAGCACAGGGTATTGTGTCAACTGCTTACACTCCTTTTGCCTAATGGTAGGTACAACTCTGCGAGAGAAAACACTGATGTAAAATGTTTACGTAATAGCACATATGTGTGTATATGTATGCATGTTATGTGTGCTCTTTCTTCAGAAATTCTAAAATTTCAGTAGTGGTGTAGGTCATTTTTAGAGTTTAACCTTTTAAAATTATATTAGACTTATACTATGTATTATTTTCACCCTTCACTTCTTATAAGAACTATGATCTTCATTAGTTTTATAAGCTCTGGCATTTTCTGTCATCTATTGTATGGATATCTATGCTTGAATAGGAAAAAAAAAAAACACACCATAAAAGTAAACTAACAACTAACCAAAACCTAAGAAAAATCTGATAAAGGAGGCTGAAAACAATGATCAGTGACAGAAAGTGACATGTCACTTTCTCAAAAGTGACACCAAAGTTATAGAACAAAATGATCTGAATATTCTAAAAATCTGTAATCTTCCTTTGAAGAAACTGGTATCCACTACCATGTGAAAGACAGAGAGGAAAAAATAAGTTTCATTTCACTTTCATAAATTGAATGGTCTCAAAATTTACTTCAGTCATATCAAACTCCACACAACCTTTGCAAATTCATTTCTTTCTGCCAAAATGCCCTTGTTAAAATGGCTTGGGTCTGCATAATATTTGAGACCTGCCTTTTGAAGCCTTCCCCAACCCCTTTTTCAAGGAGAGACTGTTATTCTCAAGAGCATCCTGTATATATCTCCATTATGATTTTCACATTAATACTATAATCGTTTCTTTGAACGTGTACTCTTCGCAATGAGATTAGGAATTCTTTGAGAGTAGGCAATATTATATCTCTATCTCTGTAAATACCTGTTTTAGCAGTCTCCAGCAGAGAACAGGCAGTCAGCAAATGCTTGCTGAAGACAGAATGGCATGTATTCATGATGTTATTAATATAAGGTTATTTGTGTTCATGAAATAGCACGACTCAAACATCAAATTCTGTATGCAGAAGCTAAAAAATCAGCTCTCGTTGCTTTTTATTTGAAAAAGGTAGTTTTATAGCTTTCAAAATAATCACCTATGGATTGGGAATGAAATAATTTTGTTACACTGGCTGCTATATAAAGCCAATGAGTAAGTGGTCTCCTTTTTATTTAAAAAATGTTAATTTTATTTCACATTATTTAGTGTTCCTTTGTAATCACCACCTTTAAGATACCTACTTAGCTTACATACTTCTCTTCTCAGAGTTGTATACCCTGCATCTCCTCCCCTACCATAAAAATAGGGCCTGCAATGTTCTGTGAAACCTTGGTTTCATCTGCCACAGCTGATTAGACCATACAAAAACACTAGCCTCAAACTCCCTCAAACCCAAGGTCACAGAATCATGAGTGAATGTATGAATTTAAGAGTTGGAAGACCTGTTCGGTTATGCATAATGGTAAAAAAACAAAACGTAGCTAAAGAAAAATGAAGCAGACAAGTAGAGAGAAGTAGAGAGATCATGCTGCCCCAGGGTGGTAAGACACCAGTCTCCTGAGTTGCTGATGAGTTTCCAGTTCCTGGTTCCCCTCCCCTCACGAAGCCTATCTGCACTTCTATCTTCAGGTACTGTGAAATCCCCAGCATCCTTGCCATTAACATTAATTCCTTTTTTTTTTTTTAAACATTAGTTTCAGTTTGATTTGTAAGTTACAAACAAAAGAAATTTGATTTTAAAAACCTCAAAAAAGAAGAGGTCAAGTAGGAATACACAAGTGTCAGTTAATCATAGGAGGGGAAAAAGTTCGTGTTAAAAAATGGTTGTCACATTGGTATCTTTAGGCACTCCTCAGCTTAAGAAAATAAAAACTAGGGGCACCTGGGTGGCTAGTGGGTTAAGCCTCTGCCTTTGGCTCAGGTCATGATCCCAGGGTCTCTCTGCTCAGCAGGGAGCCTGCTTCCTTTCCTCTCTCTCTGCCTGCCACTCTGCCTACTTGTGATCTCTGTCAAATAAATAAATAAAATCTTTTTTAAAAAGAAAAGAAAATAACTATTCAGTAACCATAACAGGTTCAAACAACAGCCTATATATGTAACGTTAGCATAGCTGTGAGTCAGTATGAATAAAATTCTATTTCAAAGTACAGGAAAGAACCCAGATATTAAGGGAAAGGGATTATTTTAGATATTATTAGACCTAAACTTGTTTTTAAAAGAAAAATAATACTGCTTACTACAATTTTGACCACAAAATAGATGAGAGTTGTATCTTTTCTGGGGATAACAGCCAGACCTAGCTAATAAGCCTATATATCATTATATAGTTTTCCCCACCCACGTATATGTATTTCTTTTAAAAACATACCACTTCAGAGTCCTCAACTAAAATATTTAGTGGTTGAAGACAGTGCCCCTTTAAAAAAAAAAAAAAAAAAGGAAGCATTGCCCAAGAGCACCCCTATTACATGACACACTGGTTTTTAAAATAAGACTCTTATATTCGGTTTTCCATGTTTCTTTGATATTAGCTTGTTAGCAAAAAGTTCCCTTTGGCAACTCAGGCTTAAAAAAAATTACAACTAGTTTCTTTAGCAACAACTTTCATATGGACAGGGAAGAACAATGAATATCAGTAACATACTATTCCTAAATTCAAAACATACTTTTGTAAGAAAAACTGACCAGTTTCACCTAATCAAAACTGAGCAAGACTGGGAAAATCTACAAATGTAACATCAAGTTCAGAGATAAAAACAAATAAAACAAAACAAACAGTACTTCTATCAAATTTGCCAAAATTATGTAGACAGTTGTGGCATTCAGAAAAAAATGAGGGACAAACGTAGAGTCAAAGGAAGGGTTTATGAAAAATTGAGCAGTGATAGCCATAAAAAAGATCTGAAGCAAACAATTCTCAATTGTTTACAATAATGGAAGAAGGCAGAGGCATTCATAATGTTTAATAACTTTTATTGCTTCTAGAATGTTTACTGAAATTAAGTTTGATTATGAGTACTTTATCTGTAAATTTATTTTAAACCAAATACAGAAGGGATACTGTGCAGATTTGGCTCAATAGTTGAGAAGTTTTCTAATTTCCCCATTGTGTCCCCTTGTTCAGTCTTTCTCTACAACATGCTTCAGTTTATCTCCCAAATTAATAAAAATCCTAATCTTAGCAGAGCTACCATCCTCACACCGTAACCCATAATAGAAAAGGCTGGTTAAATGCTATAGTATAGGGTATGTGAAAATTAAGAGGAAATAAAGGGCACTGTTTAAACAGTATAATTAACAAGAAAAGTATGCTAAACCTAACTGTCCATCTACAGAAGAATGGATAAGGAAAGATGTGGGGCATGTGGGTGTAGGTGTTTCATACACACACACACACACACACACACACAAATATCATGCAGCCATAAAAAAGGATGTGACTGGCAATGATGTGGATGGAACTAGAGGCTATTACACTAAGTGAAAGAAGTCAGTCAGAGAAAGACAAATACCATATGATTTCACTCATATGTAGAATATAAGAAACAAAACAAATGAACACAGAGGAAGGGAAGGATAAATAAGATAAAAACAGAGAGGGAAGCAAACCATAAGAGATTTTAACTATTGGGAACAAACTGAGTGTTGGAGGGGAGTGGGGGGGACAGGGTAACTAGGTGATTGGCATTAAGGAGGACACTTGATGTAATGAACACTGGGTGTGACATTCAACTGATAAATCACTGAATTCTACCCTTGAAACTAATAATACACTATATGTTAACTAAATTTAATCTAAATGTAAAAAAAAAAAAAAATAGATACGATTGTGACATTTGGGAAACATGGATGGACCTACAGGATATTTTGCTAAGTACAATAAGTCAGATAAGAAAAGCAAATACCATATGATTTCACTCATATGTGGAGCCTAAAAAAACAGAAATGAACAAACAAAAAGAATCAGACCTATAAATAGAACAAACTTACATGCAAACAATGAATCATAGAACACTACATCAAAAACTAGTGATGTACCATACGGTGACTAACATAATATAAAAAAAGGAAAAAAGAACAACAACAAAAGAACAAACTTACGGTTGCCAAAGGGGAGAGAGTAGGGGGATCGCCAAAAATGGATGAAGGGGAGACGGAGACCCAGGCTTCCAGTTATAGAATGAATAAGTCATGGGAATAAAAGGCACAGCACAGGGAATATAGTCAATGATACTGTAATAGCATTGTATGGTAACAGATGGTAGCTACACTCGTGATGAGCATAGTATAACATATAGATAATCAAATCACATTTGTACACTCAAAACTAATGTAGCACTGTCAACTGAATTAAAAAAAATTTTAAGTGTGCTGAAATTTAAATAATTAAATATAATTAAGAAATGCTAATCATCATTAATGCCAATTTCAATTTGTAACAAAACACCAAATGTTGGAGCTACTAGAAAGACTCATGGTCAACTTACTATTATATTCTGAAAAGTTAGTAATTTATCTTTCACTTTAAAACCCAGGATTAGTTGGTTTGTTCATTCATTTGCTAATTCCAGATTGGTGAGGGGACACAGATACATAGAGCATTCTAGGAGCAATAACAGCTATATATAGGGTATTTATTGAATATTTACTAAGTGCCAGACACTGTTCTGAGCATTTACTTGCATTAACTAATTAAAGTTTCACAACAATCTTACGAAGATTTCACTATTCCTATTTTAAAGGAGAAGAACAGAGATGACAGAGAACACAGGTAGTTAAATAGAGAAGCCAGGTTTCATTCCCAGACATTCTGGATCCAAAGCCAATCATCTTATACGATCTTTCCAACACTACAGTAATTCTCTCAACAAATTCTTATTGAGTATCTTCGCTGTGCCAGGCACTGTTTCGAGGTGTCTGAGATATAACATAGTTACTAACAGATTATTTCACAAGGGACTTGATATCTAGCCAAGAGTCTGGGTCCGAGGCAGCTTTCTGGAGGAAGTAATGCTTGTTAAGCTGAGTCTTTTTTTTTTTTTTTTTAAGATTTCATTTATTTATTTGAGAAAGAGAGTGTGCACAGAGTTAGAGGGAAAAGCAGACTCCCTACTGAGCAGGGAGCCCTACATGGTGCTTGATCCCAGGGCCAAGATCATGACCTGAGCTGAAGGCAGACACTTTGCCAACTGAGCCACCCAGGCGCCCCTAGGCTGAGTCTTAAAAGATGCAGAAGAGTTAGACAGGCAAAAGCAAAAGGGAAGGAGAGAATGAAGTTATTCCAAGAAGGGCTACATAAGAAATGGTCAACAATTCAGACATAGTTATACATTCAGGGAATCTTCAAAAAGTAGCTCCGTATGGCTAGAGTGGAAAATGGAAAGCAAAAATTGTAGGAGTTAGGATTAGAGAACCAGTCAGAGGCCAAAACATGTTCAAACTTAATGACAAGTTTAACCAATTGACAATGGGGAGTCAATGAAAAATCTTCAACCTGCATTTTAGACACACCTGTCTAGCATTCTGAGAAAGTGAACCTCAGCGAGATGAAAGTGAAGATAGGAACACCAGCCACAGAGTAAGGAAGTAGTTCCTAACAAGACAGTGGTTAGAATAGGGATGCTAGGGGAGGGACTGATTCAGAATATATTTAGGAGGTAAAGCCAGCAGAATTCAGTAAATGAATGGATGGGAATGAAAAAGAGGGGGAGGCATCATGAATGACTCCTAAATTCCTGGGATGATGAACTACATAGTAGATTATGACGTCTTTGGAAGATAATAGATCAAAACAAAACTTCAAGTAGGTATGTAAGTTCAGTTCGGACAGCGGAGTTTGAGGTAAAGATAAGTGGTTGTATAAGATAATCTGATGCTCTGGAAAGATACTAATGCTGGGGAAACAGTTTGGTGAATAATTGGAAGATATATAGTAACTAAACCACAGAGGTACTGTGACTTACTAGGGAAAATGTGAAGGCTGAGAAGCAGCAATCAGCCAATCCCAAGAATACCACTTCTAATGGGAGAGGCAGAAGAATAAACGAAAGAGGGCAGCACAGTGGAAGTCAAGGGGCCTTCATAACTTTTACCACTCTTTGAAGCTCTCTTCTTTAATTAGAGGTAATATAGCAAAGTGATTGAGAATGCAGGCTCCACAGTTGGACTGGCTGCATTCAAATTCTACTCTGCCATGGACTAGCTATGTGACCTTGGACAAGTTGCTTCATCTCTCAGTGTCTTAATTTCCTCATATTTAAAAGAGGCAAAGTAATAAAGTACTTCCTCCCACCAGGCTTCTTGAAGGAATTAAATGAATTAATCCATATAAAATTATTGTAAGAATACAGGTACCTTCTGAGCACTCAATTATATATTTGCTTACTTGTAATGATCTTTAATCCTCCACTAAATGGCACACCTCAACATGTACTATTAAAAATATTTGAAGCTATAACACATAGATCAATGGAACAGAATAGAAAGCCCAGAAATAAACCCTTAACTCTATGGTCAACTAATCTTCGACAAATCAGGAAAGACTGTCCAATGGAAAAAAGACAGTCTTCTCAACAAATGGTGTTGGGAAAATTGGACAGCCACATGCAGAAAAATGAAACTGGACCATTTCCTTACATTACACACAAAAATAGACTCAAAATGGATGAAGGACCTCAATGTGAGAAAGGAATCCATCAAAACCTTGAGGAGAACACAGGCAGCAACCTCTTCAACCTCAGCCACAGCAACTTCTTCCTAGGAATATCGCCAAAGGCAAGGCAAGCAAGGGCAAAAATGAACTATTGGGACTTCATCAAGTTCAAAAGCCTCTGCACAGCAAAGGAAACAGTCAACAAAACCAAAAGACAACTGACAGAATGGAAGAATATATTTGCAAACGACATATCAGATAAAGGGCTAGTATCCAAAATCTTTAAAGAACTTATCAAACTCAACACCCAAAGAACAAATAATCCAATCAAGAAATGGGCAGAGGACATGAATGGACATTTCTGCAAAGAAGACATCCAAGTGGCCAACAGACACATGAAAAGTGCTCCACATCACTCAACTCAGGGAAATACAAATCAAAACCACAATGAGATACCACCTCACACCAGTCAGAATGGCTAAAATTAACAAGTCAGGAAATGACAGATGCTGGCGAGGATGCAGAGAAAGGGGAACCCTCCTACACTGTTGGTGGGAATGCAAGCTGGCGCAACCATTCTGGAAAACAGCATGGTGGTTCCTCAAAAAGTTGAAAATAGAGCTACCCTATGACCCAGCAATCGCACTACTGGGTATTTACCCTAAAGATACAAACGTTGTGATCTGAAGGGGCATGTGCACCTGGATGTTTAGAGCAGCAATATCTGCAATAGCCAAACTATGGAAAGAACCTAGATGTCTATCAACAGATGAATGGATAAAGAAGATGTGGTATTTATATACAATGGAATACTATGCAGCAATAAAAATAAATGAAATCTTGCCATTTGCGACCACATGGATGGAACTAGAGGGTATTATGCTGAGCGAAATAAGTCAATCAGAGAAAGACAACTATCATATGATCTCCCTGATATGAGGAAGTTGAGAGGCAACATGGGGGACTTGGGGGGTAGGAAAAGAATAAATGAAACAAGATGGGATCTGGAGGGAGACAAACCATAAGAGACTCTTAATCTCACAAAACAAACTGAGGGTTGCCGGCGGGGAGGGGGGTAGGGAGAGAGTGGTGGGGTTATGGACACTGGGGAAGGTATGTGCTATGGTGAGTGCTGTGGAGTGTGTAAACCTGGCGATGCACAGACCTGTACCCTTGGGGTTAATAATACATTATGTGTTAATAAAAAATTAAAAAATATATTTGAAGCTATAAAAACTCTCAGTCCAAATCATAAAGATATCAACAAACAACCAAATAAAGGAATAACTTTCTGGCTAAACCTCAAGAAATACCACTTTGGACTGGATTTTATATTATTTTATTTTTTAATTTTTATTTTTTTACCACAAAAATGGGTTGGGAAAAGGCCATATAGAACAAAGACTCCATAATTAAGCAAGGGAATACTAGCCCTTTATCTGATAACTTTCTGATAAATTTCTGGTAAGATGTAATAACTATGTAACTTAGACTAACTTATAAAAAGTAAAACTAAAATATGGGGGACAAGCGAAAAAAGATTCTGAAGAGTTCTGACCTACATAACTGTGGAAAACAGTGCTTTGACTGGAAACTCTAAGACTAAAGACAAAAGAACTATATATGAAAATGCTCTAGTTGGTACAGTTGCTTCTCTTGTACATGTATGACAGGACTGGCTGACCAAATAAGTAAATGAATGGCAGATGGTGAGAGTTAGGTTTCTTACTTTTGGAGAGGGAGGTTATACATAAGCAAGGAGGTACAGTTAGAATGAACCAGACGGTACTGAAGTAGAGTCAAAGATTAAGAGTATAAATTCATGTTTAGCTTCATATAGATACATGTGGATAGATACAAAAATAGCTGTATATTTGTATAATGTAGATTAAGATGCATACATACATTTCCTGGGTCTGTGCCCTGAGAAGGCCAAGAAACAATGATATTCCGGCATCAATGAGCACATCCAGGGCCCAGATCTTGGTTTTTAATATTCTCTAATATAAGAAACCAGGGATCCTTGGAGAAAGATTGATTGCAGGACTGAGGCAGAGAATACGCAGATGAGTTTGGAGCACCTTATAGTACTAGAAAGTAAAGAAGTGCTAAAAAACACAAAACAATAGTGTATGTCCTATTGGTCACAGGAACTAACATGAAAGAAGTAGAACAATTTAAACAACAAAATTAAGTAGTATAAGGATTATAACCCAAAGTTATAAAATGAGTATCCTTGACTCCATATGGACTGAATAAATAAATAAATGGAGGGAAGAGAAAAATCTCTCTTACAGAAGAATTCCAAATAATTTTGCTGATACTTCCCCATCAAGGAGTGGGAACTTAATTCCCCACCCACTAAGTATGGTCTCCATTTAGTGATATGCTTCCAAAAAGTAAAGTATGGGAAAATTTTACAGTAGAGAAACAAACATTGCTTCCACAGGTGACTGAAGTTAAAAATATCACTGATAAGTCATATTGATAGTATGTACCCTTGATATTTAGATATAGATACAGATATAAATATAGATATAGATATATAGATAGAACAGAATTTTACCTCTGTGGTCGTCCTTTCCCAAACCCAAACCCCAGTCTAACTCTGAGAAAAATCTCATGCAAACCCAAACTGGGGGGACACTTTACAAAATATCTGACCCAAACTCCTCAAAACTGTCAAGGCCATCAAAATAAGGAAAATCGAAAAAGCCAGTACAGCCCAGAGGAGACAAAGGACACGTGACAACTAAATGTACCGTGGGATTATGGACAGGATTCTGGAATCCAGAAAGGACATTAGTTAAAACTAATGATTCCAAGTAAAACATGGACTTTAGTTAATAGTAATGTTCCAATATTGGTTCCTTGGTTGTAACAAATGTAACAAAGAAATGTCAGATATTAACAACAGGGAAAACTTGGTACAGGGTACATGGTAACTCCCTGCAACTTTTCTACAAATATAAAACTACTCCAAATTAAGTTTATTTAAAATGATAATAATAGGGAAGCTATTATCTTAATCAGATTGATTTTGGTCCTTTAAGTCATATAGTAGGTTGGACAAAAACAGAAATACAGTTAGTACTGTGCAAAACAATCTCAACATTGATGAATACTTTACCATATTGTACATGTAAGTGCCTATGGTCATTTAATATGTGCACATTCTTATTCCTTAGTTGGTAAGCACTTTTGAAGCAGAAACTCTCCTCCAGAGGACTCATATTTTAGATGAAAGAAAAATTGTGGTACTAATTATATTAATAAAAATTCTACCTGGCTTTTGAAGTCCAAAAAGTTTAAATAGTTTTAGGTAAAATATATTTACAGTATATTACATTTCCTCATAGTTTCAGGAAGAGAAGAACATAGATACATATTTTAATAAAGTACATTGTAAAGTTGGTTAATAATATACTATAGTGTAAAATTCACAATAACTTAGGTCCATAATGGTCATTGTTCAAGAAATTTGGAAACTTCAAAACACAAATACAAACAAACTTTACCAACAAACAAACTTCACTAACATTTGTAAATATCTTGAATACATTAAACAAAAAAAAAAAACTCCTACAGCGCAGTACAAAAAACAGCCCAAGAGAAGAAAAATGCGTAAAGGACAGGTACAAGCAAATCACTCAAGAGACAACCAAAAATGTTCACATATAAGAAAAGATGAAAGGAAATAAAAATAGAAAATGAAATGCCAGGGGCGCCTGGGTGGCTCAGTGGGTTAAAGCCTCTGCCTTCGGCTCAGGTCATGATCCCAGAGTCCTGGGATCGAACCCCACATTGGGCCCTCTGCTTAGCAGGGAGCCTGCTTCCTCCTCTCTCTCTCTCTGCCTACTTGTGATCTCTGTCAAATAAATAAATAAAATCTTTAAAAAAAAAAAAAAAGAAAGAAAATGAAATGCCATTTCACACCAATCAGATTGGAAAAAAAAGTCTGACAACATTAACTGTTGGTATGGAGGAAGAGAAAATGTTTGTCAATATCATATAAATATTCTGTATAGAGAAAGATACATATATCTTAAGACCCTGCAACTTGATGATCAGATACATGATCTGGAGAAACACTGATATGTGTGCTTCAGGAGATACAAGGATGTTCACAAGGCACTGTTATAAAATATTAAAAATGAAAACAATCAGCATTCATTTATAGAGTACTTGATAAATTGCAGTATATCCTCTTGTGGAACACTACACACCAGTCAACACAAATGAGCTAGACCTACAAGGGCCAAGAAGAATGGCAGAGGGGGGTAAAAACTTAAAGTTTCAAAATATGTATACCATGATAAAATCCTATCAGCAGCTGCTTAAATTAGCCAGCACTTTAAAAAAGTTGGGGGGGCGGGCACCTGGGTGGCTCAGTGGGTTAAGCCTCTGTCTTCCGCTCAGGTCAAGATCTCAGGCTCCTGGGATGAGCCCTGCATCAGGCTCTCTGCTCAGCGGAAAGCCTGCTTTCCCCGGTCTCTTTCTGCCTGCCTCTCTGCCTACTTGTGATCTCTGCCTGCCAAATAAATAAATAAATAAATAAATAAATAAATAAATCTTTTTTAAATAGGAGGGGGGCAGGCACAGTTTTAAGCACCTTATATAGACTCACTTGCTTTCTACAATAACCTTATGAGGTAGGCAGATCTATTATCCCTATCTGATAGATGAGGAGGCATGGAAGATTTATAAATTTTCCTAAGGTCACAAAACTATTAAGTAACAGAGTCCAGGTTTAAATCAAGGGAGTATGGCCCCAAAGTCCACAGCTCTTCAAAAGCATTGAAGGCAATGCCTTGTACTGTTCATATGTCAAGTTTATTAAAAGGCAAAACAGAAGGATACACATCAAATTTATCATAACAATTGCCTTTGGGAGGGGCTATGAAGAGGGATGGAGGGAGGATGAAACTGAGGAGTACAAAAAGGACTTTATCAGCGATGTTCAAGTACAGTATAAAGTTCTATCTGCTCTTTAAGCATTCAGTGTGATAACTATGATATACATAGTTTTGTTTTGTTTTTTAAGATTTTATTCATTTATTTGATAGAGAGAGAGATCACAAGTAGGCAGAGAAAGGAGATGGGGAAGTAGGCTCCCTGCTGAGCAGAGAGCCCAGTGCAGGGCTCAATCCCAGGACCCTGAGATCATGACCTGAGCAAAAGGCAGAGGCTTAACTGACTGAGCCACCCAGGCACCCCAATATACATAGTTTTTTTATATTAAAAATATATCTGAAACAAAAATGAAAAAACGTTACCATTTTGTATGATGAGTATATGTGTGCTTACTACTTTTTTTGTATCTTTAAAGCTTTTCAAGAAAATGTATCATCTATAAAATATTACCATAAAAATAAAAAGAAATTTAAGAAATTTCCAATCTCCTATTTCAGCTTTTATTTGGAAATGAAAACAGGTAAACTGTGAATTTATGTATATATATACACATGGAAAATGCATTTTTAAATGGATTCAAAGAGATACTAAAAGTACAGCAGAAATAGTTTCTCTTACTATACATTTTGATGACTCACTATTTTTAGTGAATAAAGTATAGCAACAGCAGGAAAACTCCCTTGATATTTTTCTTGATAGTTTATCTCTTCTCCCTACTGGTTTCTACTTTTTGTGCTTTTTAAAAGAAGGAAACAAGGCACTGAGAATCACACACTTTGAAAATAACAGTAACAGCAGTCCTTCTGAATATAAGATTCTCCAACATACAATCAAGTAATGTTCCAAAACCTTATTTGTAAATTGGTTGTTTGGACCTCGAAACATTTTCCCATAAAGAAAGTTAAAAGAGGATATGAGCACCATCAAAAAGATACTGACTGCGGTGCCAGGCCATGAGCAGTGAACAGGAAAAACAGAGTACACGGTATGCACTGCTGGCCCACAGAAGAAAGGGTTCTCAGCCAGAGTTTCAGGACAGAAATGATGTTCCATTTACCTCTGTATCTTCAGTGACTAACAAAATACCTGGCACCTCATAAACATTCCAAGACTGCTATCTATTGACTGATGGGGTGAAGAGGGAAAGACTCAGTCAGGCAGTCCATCAACAGGTGGCACTATCAATATAAAACAGTTTGGGTGTAAGATCCAAATAGAAAAGAGGTTGGAGAGTAACAATGTGCATTAATAGAAGCATCTACATACGTAAAACCACTGGAGGTTGGTGCTGGTAACCAGAAGAGTGCCTTCACCTAAATTATTAGCTCCTTCCATTATTGCATACTGCATAAGCACCATACTTTGAGTTAGCTTTCTAATAATGAATCATAAGATAGTCTTCCCATTGGAGTAGTGGTTTTGTGGGATTTGGGGGATTTTCTCCTATGACCCTTAAAACCTTTTAATGTCACTCTTGTCATTACTACAGTAATACTATTCAGAAGACAGGACAAAATATAAACACTTCCTATCATCCCATCAACCAGACACCTTTTAATATTTTATTAAAATATTTATTTCTGAGGTGCCTGGGTGGCTCAGTCGGTTGAACATCTACCTTCAGCTCAGGTCATCATCTCAGAGTCCTGGGATGGAGCCCTGTGTTGGGCTCCCTGCTCAGCGAGTAGTCTGCCTTTCTCTCTCCAAAAGCCTCTCCCTCGGCTCATGCCTTCTCTCGCTCTCTCTCTCAAATAAATAAAATCTTTGAAAAATTTATTTCCTGCCAATTTTCTTGCCATGTATATGTGATATACTATAAATAATAACAAAGTATATTCTTTATATTCTTACTTTTCTCTCAACACTATACTGTACTTTCTCATGTCAGTAATATTCCTGAAAATGGGACCCTTAAAAACTGCATCTACCACATGGATTATCATTTGTTTCACTATTCCTCTATTATATGGCATTTTGACTATTATAAATTTTTAGATTAGATTAGATTAGAGCAAGCAGAAAATAGAGACTATATACCAAACAACAGCTTGCACTGCTGTTTTAGAATTCAAAAGTGATAACTAGGATACACACTAATAAAGCATAGAGTGCTTCGTTTCTCCCCAACTCACAAATTCTACTAAGCAGTGATCAATAATCTAGGGTATTAAACAAAGAGGAAGTTTTTTTATCAGCTTTCCTTCAGTCTGTCTCATCTTCCACATCTGGTAAGAAAGAGGAAAGCCCCAAGATAAGCCTCTGACACCAGAGAGGACAAGAATAACCAGTCAATTTTCCTGCTAGAGCCACTTTTGCTTTCCACTTGGAATGAGCCATCAATTTAAATAGGAATGATACAAGATTTGTATTATACATCTCTATCTGTATCAGTGCTTAAATCTAGGTTTCCATAGTAGGTAGACTATTTAGAAGAATTCTGGAAACAAAAAGGTAGTGTAAATAGTATCACTCAATGAAAAAATAAGTTGTTTTTTTACAATTCTGCCATGATTTTTATTTATGAATGAATTAATAAATTTCATATACTCTATTCCTTCTTATAGCTTTCCAATTATTCTAAATATTATTCAGACTGCCATAAATAGGCCAACAGCTCCAGGAGCTTAAGAATCAATAACTATTTAAGCCAGTGGTAATTCATGTGGAAAAGTTCAGAACAAATCAGCATCAGCCTCCTGGCTCTCTTGCACAAACAAAAAATGTATTTCGCTTCACCAGTTTTCTAAAGTGTAAATTTGTGTACATAAATTTAAAACTCAGGCCAAAATTTACTCTTATTTTATTTCTATTGGGCTGGTGTCAAGATCAATTAATTTTCCTAAAAAGTACATTCTTTAAAAATTCCACAATGAAGTAAGTCTATCTTTGATCATTCAGAAAAAGAAAATTATATAACATATATAATGATGATGATGGCATGATATATGGTAGTCTGGACTACTGAGAGCTGCAGTTCAAAGGGAAATTGTGAAAATGAAGTAAAAGTTGTCCAGAATGTTTAATTCTGGCCAAAACAAAACAAAGTACCCATAAGAGAAGCCAAATGTAATCTTTTATTTCATTACAAGTTCAAACAGGGTTCAAATAGCTCAGAAATTCTTTATACTTAAGTTTTCAAAAGCTGGATCCCAGATCTACTCTAAACATAAACTGAATAACTAGCCCAAGAGTCCTTACTTACCACCTAATCTTAGGTCCCCCAGAGACTACTTTTTACAATTATTTCAAATGTACTACAATAGATTAGTGTAACCTGGGCTACGCTGTTTACAGGTATCTCCGCCTCCTTTCCCCAAGAGGAGAGAAGAGGTAGATTAGAGCAAGCAGAAAATAGAGACTATATACCAAACAACAGCTTGCAATCTTGTAAAATTGCTTTTTACACACTTGGACTATTATTTTAATTAATGTACTATGCGTTTGAAAGAATAACATATTCACGGAGTAATACAATTTCTGTCCTCACGAGTCTCTAGCTGGCTGACACGCGTTTTCTCCTCAAATAAATACATGCTTGTTGACTGATGTCTGTCCTGCTGTTGCAAACAACAAATAACTGTCCTGTAAGACAAAAACCCTTCTCTAAGCCTCCAGGCGTAACCATACGTTTGAATTAAAAGCACTCTGGAACAATAACAAAAATCTTCCAACACATCTGTCATTTAAAAGCACGATAATGAAAAGCTGTCGCTGCGACCCAGTTTTGGGTCACAAGCTTTTTTCCTTTTTCTCTTCCCCCCCCCGCCCGCCACGAAAGCGATAAACTTCAAAGGGAATGGTGGCGACCAGAAACATTTACCCCCTTCCCCCGGCAAAAACAGACACACACACGAGCGCGCGCGAGCGCGCGCGAGCGCACACACACACACACACACACACACACACACACACAAAATGCAACTGACCAACTTGAACGCTAACCCGGCCCACGGTGGCTAGGGTTGGCTAAGCAGACCCCTGAGAGGAAAACCGGGCCTCTGGGGGCCCTCCAGGCTCCCGCGGCCGCCTGTTTAAAATATCGAGCAGGTGGGATTCCGGAAGGCCACCTCCGTCTTACGTAACGAGCTTGTCAAAATCCCAGCTCAGGACCTCCCCTCTCACCGCCCCCGCCCCCACCCCACCCCCACCTCCTAACAACAAGAGCCCCGAACCAGCCCGGAATAGAAAATCTGGAATGAAAACACCGGAGCCCCCCACGCGTCCGACACAGAGGTGCGGGCGCTCCTCTCAATACCGCCGCACCAGCCCGGAGCGAACCCAGTCCGCCGAGGACCGTCCGGCTCTGAGAAGCCCCCGGGCGGAGGTCGCGGCCATCCACGCCACCTCTCCGAGCCCGGCCGACCCCGCTCCCGCGACCACGGCTGTCACCGCTCGGAGCCGTGACAGCTCCACTTGCCACCGCTGTCCGCGCCGCCACCCCCGCACTCACCTCACCGCTGGCTCCAGCGCGAGCAGCGGGTCGAGCTTGGAGAGTGGTGCCCAGTCCCTTCCAGACGGCGGCGGGACACGAGGGACTGAATGCCGCGGCGCTCTAAACCCGCTTAGCTCATCCCCAGCCCGGCGCTCCGCCCTGCGCGGCACCCCCGCCCGCCCAGGCCTGCCGTCTCAGTCAGACGGGACTCCCCCTCCCCTCGCAGCCGCCGCTGCCTCCGCCTCCTTCTCTGGCTCCAGCCGCCGCGGCCGCCGCCGCTGCGACTGGTGCCATCTTGGCAGTGACGGAGGGGGCGGGGGCGGGGATCGCTGCGCACAAGCACCAATCACGAGCCAGGCTCAGCCCCAGGGGGCGGGGCGGGGACGGGTTAAGGTGTGTGGGGTCCTAGCGCCTGACGCTGAGCAGGGCGGAGAAGGTGGGCGGGGCTGAGCCACCCCTACCAGTGACGCGAGCAGTAGTTGAGGAAATGTGCGCTGGTTCCCCCTGCGGTCGGGAGATCCCAAGCCTGAGGCGGGCGTGGGTGAGAAACACCTTCCCTTCCCCTTTCACCAGCCGGAGGGTCAAGGATCCGTCTTGGGCCAACTGACCTGCTTCCTCCTTCCTCCCCAGCAGCCCCGACCGTCCTGACATTGCCCAGCCAGAGCATCGCGCGTCCGTTTGAGCGGCTGCTCCTACACCAGGAGCGCTCAGATTCCCCCAGAAAACCCCTGAAGGGTTAGCAACCACCTAGTAGGTTTCGGTCCCAAGATTCTGAAGGTCAGGTAAAATGGGGAATTCACGGGGGTTCTCTGAAAGTACGTTGATAAAACTACTATTGTTGACTGAAGGGGTGTTGATTACATTAGATTGATGGGATATGGCCTACTTAAACCTGGCTTTGGCTCCACCATTAGTGGCTGTTGGCAAATTGCCTCTGAGAAATGAGAGTAATAAAGGTTGATTACACCAACAGGGTTGTTCTGAGGTTAAATTGTGTAATACATGTAAAGTGCTTAGCGTAGTGCCTGAAAGTACTCAATGAATGTTAGATATTATTCCATGGTCAAATGAAGGAGACATGGGACCCTAAAAGTCCCTCTAGTTTCAAATCAACTTTTTCTTTTTAAGATTTTTTTTATTTATTTGACAGACAGAGATCACAAGTAGGCAGAGAGGCAGGCAGAGAGAGAGGAGGCAGCAGGCTCCCTGCTGAGCAGAGAGCCGGATACGGGGCTCAATCCCGAGGACCCTGGGATCATGACCTGAGCCGAAGGAAGAGGTCTTCACCCACTGAGCCACCCAAGCGCCCCTCAAATCAACTTTCTTGATTGTGCAGAATATTTGTCCCTTTTTGTCCCATTTATCCCTTTTACTAACCAAGTTTACAGCTCTATTTCCTATCTCCATTTCTTCCATCATATTCAGTCAGTCGGTCAGTCAATAACCATTGGTCAAAATGCAAATAGCCATGAGGGAAACTGAAAAAGGTCTGCTTTCATGAAACTGACTGGTTGGAAAAAGAGGGACAATAAATACTTCACACATTTTGGAAGAAACCATGTACAAAGGTGATGAACAGAATCCTAGGAGAGCAAATAACAGGATAGGTTAAAAAAGAACAACAACAGAGTGTCAGGAAAGGCTCATCTGAGGGATGAGGAGTCAGTAATGTGAGAAATGGCCTAGGGAATTGTTTAAGGCAGAGGGAATGGCTGTGCAAAGGATCTGTGGTAATAAGGACCTTGGCTATTAGAACTGAGTGGAGTCTGGTGCTGGAAAATCTAAAGTATAAAGAGGAGCCTGGAATGAATCTGGAGAGGTGAATGAGGGCCTATTCCCCCAGGGCCTACGAAAATAAGAAACAAGATCAGATTTTACTGTAATTGCAACTGAAAGCCATTAGAGCAAGGAAGTTGGGCACAGTTTGCAGTATGACATCTGTGTCTATATTTTGGGCAATATATGGGCCAAAGAACTGGATTTCAAGTAAAACAAAAGAACCTAAAGTTGAGCCTATTTAACACTTAGTTGGTCAAATTATATCTTCTGATCTTCAGTTTCCTTATAAAAATATATGAGCATCAATCACATAAGACTGTATACAGAAAAATACTACTTTCACTGAAAATTGTTAAATAATGTAAGTTGTTTCTAAGTGTTTTGTATGTCTTCTTAGTGTTACTTATAGTTGCCTAATCAGTGCTATTTAATAAGTACATTTAATGGTGTGGGGTTTTTTTTATTTCAAGTGGTAATCCAGTCCGTCATTCTTAACCATTTTTGTACAATGTGCTACTAAGGAAAATAATATGTACTGTTATAAGTGTGTAGTTTTTTTTTTAAGATTTTATTTTCAAGCAATACCTTCCCCCAGCATGGGGCTTGAACTTACAACCCTGAGATCAAGAGTTAAATGATCTACCAACGAAGCCACCTGGGTGCCCCATGAGTGTGTAGTTTATTGATGTTGTAGTTCCAAATGTATTTTTAAGTGCTTAGCTGTGCATTTTCTAATGAAATTTGCTATCACATCAATTTTTATATTTTTATTTGGATAATTATACATTACATAAAATGTACTATTTTAACTATTTCTAAGTGTACAGTTCAGTGGCATTAAGTATATTCACATTGCTATGCAGCCATCACTAGAACTTCTTCATCATCCCAAACTGAAACTCTACCCAGTAAACAATAACTCCTATTCTACTTTATAAACCATGTATTTTTTTTAAGGTATCAGGCAAGTTTCCTCCCCAAAATTGTAAAAGAGTTTGGTGATCAGTAGGATTGTTTGGTCCCATTGAAGTGTTCAGTGGACCATTCCATATAAGTTTAGAAACCACCACCCAAGAAATAAGAACTAGTGTAACTTTTTAGCTCAGATAGTTAACACATAATAATGAAAAGTACTAATATAGCACCAATTAATTTTTAGCACTGAAAAATTGTGCTCTCTGACCATAAAATATGCTCTATGGTCTTGTAAACATTTGCTCCAAAATGGCCCAGACAATGTGCCTCTCCCTTTATGTTCAACTATTCTAAATGCATGTCTAATTGATACTATTAATTTTCATTAAAAAATAAGCGATTACAGCTCTGGGTAAATTTCGTTTTAAAAATCACTCTTGTGTGAGGAATGTTGTAAACAAAAAAAAAAGGAAAGAAGGAAGCAAGTTTTTGCCACATTTAAAATAATTAAACATTCTATAAAGTTATAAAGATCAAAAGATCAAGATGGTTTTTTATTTGAAATACTGAGTCGATACATTTATTTTTAAATATATCCTACATGCATGGAGTTTTTCACTCCATATAACCAAAAATTAAATATCTTTGCCAGGCTGGCTCCTTCTTCCCGGTGCCTGTGTCACCCACAGTGTTTTTATCCCCAGTGTGAGGGTATGGCTATAGGCCAGTCAGTGATTGCAAGGGAGAGATTATGGTATATGGGGCCACAAGAGAATTTGGGGGATGATAGATATGTCCACTATCTAGACTGTGATGATGGTTTCATAGGTGTATACCTATGTCATACTTAGCAAGTTCCACACTTTAGCTATGTGCAGTCCCCTGTGTGTCAATTATATTTCAATAAAACTGTAAAAAAAAAAAAAAATCCAATTGCAAACCTCCCGTTCTCTCTGGATGCAGATTTAGCCTTTCATGGGTTTTAATCCCTGTGAGACCTATCTAGTCAATTACTCTTTGAGGCACAACAAAAAGTACTCTTTTAGGGGTGCCTGGGTGGCTCAGTCGTTAAGCATCTGCCTTCAGCTCAGGTCATGATCCCAGGGTCCTGGGATCCAGTCTCATCAGGGAGCCTGCTTCTCTTGCTGCCTCTGCCTGCCTCTCTGCCTGCCTGTGTGTTCTCTCTCTCTCTCTCGCAAATAAATAAAATCTTTAAAAGAAAAATTACTCTTTTAATTGGCAGGAAAAAAATGCAAATATTTTATCTACCTTTGCCAATTAAAATATCATGGACATATGGGGCACCTGGGTGGCTCAGTAGGTTAAGCATCAGGCTCTTGGTTTTGGCTTAGGTCATGATCCCATGGGTGATAGGATTGAACCTGCAAGGTAGGACTCCTTCCCTTCTCAGCAGGGAGTCTGCTCCAAACTCTCTCCCTCTTCCCCTCCTCCCCCCACTCCTGTGCACTCTCTCTCTCTCAAATAAATATATCTTTAAAAAAATAAGAAAATATTATGGATGTATAGTTACAAGCATAGTTTACCGACTGGGATTCAAAAGTTGAAAAGGTTTGAAGTTTTGGTTGTTTTTTAAATCAAATAACACTCTTTTTTCAAAGAACACACTTTATGAAAGAACATATTAAAAAGCAGTAGAGGGGTGCCTGGGTGGCTCAGTGGGTTAAAGCCTCTGCCTTCGGCTAGGTCATGATCCCAGGGTCCTGGGATCGAGCCCCGCATTGGGCTCTCTGCGCCGCGGGGAGCCTGCTTCCTCCCCTCTCTCTCTCTCTGCCTGCCTCTCTGCCTACTTGTGATTTCTCTCTATCAAATAAATAAAATTTAAAAAAAATGCAGTAGAAAAACAATAAGAGTATTTGACTGTATTCTCAGGAAGTGACTTTAAATACCTCAGAGCCCTTACCAGTCCTATCTTGAGTTCTCTCAACATCCCACGCATATGTCACTATAGTCACAGTTAAACAAACTTAAACCCTAAATGTGATTTGGGCAAGGGAGTCTAACAGTGCAGACCTGGGCCACATAGAAAAATGTGGCTTAGATGTTGGGCCTCATGCCATTTCTGAAATTATGCCATTTTTTACACCTGAAACTGTATCTGGTTTTTTTCTTAAAAGTTATTTTTAAATACTATGGTTTGAATGGTGCATGAAGGAAAACTCTGAAACCATAACAGTTTAAAGCTCTGGAAGCTCAAGCTATTGTACAGCCTAATCCTCTCCACCTGTTAAATCTATTTACCTTTAATTGCTATACCAGAAATTTCCCATGTCTTTAAGTGAAAACCTGGAGCCTTCTATAAAGTGGTCTTGATATCTATGCCACGGGGCCTCCTATGGGTGAGAAAGCCTTCCACCAGGGATTTATCATTCTTTAGAAACTCTTTGGATGTGCCACAAAGCAGCACACATTACCAAGTTCTATTCATTGTGCCATGGTGTTAGAATGACACTCCAGTGTATTTGAGCCACAAACTGAAATTTAGTAGAAATCTGGTCAAATTATCCACTTCTTTCTTTCTTTTTTTTTTTTTTTTAAGATTTTATTTATTTATTTGACAGAGAGAGATCACAAGTAGGCAGAGAGGCAGGCAGAGAGAGAGGAGGAAGCAGGCTCCCTGCTGAACAGAGAGCCCAATGTGGGGCTCAATCTCAGGACCCTGAGATCATGACCTGAGCCAAAGGCAGAGGCTTAACCCACTGAGCCACCCAGGCGCCCCAGCATCTACTTATTTCTTAAAAGCACAAATCAGATGAAATACTTTTGAAAGACAAGTTATCTGAACAACTCACAAGAATAATAGTGAGAAATGTCATGTTGTCCTTGAGAGAGGTGTCCAGGGACAGGAGGGCTCTAGCAGTCTGAGCCACTGCTATCTAGCCTGTTGATGGCCTGCTGAGTCATCTTTGACTCAGCACTTTTTCACAAATTTGAAAATTATCACCTCCCAACACCCTCCTCAAGTGAATGCTTCTACCTTTCTCAACAAGTCCTTCTGATTTCAATTTTTAGTTTTTAAATGATCTGCAAAAGAAAGCCATTTATACGGCGTGTGGCTTTTTAAACTGTCATTGTCCATAGACAGTTATGCCTCCTGACTTTCTTTAAATGGTAAGACCATATTTTTGTAACTTTTGGGCAAATTTGTGTCAGTCAGATTTTATGCACAAAGTGCTACACTGGGTAAAAAAGGAAAGCAAAGATAGATAAGCCCCTTATGCCTCTAAGCCACAAGGTATATTCCCAGGCATTTCCCTTTAATAAAAATCACACTATGAGAAGTTCTGCACTAAATGGTGGGACTATTGCTGTGGAGACTGGGGGAGTGGAGTGATTAATTCTGATTGTGGGAATGGAAGGTGACAAATAGAGAACATTTGAATGAATCCCGAGAGAACCTAGACTTTCTACAAAAGGTAAGGGTACCCCTATTTGGTGCATAGGGATAGGGGTGGGCACAAGGCAGGAAAAGCTTTTTTTTTTTTTAACTCTGAAAAAAATAACAGATGAACTAGAATTTTCTCAACAAATGAAAGAGATGCTCATAAATTGTTCTTACACTTTGATTCTCTTTGGGAGTGGCCAAAGGCTCAAATAATTTGGAAGGATGGGCATCTGTGCTGACTTGCAGGAAATATGAGTCAGCTTTTCTCATGGACTCAGCACTGTTGTTACAGCTAGGATATTTGGAAACATGAGGCTCAACAAATCAGACAACACAGAGTCTTTTTTTTTTTTTTCTTGATTGGCCCAGACATGTGTTCTGCAAGGGTAAACAACAGGGATGCCCTGTTTATTGGTGAGGGGAAACACCTGCAACTGAAAAAAGTAAACTTAAAATACTTCTGTTTTTCAGACTGGGAGACAGAAACATATCTCTCTTCTGTGCTTTGGGAATGTATATTCAGTTGCCTCTAGACAGCTCGGTCCCAAATTCACCTGAAACTCAAAATGTACTTGAGGGTAAATTCATTATCTTTACCCCAAACCTGTTTCTCCTATATTCTTTAATTTCTTAAATAGTACCCACCATGTACCAATCACAAAAGTCAAAACCTGTGAGTAATCAACTCCTCTGCCCCACCCTCACCTTTTTCTTTTTTTTTTTTTTTTTAAGATCTTACTTAATTATTTGACAGAGAGAGAGCACACAAACAGGGGGAGAAGCAAGCAGAGGGAGAGGCAAGCAGGAGAGGGAAGAGCAGGCTCCCCAGTGATCAGGGAGCCTGCCTTAGGGCTCTATCCCAATATCCTGAGATCATGACCTGAGCCGAAGGTAGATGCTTAACTGACTGAGGCACCCAGACACCTCTCTCCACCCTCCTTCTCAAACACTTTATCATCAAAGCCAACCGATATTAACCTTTTTAACATCCAGTTGTACTGTTCCTATTGTTCCTCATCACAATCTCCATTCCGACTGACCTAGTTCAAACTGTACTCCTGGTTCTTTTGGTTTGTTTTTTGTTTGTTTGTTGTTGTTTTACCTGAAATGTTGTAGAAATCACCTCATTGGATTCCCTATCTCTTTTCTTTTCCTCTTCAACCCTACCTTCCTTTTGTTGCCAGGCTAATCTTTCTAAAGAAGAAATATGATAATCCAGATATAGCTTGAGGTTGCTAGATTCCTCCTCTCCTTTCTTTCTGTTCTTGGTAGAAAAGTCACTGTCCAGTGTTGACGATATCTAAGAGGAGGGAGCATTACGGCCTATGCCTATGCGTTGTTCTCCCGTGCCTCTCTCCAGGATGGTGGAGATAGCCTCTCATTCTTTCAGATTCAGGACATGAAGTTCTTTTTTTTTTTTTTTTTTAATTTTTTTTAAAGATTTTATTTATTTATTTGACAGAGAGAGATCACAAGCAGGCAGAGAGGCAGGCAGAGAGAGGAGGAAGCAGGCTCCCTGCTGAGCAGAGATCCCGATGCGGGGCTCAATCCCAGGACCCTGAGATCATGACCTGAGCCGAAGGCAGCGTCTTAACCCACTGAGCCACCCAGGAGCCCCAGGACATGAGGTTCTTAATTGAAAGAAACAATTTAAGCCTCTGCTGTCTATAAGGATTGGGCTCCCCTACAAATGTGTACAGAGAGATGGACTGGTCAGTTATATCAAACTACTTATATTAAAGACAAAGTTAATCCAGAAGGGGAGAACTCTAACAATTACCTTATTCAGAATTTGGAGAAAAATGGCCTTTTAATGATAAAGATTTTAATTAAAACCAAAAAGATCTTCAAAGCTGCTTCTTAGGCCATTTTAGTCTCTTTACAGTCCCCATTTGCTGTCCTGTCTCCTAGAAATGGATATCCTTCTTCTACATTCTCTGCTTATAACCCTGTGATTTCATAATTGGTTGTAATTATTTTATCAGCATTTTGAATTTAATAAACATCACTTACTGATTTAATAGAATTTAGATGTTGTAATAGTAACTTACAGAGTTTTAAATTCTACCGAAAGGGAAACAGAAAGAAGTTGGCATGAAGCTTTTATTTGAATGTATTCGAACTGAAATGGAAGAAAGGCTTTTAGAGATGGCACAATAGGGCAGTGCTGGCGAACCCTGCTGGCCTGTGCAGTGCTGCCTGGAAGGTCGTGGATGGCACAGTGAAGAAAGGAGAGCCACAGAATCCTTGATTCAGGCTGATAGTAGATAACGATACAGCTCGTTTTAAACAAACTCTGTGCGAAGAAGGGATAGGGAATTAGTGGAGCTGTGAAGAGACAAGAAACCTATTCTTCGGTTTCATATTTTCTTGATGATCACATAGCACGGGGCTCTGTTTGCCATAAGGTTAGCAGCAAGGATTGAAATACTAAAGGTAATAAAAATGGTTGTTGCTTGCAAGGGAAAATCTCGAGGGCAAGAGTTCAGGTAATGCAACTGGATGAGGGTAGGGCTAAATGGATTGGGTTATAGTGCAATTGAGGTGGGAAAGGCAATCAGAGATGGATTTAAAATGTATCACTGACCTACATCATGATGGCTCTATGAGAATGTCAGCTTTCATAAACTGACTTCATGTTTCTCTGAACCAGAACATAGGATTTTTGAATGGGAAGGAACCTTAGAGGTCATCTTGTAACCATTTCATTTTCCCCAGAGTGACCATTTGCAAAGTTGTGACCATTTGTCCAAGGTCATACATATTCACTTGTGGGAGGAGAGCTAGGACTAGAATCCAGATCCCCAGATTCCCGGTTCTTTGATTTCTCTGCTACATAGTATCAATCAGTTGTGAGAACTCAGTATTCCAAACTCATGAATATATAGGAAAATCCTTATCGTAGAGATGAAGAAACTGAGGAACAGCAAGGTGGAGTGAATTTACCAAATCCCATGGCGGGACTTGATCAGAGCCTAGGCCTCACAATTTCTGAGCCAATAGGCTTCTACCAAACCACACTGCCTAGGGGATTCAAAAAAAGTGAAATATTCGATGCCATGTTTCAAGGCATAGAATTTTCTCCTTCGATCTTACAGGTATTTTGTGCTGTTATATGTTATGTCTTTGCTAGGAGCTATAGAACAGATTATAAGTCTAAAAGATTTGGGGCACTTGGGTGGCTCATTCGGTTAAGCACCTGGCTTTGGCTCAAGTTTATGAACCAGGGTCCTGAGAGATTGAACTCTGCATAGGGCCCCTCATTTGGTGGGGTGGCTTCTACTCCTCCCCCTCTCCCCGCTCATGCTTGCACATGCATGTGCTCTCTCTTTCTCTCTCTGAAATAAATACAATCTTAAAAAAAAAAAAAAAGACTAAAAGATTTATTTTGCAAGACTAAAAACTGAATGCTATCCCATTATCAGGGAAATACACATGTCTCTTGGTGGTTGATAAGCCAGCAGGAAGTCAGTCTTTGGTGTCCTACAATATTGGGAATGTTTTTGCTTTCATCAAAGGATGGGTTTCAGATTCTCTACTGTATTATCCCAGTAATACATCTATCAGATGGGCAAACATTTAAAAATCTGATGACACCGAGGGTTATTGAGGCTGTAGGAAAACTGGAACTCTCATGCTTTGGTGCTGGGAATGTTAAATGGCCAAATCCTTCTGGAAAGCCGTTTGGCAATATTTAGTAAAATTGAAAATACATATGCCCTACCATCCAGCAATTCCATTTCTGGGTATATACTCTAAAGCAGTTTTTTCCAAACTGTGATTCATGATCCATTACTGGATTATGAAATCGATTTAAGGGTTACAATAAACATTTTTTTTATAAACGAAACAGAACAGAAAATATTAGGTTAGGGATGGTTTTGTGTGCCACCTTGATTCTCCCGCTCCAGGACTGAAGTGTTAGTTCACACAGCTTCTGGGAGGGTTGGCAGTCTACAGTTTTAGCTGAGTCCCTCTCCAGGACTCTTTCCAGGAAGACAGCTACTCCCCCAAGGTCACGCCTTCTTCCTGGGTGCAGCTGTATCCAGTAACTGGTCAATACAGGTATATAAAGTCCTGATTCCCTTGTCCCAATTCAAAATTACTCTGATGAAAGATCACTGCAGCAAATGTGGGATCAACTGAGGCTTTTGCTGCCACTTCATTAGACCCCAAAACTTTCTCTGCTCATTCCTGCTTCTTTCACTCTGCCACAAGTGCGGATCCCAGGACACTCCCCAATAAATGCCCTGCACACAGATTTCTGTCACACAGATCTCCTTTTAGGCAACTCGGCCTGTGATGATATACTCTGCACGTAGGCATATATGGAATAGAATGTGAAATTGTTTTTCACCATACGGATTGGCCATAAAAGTTTGAAAATCCTGCACCTAGAGAAGCTTTTACACATATGCCCCAGGGGATGCTATGAAGATGTTCACTGGGGTACTATTTGCAGTAATGATGACTAGTAGTGATTATAAATGTCTGTAATCATGCAATGGGGTATTATACAATAATTAAAGTTAGTAAGGAAAAATCAACAAAACTAAGAGGGAGCCTATGGAATGGGAGAAGATATTTACAAGTGACATATCTGATAAAGGGTTAATATCCAAAATCTATAAAGAACTTCCCAAAACAATACCCAAAAAACAAATAATCTAGTTAAGAAATGGGCAGAAGACATCAATAGACACTTCTCCAAAGAAAATATCGAGATGGCTAACAGACACATGAAAAGATGCTCAACATCACTCATCATCAAGGAAATACGAATCAAATCCATGATGAGATACCACCTCACACCTGTCAGAATGGCTAAAATTAACAACACAGGAAACAACAGATCTTGGTGAGGATGCAGAGAAAATGGAACCCCCTTGCACTCTTGGTCGGAATTCAGAGTGGTGCAGCCACTCTGGAAAACAGTATGGACTTTCCTCAGAAAGTTAAAAATAGAGCTACCCTATACTCCAGCAATTGTGCTACTAGCTATTTAACCAAAGGATACAAAAATACAGATTCAAAGGGGTACATTTACCCCGAAGTTTATAGCAGCATTATCAACAGTAGCCAAACTATGGAAAGAGCCCTAATATCCATTGACTGATAAAGGGATAAAGATGTGGTATATGTATACAGTGGAATATTACTCAGCCATCAAAAAGAATGAAATCTTGCCATTTGCAATGATATGGATGGAGCTAGAGTCTATTATGCTAAGAGAAATAAGTCAGAGAAAGGCAAATGCCATGTGATTTCACTCCTATGTGGAATTTAAGAAAGAAAATAGGTGAACATAGGGGAAGGAGAGAAAAGAGAGAGAAAGAGAATGAAGCAAACCATAAGAGACTCTTAACGTTAGAGAACAGAGGTTGATAGAGGGACGTGGGGGGTGAGCTAAATGGGTGATGGGTTGGTTTTAAAGAGGGCACTTATTGGAATGAACACTGAGCGTTTTATCTAAGTGATGAATCACTACATTCCACTCCTGAAACCAGTATTGCACTATATGTTAACTAGCTCGAATTTAAATAAAAATTTGGAAAAAAATAAAATTGGAGTACCTGGGTGGCTCAGTGGGTTAAAGCCTCTGCCTTTGGCTCAGGTCATGGTCTCAGCATCCTGGGATCGAGCCCCAAACCAGGCTCTCTGCTCTGCGGGAGCCTGCTTCCTCCTCTCTCCCTGCCTGCCTCTCTGACTACTTGTAATCTCTGTCTATCAAATAAATAAATAAAATCTTAAAAAAAAATAAAATTAGTGAAATCTCCTGACATCTACCAACATGGATAAATCCTTGAAATATAAGGATATATACCAGCCTCAGGACAGTGGCTACCTCTAGAGGAGGAATGTGGGAAATTGGATAAATTTGGGACCTCAACTGTATTGTAGCCTTGTATTGCTTTTTTTTTTTTTTTTGCTTTTTTCCCCCTTGTATTGCTTTTTAAAGAAGCATCTAAACAAATATGGCAAAATTATAGCATTTATTAAATTTATATGGGCACAGGCTTTTTTCACTATTCTATATGCTTAACATATTTTAAAATTTAATTTTGTTTAATGGACTATTACTGCAGAAAGTCTACATGCAAAAACAGAGCATTTTTAACTTTATCTTACTATCAGGAAGTAGTGAAAGGACAGCTAACAAGGTCACTTCCTCTTAAATTTGGTCCACAGGTAATGACTCATGGGATACAGACATTCTAGTTATAACTGTTTGGCTGATTTATTGCACATTATTTTTTTTTCTTCCCCTGTTTTCATTACTACTAAGTTTCATGTAATGAGAACAATACTAGAATCTTCTACGACTTCATTGAGTTCTACTGACATAGTCAATTTCTCCATCATATGCCCTTGGCAACCACTGATTGGATTTTTATTCCCATTATATTGCCTTTTCCAGGATAGCAAATAAATAGATTCATACAATATATAACTTTTGTTTTTGATTTTTTTACTTGGCATAATGCATTTAAAATTTGCCATGTTGCATGTTGCATACATCAGTGGTTTGTTTCTTTCCGTTGCTGAGTAGCAGTCCAACCATAGTTTGTTTATCTATTTTCCAACTGAGGGACACTTGGGATATTTCCAGTTTTTGGTGATTGCAAATAAAGCCTTTAAATGTTTGCACACAGGTTTTTGTGTAGACCTGTGTCTTCATTTTCCTTAGGTAAATACTTAGGAGGGGAACTTGCTGGGCCTTAAGATAAGACTTTGTTTATCAGAAACTCTCACACTATTTCTCCATGTGGCTGTACCATATTGCATTCCCACCAGTGATGCAGTATAAGAGGTATAGTTGCTCCAGTTGGTATTGTCAGGTTTTGATTTATTTGGTTGTTCAATTTTTTTTTAATCTATTCTTATTGGCATAAAAGGGTATGATGGTATCTTATTGTAGTTTTGGTTGCATTGCCCTAGTGATTAATGTTGTTAAGTAAGCTTTAGTAATATTTTTTAAATTTTAAATTTATTTCACAGAGAGAGAGAGAGAGCACACAACCAGGGGAGCAGCAGAGGCAGAGTGAGAATCAGGCTCCCCGCTGAGTGGGAAGCCCAACTCAGGGCTCGATCCCAGGATCCTGGAGTCATGACCTGAGCTGAAGGCAGTTGCTTACCTGACTGAGCCACCCAGACTCACCTCTATCATAACACTTTAAGCAGGAAAATTAGTCAAAGATTGGAGTATTACTAAATCATCTTTCCTACCCCGAAAATGATAGAGGAAGGATTCTCTCAACTTCTCTGCTCTAAAACAGTTGTACTCTATGAAGCCAAAAAACCCAAAAAATCCCAAAACCCCAAAATCCCCCCAAAAAGGTGAGGGGGGATATTAAAACAAAACAAGCAGAGAGAGGTATTTAGTTGACTATGTGAGTATGGTCATTGTAGTTTAATAGTACCTTCATTTAGTGGTGATAGGTAAAAGAGTAGAGGAGAGAAAAGGCAATAGAAATAACATTACTATTACATTCCTGGGTCTTCAGGATATAGCCTTTTGTATCATACGGGCCATCTAGAGTTCAAATGAAACTGGCCAAGCTGCCTTGGAAGGAGGAATTCAGTAGAGGTTAGTGTTATTATCCAAAAGCATATGTAAGGGATAGATCTAAGGAAGAAACTAAAAAAAGTAAGGAGAATAAAAGTGTGGCCAGTAATGAAACTATAAATTAGGGTAAAGAAGTGGTTGTGGCTTTGGGAGAGTCCACTCGATTGTTTACTTGACCCTCTATTTTACTTACTTAGGTTTGGTTTTATTTTGCTACAGAACATGTGCAAAGTGAAACACATTGCCTGTATAGATGTAGTATGATCGATAAGATCTAATACAGAAGCTTTATTAATACTTCAACCAATGCATATATTTAAGGAAAAGCAAATTTTTTTTTAAGATTTTATTTATTCATCAGAGAGAGAGAGGTGGGGAGAGAGAGCGAGCACAGGCAGACAGAATGGCAGGCAGAGGCAGAGGGAGAAGCAGGTTCCCTGCCGAGCAAGGAGCCCAATGTGGGACTCGATCCCAGGACGCTGGGATCATGACCTGAGCCGAAGGCAGCTGCTTAACCAACTGAGCCACCCAGGCGCCCCAGGAAAAGCAAATTTTTAAAATATTAGTAAGTCCTATGTATAAAAGCAGTCACTATAAATCAGATCTTCATACCTGAAGATGAGAACACAGTGAGTCTATTTATAAAGAACTATAATAATACAAATAGATTCTAAATGATGATACATAGGGGTTTCCAAAGCAACAGGAAAGATTAAACAAGCCCGTTTGGAGGTTAGTGTGTATTAGAAATCATGGCAGATGAAAGTTTGGGGAAGAATTGCTAATGAAATTGCTAACCTCAGTCCTCAGAACTTAGAAATTCGGAGAATTTGAATAACTGGATCAAAAACTGATTTGGATCAATAAGAATATCCTCTGGACTGGACACATTCAAAGCTGCTCACTAGTGTAGGTGAGAAAATGTCTTCCAAATAATTTGTTCTTGTCACTGTCACTGCTCTGAATTGTCAGAAAAAGATTTATGCCTTAAGTGAATGCGCTGTCTATGAAGCAAGGTTTTGTTCCAGATGTTAAGCCAGTATGAAGTGAGATCTGTCAATTTCTGGAACTAGAACAGGAGAGATGTGTGTGACATATGTTTTGCTGGCGAAAAGACTATGTCTCTGGACCGTGATTATTAGCTTCTTGTTCCAGCGAAATCTTCATATTCAGGGCATAAGAAACCTCACTCAATTTTTTTTCCTTTTTGACCTAGTTAAAGTCCTTGGAATGGGAAGTTATGACGCTCATATTTTCAAGAACTGTGCAGCTACCTCTGAGAAATTTGTAAGGTCCTTAAAAAAATACATAAGTTTAGATGGAACAGAAAAGGAATTTTTGTATAGAACAAGACTAGAATCAAAGGCCCAGACATGAAGCAGCTCATGGAAGGACTGTTTTTGTTGTTGTTATTGTTGTTATTAGTTTTGTTTGTTTGAGCTCGTTCGCAACATAGAATCTATTAAGATCACAAATCATAGTCCAGATTTGGAGCTACTGGGGAAAAATCCCTGACTTTTTAATCTTCAAAAAGCTACCTCCCTTTCGCTGCAAGTACACAACACCAACTGTATCTCAGCCACTCTCTACTTTTGAATATTTTATGATCAAGGCTACAGTTTTTTGAGGTAGTTCTCAGATCTTTCACCACATTGCCTATCATTCATTTTGTAAAATTAGTTGTCCTAGTTCTTAATACAATTTCTGTATTTGGAACGAATGATCATTAACTATTGCCATTAGAAAAAAAAACATTCAAGCGCCTATATATACCCACACAAATAGGCATTTACAAAAAGAAATTCCACAGACATATTCCCTTTTTTTCCCCCATCAGCCAAAAATACATCAATGCAGACAGTTATTTTAACTGATAAATTTTTGGTCTCCCATTTTTATCCTTAAACCTCACCTCAAATCCTGAAACCTCAAAAGGAATCACAAAAGACTACATACCTTATCCGTCCTCAATAAATGATGAGTGACTGTTGTTGCTGCTCTGGTCTTCATAATTCTCACAGTATACAGATGACAATCATTTGTTTAGACAGTTAACTGTCCTTAACTCATTTTTGTCCTAAACTTTAGCATCTCCATAGGGATCACCGTAATCTTTAATAAAAACAGGGGTCATTTAGGGTAGAAGCTCAGAAAACTTAGAAATTTTGGTTTTAAAAGTCTGTCACCTACTTCATGTGAAAAATTATATGGAGTACTCTTTACCCTGATCTCTTCTTCTTCCCTTTTCTTTTTTCTTTTTTTTGGCTGTCTTCTCCGGTTTACAACAGACACAGCTATGTTAGAGCCACAAAGCAAAGTTTTGCAACAGAATGGCCTTGAAATAGAATACTGCCCCGCTGAAAACTTAGGCAATCAAAATGAAATAAATGAAATCGTGCCTGTTAGACTTTTCGTGTCATTTCTTATAAGGAAAGCTATCACCTTTTTAGGAGAATGTTTTTCTTTAGGTGACCCTGTACCCTGTCTGTATCAAAGAGTTCTCAAATGCTGTAACAATCAGCCACAGCACTGCAAGGAGGACATAACCCTCTTATCCACAGTGCTGCTTTAGTCGCTAAAATATAGTTTCTGAAAATAAGTTAAGTGCTACTGCTTGGAAACTACCACAGTGTTTCTACTAAAAGTGGTAAAATCATGGGGTGCCTGGCTGACTCAGTCGGTGGAGCGTAAGGGGTTGTGAGTTCGAGCCCTGCATTGGCTATAGAGATTACTTTAAAAAATCTTTAAAAAAAAATGTGGTAAAATCTCTGAAGGCACAAAAACTCTTTAAAAATGGACTATAAAAGTACTTGAGAGGCTTAGCACGTGAGTTAAATGCTGCAGTAATGCTCTGAAACCAAGGCCTGTTTCTCAAAAATGTGTTAGTCTGTATGGGTTTTCTGGGTTTTGTTTTGTTTTTGCAAGAGGCCCCACTCTTGCCACAGATGACTTGCTTGGGTTTTAAAGTTTTCTTTTTTCTTTTTTTTTTTTTTCCCATTTTTGATTCTGAAATGAAATTGACTTGATAAAAAGCAACATATGGGCCACTCTGATAGACTGAAAATTCTCAGGCAGCACATGACTCATGATAACTGTGTAGTATGCATTAGAACTGCTTATCTCACCATCTCACAACATTTTGTAAACATGTATCCACTCAAAACCAGCCTGATTGGAATAATTTCTCCACAGTTTTTCTCCATTCCTACACACCTAAGATCGTTTTTAACGTGGAAATGTAAGGAAAGGGTTAAAACACTTTTTTAAATTTCAGTAGTAATTGTGGGTAAATTGCCAACATTCTTATAAATGTCACAGCCAGTGGCCAAGAGTTCAATGATATGGTTTTCCTAACCACACACCAGTATGTTCAGCCAGTCAGCAGTCTCATGATCTGTAAAGCCAATAGATACTGCCTTTAATTGTGTGACCGGGTGCACTATTTTATGATAATTAGGTGACAATAAAACCTCAGAAAAAGCATGATTCCAGCATAGTATAAAATGCTAGTTTCCTTAGGTGTTTTGTTATTTTTTTTTCTTTCTGTAGAAGTTTCTTGCGTTCTTGGCTGGTTAGAATAACTTACTCTAGTGACTGGAGTTGGTTGGATTATTTATAACTTAAGATTTTTATTACATAATTTAATAGAAACTCATGCACTGAATAAGCTGCTTACAACACACTTATATCCTTCTTCCTATAGCCCTTGAACCTGTAAGGAATTTCATGAAATTGTCTTCTCTTAATCTAGTTTGTGTCAATAGTTAGCTGTGAAAAGTCATTGTTCGTCTTTGTAACAGGGTGAAAAGGATGGCCTAATTTTGGCCTGAAAAGTAAAGAATGTCTGCATTTGTGGCAGTGTCCTCATGGTAGTATAAAAACTGGAGATTTGGTGTGCACCCAGTTTCAGTAATTTTGAGAAATGGGGGAAACTAGTTTGTACTTTGTGGTCTAAGTTATTTGGTTTAGGTTTGACTCTTTGGGTTTGATGCCTTACTTTTTTTTTTAAAATACCATTGTTCAAAAATTGTGGCAGTGTGTTCCAAGTTGCTGATGATTCCTTCCAGAAAAAGAAAGCAAGGGAAGCAGCTATTACTGTCGTCAGCAAGAGTAGGCAAGCACATTTCTCTTACATGCATTACACAGCAAATACAGTTGTTTGGCTTGCGGGAAAGGGTAATCTCACACACTATGATTTCCATGTTGTTTTTCACAGATTGAAGAAAAAATTATTTGTAGTTTTTTGTTTTTTTTTTTAAAGTCCATTGATATAAAGGAGCTGGAACTCAATTCTCATAGAAGTTAATTATGATTCTTTAGCATTAAGTTTCTTGGCTTAACCTTAGATTTATGGTTCAGGATATTCTCAGGTTGCTGGATTGGTTCAGAAAACCAAGCACTCTGTACAACTCTGAATTAGAAGTCTCAAAAAAAAAAAAAAAAACACAAAAACCCACAAACTCTACTTTTCTTAATTACACTGTATTTTATAAGAAGATTACTCCCTCTAAAATTAGCTTTCTAATGGCAAAACAGCTGGCTGAAATGTGAAAGATTCAAGAGCTCATCTTGTTTCTTCAAACATACAATTTCAACAACCTCTTTGATTCTTAGTCTCCATATGTTTTACAGTTTTATAAGGTACACAAAACTACAGAAACATTAAACTGTGCTTATTTAAGTCTGATGTATATTGGTTATTTCCTGCTCTATGTTAGCAATCTAAAATTAGAAATACTATTCACTTTTAAATGAGGTTTGGTTCATAATCTCATGTCAGAATAAGAATTGACCTTACTTTTTCTTGAGCATCGTTTGCCTTTGGCCAGCAGAGATCATCAGAGACCCTACTGTATTTTACCCAGTTTGTCCATCTTGGTCTTAGAAAAATTATATAACACACAGTAAGAATAAGCTTTGGCAAAGGTGTAGAGTCCTAAAACTACCACTACAATCAAGATATGGAACACAACCCCCCAAAATTCCTCTATGCTACTGCCTTGTGATCAGACCCTCACCTCACACTTGACCTCAGGTAACCACTAATCTGCTCCTATAGTTTGTCTTTTCTAGAATGTTATGTAAATGGAATCATACATATGTAATCTTTTGAGTCTGACTTCTTTCACTTAGCAAAAAGCTTTTGAGATTCATCCATGTTCTTATGTGTATCAAGAGTTTATTCCTAGGGCGCCTGGGTGGCTCAGTGGGTTAAAGCCTCTGCCTTCGGCTCAGGTCATGATCCCAGAGTCCTGGGATCTAGCCCTGCATCAGGCTCTCTGCTCAGCAGGGAGCCTGCTTCCTTCTCTCTCTCTGCCTGCCTCTCTGCCTACTTGTGATCTGTCTGTCAAATAAATAAATAAAATATTTTTTTAAAAAAAGAGTTTATTCCTTTTTTATTGCTAAGTAATATACCATTTTATGGATCTACTACAGTTTATTCATTGCCCTGTCAGTGGAAATCTGGGCTGTTTCCAATTTTTGGTTATTAAAAATAAACCTATTAATATTTATGCCCAGGTTTTCTGAATGAACATAAGTTTTAATTTCACTCTGGTTAATACACAAAACTGAGATTGCTCCATCTGTGGTAATTCTATGTTTAACTTTATAAAAAACTGCCAAACTGTTTATTCTAGAGTACCTGTACCATTAGGCTTCAGTTTTATAAGGTACACAAAACTTCAGTACATTAAACTGTACTTATTTAAGTCTGCAATTCGAGAGTATTTGAGAGAATGTGGTTGCTTCTTGTTCTCACCAGCTCTTGGTATTGTCAGATTGTTTTATTTTAGCTATTCTAACAGATGTGTAGTAGGATCTAATTGTGATTTTGATTTATATTTCAGTGATGACTAATGTTGAACAACTTTTCATAGCTTATTTGCCATCCATGATACTTCTTTGGTGAGATATATAGTTAAAACTTTTGTCCATTATTTTATCAGGTTGTTTGTTTTCTTATTGTTGGATTTTGAGAATTCTTTATATATGTATATTCTGGACACAAGTCATTTGACAAATGTTATTTGCAAATATTTTCTCCCTGTGTATGACTAGTCTTTTCATTCTCCTAACAACAAATTTGCATTTAAATCTGTGTTTTGAAACAGATCGGTCCTAGAAAATTCTCTGCTACTGTCTCTTCAGATATTTCCTCTGTACCATTTTCTTGTTCTTCTCCTTCCAGAACTCCAGTTTGATGTATGTTAAAGAATATCTTACTTTATTTTACATATCTATTAACTGCTTTCATGTTTCCTTTTTCCTTCTCTCTCTTTTTTAAAAAGATTTTACTTATTTATTTGAGAGAGAGCACACAAGAGAGTGAGCTTGAACAGGGGGAAATGCTGGGGGAGAAGCAGAGAAGCAGATTCCTTGCTGAGCAGGAAACCCAACATGAGGCCCAGTCCTAAGACCCTGAGATCATGACCTGAGCTGAAGGCTGATGCTTAACTAACTGAGCCATCCAGGCATCCCTTCCTTGTCTCTTTTTAGTGTATGCTGGATAATTTCTATTGCTATATCTTTCTGTTCTTAACTTTCTCTTCATTTGTGTCTAATTGCTGCTAAACCTATCCACTGAGTTATTGATTTCCATTACTATGTTTTTCATTTCTAGAATTTTTTAAAAATCTGCTAGACTATTTTCTGTTGTTTCTTGTTTTGAATAAGTGTTTTCCATTTCATATTTTTTAAAAGAAATAAAACAGTTATTTCACTTTCTGTGGTTGATAATTCAAATATCTGAAATCTTTGTGGGAGTTTTCTGTTGTTTCTATTGGATATTGTTTCTGCTTTTCTCACCCATAAACTTATTTTTGGGGGCGGTTAATGTTTGTTGCTTTGAGCTGTTCATTTTCCTCAATGGTTTATTGAGATACTATCCTCTAAAAACAACTTGCATTTGTTGTTCCATGCATGTGGGGCCTACTCAACTTATAATAATGGACTGGGGATTTTGAGATCTATCTTGATTGTAGATTATCATGAAATAGCAGTCTTCCAGCAAGAGAATGTTTTGGCCCTCTGTTTGGCTTAGTTCAATAGGAATTTTCCTTGCAGTCATCCGAGGATGAACGGGTACATAGGTTTTTCACCCACACCTAAAGTGTCCAAGATTTATTATAGAATTATTTTATTCTACTTATTTTATTTTATTTTTTTAAGTAGGCTCCACACCCAGCCTGGAGCCTAATGTGGGGTTTGAACTCACAACTGTGAGATCAATACCTGAGCTAAAATCAAGAGTCAGATGCTCAACTGACGAGCCACCTAGGCACCGCATACTTATTTTATTATAGGATGACTTATTTATAGGATTCTCCAAGCCTTAGGCTTTATCTTCTGTCCCAGCTCCCCCTACCCAAAACAAAGCTGAAGTTCACCAGCTTGAGCAAATACAAGTTCGGACAAAAACAACTTCAAGGCCATAGAACTGAGCAATTACAGTGACATCATTTAGGTGAAGAGAATATAAATGGTGCCTCCTGGTGTTATATCCCTGAACCATGTTGTCAGTTACCTGTCCGGGTTCCTACTTTACTTCCCTTTGGGCTGATAATTCCTTGGTTTCTAGTTTATGCTTCAGTGCTTTGAAGAGGTGTAGGATTTTTTAAAAATTTAAATATTTTCAGTGGAAAGGGCAGTCTGAATGTCTAGCCTGTCATATGCCTAGAAATAGAATTCTTAAAACTCAACTTTATATACCCTATAATTTATAAAATTGTCTGATAGCCTAATTTGTTCAAATAAAAATTACCCTTTTTCTTTTTTTCTGGCACCAACATTTTCATAGGAACAGTTCAGTGGAATTAGAAAGAATCCATAGTCATTGGTTCGTAACTATATTCCCCCATGAATTTTACTAACATATGTACTGGATTTACATTGAAATACCAAAGTAGCACAAAGGTTTAATAGTGACCACAATTTTTTTAATGTTTCTCAGAAAATGAGTACATTAAACCAGAATCATGTGTGTTCGTTGCATAGAAAGTATTGTGTCTCCATAGTTACATTAAACATAACAAGTACAAAGGGGAAATGTCTTTTGGTGGTTGATAAGCTAAAAGGAAGTGAGTCTTGTTGTACTACAATATTAGGAATGTTTTTAAACTTTAGTTCAAGAATGGAAGGTTTCAGATTCTTCTGTATTATCCGTTGCTCAAAAATAAGTTAAAGTAGTTATGGGAAAACCACATGTAGAGTCAATGCTTAGAGTTGGTGTAGGGATATCATGTAGAAAACATGATACAGAGATCATTTTCCATGGTTTATTTAATTCTCTCAGTTATTTATGGTATTTTCTCTGAGGTATAACTTGAAAAGTTCTAGAAATTAAAGAGAAAGGAAGTTGAACGCTACATCAAGAACTAATGAGGTATGTACTATATGTTGGCTAACTGAACAGAATAAAAAAATAAATTAAAAAAAAAAGAAAGTTATCTTAGCTCAATGTTAGCCCTACTTCCCACTTTTATAAAACATTCTAAATCAGCCTTGGAGACGATAATGTCCATTTGTTCGTTGAACCAATCAATCAATTAATTAATTCCCATTAATTGATTAATGGAAATCTATAATGGGTTGTTGTAAGGAAGGTATGCATTAGCTAAATGTTGCCTTGATCAAGGTATAGAAAGAACATTAAAGAAGGAAGATGCCTGGGATTCAGTCCCCATCCTGGTTCTCCTTAATGCTATGGCTTTGGGTAATCCTCAACCACCTTGGGCCCTAAGTTTCTTCATCACTTGCTGTAGTGTTGGGTCAAATTGCATTACTGCTCCCCGTACCTGCTGCATGATTTCCCAATTCAATGTCTTTGTTCTTATAGTTATGTACCTAAAATGCTTTCCTCCACCACTGCATGACTAAGTCTACCTAGCCATGGCATCCTACTTCTTAATAATCCTTCTAGTACCAATATTTCCCTGCCAAGCTTCCTTGACACCAGAGGTTACCTTTCCCCCTGATCTCACACAGCACTTTTTTTCTTTAAACTCAGAGGTATCATTTAATGTTTTATAGATTATATTATGATTTCTTTTGTAGATATCCATACTACTCTGCTTCTCTTCGAGGGTAGAGTTTCATAAGGGTAGAACCCCATGCCTGCTCTATTTTTGTACTCCCCCCATAATATCTAGAAAAACATCCTGAAGATTATATGTATTCAGTAAACATCTGCTGAATCTCAAAATAGGAAATAATAATGCTTTTCTTGTCAATGAGAGAGGTCTGTGTTAGATGATAGCTTCAGGCAAGTTCCAGCTTTTAGACCAATGATTATGGAACACTAATGAGGAATGCTGGATATGGATAAGTATTTATCCATTATGAGGAGAAGGAAAGAGAATACTTGAGTGGATCAGAGCCCATTTAAAAGCTGAGATGAAGACAAAGTTAATGGTGCAAGAGTAGGTGACGAGCAGTATAGATCATTCTAGTCATTTTAAAAAAGTTCTTTTCTCCACTGCCTTTTTTCTTTCTTTAAAGACTACAAATACCTGTGCACAGATGGCATATTATATACCCAATTTTGAGAGACTCCCTGTGGACTTGAGCCAGAAAGTGAATTGCAATTTTAGAATGTAGTTAACAGTTTCAGAGACATAATGTTGAATAAAAGAAAGGAGACACAAGACAGTCTACACTATATGATTCCATTAGTATGAAGTCCAAAAACATTTGGTTTTGCACTTCAAAACGAATTTCTGATGATAGAAGTTAAAATAGTGGCTACCTTGGAGGGTGTACGTACGTTATACCCCAATTTTTAAAAAATGCAGTTAACAATTCTGATTGTGCCACATATCACTGATGGGCAGTTGAAGGCTAGATCCAAGCTATGCTGTGTGTTTCCTGGAAAAATGAAGCACACTTTTAAAATTACAGTTTTCTCTGCAAACCTGTGACCAGATGGCTCTCATAAATAATGCATCAAAATATGGTTAGAACTATAAGAATTTGTGACGTGTGATAAAATGAAAGCAACCAATGATCATATGGTTTACTCATTTTGACTTCCATTGTGATTTTCTGGGAGAGCCAGGATCACCAATAAATTGTCCTTCCATAAGAATGGAGTAAGTACTGTAGGAGGACACTTGCTAGCTGTGTGAAGCCTTAAATAAGTCACCGGCTCTCTGGGGATCAGATGCTTCTTCTGTTAACGGAAAAATATTTTATCTGTTCAAAGACCGAGGATAGGATCAATTGATCTCTGAAGACTCGTTCCCCTCTCAGAATCTTTGGTTTATGGAAGCTGGAACTATAAGAACAATCCTGGGTCAAGCTTTCACATTATTAGAAATAGGATGGGAAAGTAAGTCGCTTTAAAAATCTGTAATAAGAGGCAACAAAAAAATGTAGGTGGAATTGGAGTTCTGCCAAGTAGTAAGAGATCCAGGTGGAAAACATCTTTTCAGATGCAGCCAGCTACCTGAAACCATTTGCTGTTGTTCCCTGGGGATTTCCCTAGCCTTTGGCATAGGGTTTAACTTAATAATGCTAAAAGAAAGAAAAAGACAGAGAGGAGGAAAGAGAAAGAGAGACAAGGGAACATTTTCAGACTTCCACTAAAGAAAGCATTCCATGGTGTTTTTCCTCTGTGGGTTCATATTTGCAGAGAAAAAAAAAAAATCCATTGCAGAAAATGGTATTTCATAAAATATATGAGCAGAGAAGGAGCACTTGTCTAAGTTTGGCTTAAATAAAATCTCACAACTAGGAGGAACCGCATGGCATCATCTTTCTTACCGTACTAGTAGTTTTTTTTAAAAGAGGCAATGGAGACCCAGGGAAGCTAAATGACGTGTTAAGTTCACTCAGCTGGGAGGAGCACAGCGCCTACTTGGGCTTCCAGCCTGTTTTATCATCTTCTGCTGCACTAGGCTGCCCCCTGTGGTTCTTCAGACGACTTGAACTTTAAAGAAGCAGCAGGGAGGAATTCCACCATCCTTTGTTTTAATAGCAATTGAATAAATGGGAAGCTGATTTAACTGCGAGTCGAGTCGGAGGACTCTAGCCCTTTTACTTGTTGGCTGGCTTGGGAAATCATTGAACTTCTTCGAGCTCAACTTCCTCATCTAAAGTAACAACTCAACAAGGTCCCCTGCAGCAGAGGACAATCAAAGCAACCTATGAGAAAGTGCAACGTGGTTATTAAAATGGAGAAGTTCTTATCTACTCAGCAAATTAAGGAATTAGTGATTACAAAACAATAATAACTGATAAGAATGCCCAGGGCAAATGCGCCGTTAACAGCATTCTTAGAAAAGTCAGTGACCCTCTAACAGAAATGTCCAGTGTAATCAGTTTTCCTAAGTCTCCAAGGACCTTTCCCTAATATGTAGATGCTGGTTGTAAAAAGAACCCTTCTGTGAGTATACATATCTCTATCCTCCTTTACATTTTGTATTACCTTTTTCAATTTGTGAGCCCAAGATGGTGAAAATGGTGTCCTATTGTTATTTTAATTTTCATTTTCCTGATTATTAGCAAAGCTTGGCATCTTTTCATCATATTAGAAGCGTAAATTGATAAAGCTTGTTGGAAGGCTGCTGGACAGTCCCAAGTAAAAACTGAAGTGCCTATTCCTTTCAAACACAAAATGCCATTTTTCAGTTGCTCCCTTAGAGAAATGATGCTCAGATGTATGCAAACAGAGGCATGCGCAAAGTGTTTACCACAGCATTGTCTGAAATAACAGATAACCAAAAACAACCTAAATAATCATCAACAGGTGAAGTGGTCAGACAAACTACATAATATCCAAACCAGAGAACACTGTGTAACCATTGAAATGAAGGAAGTAGAGCTTCAACATGAAGAAAAAATCAAGTTGCAGAATAAGATGTACAATATAAACACTATTGACTGAAAAAATGAAAATAAAACCGTGTATTTATATATATATGTATATATATATATATATATACATATAGGTATGCATGTAAACAATAAGCAAATGTCTTAAGAATTATGTAGGAAACCAAAAACAGGTTACCTAAGGGAAAGAGACCAAGTGAGCAGGTGGCCAAGGGAAACTTCCCTATTCTTTGTATTGTTTGAATCTTTAAACAAGAATGTATTTGTGTATTACTTGGCTAATTAGTAAAAAAAAAAACAACCCTATATATGTATGTGTATATATATATATATAGTTTTAAAATGATACAGAACACTAAACAATAAAATTTAAAAGAGAGAACATTATTATTTCAGTATAAGAAATTTGGGGGGTTTTCCAGAGTTGTAAGGTAAGAAGAGTCCTAAACTAGAGCTGAAATAATATGATACCTGCCATTCAAATGAAGAATAAAAAGTGTACTCAAAAATCAAAATCATCCGGGTGCCTGGGTGGCTCAGTGGGTTAAGCATCTGCCTTCAGCTCAGGTCATGATCCCAGGGTCTTGGGATCAAGCCATGCATCTCATCTCATCAGGCTTTCCGCTCAGCAGGGAGCCTGCTTCCCCTCTGCCTGCCTCTCTGCCTCCTTGTGATCTTTGTCTGTCAAATAAATAAATAAATTCTTTAAAAAAATCAAAATCATCCACCTGGATATTTAATATTATATAGAAATTGACTGATTTTTCTTTCACTTTTTGTCCAGATAGCAAATAGATTCAGATTGAGGTTCACCCTTCATGCCATTGGTTTTAATTTACTTCAATAATTGCTGCATCCATCATCAATATTTAAAATTGACCCGAGTCCATTTCAGTGAGGTCAACTCTCCTTTTCAGCATTGATTTTTTTTTTCTCTCTCTGATCACAGATGTATCATATGCTTGTTGTGAACAGGAATAAAAAGTTGGAAGCTTCGAAGAAAAGATAATATAACCCCATCATCAAAAAGAAATTTTTTTTGAAGTGTTTTTTCTGGGGTGCCTGGGTGGCTCAGTGGGTTAGGCATCTGCCTTCAGCTCGGTCATGATCTCAGGGTCCTAGGATCAAGCCCCACATTGGGCTCCCTGCTCAGCGGCAGTCTGTTTCTCTCTCTCTGTCAAAATAAATAAATAAATAAAATCTTAAAAAATAGAAAAAGAAAGTGTGTTTTTCCACTTTTGGCTTTCAGCTAGAGGAGGCAAAAATATAACTGTCTTCAACCATCTGATAGCAGCCACCTCCACCATGCAGCCCAAATTCGTCTCCAGTGAGATCAAAGTCGTGTACCTGAGGCACCCATGGCAAAGTTGGTGTCACATCCCTGAAGAGTAGAGATTGGCCCACTGAGTTGGTCTTTGAAAAAGGCTGGTGATGACATCACCAAAGCGACCTGCAGCTGGATGGGTCTAAGGATTACAGTGAAACTGATCATTCAGAATAGACAGGCCCAGATTGAAGTGGTACCTTCTGCCCTGATTATCGAAGCCCTCAAGGAACCACCAAGAGACAGAAAGAAGCAGAAAAACATGAAGCACAGTGGAAATATGACTTTTGATCAGATTGTCAATATTGCCCAACAGATGAGGCAGTGATCTGTAGCCAGAGAACTCTCTGGAACTGTTAAAGAAATCCTGGGGACTGCCCATGTGAGGGCTGCAATGTGGATGACTGCCACCCTCATGACATCATAGATGACATCAATAGTCATGCAGTGGAATGCCCAGCTCGTTAACTGCAAAGGAAAGTATTTCAATAAAGGATCATTTGACAAACAAAAAATTGCTTTCCCTTTGCATATAGGTGTTCAAGGATTTGAGTTAATACCAAGCCTACAGTTTTGTATCCCCTTTTTCTTTTTTTTTTTTTTTTAAGATTTTATTTATTTGTCAGAGACAGAGGGAGAGAGAGCGAGCGAGCACAGGCAGACAGAGAGGCAGGCAGAGGGAGAAGCAGGCTCTCTGCCGAGCAAGGAGCCTGATGCGGGACTCGATCCCAGGACCCTGGGATCATGACCTGAGCCGAAGGCAACTGCTTAACCAACTGAGCCACCCAGGCGTCCCTGTATCCCCTTTTTCAATTAACATTTTATGATAAGCGTTTCTGCATTCATCACAGATTCTTCAAATATGTTTACAATGGCACAGTGATATTCCAAATTGTGGGTACACTAGAATTTATATATCTCATCTCCATTGTAGGAGGAAATATCTCCATTATTTTCACTATTATACTTAATTCTATGAAGAACAACCTTGCATACAATTTTTTCCTCCCATCTTTGATTATGTCCCTAGGATATATGCCTAGAAATGGGATTATAGGACTGTGCTGGTTGTTTTCCATTCCTATCCCCCACTCCCTTCTCTGCCTTTCTTTATACTGCTCTCTGTCTTTATAGATAGCATCTCCAGGATTCCTCGCCTTTAGGATTCAGTCAGTGGGTGGCACCAAGAGGAGATCAGAGGGCAAGAAAAGAGAGAAGTAAGGATATCTCCTCCTCATTCTCTCCCTACTTTTGGGGCGGTGGCTGCATGCCCCTCCCTACCTCCAGCCCAACTCCCTTCCTTGGTGGTTCCCCCTCCACTGTTCTAGCTCTCTTTTTTTTTTTTTTTTAAAGATTTTATTTATTTATTTGACAGAGATCACAAGTAGGCAGAGAAGCAGGCAGAGAGAGGAGGAAGCAGGCTCCCTGCTAAGCAGAGAGCCCAATGCAGGGGCTCAATCCCAGAACCCTGGGATCATGACCTGAGCCAAAGGCAGAGGCTTTAACCCACTGAGCCACCCAGGCACCCCTGTTCTAGCTCTTACCACTGGATTCTATTCCAAGATTATTTTCTCCCTCGATCCTTTAGCTCTAGATATGGTAACAGCTTCCCACTATTGCTTTTGTTTAGGTGCCTCGACATCCTTTGTTTACTCCTTTAACTTGGCCTGTGTGTTGCTAAGTAGTCTTTTTATTAAAGTCTCTTCCTTTGAACCATCCTGGTGAAACCCCTTTCCTCTTGGGATCCTGACAGACATAGGGTAAAAGAATATCAACTTCTGAAATGCATTCTTGGTAGATATTGCCAAATTGCATGGCAGAAAGTTTATACCCATCTCCACTCCCATTGGAAGAGTGTGAAACCCTGATGACATGAGCTCTTTAAGTTGCAGTCAAGTTTTGAAGGCATTCGGTTTCCTATTTGTTTTCTGGTGCCTTTTTCTCTCTGATGTCACTCAGAGGCAAAGTGTGCTGCCATAGACCATTGAAAGAAAAGTCATTCACGACAAAGGCGAAAATATTGGGATAAACACTTGTATATCATTTACAAACTTGAAATTTCCAGTGCCGGAAGAGACCCTGGATTTTATTGCGAAAACAATTTCTTTGACACCAATGAATAGGGAAGAACACACCTGCCTGGGCACACAGTCTGATGTGGTTTGGGGGTGTCAGTTTACCTGCAGATGACAGCTAAACTCTAGCCCAGGAAACCAGTGGAAATAATAGTGCTGCAGCCTATAGGTCTCAGTATCCACTTTGCGGAAGAATTCCTACTTCATATTATTAGTCCTGGCTTTTTTAGGAGAGCAGTTTGTAGGTACATGGCTTATGAGAAAGAGAATCCACAGAGACATCTTCCATTGCTTCTTCTCAAATGAGAGGCGACTACACAGTGGGCATTTTATACAGTGGTTGCTTTAGCATGGGGCTGAGATTTTAGCCCAGTGAGCTGGATGTTTTCTGTAGCTGACTCCTGACACAGGAAGAAACATTGTGTTTTCCATTTTCTTGAAAATAATGAGACACCTAGTGAGCACAACACAAAAATGTCCTTATGGGAGATGGTAAATTCAGTCAGTATTCATGTAAATGATATCCAGTAAGTGCCTTAATGCTTAATTCTACAAAAATATTCTTATTAGACAAATACCCAGAGCCAGGAATCAGACCAGCTATTCATGCGTATTGGATAATCAAGATAGATTATTACCATATGTTTTTCAGCACTCAATAATTATCAAAGTCCTTTAAACATAAAGTTTCTTCCCACGACACTCAGCATAACAGTCTCCCCTACCAGGCTGTTGGCTCCCCAAAGGCAGGGGTCACACTTTCCAGAACCAGCTCACTGTATAATGTGTAGAGAAGAGGTGCTTGGTAAAGATTTGATGAACTGAATTCATCTGGTTCACTATGAACCATACCCTATAACCCTTCACTTTTGCCCATGTCCAAGCAGACTGTAGGTAAGTCCCCTTGCTCTCATAAATACCCACTGGCCTTCCCCTCTCATATGAGCAGCATTTATTCCATTGCTAGAAACCCTTAATGGAAGGTCACAGTGTGTAAAGCAGGGGTGGTCAATCCATGCCCCAATTAAGACTCCAGTGGAGGCCTTCCTCAGAGGATTTTCCATGTTAGATTACCTGGTATTGAACTCCACTTTCATCCCATCCTGGGGCTTGTGCATTTCCATCCTCAAAGAGCCCATATTTTATCAACTACCTGGAGTATAGATGGAGTAACTTGACACAAGCTAATCCCAAGGTGTTCCTGGTTAGTCTTTGTCTTTGGAAAGTACCTTATTGAAAAGTCCTCACCATACATCACCTGAAAGGGGAACAAATCCTGTGAGATTATCTGGGTCAAGGTTTCTAAAACCCAGGTTTATGAATCCTTGGAGTTTTCACTGATGAATTTTCAGGGTCTACAAGTTAGCTGTGAATATCTTCAATTTTAGATATCCTTCTATGACCATTCAAAGTTAACATAAACGCTTTCTGGACCATCTGGCTAGCTACCTCATAAGTGAATCTGGACACAGGGATTCACTGTCCCACAGAAAGTATTTATCTTGGGACCCAGTAGTCAACTAAAATAATATCATATAACTTTTTATTGAGATATAATTAACATACTATAAAATTAATCCTTTTACACTGTGCAACTCACTGGTTTTTAAGATATTCACAGATTGTACAATGACCATGATTATTTAATTCCAGAACATTTTCATTTCCCTTCCCCCGCCAAATCCCTATTCCCATTAGCAGTCCTTACCTATTTCCCTCTCCCTCCAGCCCCCGATAATTACTAACTTACTTTGTCTCTTTGGATTTGCCTCTTCTGGACATTGCACATAAATGGAATGGCCTCTTGTGTCTGTCCTCTTTCATTTAGGACATTTTCAAGATTCATCTGCTGTGACATATATCAACACTTAGTTCTTTTGCAAGATGGAACATTTTTTCATTGTATCCCCTTGCTTATCCATTCGTCAGGTGATGGACATTTGATTTCGTTCCCACTTCCTAGACATTATGAACAACGCTGCTTTGAGAAACTTTTCATTCTAAGTTAAAAAATTCAGGTCTGTTAAGTCTTCAGATACATTGTTGGGGTCTGTGACAGCTCAAATTTGAGAAGTACTGACCCAGGCTGACTCCACACTTGACTATAGAAAGAAACTGGTCAGGTGACATTCACAGAGTTAATGGAAGCTTCTCTTCTACCACCAGCTTCATAGTGCCAGCTTGCTGTCTTTTTTACCTAGAAGAACCTTCTTAAGTTTCTCTCATGGCGAGAACCACCATTAGCAGCGTGGTTAACTCTTAACTAATAACACCGGTGACTGTTGATCCAACCCAGATGTTGGGCAGCTTTTAATTCTCCCAACTCCTGGCCTGAATACTGGTAATATTTCCTCAGGCGAAAAGCCAGCAAAAAGAATCACCTGGCCAAACATCCCCATTCCGCCTGCTTTTCTTAGAGTGGCCTCCCAGGGGAGCTCTCTAGACAAACAAAGCTTGTTGACCAATTTTGAAGGCCTGGGAAATTATCATGTGAGTCACTGGGATGACAGAACAAAGTGCCAGGCCCCTGAGAAACTCTAAGCACAGGCTTCCAGTATCATTTGTGTCCCAATAGGGAAGGCCCAGGAATCTCAGGGAGGCCTGCCACTTTTCACGGAGGAGCGTCTTCTCTAAGTGGCTTTCAAGCTCCTTGGCCCTTTGTGTGGTACCCCAGAGGCTGAATCCTGTTTTCCTCACAGCAGGCTTGGCCAACAGCAGTTCACAGAGTGGCCCCTCAGCTGTAGGAAACCAAAACAATCCTGGATACTTAGAAGACATATAGTGTAGTTTGGAGCAAGGCCACCATTCTTTCTGGGAAGGAGGCGTTGAAGCTGCTACAAAAGTTTCAAATTAAAGACCAAGAGTTCAGAGCCCGTACTTTAATATAATGCTCATATGAGGTAAGCCAGGCCTTGCAAAACAGTACCTCTGAATCACCTGAGTATTTTATAATGTTCTGAAGATTTTACTTCCTAAATTACACAAAGAGCTGGAGAAACATGGGCATAAAAGCTGTGCAGGTCAAACTTGTTACATTTAGATGGTGTGGAAATTTGGTGGCCTCGATGGGTGTGAGGTCAGAATGAATGCCAAAAGTTGTATGGGTCCTCACAGAACTCCTGTAGGCATATAGGACTCCTGAGGAAGGATAAGTACTAGAGTAGGGGCTTCTAAATATCCAGCATGAGGACAAAGGAGGAGGTATTCATAGGACCAAATGAGGAGAGGGTCACCCATGGCCTCTTCCTTTTTTTCTCATTTCTTCTTCTTCTCCTTTTCTTCTTTAAAGCCACACCTGATTCCACCACTTATTCTAGAGCGTTCGTCATCAGGAGGATGTCGTTTTAACACATAATCCGATCCAGGATTATAAATTCATGCCTGGTGGGTGTTTGAAGAGAGTGAGTGACTCCGAAATTCCTCCCACTATGGGAATGGCACATGAAGTCTCTCCTTCGTGGATTTGCAGGATCCGCTTGGGCCCGGAAGAACTAGAAGAGAATTCCATCACGCGTTTTTAGCGTCTTTAGCCTTAGTACTCTCGTCCCCTCACTTCATTTCTTGATTTATCCCTTTATCTTTCCTGCTTCTGTCTACTTCTGACAGATCTGGCAAAAATACAGCAGACTTGGAGAACCAGGCTGTTCACTTCCCACCCCGGTGCTGTTGCCGCAGATGGCTTCCGAGCTGCTGCCTCCTGGACTTGGGGAGAGTGTCAGCATCAGTCTTTGTCAGCGCAGTCGTGGTGTCTGTCCTGTGGGCTGGGTGCCCTGCAGGGCCAGGGGGTCAACCCCAGGCCCACCCTCCTGGGACTCAGTGGAGTGCTCAAGGGGGATTAGAGAGAATATTTAGAATTAGACAATAAAGATGAAAGACGAGCAAAATCAAATAAAGGTATTTCATTTGTCTCACAGTAGCTTTGCGAAGCATGACAGTGAAGTGTCAGCAGCACTGTCCATTAGAACTTCCTGGGATGATGGAGATGTTCTGCATCTGTGCCATCCAATCTGGTGAGGACACATGGCTATTGAGCAAATGAAAGGTGGCTAGTGAGAAATTGAAGTTTTTATTTTGTTTCATTTTAATTAACTTAAATTTAAATGGCCACATGCACAGGGAGCCTGGGTGGCTCAGTTGGTTAAGTGGCTGCCTTCTGCTCAGGTCATAATCCCAGGGTCCTGGGATCGAGCCCCGCATCGGGCTCCCTGCTCGGCAGAGAGCCTACTTCTCTTTCTCCCTCTGCCTGCTGCCCTGCTGCTCTACTTACTTGTGCTCTCTACCTCTCTGTCAAATAAATAAATAAACATCTTTAATAAAATAAATAAATTAAATAGCCACATGCGACCAGTGGCTGCTATACAGGAGACACTAGTATTTCAAAAATAGCGGAGAGAAGTAGGAGATCAGGCATTGGTGTTTGAGTCCTGGTTTCTAATCCCACCTCCTCAATGTTATTAGTTTGTAACACAAGGAAAGATATTTAACCTCTCCGTACCTTTTTTTAACACCATAAGATGAGGCCACTGGTGTCTACCTTATGGTGTTGTTATGATAGGTAAGGGGGATGCGAGTTTGGGTAGAAGGAAGGAATCATTGACTGGTATACTCAATCAACAAAACCCGCCACAAGTATCTGGGAGAGGTGAGGATGTGTAACCTTTTCCCAAACCAGAGACCCCTAGATTACCAGCTGTGTTGCCAAGTTGTGGCAGTGGCATTAAAAGCTCATATTCACAGCTCCTTTTACTTTTTTGATGTTTTCTTTCTTTCTTTCTTTTTTAAGATTTTATTTATTTATTTGACAGAGAGAGATCACAAGTAGGCAGAGAGGCAGGCAGAGAGAGAGAGAGAAAGGAGGAAGTAGGCTCCCTGCCAAGCAGAGAGCCTGATGTGGGACTCAATCCCAGGACCCTGAGATCATAACCTGAGCCGAGGGCAGAGGCTTAACCCACTGAGCCACCCAGGTACCCTTTTTTGATGTTTTCATTGGGATCTTACACTTTTATTCTGAGCAGCAGGTAAGGCAAAGACTATTCAGTTTTGCAGATAAGAAAAGAGAGATGAAGAAAGAAAGAAAGAAAGACTTACTTGCTCCAAAATGTTAACACCCAGGACCTAATACCAGAGACAGTAGTCTCCCCATGGGTCAGGGGCCAACGTCCTCAAACTCTGCCTTTTGGTACAAAGAAGCCCTTCTCAATTCTGTCTGTTCCCCTCTCCAGTCAGCCAGCGATGTGATATCTGTCCTGGCATTGACTGATTCACAAAAATGGGTAACCAAACTCTCTGGAAGGCAGCAACTGTAATCTTTGCCAAATGACAGTGAAGAAATGCTTTTGTCCTGCTGTCTCATTGTTTCTCTGACCAGGGCTGTCAATGCTGGCTTACTCAGACACGGAGAGCATTTCTGCAGTTCTGGATCTCCATCCAAACTTCGCACGTCCATTTGCCGATACCCTCATGCCTATAATTATTTAATTGCTTTCTTCTAATTCCTGCAAATAAGAGCTCTGCCATCTGAGAAAAGATTAGGAAAAACAGAACCCATAGAACTAAAACCGAGGAAAAGAACCACTTCCCATCTTGTCATGCGCAACCACACCCCCTGTTGACCGAAGCAGACCAGTTTAAAACTAGAAAAAAAAAAAAATTCTTTACAACTTTATTGAGGCAGAATTCATGTACCATAAAGTGTGCTATTTAAACTGTACAACTTGATGAGTTTAAACATGTATATGCCCATGAAGGCATCATAGTCAGGATAATGAACATTTAGGTTAAGTGCGCCCAGATCAAAACTATATGATAAAAGCAGTACCACTGTCTTAAAAATAGTGGCGCTAGACCCTGCAGGGCCATTTTTATTTCAGTGGCTATCATCATTGAAGAGGCAGCTCGCCATCTCATCTCCCTGTGGGTCTGATCTCTGTGTGGGTTTTCCTGTCCCCCCCACCCCACCAGTTACAACATTCATCATTCTGTGTTAAGGCCAGCTCCTTTCCTGGTGCTCTGGTTTTCATTCCCTTCCTCTTTTCCAAACACTCCACTATGAGCATCCCCCTTCCCTGCTGAATCATCTACTTCTTATCAGCAAGCTCCTTTTCAATCTTAAAACAAACAAAACACAATAAAATAAATCAAATCCCTCTTCCTGATTCCCCATTTCTCCCTTCAGTCACTTACTGCTCTGTCTCCGGCCTTCTCAGCAGGGCCAGACTTTCATAAATAATTGCCGAAATTCACTCTCTCCACTTCCTTTCTTCTTCTCTCTTAAAACCCCCCTCCCACCCCCCTCCTCACCACACACACAGAAGCTGTTCTTGACCAGGTCACTCGCTACCGCCCTGTTGCTGCATTCAGGAAACCCTTCTCAGTCCTTATCGTGCTATGACACTGCTGACCACACTAACCTTCACGAAATAGCTTGGCTGTTTATTTTCTTGGGTTTTTTTGTTTTTGTTTGTTTTGTTTTTACAAAAGTGATGCTTTTTTAAAAAAATAGAAGCGGTAGGAAGCTCTCTCTAGGCTCACCCTGATTCGCTGCTGCCCACAGCCACCTGTGCCGCTGTCCGAATCGTGAAACAGCCTCAGAAAGTACCCTAACTGGGGAAAATTCCTTACTTGCCCTACTGTAGAAACCAAGAAATTTCTATAAGCCAAAACCTCCCACACAAACAAGCAAACAGATAGAGAAGGGCCTGCGCTCAGTAACTTTTCAACCCTAATCCTAATAGTTGCTTTAAATACACAGGCACCCCACTCTCCTCTGTGCCATTAACTTTTTTTTGTTTGTTTTGTTTTTAAGATTTTATTTATTTACTTGACACAGACAGAGACAGATCACAAGTAGGAAGAGAAAGAGGGAGAAGGCGGCTCCCTGCTGAGCAGAGAACCCGATGTAGGACTCCATTCCAGAACCCTTAGATCATGACCTGAGCCGAAGGCAAAGGCTTAACCCACTGGGCCACCCAGGTGCCCTTGTGCCGTTAACTTTTAAAATAGTCATTGTTGGGCGCCTGCGATGGGATCGAGTCCTGCATCCGGCTCTCTGCTCAGCAGGGAGCCTGCTTCCCTCTCTCTCTGCCTGCCTCTCTGTCTACTTGTGATTTCTCTCTGTCAAATAAATAACTAAAATCTTTAAAAAAATAAAATAAAATAGTCATTGTTTTGTGGCGTTGGTTGGTTAGGCATCAGACTCTTGATTTTGGCCCAGGTCATGATCTCAGGGTCAGGAGATTGAACCCCACTCCATGCTCAGCGGGGAGTTTACTCTCTCCCTCTGCCTCTACCCTGTTCTTGCTTTCTCTCTCTCCAAAATAAATAAATAAATCTTTAATAAATAAATTAATTAATAAATACTTGCCCTAGAGGGACGTCTGGGTGGCTCAGTCGGTTAAGCGTCTGCCTTCGGCCCAGGTCATGATCCCAGGGTCCTGGGATTGAGTCCCGTACCGGCTTTTTGCTCAGTGGGGAGCCTGCTTCTCCCTCTGCCTGCTTCTCCCCGTTCTTGTGCTTGTGTTCTCTCTCTCTCTGACAAATAAATAAAATGAATAAAAATAAAACAAATAAATAAATACTTGCCCTAGAGGTGATTTGGTAGCTGGGTCGACATGACAAGTCCCTATTGATTTCTCCAGGCAGGAAGCCTGTCTAGGGCATGGCTTTCCTGATAGCAATCTGTTGTTTTCCCCTTCCTAAAACTTATCGTTGAGAATGATAGGAATGAAGCATTTAGGCATCTGGGGTCTTGTGAGGCTGAGCCAATGGCTTTAAAGGTTTATAGTTTTTTAGATGCATACACAAAAATGGGAGTTCTCATGACTGATGTTTTTACCCAAGATAAACTATACAGCAGGACATAAAAATCATCCCCAAATCCCATCACCCAAAACAACAGCCATAGTTATTCCTTAGCTCTCTCTAAAGTTTCACATACACGGGGTTATAATTCACTTCTCATTCTGTAATTGCTATTTCCACTCAGAATTTGCACTGAATAGATTTCCAAGTCAAAAACTACAGACTAACACCATGGTTACTAATGCTTGCCAGTCATTCAGGATATTTATAAACCATGATTTACTCAACCAGTCTTCTATTGTTAGACATTTAGTTTGTTTGCATTTTTTTATGACATAAAGTACACAATGATCAACATCCTGTGCTCAGATTTTTGCTTTTGTGCAATTTTCTCCTCAGGCTAATTTCTAGAAGTGGACCAGCTCAGTACAATGGTGCGTACATTTTACATTTTGATACCATAAGTCTAAATTCCTTCCAGAAATGTTATACCAATTTATTTTCTCACAAACACTGGATTTAAGAACATCCTTGCCCCACTCTCACCAACATCGGGTTTTATCAATTTCTGGTTTTAGATGTGGCTCTTGTGTACTGATTTTTGGGGGGTGGGGGAGATCAGTTTGAGTATTTCTCTCTCAGTTAATCTCATTCATATGTATTAGTTATTATGTAAAGATTTAGTCCTGTCATCTTATTTTGTTTTATATTTTTATGCTTCCTAGGCATATATATATATTTTTCTTTCTGATAATTTTGTGGGTATTTTGCCTGCTTTTTGTTCTATAGATGGGCATTTGTGACTTTCATTAAGTACTTTCTCAAACAGTTGAGTATTTACAGCTCTCTGATAATAGCTAACATTTATTGTACAGTTACTGTGCCCTCATAATAACCCTGTGAGGTCGTGTTTTCTTTCCTCCCTCCAACTTGTTCGTATCTCCAGACCTGGGATATCTAATCTGAGTGTTCTGTGGACTCTCGAATTCCTTTGGAAAGAAAAATCATACCCTGGTTGGGTCAGAGCTCAAATCGTTCCCCTTACCCAATTGGCCCGTGATGATTATTTCTGTTTAGAGCAATAGGATGCCCCTCTCACTTCTACTCCCACAGTCAACAGTATCCCAGGGCATTATTTTTTGACCAATGCAAGATGCTCTGGTATAGACAGCACTTTCACATGGGTAATCTCACTGGGCCCTCACAGCAAGCCTGTAAAAAATTCCTAATCTCCCACATTAGCAGAAGAGTGCATGTGATTTGTCTTTGTGATCGTACTCTGGTGCACTCAGCTACTGTCCTCTGATTCTCCTTTGATAGCCACATTAAAAAAATAGAATAAAACATTAAAGCCCAGATATTCCAGAACACCAAGTTAATTTGTCTGGCCTTTGCCAAAGAATATACTTGTATTTGGATGCTATTTAAGTCTTATCTCTCGTTGAAAGAAGTTAGGTTTATGGAAAAATGCTTGAAGTGCGTAGAAGCCCACCCATCTTTGTAGATTAACATTTTCTAAAAGGGATTGCTTGGGTTGTTTTTCAGGATGTTAATAGGTATTACATGAAAAATGAGTATGGAAAATGAATGATGGAAAACACAAAGCTGCTCGTGGAAATTGCTTGAAGAATTGCCTCTAATAGGCTAGAATGTGCCATGAATCTAAGGACGAAGATATCATATACAAACTGGTTTGATCTCTACTAATGCCTAATAGGTACTACTGTTCTGTGAAACACAATTTGATAAACACCGATGGGTGGGAAGTGTTTTCTATCAAAAAATTCACCAATTATAAAAAAGAAGGAAATACTACCATTTGTGAAAATATGAATGGACCGTGAGGGCATTATGCTAAGTGAAACAAGTCAGGCAGAGAAAGACAAATACTGTATGACCTCACTTATATGTGGAATCTAAAAAACCTTGAATTTGTACTTACAGAAAACACTGGCAGCAAAAATATATAATGCATTTATCAAGCATCCCCTACATGTTTGAAAGAAGTAGAAGGCATAGGCCCTCAAGTAACTGGGAAGTCAAATGCAAATTAAAACAATGGGCACCAACTTCAAATAGTGAAAACCCTATGTGGTTGTATTTTGCTTTGGTGTGTAACTTGGTAAATAAGTGCAGGTATCAATAAAAATAAAAGATTTTCCAAAGAGAAGGCCTGGTGCAAAAGAGACTCCAATATATGTGTAAATTCAAACAAACCTACATGAACAGAGGTGAAGTTTATTGGACTGAAAAGCTTTCTAAGAAAAGCAGCTTTCACATTCCTTTATTCCTTTCTAGACACTAATTGCTCAATTAAAAATTTAAGGCAAATAGTTTTTCCCTTTAAGGAACTAACATTAGTGATGTTTTAGACTAACATCAATGCTAAAAGAATATGCAAGTTTTCTCTGAATTATCTTTTTCTCTTTCCATCTCTTTTCTCCTGGAAAGCTCCTAACTCATCTCTCCGGCTTTCAGTTTGAACATTAATTATTTTAAAAAAAGATTTTTTTTTAAACACACAATGTTACATAGTTTCAAGTGTAAAACATAGTGATTAGACAACTCTGTATGCTATACTATGCTTACAAGTATAGCTACCATCTGTCACCATGCAATGCTGTTATAATACCATTGATTATATTCTCTATACTGCACCTTTCATCCCTATCTATGACTTATTCATTCCATAACTGGAAGCTTATACCTCCTACTCCCCTTCACCCATTTTGCCCATCCTCACCACCCCGTCCTCTGAAAACCCCCATTTTGTCCTCTGTATTGCTGGGTCTGTTTCTGGTTTTTGTTTGTTTGCTCATTTGCTTTGTTTTTTAGATTTCACATGGAAATGAAACCATACAGCATTTGTCTTTCTTTGACTTATTTCACTTAGCATAATACCCTTTAGGTCCATCCATTTTGTCACAATTGGCAAGATCTCAGTTATCTAATGTTTGAGTAATATCCCTCTGTGGGGGGGGGAGGGGTGTGTATGGGTGTATACCACATCTTCTTTATCCGTCCATCTATCAGTGGATGCTTGGGCTGCTTTCGTATCTTAGCTATTGTAAATGATGTTGCAATAAACATAGGGGTGCGTGTATCTTTTTCAATTAGTGTTTTTGTTTTCTTTGGGTAAATACCCAGTAGTGGAATTACTGGATTGTATGGTATTTCTATTTTTAGTTTTTTTGAGGAAACTCCATAGTATTTCCCACTTTGGTTGCACCAATTTATATTCCCATCCACAATGTAAGAAGGTTCCCTTTTCTCCACATCTTCACCAACAATTGTTCTTTCTTGTTTTTCTGAGATTAGCCATTCTGACAGGTTAGGGTGGTATCTCATTGTGGATTTGATTTGTATTTGCCTGATGATTGGTAATTGAACATCTTTTCATGTGTCTGTTTGCTATCTGTTTGTCTTCTTTGGAAAAATTTCTACTTAGGTCCTCTGTCCACTTTTTCCCATTGGTTTATTTGTTGATTTTTTTCTGTGTTGTATAAGTTCTTAATATACTTTTGATATTAATTGCTTATTGAATTTTTAAAAAGATTTTATTTGTTTATTTGACAAAGAGAGAGAGATAGCAAGTAGGCAGCGGGGTGGGGAGTAGGCTCCCTGCCAAGCAAACAGCCCTGAAGCTCCATCCCAGGACTCTGAGATCATGACCTGAGCTGAAGGCAGAGGCTTAACCCACTGAGCCCCCCAGGTGCCCCGCTTATTGAATGTTTTGTTTGCAAATATCTTCTCCCATTCAGTAGGTTGCTTTTTCTTTTCTTTCTTTTTTTAAGATTTATTTATTTTAGAGAAAGAGAGTGCCTGTGCAGGGTAAAGAGGGGCAGAGAGAGAGGGAAGAAGTGCTGAGTGCAGAGCTTGACATGGGGCTTGGTCTCATGAACCTGAGATCACGACCTGAGCTGAAACCAGAAGTCAGAAAATTAACCAAATGCGCCATCCAGGCACCTCTGCCTTTTTATTTTCTTGGTAGTTTCCCTTGCTGTGTAAAGGCTTTTTTATTTTGATGTAGTCCCAATAGTTTATTTTTGCTTTTGCTTCCCCTTGCTTGAGAAGACATATCCATAAATATGTTGCTAAGGCCGATTTCTGAGAGATTAGTCTATGTTTTCTTCTAGGAGTTTTATGGTTTCAGGTCTCACATTTAGGTCTTTAATTTATTCTGAATTTATTTTTGCATATGGTGTAAGAAAGTTTCATTCTTTTGCATGCAGCTGACCAGTTTCCCCAGCATCATTTATTGAAGAGACTGTCTTTTCTCCATCCTATATTCTTGCCTTTGTCATTGATGAATTGACCATATGGGTTTGGGTTTATTCTGGGCTCTCTATCCTATTCTGTTGATCTATGTGTCCGTTTTTGTGCCAATATTATACTACTTTGATTATTATAACTTTGTTTTTTAAAAATTTTATGTATTTATTTGACAGAAAGAGACACAGTGAGAGAGGGAACACAAGCAAGAGGGAGTGGGAGAGGGAGAAGCAGGCTTCCCACTGAGCCAGGAGCCCAGCTCAGGGCTCAATCCCAGGACCCTGGGATCATGACCTGAGCTGAAGGCAGCCACTTAATGACTGAGCCACCCAGGTGCCCTGATTATTATAGCTTTGTAGTATAGTTTCAAATTAGGAAGCATGATACCTCTGGTTGTGTTCTTTCTTAAGATTGCTTTGGCTATTCAGGGTCTTCTCTGCTTCCATACAAATTTTAGAATTACTGGTTCTAGTTCTTTGAAAAATACTTATTGGTATTTTGATTGGGATTGCACTGAATCTGTAGAAGGCTTTGGTAGTATGGACACTTTAACAATATTCTTCCAACCCATAAACATAGTATATCATTTCATTTGTGTCATTTTTAATTTCTTTCATTCGTGTTTTATAGTTTCCAGAGTACAGATCTTTCACCTCCCTCGTTCAGTTTATTCCTAAGTATTTTATTCTTTTTGGTACAATTGTAAGTGGGATTGTTTTATTTTCTTTTCAATTTTATTTATTTATTTGACAGAAAAAGAACAAGCACAAGCAGGCAGAGTAGCAGGCAGAGGGAGAGTGAGAAGCAGGCTCTCTGCTGAGCAAGGAGCCCAACACAGGGCTCAATCCCAGGACCACGGCATCATGACCTGAGCTGAAGGCAGTTGCCCTACCAACTGTGACACCCAGACACCCCTGGGATTGTTTTGTTAATCTCTCTTTCTGCTACTTTATTATTAACTATAAAAACACAACAGATTTTTGTACCCTGTGACTTTACTGAGTTCATTTATTAGTTCTAGTAGTCTTTTGGCAGTCTTTACTGTTTTCTATGTATAATATCGTGCCATCTGCAACTAATGACAGTTTTCTTTCTTTCTTACCAATTTGCATGACTTTTATTTCTTTTTCTTCTCTGATTGCTGTGGCTAGAATTTCCAATACTATGTAGAGGAAAAGTGGTGAGAAAAGACATCCTTGTCTTTTTCCTGATCTTAGAGGAAAAGCTTTTAGCTCTTTTCAGTTGAGTATGATGTTAACTGTGGGTTTTTCATTTATGGCCTTAAAAATGTTGATATATTTTCCCTCTAAACCCATCTTGTTAGGAGTTTTTATCTTGAACAGATGTTGAATCTGGTCAAATGCTTTTTCTACATCTATTGAGATGATCATATTGTTTTTATCCTTTATTTCATTAACATAATGTATCACGTTTGATTTGTGGATATTGAAACATCCTTGCCTATGGTTGGAATAAATCCACTTGATCATGATGAATGATCCTTTTAATGTACTGTTGAACTTGTCTTACTAATATGGGGTGGAAAACTTTTACATCTAATTTCACTGGAAATATTGGCCTGTAGTATTCTTTTTTTGTAGTGTCTTTGTCTGGTTTTGGTATCGAGGTAATGCTGGCCTTATAGAATGAGCTTGCAAGCATTCCTTCCTTTTTACTGTTTTGGAATAGTTTGAGAAGAACATGTGTTAACTCTTCTTTAAATGTTTCATGGAATTCACCTATGAAGCCATCTGGTCTTTGACTTTTTTTTGTTGGGAGTTTTTTGATTGCTGATTCAATTTTGTTACCAGTAACTGGTCTATCCAGATTTTCTATTTCTTTCTGATTCAGTTTTAGGAGATTGTATGTTTTTAGGAATTTACCCATTTCTTCTAGGTTGTCAAGTTTGTTGGCATATAGTTTTTCATAGTAGTCTTTTACAATTCTTTGTATTTCTGTGGTTTAGGTGATTATTTCTCCTCTTTCATTTCTGATTTTACTTGTGTAAGTCCTCTCCTTTTTTTTCTTGATGAATCTGGCTAAAGTTTTATCAGTTTTATTTATCTTTTCAAAGACTTAGCTCTTGGATTTATTGATCTTTTCTATTGTTTTTTAGTCTCTAAATCATTTATTTCTGTTCTGATCTTTATTATTTCCTTCCTTCTACTAACTTCAGACTTTGTTTGTTCTTTTTGTTCTAGTTCTTTTAAGTATAAGGTTGAACTGTTCTTCAATTTTGTTTTTGTTTGCTTCTTGAGGTAGGTCTGTATTGCTACAAATTCCTTGCTTAGAATTGCTTTTGCTTTTACTGTGTTGCAAATATTTTGAACCATTTTGTTTTTATTTTCATTTGTTTCAAGGTTGTTTTTTTTTTCTTTTTTAAATTCTTAGTTGACCCATTAATTTTTTAGTAGCATATTGTTTAGCCTCGATATTCTTGAATTTTTTCCCAGTTTTTTTTCCTTGTAATTAATTTCTTGTTTCTTACTGTTATGTTCAGAAAAGAGGCTTCATATGGTTTCAATCTTCATAAATTTATTGATACTTGTTTTGCGGCTTAACATGTGATTTATTCTGGAGAATGTTCCATAATGCTCTTGGAAAGAATGCATATTCTGCTGTTTCTGGATAGAATATTCTGTATATATCTGTTAAATCCATCTAGTCTAATTGTCATTCAAAGCCACTGTTTTTCTTATTAATTTCCTTTCTGGATGATTTATCCATATATGTAAGTGGGGGGTTTAAAGTCCTCTATTTTTATTTTATTTATTTATTTATGTAAAGATGTTTTTGTTTATTTGAAAGAGAGAAAGTGCAGGTGGGGCAGGAGCAGAGGGAGAAGGAGAGGGGAGACAGACTCCCCACTGAGCTCTGAACCCGTCGTGAGGCTCGATCTCATGACCTGAAGCCAAAGCCAAGAGATGATTGCTTAACTGACTGAGCCACCCAGGCTCCCCTAAAGTCCTCTATTTTTAATGTATTACTGTCAATTTCTCTCTTTCTCTCTGTTGCTTTATGTTTTTAGGCATTCCAGTTTGGGTGCATAGATACTTAAAATTGCTGTATACTCTTTTTGGAATCATCCATTTATCATTGTGTAAGCCTTTCTTTGTTTCTTTCTATAGTCTTTGTTTAAAAATCTGTTTATCTGATGGGCGCCTGGGTGACTCAATCAGTTGAGAGTCTGATTCTTGGTTTTAGCTCAGGTCGTGATCTCAGAGTCATGAGATCCAGCCCCACATTGGGGATCTGGGCTCAACTCACAGTCTGCTTGGATTCTCTCCCTCTCCCTCCCCTTCTGCCCTCACACCACTCTGGCACACATGCACTCTCTCTCTCTCTCTAATAAATACCTAAATAAAATGTTTAAACTAGTTATAAAAAGTCCATTTGCCTGATATAAGTATTGCTACCTACCTTTTTTTTTTTCCTATCCCTTCACTTTTAGCTTGCATGTGTCTTTAGGTCTAAGGTGTGTCTCTTTGTAGGCAGTGTATAGATGGGTCTTGTTTTTCTTCATCCATTCTCACCCTGTCTTGTGGTGTGTATGTGTGTGTGTGTGTGTGTGTGTGTGTGTGTAAACTTTATTTATTTTTTTCTTGAGAGAGAGAGAGACAGAGAGGGAGGGGGGAGGAGCAGAGGGACAGGGACAAGCAGACTCGACACTGAGCATTGAGCCTGAGGTGGTGTGTCAGGCTTAACTAACTGAGCCACCCATGTGCCTCTTGACCATTTACATTTAAAGTAATTCTCATTATGTATTTATTGCCATTTTGTTCATTATTTTTGTAGTTCTATTTTGTAGTTCTATAGTTATTTTTGTAGTTCTATTCTGTCCTTTATGCCTCTTTTCTTGTGTTCTCTTTCCTGGTTATTGATGAGTTTCTTTAGTTTATGTTTGGCTTCCTTTATATTTATTTATTTATTTTTTATGTATCTACTACAGGTGTTGGTTTGTGGTTACTGTGAGGTTCACATATAGCAGTATCCTAAGTATATAGCAGTTTATGAAGTTGATGGTTACTAAAAATTAAAGACTTTCTAAACGAACTTCATTTTTACTCCTCCCCTGCACATTTTATGTATATGTTGTCATTTTTTACATCTTTTTATTTTGTAAGTCCCCTTGACTAATTTTTTAGATATAATTGATTTCAGTACTTTTGTCTTTTGACCTTCCTACTAGCTTTATAGGTAATTGTTTTACTGTATGGTCTACATATTTACTGTATGTCTACTTTTACTTGTGAAATTTTTCCTTTCATAATTTTTTAAAATATTATGGCCTTTTCCATTTAAAGAAGTCCTTTAACATTTCTCATGTATTTGGTGGTGATGAACTCCTTTAACTTTTGTTTGTCTGGGAAACTTTTTATCTCTCCTTCAAATCTCAGTAATAACCTTGCTAGGTAGAGTATTCTTTTTTTTTTTTAAAGATTTTATTTATTTATTTGACAGAGAGAAATTACAAGTAAGCAGAGAGGCAGGCAGAGAGAGGAGGAAGCAGGCTCCCTGCTGAGCAGAGAGCCCGATGCGGGACTCGATCCCAGGACCCTGAGATCATGACCTGAGCCGAAGGCAGCGGCTTAACCCACTGAGCCACCCAGGCGCCCTAGGTAGAGTATTCTTGATTGTAGGATTTTTCCTTTCAGCGCTTTGAATAATGTCACTCTTCTGGCCTACAAAGTTTTTGCTGAAAAATCAGCTGATAACCTTATGGGTTTCCCTCTTTCATGTAACCAGTTGCTTCTCTCTTGCTGCTTTTAAAATTCTGTCTTTATCTTTAATCTTTGACATTTTAGTTATTATGTGTCTTGGTGTGGACCTCCTTGGGTTCATCTTTCTTGGGCCTTTCTGTGCTTCCTGGACCTGGATGTGTGTTTCCTTCTCAGATTAGGGAGGTTTTCACTGTTATTTCTTCATATAAGTTTTGTGCTCCTGTCTCTCTCCCTTCTCCTTCTGGGACCCCTAGAATGTGGATGTTACATGCTTGATATTGTTTCAGAGATCCCTTAACCTATCCTTATTTTAAAAAAATTTTTTTTTGCTGTTCTGCTTGGGTGTTCTCCATTACCTTTTTTCCCAGATTGCTGATTCATTTTTCTGTATCCTCTAACTGCTGTTGATTCCCTCGAGTGTATTTTTCATTTCAGTTACTACATTCTCCAACTCTGACTGGTTCTTAATATTTTCTCTTTGTTGAAGTTCGCACAGAGTTTACACCCTCTTCTCTCCAATTTAATGAGCATCTTTATGACTATTACTTAAAACCCTTTATTAGGTAAATGTCTTATTTCCATTTCATTTCGTTCTTTTTCTGAGGTTTTGTCTTGTTTTTTTTCATTTGGAGCATATTTCTCTGTCTCCTTATTTTGTTTGACTTCTTATATTTGTTTCTATGAATTAGATGGAACAGCTACTTCTAAAGTTAATGAGATGACCTTGTGTAGGGACATTTCCTGTGCAGACTGTGTGTGCCTGGCAGCTTTCATTGGCTGACTGGAGTTGTACCTGGAACGGTCTGGTGGTCCTGGGGCCACACTGGACCAGCTGGTTGGGATGGCTGGAGCTGCAGTGGGCATGGATTGACGTTCCTTGCCACTCAGCACAGGAGGACACTGGCAGGACAATTGGAGATGAGGCAGGTGTGGGCTGGGAGGTCCTGGGGTACTCCATGCAGTGGGTGCCCTGACAAGTTGTCTGGAGCTGAAGTGGTGTGTTAGTAGAGTGTTCTGTGGGCACTCTGTGCCTCTGTTGCCTGGCAAGATGACTGGAACTGCAGTGAGCACCATCCAAGGAAAACCCATTGATTATTAATGAAAGAAAACAAGTTCAGGTGTATTAGGTATGAAGCAATTCTTTGGAAGGAACTAGAAATAGAGAATTTTGGGGGAGAAATAGAAAACATTTTGTTCACTTTCTTTCAAAATAAAGGACAAAGATCATAAAACTATTCAAGTGAGGAGGCAAATCACTTTTTACTGGGCACTACTCTATGTTAACTATTTCACATACTTTATCTCAGGTAATCCTGGCCAGAACTCTCTGATAGACATCATGTCCCCACTTCATGAATGAAGAAACTAAAGTGTAGTGGGAATAATAATTTGCTTTAGGTCCACAATGCTTGGAAGTGAAGAGTTAGGACTTGACAATTAGTATCTTAAACACATTATTTTAAAGTGATTTCTACTACTGGCAAGTTAAAGAAAGAAATAGCGGGAAGATAAGACACAGAAAAAAAAAAAAACTAGAAGAAATGTAAAGAAAAGGAGCAAGAAAGAGAGAGGCAGACAGAAGAACCAAGGAATAGTTCATTTTCAGATGAGACATGGAGTTGCACAAAGAAAATCAGAGAGATAGGTATTTCCTTTTCTTTAAATACAGTTCCTAGAATTTCACACACAGAAACAGATATGCAGAAGCTGATATTTGCACAAAGATATCCCTCTTTTAAAAATCTGGATTTTTTAAATTACTAATCTCAAGAGCAAATATAGCTAAAATCATCAGGTAAATTTTAAAGATTCTTATTTCATGTTGAGAAGTACAGATGTTCTTGAAATAATGTCTTCCTAAATTTTGGTCAGAAAAAAATCTCTACTGTTATTCTTAGAAAATAGAGAATGGCACTTTCCATAGGAGAGAATGGTCCCAGAAAATCATTTCTGTCTTGAGAGCTCATAAGATATCCCTTATAAAGACTTTTAAAGCAAGATGCTATTATTGAGACCTTTATTCATGCTCTCTGGGCTGGTATTTGTTCTGTATGTTAGGTGGAATTAAGATAAGAGCCAAATATGGTATGGGAGTGGAAAGGAATTCTCCCCTTCCCTGAAATGTTGGGATTGTATCTAAGTAATTTTAATTCCTAATACATGATCAGCTAGTTATTCTTTTTTTTTTTAAGATTTTATTTATTTATTTGACAGAGAGAGATCACAAGTATGCAGAGAGGCAGGCAGAGAGAGAGAGAGAGGAAGCAGGCTCACCACCGAGCAGAGAGCCCGATGTGGGGCTTGATCCCAGGATCCTGACATCACGACCCGAGCTGAAGGCAGAGGCTTAACCCACTGCGCCACCCAGGCACCTCTCAGCTAGTTATTCTTTAAGCTACTTACAGTTTGACCCATATGTTCTCCAACTCCTTTGCTTACAGTTGCTTTTGGGGACATACTTCTTCCTTCAGACTTGTTTCTTTCTTCCCGAGTGTATCCTTTACTAGCTCTTTCAGCAAGAACCTGTAAGAAGTAAGCTCTCAGTCTTTGTATATCTGTCTTGAGCAAGAGTGTAGGAGAGTCTAATACTCTCAGTCACAGAAAAAGACACAGAAAAAAAAAAACTAGCACCTTGAAGGTGACATTTCAGTCTTCTGGCACTGATGGTTGTCCATGAGAAGTCTGCTATAAGTTTAATAAATAGTCATGTCTTTAAAGATAAGCTTTATCATCTTTCTGATAGTTTTAAGATCTTTCTCTTTGACTTTAGTGTTCTACAATTTCATTCCATTATGTGTAGGTGAAGGCATGTTGTTATTTCTTCTGCTTGGTTGCTGGGCTTCTTCAATTAAAGAAAACTAGATCCTTAAAATTTCACCCATATTTCTCCAAATAGTCTCTCTCTCATTTTATTTATTTGTAACTCCTATTGGATGTATGTGAGATCTCCTCATTCTATCTTTCATGTCTCTATTAAGGTTTGTTTTTTTTTTTTTTTTTTTTTTGGTCTCTTTATCTGTGCTGCATTTTGGATGATTTCTTTATATCCAACTTCTGTTTCATTAATTTCTTTTCAGTTATGTCTAATACACTGTGTACTCTGTTCATTAAGTGTTTTTTCCTAGTGATTATATGTTTTGTGTCTGAAATTTTTAATTGGTTCTTTTACCACAGTTGATACTTTTTATATAGTATCCTGTTTTGGGCATAAGGTATCTATTCCTTAAAAAAATTTTTTTAATGTTTTTTTTAAAATTTCATTTATTTATTTGACACAGAGAGAGAGCACAAGCAGGCAGAGTAGCAGGCAGAGGGAGAGGGAGAAACAGGCTCCCTGCTGAGTAAGGAGCATGACATGGGGCTCGATCTCAGTACTCTAGGATCATGACCTGAGCTGAAGGCTGTTCTTTAACCAACTGAGTCACCCAGGTGCCCCTATTCCTTAAAAATTTTAAAGAAAGTTATTTAAAAATCTCTTTAGATTGTTCTGTTATCTTGAGGTGTTTTTTTTTTTTCCTGTTTGTTGTTTCTTCTCTCCCTCATTTAATCTGCCTCTTAGTGATTTTTTTCCTCATATGATTTGTAATTTTTGACTTTGAGCTTATCAGCAGCAGGATTGTTTTCCATGGAGTCCTGTGTGCCATGGATTTTGAAGGTGTTTCTAACAGGTCACTTGCACAGTTTGCTGCTGCCAAGACCCTGCAGTGTCACTAATTCTGAAAGAGTTTTTATATTGAACTTTTAGTTTAAGGACTCTGCATCAGGTGCAAAATTGTGTGTGTGTGTGTGGGGGGAGTATCTGTCTATGGGTATATGAATAAATTAGTCCTTTCTTTTGTTTGATTTATGTAAGCACAGACTTAGTAGAATGGACTTCAAGGTTTTATTTATTTTTTAATTTTTAAAAAGATTTTATTTATTTTTTTGAGAGAGAGATAGAAAGAGAGTGCGTGAGAGAGCACAAGTGGTGGAGAGAGAGAAGAAGGTTGCCCATCCAGGAGGGAGCCTGATGTGGGGGGCTGCATCCCAGGACCTTGGGATCATGTCCTGAGATGAAGGCAGGTACTTAACTGACTGAGCCATCCAGATGTCCCTGGAGTTCAAGGTTTTAAAAATACCTCTCTCTCTCTCTTTTTTTTTTAAGACTTATTTATTTATTTGAGAGAAAGAGAGAGCAAGAGCGCGCACACAAGTGTGCAACCAGGGGGAGGGGCAAAAGGAGAGAAGGAGAGAATCCTCAGACTCCCCACTGAGCAAGGAGCCCAACATGGGGCTCGATCCCAGGACCCTGAGATCATGACCAGAGCTGGAACCAAAAGTCAGACTTAACTGACTGAGCCACCCAAGTGCCCTAAAATGTCTCATTTTCGTTAAAGTTGTTTTAGTTCTGTATTTCAATTTTATTTCAAAGTAGTAAAAATTGAGTTCTCTCTCCTACTCATTTATGTTGTTGTAAAGTGTATTTTGTTGTTTTAAATTAAATCAAAGCTTTGTACATTTTTTCATGCCTCCTCTTTAGCTGTTGCTGTTTCTCCTCTGGGATAAAAGGCAGTGAGGCTTGAAGAATAGACTTCTTGTCTATAATTTACAGACTTGATTGGAATGCACTGTGAATTATCCTTGTGAAGCCTTAATAATTCACTGCTTTTTGGGGAATTGGAAACTATTGATTCATGTTCTGCTCTGGGAGATATTACTTCTCTCTGCTAAGGGTGCATTATAGGTCTGGGTTTGGACTTCCACTCTGTCAACAGGGAGGCTGTTGCTATCTCTCTATCTCTCTATCTATTTATTTATATTTATTTGAGAGAGAAAGATAACAGGAGCAAGGGGAGGGACAGAAGGAGAGGAGGAATCCCAAGCAGACTCCCCACTGAGGGTGGAGCCTGATGCAGGGCTAGGTTCCATGACCCTGAGATCATGACCTGAGCTGAAATCAAGAGCTGGACACTCAAACTATTGAGCCACTGTGGTGCTCCAACCCAATTTTTAATCTGGTACACATGAAAGTCTTCCTCAGTTCTGGCAGATAAAGTTTTGTTACGAAACTTACTGTATTTCCATGTTTTCCCCTCAAATGTTACCCAATTAGAACAAACTTTCTAGAGAAATGAGAGATTTCTCTGTTATTGGAGAATATGTTTGAGACCTAGACTGTCCAATATGGGAGTCACCAGCCACATGTGATCCCTGAGCTCTTAAAATATGGTCAGTTCAAGTTGAAATGCACTGCAAGTGAAGAATATACAGTATGAAAAAATATAAAATATGACATTAATAATTGTTGATTACATGTTGTAATGATAGTATTTTGGATATACATTGAGTTAAATGAATTGTTATTATTTTTACTTGTTTCTTTTTACTTTTTTATAAATGTGACTAATAGAAAATTTATTTATTTTTCTGTACAGCAGTATATCATTTGTTACTATTTTTTCTCCAGTTTTTTTTTAACTTTGAGTTAATTTACATCTAATGTAATATTGGTTTCAGTAGTTGAATCTAGTGATTTATCACATATAACACCAGTGCTCATCATAGCAGGTGCTCTCCTTAATACCCATAACCCATTTAGCCCATGCCCTAACCAATTCTTCCATCTACCCTCAATTTGTTCTCTAATGTTAAGAGTCTCTTATGGTTTGCTCCCCCCTGCTGCTTTTTCTTTTTAATCCCTTCCCATATGTTAATCTGTTTCCACATATGAGTGAAATCATATGGTATTTGTCTTTCTCTGACTGACTTATTTCACTTCGAATAGACTCTATCTCATCCATGTCACTGCAAATGGCAAGATTCCATTCTTTTTGATGGCTGAGTAATATTCCCTTATATGTAGATACCACATCTTCTTTATCCATTTATCAGTCAGTGGACACTTGGGCTCTTTCTATAGTTTGGCTATTGTAGATAATGCTGCTATAAACATCAGGGTGCATGTACGCCTTTGATTCTGTATTTTTTGTATCCTTTGGTTAATACCCAGTAACACAATTGTTGAATCATAGGGTAGTTATATTTTTAACTTTCTGAGGAACCTCCATATTGTTTTCCAGAGTGGCTGCACCACTTTGCATTCCCATCAACAGTGTAAGAAGGATCCCCTTTCTCTGCATCCTCACCAAGATCTGTTGTTTCCTGTGTTGTTAATTTTAGCCATTCTGACAGGTGTGAGGTGGTATCTCATTATGGATTTGATTTGTATTTTCCTGATGATGAGTGATGTTGATTTTTTCATGTGTTTGTTAGTCATCTGGATGTCTTCTTTGGAAAAATGCCTATTCATGTTTTCTGCCCATTTCTTTTTTTTAAATTAACATACAATGTATTATTTGCCCCAGGGGTACAGGTCTGTGAATCACCAGGCTTACACATTTCACAGCACTCACCATAGCACATACCCTCCCCAATGGCCATAACCCAGCCACCCTATCCCAAACCCCCCACCCCCTTTCAACCCTCAGTTTGTTTCATGAGATTAAGACTCTCTTATGGTTTTTCTCCCTCCTGATCCCATCTTGTTTCATTTTTTCCTTCCCTACTCCCCACAACCCTCACCCTGCCTCTCAAATTCCTCATATCAGAGAGATCATATGATGATTTTCTTTCTCTGATTGACTTATTTTGCTCAACATAATACTCTCTAGTATCATCCATGTTGTTGCAAATTTCTGGCCATTTCTTAACTGGATTATTTATTTTTTGGGTTTTGAGTTTGATCAGTTCTTTATAGATTTGTATACTAACCCTTTATCAGCCATGTCACTTTCAAATATCTTCTCCCTTTCTATAGGTTGCCTTTTAGTTTTGCTGGTTGTTTCTTTCACTGTGTGGAAGCTTTTCTTGATGAAGTCCTAATAGTTCATTTTTGCTTTTGTTTCCCTTGCCCTCGGGCAAAGTGTCTAGTAAGAAGTTGCTACAGTTGAGGTCAAAGAGGTTGTTGCCTATGTTCTCTAGGATTTTGATGGTTGCCTGTCTTACATTTAGGTCTTTCCTCCTCCATTTTGAATTTACTTTTGTGTATGGTGTAATAAAGTGGTCCAGTTTCATTCTTCTGAATGGTGCAGTCCAGTTTTCCCAGCACCATTTACTGAAGAGGTTACTAGAAAATTTTAAATTACTCATACATCTAGCATTATATTTCTCTTGGTCAGTGTTGCCATAGAGTCTGATAAACAGGGAAACCCACAAGCATTTTAATAAGAACTTCTTTTAGTTTGTTTTTTCATCCTATTCCTCCCTTCACCATATCTTCTACAATGTGATGATTTTTAAAAAATATTTTATTTATTTATTTATTTATTTAAAGATTTTATTTTTAAGTAATCTTTATACCCAATATGAGGCTCAAACTTACAACCCCCAGATCAAGAGTCACATGCTCTATTGACTGAGCCAGCCAGGCACCCCAACAAGATCATGATTTTTGGTATGAATTAATGCTGAACTACCACAAGGCAGGAAAATGTACAGAGGGTGTATCTTACCTGGGCAAAGTTATAAGGTCAACATATAAGGCAAAAATTGGATATAGTCAAAATTACCCTTGATGAAAATCCCATAACCAGGTCTCAAACTGTCCCTGTCACACCATCTATTATTAAGCCCCACCCAGAAAATTTTTTCTCTGGTATTAGGTCAGATCCCTATTTCTTCATTAAGAACAGATAAAATAGGGGCACCTGGGTGGGTCAGTGGGTTAAAGCCTCTGTCTTCAGCTCAGGCCAGGGTCTCAAGGTCCTGGGATCGAGCCCCACATTGGGCTCTCTGCTCAGCAGGGAGCCTGCTTCCCCCTCTCTCTCAGCCTGCCTCTCTGTCTACTTGTGATCTCTCTCTCTGTCAAATAAATTAATAAAATCTTAAAAAGAAAAAAGAACAGATAAAGTAGTTGGCTTGTATTTGGTGTCATATTTTAGCAAAATACAAATCCAGTCCACAGTCACCCTCAGCATGGAGAGATGCCTTCTTGGGAAAAGCAGAAGGGACTGAGGTCCCTGTGGAAGCAGCAAATTTATACTTTTTGATCACTTGCCATAGAGGGGGGACATGCTTGCTTAATTTATTTCTCTCTCTTACCCCTCATCAATCATTGTTTCTTTTTATGCTTCCTAAGTTCTGATAGTTGAATTTGTGTATTTTAGCATGTAAAGATCTTCTTCTCCAGTTCTGATATTCTGTGGATCTGTGTTTCTTTTTTTTTTTTTTTTTAAGATTGTATTTATTTATTTGACAGACAGAGATCACAAGTAGACAGAGAGGCAGGCAGAGAGAGAGGAGGAAGCAGGCTCCCTGCTGAGCGGAGAGCCTGATGCGGGGCTTGATCCCAGGACCCCGGGATCGTGACCTGAGCCGAAGGCAGAGGCTTTAACCCACTGAGCCACCCAGGGGCCCCTGGATCTGGGTTTCTAAATGTTTATAAAAAGCCAGAATGAAGTTGCACGAACATGTGAATGTCCTTAATGCCAATAAACTGTACACTTTAGAATGGTTGGCATGGTTAATTTTATGTTATATATATTTTACCATAATAAAAAAAAGTCATAAGGAAGCATAATTACAATTGGTAATTGTAATTGGTAAATTACAATTGCAACTGGTAAAAATGTGGGACTTTAGTGTCGGACAGAGTGGGGTTGGCGTCTCCAGAAAGCAAACTCTGAGACTGAGTGTAGCATTCAGGATGTTTATTTTTAAAACGTCTCTTGAAATCCCCACCTATGGAAGGGAGGGGTGGGAAGCTGGAGTGGGTACAGGGAAAAATTGAGCTGTGCTGCAGACTTTCCCAACAGCCTCAGTCAGCCTCACAGGGGGTTCTGGAATGAAAATGACCTTACAGAATTGTGCCATGAAGCTAAAATGGCCTTTATACCCCAAGGTCAATGATGTGGGCTGTCCCTGGAAGAGCATAACCATGGATGAAATAGCTCTCTGCCGCAAAGGCAATTCCTGAAGGATTGACAGCTGAAGGCTCTCTATAAACAACACTCCCACAGCTGGAGTGACAAGTCCGTCTTTGAAGGGAGATCTCACAGTGCATTCAAGTTGTCATCACAAAACTATCTTTTCTTTTTTTTTCCCCCCACCCAGCATCCGTGTCACTCATCAAAACTATGACCTGAATTCATTTTGAGGAATTACATCTACAGAATGGGGCTTCTTCATGGAGTAGTAAATGCCATGTCCTGCCCCCTTCTGAAGTTAAAGACCATGGGAGGACTCCTTCCATGGACTTGGAGACTTGAACAAAATAACAGAAGGTTGAAAAAAAAAATGGTTGATGTTCAGGCTTTCTTGACTAGAGGATGGGGTCATTCCTGTTGCCCTTGGTCCCAGCCCTGTCTTATACGAGCTCTTCAATAAATATCCTCTTTTTAATATCCTCTTTTTTGGTTGAACTTAGCCAATTTCTTTTGCTTGCAATGAGATAACCTCAGTTGATGCACTAGCATTCAGATCCTGGCTTAACCACATTTAAGCATTTGATCTTGAGTAAGTCTCTGTTGGTCTTGGTTTTCTCTTCTGCAAATTTGGTACAATAAAATCTACCTTGCAGGTGGAGCCATAGCAGGAGATGGTGTATGTCCAAAATTGTAACTAATAGTCTAAAAGGGTTATGAAACTAATAAAAATTTCTGCTCCCTACTCCCAGTTTACACTGAGTTACTCTGCTAGAGTATCAAACATCTAATGGAAAATGTGGGAATAATGAGGACTTCTTGCTTGCCGGATCTGTATTTGGGACTGGGCTTTAATGTTGCATGCTCTATATTGCTCTTCCCTAAGGGCCTGAGGGCAGCATAAATTAACAGAATGAGGGAAGGAGACAATAATCTACCTTCCAGGAAAATGTTGGACCTGTGGATAATCAGATGGGAGGTTAAAAAAATATATATGTCCAAAGGGGTTTGTAGTGAAATCCTTAAAAATTGCTAAATGGGAGACCATGACTAATAAGTGCCTTGGGATTTAATTGTAATCAGTAAAATTTGCTTTGATGGGTATCTTTTCATGTATGGAGACACTGATCTGATTCATGTTATATGTGATTCTGTGTTTATAGGTAACATGTAGGATTTTAATTGGGTTCTGTTGCACTTTGCCACAAAAAGAATAAGGATAAAAGGAGAAGATTTGCTAATAAATTTCTTCACATGTTGTAGCTTTTAGAAACTCTTTCCTTGACCGTCAAATCAATCCTTACTGCCAACATCAGAATATTTAAATGTTTTCTTAGTTGAATTATTTATGACTTTGTCTTCCTTAGACTACAAGTGAAAAAAAGCTGAATGAAAAATTAAATGGTTACTATTGAAATATTTACAGATGGAAGGATATGATGTTTGGGATTTGTTTCAAAAAATATGAGTGCAAGGCAAGTAGCTGGTGTAGTTAGGACAGGGTTGGTTACAAGTTGATGTTCTGGGGGCCTGGGTAGTAGTATATGGTAGTAGTATATGAGTTCAAGAAGGTGACTAAGGGAATATATATACTATGTAGGTATGTATTTAAACACACACAAACACAACATGTAGTATATGGTAATAATATATATTATTATTTTATTCTGTCTATTCTGTATATATTTAAAATGTGCTAAAACAAAACATATTAGAGAATTGGGTGATTACAATTATTTAAAATATGTATGCAGGAGTTATGTTAACTGTTAGAGTAGATGAATTATGGGTGATTAGTTTTTTTAAATTTAAATTAGTTTTTTAAAATTTCATTTAACATTATTCTAATTTTATCTCTCAATAAATAAAAAAATCCAAAGGAAAGAAAAAACACACCAAAACCTCTTTGAGGTTAAGAACCAGTGGTGTGCCAGAGCTGGCTTCTATCAGATTGAGAGGACTGATTTGTTGTAATTTCAGGAATTTTGCATCTTGCTTAACATTATGTAGGTAACAAAATTGACCATGGTGGGAATAGTGATACCTTGGAAATCAGCAAACACTAGAAATCAGTACTTGTAAGAACTGGCTGTTAAGGGACTCCTGGGTGGCTTAGTCAGTTAAGCTTCCGCCTTTGGCTTGGGTCATGATCCCAGAATCCTGGGATCAAGTCCCAAATGGGGCTCCTTGCTCATTGGAGAGCCTGCTTCTCCCTCTGACTATTGTTCTTCCTGCTTGTGCTCTCTCTCTTCTCTGACAAATAAATGAAATCTTTAAAAAACAAAACAAAACAAAACAAAACAGTCTCTAAACATTTACCGGCATACCACCAGTAAGAGCTGTGTCAAATGCTTTTCTGCCCAGAATTATCTGAATATCCTGAAATTAGTGGGTAGGTACTTAATTATTTATTCCACACATATTTAATGAGGTCCTACCATGGGCAAGAAGCTATGCTAGGGACTTTGGGGAGTACAAAATACTATTTAAAGAAGAGGAGGATATTCTAAACTTTGTGACATAATATATTCCTAAGAGATTATAACACAAATATGGCACCTGTGGAAATGAAATGCTTGGTTAACTGTAAGGACTGTAGTTAGCGGTCAGCCTCTAGCAGTAAGTGCCTTTAGGATTCAGCCCTAGCTTTCTAAGGGTATGCTAAATTCTACACTTTAGCAGGGCGAATTTTAGGGTATATAAGATATATCTCAATAAAATTGTTATAAAAAATGGAAATAAGGGGCGCCTGGGCAGCTCAGTTGGTTAAGGGTTTGCCTTCGTCTCAGGTCATGATCCCAGGGTCCTGGGCTCGAGCCCGTTGTTGGGCTCCCTGCTCAGTGGGGAGCCTGCTTCCCCCTCTCTCGCTCCCCCTGTTTGTGCTCTCTCTCTCTCTCTGTCAATAAATAAATAAATAAAATCTTTTTAAGAGTGAGGAAAAAAATTGACACTATAAAAAAAATGGTAACAAGACCAAGATTCCAGTTACTACTTCTATTCTTAAGTGTTTTTCTGGAAGGCCTAATATGATAAGACAGGAAAAATAAATAAAAGATATAGTTTTAAAAGACATTTTTAAAAAATCATTATTTGGAGACCATTTTGTTATATGTTGAGGTAACTCCAAGAAAGGAGAAAAATTTTTTTAAAGAGTTCAAGAAGGTGACTAAGGGAATATATATACTATGTAGGTATGTATTTAAACACACACAAACACAACATATATGCCAGTTAGAAAAATATTTGATTTACAGTAATAGCAAAAGTTATGAAATATCTCTGAATAAATTTAATCTAAAATGTGCAGGAGCTTTCAGAGAAAACAACACTATTTTACTAAAATACATAAAAAAGGCAAAAGTCAATATAAAAAATAAGTCATTTCTTCACAGATTAATCAATCTGTAATTGCAATTCCAAACAAAATCAGAATAGAGTCTTTGGAAACTCTTAGATTGTTTCTGAAGTTCATCTGAAAAACAGAAATGTGATAAAGCCAAGAACATTTTGAAAGAAAGAAAAAAAAGAATTAGAAGGAGCAGCTGACACATGGGTAGAAAAAAGAACAATAGAATGAAATAGAAAGCTCTAAAGTAGATCCATATATTGTGAAGTTTTAGTGTGGGAATTTTAGATATAAAGATGGCATTTCAAAACAGGAAAGACAGATTATTCAATAAGTGTTGGGACAACCAGCTATTCATATATGAATAAAATAACAGTTCTACAGAAATAAAACTTCTTTTTTTAAAAAAGATTTTATTTATGTATTTGACAGACAGAGATCACAAGTAGGCAGAGAGGCAGGCAGAGGGAGAGGAGGAAGCAGGCTCCCCACCGAGCAGAGAGCCTGATTCAGGGCTCAATCCCAGAAGCCTGAGATCATGACCTGAGGCGGAGGCTGAGGCTTTAACCCACTGAGCCACCCAGGTGCCCCCACAAAATAAAACTTCTGTATGAAAAAGATTTCATTAAAAACATTAAAATAAAAATAATAAAGTGGGAGAGAGATTTGCAACGTATTTGATTGACAAGGTTTTAATATGCCTACTTCTTTAAAGAGCTTTTAGGAGTTATTAGGCAAATGATGAATACCCTGATAGGCAAATGGACAAAGGATTTCAATAGTCATTTCACAAAAAAAGAAACTAAAATAGCCAATTAACCTTTAAAAAATTCTTTACTTGCGAAAGAGAACTCCTAATTTCAATAAAAGTTAGATATTTTTAGAAAAGATTTTGTTTGTTTGTTTGAGAGAGGGAGAGAACCAGAGAGCGGAAGAGAGGGAGAAGCAGGCTCCCTCCTGGGAGCCTGATGGAGCCTGATGTGGGGCTCCATTCCATGCCCCTGAGATCATGACCTGAGCCGAAGGCAGACACTTAACGGACTGAGCCAACCCAGCCGCCCCAGATATAATTTTTGTATGTTATATTAGTAAAGATGAAAATGATGGATAATATTTTTAAGACTATAGGGAATCATGAATCCTCACACATTGTTACTGGGAATAGAAATTAATACAGCCATTGGGAAGGTATTTCTTCTAGGAATGTATTCAAAAGAAGTAAATGTGCAGAGGGGTGTTCACTATAGGATGTTTACAGTTATCAAAACACTAAGAAGATCTCAAATGTTTGTTGATAGCAGATTGGTTAAATAAATCCATACAACAGGGCTCTAGAAGAATTTAAGCTAGATCTATATTTATTAACAGTGGAAGATGTCTGTGAAAAAATTAGGTTGTTTAACGGTATTACAGAATTTCACTTATGTAAAAATATACACCTTTATTTGTATATTAAAGAGTCTGAAAGAATATATACCAAGCTGTTAATATTATTTGAGGAAAGAAGGGGAGGGTATCCGTTTTTGTGTTTTCATTTGCAAGTAATAGAAGTTTAGACATAAATATGCCCAAATAGTAAGTGGAATAAGTTGGCCAAGTAGCTAAAAGTCACTAAAATGTCCAAAAGTCGAAAAGTGGGCTTTGTTGAAGGGTTGATGAAAAGATTCAATAATGTCATTGAGCTGCTAGCTTTCCTCTGTTTTGTCCTTTGCCTTCAAATGTAAAAGTGTCTTGAGAAGCCAGATACAAAAGGACAGACACTGTATGATTTCATTTATATGAGGTATTTGGAGTGGCCAGATTCATAGAAGCAGAAATAGAATGGTGGCTGCCAAGGACTTGTGGAGCATGGGGAATGGGGAGTTGTGGTTTTATAAGTATAGAATTTCTTTATGCAGGATAAAAAGAGTCTTGGAGGTTGTTTGCACAAAAATGTGAATGTACACTTAAAAATGGTTAAGATGTGGGGGGTGCCTGGGTGGTTCAGTAGGTTAAGTGTCTGACTCTTGATTTCGGCTCTGGTCATGATCTCAGGCTCCTTGGATCCTTGGATCTAGCCCTGCACTGAGCTCCAGACTCAGTGGGGCCTCTGTTTAAGGATTTTTTCTCTCTCTCCCTCTTCCCCTGACTGCCTCCACCCCCAGGAGGTACATTCTCTCTCTCAAATAAGTAAATCTTTAAAAAATGGTTACAGTGGTAAATTTTATGTATTTTGTACCACAATTTTAAAAAAATCTACATTTTTACAAAAAGGTAAAGGCCTTATCCCAAGGCTCGCTTTCCCTGGTGGTGGGAGGGTTGCTAGCACATTCAGGCCTATGGTCTTCTTCTGTCACTTGTCACATAGCAGTCTTGGGCAGGTGCCTTTTCCTGAGTCATGCACTATGCTGGCCTCCTCTCTAGGGACCTATTTGTAAACTTAGGGAGTAATTTTAGTTGTTATAATGATTGGACATTTAGAGAATGTGGCCAGAGATAGTAGATTCTGATAATGTATAGGACGGTTCAATCCAATACAGAATTTTCCCACACCTGGCATGACTTGTAATGTCCTACTTGACATTAACGTACATTAAAAAAAAAAAAGTTTATAATAACCTGAACCTAGACCCAAACTCCATTTTATATATAAACATGATCTATTTTTGCATGGTCTTAATATACACTGAACTTCAAGATGTGAGAATTATGGGTAAAGTGAGAGAAAATAGTACTTTGTTTCATTTGGAACTTTACCAAGAGTTGTTCACTATTTCAGAAAATCATGTTTTCAGCAACCAGCACCACTTATGGTATTTGAGTTACCAGTTCAGCCCTGCATATTACAGTTCACACTGCATAATGCAGTTCACACCGCATATTTTATCCCTGAAATCGGGATGTAGCCTATGATCAATGACACCTTAGATTCTATGAAATACGGTACTGAATATTAGTATGCATTTGTAGCTGCTGCATTCATTTCTCGCCTGAATTCTTGTAACAGCCTCCCAACTGGTCTCTCTGCTTCCACCCTACAATCTATCCTCAACAGAGCAGCCAGATTTTTCTTTTTAAAATGTAGATCAGATCATGTCACTCCTTTGCTCCAAATCATCTAATGTCGCACCATTTTATGGAGAGAACAAGCCTTACAACGTTCTATGAAGCCCTGCGAGATCTGGCTCAGATCATGATCTGTTATCTCTCTGACTCATCTCCCGCTTCTGCTTTTTCTTCCATACTAACTCCAGTCCACCTCACTGGCTACTTAAAGCACACACACTCACCAGGCAAGCTTCCGCCTTCAGGCATTTCACAGTCTCTTCCCCTTGCCTGGATACTTTCCACCTAGATAACTGCATGATTCATTCCCTTACTTCCTTCAACTCTTTTCCCTAATGTGACTTGCTAGTGAGACCTGCCTTGACCACTCCATTTTTTAAATAAACAAATAAATAAATTTACTTATTTATAAACAAATAAATAAATTTACTTATTTGTTTATTTGACAGACAGAGATCACAAATAGGCAGAGAGGCAGGCAGAGAGAGGAGGAAGCAGAGAGCTGGACACAGGACTCAATCCCAGGACCCTGAGATCATGACCTGAGCCGAAGGCAGTTGCCCAACCCACTGAGCCACCCAGGCGCTTGAAGATTTTATTTGTTTGAGAGAAAGAGTGAGGAAGAGAAAGAGGGAGGGAGAAAGAGCACACAAGCAGGGGTAAAGGCCAGACAGAGGGAGAAGCAGATTCCCCCCACTGAGCAGGGAGCCCAATGCAGGGCTCAACCCCAGGACCCTGGATCATGATCTGAGCCAAAGGCAGTCATTTAACCGGGACTGAGCCACCCAGCCGCCCCAACCACGTTAATTTAAACTGGCTCAGTGTGTTAAAGCCTCTGCCTTTGGCTCCCCACATCGGGCTCTCTGCTCAGCAGGGAACCTGCTTCCTCCTCTCTCTCTGCCTGCCTCTCTGCCTACTTGTGATTGCTGTCAAATAAATAAATTAAATCTTAAAAAAAAAAAAAAACTGCAACCCACTACCGGCTTCCCTACTGCTCTGAACTCTGTTTTCTCCCCACCCCCGCCAATAACACTTACTAACTTCTAATCTAATATATAATTTACTTATGTATCATGTTGATTGTTTGTTGGCTATACCCCATCACCCTGTTAGAATGTAAGTTTCACAAAGCTGTGATTTCTGTCTATATCTCTAGTAAATTTAGGACAGTGCCCAATACATAGAGCTCAAAAACTATTTGTTGAATGAATGGTGATTCTGCCATTAGGTGTAAGCATCTAACTTCCTCATTATGTCTTCTATTATTGTTGTGCCCAAGCATTTACATATTAAAATACATATCATGTTGTAATGAATTATTTTCCTATTATCTCTCCTTTATATTATAGTTATAGTGTTATATCATAAATTAAATCATGATATAGGAACTATTGATTTAATAAGTCAGGATGGTAAAGTAGTATTATGGAACATTTGTTACAATATCAGGATTTGGTTGCTAAGGTTGAGAACTGTAGTTTTCGACCATTCCAAAAGCCACTCCTAGAACTGTGGGTGGAGATAATCCCCAGAAAATTCCTGGCTGCTTCCTGGATGGAAGGTGGGTGGATGGAAGGTGATGACCACAGTGTGGTGACCAGGAGGAAGCAAACTGCCTGTTCCAACTTTACTGTAGTCTAATATTGTTTGTATTAGTATTATTTGAATATTTTATAATGAGTATTCATTCTTTTTTGCAAGAATGATCTTAAGCAAGACCAATAAGGATATTTTTATTTAAAAAACTGCTGCAAAATATAGAAAACAGATCAGCAAAAGAAAAAAATTCACCCATGATCCTACTCTCTAGGGGTAACCACTTCTAACATTTTATTTTATAACCTTTAGTTTTTTGCATGGCTATACATATTTGGGATTTTCCAGTGATGGGCTATGATAGGCTCTAGATAATTGGGGTCATGTGGTTGGAGGTGTCCTTTGTGGAGATAATTCTGGCAGCCCATGTTGGAGTGAGGGTGAGGCTAGGTTGTAGGATAATGGTGGGGAAGGAGAGCTTATACCAGGCCAGTGGCTGTGTGAATGGAAGGTGATACTACTTACACGTATTTTTAAAAAAATTTTTTTTAAAGATTTTATTTATTTATTTACAGAGAGAGAGAGACAGTGAGAGAGGGAACACAAGCAGGGGGGCAGTGGGAGAGGGAGAAGCAGGCTCCCTGATCAGCAGGGAACCTGACATGGGGCTTGATCCTAGAACTCTGGGATCATGACAACAAAGACATCCCTCATCCCCACAAATGTCCTCATACCTTTGAACCGCCACATCACCCCCTTTTTTCTCTAGACTACTTATCTGCTTTCTTTCACTGTAGGTCACTTTGCATGTTTGAGAACTTTATATAAATGGAATCATTCAATGTGTACTTTTTTCCCTCTGGCTTCTTCCCCACACCCCCTTCTGGCTTCTTTCACTCAGTATGATTATTTTGAGATTCAGGCACTTTGTTGTATGTAGCCAATATTACGAAGTAATATTCCATTGTGTAGATGCACCAAAATGTGCTTATCCATTCATCTTTTCATGAACATTTGGGCTATTCCCAGTTTCATGCTATTACAAAGAAGTACGCTACAAACATTCACATATCAGAGTTTGCATGGCTATATGCTCTTATGTCTTCCAGATAAATAATTTGGAGTGGACTGACTGGGTCATACAGTAATTATTTCCCTGTTTCAAGCTTTGGCTCTGCATCTAAAGATGTCACTTTTATCTTTTTGTTCACCATGACCAGTTTAGTATTGTGGCATATCTATTTTATTTTATTTTTTTATTTTTTATTTTTTTTTTAAAGATTTTATTTATTTATTTGACAGAGAGAGATCACAAGCAGGCAGAGAGGCAGGCAGAGAGAGAGGGAGGGAAGCAGGCTCCCTGCTGAGCAGAGAGCCCGATGTGGGCCTCGATCCCAGGACCCTGAGATCATGACCTGAGCCGAAGGCAGCGGCTTAACCCACTGAGCCACCCAGGCGCCCCGGCATATCTATTTTAATTAGTGAAAGATCTAAGTTCCCCCCACCCCCCCACCATCACCCCGGTGATTGAGAAACAAAAATGAGACTGGTGGTCTGTGTTATGCCCCAATAATTGGTCCGTGATTAAAGAAGCGAGACTGATACAAAGCGAAGGTCAAGCAAAGCTTTATTTCGCGCCGAGCATCAAGAATCTAACCGAATGTTCGGGGACGCACCTCTTACAAGAGAGGGTGGCCCTTCTCTGTTTTACAGACTAGCTTTTAAGGGCAAAGGCCATGCGGTCTGGCCTGGCCACGCACAGGTGGCCAATGAGATTGTAACACACACAGGAAACTCCACAGTGATGCTAGTGACCAAGTGAGTTAAAATTTACTCTAGTAGACATTTGAACCAGCCTATTACACCTTGATTGGAATTGATGCCCAAAGGGCAGGGCCCATACTTCTTGGTAACCAGGGAGACAGTATGCATCCCCCCACTGATCAGATGTCTCCACCTGGCCTGACCCACTTTCGTATCTGGGCTTTGTTACCTGAAGCTGGTTTCCGGGACTTGTCTCCAAGTAAATCCCCTGGGGGAAGGGGAGCAGGGATAGTTTCTAAATAGGTCCTTACAGTCTGCTAGGTTTTTTTTTTTTCCTCTTTTGAATGAGTGTAGCTCTTATCCACATGGGATATTGCATGGACTTGATGGGGTTCCATAGTGCCAAAGCCAGTTCACTCATCTAGGAGGTGGTAGTAAACACACGACCACACACAAAGGCACAGGGCAAGAGTGTGGGGAAGGGAGGTGGCTGCTAATGGGTACTCATCCAAAGAAATGATTGTCATGGTAGATTTTCAGGGGGGTGACTTTTCTGGGCTGGGTGTGGATGCAGATGAACAAGCTAACTTTGGTTTAAAAAGCCAGCCAGCCTATAGGAATTCTGGGAGGCTGTGAGGAAAGAGGCAAAGAACCCCAGAATGACAGGGCTCCTGGAAAGCCCGAGGAACTCACAGTAGCCTGTCCCAGTCTTGTTCCACTATCTGCCCTTTTATCCTGACCTTCTGTTTCCTGTTTTTCTTCATTTTTTAAAAGCTGAAATCCAGTTCCTTTTAGTTTTTTGTGTTAAAATATACATAAAACTCACCATTTTAACCAATGTCAGTTGGTTAGTGTCATTAGGTACATTCATAATGATGCACAACTAAGACCACCATTTTAAGAACTCTTTCATCGTACGGAACCTCTGTACCCACTAAACAATAGCTCCCCGGTCCTTTCGACTTTCTAAGAATTTACTCATTCTGGTACCTCTGATAAGTGGAATCATATGATATTTGTCCTTTTGTGCCTTGCTTATTTCAGTCAGCATAATGTATTCAGGAGTCACACATTTATAGCATGTATAAGGATTTTGCTCCTTTTTAAAGGCTAACATGACACTGTTAGTACATACCGCATTTGTTAATCCATCCCTCTCTTTATGGAACCCGTGTTATTTCTACTTTTTGGCTATTGTGAATAATGCTGCTATGAATGTTGGTGTACATGTATCTGTTTTGAATCCGTGCTTTCCCATTTTGGGGTGATATACCTAGGAGTAGATTTGCTGTTCCCTATAGTAATTGTATGTTTAACTTTTTAAAGAACCATGAAACTCTTTAACACGGTGGCTGTACCATTTTACGTTCTCACTAGCAGTGTACAAGGTACAGATTTTCAACATTCTTTCCAACACTTGTTTTGTTTTTTATAATAGCTATTCTAATGAGTGTAGAGTGGTATCTCATATGGTTTTAATTTGCATTTCCCCAATGAGTAATGATGTTGAGCATCTTTTAATGTGCTTAGTGGCCATTTGCATATCTTCTTTGTAGAAATGTCTGTTCAAGTCCTTTGTCCATTTTTGAATTGAGTGGCTTTTTTCCTTTGTTGTTGTTTTGTTATTGTTGAATTGTAGTTGTTCTTTATATATTTTGGATATGAACCACTTATCAGATATATGATTTGTAACTATTTTGTCCATCCTGTGGGTTATCTTTTCACCCTCTTGATAGTGTTCCTCCTTTCAATTTTTGAAAAATGACTGTGCTAAATGATTTGTGATCTACGAGTACTGAGCCTAGAAGACTAAGAATATGTGAAGAGTAAAGTGTTATAATAAAAGTCAGAAGTTATTCTGATTAAAATTTTATGATATGGAAAAAATATAATTGAGCTACATAGCATTTTGGTATAAATAATAAGTTATAATATACATTTATTTTAAACGTATATGTTTATAATTTAAATATATGTACACATATGTATATTTTTACCATTTTTTCCTTTAAGACTATTTGGTGCTCTAGTGACTGTAACCAGATAATTGAAGTTGAGGATTTCCTTGTCTTCTATATGATTTGTTACCTTACAATATACTCAATTGAAAAGATAAAAAGCAAGAAAACAAATGTCACCACTTCATAGGTCTGTTTTTTTCTCAAAAAATTTGTATTGTGAAATAAACCTACTATTATAAAAAAAAGGAGCATGAAATTGATATGTAGAATTTAGTAGTTATAAAGTGAGTGACACTGTAAAAATCCTTTTGGATCAATAAATAGGACACTGAGATCTGTTTACTTAATAGGACCCACATATGGATGTATTTTGTGTCAGGCTGGTGGATCCCTGCGCTCTGCTTAATGAGATACTGAAGGAAAATATCTGTCCTGGACACTCTTCCTGAGGCCTGGGGGGTACGCTTAGCCTTTCAAAAATGACCAGGGTTGGAGAGGTGAGGCTCATGGTATGCTGCCCTTTTCCCACCAGAGGCCTCTGGCTAGTCTTTACTATTAACTCATCGTTCTCAACCTTGGCATTATTGATATTTTGGGCCAGATAATTCTTTGTGTATTATCTGTGTATTGTAGAATGTTGAGCAGCATTCCTGGTCTTCACCCCCCTAGATGCCTATAGGGCCTCTCAGTTGTACATGAAACACATCTCCAGACATTATCAAATTCCCTAGGGGCAAAACTGGCCCTTGTTGAGACCCAATGCATTAACTGAACATTTATGATGTGCCAGGCATGGTGCTAAGATTTACATAAATTACTTCAATCTTCACGTTTGTCCTCATTTCACAGATAAGGAGCTGAGCTTCAATAGGATTAGATAAATTATTAAAGGCGATACAGCAAGTGAATGGCTGGTTTGGAGTTTATGTACAGACCTATCAGTCCCCACTTTGTTTTCAATGACCATGTAAGTTGCCTCCCAGGCAGTGGAGGATGGGATACATTCCAGATCTTGCTTCTTTTATTAAGACATTTCTAAATCTATATTTCTATGCTTTTTACTGGATATTTCCTTTTCCTACCAGCTATTTCAATTGGATATACCTGAAACTAAAGTCAACATTTTGCCTTTTCTCCCCTCTTCCTTCTCCTGTTTTTTTAAAAAAAGATTTATTTATTTGAGAGAAAACCTCAATCAGACTCCCATCCCTGAGATCATGACCTGAGCCAAAATCAAGAGTCGGATGCTTAGCTGACTGAGCCTCCCAGGTGCCCCTTCCCTTCTCATATTAATCATTCTTCCAAATAGATATTAAACCTCTGATCTCTTGGACTCTTTTCTTGTATTTTCATAAGCAGAATCTCATATTTTTGTTCATCTCTTCCAAACTCTGTATTTCATTTCTTAAGAAAAACATTTTTAATGATTAGTAATGAAATCCTAATAAAAACCCCAATATGAATCTTTTTGGAACTTAAGAAGTTTAAGGTTCATCTGAAAAAGAAAGTCCCTAAAGAGTCAAAAAAAGGAAAAAAAAAAAAAGGGGATGCCTGGGTGGCTCAGTTGGTTAAGCAGCTGCCTTCAGCTCAGGTCATGATCCCAGCGTCCTGGGATTGAGTCCCGCATCGGGCTCCTTGCTCGGCAGAGAGCCTGCTTCTCCCTCTGCCTGCCTTTCTGTCTGCCTGTGCTCGCTCTCTACCCCCCTCTCTCTGGTAAATTAAAAAGAAAAACAAAAGAAAAACAGTGAGAAGGAACTGTTATATCTATTTTTATTTACCAAATACACGTGGTTCTTATTAGATGTCAGGAACTATTCTAAGCACTATACAAATATTTACTCATTTAGTACCATATATGAGACATCAAAATAGACTATAAAGCTATACTATAATAAAGCATAAAGCAGTGTGATATAGGCATAGGAATAGAAAACTTGATTAACAGGATTTTGTGAAGGACAAAAGGGAGAAATAGAGCCTTCAGACCACAAATTAGGTCTAATACCTATGCAAGGAGGGAGGGAAGAAAGGAGGATTAGGTAAAAAGAGCCTCAGACTGTAATGCAATTCTTTTTTTTTTTTTTTTTTTTAAGATTTATTTATTTTAGAGAGAGTGCCTGCATGAGGGGAGGGGTGGAGGGAGAGGGAGAGAATTACAAGCAGATTCCCTGCTGAGCATGGAGCCCAGAGTGGGGCTAGATCTCAAGACCTGAAATAAAAGAGTCAGATGCTTAACTTGACTGAGCCTCCCAGACACCCCAGACTGTAGTGCAATTCTAAGAAAATCTCAACCAAACTAATGTAGAGCTCCAAAGACTCTCCATTAGTAATATAGTAAAATAATATAGTAAATAAAGTAAAATTAGAAGAGTCTAATTTTACTTTATTTTAAAAATATTTTATTTATTTATTTGAGAAAGAGCATGAGCAGGGAAAGGGGCAAGGGAGAAGCAGGCTCCCCACTGACCAGGGAATATGACATGGGGCCCAATCCCAAGACCTTGGGACCATGACCTGAGTTGAAGGCAGAACTTCAACCAACTGAGCCACCCAGGTGCCCCAAGAAGAGTCTCATTTTAGCTAGTACCCCCATCATGCTCAGTCATTGGAACAGTCCAGAGGGAGCATGGTTTCAGTGTGCACATTGTAGCAGATCTTGGAGGTATGGCCACTAGAGACTCCTTCTTGAAGGAACATGTGAACAGTGTTTCTCTGTAGCTGCCAGAGGTATGGTGCAAAAATTCAAGAACAGACTCATCATATATGTGAAACTCATTTATAATAAATCAATTATTAGTTAATTATATATTAATAACTAATAAATTAATTATAATAAATAATATTAATAATAAATTAGGCATTTCAAATCAGTGGGAAAAGATGGACAGTTCAAATAATGTTGAAACAACTGACTATCCTTTTGGAAAGAATTAATTTAGATCCCTATGTCACATCATCCTCAATATAAATAAAATTTGGATGGAGAAAAAAGTTATAAAACATTTGAAGAAACAATATTTTGAATAATTTTGGTGTGGAGAAGCCTTCTTAGGCAAAATGCAATACCCAGAAGCCATAAAAAAAAATGACTGAGAGAGATTTGATTAAATAAAAATTTAAAACTAACATATGGGAAAGAGCATCATTAATAAAATAAGAAATCAGGGGTGCCTGGTGGCTCGGGTCATGATCTCAGGATTCTGGGATCAAGTCCTACGTTGGGGTCTCTGCTCATCAGGGAGTCTGCTTCTCTTTCTTACTCTCCCTCTGTGTTCTTGCTCTCTCTCACATAAATATTTTAGATACTCAAATAGTATATAGTATATAAAATATTGCAGGGTAGCTGGGAAAGTGAATATTTGGCTTTCCAGCTTCTAGGGCAGGTGGGCAATGAAGAAATGGCCTAGGAATAGGTTTTAATTTAGTGAACCTTCAGTATTTGCCATATCCCAGGTTAAGAGAATGGGAATGGTTGTACCAACTATGGTATATTCTTGCTAAGAAAAACTGTAGCAAATGAGTTAAAACTGTATGGACTGATGTGGAAAGATTTTTCAAAATGAAAAACAGTACACATAACCTGATTTTATATATATTAAAAGAAAATGTAACAGTTATCTCTGGAATTGGAGGAGGAATTGAAGTGGAGGAGGCCCTTACAATTTCACTCCCTATTTTTGGGTGCCTGGCTGGCTCTCTTGGCAGAGCATGTGACTCTTGATTCTGGGGTTGTAAGTTTGAACCCCTCGTTGGGTGTAGAGATTACTTAAAAATAGAATTCTTAAAAAAGAAAAAGACTTACTCTGTATTTCTATATTATTTAAGTCATTTACATTAAATTCCTGTATTTCTTGAGAGATTAAAAAAGACACATCAAGCAATTACTACCCTCCTCCAAACAAAACAAAACAAACAATAAAACCCTCTCTTCTTTGTCCATTGGTTCCATTTACCCATTATATATTATATATTAATTAATAATTTATTATTATTATTATTATTATTTGCATAACAGCCTTTGATTTTTCATTCTCCTCTATTACCATAATGGTACTCCATTTCTATCAGTTTGTACCTGGTTAATTGCAATAGCTTTCTAAGTGATACACTTTCCGTCTTTCTTTACCCCAGTCTTGCCATCCACAGCCAACTTACTTTTCCTAAGACCAGGCTGACTTCAATCATCCTCTGTCCAAAATCTTTTATGGATCCCCCAAAGAGTTCAGAGGGATGCTAACAGGTGTTCCATGGGAAAAGAGTTCTGTGGTCTGGTGAATCTGGGAAATGCTGTGATTAACACAGTTAAAAAAAGATTTCTTCAGAGTGAAATATCTAGAATTTAAAATGCCAACATGCTAAGGAAACTTCTAAAGCAAAGGAGACTGTGTAATTCTTTTCAATTTATTTGGCCTTGCAATTCTTCCTCTAGTAATACTATTTACCTTCTCAGGACACACCTTGAGAATTGCTTAAAGGGGAAAAGTTCATAATTACTCTTTGGCATCAGCGGCCTTACTGAACACATTTATTTATTTACGTCATCATCTGATTTGGTCTACTGGTCAAAATGAGTTTCCTTCCTTGCTTCTTCCTTCAGTGGTGTCAATTCTAGTTCTCCTCCTTCTCCTCCAGGGAGTTCTTCCTAATTATCTCAGTCTCTCTGAACAGTGACACTTCTTAGCACCAGAACTTTCATTAATTACAACTTAAGAACTCTCTAGTTATTGATATCTCCCTTTTCTTGGAACCATTTTGTTTACTCAAGTGAGTAGAGCTAGGACTGTGTCTTATCTGTAGTATATAATATTTAGCTGCTTGAGAATACTGTCCATCTCCCCTGATGTGGATAATACTTATTTGCACAAGGCAGTATCTAGGCCTTAGATAAACCATCCATTACTTATACCATCACAGAAAGCACTGAAAATGGTACTGTTATTAGTTTCCTATTGCGGTTGTAAAAAAAATTACCACAAACTTGGTGACTTAAAACACAAATAGTTCTCTAGGTCAGAATTCTGCATGGTGGTTTCACTGGGTTAAAATCAAGATGTCTGCAGGGCTGTATTCCTTCTGTGGGCGATAGGGAAGAATCCATTTCCTTGCCTTTTCTTGTCTTCTAGAAGCCTCTACATTCCTATCATTGCTTACGGTTTCCACCTTTAAAGATCTCTGTGACAAATTAGGCTCACCTGGAGAATCTAGGTTACTTCTCTATTTTAAAGTCAGTTGATTTGCAACTTTAATTCCATCTCTAACTGTAATTCCCCTTTGCTATTTAATTTAACATATTCACGGATCTCAGGGATTGGGAAGTGGACCTCTTCAGGGAGTTATTATTCTGCTCACCACAGGCACCCTTGTCCAAAAGTCTAAATTGAGAGTTTGCATATAGGCGGTAGGGGGTATGGCAGCAAAGGGGAAAAACATTTTGTAATAACATAACTCTTTTCAAATACATAACTCTTTAAAAACAGATCATTGCTGCGTGATCTTTGGCAAGTCACTGGAGTCTTAGTATCCACATTTCTGCTAAAATGAAAATTGCCATTCTCTGCTCTGCTTTTTAAATGAAATAATTATGTAAACAGGTTTAGCTTAGAGGATGACAAATAAGGCTCAAGAAGTTCTTGATGAATCTTGATGAGGAGGGTGGGCGAAGTTCTCCAAACGACATCTGGAGATAGTTTGAGGGATTTCCAGAGGAAAAATGTGAAAAGCGCCTGCCCTTGAATGAAATTGGAGGTTGAAAATTCTAGCAAAAGGAATCAAGTTACACCGAAGCTTTTGAAAGCTAGCTTTGAGGCAAAGGCCCAGGTTAAAAAAAAAAAAAAGCGAAGTGAAGAGGCTCCTTCGGAGACACCCAGGTGACAATGACTATAGAACCAACGGGTCTTCGCAGGCAAAGGTTATGTTTCGAGAAATTCTGCCTCCACTTCGTTCAAGGACATAATATACCGTAGCTGTACAACAATCACTTAATGAATAGTAAAGTCAAAATGTGTTCACGGAAAAAACGGAAAGATGTAGGTTCCACCGAGATTTGAACTCGGATCGCTGGATTCAGAGTCCAGAGTGCTAACCATTACACCATGGAACCACTACAAAAAACACAACCGCCTTCAGCAGTCTAATTCTTAGAAAACCCCGCCCCCCTCGACAAACCTACCAACCAAGCGGGACTGACGCGCTTCCCAGCACCCCATTTCCCCGCATGTTGGCCCGAGGAACGAGGGAAAGGCCATTGAGAGGATGGCAAGCAGCGGCTGCATGCCAGGAGTCCGGAGCTCAACTTCCCCTCCCTTAAACTTCTTGGAGGGGGCAGTATTTAAAGACGGACTCCACGCTCCGGCGCACCGCCCTTCCAGGGCTCAGGGGCGGAGCGCCGCCTCCCGGAAGTACTTCCCCTTAGGGGCTGGGGCCTGGCGGAAGTGTCGTAGGGGCAGGGAGGGGTTCTTTACCCGGTCCGGCAGCTGAAGCTCGGCTCTCGGGTTACCCCTGCAGCGACGCCCCCTGGTCCCACCGATACCACTGCTGCTCCCGCCCCTTCGCTCCTCGGCCGCGCAATGGGCACCCGCGACGACGAGTACGACTATCTCTTCAAAGGTGAGGCCGTGGGCTCGCCCACTTTCCTCACCGAGTCCCGGTTCGGGGGCCCGGGACACTCCCGGGGGACCCGCGTGCGGGCTGCCCCTGCACTGAAGTCGGCCTTCCTCAGCCCTTCCTCTCTGGGCGATTTGTCTTGCCGTCTCCCAGCTCAGCTCTTCAACCCTCAGACGAGGAGTCCTCCCCACACGCCAGGCTTTTAGCTAACTGCCCTTAGGCCTTCGTTATCCTCAGCGCCCCTCACCCTGTGTCCTCCCGGCGGGCTGCTTTCTCCCAAATCGGCTTCGTTTCCCGGGCTCGACGGCCCCTGGAAAGCGGCCGCCCCTCCCACCATCTATCTTTTCGGGTTTGGCGCCCCTCCCCCTCAGTATACACCCTTCTCGGCTCGCCCCCCTTTCTAGAACCCCTCTGACCGGCCCTTCCTTTTCGCACACCTTTCCTTTGGAGCGAGCGGACTCCCACTACAGGTCTTTTTCTCGTCTGCCCCCCTCTTTCCCCTAGAACGAGCCTCTCCTCTGCGTCTCCTCACAGCCCCTCCCCTCAGACGGACGCCTCTCGAGCGGTCTCCTTCCTTTCCCTGGGCCAGGCCCGGCTTAAAATCTGAGCCGGCCAGGGGTCCCCACCCCACCCGCCCCCACAGGTCCCGTGGTCAGTAACCTTCTTGCATTGCCCCCGGGATTGGTAGCTATTTCCTTCCCTTTTCTCCCCAAATAATTTTAGAGCTCTCCCACGTCTCCTGTGCGACCCCGAGGGTGGGGGGTAGGGCAGGAGGGATTGTCCATCACCCACGCGCGCACTTGTCGCAGTGACCCGGCAGACTGTTGTGACTTCCCATCTAGGCTTTTTTCCTCCTACCCTCCCCACCGAGCGGCAGCCAGCTCGGGAGAACTCTAGACTCAGCTAGCGAGAAGGGGTTGCGGATGGGTGGTGGCTGTTATCCTTGCCAGACCTGAAGGCCCAGTTCCTGAGCAGGAAAGGTTGTGCCTGCTTTATCACTATGGACTGGTTGCTTCCTGCTGCAACACTGGGAGGATCCAACATTTTGGTGTTTTTAGAACAGGAAGGGAAGAGTGCTAGTTAGCCACATACCTTTTCCAAAAGGTGGGGGCTAGGGAAACTTATGTGCTCTTTGGTGAAATGTAACATGTGTTAGGAGATCGGGAAACGTAGTGCCCTTGGACAAAACACATTGGAGCGTGGGGAATGGATAGCGTGTTGGTTAGTCGGAAAGAATGCCGATAGTTTTTTGTTGTTGTTGTTTTTTAATAGAAAAATAAAGGGTACAGTTTTCAATGGGAAAGAGTACGGTAAATGGTGTGGTTTTTTTTTTTTTTTGGTTAAGTGAATGCATTCTTACTCAGATGCTTTCACTGCTCCTGAATTAGGGCAGCCATCAGTAGTATGCTGAACAAAGATCATTACCAGGGAGGAAGAAACCATTGCTATAAAAGCTTTACAGTGGAGGGTGGAGTTTAAGAGTGTTAAGCATGGTGATTCTGACCTTGTCATTGGGTGCCAAGAATGATTTACTAAAGGAAGCAGGAAACATTGCTTTACCAATACTTTGCAAATCTTATCACCACTTAACTCCTCTGGGCCAGAATATTCTGTCTTATAGGGTGAGTATATCCAGTGTTCACCTTCATTCCCCATAGTGCAAAATCATTTACAGAGAAGAGTACTTAATGCATTTTATAAATACAAAGAAGAGAGGTGGGTTTGAGAGCATACTGTTTGCTGAAGACCTCTGAGGTCATGTGAAATTACTAGACCCTAGAGAGTAGTGGTTAGTCATTAAAAGTTTTATTTCTTAAAATAAGGTGCAAAGTTGTAGACCTTTGTAGCTACCTTTCAAGTGATTAATTTAGAACAAGATAGACTAATAAGAATATTTCTCCTGTTTGGTTTGGAGCTTGACTGTTGTTTATAGAAACCATTTATTTTTTTAACTAAGAATATTAATTATCCTGAATTGGTTTAAGGGATTTTAACTTGGGATTAGAGCATCCTGTTAACAGTGATTGAGAGCACAGGGCTTTGGAATCACAAAGGTCTGGATTCAAATTCAGGTCTTAAACTTGCTTTTTGATCTTTGAGCCTCCAATTCCTTGTCTGTTAAAAGAAAATAATACCTATCTCTCAGAACTCTTACCAGAATTAAATGAGACTGGTTTTGAGGATTCAGTAAGTGATAATAATGTTAAGAAAGTTACTGTGGTTCTTGTCAGCTTTTTGGAATCTTAAATCTTCAAGAGCATTTAAGTATTATGAAAGAAACTTAAAAGTAGGAACTTTTAAAGTATTTTGTGTTTCTATGGGTTATGGTTTCATTTTGTTGTACATTTTGCTGTTTAAACATAGGATGTTTAAAAAATTCTGCTGAGAAGAATTTCCACTTTTTAAAAGCTCTTACAGGATATGAGTCACTTTTTTTTTTTAACTTTAGTGCTGATTATTTAGCCAATTTCTTATTTATACGAATATATTTTATCTTTATTTTTTTATTTTTTCATGAACATTTTGATACACATTTCGTTTATTGGTTAACCATTTTCTTACACTGGTTATAATTGGTATTTGATTCAGAGAGGGAAGCATTCATTATTGATACACTATATAGGCTTTTTCAAAAATTCCATCCTTTACAAATAATCAAGATTGGGTTGTTGAAATTGTGTGTATGTTTTTAAATTTTTTATTAACATATAATGTATTATTAGCCCCAGGGTATACGATTATATTTTAAAGCAGAGCAACAATAATTTTAAAGTAGTTTCATTGTACAGAGGTTTATTCACCGACACGAGGTAGACATTTCTACTTTTAGACTGCTTACCTTGCACACTTAATACTTGAGCGAACTGGAAGTTTGTAACTCTAACCAGTTGAAAATGAAGGGGATATTTTGATTAGTATAGGATGGAGTGGTCCAAATGGGAGTGTAATGTGGGGAGAGAGCAAGACAGGTATTCTGTGTTATGTATTTGTTCTTGAACATTAATCTTCAGTTAAGCTCAATAGGAGACTCTTGGTGTACAAGGTGGGGAGGTTATTTTTTAAGACTTTTTGTTTTAAAAGCTTTATTTAATTCTACAATTATGTATATACAATGTGGTGGCCCTTTGGTACACACAGTGAAGTAAGCATCAATCATAGTTGCTATTGGTGTTGTAGACACCAATTCGGAGTCACGTTTTTTGAAAATACCTGGATACATAGTCTACATCATTTTCTTTTCAGTCTAGCTGAAGGTCAATAGTAATTAACCGTCAGCTGATTGTCATTTGAAAAGATCTCAGGAGCTTTGCTGTCTTGCATCTTGGTAGTTTTTCTTTCACAACTTTCAGTTGAGCAACTCAGATTCTGCTGAATCTGGAAAAACTTGTCTAGGCTAAAGCCTTATTGACTTACCGAATGCATTTTATTTTCAAGGCTTTTGGTGAGGTAAAACTATGAATATAGTTGAAAGAGTAGAAGAATTTCCTACATTTATTTATAAAAATCAGTATGAAAATGACCAATTATCCTTTCAGGTGATAACTTTTAGATCTGATGTACTGTGATTGATTTGTTGAATTTTAGTCTAGTACATTAGTTTGCAAGAAAGTATATAGAAATAAATGTGGTTGAAGAGGTGGAACTTCTTGTTAAATAATGGATAATTTATATGTATATTTTGCTCTTATGGCATTTAGCCTAATATTTGATACATAATGAAGCAGATTTAATATTAGGTATTAGAATGGTAGTTAAACTTCAGGTGAGGTTAACCAAGTGGTAATAAAATCATTAGGTTATTTTAGAAACACTGTAGATATTTAATATATAGATGCTGTTATTTATGTTTATATTATTATACATACTCTCCTTCCCTCTCCATACACTATATAGATGGATATAGTTATAAAATATTTAAAGTGGGAAGTACTTTTAACTTAAGGTACTAGTTAAGGAAAACATTGGAAAATCATTGCAAATTACTTTCTTGAACTATAGGATGTGATCATATAGTTTGTCACATTTTTAAAGATCAATTATATATTGTCATCTTAATGAGGGAAAGTATTTTAATTAAAAATTGAGTCCCATGAACTTTTGGGGAGGGGTTACTTTTTCAGTCATAGCCAGTAAATTCTCTTAGGTTGCTTAGGTAATTTAATCCATTCTCGTATGTTTATTTTTTAGTGACCTTAAGTGTAACCCATCCTGTTTTGGTTTCTCATTTGGTAACTGAATAAAACCAGCTTTCCTTATTGTGCCATTTCTCAGTATCTTCTTGGCAGCACTGTTCTTACAGAACCAATCAATATCTTCTGGTGTCATTCAAGATATAATCCTTTAACAAGTTTTTGTCTTTTAATCTGGCAACTCTGTCCATGTCTAGTTGAGATAATTATTTTATACTGTATAAAGCATTCATGAGTCTTGAAGTATTTTCAGATAAGGGTGCTATTTTTTATAATGTTAAAATTAATTGGTTACATGGAGGGGAAAAACACCTTCCCTGTCTTTATGCTGAGGTGGGGAGATAATGAGCATAATCATTAATTAACATGGATCTCAGAAGGGAAAAACCGAAACTTGAAAGTGCTAGAGTTTTTGTGGGAGGGAGAAGATGTTCTTTGAGTGTGTTATTTAATTTTCCAGAGGCATTGTCATTCAAGATGTCTTCCATTTGGTTTTAAACCGACTGGCTCCTGAATTACTGATATCTGAGTGACTATGAAGTAGACATGTTTTAACTTTTTGGTTTTTCCCTTCTTCCCTGTTCCCATCTCAAGTGAGGCTTTTACACTTCATTGCTAGTGTGGCTTTAGAAATGGTTCTCAAGGGGTTTCCTGAGCAGAGTATCAGGCCTCTTGCACCAAGAGGCAGTGGTGTGTATATCCTGTTAATAGGGTCAACTGTCACTGAAAATGGGATTTGACCTCACTGCCAGAAATGTACTCCTTGGAAACTAACATAACCAACCATCCTAGAAAACTGGAAGTGCATTGTTTTGGCATGTTGCTTTGATGACCTTATCATCTTTCCTGTTATCCACGTTAAAGCATTTGATAGAGTATCTGTGTTTGTCCCAGTACCTTTGACATCTCTGAGTATAGCTAGAAGTACCTGCTGTTTGTGCTGCATGGAGTTACTGCCACCTGGATGATTTCTTGCTGAATCAGCTAATAGAGGAAGTCAGGAAGATATGCATTTGGTAATGTACTCTATCCAAGACTGTCTAGAGGCCAGTTTATATCCACTCTTGTGGCAAGGAAGGAATGCATAATAGATTCTCTTTGCCCTCTGACCAGAGTGCTATGAGTTCTTAAGAGTTTTTACCTCCCTCTCTCCTTACCACCAGATCATAATCATTTTTAATAAGGCATGGTCTTACTCCTTGGTGGTGTTCTCACGTTTGATTTTCTAGTCCTGTTGCCTAAATCATTTAGCAGGTAAGAAAAACATTGAAATGCTGATAGCGGTTTTTTTTTTTTTTCCTTTGTAAAAAGTTTTTTGGTTCATGTTCTATAAACCTGTGAACTCATTTTGTCCTTTAAATTCAGATAGAAATACTTTAGAACAAGTTATCTGCTTGTTTTCCCATTGTTTATGAAATTCTTAAGGATAACATTGCCTTGGGTGGGAAAAAAATCCTCATGTATTAGTAAATAAACTGCCTTCTATAGTAATCACAGGAAATAAATTCATCTAAACCACACTTGTTTTTAAAATAAAAAGTCTTAAGTCATAAGAGACAAAGTATGTGACCTCCTTGCTTTGGCCTTTACTCAGAGTAAGTCGGAATTATTAGCTTCCTAGGGCTCCTGTTAAACTTAATTGGGGTGTCTGTTTTTGTAGAGGTCTATATAGCTTCCTGCCCATCTGATAAATGCAACTATGAAAAGGTCATCATAGTGTCTGTGATCTGGATGGCAAAGTTTATAAATGTGATGCCTCATATGGTAAATAGGTTTCATTTTGCCAAGGTGTGAGTCCTGAGGTCACACCCAGTCTTTGATGAAACTAAGAACATTTTCACTGTTTCCCTCTTTTCTACTCACTAACATCCTTTATTGCTTTCATGTGTGATACGATATACTTTAATATCACAAATTGTTTATTTGGAGTTTATTTGGTATCTTTCATGTTGTTACCTTCTGTGGTAGTAAGGTTGGTATAGCATTGACAGTAATTAATCAGTGCCTAGTGGACCTGTAGTTAAAATTGCATGTGTAAGACAGGATACTGTGTTTGTGCTAAGCAGATGATGTGTGGAAGTTATTATGTAGGTAGACATAGTTTAAAAAGAATAAATTGATTTTATCGATTGGTAACAGGTAAAGAACATGGACTCTTCGTCTCTCCTCTACCCCCATCCCTTTTAAAAAATCAGGTGCTCTGTCTTTTTTGCTTTAAAACATAGTGGTATTCTGAACGGTATCTGCCTCATTCATCTGACCTTAAGTGCTTTGTTGTTTTTTTTTTCAGTTGTCCTTATTGGAGATTCTGGTGTTGGGAAGAGTAATCTCTTATCTCGATTTACTCGAAATGAATTTAATCTTGAAAGTAAGAGCACCATTGGAGTAGAGTTTGCAACAAGAAGCATCCAGGTTGATGGGAAGACCATAAAGGCACAGATATGGGACACGGCAGGGCAGGAGCGATACCGAGCTATAACATCAGCGTAAGTCTCGTAGTCTTTAATTTCTAAGAAATAGACTCCGTCAACTGAATTAGCTGATTTTTGGTATTGGAAAAAGTACTTTTTTCCCTTGTAAGAATTCCAGTATTAGAATTTTGAAATGTACTTATAAAATATGTTTTTAAAAATATATAATCTAGGGCGCCTGGGTGGCTCAGTGGCTTAAACCTTTGGCTCAGGTTGTGATCTCATGGTGCTGGGATCAAGTCCTGCATCGGGCTCTCTGCTCAGCAGGGAGCCTGCTTCCCTCCCCCCCCACCCCCTGCCTGCCTCTCTGCCTTGTGATCTCTGTCCAAATAAATAAAATTAAAAAAAAAAAAAAACCCACATATATGGGGCGCCTGAGTGGCTCAGTGGGTTAAAGCCTCTGCCTTCGGCTCAGGTCATGATCCCAGGATCCTGGGATGGAGCCCCACATCGGGCTCTCTGCTCAGCTGGGAGCCTGCTTCCTCCTTCTCTCTGCCTGCCTCTCTGCCTACTTGTGATCTCTCTCTATCAAATAAATAAATAAAATCTTAAAAAAATATATATATATATATATATATATATATATATATATATAAATAATCCATATATTTAGTTCTTTCTGGTGTTCTCTTTCATTGTATGGTTGTTTCCTAATAGTTAAATACCTCTTTCTGTTTTCAGATACTATCGTGGAGCTGTAGGTGCCTTATTGGTGTATGACATTGCTAAACATCTCACATATGAAAATGTAGAACGATGGCTGAAAGAACTGAGAGATCACGCTGATAGTAACATTGTTATCATGCTTGTGGGCAATAAGAGTGATTTGCGTCATCTCAGGGCAGTTCCTACAGATGAAGCAAGAGCGTTTGCAGGTTAGTGATACGAATTGCCTGGTATTACAGAGATTCTGTATTTTTTACTCTTAACATCTTGCAGTTTTGATACTTTTTAACTGACTGTAATCGCTTACAATAGTTTCAGAAAGGTAAACATGAAAGCTCAGCGAGGATTGTTGTTCTGAAAGTTTGTGATGACTTTCTCTTTTGCTTAACTTTGAATTGTAACACTGTAGTTTTTGCTGCCAAAAGTTAAATATAAATCCTACTTTCTTTCCTTTTGAAGGGGTAGATGACATCTATCAGTTTATTCTGTGCTTCCTGTCTATTTCTCTGTTATGTCTGTGTAAGGCTGCTCTGTGTGGGTCTGAAAGATACTGGCCCACGGAGTGTTAACAACCCACAGGGAATGTGGCTACTAGGAGTTAAAAACTTTTTGGCTTAGTAGAGGACCTGCCTACCTCTTCTGTTCTGGTAGGGGTAGCCTATCAGAAGGCAGGATTGTGTATTCTTGACTAGTTGAAAGTTGTGACGATGTGTTAGTGATTTGATGTGAATAGTTTTTTAAGTTTTCTAGGCAAGAAACTTCATTAAAAAAAAATAGAGTTTTAAGTGAATAACACCTACCTATCCATGTTTGTATAACTCTGTGGGTTGATGGGGGAGAAGGACGGTAATAGATGGAAATAACTGAGTATTTGATAAGCTTATTATATTTTGAGTAACGTCATTTATTGCTGTTCATTGATAGTATGTAGCTGTAATAAGTATTTCTTAATTAAGAAGCCAGTGAAAATTTCTCACTATTCTTTGATGCCCTTAACTGCTGAAGAAGTTGGGGAGGCCTTAATTTTTAGAAAGTTTATATTTTCCTTTTGAAGCCTTGAATATGTTACATCTCTTGTGTAAAATTTGACAAGACTGAAGTTTTTATCTCCCCACCCCTCCCTGCCAGAAAAGAATGGTTTGTCATTCATTGAGACTTCAGCCCTAGACTCTACAAATGTAGAAGCTGCTTTTCAGACAATTCTGACAGGTAAGACTTGAATTTTTAGATTATATTAGTGAAAATTTGATGTTTTAGGAATGTAATTTAAACAAATTAAGAAACAACTATATATCACACGGAGAGTGACTATCATTTGAGTGCTGCTGTAAAGAGCTGTTAAAGGACCAAATTAGTTAACCCTTGCACACTGAGCTTTAATGATCCTCATTTATCTGGTTTATATTGGGAAAAGTACTTTGAAAATACTCCTCACTTCTATTATTACTTCATCCAGGTATTCCATACTTTGTGGTAATGCTCAAAGGCACTTTCATAAGATAAATATTGAAATCCTGGCTATGGAAAGATATAAATGCCCTTTGAAATTCAGTAAAGAAAAGGCTTCCTTTGTTCTGATACATTGTAGTAGCAGCTAGAGAAAACCACATTTTTAAAAAAATTTAAGTGAAAAAAGTAAAATTCTCCTGTGATATGTTGTAGAAGCAGCACAGTGTCACCTGTGGAGAGAATCAGCAAGTGATTACAGATGGAAACGTTTAAATAAGTAGTGGGGAAAGAACAAAGTTCATGCTGTTTTAAAATGTAGTTGTGCAGATCAGGTCAACCTTGAATTACAAGAAGACAGTGTATTTGTGTTGACTAACTTTGACTTTATTAGAATGACCAATTTATCAGCAAGTTTAATCATAATCCTCTAGTAAGTAGTTTGGGTTTTTTAAAGTACTGTAAAATTATATATTATTTTTAAGAACTCTGTAAATAATGGAGTATAGGATTACTATATAGCATAGTCTAATATGGTGTTCTAACAAGTCCGTATGGAGAAATGGTTAAATTAGTTTCCAATTTTAATGTAACAAGATTTTAATGTATTCTTTGTATGCAGCACTTATATTAGAAGTGAAAGGATTTTAATTTTTAATTTTTTAAAACTTTTTTTTTTGGTGGAGAGAGTGAGCACAAGGTGGGAGGGCAGAGGGAGAGCAAGAGAGAGAGAGAGAGAGAATCTTAAACAGGCTCCACAAGAGTCAAACTCTTAACTGAGTACAAAGGTGCCCCAATTTTTTTAATCTTAATTTTTCTAAGCTTTTATTTAAATTCGTTAGTTAACATACAGGTAATATTAGTTTTAGGTGTAGAATTTAGTGATTCACAGATTATTTAAATAGGAAATAGGTAGAGAATAAAGCCTAGAATTTAAGAGCATGGACTTGGAGCGCTGGCTTAGATTTTAGTCCTGCCTCCTTCACTTTTCATTGGCTTTGTAATCTTAGCCAAATTACTTAACCTTTCTAGGCCTTAAATTCTTTATCTGTAAAATTTAAATATGTCTTGGGGAGGTTTTTTTTGTTTTGAGAGAAGGTGGCTTATATTTATAAATACCTTGTGATATGATTTGACTTGATTGTTATGTTGTGACTTAAAGGTTTTTGTCTCTATAACCCATCGAAAAGAATCACCTGTCATTTGAGACATCTACTCTAGACTCCAAAAATGAGTACATGAGTTCTTACATGTAAAACACTTAGCTATCCCTGGTACAGAGTGGACATTTGATTAATTAGTAGCTAAATAGTCATTAAAGAATGAAAAAAAAACTTCGTTAAACATAAAGTAGATACTGGTGATTCACATACAGTAGATATAATAAACAATAGTTTAATAGAACTCTTTTCTGTTACCAGAAAAATAGCGACTAACAACTGGTGCTAAGGTTGCATTAGTTTTTGGAACATAGTAGCTTTCCTTTAGAAACTCTGTGTCAGATTTCATTATAGACATTGCAAGCAAGATTTAAATATTGCTGTGTATCTGCAAATTCTACTTCCTATATATATATTTTTTAAAGATTTTATTTATTTATCAGACAGAGATCACAAATAGGCAGAGAGGCAGGTAGAGAGAGAGGGGGAAGCCGGGCTCCCCGCCAAGCAGAGAGCCTGATGTGAGGCTTGATCCCAGAACTCTGGGATCATGACCTGAGCTGAAGGCAGAGGCTTTAACCAACTGAGCCACCCAGGCGCCCCTCTACTTCTTATCTTAAAATCACTTGTGCAGATTCTTAGTGAATCAATATGTAGAGTACAAAATTTATACCTACAAATTGTAGTTGTTTTTTTTTTTTTTTTAAGATTTTATTTATTTATTTGACAGAGAGCACAAGTAGGCAGAGAGGCAGGCAGAGAGAGAGAGAGAGATGAGGATACAGGCTCCCCGCTGAGCAGAGAGCCCTATGCAGGGCTCAATCCCAGGACCCTGGGATCATGACCTGAGCTGAAGGCAGAGGCTTTAACCCACTGAGCCACTCAGGTGCCCCAAATTGTAGGTTTTTACTAGCATTTTGTTCCTACTCCTTGTGTAACTAGTCACTGAACCTCCCTCATCCTAGAGTCACAGTATCTTAAGTAGTGAGTGAGTTAAGTCATCTTGAGGGTCTGTGAGTCTCTCAAGGCTTCTGAAAACATCTGAAAAAACTTTTTAGTCAGTTCTTGTTGAGTTTTTTTTTTTTTTTTTTAAGATTTTATTTATTTATTTGACAGAGATCACAAGTAGGCAGAGAGGCAGAGAGAGGGGAAAGCAGGCTCTCTGCTAAGTAGAGAGCCTGATGCGGGGCTTGATCTTAGGACCCCTGGGATCATGACCTGAGCCGAAGGCAGAGGCATTAACCCACTGAGCCACCCTCGTGCCCCCTTGTTGAGATATTTTTATGTCCCATCAGTTCTCCTCTGTAATGTAGCCCATTCTGATCTCTGTTTCTAGACTGTTCTGATGCTATGTGAAGATGAGACTACCTGCAGTTAACTATTTTATGTACCAGTTTATAACATTGAACTTAATGATCACTCAAACATGAACTAACTAATCAATAAGTATGATATATACTTCACATTAAACTGTTTTGTCCTTAAAGATGAAGAACGTTTAGGAGTGCCTGGGTGGCTCTGCCTTCAGCTAATAAGCTCATGATCCCAAGGTCCTGAGATTGAGCCCCACATTGGGCTCCCTGCTTAATGGGGAGCCTGCTTCTTCATCTCTCTTTCTGCCATTCCCCCTGCTTGTGCTCTTTGGCTCTCTCTCTGTCAAATAAATAAAATCTTTAAAAAAAAAAAGATGAATATTTGGTTATTTTTCTTAAAATTCACTCTAGATTTAAGAAGACTAGCTTCAGTTACTACCGTTTTTCCTTTCTATATTCACTACTTTCTCAGCTTATTCTGCAAATCTCTGTGTTGTTCTGTGGGATCAGCTGCTATTGCATAGGGCAGTAGACCTCTGTTCTTTTGCATGTGCTAGGATGTTTGTTCTAAACTTTTCTTCTCTTTATACCAGTGGGAGTATTAATACTTAGAAAAAACAGGGAGGAATGCAGCATCTGGGTAGTACAGTTGGTTTAGCATCTGACTCTTGGTTTAGGCTTGTGTGGTGATTTAGGGATGATGGGATCTAACACCTCATCAGGCTCTATGATCAGTGCAGAGTCCGCTTGGATTTCTCTCTCCCTCTCCCTCTGCCCCCCCCCCCGCCAAAATAAATAAATCTTTAAAAAAAAAAAAGGGGGGGGGGTAAAAGAAATGGGGAGGACAAAAAACCAGAAAAGACAACAGTAATCTCATTAGGTTTAATTCTACCTTGAATGTTGACAGCGTTAATAGAGCAATTACATTGTGTTTGCTGTTGCTGGAGGAAAAAACAGGTTTTTAATTTTTTTTTTTTTAATTTTTTTTTTTTAAAGATTTTATTTATTCATTTGACAGAGAGAGATCACAAGTAGGCAGAGAGGCAGGCAGAGAGAGAGAGAGGAGGAAGCAGGCTCCCTGCTGAGCAGAGAGCCCGATGCGGGACTCGATCCCAGGACCCTGAGATCATGACCTGAGCCGAAGGCAGCGGCTTAACCCACTGAGCCACCCAGGCGCCCAGGTTTTTAATTTTTTAATGTAGAAAATTATGTGTGGAAAATTTATCTACATTATTACTCCAAAGTTAATTGTGTTGCTTGTTTAGAATAGACCTGTGGCATTTTTAACATCTGTGAATTTGCTGGTAACTCCATGACAATTTTGCTGATATTTTTAGAAGTAGTTAGCTAGTACTTGAGTTGAGCCTGCTAGACTGCCCAGACTTTTCATTGCTGTGCAGTTTTGTTTTCTTTCATCCTCAGGTTTGTTAAGGGATGTTTTTAACCCATACTGCCATACCCTTATTATTTTTTCTTTTAACTTAGAGTTTTGACAGTGATGCCGTGTACTGTTTTTTTTCTTGTACCATTTGAGAGTGGCAGACATGTTGCCTCTTGCACCTAAGTGCTTTTCAGTGCATATTTTTAAAAAACAAGGATGTTCTCTTTCATAACCATAGTGCAGTTATAAAAAATCAGAGTTAGATTGTAGTCCATATCAATGTTTAGCTACAGACCTTGTGCACATCTTTCCAGTTGTTTGAATTACATGCTTATTAGCAGAAGAAATTCTGAGATCAAATCACACATTACATTCAGCTCTCCTACCTTTTACATCTCCTGTGATCTGGAACAGATCCTTAGTCTTCAGTTTATTGACATCTTTTGAAGGGTACAGGTCGTTTATTTTATAGTGTCCTGCCATTTGGGTTTGTCTCATGTTTCCTCATGATTAAATTCAGATTATTGCAGTTTCAGCAAGAACACGACAAAAGTGATTTGAGTGTATCTCATTTGGAGGTCATGATACTGGTTTGTTGCATTTATTTACTGGTGATGTTAACTCTGATCACTTGGTTAAAGTGGTACCTGTAAGGTTTCTCCACATAATAAGCACAAGTCATTTTTTAGTTATGAAGGCTGAATTCTTTTTTTTTTTTTTTTTTTTTTTTTTTAGATTTTATTTATTTATTTGACAGAGAGAAATCACAAGTAGATGGAGAGGCAGGCAGAGAGAGAGAGGGAAGCAGGCTCCCTGCTGAGCAGAGAGCCCGATGCGGGACTTGATCCCAGGACCCTGAGATCATGACCTGAGCCGAAGGCAGCGGCTTAACCCACTGAGCCACCCAGGCGCCCTGAAGGCTGAATTCTTAATTTTATCATTAAAATAGTGAGAATCATTTAATTAGGTGTAGGATTTTTTTTTAACGATTTGCTTTATTTATTTGACAGAGGTCACAAGAGGCAGAGAGGCAGGCAGAGAGAGAGAGTTGGGGAAGGAGGCTCCCTGCTGAGCAGAGAGCCAATACTTGATCCCAGAACTCTGGGATCATGACCTGAGCTGAAGGCAGAGGCTTTAACCCACTGAGCCACCCAGGCACCCCCCCCCTTTTTTTCTTCCTTCCTTCCTTCCTTCCTTCCTTCCTTCCTTTCTTTCTTTCTTTTTTTTAAATGTAGGCGCTGTGCCTAGCATGGAGTTCAGTGTGGGGGTTGAATGCTTGACACTGACTGAGATCAAGACCTGGGCTGAAATCGGGAGTCTGACGCTTAACCAATTGAGCCATCCAGGCGCCCCTAGGTGTAGTATTTTTGTTTTTGGCATGTGGCAGTCTTTCAGATTTGTGTCGGTATATCAGTCAGAGCATTTTTTTGATGTTCCAGAAATTTAACGGTGAGCAATGGGTTTGAAGAAGGCCTAAGAAATTCTAACCTAGGCTGTAGTGGAATAACTCAGGCTTTTGTTATTTTCACAATTTTTGAGAGCCCAGGGATTTTTTAATTCCCCAATTTGGAACAGTTGCATTTAATTTCCTTAGAGTGTACTTTGTAACTTGCTTCATACCTTCATTAGAGTAGAAATAGGCATATGTCTTTTTAATTGAATTTTACCAGGTTCTATTTAAAACTATCTTCTATTAATATTTTAACTTACTACTTAGATTTATAAGAGATTCTAATATAGGAACGACACAGAAGAATTCCTTTTCTTTTTAACCTTGCCTAACCTTTGGAAATCTTGAAAAGGGGTTGTGTAGGAATTGTATCATATACATTTGGTTCTAAGGGAGAACATGCCCTTGAAAGAAGAAAATATTTGCATCTGGTTTAGTACTTTATTAGTCCTGTTTCTCTTCCTTCACTTAAATAACCTCTAATCAGATACCAGCTAGAAGCTACCTGCTTCCTGTTTTCTTAACAAAGGTGTTTTTTTCTTTTAAAAAGCCACAGGAGATGTTAAATAAATTACTTGAGTAGCTTCTTAGTGCCCATTCTACTTGAAGAAAAGTTTTCTTTTATGTTTTTTGACCAGTGCTTTCGTATTTTCCTTATTGCTTTGGTATTTTCATTAGCGGATCTCTTTTTAGTGACTGGGACAAATGTCACAGTAATCTATTTCTACAAAATAGTGTGCAGTACTTGCAGACCAGTTATACAATACTGCTCACATTTCTTGCTTTGTAATGGGATCTCTTTAATATTTAACTTTCTGTTCTCTGAGAACTCTGCCTTTTATTCTGTTACAGTATTTGCTTTTCATGTAAGAGCCTAAAAATATTTTTTGTTTTGGTTTCCCTAACTTGAATCTTCAGAACAACTTGTAAAGTTAAAATTGTAGAGGGTCACATTTAATCATTTGCACTTTTAAAGAGGAGCCATCCAGTTTGGGAATAGAGAGAACATTAAAGAATGAACAGTAGAGTTTTACATTAAGTTGTTAATTGTCTTTATTCTTTAGCCACTAGCCTGATTGAATGAGTGTCTTTTCCTTGACCCTTGACAAGTTCTCCCATTTCCATCTTTTTGCAATAAAAAGAATCTAAATGAAGACTACATATCCTTTTTTAAAAAAATTCAATCAGTAGGCTTTCTTTATTGTTTTTCCCTTGATACTTCTTCAGCTTTGAGAAGTAGTGTCAGTCTTCTCAAACATAAATTTTAGCCACCCCCCCAACCCCCAAAAAAGTAAGAAAAGGTACATTATTGCTGTCAGTGTTTTTGCTGGTTTACATATCAGTTGACTACAGCTTGCTGTTGTTCAATTTTAGGGAAATTAGTTCTTAATTTGGAGAAAATGTTTTTATTTAACACATTCATTTTTCTTTTTCGTAGTAGAAAGTTTCCAGCATTACCAAAAGGAGGACAGTATCCTGAACTCCCATGTAGCCACCAACAACCATCAGTTCATGACCAGTGTTTTGTTCCACCTATTCCTTTTTTTTTTTTTTTTTAAACAAATGGCAGATATTACATCATTTAATTGGTAAACATTTCATGATGTATAGCTTAACGATTACGGCATAAACCCATAACAACAAAACTATTCAAAAATTGGCAAGTAATTTCTTACTTATCCACACAGTATTAAAATTTTCTGTCTCAGTTTTTTTTTTTTTAACACTTTGAATTAGAATCCAATCCAAGTGATGTTACTACATTACAGTTGGTTGACATGCTCTTGGAGCATTTTGAAAATACAATTCTACTTCCTCTTTCTTAGCCTTTAACTTTCTATTTTTAAAATTTTCAAGTATTATAGAAATAATGTTGTACCCTTATAGAATCATCACTTTACCACATTTGATCTATTTCTATGTGTGTGTATACTTTTTTTCCCTTTTGCTCAGTCTTCAGAAAGTAAATTACAGACATTGTGTCACTTTTTACAAGTTAATATTGAAACATTTTATCGCCTAAGTACAAGGCATTCTGCATAATCACAATACCATATATCATATTTAAGAAATTTATGTGCATATGGTATTAACTAATGTGCAGTCCATATTCCTGTTTCTCCAAGTACACTACTAATTCTTTTATAGATTTGATTTTTACATTTTAAATGTCATTTCAGCCAAAGGTCACACATTGATGGAATTGTTTTATTTTTATTTTTATTTTTTTTTTAATTTTATTATTTTAATTTTTATTTTTTAAAGATTTTTTCTTTATTTATCTAACAGAGATCACAAGTAGGCAGAGAGGCAGGCAGAGAGAGAGGAGGAAGCAGGTTCCCTGCAGAGCAGAAAGCCCGATGTGGGGCTCGATCCCAGGACCCTGGGATCATGACCTGAGCCGAAGGCAGAGGCTTTAACCCACTGAGCCACCCAGGTGCCCCGATGGAATTGTTTTATATCTGGGGTATTATTAAATAGAGTAGCTATTTAGAGCTGGGCACAAGTTATTGAGTGCTTGAAATATGGCTTGTGGACTGAGGAATTGGATTTTAAATTTAAGTATGTGACTGCCATATTGGTCACTACAGTTGTAGAACATTTGCCTCCATCTTTTAAATGCATTTTTATAACAAAATTTTTGAAGACTCTTGGCCAGTTTTTCTGTAGATTGTCCCTCAATCTGGGACAATCTAATTGTTTTCTTAGGATAAATTAATTTTAAATAATTTTGGCAAGAATACAAAACATTGATGTCCTTCATAGGAATCCAGTGTCTTTCATAGTACATCATAATAGGAGGCACATCATATCAATTTGTCCCAGTTTTAGAATTCTCTTACCTTTTCAGGTGTTTTTTTGTTTGTTTGTTTGGTTTTTTTTTTTTTTTTGGGAGGAGGAGAACTAGGAGACCAAAGATAAACAAGATACAACCTCTGTTTGTAAGGAGTTTATAATTTAGTCCGAGGGAGATACTTTCAGTCAGTGAAATAAAGGACCAAATAAAATGAGTTAATAAAGATACGTGGCTTAGAGGAAGTTAATAACATTTATTGGACCAACTAGTTACTTACCACACCCCTACTATATGGCATATCCTGGAGAAAAAAAACTGAATAAGGTTGATAAAGTGCTTGTCTTTACAGAGTTTAATGTCTAGGGGAAAAGGTAGACAGTTTTTGTTTTATTTTGTTTTGTTTATAGTTAGTTTTGGTAAGTGTCATAAAATCTTAAGTTCCTGGTTAATAATTATTTCATTACAATTTAACTTTAGTAGTTCAGGAGGCATTGATAGACGTTATCTTTCCCTCCCTTTTTAAGAGTCCTTTGGGATTTTGGCGTATTTATGAAGTTATGCTCTTCCCTATACAGACACGAAATATACTAATGTATCTCATAGTGCAGAATTTATTTTTATTTTTCTGTTGTACAGTATCAGTGTATGCAGGGGATTTTGATAAGGGTCAGACTAAAAATACTCTCATGGTTTAATTTTTATTTTTCTCCTAGCTTAATTTAGATCTAATCCCATAAACTGTAATGTCTTTGAACCAATCTATTTAAGTGATTGGTGAACCTTTCCTTCTGAAATGGAAAACCTTTTTTTCTCTTCTTACTGTTACTCTAATCAATGGCTGTTTGAAAATAAAACTTTAAATTTATACATTCTTTGTCCAAGTTTATTTGCAGTCATTTTCTGCAAATCTGTTTTCTACTTCTGTGTACTTCTGTAGCTGCTACTAATCAGTCTATTCATAGTGAGTATTGCTGTTTTTTTTTTTCCAGAGATCTACCGCATTGTTTCCCAGAAGCAAATGTCAGACAGACGTGAAAATGACATGTCTCCAAGCAACAATGTGGTTCCTATTCATGTTCCACCAACCACTGAAAACAAGCCAAAGGTGCAGTGCTGTCAGAACATATAAGGCGTTTCTCTTCTCCCCTAGAAGGCTGTGTATAGTCCATTTCCCAGGTCTGAGATTTAAATATATTTGTAATTCTTGTGGTCACTTTGTGTTTTATTACTTCTCATACTTATGGATTTTCTCATGTCTTAAGTCTTTTGATTTTAGCTTTATAAAATCATCCACTTGTCCCGAACGACTGCAGCTTTTTTTCATGCTTTGGCTTCACTAGCCTTAGTTTAATAAACTGAATGTTTGGATTCCTCAGTTATTGTTTACTTTTCATCATGGAAGCCTGTCACTCTAGGACATATTAGAACTTGATCACTTGAAGCTCAGACCTATTGGTCTTGATCAAACTAAGAAGACTTTAGAAGAAATAAGCTATCAGTTTGCCACAGAGCAGCTTATAATTCATACACTCTTCTCTCAATGTAGTGTATATTTCCACAAATCTAAGAATTTCCCTATAAACAGCAGGATTTTGAGAGCTTGAAAATTTTCCATTATTCTGGAAATCAATTTCTAAAATGCCTTAATAGGATTAAGTAGTTTAGTAAATTTTGTTTTTTAATTTTTGTAAGCATCAAAGTTGATTAGAGAGGGGGACACTTTTTCTGGACAAGAATTATCTTAATAAACAAAAGACTGTTTTATGGTTTCAGTAGCAGTGTGGTTATGGAGCCATATGTTAAACGATGCTGCCTGGCAGGCTGGGAACTTGAGAGACTGGTGGAATTCCATCTGAGATGCCTCTGTTGAAATGATCAGGCAGCCCGATTCATTGAACTCATCTAATTTCCTGGCAGTAGATTATGTGGCATTTTATTGCTCAGGCAATAACTGATTTAATGCTGTTAGTATCAAATTGTGAAGTGTTAATTTTGTCTTAAAACCTTCCAGTAAATGAAATGCAACCTAGTTTTATCACCATATCTATCAGCAGGCATGGATGATTATTTTAACAATGCTAATTTTTGAGTTTTGCAATATATTAAGGAATACAGTCCAGTTAAATATCTGGTGTCAGTATGTCTGAAGAATATAGTGAGAGGTTACTTTCTGCTCAAGTGGTACCACTTAACGGCATGTATTCTTTTAGTATGTAGTACCTTGAGTTTAAATAGAATGCATTTAGGCATTATACAAACCTGAACTACTTTTTCCCCATTACATTATTAAAATCGGTGGAGCAACTAGTTTCCCATTTAGAAATGTGCACTACTAATACTGAATTTTACTTTCTTGTGGATAATATTAAGCACTTACTCTGCAGTGTTCTGAAAGTTGTGTCAACTGAATTGATACTATTCAGGATGGTGGAATATCCCCCAAGTACAAAAATATGTGTGTGTGGGCTTGCATAGATTACTATGTTTCATAGTTAATCTATCTTTTGCGGTGCTCATGACGTGTGGGGCACACGGAAGGCATTGCTGTGGTCAGTCTTTTTGGTTTTCTTCTGTAGCCACTTATTATTTTAGAGTATTAGTTGGTTATGAAGATACTATTATCTATTTGTAAATCGCTACTTTGTATTTTATGCATGCTCTGTAACTTGATTTATTTTTGTTTTAATTTTATTTTTTAGTTATTGATTTGGAATATATTCACATTCTAATAAACAGTTATAGGGGGACTATTCTTTATGTTGTCAGATTACATTTTTCCTCTGAGTGCTTTGGATGCAGCCATGGAATATGTGATTCTGATGCGGAAGAGCATAGGTCCTTGCATTACAGAGTAAACACTAAATTGGAGGCATCATTGTGTGAATTTAGAGTTGATTTTAGACATATGGTTCAATTATGCTTTTCTTGGAGAAAGTATCACCAAAAACATTAAGGAAGTAATCGTTGTACCTTCATATATAACAGTGTCACCAGAAAGAGGGATTTACTCAAAATTGGTAGTAAATCTTTCACAAAATTTAGGATGAAGGAAACTCTAGGTTGTGAATTGAAAATCAGTAACTTTGAATTTTCATCAAGTATAGACTTAATGTTGCCGTGGGCATGGTTGGATTTTGGGAGAATTCCAAGAACCGTTTAAATAGTAGTAGAAAATGTCTTTGATTGCATCTTAACCGTGTCTTCATTCTGAAAAGGATCTCAGGAGACCAACTGTCTCAAATAAGAACCATTAAGATTTAAAATATTATGACAGCTTAGGGCTCAAGGCAATTCAGAAGTATTTTGCTGCTTGACCCTGGTTTTCAGTTATTTTAACTTTGAAACTTTTTTAACCTGTTCTGAAAAGCCAGTTAACCATCTTGACTTCATTTAACTTGTATGTCATGGTCTCAACTGCTATCTATGATTTTTCTTTACTAGTAGTTACCACTCTGTAGGGGTAAGTTATTGTTAGCCATTGCATTGTGAATGCTAAATTGTAATTCTAAGAAGGGGTGTTAGCTGGTGACTTAGGCCAGCGGTCTTTTAAGTTCTGAAAGGTTCTGCAGAAGAGTTAGACGTCTTGAGTTTAGATTGCCCATCAGAGCTTGTCTTCTTTATTTCATCAGTAGGAAAATGAACATTTTAATTTTGTCTTCAGTGACTTGGATTTACAAAATAACAAATGCTCTCAGTGGTTTGAATGTTGTCATGGTTTTTTCTATCTACCTTAAAGAGAAAAAACTGTGTAGACACTTTCGGCCAGTACCAGAAGCAGAATAATTCAAAGCTTGGGTTGATATTAAGAACTTATTCCAGCCTGTTAGGTTTCAGTTTATGGAGTTTGTTTGTTTTTGTTTTTGTTTTTTTAAACACAGGAAGTAAATAGAAATTGATTATTTGATATCTTACAAACATTTTAAGCCTGAAAAAATTTCAAAACAAAATACGAATTTTGTATAAGGACTGTGCATGGCATGCATTCCCTGGGGGGTGGGGGGAGAACCATGAAAGGACCCGCTTCTATCACATGCTTTAGTGGGATAGCATAATAGGCTAGTGCTAAAAAGAGGAAGGCTGATTTTTGTTCTTGGTGGGTTGGTGCTGGGTACCACACCCTTGCTGGGATTTGACAGGCCACTTTTTCCATTCACGTAAAGGATAGGCCAAATAAACTAAAGTTGTCATTTGAACGTTTTAAAGGATGGTTGTATTCCCCAGACTACAGGAGGCCGAAGGTAACAATAGAATTATACAAAATGTCATTACAGCTTCTGTAAAGGAGATCATAGCTTCTGTAAAGGAGATCATAGGCTGAGAAATGGTTTTAATTGAAGCATCCATTTCGTTGAAAATTGAGTTGGAGGATAGAGAAAGAGTATCTCAAAGGACATCTGATACTAGGTATACATTAAAAAGTGTGCTAAACTCTTTGAGTTTAAGACTGAAAGTAGCAGGTATAATAGAGCACTGAACTGGGTGACAAAGACCTGGATTCTAGTCACAGATCTTTTAGTCTTTTCTCTCTGAGCCTCACCTTCTTCCAGTTAGTGAGGGGAATGGGTTAGATTATTTCTGGGGTTCATCCCAGCTCCAGTTCAGTATTTCTGTGAATGAACTCTACAGGTACTAAAGCTAAATTGTTACAAATTTGAAGTCAAGTTTAATAGTAAAAGTAAAAAGCACTTCTTCGCAAAATGTTTTTGGTCTTAAAATAACTTGATTAAAATGTTATCATTATTTCCATGTTAACTGTATTCCATAAGATGAAAGCTTTCAGAACATTTGCAAAATGACTGTCATTTTCAAAAATATGCATCGAAGTATCATGTGCTAAGGGGGGAGGAGCACTTGGGCTGCTTTGTCAACTGTAAATTGAGAACTGCTTGTTTTGGCTTCTGTTAAAATTCTGCTGGCTTTTAATAATATACTTTGAAAATATATTCATGTCTGGGTGAGAGAACTTTTAAAATATTTGTGTTTAATTTTTTTTTTTACTATTACCTCTTATAGAAATCTGTAAGAAGGTAGAACAGTCCATAGAGCTAGCTGTCCAGGAGAACCTATGACTAAGTCCAAGTGTATAGGTTTTTGTGGCAAAATACACAAGATACAAATGGCATTATTTGGTTGTTAGTTTAGTAGTCTAACCATTTGAATTCAGTTAATATTATTGATAGGTCCCAGCATAGATGTCCTGTAATATTTGCTGTTAGCTACTCTGTTACCAGTACCAGGATGATCGTGAAAATTAGTAGCCGATAGGATTCCTTTTCTTTGAGTCAGTGAACTAAACTTGCCTGTTAATGCCAGTGAGTAAGAGTATTGCTTTTAGATTCATTTCCCTCGACTGCTTCCAGTCTCAGGATACCTCTCTCTTGGGAAGCGGTACAGATCCTTGTCTTTAAGAAGTTACTGACCCTTGTACTAGTCTCTATACCAAAGCATTTCTTCATAAACCCCTAAGAATATTATAGGTCATGCCTGAAATGGAAGAATGCAGAAAGTCCCAGGAAGCAATACTATTTCTGCAGACTACCTTGGATATGAAACCAATAATGCAGGCTCTACTAGGATCATCAGTTACTGGTTTTATTTTACATTTATGTGGATGCCTAAATACAAGATCTTTAAGATGGCAGTCCTTATACATTCTCCTCTCCAAGGTTCTGGAGGGCCATCTGCTGGACTAGACAATCAATGGCTTAGGAGGTAGAAGCTGGAATTGACGAGGGAATCTGACAGTGTGTCACTGGAGACTAGAGCTTTCCCTTTCTGTGGGTTTGGATTGTACCATTGCTCTTGAGTCTTCCTAGCTCTGCAAGTCAGGGAAGAAAATGTATAATCAGTATCCTGCTAATAACTAGGACCCTCCATTTATCTCTGCCCTTTTGTAATTGCTAAATTGTAAGATTCATAAGCATGGGAATGTGCTTTGTTCGTATTTATATTCTAATATTTATTCCCCCTGCTATTCCATGTCAGAACAATAAAGAAGGAACATCTAAAAGAGTGAGGGGGTTAATCCTAGAATTCATCCTAGTTTAGCTTGGGGAGCTATAGTCTGAGGATTACCATTCAGACTAAAAAATATTTTAATTAAAAGTTACATAAAATTATGGGTATGTAAATGTTATAAAACAATTTTACAGAAGTACAAATGGCAGTATAATGAATCCATGTGTATCCATCCATCCCTTCTGAGAAAGATTCTCCCGTGTTGTCGTATACTGATTAAATGAGCCTCTTCTACCATCTTCCGGTTAGATGAATGGCTCATAGAATGTGTCATTCTTGAATCTTCTGTGTTGAGTATCCAACCTGTAGCCTTAGGTTATCATATATGGTATTGGGTAATATTCTGAACCTCACAAGTCATAATCTAATACCACTATTCTCAGTAAATTTTTTTAGCCTTTAGCCTTATAACTCTTGATCATGCTTTGTCTTTCACTGAGATATCAAGCTCCAGCCCTTGAGAATTGTCTTAGATAATTTCTGAATGAGTCTTATTAGTCTCTAACAAAAATGTGTTATTCCTGGTTAAACATTGGGAATAATTTCTGAGTGTCATGTAAGCCTTGTGAACTGACAAGTTGAAAGGCTTAGGTTGACTTAAATAGGATTATGTACAAATTTTGCAGGTATGAAGAAAAATTTTTAAACTTAATTTGAAAGCATCCAGTGAGCTATTTTTTTTAGCATCCGTGTTTTACTACAAAATTAATCCTGCTGTTTCTTTACCAGTGAGGTCACAAGGTTATGTTTTAAAAGGTCCTAAAACATGCACCCACAGTAATATACTGGATGATAGCTTCTACTAGTGGAAAGCTATTCATTGTATGTATGCAAATTAGATAGGCCTTACACTTGCTTTTATTCCATCCCATAGAAGTACCTTTGTGCCTCTGGAGCTGAGCACAGGCTATAATAGTTGCCTTTGAGTTTAAATCTTTGTGAAAGCAGAGAAATTCTCTATCTGAGCATTTGATGTGTATGAGATTTTTCAATAATTTTTAGACAAGAATGTGTTGTTCCCATTCATTACTTTAAAGCAAGAGACTCTTGTTATAAATATGGTAGAACTTGTTCACTTTATTGTCAAGCATCTATTGGGATAATTTTCACTTCTCTGGCTGCCTAAAGTGACTACACAAAATGTAGTTTAGTTCTACCTTTTAAACCTAAGTTGTAGATTATAGACATCTTTTCAATGTGCAACACAACAGTAGGCATTCTTGTTAAATTAGTTTGAGAAATTCCTTTTATTTTGTACAAGGTATGGTCCCTTTGCACAGTGAACAAATATATTACAAATCTGGGTTTTTAAAAAAAGTATTGCCATTTCATAGTATCACTTATGCTATTGTACAATAATAGTGTTTTCTTTATTCATTTGAATTGAATGCACATCACTGAGTGAAAACTGGTTTCTGTAAAATAAACAGATCTTTCCAAGTTGCCAATATAATACACAGTGCACATATTTAGGTTGACCATAACCCATGTGTGATAGTGCTAGACAGAAGTTCCTAACAGTTGCTCTGTAAGATTGAAATGTCTTTTACCAGTAACTCTTAGATATGTGAAGGCAACTGTTGTCACCATAGATGAATCACACCCTCTGCCTTTCCCTTCTCCTCTGTATTGCCTAATTTGAGTTGTATTACATTTCTTTAACGGTCATAGAATGCCAGAGCCAGAGGATTATTAGAGCTCTGTACCTCTCTTTCCTTCCCCCCCCCTTAATACATGAGAAAGAAAGGAGCCCAGAGAGGGCAAGTAACACTCAATTCTCTTGACCCTGTGCGTTAGCAGCTCCACCATGCTCCCTCTTGCTGAATCTTGCTCATAAGATAGTCAGCAAACAAGAGGTGACACTTGAAACTTGCATGATGCTGCTTATTTGCAGTGTGCCAGGCAGCAGTACTGTGCATGCGGGGTAGGGGACGAAGGCAAAGCCTGGGATTGAGATGAAGTTTGTCCTGGCTGGTCTGACTTCGCCATGCTTCTTGCTCCTTGCTTTACAAAGATAATTGAGCACTTGCTGCTCTGAAATACTGAGGTAAGTCTCTTATCTCTATTCCTTTCTACATATGTATGAGAAATATTTACTTGGGTCTACAAAGGAATTTTCTAATATTTATATTTCATAAGGCTTTTGTGGAAAGGAAGTTTGCTGTTGCTGATCACTTGCTCCCATGCACGCATGCAGCATTCATGTAAGTATTCTATGTTTTCCCCTAACAGTGAAATTTGCTTAAGCCGTTAGTGAAGTGAGGGAGGGGGATTTACTCATGTATTGATTTTCTTGCCTTTCTGGTCATTGCCCCAGCTAATGGGTTCCATGGCAGACTTCTGGGTTGTATCAAGGGCTTCAGGATTCCCACACTTTGCTGTAGTTGCTCTTCCAGCTTCTCAGTCATTTAGTTCCACTTCTGTTTACCTTTTTGGAAGTATTTTTTTACTGGCTGGCTGTTATCAGAGGACGGAGTGGTATAGGGGTGACCATTAGTTTCCTCGCTTTGCCCTTCTGGTCTTTAATTCTTGTGAGAAGGTTCTCTCTTTTAGGGCTTGGGAGTTGGCTCCAGTTTGACTCAAACTGAGCCCCAGTTTACCTGTTTAGTAGTGGAAGGTATGGACATGTCTAAGTACTGGGATCTGGAGAATTAGCTCATTGTAATACGTTTTTGGCCATCTCAGTAGGTGGTGGTTTTAAGGTAGAAGTACTTCATATCCTTATTTGCTGTTTTCTGTAAAGTTTTACATCAGGTTACAGCAACTGACTACAGTCCATCTGTTCATTTAGTTCCATCAAAAAGCATCATGTACTTTTAAGCAGCTTATTAAACTTGCTATATCCACTTTTATCTAATTTCTTCTACACTTTTAGGTTCTATACTACATCAGGCTCAAGATTTATGAAGAAATGCTTGAAAACAAGTACTCTCCTGAGTCAAGGAATGCCAGCCAAATAAATTTGGGAGGCCAAATAGCTGTTTTTAGGGATACTTCATCCTTACCAGTCTGTGACTGCTTGCTTAAAGGCATCATCTCAAGAGTTCTGTTTCACATGGCATGACTCAGGTGTTGGATGGATTGAAGAGCTATGACCAGGCTAGGCATGACTTGGCAATGTTCTTGAACCTTGAATCAGTAAGATTTGGTAAAGCTGGCCTAGAAATCATTGTAGACTGAAAGAGGCTGCTGTACTTTGGAAACTTCTCCTCCTACTACCATGAAGGGCAGAAGAAGGAAAGTTAGTTTGCATTTTCTAAAGTCTTATTTTAAAAAATTGAAATTGTCAGTATTAGACTATATACCATAATCTTGACTTGCAATTTTACAGATCGGACATAGATGTACAGGTACTTTAGGATTGATAACAGCACGCTTTTTATGTCTGTGTGCTATTTACCTTAGGTAATAAAACAGATGTTGATGGTAACAGCAATCAAAAGCACATACACATTTCAGGAGCTTTAAAGTAATTCTTATCCCTCCCCAGTTCCCCTTTTCCTCCAGGAAGATTCGTGAAACCTATGCTTATATGCTTCCTAATAGGCGACATGTTTCAGAGGATTAAGTATATCAATATCTATATTTAGCTGATGTTGATGAGTAGCTGGGTCTTAAGTGTTTTAAAAGATCATGTAATCCTGGGCATTTGGGGTTAGGTGTGGGTGAGTGATAGGATTTGCCCTTGTGAACAGACCATTTGAACAGTTACCCAGTCCCACTTGGAAGCTCTTCTTTAGTTCCAGATGGAAATAATAACTAACACGCAGGTGGAGTCAGTCTGTATCAAGGGACTGTCTTCTTTCAGAGTCAGAATGTTCAGCAGAGCACATTGCAAGAGAGAGACTTCTCTCTCTCAAGACTGCTTGTCCTGGGAGGGCCCATTGGCAGGGCTTTGTCTGACTGGGAGGAGGTCATAGTGACCAGGAATATGGCTGTTCCTAGGTAGGTCGTATGGATTCTGGATATAGCTGGAGTTAGGACCGCGGCCTTCTTGGACCACACTGATAGTGGGCTCTAAGGAATATAGTGAAAAATGAGTTCAGAGAACAGATTAGCTTTGGTGGCCTGTTGAGGGGAACAGAGTTCTATTTAACTGGATAGGGAGAGAAGCCAGGGATTTATAGATGTGTGGTAAATACTTGAGGGTTAGGATTGAGGCTTGCTCACGAAATGGAAAACTTAAGTGAGTGTACTATCAGAATTCCAAGCCCTGGTCAAAACCAAGAGGTTTGGAATATCCTAGAGGTAGGGGTCTTCCCAATAAGCCCAGGGACATAGGTAAAACTGGGAGAAGGTAGAAGAGGGTGATTTAGAAGCTTGCAAATGTCTGTTCTGATTTTCTTTTTAAACTGGAATTTGTATCAGCAATCATCTGAAGTGTGTGTGCCCACTGATTTCCCCACCCCCAGCATTTCTGCTTTATAGTAGCCCTAGTATTTCTTTTTAAAGCAGAGTTGACATGGGAATTTGATGTCTTGCATGAGAGAGAAGGGTGATCCTGGGCAAGACCATTCACCTTGGATTCCTTAAAAGGCAACAAAAGAAGGGTGTGTTTTCAAGACAGGGTGAATGGAGAGGGCTTATTTTTACTTCATATGCTGCACTATTTCCCTGATTTCACTAAGTTACTTATTTGAGACACCTACCAACTTCATATATATTTTTATTAGATGTCGACAAGGATGGCATATCTGTGTACGGAGACCCCCTGTGCATAGGCGACTTCATTTCTACATAGCTGCTTTCTGGAAGCTTGCAGGTGAGGATGGGTGGGTCCTTAATTGTGGCGTATGGGTTTTCACTGCTATTCAAGGAACAAGTGCTAGAACTGCACACGGATTCTTTCATGTAATCTGTAAGGCAAGAGAGATTTCTTAGGACATACAAGGACACAGACTTAATTTCAGTACCAGAAACAGATTGCAGTTGATGTGCCTTCAGGATCCTGGATCTGTAAAAGCCTATGATAATCCAAGATTTCCTTCTTTAAATGTGTTGAAGAGTGCTTTTCTAGGTAGGCAGTGTTCTTTTCATAAAGAAACTTTTGTTTTTGGAGGGATAGAGACATTTTTATTCATAGTATTCAGGTACAGAACCAGAAGGGGATTAATTCAAGATACTCATAATGTGCTTTCACATCTATTATTTAATTTTTTACAAAATCCTACAAAGATAGTAGATACTTTGCATTTTATAGGATGAAGGCCCAGAGAGATAAAAGTGACTTGGCTAATGTCCTGTAAGCTCATAAGTGGCAGGCCAAGGCTTGACTGCATGCCTTGGACTCCTTGGCCTGTGTTGGTTCTGTGATACCATTCTTCCTCTGAATTCTTTTTGATAAGTAAGAAACTTAGATTCAGAAGAAATAGGTGTGTGATTTGGCACAGGTGCCAGCAGTTTGGCAACCTTTAGTAAGCAGCAAACTCCGCAGCATCCCTGCTCGTGAGAAGCTTGTGATCAGAGCTGGGGGAGGCAGAAGTGTAATAGAGGTGTAAAAAGCACCTGGGTGTCAGGCTAGCCTTTGGAAAGTTCCTGTTGTCTAGTAAGCCTTCCATTGCATCTTCTGGGGTCACTTGTTCCAGTACTTATGAATGCTAATGGAAACCAATTTTAGCAGTATCTTCTTCTGATACTAGAACTCCTGTTTCCTCTCTTGCTGCCTCTCAGGTACTTTTTCCCCAACATTTCAGGCTGTGTTTGGGTACAAAAGGATGCAGACTAGTTTCCAAATATGAGGCTAACCGTAGCTCACTGGAGGAAGGAAGTGATGGGGAGTCCCAGAAGGGAAGGGGAGCCCCTCCTTCAACCTCTATGCCATTTTCCCCTTTTGGGAAGATCACTGCCTTTTGTAGCTCACTTCCAGTGAGCCAAGACTTGCCTGGAAAAAGCACTAGATTCTTTGTAATCTGGCCAACTCTGGCCCTCATTGTTCTGTGACGATCTGCCAGCCAAGGGGTTTAGAAATAAGCATGGAATTGTAGGGGCTCGACAGTAATGAGTGGTCTTCAGAGGTCTAAATTTTGCTAAGTGGTAGCAGATGGTGAAATTTCTGTATTTCTCAGCTCTGAATTTCTGTTAAGTGGTAGCAGATGGTGAAATTCTTGGACAGTCTTCCACTAGAACCATCACATGCTCTGCCTTCAACTTATGAGATTGATGAAAATGTAAAAAATAATAATAATAAAGGGATCATTGTAACTCAAGGGGTGACTAGGTCCTGGGACATCAGAACATTCCATGTGGCTGACAGTTGAGTTGTGTGTCACCACTAGCAGTGTTCTCGCCTACAACATGTGACTGGTTGGGAGGGGATTTACTTTACTGAGTATGGGGTTATGGATGTTTCAGCAGGTAACATTTCCTCAGTCTTGTACAAAAGTACATTTTCCCATTAGTTCAGTCAGGTATTCCTAATACCTGCAATGTAGCTAAAGCCATAATTAATTCTCTCCTTCCCTTTTACTCCTTATGAGGAAACCATGGCTTATCGTGGAAGTGACCTCCCCAGGTCACACTGCTTGTCAGTAGCAGAGTGAGCTCCACAACCAGGCTCAGCATTTTCCTTCTCATCCTGGCCCACGGGTAGATGTTGACCTTGGTCGCATCTCAGATTGTGGCCTCTTTCTAGCATAGAGCCCTAGAGAGGAGTAGGAGAAAACATTCTTGCTGGACAGTGAGCAGGCCCAGGTGCTGGTGAGGCTCGTATGAGGAAACTGGGTTATGGGTGGTCCTAGGCCACAGTTTGCCCAGAGCCACATGAAGTTGCTTCTAGTGAGTACTTTGTTTCTTAGTACAGGGGCTGGGGATATATCCAGGAAGCCTAGCATGGGTCCCACTTTGGGTTCTCTGAACTTGGTAGCCAAAGAGTAAGGCAGTATGACCCAGAGCTGCTGGTTTGGAAGCTGAGGACTAGAACTGCTTATAGAAGGGCTATCTTCTCCTGAGTGAAAAGTCTTCTTTATACCTTCCTCTCCTCCCCACCCTGGCACATCCTTTTACTTTGATTGGTGGCTACCTTAGTTGCATGTTTTCTGAAAGCTGAGGAATAGTGACAGAAAATGTGGCCCTTATTCTAGTATATTGACTCCAGTTAGGTCATTTGAAACTTGTTACATCTATGAAGAGGGCTGGGCAGAAAGGGCTATGATTACTACTTTAGTCATGAGGATGCTGAAGCTCATAAAGTGTACCTAATGTTAGTAAGTAATTAAGTTAGGGCTCAACCCATCTTCTCCTATATCCAATCATAGTGTTTTCCCCTTACATATTACTACCCGTCCTCCCGTTCTAGATTTCTAAATGCAAATTACACCTATAACAGCCTCCCCTTACCCTCAGCAAGGAATACCTTCTATCAGTGGGGCCAAGCCCTGCTGACAAAGGCCAGGCTCTAAGCTTTTTGTGGATAATCCCATGATTGATTGAGTTAGGGCAGTGGGGAGTCTTGAAGCTATGGCTCAAAGAGCAGATCCTCCGTCAGCTAGTCATGCCCCTCTTCTTATTTCCACCAGAAAAGGCTGCCTTCAAGTTTGGGGGTATATAGCAGTCTCCCCATCCCCACCAATCCGCAGGGATACTTTCCAAGATCCTTAGTGGATTCCTGAAACCACAGATAGTACTGAATCCTCTATATATTGTTTTTTCCTATGCGTACATACCTATGCTAAAGTTTAATTTGTAAGTTAAGCACAGTTAGATTAAACACAGTACTAATAGAACAATTATAATGTGATAGGTTATATGAATGGGGTCTCCCAAAATACTTTATTGTACTGTATACTCACCCTTCTTGTGATGATGTGAGATGGTAAGGTGAGGTGAACGGCCTAGGTAGGCATTGTAACGGGCCACTATTGACCTTGATCATGTGACTATGGGCTAACTGAAACTGAGGAAAGAGAAACTACAGATAAGGGGGACAACTGCAAATAGTTTGCTGTGCAATAGGGGATGCCCTAAGTGAATAAAAGAGAAGTTGGGTTTGGGGGAGGGGATTTGTTTCTCCTGAAGCTGTACCTTCCATAAAGGGACAAGAGGGAAAGAAAGGATGGAGAATTCTGTGTTGTGATTTGAGGTGGTCAGAAGAGGGTGTTGGATTATGGAATAATCTGGATTCTATTTGTGGGAACTGGAGGGAGGAAAGGGCAGAGCTAGGTGGAAAACTTACACTTTAGAAAGCTATTCGCCTCTTCAGCTGAGTCATCTACCTGCCTGCCCTCAGGGAGGGTGGGGTAGGGGAAGAGCAACCAGCCCCTCTGAGATACTTCCTCGTCTTTTTATAGCCCCGCCCCCCCAACCAGTCCCTGCCCTTGGGGCATTTTGCAAGGACAGGGGAAGCGTCCACCAAAGCTACTTAAGCTTTGGGGAGTCACTCCTCCAAGGCCTGTAATTAGCATCAGGACTGAAGGTTTAGCTTTGTAATGCCTTGCTGTTTGTTCTCACCTTATTCCCACCTCTCCCAAATCACACACAGTCTTCTTACCCTCAGATGCTGAAGGGGCTTTGGAATGAGCCTAAAAACATTCATTTTATAAAGGAAGCAGCAAATCCAGAGAGGGGAAATGATTTTCCAAGGCCACCTAGTGAGTGGGACTGGAACTTTCAGGTTCACCCAAACATCTAGGTAAAGTCAGTATTTCACACTTGGGGAAAACCCCGGCACTGAACATGTTTCTTCTCAGCCTATGACTATTATTAGAAAGCCACAATGCCTTTTCTCTTCCTGGGCCCTAGGTTAGCATTCTTCACTTCATTGAGAGACAAGGATATGGTGAGAAGAAAAGGGAGATTTCAGAGTCAGAAGGAGAACTACACTGGCTAAAAATAGTTTTCAGGATGTCACTGGACTCCTCACTATCTGGGAACCCAAAGTTATTGCAAGGAGACCCGTGGAGGCTGGATTAACAAGGAGCATACAGGTGGCTTCCCTGTGGCAGCACCAGTGGGATTCAGGATTTCAGGATCATAAAGGTGAAGGAGAGTGCCAGGGAGGATTTCTTCTGTAGCACTTTAAAATGCCTGACAGGGAATTAAACATTAAGGCAGTTTGTTACAGTATCATTGTGTTGAGGGGGGAAGGGGAGATGGACAGATGTTTAGAGGTAAAATGGGGTTAGCGCAGCAAGTAGTGCATGGTGGTGTTCAACTTTGGGATGACAGCGGAGGGCTGAAGAAAAGTAACAAGGGCAAGAAGGAGCACTGGCTGAATTAGGACATGGAGGGGGCCGTAGAAATGGTGCTAGTACAACAAACCTCATCGTTCTAATGGAGGTAGAAAAATCAAACCCAGGAAATAACAGTGTGACCCAGTCAGTGCCACACACAGTAAGAACTAGGACTCGAATCCAAAACTTCCAGGCCAGGGTCTTGCCCGTTGAGTTTAGAGAGCACTCAGACTCTTCACTCTTAATGGGTCTCATTTGGTTTAGCCCAATAGTTTTAGGAAGTAATTTCGTTCCTGGTCCAGACTAGTTTATTAAATGTTTGTTTATCAGCCAGTTAGTGGGATTTATTCCATGTCTTTGATAAGTATTTCTGTAAAGTTCCAAACTGTGACATTTCATTTTCCTCTTCTTGAATTCTCTTGTTCTGGTGTGTTGGTTCCCAGCCTCTGTTGGCATATGTACCTAGGCAGCCTGCTTATCTCTCTAATTTAAGGAGTGATTATAGTCAGTGGTGAAACAAAATCTGGCCTTCCCTGCACTTACGGGCTCAGATACATGATCCCACAAAACAGGAATGAATGACGCTGAGGCAGAGACACTGCCCTCCTTAGCTTTGTTACACATTTACGGTTTCGAGTCTGAAAGCAGTCACCCTAATCGCAATGCACGGGACAACGAAGTGCATAGGAGAGTTATGTGCTCATTTATTGAACTGTCTGGGCCTGTCTGAGCTTACTCATGCTTGAGTCATGCATATTTTCGGAGCTGGAAAGTCTCTTAAGAGATCTTTCTGCACAGTCCCCACACCTCTTTGAGAAAGAAACTGAGAGGTCTTGGGTCACAGTGATAAAACAGTAAAGCTTTCTCTTCTTAGCTTCACCTCACCACTGTATTATTCACTATGGTAATGGTGCTTACCTCCATTTGGATGGTTTGAGTCAATACACAGAAAATGGCCAGAATTGATGTTCCCAAGAGAGTAGTGAACTTTGGCTGTCCAGAAGCCAAGAGGTGACTGACCTCCTGTTCTCAGATTGTTCTCTTGGGCTACACATCCTGACATGTTCATGGAGACCCTTCCTGCTCTCTTGCTCAGAACGACCCCTAGCTCGCTCCACTGCTGATAACCATTCCACTGATGGCTACAGATGACTGGCTCTCCTTGGTTAGGAAATGGTTGTGGCTCAGGTATAACTAAGGCTAAGTCTGAAAAACCAGAACAGTAATCCCGGAAATCTGGGTCAGTCTAGGCAAGTGGTTCCCAAGTATTAGTTGGATGACATATGCTGCCTAAGAATGCCCTGAAGTACTAATAACAAATGGAGACTCCAGGACTCTAGATTACTCCTTCAGAGTCTTGGCAATAGGGGGTGTGGACCTCTGTATGTTTAAGAAGCTTTCCAGGTGGTCTTGGTGCACGGCTAGATCTGTGATAGCCACTGGGATCTTTGCTGTTGATCGTCTCTTTCAGCGTGGCTGAGACTCCTAAATAGACCTCAGAGACAAAAGGACAGCCCTATTACATTAGTACAACCCTTTAGAAGAGGCAAAAAACACTTCCCATCTGATTTTTATTAGATACTCATAATAATCTTATTAGACATTAGGATAGTCATTAGACTACAGGATAGGCATAATTACCCTGACCTTGCAGATGAGGAAACTGGGCCTTGGAGTGCTCCCAGTCTAGGGTCACAGTTAATACTTAATAAAGTAGTAAGTGACATAGTTCCAAAGCCACCTATTTCACACATTCTGTTATTGAAACGTAGAGCCTAAGCCGAGGGCAGGACCTGACCTTCATCCTTGGTTTCACTTACAGACTTCCTAGAAGGATGATCCAACTTACAGTTCCCATGTGCTTGGGATTAGTCCCGACCTCCCCGCTCTCAGGGGCAGAGATCTCGAGGGTGCAGTGCCATACAGTATTAACGCTAGGTATTATTTTCATTCCTTGTGCTCCAGAAAGCCAGCAGGTGCAGGGTGGCAGTCCTCGCCAGCACAACGACAGGAGGCCTCTGGGGCAGGTAGATTGACTTTATTTCAGAATTTATAATCAATTTAACTCATACTAATTGGCTGGTTAATGACATTCTACATTTCCGAAGACATTTAGCTGGCATCTCTAAAAAACCCAGAAGCACTTGCTAAGCAGGTGCAACTTAAATCGAAATATAAATTCATTATTATTATGATTGCTCCTCCTGAGCAGAGCTACCCAGCAGCCCCAGGTCCTGTGGTCTTTTTACTTTGGGGGGGAGTGAGGTAAGGGATGTGTGCAGTGTCTCTCTGGTAGAATTCCTGGTCATTTCACATCTGTACTGTTTATCTTGCTAAGCCCTTTCTAATGGGGCGTCAGGATTGGATACTCTACCTTTGAAGCCTTTGTCCATAATGTATGTGTTCTGACGTCTATCCATTCCACAAGCACCTGCATTAAAATAGTATAAAGAGAGAAATGGGGTGAGTGATACTTACTTAGACCGCATATGTTTTTGCTTTATTTTTTCTTGCCTTTTTTTTCTCCCTCCCCTACCCATTAAATTAGTTTTTTAGTGCTAGAGGATTATTCTGGGTTTAATCTACTCTAAATCATTTGGACCATGCAGGAATTCTTACAGGGTTCAGAAGCATTAGTGGTGAGCTACAGCGCCCCCTGGCATGTGCCGCCTGCTTCCTCTTTAACCTTACTCTGAGGGGTGTGTCTCCCTCTTCCACCAGGTGGTCACAGGCAGTTCTCATGCCATCTGCAGTTACTATAGGTGAAGTTCCAAGCTCCAGAAGTACAGGGACAAGGAATGAATCAGGGCCAGTTCTAGCTTAGGGAAGGGGTGCATGACATTCCAAATCCCAGTTCTTTTGGATCTTAGAATGGCGTTGAAGACTGTTTCTTACCTCTCAGCTCTGGTCCTGCCTCCTCTCCTGGATCTGAAGCTTGACTGAAGGGAACCAGAGAGGGAAGGGGACTGGTGGCTGAGATTCTTGATTAGTCATCTTTCCAGGATATAATCACTCCCCTCCATGGTCCGCTGTCTTAGTTACCCATTTTGGGGAGTGGACCATTTATATATAATTGAGAGTTGTCTTTGAAAAGCATTACTAGTGTTCTTTTTTTTTTTATTATTTTTTATTTTTTTTAGATTTTTTTTTTTTAATTTATTTATTTGACAGAGAGATCACAAGTAGGCAGAGAGAGAGAGAGAGGAGGAAGCAGGCTCCCCGCTGAGCAGAGAGCCTGACGTGGGACTCAATCCCAGGACCCTGAGATCATGACCTGAGCCGAAGGCAGCGGCTTAACCCACTGAGCCACCCAGGCGCCCCTGAAAAGCATTACTAGTGTTCTTAATCCGGAAGGATTTTTTCTCCCTTTTGGCTGTCAGTTTATCCAGCTCCTACAATGCATGGTCCTAAAGCTGTAGCCAGAGGCAGGACATTAAACTTCAGGGACCAAGCTCAGGTTCTTTGTTGCTGGTGATACCAGAAAAGAAGCTGTCTGGCATTTTTAGGTTGAGAACTGCGATGACTCTGCTCAAAGTCCATTTTTTTTTTTTTTTCAGCTTTTAACTGAGGACATACTATCAGGCAAGGTATGCATCAAGTAATTACTGAAGTACAATATGACTCCACTCGGCTCTCCCTGTTTTGGACACTGAAGGCCAACCCAATGTTGTTTAGATACATCCCCATACCATTACCTCCTCCACTGAGTTCCTAAATTCAGTTTGTAGGAATCTGTTTTAATCTGCCTGCCTTCCCCACATTACTGACTGGTAAGGCAGAACCAGTCCAAGTTTTCTTCTGGTTTGCTGTTCTCCTAAAAGGCCTATAGGTACCTGTGCCCTTCAGAAATAAGATTAGAAGTGTGTATCTCTGGCATCAGTTGGCATCCCTTTATACTAGACAAGGGCTTCCTTCACCCTCCCTGAGGCTGTTAACTTGTCCAGGAAACTGAGGCCCAAAGAGGGGCAGTGACTTGTCTGACACTACATGAACTAGAAACTGGATCTCCCTAAGTATTCTCTTCCATTAGCCACCAGCCTGCCTTAGTGTAAGCCACAAAATGATAGCATGGGGTGGCTCTGGCTACACTGTAGAGTGTACATCTCTGAAGCGGGGAGAAATCTGGGCTGAGCCCAGACCATGCGCCCCTGGGGAAAGACATACAGCATGGTGGTAGTATGCGTGTGTGGCAGGGGTGGGAGGAAGGTGTGTGTGTGTGTGGGGGGGGTGGTAAATGGTTGTATTTGGTGAGGTTATTGAAAGATCTAGACGCGGCCAGGGGACCCACAGCCAAGAACACAGACTCCTAGGTGCAGACTCAGAGTCTTTGCAGCCCACAGCTGCTCAGCAGGCAGATAAATTCAGAACCTTCATGCTTCTTAGTGCTATTGCACCCAGGGTTGGCAGAGCTGCATTTCCTTGAGCTCTAGAAACCAGCCAGAGCCCGAGGGTTCTCCAGTATACTAAGGTCCTGCCTGAGAGGCCACTTGTTAGGGAGGCTGTATTCTCTGTTAATTTCTTATGCTTAGTTCCTATGGTACCTATTTCTATAACTCCACATCCTCCCACAGCAGGACTGACTTTGCAAGTCTGCTTTTTTCATCTTCCCTAAGCCACTAGCTTGAGCTTAATACAGAGCAGAGAGGATGACGGTGGGCACATCTTACCCCAGCCTCTCCAGATCCCTGCTTGACAACCCTACCGTATGATCTGGGAGAGCTTGACCTGAGCCACTGGTGGGTCTAGGGTCTCTCTCTCTCTGGAGGACACCAGGCTTGTCATCCACACTCATAGGGCTCAGAGAACCCCAAAGGTGTTCCCATCCTCAAGTCATTTCTCAGTGGTTTAGGGTTGTATTCTGTGGCCTGTAGGGAGTACAATTATGTTGTGTCCCTTTCACGTAATACCCGTCAGTTTGTCCACACCCACTGACCATGACAGGAGCAGAAGGGGTGATGGGGATGAATCCAGGCAAGCTTCCTTTAGATACGGGATTGGGTTTATAGACTAACCATGTTGGGAAGGAGGAGGGCCCAAAAGGGAGAGTTCTGGGACCATGCAGGTGAGTCAAGGGGCAGGAAGGGGTAGGGCAGGTGCTGGGTCTGAGCTGTTAGGAAAGCCTAGGGAGCCCAGTGGGTAGAGGGTAGGGCTGGGGAGTCTAACCTGGTGAGTGTGGCTCAGCGGGGCGGCTGAGGTGTCTAAGTTCAATGTAGAAGTCCTCGGGCGGGTACCTGGCCTCCAGGGCACTGATCTGGAAATGGGAGTCTAGTGAGAGGAATGACAGGGAGGAGCCATTATTCCCAGGGCCCTGGTATGGCAGGGTGGGGAGTATGGAGGGGGTCAGGGTTGGGCAGGCTGGAAGGAGTCAGGGCCCCGATGTATAATATCTAGAGGGATAAGGCCAGGGCATCTATTAGAGTTGAGGCCACCTACCTTTCCTCTCTCGCTACCCCTGCCCACCCCCCCAACCACTGGAATTGATGCCCACTAGGGCAGTGGGCAGAGGAAGGAAGCCCTTGGAAAGGAGTACCTTGGCAGGGCCTGGATCAGGCAAGGGTCCCTTTCCCAAACGGTGAATAAATCTCTTGCCCACATCTGGAAGCCCCATTTCCAGGCCCTAGCTGCCTCCTTTGTGGTCCACAGATCATAGCCACTCTCCCCTACTAGAAATGAAGGACATCCTGGGCTTCATTTGCTTATGAGAACTGAAAACAAGGGCTTGAGTTTCCTCACACCCCTTCTCCCTGGGGGAACCCATGCTCAGGATTCATCTACTAACCTCCTCTTTTAGAGCTAGGACAGAGACCCTTTCAATGTGGAAAAAGGAGAACAGGTGGGACATGATGGCAGGGGATTAGATTCAAGCCACTACTGACCTAACACGTTCACAAAGCTGTAGGGGGTCCAGCCTGTTGTGTCTCTGTCAAGGGACTTGTTACTGAGCTGTTTGGAGAGTAGGAGAGCAAGTTAATCCCTTTGCTCCCGAGGTGCCCCTGCCCAGTCTTCACTTTGTCCAGCCTTGCGTACCCACCCCGTGATGATCCTGACCCAGCTACACCTCAGATAATTGAGGGGAAGGAAGAGCTAGGTGCACCAGGGCATGACTGAGATCAGTGGCAGTGGAATCTACCCCCTTCTAAGCTGTCTGGCTGAAGTTATAGGGTTCCCAGCCCTTGGGACAAAGTAGGGCAGGGCTGCCCAAGAGCCAAGAAGTGGCCTGAGCCTAGCTGGCTGGCCCTGACAGGGAAGTAGGTCAGCTAGGTGGGACTGAGCTGTAGGAGAACTGGCTGTGGCAGTGTCTCAGATGCAACTTGAGGCCATCGCCAGTACAAAGGGAGGTGCTAAGGCTGTCTGCCACAACGTGGTCACCCTTGCTACCTACCTGCTCCCTTCTGTGAGCAAGGGAAAGGCTTGTCCTTCACATTATTTGTTTCTGACTTGCTGCAGCCTTGATAATACGGGTCTAGTGAATAAGCAAGAGCCTCATACTAGGAAAATCCAGATTCCCTTCCCTCAGCTTCCAGCTCCTCAGACAAGCCTAAAACTGAAGCTGGGAATGAGAGTCCAAGCTGAGGAGTAACACAGGAAGAGGGACCAAAGCTGTGGGGCTGAGGGCTACAGACTTTGCACAGGGGCCTCGGGACATACTGTTTACAGCCCTTCCCTTTCATACGAAAACTGAGGCTGAGAACAAGTGGCAGAAAGTGGCCTTGGCCTTCTGGTTTGACTGTGGTTGCCCCTGTGTTATGTTAGGGGGTTCAAGCTGAACTGCCACCAGACTTGTGGACTGGTGGACATTTTCTGTGGGGCCACAGGATAAAAGGATTCCCAGAGCTCTAGGGCAGAGGCTTGGAACATGAAAACTGCTTCTGTCCATCTTTCCTGTACAGGAGGCCAGGAGCCCTGCAATTGCCCTCCTCATGGTCCTGCTATCATATGTATGCGTGTGAAGGGGTCTGTGTGTGTGTGCGCGTGCATATGCTTAGGTGGTGTCAGGAGGTGTGCAGCGGGAGCCTGTCAGACCTTTTGGTACTTGAGGCTGTTGACATTTCCGAACCTCTTGCTCTCCCCAGTACAGGTCCAGGCACACCACTGGCGGCCGGGGTGGGGGTGGGGGATTGTTGCTCCCTACCCATGTGTGCCGAAACATCCTTGCCTGAGGGCCTGTGATTTATTAAAAGAGGAGATCTTGCCACCAGCCAGGGTTATGCTGGGAGCAGCGAAGGGTGGACCCTGTCCGGGCTGGTGCACACCTGTCCTTGAAGGCCTGAAGGGTTCGCTGTCAATGAATTGGCTACGACTGATGTTTGGGTTTCCTGTCTCTTGTGTTGGTTCTGATTGCAAAATATGGTAGCGGGTATGTAGCAATGACGTGTCTGCCAGATATAAGGGCATCTTGGTGGTACCTGAGTACCAGTGGTTACTCTCTAAGGTGCTGTTTGCATGTGTGGTGTTGGAAATGCTCTGCAGTGATTGGTGGTAGGTGGTGCAGTGTTTTGATTACATACGTTATAGAGCAAAAATGGCTGCATGGTTATCTGAGAAGGCTCTACGTGCCGATCACATGATTTGGTACCAGTTCGTTACACACGGGTGCGGGGGTGTATTTCCTATTGAGGGATGCTGTAGGTTGGTTACATGTGATGTCTGCTGGTTAGATGGCACTTGTTAGTTCCATGTAACCTGCTGGCTTCCTGTTAAATGCTTCACAGAGTGTTTATATGTCCTATGGATCACAGGGCTGTGTTTAATGTATTGGCAGTTGGTTCTACATGAACCCTCCATCTGGGGTGTGGTTCCTTCTTGGGCAGAGGTGAGGGTTCCCTGGGAGGACAGTGGGTAGGGGGCTGGGGAGTCGGGGACCCGGTACCTTGGTGGGGCTGTTCCTGTCCAGAGTGCTGGCCTGGCTGGTGGCAGGCCCCCCGCACGCCAGTGCGTGGTAGCTGGAATTGGAAAAGCACTGGGCATGGCTGCTACTTTGAGACAAATCTGGGAAGAGAACAAGGTGCCACACCATCATATCCCTGCCTCTGGCATGAGACACTCCAATATTAACACTTGAGCTGAGCAGCCTTGGGAGTGCTCTGCAAAGAGAGACACTTAAGTCCCCCATCCCCCAAGCTTTCTGGTATCCACTACCCCCACAGAAGTCTGTAGAGCTACTTTGCCTCTTTCTTCACAGTGTCCCTCCCTGCAGGGCATGTCAGGCTTGCGGGTGTGGAGGGTGGCACCCAGCAACTAGAGCATGGAGAGGAGTGTTGGCTTTGACAGCCTCCTATGTCCCTGAGCTGCTGCATAGGGCTGTACTGGCTTCCCCTGCCTCCTTCCAGAGATCTCTCCCAGCAATGAGGCAATAAAGAGAATCCCTCTCCTCTCAGCCCCAGCTGAGAATCTTACAGATTCCAGGACCCCTCCATAGTGTAGGGGAATTCCAGTGGAGTGATGTGGGAAAACTGGCCAGACTTACTCATTACAGGCATAGAAGAAAATCCCCTAATCCTCTCTGGGCTTGCGAGTTCGTCAGGGGATATTTGCTTTGGCTGAAACCCAGGGAGACAAGTAGGCCAGGAGCTCTTTGAAGACAGGGTCTGCACCTGGACTACCCCTGTCTACCCTGTAGTACCTCGCATAGAGTGGGCACATGGTGGGCAGTACTTAGCAGGAATGGGCTGATGTGATCTTGGTTTTCTAAGTCCAAGATGCTGGAGGCTGCATGGAGCCAGCTGGAGAAAGTGATCATCCTTGTGCCTACCCAGACAGGCCCAGTGTCCTGTGGCCCAGGGCTTTGGGCAATTTCAGAGCATTTTGACCTCTTCCGTTTGACTAAATATAAAGCTAAAAGCCTCCTTTCTAAGGCAACAGTCCCAGGTTCAGGAGAAAGGAAGGAATCTGGCCCCAAAACCCCACCTCCATCTGTTTCAGACTCTAGATAGAATGCCCATTGGAGATACTACCACGTTTGTGGACATACTGGGTCATTGCCCAAACTTTCAACTCTCCCCCACCCCAAGTCAGACACCATCACCTTCTAATGTATTAAGAGGGCCCTTCTAACTCTGGAAACTGGGAGGGAGGGTGCTCTGAGGCCTTCAACAAGGAAGCAAAGATGGAACAGGGCTTGGAAACAGCCCCAGGGCCAGTTTCTTGAGGTGGCTCAGGCACTGGGCTGAGAAGAGGTTACCCTTGAGAGTTTAGGAAAGTTACTGTTCCTATGACCAAAGCCTGGTGAGAAAGATGGGAAGGAAGCTCTGGGGAAACGGAAGGAGACTCCTAACATAGCTGCTCAGAGCTAGGCACCCAGGAAATGACAATCTCATAAAACCCCATCTACTTTTCCCAAGTAGGTTTTTGCTCTCCACCCCCACTATCTCTCCAAGAGAGTCTGAGCATCGAGCCGCAGCAGGCAATCCTACAAGCATGACCACCCACGTTGAGCAGTAAACCCGGGTGCCCAGGATATCATGTGGCTCCTCCTGGGGTAGGAGAGGGGACGCTGGGGGCATAGCCCTTACCTGAAAGCGAGTAGTCAGTGCTGGTCATCCTCATGGCAGGTGTATAGGAGACACGGGGCGCCAGGTCACGGCCTTTCTCTTTCTGTCGCCGCCGGCGCCAAGCAAACAGGCCTAGCAGCACCACAATGAGGAACAACAAGAGGACGATGCCCGTGACAGCACCCACCGAGTGTCGCTCTGCACCTAGCGCTGGGCTGATCTTGGTGTAGGGATTCAGCTCCTCCATCATGAGGGCAGCTGTGGATGGAGAGGGAGGACCTGAGTCTGGGGCAGGCATGCTTGCTCTGCAGATCCTGGCCCAGGGCCTAGATTCCTCTAAATTTAAGGGACCTGGGTTCTGGTCTTTGGCCCTGTTCTTCAATCCCTGTGTGATCCTATCCCTCACTATGCCTGTTTCTTCAACTACCTCCAGAGGATGGAGTTCCAGGTTTATGACAAAGAACAAATGTGATCATGGATGGCAAATAAAGTAACAACGAATGTTTACTGAGTACTTTGTTCTAAAAAGTGAGTTAGAGATATTCACTGATTTGATCTTCCCAGCAGCCATAGGAGATAGGGACTATTTAATTATTTCCCTTGCACAGATGAAGAAACTGAGTCATCGCAAGGTTAGATAACTTACCCAAGATCATATAACCAGTAACTGGTAAAGTCAGGTTCCTCAGGAGTTGGGAAAAATTGGACTCAGGCCATGTCCTTGCTTATCAGCTGTGTGACTCTAAGTCCTCCGTTCGCTCATTTGTAACATGGGGACAGTAAATCCCACCCTTCGCAGGGAACCATGAGCACCGTATGACAGACTGGCAACAAGAGTGTGCCTTTGTGCCCAGGAATACTGTCCACAGAACCCCTCTTGATGATGGATGTGTGGGCTAACTCTCCACGCTGATGCTAAGCCCATGGTGGAGGTCATCCTGCTGGCCGGCTCTCCTTGGCCATCATCAGCAACTGGCCAAACGGAGCTAGCCAGCATCCTCAGGGAAATAACGCCCTGCATTATCATTCTAAATAGCATCAGAATGCAATGGAAATGCCTTTGGCCCCCTTTCTGTTATGTGAGTAAATTGAAAGCCTATTTCTTACTCCCCATCTTCTAGAACAAACAATATATTCCCTTATTTCCTTGCAGCACTTCACAAGGGGTTTGTATGTATACAGAATCATTTACTGAGTGCTTGCTTATGTGCCAGGACTGTGCCAAGTTCTCTATATTGTCTCAACTTGGTCCTCACAACCATACTATGGGGTGTCCTCTGTAGACCTGGAGCCAGGGTTAAGCCCTTTTGGGCTCCTTGGCCCTCAAAAGAGCCTTGTGTTGTGCTCGAAGACAAGGATTACTCTCTTCCCACTTCGCATGTGGAATAATAAGCCCAGTAAAAGGAAATGACCTGCCTAGGACATCTAGCAGGTAATGACACAACCAGAACTGGGCCTATCTTCAACTGTCCATTGGCTCTTCCACAGGACGAGCTTGTGGTTCCCCTTGTTTGACTCACAGGAAACTTGTCAAGGATGAGCTTGGGGAAGCCGTGACCGAGAGGCTCCTGCACCACCTGCCTCCCTGCAACACACCCCTTCTGCTTTCCTTCCAAAACTGAATAAAGCAAAGTCGCAAGCTGTCCTTGTGAAATCCAGTCATTCCCACTGGAATCTCCCTAGGTCCTAGCCCCCGGCCTAGGGACTCTCCACCTATGTATACCTTGGTCACACCGGATTCCTTTGAATCCTGAGCTGCAATAACAGGTGCCAGTGACGTGGTCACAGGTGGCATTGTTCATGCACTCACACAGCTGCTGACACCCGTAGCCAAAGGTTCCCGGCGCACATCCTGTAGAGCATGAAGAAGAAATGGACAGACGGTGAGACACACCCACTCTCCCCCTGCCACATGGGGCCAGCTGTGATTAGGCATTTCCAACTGTAGGAGTAAAACCTATTTCCCTGTGGCTCCCACTGTGGGCTGGTTTGATTCTTGGGGGTGGACGGAGCACCTCTGCCCTGAGTGTGGGGGACATCCACTTCCACTTCCTCTGTACTTGACACACGTACGCAGCATCTTCTGCATGCGGGGCCCTGAGCTGGGCACCACTGAGGCTTCAGAGAACTGAAGATCTGCCTCCCTTTATTCCCTCAGGCCTCCGTTCTGCTCTCAGCACCACTCCCAGCTGGAGGAAGCCTCGCTACAAACATCCATGTAGGCATGACCCTCTTTAGCCCTGTTTCTTGGAAGCTGCTCCAGAAGTCCAGGAACAGGAAGGGGACAGCCCTGAATGAGTAGACTGGCGGGGGTCGGGGTGAGGCTTCCCTGGCAGGAGGCCGATGCCTGGCACCAACACCAAGGGGCAGGGGTAGGGATAGGGACAGCTTACTCTGCTCACAGTGGCGCCCGGTGAAGCCCGTGCGGCAGGTGCACTTGCCGCTGATGTGGTCACAGCTGGCGCCATTCTGACACTGGCACACACGCCCACAGTCCTTCCCATAAAACGCTGCAGGGCAGCCTGGAGAAACAGGGTGGGGACAACTGCAGCAGTACAGTTGGGACCAAACCTGTTATCTGCTGCCTCTGAGTACAGGGCGAGGCCCTTTGAGACCGAGCACCTCACCTCAGCCATCTCTGCATGGCAGATGCTCAGGCTGAAGGGGTAGGGGTCGCTGTGAGGAGTCCTTTAGACAAAGGTGCCTTAGCACGGAGAGGCCAGGCTGGGGTCCGCCTGCTGCGTAGCCACAGACTGTTCCTCCCTCTCTGGGCCCCACTGTCCACGGGCTCAGGTCTTGAGTGCTGGAGCGCCTTAGAGTCCTGACTTCCCAGGACTTGGGGCTCTTCAAGCCCGTGAATCTACCCAGCTTTCCTACTCCTTGGGTGGGGTGGGGGCAGCTGCTGGCCCTTGGGCCTGCGTCGTCCCTCCCTCCACAGGCCTGGACGATGCCCAAGGCAGCCAGCAGGCCGCAGCATGAGACTCCGAATAGCTGGGAGGCCTGAAGGCAGGACTTACGCTGCGTGCAGAAGAGTCCAGTCCAGCCAGGGGTGCAGTGGCAGGTGCCGTCCTCAGCGCTGCAGCTCCCCCCGTTGTGGCAGCTACATGTGTGGAAGCAGGCGGGGCCCCAGAACCCTGGGGGGCAAGCTGGGGGTGGGTGGGAGGCACAGGGTGAGGGCAAGGCAGAGCGAAGCAGACAGAAAAGGAGAGAGGAAGGGGGATGGCCCATCAGCTGAGATGCCACCACACGCCCAGCTGGTATTCCCCGGCTTTCCTGACACGCTGTTCCCGGAACTCCTCCACTCACCTCTTGGCCCACTTACCCGGGATTCCCATGAGGCCCAGATTCTCTGCCCACTCTCCCAGCTCTGAGGGCTCCTGAACTTCCCTTCTTGGGGGACTGGCTGTGATCTGGAGCGTGTGGGTGGGTGGGTGTGGTAAACTAAGCATAGCAGTTTACAGTGTGAACACTGTGTTAACTTCCCGTGACGATGGGGGCTTCCCCAGGATAAGGGCCTCCCTTCTTTGAGCTGCTGAGCTCCCTGAGGATGACACTTGTGTCTCCACCAGAATGGAACTTCCCTCAGACCCAGTCATCTGACGGGGACCTCACTAGGGGTGCTGTCCCCATCTCACCCATCAGATGGGACGGAGATTAGGTGTCCACCTTTACACTGTGCGGTCTCTGGGTACACCTTCTAAGAACAGCCTCTACAATGCTTGTCCAGGCTATGTGCCCAAGACAGCATTCACATGGGTCACTCAGGGGATGCCCTCACCCCTCTGAGGTGACTGCCCTGGTCTCACCCCATTTCCAAATCCCAGTATGCTAGTCCCTGCCCCTTCTTCCTCCCCAACCAAACCTAAGGGCTACTCCTTACTCAAGTGCTCATGGAGTATTAATTCTCAGTGGCAACAACGGTATTCCCAACAATGTCAGTACCTTTCATCCTAACGGTAATAACACCAACAATCAACCCTAATAACTCATCATGTTAACTATGGGACTCTAACTGGGACTCAGGTGGACATTCCTGTCTACAGAAGGCTTCAGTCCTAGGAGGTGGAGGCACAGGGGCAAAGAGGTTCCGGGCAAGGAGGAGGGTGTGTTTTGGGGCCTGACTCCTGGTGGGGGGCATTGCTTGGGCAGCGGCTTACCCTGTGAACAGTCCTTGCCAATCCATCCAGGGAAGCACTGGCAGGAGCCATCGATGGGGCTGCAGGTCCCGTTGTTGGCACAGGAGCAGAGCTGGGCACAGTCTTGCCCAAAGTGCCCTCCAGCACACACTGTGGGCACAGGATAGCCTGGCACCTGCCCTCCCACCTGTTCCCCTCAGACCACCATCCACAGCTGCTGCGCCCCTAGAAGTTCCGGGCCCTAGCTGGGATGGCCCCGGGGCTCCCAGATCTGGGTGGGAACTGCCCACCTCTACAGCCCCATTGTCCTACATCTGCACTTAAATGAGTTCCCCTCTTGGGCCCACAGCTGCATTCCTCTGGAGACTCATTAAATGATCCCCTTTGAAGGCACAGCAGGTAGAGTCGCTAGACTGGGGCCTCACAGATGGAAGCAGTGAGGCTGGGAATCCTGCCTCCGCCCTCCAGTCGCCCTCCAGTCGGTGCTGCCCACACTGCCCTGCAGCCTTCTGCTGTTACCACATTCTTGCCGGCATCACTGATCCACAGGCACGAGGGTGGACAATGTAGCTGGAAGGAGAGGGACGGGTGCCTGGGGGCAGGTCGGGCTGCAGTTAGATTGTTGGATGACTGTCTCTGCCTCCCATTTCCTGTCTCTCCAAATGCCACCCGTTCCTCAAGCCTTCCTTCGGCCTCTGGACAGCCTTCCTGGGCTCACAAGGTGCTCTCTTCCGCGGAGACCGTGTGGTATTGCACTTTGAGTCCCTTGCAGGGTTGTGGTCCTCACCCTGCCCTGGAGGACTCCTTGGTCCCTAAAGGAAGGGTTGGTTTCCTCAACCAGGCTGCAAGTTTCTATAGAACTAGGTCTGCGTGTTCCTTGAGCTCCTACCTCTCCTTTCCCTGCAGTTCATCCTCTGCTTCCTACAGCTTGAGCGCTCTAAAGCACAGCTCTCTTCATGGTTCTTCTGTGCCCTGCTCCAACATCCACAGTGGCTCCCACTGCCCCAGAATAAAATCTGCTTCCTAACGATGAACACTTAAGCGACTTCACCTGGAGACGGCCCCTCTCTCCAAGACACAGAAGCCACTGGCCCACACACCACATTCTAATTAACACTCCATGCCTTCGCTACAGCTGTTCCCCTCCAAAGCTTCCCTGACCCCCCTGTCCAACTGTGGAAATCTTACCCTGCCTATAAGACTCATTTTATTTTTATTTTTATTATTTTTAAGTAGGCTCCATGCCTGGTGTCAATCCCAGGGCAGGGCTTGAACTCAGACTCTTGAGATCAAGACCTGAGATGAGATCAAGAATCAGATGCATGGGGTGCCGCCTGGGTGGCTCAGTGGGTTAAGCCGCTGCCTTCGGCTCAGGTCATGATCTCAGGGTCCTGGGATCGAGTCCCGCATCGGGCTCAGCCAGCTTCCCTCTCTCTCTCTGCCTGCCTCTCCATCTACTTGTGATTTCTCTCTGTCAAATAAATACATAAAATCTTAAAAAAAAAAAAAAAAAAAGAATCAGATGCATAACCGACTGAGCTACACAGGCACCCCTAAGACTCATTTTAAATGCTACCTTCCCCATGACCCCCTTGTAGTGGGCTGCCAGTCCTTCAATAATCCAGTCTCTTCTTCCTTAGAAGTAGAATCCGGAGTTTGAGCTGGGCTTATGGCCACCTGCAATAATCTTAGGCCATGTGACTACACTCTGGTAAGTAGAAATGCGTGTCTGTCTGTCCATTGCTCATCCTTGTTGAAGGATAATGTGGATTATGGATAAGAACTGTGGAAGAGGGGGCTGGAGCTACCTTCCATCAGAGGTGGAGGCCACATGCCGTGGTTGGCTGAAAAACAGGTCAGAAGGAGGCTGGCCCCTGACCCCTTTGTAAGCGACCCTACTTCTGGATTGCTTCTTGCTTGCTTGCTTGCTTTCTGAGGGAAATAAGTTTTGTCAGTTTCAAGCCAATTATTTGGGGGGTTTTTACATCACTTAAAACTGAACTTAATTCTGATTCACCCATCATCTCAGTTCTGGGCAGCTATGTCCCTGTTCGAAGCTCCAGACTCTGTTAGTTTCTTCCCTGGTCTTCTGTTACTGTGACTTGTGAGCTGATTTCAGGCCAGGCCTGAGTTCTGCCCGTGTCTTTGTCTTCCACGATGCCCGGAAAAAGCAGGCATGGTGGCTGAATGTATGGAAGTAAACTGGACCCCCCACAACCCCCAGGTCCTGCTGGGGAAGACTGAGCTCCAAATGCCCCCCTTAGACCACAGGCTTAGTGAGGGCAGGGGACTTGGCTCTCTTGTTCTTTGCTGTGTCTGAGTGCCTAGCATAGTGCCTGACGCATAGCAAACACTCAGGAAGTCTTCCATAATGTCCAGAATAGGACAATGACCTTCCAGTGAGTTCTCCTGGGATCATGGACTCTTGCCCCTTTGAGCTCTTCTCAGTTCAACCTTCTCCCCTCAGAGTCCAGCTGTAGCCAGCCCTCCATCCTCGAAGAAGGCTTCATTGCATTCCTATTATGGAGCAGGAATTCCTGGAACCCCCAAGGCCATCAGTCGGCTGAGCCACGTAGAGGACCATGGGAAGGTACTGATTCTTGAAGCAAAGCAACTTAACCACAACCCAGTTCTCTTAAACCTTGGGCTCGCACCCTCTTCTTTATGCCACGCTGCCTCCCCTTGCCAGCCCTTCCCCAACCAGATAGCCAGCAGCTGGAGCCTAGGATCTGTGTCAACCCTATGCCTTTCCTGGGCATGATCAGTGGTTGGGACAACTAATGAAGGCAGCACGGCACACCCGGGTCTCCAGTCTAAAGCCTTGGGTTTGGGTCTTAATTTTACATATGCAGTCAACAAAAACTTCTATGGCACTTAGATGCGCTGGACACTGTTCAAAATGCTTCGCAAATATCAGTTCAGTCGACCTTGTAATACTGTTGATATTCAATATTTTCATTATTATCCCTATTATTAACTCTACTTCACAGATAAGGAAACTGAGGGACGGAGAGGTTAAGCAGCTTGCCCAAGGTCACACAGCGAGAAAGGTCTGCCACTTAATGGTTAAGCACCTTTAAGCAGACCGCATGACCCTTCACCTTTGAAACAGGGTCTGTACCCTGCACTCCCTGCCCTCAGGCCCTGGTTAACAGCTGTGGGGAGGGGGATGGCTCTTGTGGGCCCTGTGCCTCCCCTGGCAAAAACCTTAGCTCCTTCCAGGGCAGATGATGCACATCTTGCTACCTGTAGCCCAGATTCCAGCAGGTCGCCCAGCCTCCTCTTCCCTGCCTCTGGGAAGTACTTGATCTGGGGAGCCCATTCCCCAGTCCTGGCCCTGGATGGGGAGTGGGGTGTGCTGCTCCACCTACCCACCTCCCCCACACCAGCTCTGAGCTTCCCTAACAAGACAGTCTTATCTTTGAAGTCCTTCTCACCCACATGAGGCAGACAAATTCACCTACAGAGCTGCTAATGCGATCAGTCTACTACATTAATTGGTTGACTTCTTAGCTGAATCAAGAGTGAGGCAAAAAGAGGGGTGGTGGAAAAGGGGGCTGTGAAAAGAAAACATCTGGTTATATTTAATCTATGTTTAATGATTCTGCATAAGCAGTGTCTGTAATTTGTAACTCGCTGGAAAGCCGGTCATTAGAAAGTGTCAGTTCAATTTTTTACAAGGTTTGAGACTTAACCAGGGCAGTTGCCATTAATAGCAAACTCTATTAGATCTATATGGGGAAAATACTCATTAGGCCAGCGGGCAATAAATCAGACATCGCGGGATCTGAGCGTTACTCCTCGGGCTGCTCAGATCCGAATTTAGACCCAGCCTATCTGTATTGACGGCTGGGTCTCCGATGTTTAATAAGTAAACCTCGACGTGTCAGGTTATGATTAAACTGTCTTAGGAGGGCTGCAAGCAAATGAAACTGTCACATATGCTTCCCTGGGGCCCAAACTTCTCATGACCTCAAAGCATCATGGAGTGAACTTTCCACTCATACATATTAACGGCCCATACACTTACAAAGCCAGCCCAGCTCAGTGGTGATTATCCATCAAAAGAATCCGTGCCCCTGGGAGGGAGTGAGCTCTCAGTGGAAGCATTTGAGCACAGGCCAGATGAGATTCTTGCACAGATGACCTTGAAGTTACTTTCTGCTCTAAGTTTACCTTAGTCTAAGATCTTTTTGCTCCTTACAGGATCCAGGGCAAATTCTGCAACCCTGTGTTCTAAGCTGTCACAAGGGCCCCAGACGTCCTTCCCAGCGCCCTCTGCTGTTCCTACCCAGTCCCCCGCATCCTTCAGCCGCTCCCTTCTGCTGGATAGTCGCATGTCTACACCCAAGCTGCCTGCTTTACCCACAGTGCCTTTCTTCTGTCTGTGCCTCTCAGGCTGAGGCCTCACTGAAGGCCTGCAACAGCATGGAGCCGCCCCCCAGTTCCGCACAGCCTTAGCATCACTGAGCTACGGACAGCAGTAAACAGCACTATGTGCTGTGGCCAGCTTCTGCCCTCACACTGGGTGTTACAGATGCAGCAGTTCTGTGACCCGTGTTAAGGCTCTGGTACCACGGAATCCACCACGGTGGAGACATTTAGATCATGGAACTTGCTTGCAAATGTTACAAAGCAAGGCTTTCCCCCCCCAGGGAGCCAGTCGAGCAGCACACCAATGCAAGTCAGCGTTAGCTCCCTTTTCAAGCCCTGCTGAGTGGTGGAGGCTGGCTGGAGTTGGCGTTGTGAAGGATTCTGCCGCCGAGACAGGAAAGTGTGCCGTGAGGGATCAGTGATGTCGGCCTGAGTTGGGGGCGGTGGCAGGTGGGGGGAGAGCTGGGAAGCTGCCATCTCCAGCCCCTGCCAGAACTGTCTCCTCTGAGCTCCCACGTCATCCTCTGCCTTTACCACTTGGCACTCAGCATAAGCCATTTGGGGACACTTATTATGCAGAACTCATCTACGCTAATTTCATTTCTCATCAGCTCTGGAGTTGGAACTTCCCAGCTCTTCCACGTCCTAGCTATGAGACCATGGAGAAGTCATTTAACTTTTCTAAGCCTGTTCCTTGAACTGCCTAATAGCTTTGTCTCACACCTGGTGGTGACCAAGTCTCAGAAGGGTACGCCTGAGTAGGATGAGAGTCCCCAAGCCCCTCTTTCCAGCCACTTCCTTCCCAGGATGCCTCACCTCCCAGGCCTACGCTTGCCTTGGAGACGCTACCTTGGTTGCAGAGGGCTCCAGAGAATCCCGGGAGGCACTCACAGACGCCGCTGATGTGGTGGCAGGGTCCACTGCTGTGCACGCAGAGGGGACATGGCTGGGCGCAGCTATGGCCAAAGAACCCGGGGGGGCAGACTGGGGATGAAGTGGAGATGGCAGTCAGCAGCCTCAGGGGCCCCAGTCAGTTTGGCTGCCCATCCTGTCCCACACAGGGGAGAAGGCAGGATCCCCAAGAGTATGGGGAGAGGGGTCCCCACCCTGCACCCTTTCTGCAGAGAAGAGCTGTGGTCTGGTCCAGTTTCCCCCAAGGAGTCGGGCTGGGACCAGAACTTAGGGATGGAAAAACCAGCACAGGGAGAGAGGGGACTTGAACGGAGGGGTTTGATGGGGGCTGACTCTGAGAGCTCAGCCCCTCTTAGGCCAGGACTTGTTCCAACAGGGAAGGGGTGGGGAGGGTGAGCCATAGAGAGGGCGGGGGGCTCAGCCTTACTTCTCTGGCATAACGGTCCTCGGAAGCCAGGGGCACACTCGCAGCTCCCATCTTCTGGGGAACAGGAGCCACCGTTCTCGCAGCTGCAGGAGACGGAGCAGTTGGGACCCCAGCGGCCAGGAGGACACATGCTGTCACAGCGGATACCTGTGGGCAGAGGTAAACCTGGGTCAGTGGTAAGAGGAGTGAAGGCAGAGGGAAGGATGCTGGGAAGGGGCCACCTGCAGAATGAAGGGGTGGGGGAGGGCACAGCACATCTGGGAATGTAGGGGAAAACTCCAGTCCAAGCTTGGCTGGTCAGGGAGGGCTTCCAGGAGGAGGTGATGCCCACAATGAGTCCTAAGGGCCACGGAAGAATTTACCAGGTAAAGGAAACTCTCTGTGCAAAAATCACGAGGCAAGAGAGAGAACCATCCCTTAAAAGAAAACAGCATAGTGTGGCTAAGCCACCAAGTACAAAATAGCAAGAGATGAGACCAGGTCAAGAACGGACCAGGTCATGAAGGGCCACCTTCCTTCTTAACATCTTAGCTGCTATCCAAGGTTAGGCTTGACAGAAACCAACTGTGGAGCAAGGGAGCGCTGTTACGGGGCCTGCTGCAGCCGTGCCCACCCACGTTAGCCCGGGAACTACTGATCCTTTGGGTCCCAGCCAACCAGCCCGAGGGTACCCAGACAGTGGCTGGGATCTTTCTGGGTTCTTTTGACCACAGCCCTCAACACAACGTGGATTTTAGATCCTACGTGCACACATGTGTATGCGAGAAACCAACACTTTGCGAAATGACATTTTTCTGTCCCTGGATGACACACTCTGATTCTCTATACTGCGATGTATTCTATTAAGAAAGAGGAAGAAGGCCTACAGGGTCTTTCTGAGCTGAGACAGACTGAGTATGTATGGAGGTGACTGCAGCCCAAAGGCTAGGCAGGAATTTCAAAAGGTCTGAGCCTGGAGGGCCCAGCTTTGGGGTGGGGTTTCCTCTTGGGCAGAAATACTTCTAGGCTGACATGCATTAGGCGAAGGAAGGTGTGGGCCCAGGAAGCTGGCTTGGCTTGGGAAGGCGAACATCAGAGGCTTAGAGAAAAGTGGAATTAGTTTGAAAATCATGTCTGCCTTGTTATGGGGACAGGGATTATGGGAAAGACACAGAAAGGGGGAGGAAGACTCGGGCCCGGCAAAGAGAGCCAGGCCCGGCAGCAGCAGGAGAGCAGTGGGACCAATTTGGAGGCAGGCTGGAATTGTACAAGCCCACCCGAGCCCGTGGGAAAGCGAGGGAAGGCTGAGCAGCCAGAGAGAGCGGGGGGTGGGGGGCGGCAACAGGCTTTTACTCATCCCTGCAGTGCTCATCTAGTTGAGCGCCCACATTCCCTCCCTGTGACATCTCAATTTGGCAGCACCGGGAGGGCTTTTGGTGCCACTCTCTGAGAGATGAGGCCTCTTTGTGAAGGTAGGGAACCTGGCCGGCACACTTCACCCCTTGACGGAGGTCTCAGGGGCTAACCCGGGACAAACCCTGCTGACTGACCGAAGGGGAGCCTGGGGAAGCCAGAACCATGAGCCTGCTCGAAGCTTTGGATACAGCTTTAAGTCTCCCCTTCTCTGGGAACACAGAAGCTGTGACCAAGGAATTCTTCTGTAGGAAAGCCAGGATCAGACCGCAGGCCGGGTGACTCTGCTCTTTCCTGGACTAGGGCAGAGCTCTGGCACCTGATAGGGACCTCAGACCCCACCTGGGCCCCAGGCGCTCACTGTAGGCTGACCAAGGCTCCTGGGGCAAATGCTGTTCTTTCCTAAACCCGTCTGCAGGCACCGCCGTGATTCATGAAACCCAACGCACACCAAAGCCCCCTTGACTCCATGGTAGTTCCTTGCCATGGCGTGTTCTCCCCATCAACAGATATTTTAAAGTACAGCTACTCTTATGTGTGGGACCCTCGTGTGTGTGGCAGCTCCTTGCTATCGAGTGTTCTCCCCATCAATGGATATTTAAAAGTACAGCTACTCTCATGTGTATGAAAAGTTTTTTCACATCACAAAGGGGTCCTTTTCCTTGGGAACTGAGAACCATAGCTGTAAGGAGGTTATGCTGATGGCAGGTGGCAGCAAGGGGGGTGGCTGTTGGAGGTTTTCATATGTCCTAAGAACTCCCTGGAACTTAAGGACACTGGTACTTGAGTGGGGAGAAGGGTCCAGGGTTTTCCCCTGCATGGAGAGCCTGGGTTCTACTGGAGTGGCCAAAGGGGCCGCCCTTTGGCCTGTGGGAGGGTCTTCCAAACATGGCTTCTGAAAAGAAATAGCTTCACCAGGGGTGCCTGGGTGGCTCAGTGGATTAAAGCCTTTGCCTTTGGCTTCAGTCATGATCTCAGGGTCCTGGGGTCGAGCCCTGCATTGGGCTCTCTGCTCAGCAGGGAGCCTGCTTCCCTTCCTCTCTCTCTCTGCCTGCTTGTGATCTCTGTCAAATAAATAAATAAAATCTTTAAAAAGAAAGAAAGAAAGAAAGAAATAGCTTCACCAGTTGCATTATCTAAGCCCTGTTTTCCCAGTAGCTAAATAGAGATAATAATCCCCCTCAGAGATCCTTCCCTGTCTTATCCCTAGGGAATCTCCCTGCTTTATTTTTCAGGACTCGCTACACATCCATATTGATGGTTGTAAAGTCAGGCTAAGAATCCATGTATCGTGACCTCAAGTTCATGCCACAAGGTCAGCAACTCAGCAGCCTCCATCCTTCAGGGGCTGCTAAGGGTCCTCCTTTTCCAGGAAGCCTTCCCAGATGTCTGCCCAGGGATTCAAGCATCTCTTGGAAAGTCAGTGGCTTACAGCTTTGTCCCTGCCTATTATTTGAACGTTTCAAACGCAAATCTTATCTGCCCTGCTAGCAATTTGAAGGCGGGGAACATGGCTTATTGACACTTCTGACCCTCCTTATTTGGTGCTCCTAGTGGACAAGGCACCATCTGGGTTATCTTTACTTCTCTGATGCCCAGTATGGTGTCTGGCACATAACAGATATCTAGAGACTATTGTTGTTATTGAATTTTGCTATTTACTGCTGAGCCTGACGCAGTGCTGGATACGTGGTAGTTGCCAACTAAGGACCTGGTGATTGCTTAAGTCAATAAATGCTAATTGAATGAATAGATGGCTCCTTCTTACGATGCAATCCCGTGTCCCCATCCTATCAGCACTAATGCCCTGAGATCTTGGACAACTCCCTTTCCTCATCTATAGTCTGAGAAGGTTAGAATAGATCACCTTGGAGGTTCCTTAGCTTCAAGGGTAAAAACCCATATATGGTTACAGCCCAGCTTCTTTCAATTTACTTCAATAGACATTTACTGAACACCTGCCATGTACAGGGCAAAGTGAATGAGACACGAGGACACCTGTCAATGTCTGTGGCTTGTGTGGGCAAGGGGAGAAGGCCTGCGTATATTTAGGGCAGAAGAAAACCGGTGTCAAGCTGGTTTTGAGCACTGTGCCAGGAGTTGGGAAGACAGGGATAGACTTCTTGGGGCAGGAACGGCCCCGGAGGGTTCACAGAGTAGCAGTCCAGGGAAAACCTGCGTTCCCTTCCTTTCCTTCCCTGATCTCCTTTTAAATGACAAACCCCAGGACATCATTCCCTCCTTTGAAATGACTTCAGGACCATATTGGGAAAATCAGCTTTCTATGAGAACAGCAGAGGCCTCGCTGAAAAGTCGTCCATCAAAGACAGAATTTTTAAGCACCAGCCATCATTAAAATCTTATCGGTTCCCTTGAAATTAAGGCCATGAAAAATTAAAGTGGATTTCCACTTGGCTCCAGCTAGGAGTCTGGGGGGCCAGTGACTAAGGCGAGGCCTTACTCTGTACCACAGGGCAGGCCACGAGCCAGGGCAGAGATGCTTCCAAGGAAGCAATGGCCCTGGCCTTCCGCTGCTCCCACTTTCTAGTGGTGGGACACAGAGGCTGCTCAGTAACCTGGTGCCAACGCTGATCTGAAGACCCACGCTGCCAGGAATGCCTGTGTCTCTCTCTCTGCCCACCACTCTGGGACTGCGTGCATTCATATGGCATGGCATTTATTAATTACTTCCTGAATTCATGGGCTGCAATTATTGAGCACAGCACCATGCCCTGTTAGGACTTCCATGTATTAACTCATTTAAACTTCAAAATGACCCTGTAATTGTGAGGACTGTAATTATCTGCCTTTTATGGATGGAGAATTCAGGCCGTGAGAGGCTAAAGGGCTTGCCCAAGGTCACAAAACCAGGTAGTCTGGCTCCAACTTGGTGTTCTTAACCACCATGTCATCTGTCTCTCAGTGGGTGGCAGGCAGTGGACACCGGGGTGAGCAAAGCCCTGCCTCCGGAGAGCTGCTGGTCTAGCTGGCGAGGCAGATATTAAATAAATACTTGAATGACTGTTCAGTGACAGTTGATGTAAGTATGGCAAAAAAAGAAAAGTGTAGGATATTACAAGCATTAGGAAGAGGGTCTCTTACATAGTCTTGGCCGGGCTGTAATGGGGACAGGGCATCATCAAGTGCAGAGAAAAGAAAAGGGCACACATTCAGAGAAGCACATGCAAAGGCCTGGGGTCAGGAAGGTGGTCGCCCTAGGTGGCTGCTAGGTAGTGAGTGACAGGAGGGGGCAAAAGGGAGGTGGTGGGGTTTGGTTGGGGGGGCCAGGTCCTAGGGACCCTGGGCCACTGTACAGATTTTGGATTTTCTATAAGAGGCACCCTGAGCAAGAACTGATGTGAATGGAGCTGGGGTTCGAGAAGTTCACTCTGGCCACCATATGCAGAATGGATGCAGCTGAGCAAGAGGGGAGGCCCAGAGACCAAGGAGAAGGCCAAGGCCGGGCCAGCTGAGAGATGGTGCTTAGAGGACCAGGATGGTGGCAGTAGGATGGATTTGCCATGCGTTTGGGAGACAGGCTGATAGACACATACAAGGGACCAGGAGCGTGAGGCCGGGCTAAGCAGAAGGTCTCTGTCCCCCTCTCTGCCATATCCTCTGTGAACACAGATTAGGCACCTGCAGTCACCATGTGTTAGCCTTTGTCTGATTTCTTACCGGTATGTTCCTGGTCTTTAGAACGAAGCCTGCACATAATAGGTGTTCAGTGCTTGGTTTGCTTGAACTATAGGGAACGGAGCACTGAGGCCCAGAGGAAAGAAGGGCAACATGCATGCAAAAGAAGCAAGAAGAAGAAGTGAAAGAGAAAGAGAAAGAACAGTCAGGAGAAGAAGAACACCAAGAACCTGGTTTCCCAGGCCCTGGGTGGGGGCACGGCAGGGGCGGCAGTTACCTGTCCATCCGGCCAGGCAGCAGCAGTGGCCCGTGACAGGATCGCAGCCATCCGCGTGGCTGCAGTCACAGCGCTCGCTGCAGTTCAGCCCAAATGTGCCGTCCTGTGGAGGGAAGGGGCCAGAGAAACAATCAGACCTTGACTCCCAGAGCTTCACTGACTTCTGTTGGATTTGGATAACAAAAGTGAGCCGCTGCCCCACGGGGACACAGAGAGACTGGCCAGAGTGGAGCGGGAGCACTTTTTATCACTGGAGCCATGTGGCCACAAGGCCACTCCAAATAATTCTCAGGCTGTGTTGCGAAGTACAGGGTTTGGAAGGAGAGAGTGATGGTCATGCCCCACTTGTCGATGGTCAAGCTCGAAGGGCTGTAGATGGTGACTGTTAACTAAAATTGTAAATGTGAATGCACTTTGCAAACTGTAATGCACTGATCACATGTTAAGAATGACCGATTTGCTCTTTGTTTCTAGGGAAGACGCTAGCAACCGACATTTGTCGTGTGCTCCTCAGGTATCGAGAGCCTGTTACCACTCATTTGTCTTAATCTTCACAGCAGATCTATGGCATGGTACCATTACAGTCACCACTGAAAGACGAGAAAGAGGGTCAGAGAGGTGAAGGAACACATTCAAGGTCACAGAGTTAGGATGTGGCGAAGTCAGCATTGGAACCCAGGACTACAGGCCTCATTCAACAATATCACGTATTGGTTGGTTGAACTTATTTGTCTCTTAGATCAAGAACGGTGAGCAAGCCTGTGTGGTTATCACTGAAGAGAGCTTGGTTTTGTCCTCTCATACCCTGGCCATAAAATGTGCGAGGAGTGGCCACTCTGCGGGACTGGTAAGGGCTGTCCTGTGGCACTGCGCTGGGAAGGATTCTGAGGTTGCCCCTGGGCTCCAGTCAGGGTGCCCAGGTCAGTTAATGACGTTGATCAAGCACTGCCAGGGGGAAGTGAGGCCAGGGCTCTACGCCTGCCAGACAACTGGCATTCTACACATGAAAGACCGGAATCCAAGGGTCCCACCCCCTGGGCCAGGGCTCCTCCCTGTACACCTCTGCGGCCAGACAGCCGACAGCTGCAGGGAGAGGGCAAGCCAGGACGCGGGCACTCACTGGGCAGGGCAGTTCGCAGGCGTCTCCGAGCCAGCCGGCGGTGCAGGAGCAGGAGCCATCTGTGGGGCTGCAGGCTGCCCCATTGGCACAGGCGCAGCTCTCGTTACAGTTCATGCCCCACGTCCCACTGGGACACGGTAGGGTGCAGTCCAGGCCTTGCCACCCTGAGGGGAGGGAAAGAGTCCGTCAGCTCTCTGTCGGGGCCCCGCACGGCTTTCTGCCTACTCCCCCATCTCGGTACCTTGCCCCTGAAATGGCCGTTTCTCTGCTCACCAGGTCAGAACACACATTCCACGTGGAGTCTGCTCTGAAACTCAGCAGGGTTATTAGGAGACCTCGGGTCAGCCCGCAGGATCTCACAGCTCGCCCTGCAGGTGCACAATCCCACCTGGAGCAGGGCACCCCTGAAGTGGGGAGGTCTAGCTCTGCCCAGGGTGGAATCAGGAGGCTTCTTTTAGGGTCCTTTGTTCTCAGGGTGGTCATCAGCCTGTTTGGTCTTAGATCCATTTCTCCCTGTCCCCGCCTCTGATCTGTGTCACGGGGCTGCTCCTTGCAGGTGTGTATCCCCGGCTTCCCCGTCAGCCGGCTGCCAGGTGGGCTGCATTCACCAAGGGAGACCCGGCCCACAGACTGGAGGTGGGGAGCAGGAGAGACACGAGGTCCCTCCTCCTCTTTGTCGGCCTTGGGCAGGGCCTCTCTGATGGTGGTGGTGGTTGGGTCTCCCCTCTGCTCTGCCGCTGTCACAAAGCTCCTCTATCCACTCTCCAGCTGCCGTCAGGTGGCCCTCACTCCCAAACTCCAGAACTCCACTTCCTCCACCTGTCCCTCCCACCCCAGGAGTATGGCTGCTCCTTCCCCCCACTTCTAATCTCTGGTTAGCTCACTTTCCCTCCTGTGCTCTCCCAGCTATTCCAACACCATTATAACTAATCCCCTCCATTACTGAACTCCCTGGCCGGGGTTTCCCTGGCTGGGACCTGATCTCTAAGCTCCCTGAACCTGCGTGTGGGGGGATAAGGCAGGAGCAGCCCAGACTCCTTAGCTGGCAGCCCACCTGGATGGTACGTACATCTGCGGGGGATGGGATTGGGCAAGAAGGCACATCACCTTCCTTGCAGGAGCAGGAGCCGTCCACGGGGGAGCAGGTGCCACCGTTGTCACAGCTACAGACAGATGAGCAGTTGGGGCCATAGGTCCCCACAGCACACGGAACTGCACAGATCTCTCCCTAGAAGAGGAGAGGTGAATTTTGGATCAGACGGTGTCCCACGCTGGGGGGCTATGGGAGCAGAATAATGCCATCCCCTCTAGCTCCCACAAAAAATATCGATGTTCTAATCCCTGGAACCTGTGAATACGGTACCTTGCATGGCAAAGAGGACTCTGCCTTTGTGTGATTAAGGACTCGAGATGGGGAGAATATTCTAGATTATGCAGGTGGGCCCAGTCTAATCACATGAGTCCTTGAAAGTGGAAGATGACTAAAGCCAGTGAGAGAGATACACCATAGGAAGTCCTCCACCAGCCTGTGCTGACCCTGAAGATGGCGAAAGGGGAACACCGCCAAGAAAGGTAGTGGCCTCTGAAAGGTAGTATCAACCCTCATTTTAGAGTCAGCAAGAACATTCAGATCTCGGTCTTACAACCCTGGGAACTGAATTCTGCCAACTTCCAGAATGAGCAGGAAGTGGATTCTCCCTTGGAACCTCCAGAAAGGACCACAGCTTACAGACCTTGACTTTAGTCTGATAAGACCCATACCTGACCTGTAGAATTGTAGGATATGAAATCTGTGTTGACCTATGCCACTGAGCTCATGGCAGTTTGTCACAGTGGTAATAAGAAACTAATACAGTGATTGTCCCCAGTCAGGGGAGGGGTCAGGCTTCTTGGCTAAAGCTCTAGGTGGGCAAAGCCCCCATGGAACTTGCCCCCTGAGTCTGTGTCAGGTCCCGGCAGCACAGAATGCAACCCTTTGCCTCTCAATATTATTTGACTCTCACTGACAACCCCATGACACAGAAAGTAAGACTTTATCCCCACATACCTGAACCTCAGAGAAGTTAAATGTAGACAGTCATAGTTAGCGTCCACTGAACGCTTTCTTAATATCAGGCGCATGTGTACATCATCACGTTTAATCCTCACAAGACTCGCCGGAAATTAGTGCCTCAGCATTATTCCCATTTTATGGATAAAGCGATCCCATGGAGAACTTAGGTAACTCGGCCCAGGTCAGGGCACTAAGAACGGTTATCTCTACTGGCACCCGGGCTGGTGGCTTAGCCATTCTGTCACCAGTTGTCAGAAACCGGCTTGCCCAGAAAGCATTCTCCAAGGTGGAGATTAGTAAGCTCTTGAGAACGGCCCCCATGAGGGGCAAGGGAGGCAGGATGGGACAGGGGCTGAGGGGAACCTGCACCGAGGTGTGGTTACAACAGTGGCTTTTGCGGATCCGCCAGGAAGCTCTGAAGCTGGGATGGCCCTTGGAATCATCCAACCAGTGGAAAAGGAGAGGGGGGACCTTTCTACCCCCCCACCCAAGAACTGGTTATCTACTGCCCCAGGAAGGAGGCGTGGTTTTGTATGAATCGGCCCCTCTGACTGAGGGCAGCTTCTGGAGGAGGACGCAGCTAGGAACCCCTGTTGCCTGAAGCTGGGAAAGGAGGGGTGCCTCAGGCCCAAAGCGTGAATGTCAGGGGCACACTATGGTGTCCACTACACCAGACCTCTGTGGGTAGGCCACTGGTTCCAGTGAAAGGTTCAGAGTGGGGGCAAGGGACGGAGCAGTGGGGACCAGGAATGGGACGTTAGGGGCCTTGAGGGGTAGGAGCATTCAGTTTACTAGAGAAGAGTGAGGTAAAGGCAGTCCAGGTGGGAAGAGTGTGACAAGAGTGCAGAGGAGTGGGAGAGCGGAGAATGCTCTCGGGGTGGCTGGGGGAGGAGTTTGTGTGGGTGGAGGTGAGGGGGATATTTAAAGGGGGGAGTTGGGAGCCTAGAATGCCAGGTAATGGGGTTCGGGCATTCTTCCCTGAGCCCCCCAAGACATGCCTTCCCGACCTCAGGAGCCCACTTTGGGGCTGTCTGCTCTGTGTGGTCACTAGGAGTTGGAGTCCTTCCCCAGAAGGCTCCATGGTTTCCACTCTATTCTCTGCCAGTCCCTGGAAGGCCCTGACCAGCTAGAGTCTGTAGTACTCCCATTACCCAGAAAACTCTAATTTTCCCCAGACTATAAATAGCCCCTAGGAATGTATTTAAGCTCTGAGGGCCTTGGCCCACATGCAAATTGCATGCCCAGCTTGTGAGTTTCTCTGCATCAATTTCCTTCTGAGGAGAGGGGTTTCTCTCCTGGTCTCCTTATTAGTGTCTCCAGCCCCATTCCTCCCAGGGGGTCTCCAGGGGCCTGTGAGCCCAGCTGCGGGTCTGCTGATGAGGCTCAGAGAGGACTCTCCATCCTGGCCCCGCTCCAAGGGACAAGATGCAGAGTGCCCAGCCTGGAATATCTGCCCCCACCCCGCAAATGCCACACCGGGGCACCATTTCCTCCCAGCGAAACCCATGCAGGGATACCGACTGCTTGAGGTCACCAGGCTGAGAGGACTTTCTCCTTCCCAGAGAAGGAAGCCGAGACTCAGTGACTTATCCAGAGCACCCCTGGGGCATTTGTAAGGAGAAAAAGGAAGGCAGGGAAGGAGGCCGAGCCCCATGGTTAGAGAAGGGACTCTGGGGTCATCCTGCATCCGCCACCTACTCACTGCATGACCTTGCACACTTTACTAAACCACTCTGGGACTCAGCTCCTGCATCCGTAAAATGCGAAAAATAACGTCCCTACCTTGCACGATTGTTGAGTTTTATCTGAAGTGGAGAGAACCGTGCCTGGCAGGCAGGAAGTGCTGCAAAAGCTATTATTACTGCAAAGAAATACCGCTTATGGAAGGAATGCACAAAACCCTGCAAGGTTTTGGCAGAAGGCAGCTCTGAAGGAGGGAGCCATCTTTCACTAGATGAACAACGCTGGGCCCTGGGCAGTGGAGGAGGGCTGGTGCTCTCTGGGAGCAGGAATCCTAGCTTTGTGCCCCCAGGTTCACCTTCTGCTACCTCCTACAGACTGGTGCCCAGGTTCCCCTCCTCACAGCTGGAACAGGCACACACCAGGGGCCCGGTCTTGGGGGACAGAATAACTGCTCACTGAGAGGCTACTGTGTGCCAGGAGCTCCTCCAAACACTTTCCATTTGATAGCTCCCAATAGCAAAAAGTCCAAATAGGGAATCGAGCAGTTTCTAAGGTGAAGGGTTTTGAGTGTGCCACAGCTAACTCCCAGCACTCCCCTTCTTCCACCCTGCTGTCCTGTCCACCCTCCTACCTGGTTCGAGCTCCTCAAGGAGCACCAGTACTGATAGGTAAACTCCTCATCCAATTCCCTACTTCTGGCCACTGAGCTGAGTGTCAGGCCTTGTCTGCAGCTGATTGGCTGTCTCCGGTGACTGACATTCACAGCAAGCCAATAGCCAGCCTCACTTATCAGATTTAGACTACCAGCTCTGCACACCTCCAGGAATCCCCTGGCCCAGCTGGAGTGATTCCCAAGGTGCCCTAAGTACCCGCTCCCAACACACAAGCCATCCTCTCACCCGCACACCTCCCCAGATTGGGGAACCACTAGCAGGCTTTAATCATGATGGCTTGTGAGGCGTCTGAGTCTACACAGTTAGTATTTGTGTCTACACATGCTTAGGTAGTCAGTGTATACACCTAAGAGAGTGTATGTGTGCACGTGTGCAGGTATACATGTATGCATATGTGTGTAGGTCTGGGGGTATCTGTTTACCTGCCTGGGTGGATTTGAGTAGAAATTTGTGACTCCTTCCTCATCTTCCCCACTCCCCTGACCCCGGCTGTATTCCCTCCCCAGTCCTGCCCTGATAGGAATGGGTGCATACATAGTCACTCCTGTCTGAGCACACTGGGGGGTCCTGATTGGCTCCTGTGCCTGCCTCTGCCCTGGGCTGGGAGCTCAGGGAGACAGGGATCTGGTTTTATTCATGTCGAGATTCTCAGGGCTTGAGACCTTGCTGGTACGTAATGGGCCCTCAATAAATGTTGTTGAATCGAAATGAGACATTTGTGCGTACATGCTGGCTTCTGTGGACAACCAGAAGGCCTGGGCACTTTCCATATGCTTTCTCTCTCCTGCCAGGCAATTCAACAAATGTTTGCTGCATGGGGCCATCCCTGAGCCAGCTCTGGTAGTGGGTTCCAGGGGCACCCAGGATTCTGACACTCTCTGCCCTGGGGCAGGTCCCAGGCAGTATCCACACAAGCACACGCTTGCCTGCGTCCAGATGTGTCTGAGCTGTCCACAGATTTGCTGTCTCCTCCCTTAGTTAGACTAGCAGTTTCATGAGAACAGGGATCTTACCTGTCTGGGTTAGCTCAGTACAGGCACAGAGCACTGGTATTCTACAGTGTAGCACACATGGCTGAGGAGCCCCGGCCGGCCCAGGTTCCATGGCTCCCGTCACACATAGGAAGCGGAATATTGTCTGGTCTAAGGCTCAATCCCATGCTACCACACTGACCCTGGGCCTCTCTGGGGGCCTCTTGTGAAAAGGGAAAGCCAGGCCAGATCCTGCCACTGTCTGCCCAAACCCTGCCTGGCCAGGCTGAGCAGGAGAAGCCCAGGTGGAAAATTAACTTGCTGGCCTCCAGGGCATCTGCTCAAGGAGACAACACCCTCTGAGCTGAACAGGATGGCAGAGATGATCAAGCCCAGGGCCTGTGTGAAAAGAAGACTGTAAGCCAGAGGGCCATGAACTGAGATCCGCAGGCCAGTCCTCCTTTGGGGACGGGCTTCGGGACCACACCCTGTCTGCTCCCCGCCCCCCAGCCCTGGCCCAGACCAGCCCTGAATTCACATCTATTGATCTTTTCACAATCCTGGGAAAAGGACAGGACAAGAGCCGGGCTTGTGAGCTCACATCAGAGGTGAAGTTGGGGAGTTTGCATCTGGTGCCCTCCCACCCCCGCCGTGCCTCACATAGCTTAGCACTGGCACCCTAACTCCTTCGGCAAGGAGCGCCTCAGGCCCTGTACCAAGTCTTTTCCCCAAGATCCCCATCCAGCACATCACTCATTGCTGTGAAGACAGGGTTCCTTTCTGATGGACTTGGGTTCATGCCGCACAATACACAGACCTTGGTTTCCTACTTGATTATATGCGGTTATTAAAATCAATTTGTCTCCCCAACTTTTTACCACCAAGGACCCCTGTGAGCATCTACCCTCTACAAAGCCCTCTCAGTCTGAAAGACGCTGCTGATACTTTGTGCTGGGGTCTACGGCCAGTCACGTAGCGAACAGGTACAATTTGGCAGTGAACACATACCGTGTGACTCTGGTGGCAGCATCTTGTCCACCAACCATGACCTAGAAATCCCAGTGATGTCACCTACAACCAATCAGAGCTTCTGATGAACATGCACTCACCTGAACTGTCACAGAGAGTTAATTTAATTCTAATTAAAAGCAAAAGAAAAACCTTGGTGTTTGAGTTTGCTTCATCCCAGGTGATGGAAGGCTGCCTGCCGGCTCTGGGAAATGTCCAAAACCTCTCTTGCCCACCTGCTACAGCCTTTTTGCAAGGCACTAGCTGGGAACCACTGGCTGGGTTGTCTCTAAGGGCCCTCCAGTTTGGACTCTCTGAACATTTTCTCGCCTGCAGGAGGGGTTTCAGCCCGAAGAAGGGAAGAACAATAGAAATGGAGGCACAGGGTTGGGGAGTCCCCGTGGGGCTCTACCAATCACACCAGCTAGGTGACCACCTCCTCTGCTAATGCATGGCCTGGGCCTGCCCACATACCATCCATAACATGAGTGGGGCGGGGGGAACAGCCCATTATACTAGAGCTGGAAGGACTTTGAGAATCACTTGCTCCAGGTGCCTTGTTTTAGAGGTAAGGAAACGGAGGCTAAGAGAGGGGAAGTGTCTTGCCCAAGGCCATACGGCCAATGCCAAGCAGGGAGGAGCTTGGAACCTGAATCTCTTGGCTCTCATTTCAAGCACGGGGTCTTAACAGCCTGGCTGGACTCAAACTCTCAGAGAGCCTATGCTGCCCCTGTTCATACGGACGGACAGCACACTCACCACCAAAGCATACAACGTCCACAAGACTTGGCCCTGACCTTGAGGAAGGGCTGCCTGCTGAAGCCCAGATGCTTTGGGCCTTTCTCAGCACCCGGAAGTTGATGCCCGAGTATCCTTACATCCCTCACAGAGCTCACACCCTGCAGCCCCTGGAAGAGAGGAGCCCTCACTCAAGGAGGGGTTCCCCAGGTTCCAACTTCTGCTAGAGGAAAGCCTACCAGTCCTACTCAGCGTCTCCACTCTGTGAATGGACGATGGATGTGAGCGCTTCTTCCCATCCAAAGGCCCGTTAATTATAGATGCAGCATTGGCTATTAACATCTTGAACTTGATTTGAAAGAGCTACTGCCAGAATGGAACCCCTGGAGCTGGTCCTGCTAAAGAGATGCAAATCTCCCCCACCCGTCCACCTGCCTTACTGCATGACATGGCAGCAGAGGCCCAGACCCCAGTGGGTAATGAGCTATATGTTCTATTAAATTTGTTTCAAATGCTATTTATTGAATTTTCTCCCCTGCAATATGCTGCTTTGTAGTTTGGCCCTGTTTGGGAAAATTAATCAGCAGCTGGGCTTCTTGTGTGGACCATCCATTTTCCTTGCAAGGGGCCAGAGGTTAATGAGTAGTTTTTGAAGTGGGAGGAGGAGGGGGATGGGAGGTGGTGGACCCTCCCTCTCACAAAAGAAGGAGGCAATGTTGCAAGTTCCTTCCTCGGTCCCCCTTAAATATGTGGGTAGGAGGCACGGTGAACAGAGTGGAACTGGATTCTCTAGATCCAGGCTGGGCTGGCGGGCATCTCCTGCCAGCCTATGGGAGCTAGACAGAAAGGACTCTGGAACAGCCAGCCAGGGAAGCCACCCTGCCCCACCTGTCTTCTTGTTGGACAAGTATGGACGGCTTAGGTAAGAGAGGGCCCTGCACCTCGGGTCAGAATATGTGGTATAAGCGAGGCTTACACGTGGGTGTAAGTGAGCACTGGCTCATGGTGATGAGGCCTCATGCATCCCATCCATTTAGCTCACAGACCTTTACTGGCTGCTCCTGTTCCTCTCTCCTCTACTAACCCTGGAGGTTCAGGTTGATCTTGGGTGTCCAACCTCATGTCCCTACCAGCCACGCACACGCGGACTATTCTTTACAAAGCCCCCTCCACGCAGGGCTCCACTCCTTGCCAAGCAGAGTGCCAGCCCTGGGCTGCTAGCTCTCCCCCTGCCCACCCTTCTCGGTGATCCCCACTCCCAGCTCCCAGGCTCAGGCAGTGCGAGTCCCAGAGAGAGAGCCTCATTTATGATTTTCCGGGGAGGAAGAATGACACATGGTCCACAAGGCAGAGAGAGAACAGCTTGGACCGAACGCCAACTGCAGAGGCCTCTCCAAAGCAGAGAAACCTCACTGGACCTAATTAGCGTGCCACTGATAAAGCAGCAACTGACAGCGGATGCATGTTGGGGAAAAGAAACTCTGCATAAGGCATGAAGAGCAGAGGGTCAGAGAGATGAGAGGGAGAGAAGGCTAGAAGCCACTCGTCACATCCATTCCCACCCCCTCCTCCCCAAGCTGAGGGGGGAATGCCCAGGGTCATTCTGTCTGGCTCCCAAGGGGGAATGGGTGGAAGAGGGCTGAAGATTAGGCCTGGAAGCCATCTCTTTTTGACCATCCTAAATGAACTGGCTGTCAGCCTTGAGAAGCTACCATCCAGATCAAGACCCCAGGACGATAGGCGTAAATCCTCTCTCCAACCTGCTCTGCACCACCTGCAGTGCATGTATGCATTTAGTATATGTGGAACCCGCATGTACTGTTCATGTGACATGCATCATGAGTGTATACTACTGCTCATGCACACGCGTACACACGCACACATGCACACGTGCACACACACACACAGTTCTCACCAGAAACAGGATGCAGAACATCTGAAGTAGGGAGGTGGCCCTCTCGTGCCAGTGTCACCTTGTGCTCCAGTCCCACTCCGTGTTCTGCAAACCCTCTCCTCTGTGCTCATGAGAATCTCCCCTAATGCCCCACAGTAGGCTCTCCCAGCAGGGAAGAAGCAGGGTTTTCCTGGCACTTTTTGAAACCACTAAGGAAATCGTGAAACCCTGTTTAGAGCGATTGGGGCTGTAGGCCATCCATGCTTGCCCAGGACCTCTTGAAGATTTGGTTCAGCCTTGGCAGGGGAGCCTTTTCCTGTCCTCGGAAGGCCGATGGCAGAGACCCTGATCCTCTATGGCCGGAATCCTCCCCACCCCCAGTCCCTCAGGGAGCACATGAGCTGGCCTGGGTGCAGGGGGCAGGGCAGGGAGAGGGGGATGAGGCCTAGAGTGGGGAGAGTGAAGCTGCCTTAGGAGGTGAGACTTACAGAGGCTGAGGCCCTCCGTGTGTGCCATGCTGATAGCGTGCCTGGTCATCAGCAGTGGTGTCACCATTGTCTTCACTGTACCCAGTGCCCTTTCAGAGGGTATGTGTTATCTGCTGGTTGCTGGCACCCGCCCCAGGCTCATGCACGCTCACATGGCCTGTTATTCTACCATCTTAGCTTTATTCCTTTAAGTTCTAAAGGCCTTCGGGCTTTAGGGGTCTCCTGACATAAGATACAAATGCCCCTTAAGACTGATCACCGGAAGCCCCTGGTAGCCATTTCTGCCTCCACCAGCAAGACATCTAACACCTAACGTATAGGAAGCCACTTAGTATAGGGTGTGGCATACGAGAGGTGCTCAGGACATTGGGGTCCCCAGCATTGCTTAAGTCAATCTGTTAGGATCTACTGGAGCGCTGTGGCTGAGGAGCCAAGGTGGGACAGGAGCCTGGAAGTCAGACCGGCCCAGCCAGAAAGGACTCGAGGGCCAGACTTCACCCTTTGCCCTAAAGGCAAAGGTGGGTCTGAGAGGAAGTAAGTGACCCAAGGTTCCAGCCTGTTTTAGGAAGCCCCTCCCTGGAAGGTAGGAATCTAGAACACTTCTTTCTTGTTAAGAGAGGCTGAGAACCCAGACTCAGGGAAATGCAGTGGCTTAATGATTGTGGGGTCAGTCATTAAAGAAAAAGTCTAGAACTGACTACAAAAAAAGCCCAGCAGTTGAGACCTGAGAGGCTTTTCCTGGGGAACAGAAGTGGAGTGGAGGAGAAGAGGCTGCCCCTGCGGCCCACACCAACTCCCCTCACATCCTCCAAGCACAGCTTCTCTGCATCCTTCTAAAGCTGGTGCCCTAGGGGTTTTTCAGTCTCTCTGAGGTTTCTCAGCCAACTTCTCATAGAATGCTTCATGACACAGAATGTGGGCCTGGAACATGCTCCCCCCTTAAGACCCTGAGGCCTCGGTGGGGCAGGTTTGAAGGGACCTTAGAGCAGATCTGGCCTCCCTGGAGGAAGGGACGGGGTGGTTTCCAGACTGGGGCAGGGCCTGTCTGGAGCTGCAGGCCAGGGAAAAGAGGGGAGCAAGGCCTCAGAGGGAGATGGGACAGGAGTGGCCCGTCCTGGCAGCATCTGCCTGGCGTCTGGCTCAGCACCGGGCTGGACATGGGCAAGGCCAAGACTCTGAGCTGTGTTAACCATTCTGAGCCTGTTTCCTTGTGTATGACATGGCGGCAGTGCCACCTCACCCCATGAGAGCACATGAGAACACCGTAGGAGAACACCATAGGAGAACACCGTAGGAGAACACATGAGATGACGGCTAGGCAGTGGCAGAACTGATGAGGGAACAGAAGGCAAGCTGAGGACAAAGCAGAGGCTGACCCCTCCCCCCACCATGGGACATATGTGACATTCCTCAGGCACTCCTGGCTGCCCTAAAGGAAAAACAAATAGTGAACTTGTAGAGATCACAATCCTGCAAGACCTGAGTCTCCCTCGGTTTACAAATGTCCTAGTGATTTCCAAGGAAGAGGATTTCTTATTATAGACTAACTTCCAAAGACCCATAACTCCGTTCTTGAAGCCCTAACATCACCTTCCCCTGCATAAAATTGAGGGAGGCTGAGGCACAGGGAAATGTAAGTAAAGTTAAATTTCTTCTAAACCTAAAGCTCATTGACAAGGATGGGTGATAGCAGGACTGTGACATTCCTCCAGGAAGCTCTCAACTATCTTACTGTTAAGGCCTTACTGAAAGGAGAAACAACCTTAACTTGACAAATGGCAAGGCCTTAGATATCCTGTAGGTCCTCTCAGCATATGAAAGTCCTTGCAAACCCTCCCTTTTCCTAACCTCCCCCTTTGTGGCAGTATATAACCAGCCAACCCTCACAACCCTAGGCCTGCAGCTCTTTCTGCCCAAACGTCCTGCCCTTGTGCTCCAATAAGCCACCATTTTGCACCAAAGACGCCTCAAGAATTCTGGGTCATCGGCTGTGAACTCTACCCCACTGAATCTCACTTACGTTCTAAAACTCCATTAGAACTGCCATGCGGACGGGGGTCCTGGTGGGGACTGGGCCCTCCAGCCACACCACCACCGGGCAAGCTGACCCTTCCCCTGAACTACATGATGGATGCCTGATCATGCTCCTGTTTGAGGCTACTTTCAATTTTGGCTCTCTTGGCTAGAGCACCCCCATGCTCATGGTTAAGGATTTATCCTGGAGGAGGGGGCTAGGGAGCCAGCAAGGATCCTTTGGGGTTTGCCCACAGAAAAAGCAGGGCATAGAGGTTCCAAGGGGACCTTGGGCATTTTATTTTTTCCAGTTTTAACGGGGGATAACTGACAAACTTGGGGCAAGTTATTAACCTCTCTGTGCCTCAGTTTTCCTATCTATAAAATGGGGATGTAGAACTTTCCTCCAAGGGCAGTGCTGAAGATTAAATAAGTTGACTCACGTAAACTTCTCAGAACAGGCCTGGCCCTGAGGAAGTGCCGTAATGCTTTAGGCATTTTGATTATTACACATGGTTCCCAAGAGCCCTGGCCACGGCAGAGGTGAGGAGAGATACTGAGAGTTTCCTGCACTGGGCCATGTTTGTGGTGCCTGCCCTGTTTCCCCTCACCCAGTTGGTGAGCTTCAAAGTTGGGTTCCCCCAGCTCAAAGCCCATGCTCTCCCCACTGAGCCCAGAAGCCTCTACCTAAGAACTGTGGGGAGAAATGGGAACCCGCAACTACCAAGCACGTACTATATGCTGAGTTCTCAGACAATGACATCCCCGTCTCCACACACGAGGTATGGAGGTCAAGTGCAGCACTGTTTTGTCATGCCCCTGCTCAGGGGCTCCCTCTTGCCTGCTGAATTCAGCACAGGACCCCACTCTGGCACACAAGGCCCTGCCTGCTCTGCTCCTTCTCTCTCCCTCACATTCCCTCCAGCCTCATCTGGGGCACCTGGGCCTGAAGGCTGGAGTGCCCCTTCCTAGCTCCCCTGTGCCAGTCTTAGGAATTCACACCCTTCCTCAGAACTCTGAGGATAGGGTACAATTATTTAGTTTTTGGAAAAATATTTTTGAGGGTTTTGTGTGTGTGTGTGTGTGTGCGTGTGTGTGTGCATTTACCCCCATTATTAGTTTCCTATTAGCTAACCCCACCGTGAAGTAATTTATTCGTGGCCCTTTTCTGCAACATCTTTCATTACCCAGACCAATCACATCTTCTGGCAGGAGTCCCTTCCCCTCCCGGGGTGCATAATTACTCCCACAGATGGGATTATTGGTGCTAATGACTAAGTGGGGAGATGGCTAGGCGGGATCTTGGAGCTGGAGGGCAGGGGCAGCTGGAGGGGAGTGGGTTCATCCTTTATTCCAGACCTGCCAGCTTGGCGAGGGGGGTCAGTCTGCGGGCCTAGGGCCCATTGCTCCCCCTCAAGCCTCCACATGCACACACCTTAGCCCTTCTTCCAGTCCTTCCCAGAAGTGTTTCATTTCAGCTTTACATCCGCCCCAGAAGGCAGGGAACACCTATCTTTATAGAGGATGAAGTTAAGGCACAGAGAGGTGAGGTGACTTGGTCAAATAACAAGGTGGCAACAGAAGCAGGGTTGGAGCCCAGTTCGGCCTCCTGGCTGGCCTTCTCCTCAGTACTGATCTCCCCTCCCCACACAGCCATCCTGAGGCAAGCAGGGCCTTGGAGCCATAAGTCTTGGGTTCGAGGCCCAGCTTGATGTCTTCACAAATCATGATACCCTGGACAAGACTTTAACCGCTCTGAACTTCGGTTTCCTAGTTTCCTCGTCTGTGCCATAAAGCTAACGATTCTCACCCTGCTTTCCTCATGTGAGAGCTGTGAGCCTAACAAGCCCAGGTGTGAGGTGGCCGGGTAAAGCTGAGACGGGCCACCCCAAAGCAGGGAGGGAGACTGAGGGTCCCAGCCGACCTCTCCTCAAAGACAAAGCAAGGGAGGGCACTAGGCTCCCACTGAGAAATGAGATTGCGGGGACTGTCCCCTTCCTCAGAAAAGCCCTGAGAGTGTCTCCAAGCTGCTTATTTCCTACAGACCCACAACCCTCTCCTTTCCAGATGGTTTAGGTTTGTGGCTCAAACTGCAGGCTCTGGGTTCAGACAGGTGCAGGCTCAGCTCCTGGTGGCCACTTACCAACCAGGGAAGGGCACTTCATCTTTCTGAGCCCAGGTTTCCTCATCTGCAAACTGAGGATCCTGACAGCCCAAACCTGCTGGGCGGTTGTGAGGATTACACAAAGTAACAAAGAGGAGGGGCCCTGCCACAGTCCCCCCATGCTCCAAGGGTGGGCTTTCACACCCCGCTTGTCAGCTTCCTCCAGACCCTTCAGGTCAGCTCCTCTGATGATGGCCCAGCCCCACCCTCCTGAATCTGTGGGGTGGTGGACCCTGGAGTTGGCAGAGGCAGAAATCCCATTGACTCCAGAGACTTGGACAAAAAGAACACGGCAGCAGCTCTAAGCATGGATGCCTCAGCTCCCACACTCTCTTCTGCCTGCCTGCAGAGAGCTCCAGGCTCCAGGCCTGGACCAGAGCCCCAGCTCCAGACCCCAATAACAAGGGCACTGTTAAAGACGTGAGGAGCATGGCAGCGAGAGGATGGCGTGACATGGCGGTATTATGTTTCTGGAACAGAAGAGTCAGCAGTTTTCCCTAATAAAGCCACAAACCACGGGGTCCCAGAGCGGGAAGGCTGGACTCTGCCTTAGTGACATAAACCCAATTTTCCTTACTTTGCTCTGTGGATTAATTGCCAACATGATTTAACACTCTGGTGACCGTTCCCCCAGCCCCATCCCTCTCTGCCCTGGGAAAAATCCATAGATATCTGCTCTGGGGATAGCAAACTCAGGAGAAGGAGGTACTCAGAGAGGCTGAGTACATCACCCAAGTACACACATCTGAGGGACAGACATGGGATTCCAATCCAGGCTGGTCTGACCGCAAAGTCCATGCCTTTGACCTCTTGTGCACCATCCCTAACAACTCTGTCAGGGACCTCCACAATCATTTATTGAGCATTTGCTACATGCCAGCCTTGGCTTGAAACATTGTATATATTTACCTAATTCAATCTTAAGAACCCTAGAACACGGTACTGTTATTTACCCCATTTTGTAGATGAACAACCAAGGTTTGAGAAGCATGAGTAACTGGGCCAAGGCCACCCGGCAGGCGAGGACATAGGATAGGAGTGCTGGAGTGGGGCACGTATGTGTATTTGTATTTTTCAATCACTTCTGCTCGTTTGCACTACTGGTGCTCCTCTGTTCACACGGGCAGGGCAGCTGGAGGGTGAATTCCTCATCTCTAGTGCAGCAGCCAGAAAATCTTTATTATAATTAGAAAACTAGTCAATGGCAGGAGGCGGGGACAGGGCATGGAAAGCGTAGGGCTACTAGCCTGCAGACCTCGGGTCTGAAAAAGAACAAAACAATCAGAACAGGAAACACACACATTCTATACATGACGCCTGGCTGTACTTCCCCAGTGCCCGTTTCTCTTCTGGCCCCGCAGCTGTCCTCCCTCCTAACTTCCAGGCAGGCATTTTGTCTAGCTCTGGGGTGGGGGTTGGGGGAGAGTGACATCTTAAAGGATGTCAGAAACCTTGGAGGAAAATTCAATCACTATTTCACTGATCTGGATTTTCATAACTCTCACCCTTGTCCTGCCTTCTCTGGCCCGACCGGCTGAGGTTTGCGACTGACCTACCGACAGCAGAGAGGAAAGGGAGAAAAATGTGGAAACGAGTTTGTTCACTGGGTGATGGAGTGCCCGCTGCCCTCGCCAGCACGCAGGGTTCAATAACAGCAGACAGGGCTTCAAAAAATTGCAGCATAAATAGATGAGCCCTTTAAGGTAATAGAAATTCTGTCATCCAGGGGAGAAATATAGGCCCCGATTCCCATGGGTGGGGACACCGAGCTTCTCTCTCCCGCCTCCCAGGCTCGCCGTACCCATTGTAGCCAGAGCCGAAAGGGAGCATCTGTGCTGAGCAATGGCCACAGGGTCCCTTATCTCCCAGCCACTCGGTTCTACGCAGGGAGGAGGTCCCGGAAATCCAGGCTCTGCTGCTCTGGCGACCTCACAGGCCATTTGCTGCAGGTGCCAAGGTGGCAGCAATTAGTCCGAGAGCAGCCGAGGACGCTCCATCAGCCTGGACACCTAGGTGTGGCCTTAATTAAGGAAAGCTGGTCAGCAGAGGCATGTAGAGGAGCTGAGAAGCTGGCCTTCTCCCCCGCCCCCTCCAATGATGAGAAAGTCTATTTTCTGTTCCGTGGCTGCCCTTGGGAACCCAAGAGCCCCCGTCAACTCTGCTGCTCCCAACCAGAAGGAAGTTTCAACTAACTCTACTCTCTTCCTCTTGCTTCCTTTTCTCCTTGTACCCCCAAAGAAGGCCTTTGCACCAGGACCAGTGAGTCTCTTTAGGTAGGGGCCCCGTGGGGTAAACAACAACAGCAGTGGCAGCACTGCCAATAATAATAATAATGATGATGATGATGGTGATAAGCTCATTCTTGCTGGAAGAATATGAATCTGCCAGGTATTCTAGCAATCTTATACATACTAATTAAGCAGCCCAGTAATCCAACAGACTTTATTATTACTCCCCTTTCCTATATGAGAAAAGAAAGGCACAGAGAGGTAAAATATCTTGCCCAAGGTCACACAGCTAGTATGCAGCAAAGATGGTATTTGAAGGGAAGGAATCTGGCTCCAGAGTCTCTGAATAACCACTACATAGTACTGCGTAAGGTAGAAGCTCACATTATTTGCTGCTCACCCCACAAAAACCCCCAGAGATGATGCTGGGGAACAGCTGTTCTAGTCCACTGCCAAAACCTGTTTATCTGAACTGCAGAGAAGACAACAAGTATTTTTAAGCGCCAACCCTGGTGGCATGGCCCCTCAAGAAATACCGTGAACTTCCTTCCTATGAAGGTCCCTTCTGAAAACTTCTGCTTTCAGGGCATTCATTGCTCTTCCCCCAAATCTCGTTGATTTCAAAGTGAGTATACTGAGTGAGATAGTCATATGGCCAACATGGACCAGGAGGCAAGCAGTTAGGAGAGTGGGTACGGCGTTGGAGGGAGAAAGACTCTGAGCATAGCTACTTGCTGTGGGAACAGAGGAGATGAAAGGCTTAATTCTGAAGACAGGACTACTCAGGGAAGGCTTCATGGAAGAGGCAGCCTTTGATCTCAGCCCTGAAAGGCTGAGAATGATTTTCTTCAGCTAAGATAAGGACAATGGGGAGGACATTCTAGGAGGAGGGAAAAGCCTGAGAAAAGGCACAGGCAGGGGCCTCAAAGCAGACACTGTGCTTGGGGAAATGTGAGTTATGTGTGGCCATAGGACAGGTTTTTGGCAGGACTTAGCAGGAGGTGGTTAGGGTGGACTAACTAGTTTTAAGGTCAGGTTACAAAGGAATGGGGTTTGAGTTTTGTTTGGTGGGTAATGAGAAGCCATGGAGAAGGATGATGTGATTTCAGCTTCCAAGTGGAGGGCCAGCTCCACCTAGTCCCTTCAACCACAGTTCAGCTTTTTCCTCCTCAAGTCCTGGATTATCCTTCACATGAACACACACAGGACTCTGCTGGCCTGAGCCCCCAGCCATGGGACCCTCACTCTGTCCTTCTCCGCCCCTGCTGTCCCTGGTGTTCTGACTGGGTGAGGAGCCTAGGTTCTAAGAGAACCAGAGCAAACTTGGAACAGAGCCTCGTGGTTGCTGTCCAAGGTGCTGACACAATGCCACTGCCAATATAAAGCCCTCCCATTTTAATGACTGGTGCCCATAACCCTGTTCCTGTTGGATAGAGACTATCATTATCACTTTACAGATAAGAAATGGAAGTCCTGAAAGTTAGCAGAACCAGAGCTGGAAACCTGGTTTCCCACCTTCCAGTCCAGGATTCTTTTGCCCCACCCAGCAGCCCCAGTGCAATTTAGCAAAGCATGCCTCGTGATTCCACTGTTGTTGCCAAGCTAACATATACAATGCTTAGACTTTATTCCTATCTCCAGCCCTATGTCCATTTCCCCAAACATTGACAGGTGTGCTCACCCCACAATGTCTCCTGAGACTGACTGTTCAGGGTGACCCATAGGTGCTTGGGTGTACCTGCTTGGACTTGTAAGTATTCATGACTGTTTGAATCATGCTTGCTCCAACAGAACCCCTGGGTGTAGCTCATCTTGACACTCTCCTTGACAGGAGGGGTGCTGGGCTTAGAAGAAGCACTATTCCCCTACTACTCTTACAGTGCACCAATAATTACTACCATCTTACTGGGTGCTTACTGTGTCCCAGGCCCTGAATGGCAAACTTTCTGTATGAAGCTTCTCAGTCTCATGACAAAGTCTTCTCTTAACAAATGAGGAAACTTGGGCTTAGGCAGGGTAAGTGACCTGCCAGCAGGCAGAGTAGGGATTGGAGGGCAAGGATCTGAACTCAGGTTTGTGTGGTTCCATGTTGACCTGTCAATTAAAGTCTATCATCTAACCTGTGAGAGTTCAGTGGCTTTGTGATCCTGGGCAAAGTCACATATCCTGTTTGAATTTCAGCTCATTTTCAAGTTGAGGAACATGAAAGCGCACCTCCATCACGCTCTTGTGAGCGACAGAGATGAGGCATGCAGCAAGGACTTCTAAGTGTTTGCTACTGGTGTGAATATGATTATTGCTAAGCACAAGCTCTTTGAAGACTAGAAGGGTGTCTGATTAGCCCTTTCCATACCCCCGGCTGTCTCTCCCCAAGTCCTTGGCAGAGTAAATGTCTAGTGCTCTGGGAAAGAAGGAGAAAGAGTGTGAGGGCCAGCACACCTGGAATGCCAGGTGGGGCTTGCTCCTGCCCCATATTCTCATGGTCTCTGCAGAGTTTGGGGACCACCTGGCTGGAGCAGACATGTCACTGGACTCCCTGGGGTGGTTCTGGACCACCTAGAAGTGTTCCTCGCATCTCTGTTGAGTCTGAGGCCCATTTCCAGCCCTCAGAGACTCTGCTTTCCTAAAGCTATCCTCGCATCCTCCCTGTACAGCAGTGGGCAGGACAGGCTCTGGCGAGAGGGGCCAGCTGGGGATGTGGCCTCATATCCATTGCCATGTTTGCTACTCACATCTGACAGCAGGCAGGATGGACGTGACTCCCATCTTACAGAGGAGGAAACTGAGGCGAAGCAAAATGAGGGGACATGGCCAAAGTTAGTGAGCCTAGGATCGAGGTCTCCAAATACTCAGAAAAGGGCTCTTTTAATTAACTAATTAACTGCTCATCCTAAATATCTTTCAAGGAAAAGGGCAGCTGCATAAATTTATAGACTAACTAGCAAATAAAGGCACTGGTAATTATTATTGATGGCAAGGCATTCTAGGGAGGGTCTCAGCCAAGTCTGCCCTGCTGATCGCCTCAATCCCTGACCCTGACCAGAGCTCGCTAATTGCAGGAAGTTGCATTCGTTCAGAAGCTGGGGTAAAGGCAACAGTAATGAGTTCCCTCTTGGAGTCTGGTGCATGCAGGAATGAGTCACGCTGGATGAGAACAATTGACTGTTCTGTAATCACCTCCAGCAGCTCCTGCTCAACACCCAACAGGGCCCCAGAAGAGCCTTTCCAGGTATAATGAGGCTGGGCAGGAGGAGATGGATGAGAATTCACAGGGTCTCACCAGGGCAGTTTGGCTTACAATCTGTCTTAGCCCCGAGCCCCAGGCAGGTGGGACTTCACAAAGAGATGATTCCTGAAAGTGCCAAGTCTCCTAAAGTTCAAGGGCAGGAAGTCATTTGCATCCCAGATGGGAGGAAGAGAAGCAGTGGGCTGGCCTCCAGCCTGCAGGAGCCCTGGCCTGGGGGCAGTGGGCGCACAGACACTGGCCTCTCTAGCCCTTGAAGGGGGCTAATTCTTCCTTCTATCGAGGAACAATGACCAGGCAGGCAGTTGGGGTGAGGAAAAGGAACATGGGACTCTCGTTAGGCCCATATACAATGTATACAACCTTTCCTTTGGCAAACACACAGACACAGACAGACAGACACACACACACACACACACTCTCTCTCTCTCTCTCTCACCTCTCACACATATCCTCTCCTTGCTCCTACTTCCCTTTATTTTCTCCATAAGGGCTGCTTCCTGACTCGGTCCATGGAATCCACATTGTGGAGCATCTTAGAAACCATTGTGTTCATTTCCCCTGCACACTTATCCTTTACAGATGACGGAATTGGGACCCTGAGAGAGAAAGCCACCTGCCCAAAGTCATAGTAGCGAAACTGGGACCAGGGTCAGAAGGCCCCACTAATGGCTCTGGTGTGGGCAGTTCAATTCTGCTTCCATCTCCTGATCACTTGACTGTGTAAGATTTTTAATCCCAACCAACTATTCTCTCCTACCCAAAGCCCAAAACCGAGGGCACTCCATTTTTCTGTGGAAGCGATGGCCAGAGCTCACTCCAATGAAGGTAAATTAGAAAGGAGACCCGCAAGAGGAACTGACTTCTTTCTCTTTCAAAGATGTCACTAGAGGGGCACCGGGGTGGCTCAGTGGGTTGAAGCCTCTGCCTTTGGCTCAGGTTGGCTCAGGTTGTGATCCCAGGGTCCTGGGATTGAGCCCTGCATCAGGCTCTCTAGAGCTCAGCAGGGAGCCTGCTTCCTCCTCTCTCTCTCTGTCTGCCTCTCTGCCTGTCTGTCAAATAAATAAATAATATCTTCAAAAGAAAAAAAACGATGTCACTAGAATTCATTTTTACTCAATTTCACCTGCACTAGGGAGGAGGAAGAAGGAACCAGACAGAGTTTTGTTCTACCCACGACAAACCTGCCCACAAAAGTCCCTACGCAAAGCCACACTTCCACATCATGAGCATGGCTTCCTTGTAGATCAGTGGGTCTCCCCTTGGCAGCATACTAGCCTCAACTAGACCAAATGTATCAGTGTCTCTGGAAAGCAGGGGTGGGGCCCAGGCATCAGTGTTTGCAAAGCTGCCCAGCTGATTCCAAGGCACAGTCCAAGTTGAGCACCACCCCTTCTTACTCAGTGTGAGGCCACTGACCAGCAGCACTGACATCACCTAGAGCTTGTTGCAAAGGCAGACCCTTGGGCCCCACCCCCTTCAATCGGGTTAGAATCTGCAAGGTCAGAAGGCCCACCACCCCTCCATACACTCACTGAAGTGTGGCCAGCACCGGTGGGACTACCTTCTACAGTCTATCTCTCCACCTGGTCACAATTTTGCAAGGCAGGTGTTCCATCCTAAAGGTGAGGAAACTGATTCAGAGAGAGGTTAACTTACTAGCCCAAGGTCACACACTCGGTGATTAGAGCAGAGCCAGGATGTGACCCCAGTCTGGTTCCAAAGGCCATGGTCTGTACCGCACCAACCACTTCCTATAGCACAGCAAAATACATGGCCACAGGGGATTCCTCCTCCCCCACCCCGCCCCCACCAGTGCTTGGGACCTCAGACCTGCTGGGCATGCTCTGGGCCTTCGAACAAGATTCCACTTCCAGTGTCAAGTTCCCTAACCTCATAAAAACCAGCATAATTCATGAGAAACCACAAACAGTAAACATGTGGGGGAAAGGTTCACTCTCCCTAGTAATCAGCGAAATGCAAATTAGAACAACAACATCGAGGAGCCATTTTCTACTGATATAATTAGCAAAAAACAAAAAAAGAAAGAAAGAAGAAAGGAAAGAAAAAAGGATGTTAGCAAAGTTGTTTTGAAATAGGTACATTCGTACATGGCTGTTGGCGGTGTAGATTTATATAACCCTTGAGGAAAGTAATATGGCAACATCCATCAAGAGCCATAAATATATTATGCCCACTGACCCTGGGAATTCACCCTAAGGAAATAATTCAATAGGAGAGGAAAAGCTGTTTGTAGGAAGATGCTTATTGCAACATTTGCTGTGAACATTGGAAACAACTCAATATTCAGCAGTAAGGGATGGTTGAGTAAACTGGGGGGGGGGGGTAACGGCAGCTCCTGCAGGGGTATGCAGCTATTTAAAATGATAATTAAGAACCCCAAACAGCAAATGTGGGTGAAAGCAAGTAGAATGCAAAACTCTGTGTGTGTGTGTGTGTGTGTGTGTGTGTGTGTACTGTGGTTATTATGATGTAAAATACCATGTGTATTGGATTTAGACAGGGAGGAGCTGGATGCAAAGACAACTGGTGTTCCATGGGGAGGGGACAATGGAAAGACCCTCTCCTTCTATTCCATCCACAATTACAGAAACTGGGGGAACTGGTCCTTCGAGAACAGCCTGGGAGCTCTGGGGTCAGAAGTCCTATCTCTGAGTACAGAAACTCTCATCCTTCATCCCTGGGCAAAGGGCCACATTCCCAGAGTCTCCACTCCTGTGTGGGGCTTTGGGAGATCCTTCCCATCTTACCATGAAGCCTGGGGCACATGTGCAGCTCCCGGTGATGCTGTGGCAGTCAGCGCCGTTCTGACAGGTGCAAGGCAGACGGCAGCCGTTGCCGTAGTAGCCAGCGGGGCAGGACTCATTGCAGTGCTGGCCAGACCAGCCTGGCTGGCAGGTGCACGCTCCAGTGACTGGGTGGCAGCTGAGCAAATGAGAGAAGAAAGAGAGAACAGTCTGGCTGGGGAGCCAGCCCTGTCCCACCCTCCGCCCATCCCAGCTCTGGTCGCCAGGGCAGCAGGATCCATGGGTCTGAGGTTAAATTGCTTATTGCCTTGTCAGAAGGTGCCAAAGTCACACGGCCTTAATGGCCCCAAGAAACTAGGGCTCACGGTAATTATATAATTCGCCTCAAGTCACATAGCGAGGAAGCAACAAAATCAGGATTATGACACAAGTCTTCTGATTTCCAAAGAAGTGCTCTAACATAAGTACACAGAGTCCAGAGAAGAAGGCAGCCTTCTTCAGTCCCTTCTCTAGGACTAGTGCCTTCTCTAGCCCTTCTCTAGAAATGAAGAGCCTTGTACCCAGGGCAGATGCCTGGTGTGAGGGCAGGCACAAGTCGGCTACAGTGAGACCCAGTGGTTCTGCAGATTATAGGTACTCTGCAGACATTTACTAAGGTAAAATGAGACCTCAGGGCAGATGGGGCCTCCTGCCTCTGGCAATGTCTACATTGGAGAGAATACCTTCCAACTGGGCTTTGCTAGTTCTTTTTCAGAGTGAGTGTGATTGTCTCCACTCCCTCTCTCTCTAGGCCAGAGGCAGGGGCTGCCCGGCATGACCCTTAGAGAGTAGAGCAACCCCTGGCTAGCAGAGGTGTGATCCAACAGCTGCTCTCCATTCATGATCAGAAGTGATGCCGGTATGGACCATGTACTTCTCAGCAATTCTGTGGCCAGGGTAAACGCCCAATGGCCCCAGCTAGGGTGTCTGAAATCCATCACTACATTTGCTCAGAGCCCAACCTTTCCCTGGGCTGCTCCCAGCTACACCAGGGCAGGGGTATTAAAGTTGGCGCATTCCTGGGATGTCTGAGACTCCTCTAATGGCAATTTGGCTTGAAGACTCCCAATCTTGCCAGTCTGTCTTAGAACAGTGATACAGACTAAGGCTTTCCACCCAGCCTTCCTTCCTTCCCTCTCTCTCCTCCATATGGGTGAGACCTACACCACAGTCTGATGTTTTCCTAGCTGCCCCAGTCCCCCCCCCCCCCCACCCTCATTTCCCCTCAAAGCTGTCTCCCTAGTAAATCTCTTGCACATGGGGAGAACCCACGGAGAACACTCCAGAGAAGATGCTGGATGGTAGAGACAAGCCAATCTCCCTAGATTCCCTGTGTCACCCGCCTCTCAGCTCTGGGGTCCAGCTCAAGGTATAGGATCAAAAGCAGCTTGCTCTGGGCTGGCAGGGGAGCCTGGGTACAAGTCTTGGTTCTATTAAATTCCAGAAGGACACAGGCTTCATCTCCCTGGGTCACTGGTGGACGCCCAGTGCCTGGCTTGTATTCACTTTCCAGTTAAGTATCTGGGAGTGAACAGTACTTTCACTACGAGTAATTATTGTCTGTGTCTATTGACTTGCTTATCATCTGTCTCCCCGACCAGGAGGCAGCTCCAAGGGGAAGGCCCTTTGTCTATTTCACCTTTCTCTGTATTGTACCCCAGGGCTTCCGCAGAGTCCCTGGCACATTGGAGATGCTCAGTACATATTTGGCAAATGAATTAATGAACACACTAATTGTGTGAAGCCCAGCCAAGCTCTCTTCCGGGAGCCCTGGTTTTCTCACAGAAAATGAGGGATGGATGGGAGCAGACAGTTCCTGAACAGTAAGTGCAAGCAGCTAATAATCATTTTGGAAAATGTTTAGTCTCGTTAATTACCAAGTCAAACTAACAACTGGATATCACTTTTTCTCTATCAAAATAGTAAAGTTTGTTTTGTTTTGTTTTTTTAAAGAAAAAGGACAATACTCAATGCTGATAAAGGGTTCTGGAAAACTATTTGGGCTTATGTATCAAGAGTTCTAAATATATTCAGACCGTTTGGTCTTAGAATTCCATTTCTAAGATTCTATTCTAAGGAAATAATGAGAGTTGTGGGGAAAGATTTATGCACAGAAATGTTCCCTAAAGCATTATTTATAACAGTGGGGAAATGTAAGAAATTTAAACAATAATGTGACCAGGCTAGAAAAGCACCAGGCACTTCACACATATTTCTAATCTTCAGATAAGCCTGCAAGTTGGGTACGAGAGCCTCTATTTTACAGATGGGACTTGGAGGTTATATGACTTGCCCAAGGTCACACAGCTAAGTCAGTAGCAGTGGGGAATCAAGCCCAGGTCTGTTTGATGGCCTCATGTCGCCCCGGCAACAAAGGGCTCGTTAAACGAATTATGACAGTTCATATGAAGGGATGTCAGAGAAGTACTCAAGTCTGTCACTAACAAGTCTGTTTTCCAGACTTGTTAGTGTCAGAAGGTGAAGTGAATTAAGCAAATTATATACAAAGTCATGATCTAAAATATGGGGAAAAGGAAGATATACACATAGAGAGATAGATATAGGTACAGATATAAATATAGATATAGATATAAATATAGATATCTGTATCTATCTATCTATCTATCTATCTATCTATATATCTTGACATAGATGAAGAACAAGCAAGTCACAACAAAATGGTTTTGGGGCTCATCTCTGGGTTGAGAAATTATGAGGGATTCAAAACTTTTTCTTAAATTTCTATGTATTCTTGAACTTCCCCAAACTGAGCCTGTTATAAACAGACATAAAGCAATAAAAACTGTAAATAGGCAGAAAAGAAGAATCATGTAGGGGGCTGGGGGCTTGAAGACTTCCTGACTTTCCTGGGTCCAGACAAACTCCTCCTTGAGCCCCACACTGTGAGGGGGAAACAGCAGGTTGTATGGGTGCTCTGGGCAGGGATGGCTCCCATGTGGTGGCCCTGACCTTCAGCCAGACAGACGGGGGCCACACCGCTCTGTCTCAACAGTCTGAGCCATCCCCTTCTTGGATCCAACCTTCCAGGGACCTCCCCTGGGGTTAGAGGGACTGCCTCAGGGACAGTCCTGGAGAGACAGACACACATGGATCTAGCAAAGGGACCCAGCAGCTGCGGCCATCAGCTCCTCCCAGCCCCCGTGATGTCGAGGGTCTCAGGCAGGCTTCTGCTCTTCCCATCAGTGGATTCTCTCGCCACAGGCGCTGGCTCTCACAGGGACCACCACCCTGGGAGAAGCCTACCAGGCACGTGCTGGCGGGCAAACACTGACTTCTCAGTGCTCCTGCTGTGCTCACTTGCCGTCTCAGCCGCCAGTGTTTTGGCTGCTCAGGGCTGTGCTCTGTGCCAAATTTACTTTCCACTCTCAGAACCAGAAAGCTCGAAATGGATTCTGAAATCCCTTCTTTCTTTCTCCCTGAAATTCTATGTAAAAAAACCCAGATTTCTAGTTTCTTAATTTGATTGCTTATCATTTATTATAAAACCTCTGAAATCCCTTTGAAGTGAATGTGCACAGCGAGGGCTGGCGGAGCAGTTTATGACTCAGAACTGGGCGCCTTCCTCACATCTGATCTCTCCAGGCATCCCCTGCTCCCCGTTCCCCTCTGCCCTGCGGGGAAAGAGCCATTCCCTTTGGTCCCACAGTGGGCAAGTGACTGCTGGTGAGGCTCAGGCAGAAGTCACAAACGGTGGTGTGCAGGCTGGCTCAGGTTGCTCTAGGTTTTTTTTTCTTTTCTTTTCCTTGCCTTTCTGCCATTTCCCCCAGATACAGATTAATCACAAGTTAATAGGAGCCGAAAGCAGAACAATACAGGCATCTTTTCAGGGTGGATTTTTCTTTTTTTTTTCCTTCTTTTTTTTTGGCTGCTCTGAGATTTCTATCAGTGCTGCATCTGTTGGCTAAATAAAATCTTTCAAAGGTAATACAACCTCGTGGCTGCTGGAATTCATCTATGACAATCCAATTGTGGAGGAGACACGACAGAGGCCTGAGACACAGGCACTCTCTCTCTCAAGGTTATTCCTTTACGAAGGAGGCTCGTTCCTTTGTGGGTGCCACAGAGCATTTATAAAGGGAATGAAGTGATGGGGGGCTCTCACCAGCCACTTCTTCCTTCCCCAGGCACATGGATTCAGCCTCTTTGAAGCAGTCTCGCGGCGGGGGGGGGGGGGGGGGACCAGGCAGACAGAGGCTGGGGCCTGACAAGTGGGGTTTCCTATGGTTGGGGGCTGAGAGTGCTTTGTCTCCCTGGGATAGACACTCTAGGCCTTGCAAACCGTCTTGGAGCAGCTTTGTTGTAAGCTCTCTTGGAAACCAGGGCAGAGAGGAGGCTAAGCTTCTAGAAGGGGATCCCACACCCCATCTCTCAGGGTGTTGGGTGGAAGCTTCATTTGCAAAGACCATAAGAGAACTTCTACCTCCACCGGGCTGATGAAAGGGATGGACAGACTGGGAAACTGAGATACTGAGAGGACACGTACACCTATCAGGACATTTGCTCAGACAGAGGTAGTTCTGAAGGCAGGACTCAGGTGTCCCAGACCCCAGCCAGGACAGCTTAACTGTTTCAAGATTAGGAATCAGACAGTCCTCCCTCTCCTTTTCTTGGTTCCCAAGAGAAGGCTCTGTAATGAGACAAAGGCTCATGAAGGGAGGTGCTCTCTGTGACCATGAGGACAAAGCCAAGGGCAGCATGAGAGACTTCAATCAGGCCACAGGCTCTCAACCGCAGGCTACGTTGCCTCTCCCATCCGCACGTAGGAAACAGTCTCACCTGTCAGAACTTGGGGGGCTGGTTCTTGCCACTGGTGCCTCGTAGGGAGAGGCCAGGGATGCTGCTGAGCCCCCTGTAATGCACATGACAGTCCCCAGAGCAAAGGACTGTCCAGCCCCAAAAGTCAACAGCGGCCACGTTGAGAAAGTCTGACTTAGACTGAATGAAAACATGTGAGGGTCATGGGTTCAGTCACTGGACCAAGGTGCCAATCACTAAAAATAAATACATAAATAATAAATAAATAAGACATCAGCTTGGGGGCAGAACCATCTAGAGGAGTAGGCTGATCTGGAGGAATTCCATGATTCTTCTCACAGAGGATCTGCTCTGTGCCAGGCCCCGTGCCAGGCTGAGGCCACAGAGGGGGACCGGCCAGGCCTCTCCTGCCCTCCAAGAGCCTGTGCTGTGACACAGCTCAGTGTCGTGCAGACACCGAGGGGCCTGGCCTCAAGCCCTAGATCCTAAGAAACGCTACCGACTCCCAGTCCCTGTGACAGGACACGTGTTAAAGACAGTAAAGCAAACAATCATCAATATTGGATGGGCTGAGATTAGCAAGGAGAAGAGGGAGTCCTTCCAGATTAATAATGCATAGAGGACTCCTTCACAGGAGGAATAAATTATGCAGGGCACGGCTGCTCAGGCACAGGAGGAAAACAATAGCTCTTTAATTTGGGGGTGGTTGGATCTCAGTGGCAGGGATTCTCCCTGCACTGGACCTCAGCGGTAGCCTTGCTTCCTGGCTCTGGGAGAGTCTTCCCTTGGCTGCCAGCAGGGGTAGGGGCTCCTGGTGCAGTTCTCTACCTGTGCAACAGGCTGAGGCAGCTGCCCAGCCTCTGCCTAGCTGTAGGGACTCCCTGTCTCGAGAGCCTCAGAGCTCTCACCCTGTCCTCAAGATCCAGCCCAGGTGCCACCTCCTCCAAGAAGACTTCCCTGACCACCACAGCAGTTTCCTCTGGTGCTTTTTATGCACAGCCTTGGTCACAGTCACTTGGGCACATGCCGGGACCCAGCGGAGCCTGTGACACAGAGCTCACTGATTCTAAGATGCACTTTCTCCTACACTTCACATCTCAGATATTGGGTGTGCTGTACAATCAATGGTACATCATGGTTCAGCTGGTTGCATTCTCCTTTCTTAGTAGTCCATAAAACAGAGCTCTGCCTCACTACTGGTACTCTCTTGTATTTTGCAGAACTAAGGTAGAAGGGGCTCAGTGTGTGTGAGTGCTCCAGGCCCGAGTTCCTGAGGGCTGGACTGGAGCTGAAGGACTCTTTTTCCTCTTTGTGGCCCAGCCCTACAGGTGCTCAGTGTTTGCTGCATGGATGGCTGAGGGAATGAGCGCTTGGGTCATAGAGGGGCCAGCAGAGCAGCTGGAGCCCGGAGCCCCTCTCAACAGCCTCTTTCCCAGCCCTCCACCTTGCAGGTGGCACTAACCCTAGCCACTCAGCTCCGGGGACTGAGAACCAAGGACAGACTCCACCTAAGCCATAACACTAGCAGTCACCAGAGGCTTTAGGGGGATTTGTGAAGAATCAAAGGTTGGAAACCAAGAAGGGGGCTGAGGCCAAGTCCTGGCCATCCCAGCAACGGGTTGCAAGGAAGAGGCATCTCTAGTTTGCGAATGGCAGCAATACCCCCCACCCAGAGCTGCCAGGCCTCCCCAGGCTGTCCTGCAGGTCCGAGGGGAGAAGGGAGACTCCCCCACCCTTCGCCACCCAGATAAGAGGCAGCCACATAAAGGGCCGTGGAGGCCTTCTCTGGGGCCAACAGTCTCCTTTATTACCAGAGGGTGGTGCTAACTGGTGCACAGAGAGGAAGTGAGGAGATATGGAAGAGGGGGCCCAGGAGCAGCTCTGGCTCTTCTGTTCCCCAGACTCAGGTTCCTCTGGAAGCAGCTCCTGGGGCTGGCTTCAGGTGAGGTGAGGCAGCCCGCTGAGCTCTGTCCCTCCTGCTCCTCCACCCTAGCCAGGGCCTGCTGGGACAGTCCTCTTTGGGACCCAGGAGAGCCCTACTGATCTTGAAGGTCCCTTCCAGTATGGACCTTCTGTGGTTTGAGCCCCTGCTTCTGTCCTGGCAGTCTTGTCTCCGGGCCTCTGGGGGTTGGGAAATGGCTCAGCTAGATATAGAGCAGGTGGAGGGGGCATTTCTCAAGGACAATGCCCCCAGGGCCTGTGGCATGGGAGCCCCGCCATCCCAGCTCTGCGGGACTCTGCGGCTCCATCCTCCACCCCACCCTAAGGATCCCCAAACTCCTCCCGTCTCCTTCATGGTGGGTCTCAGCTTGGCCCACTTTCAGAGCTGCCAGCTGGGTATGGCAGACAGACGCAGGTGACTTGGGTCCTGGTCCTGGCTGGGTGGCCTTGCCTTCCCCTTCTTTTCAGCGAAGTGGTTAGTCAGCAAAGGTGACTGCTCAGGTCCCAGCTCTTTCGCTGCCCTGCCTGGGTGACCAGGCTGGAGGCGGGGGTCTGTGCCCCGAGAAGCCCCCTCTCCACCAGGGCCTGCCCACCCAAGTGTCCCCGGGCTCCCTGGACCCCAGCTCGTACCTAATGGTGTTGTCGGTGTGACAGGGGCAAGGCAAGGTGCAGCCTGGGCCGTGTAGCCCCTCGGGGCACAGCCGCTCCTGGCAGCGCGGGCCTTTGTAGCCAGGCTCACACTCACAGGCGCCGGTGGTGGGGGAGCACTGGCCCCCGTTGTGGCAGTCACAGTGTTGTGAGCACTGGAAGCCAAAGGTCCCGAAGGGGCATTCCTCCTGGCACCTGCAAGACAACAGAGCGGGGCTGAGGCTGTGCTTCCATCCCTCCCCTTCCAGATCCAGCCAGCATGCGTCCTCCACTTCCAGGCCAGGGCCTGCTCTGCTGCATGCCACCCCAGCCTCCCCTGCTCCCTTCTCATCCCCCAGGAAGCACTGACAGTTCCGTCCCCCAGTCAGGTCCCTGCTTCATGCCGGGTCCCCTCCTAAGGCCCCTGGCCCTGAGTTCATACTGTCATGTTTCATTGCTTCTAAGCCTGAAATGTGGTTTTTATTTCATTTTTTGATTGCAGTAAAATATGCGCAACATAAAATTTACCCTTTCAACTGTGTTTCAGTGGCACTAAGGACACTGGCATTTTGAGCAGTCATAACCACCAACTCCAGAACTTTTCATCTTCCCAAGCTGAAGTGTCTATACCCATTAAACAATAAACCTTATGTTTGCCAACTACATTTGGGCATCTCTGCCATGGATTCCTCTTACAGCTGACAGTACGTCATCGTTTAATTATCAATGTTTTCATTCTTAGCAGTAGGTAGGACAGCTCATCTTCCCATCGGTGGCATCTTGGTTCCTGAAACATGGTCCTTTCATTTCTACTGTTTCTGGGCTTTTTTTCCTACTCTTTTGGGTGGATGTCCAGTCTCCCTTGGTCAGACTGGACACGTGTCTCCTCCACAGTGCGGAACCTTCCTGAATACAAGAGGCACCCTCCTTCACTGGATGGGAGAATCCCCCACAACAGCAGCAACGATTTCCTTTTCCTCCAACACGGGGCCAGGAGAGGGGTGTCCAAAGCAGAGGCTGAGCCTCGCCCATCAGCCGGTGAGCACGCCCCCACCCTGAAGGAGGAGGACGGAGCCCCTTTTGTGTCAAGTAGTTTGCCTGCTCCTCCGAGCTCCCAGCGTACCCACAGTCGTTCCACTCACTGCCCCATAGCCCCTGGTTGTGGGTCCTCTGTGGAGGAGCACGACCCCCACTGCTGACTGCCTGACAGCCCTCACTCCAGACTGGAGATATTCCCCAGGGGTGCAGAGTCACTGCCCCATGGCTGGATCCTGACAAGGTCAGGGGACACCTGGAGGCATCCAGAGTAAAAGAAGTGGGCGGCTCCTGCAACCCAGAGACTTGGGAAATGGCCTTGGGGATTTGCATGACCCACATCCTGGCCCAGCTCCTGTGGGGCTGGCAGGTCAGTCCTGACATTTGCTTTCTCATCATAAAATGGGACGATGATGACTAAATCCCATCAGGTTGTTTGAGGATGAAACGATAAGGTGTGTAAACGTTTGGAGAGGTGTCCCGCGCGTGGTAGGGGCTCAGGAAGAAATGTTGGTTATGATGAATGCTCTTATTAATTCTGTTTTCTGAAGTTCCCAGAACAGAGCCCATCCGACCTTCTGCCTCAGGTGCTGGCATGAAAAGGCTCGCAGGGAAGAATTCCAAATGTTAACCCCTGAGTAGACTTGAGGAATTTGTTAGTGTTCTGTCATCTAGACAACTATTTTCCAGTTTGCCGTACCTTCCACAATGACGGTGAGGAGGGGAGCTATAAAAGATGCTTAAAACAAAACAAAACAAAACAAAAAACTAGAACATAGCCCTAACTTCTTTATTAAATCTTGGAAAGTCACAACTTGGAGCCAGGGCTGTTCTCCCCAGCGGGGCTGGGAGCTGTGTCTGGGAGCCCTCGGGCGCTGCTCATGAGGGTGATGGTGTGGCCAGGCCCCAGCAATGCTGTAGAGCTGGGTGGCGAATGTCTGAGGCCCAGGGGGGCTGGGGTGTCAGGCCCGAGTCTTGGCAACTCTGCACCGGGTGCCTATCTGTCTTCTCTTTGTCACCTTGTGCCCACGATGACAGGGAGAGGAGGAAAGTGACTGGGGTCTAAACTTGAAGGCTTCCCCAAAGAAGATGCCACCCACTGTCCCCTCACAGAGTCACTGTGGCAAAAGGAGGGATGTGGCAGAATGGAGGGGCAGCAGATGAGGAATGAGGATGGCCACAGACGGGGGCAGCGGCCAGAGAGGGGCTCCCAGCTCAGCAGGCCCTGAGGCCCCGGCCCTGGGCCCCTGAAGTAGGGGGTGTACCCATCACCCTCACTCTGGAGTTGAGGGGGCAGGGATTCGGAGAGCTGAGGCGCGTCCCAAGCTCAAATGGCTGACATGACCCGAGGTTGTTGCCCAGCAGACCTTGCAACATTTTAGCCAGTCCAAGGTTCCATTTGGGAAGGAGAACAGAAAACAGAGGGAGGAAGGGAGAAGAAGGAGGAGGTTGTCCGTAGAAGAGAGAGAAGGTAGAAGATAGGAAGGAAGAGGAGGAGGAGGAGGAGGAGAAGGAGGATGGGGGAGGGAAAGAAGGACACTGAGGCAGAAGGGCAGGGCACAAAGCATTGAAAGGCTAGAAAATCACTATCTGAATTGCCAGCTCCTCTTCAGCCTCAGAATGGATTTTCCCAGAAGTTCCTCAGTTTGGTTCTCCTCAGATATCTCAGACACCAGGGCAAGAAACCTAAGCCAGGAGACTCTCCTGACAACTCCCTGCTTTCGCTGGAACATTCCTGCTCCCTGCCACCCAGCAGGACCGTGCAGAGGCCCGGCCAGCGAACTCCCCTTGAAGGGCACTCCCCCACCTGCCATATTTAGGAAGTGACTGACTGCATAGCTGCAAAAAAAGAATCTGGAAGTGAAATATTGACAACCTAATCCATTTACATAATCAGCCCCCCTTTTTTTTCTACTCACAATTTAAACAACTTATTTATTTAGAGATCAAGCAATGACTGCTAATGAATTTTCCACAAAGCACGCTAATAACGGGGCCCGTGGAACAGAAGGGTAATCACAGCAGGAATTAGTTTTCTACTTAAACATCCTTCCTTTGCAACGTATCAATCTAACGTGTCTGATAGTGCCATTAACAACCAGATCCATTGCTCAATTAAATTACAAAATGAGCTGCAAAGCCCTCGTTACGTTTCATGTTTAATTTGCACTGGATTCTGCCTATCCGGGGAGGCCTGCATTATTATACCCACTCAACTTTAATATGCTTTCAATGATTTGGGGAGGGTTAATGCAGCTGTCACCTACAAAATTAATGGAGGCAATTTTATAAAATATTAACACTAGGCGGCCTATTGAGGTGGGAAACCCACATGCTACCTGGCTCTCCCCCTGAACTCTACAGCTGATGGGTGAAGTTTGCTTGGAGGGCCCCAAGCATTTGGGATTTCTCTCTGCCCCAGGATCATGGGCCAGCCCCAACAAGAAGAGGGATTCGGATTACTCTTCTGTTGGGTACCTCTTAGCAGTGAACACGGAGACAGCCAATGATATAGGGTCTATGGGTTCAACCAGCCGGATGTCCAGACCCGCTTGTCTCTAGCAACAGGTGGGCTGGATTACCTCTCGTGGACTGAAACAAATGGTCCTGTTCTGGTTCTGGGGTCTTCTGGCTCCTGACCCTACCGGTGCACTTCCTTACTGGGGGAGCAAGTGAGGATGAGAAGGTGAGCTCAGTGCTTCAGTCTCCTCTCCCAGATACTTCCCCCAGAGAACCCTCTCTAACAGAAGTCAGAGAGGATCTCCAGATGCCATGCCCCATGTTCTAAAGCTGGGAAGCTCATGGAGAGGAACACTAGCTCACAGAGAGATCAGATCTGGCTCGAAAGACTTCAGGCTGGAGGTAAACAGACCTAAGGCAAAAAATGGAAAACTGCTTTTCTGGACATGACCGGGGATTTGGGGCTGACTCCAGTGACAGTTGGAGGAGCACGGTTATGTTGTCACAGCCAGAAGGATCAATAAGTTGACTCAGCCTCGATACCACCTTGCTGATGTTATCTGGGCAGGGAAAGCAGGGGGATGGCAAAAAAAAAAAATATTCCTCTTGTCTCACTTTGGGCAGAATAAAAAAAAAAAACTCCAGGGCTAGAGATGCAACATGGATCCCACAGAAACAGAGAAGTGGGTGTGAACGCCTTGCCCCCACTGCTCCTTGCTCTTCTAGAAAAGATGCATGTAGTTGAGGCTTGGCCCGGTCTTGTCTGAAGCAGATGCCCTCTTCCAGCTCTGAATTCACTCACCATCCAGCATGCTCACTCTTGCTTCTCTGTCTTCCACAGCACCGCCCCCCCCACCATCATGGCTTCCCTCTCCCTGCCATGGCGAACGTGCGCAGGAATTCCATAGTTCTGTGTTTTGTGGGCTATCCAGTCTGCAAGTCTGATTTGATCCCATAACATTGGAGCCTCTGTTCAGCTATCAGGCCACTAGCCCTCAGAGGATACAAACTGAAACCAGGATTCTTTTGGTACAACCCACCTTAGGAATAAAAATTTAGTTCTGGAAGAAATTATGCAAAATGTTGTGAACTAGTGTGCATTCTCAGCTTCTTTGGACTGTTGGTGCCGTTGCCTCCCTCCAGTAGGCAGAAAGCAGAGTGAGTGATAGGTGCTCACCTCCCTCTCCTGGTGAGTCAGCACAAGCGTAGTGCTTGGGTCACTGGGCACAGGGGTCGGGTGTAGCAGACCAAGAGCCAGGAAGGATGAGGGATGAATCTTACTGGCAGAAGGACTTGGAATGCTTTCTGAGAAAGCAGGAAAGCTCACAGAGGCATGCTGCGGGCTGGTAAACCTCAGTCCACCTCTGCAAGGCCGCTGGGAAAGTGAGCAACATGCTCAGCAAGGATGCTAGCTGACAGTTCTCTTACCTGTCCCCCATGTAGCCAGCTGTGCAGTGGCACTGGCCAGTCACATGATCGCACTGCCCTCCGTGGTGGCAAGGACAGTCCTGGCTGCAGTTCTGGCCGAATGTTCCCGGTGGGCAGGGCTGGGCACACACTGCTCCCTAAAACAGAGGAGGGAAGACACACGTGATGCCGCTCTCTCTGAGAAGCTGCACAGTGGTTAGAGCCCCAGGGACCACCCCATTTCCACAGGGGGACTTTCTCCCCAAAGAAGCATAAGAAGCTGGACACTGTGGCTCCAAAGCCCCATTTGAGAGATATGGAGATTGAGGCCAATCAGCTCCTCCAATTATGCAGCATACACTTATTAACTGCCTCCTATATACCTGGCACTTTAGTAGACATTAGGGATACAAAAATATGAGGTAGACTTGATTTGTAACCTCCCAGTACTGGGGAGAGGGGCAAGAAAAGCAGATAACTAAAGCCAACGCAGCAAGCGCTCTCACACTGGCCTACCACAAAGTGCTACGGAAAAACAAAGAGACTCTGACTAAACACGGTGGTCTGGAAACACACACTTTATTTCCACTCCTTTCCCAAATGCTGCTACCACAAGAGCAAAGTGGGGAAAGGTGTGAGCCTACAAGGACAAAAGGAATGGGAGCAGAGGCCACGCAGGACACGAGACATCACATGCCGGAAGATGGTAACCTCAGAAAAGCTCAGGAATCAGAGACACCAGGAACGTCGGAGGGTCAGAGGGCAGGTATGCTGAAACGCAAAGGCTGTTTGAAAGTATATAAAAGAGGGGCGCCTGGGTGGCTCAGTGGGTTAAAGCCTCTGACTTCGGCTCAGGTCATGATCCCAGGGTCCTGGGGTAGAGCCCTACACCGGCCTCTCTGCTCAGCAGGGAGCCTGCTTTCCCCCACCCACCCCACCTTCCTCTCTGCCTACTTGTGATCTCTGTCAAATAAATAAATAAATCTAAAAAAAAAAAAAATTAAGTGTATAAAAGAGAGGAGACCCCAGATCTCTGCCCTTGCTTCAAAGAGCCAGGTGACTTGCCCAGTCTGGCAGAAGCCTGGCAGTTGACTTTTGAAGAGGTTGACCCATGTAGGCTTGGACATAGGGATGCCAAGTATGGCTTGAAGGGGCACCAGGAGAAATGGGGATCCTGTGCACCTCTGATTGCTCAGCAATGAGACTGCTCATTACCAGACTATTTCCCACCAGCAGGGTTCTGGAGGATTCTTTTCTGGGGGCATGAATAAACTCAAAAGGAAAGACCTACAGATGCTGATAATTAAGGATTCCATCAGTCAATAAGCCTGGCAACTCCCTCTATCTCCCAGGCTTCCAAACAGCTTTTCTGAGGCTCATTATAACACAGAAACAGGTGGTGAAGGCTCTAACATGAGAGGAAGACCTAAGCAGACCAGTACCCAACTGGAACACAGAGGAAATGGGAACTGTGTGGGGGGCAAAGAAAACTTTTAAAAAGAGACTTATGAACTTCTGTTATAATTAAAATGAGTATCTGTACATAGTTATATGAAATTATTTTATCTATGGAAGAGTAGGATGCCATAAAATCAAGAGTTTTTGAAATCTAAAAATAAGATGGAAGAAATTTTAAAATTTGTAATAGAAGAGCTGGAAGATGAAGAAATCTCCCACAAAGAAGAACAAGAAAGAAGGGGAAGGGTGAAGCATCAAGGAAGGAAACTGTATGCAAAATACACTTAGAGGCTCCATCCAGGAGGTCTGATATCTGACTAACAGGGAATTCTAGACAGCAGAACAGAGAAAATGGAGGTGCCTAAATTAAATGGGAAATACAAGAAAATTTTCCCCAGAATCAAAGGATGGAAAACACTGATCTCTGAATTGAAAAGGCCAATTGTGTATCTAGCATGAAAAGTGAAAAAGACCCATATTAAGGCTTATCACTATAAATCTTTATACTTCTATGGATAAATTCTCCTCAAATCTTTCAGAAAGTCACATACAAAAGAACAGGAACCAAATGGTACTGGGCTTCTTAACTAGAAGCTAGAAGATAATGGAGCAATGCCTTAGAACTTCAGAGGAAACCAGTTTACAACCTAGAATTCTATACCCAGCTAAACTAACACTTAAGTGGGGATTCAATAAGGGCATTTTCAGATTTGAACAGCCTCAAAAAATTAACTTTCCATGAACTTTCTCAGGAAGCTACTGGAGGATTTTTTTTTTTTTTCATCAAAAAGAATTACCCAAGAAAAAGAACAAAATGGGGACACCAACAGGAGAGAGAGGTAAAAGGAATTACAGGGTGGCAGTAAAAGGAAGTCCAAAATGACACCAGGAAGGAGGAACTGAAACACACAAAGCTTCCATGTGGGAGTGTGGCCTCAAAGTAAAAAACAGAAACAAAAACCAAATTGAGAGATATCTGATGTGTCTGACCTTATTGAGAGGTCTTTTCAAGTTCTGCCAGAGAGTTTCAGGGATATATTAGTGATGATACATAAGTGGGCACATCAACAGAAATACTGATTTTGAATTCATTATGTCATGACATGATGAAGTCATTAATGTCATCAAAATGATTCAACCAAAAATTGTAAGAAAGTCCCACTTGAGAGGATGCGGGAAGGGTTGCACTTGTCTATATCAGATCCGAATCTCATTCTATGGTAGGAAGTCAACAGAGTCAACAAATGTCTACAATGGAAAAGTCAGGAAGTGGCAGGGAAGTATGTGATGCACAAACATGGATGGAAATGCCAGAAGAAACACTTACAAGATGTGAATGCACCTGCCTTTCTGGAGTGGGACTTGTGCGAGAGTCAGAGGACTATCTTCCCCTCCGTCCAGTAGTAGCCTTGTAGGATTAGATAACTTTAAAGATTATGTCACAAATCTTATGTCTTTATTAAACAGAAACTGGAACTGGCTGCCCTTCCAGCCTCTTCCATACCAGAGAGAATCATTTCTCTTACAAGGACCAAGGCATCTCCCACGATTCATTAATCAATTAGTTCAACACACAGTTATTAAGCACCAATAATTACCAACCCAGAGGAAGCTAGTTTGCTTAGGAAAATGCTGCCAGACCTGAGTCATTTTTCAATATCATCCAGTTTACTGTCATGAATTAAGTGAGAGGCCTTTTAGCTCAGATTTCTCTTCCCCACATGTGAGAAGGTGATGGGCAGAGGTGGGGCAGGGAAAGGGGGATTGAAGGGGCAGAGGCAGCAGACAAGGGCAGCAAGATGAGTGTGTATGTGAGGAGAGGGACAAGGAAAAGTCACAGAGGAAGGGGGTCTCTTCCTCCTGGAGGTGGTAGGCGCTCCCCACAGAGGCTTGCCTTCTCAGTGTACCCCACAAGCCTCTGAGACATGACTAGGGCCATCTGAGGAGGCCAGCAGGGAAGTTTGGTGCACAGAATACTTCCTTCCAAGATTTCCTGAGGAAATCAAGTATCCTGGGGACTTTTCAGACAGGTGGGCAAGCACCTCCTTAAGCCCCTGCTCCCTGTTCTCCAACTTCAGGCAGCCAGGTTCTCTGAACCAAGCCTGAATCCCTGGGCTCCTCCTCGGGCTGGAGCTCCTGGAGCCTGCAGGATTTCAATACCTTGGAAGGCCCGCTGCCTGGTGTGGCTGAGCGAACACTGGACTCAGAGTCAGTCCTTGGATGCAAGTCCCAGCTCTGTCTCCTCCCAGATGGCTGATCTAGGATGAGCCCAGTGATTGTCTTGAGCCTCAGTTTCCTCACCTCTAAAATGGGAGTCATAACTCCCAGTCTCCAAGGTGGTTGTGGAGGTTAAGTGAGGTTGGAGAGGGGAAGGAACCTAGCTAGTATAGTGTCCTAAAGAGCAGCTCCTTAATTAATGTTAATTCCACCCAAGTGGATACCCGGGGCTGCACGTAGTAGGGGCCCAGGACCAGCAGAGCCTTAGAAGAGTGGGAGAACCTTAACTGGTAATGTTTCTGGCTGGAAGAACAGGCTTTGGGGGATGGGTGGAGGAGAGAGCAGGCAGCGAAGTGTCTGCTTAGGAGAAGGCTGTGGCTTCTTTTCTGCTGTTTTGAGCTGAACTGTGTCTCCCCAAATTCATATCATCTTAATTCCTGGAAGCTCAGAATGTGACTGTATTTGGAAATAGGGCCTTTATAGAGATAAGAAAGTTAAAATGAGGCCATTAAGGTGGGCCCTAATCTAATCTGGTGGGTATCCTTATAAGAAGAGGAGATTAGGGGGCATCTGGGTGGTTCAGTGGGTTAAAGCCTCTGCCTTCGGATTGGGTCATGATCCCAGGGTCCTGGGATCTCTGCCCAGCAGGGAGCCTGTTTCCCCCCACCCCCGCCTGCCTCTCTGCCTACTTGTGATTTCTCTCTGTCAAATACATAAATAAAATCTTTAAAAAAAAAAATAAGAAAAGGAGATTAGGACACAAACATGCACAGAGGGAAGACCAAACGAAGACACCAGGAAAAGGCGGTCAGCTGTAAGCTAAGTAAGGTCCTCAGAAGGACCCAACCCTGCTAACCCCTTGATCTCAGAACTCTAGCTTCAAGAACTGTGAGAAAATACAGCCCTCCCCCCTCACACCACCCCCGGTCTCTGCTACTTTGTTACAATAGACCCAGCATACTAACACACTGGCCCTGTGCTCGACTGGAGTATACATCTCCAACTGTAGCGGATCTTGGGTGGTATGGCTTCCAGAAGGTTGGAGATGAGGGGAGGCAACAGTCCCACTCCTCTCAGAACTTGTTAGACCAAATGGTTTGTCAAAATCTGGAAACCAACCACTCTTTCAGAGGACTGTGGCTAAATGGAGTATAAATATAAAAGGACTCAGGCAGGTCACTCTGATTCTCCCAGAGGAGGCACCACTCAGCCTCTCCAGCCACCTGAAGGTATTTCTTGTGACCACCGTCCCAGGGAGCATGGATGCTCTCAGTGGTCAGTGATCAGTGGCTGTATGCGTGCTGAGGTCCAGGGTGTGGGTCTCTACGAATCATCCTTCCCAAACCTGACCATCTAATTTTGCAGCCGCAGCTCCAAAGGCCAATCTCTGGCCCTCTGGGACACCTGGTCCTAGTTCCCAGCACCTCAGCCCCATCTCTCCTCAGGCCTGTCAGGGGTGCGTGCGTGCGTGTGTGTGTGTGTGTGTGTGTACACACTCACAGACACACACTATATCCAGCCTCCACCATCAGACTGGGGACTCCTAACGGAGGCTGACCACATCTTCTACCTCCCTTCTGTCTGCAGTCCCCACTCTCATCCAACTACTCACACCTGCTTTCTCTTCTCTGCTGAAAGAAGAGTAATTTCCCAGGCTCTTTGCCAAGGCCCCTGCTGGAACAAGCTAATGACAGCTAGGCAAGTGGAGTGTCCTACAGGCCCGCGTAGAGCCTGGTGGCCAGGAAGCTCTGAGGAGGGGCCCAGAGGCCCAGAGATCCTGGAGCCTCTTCTCTAGCTCTGCACCAGGCCTCAGTCCTTTAGGGAGCTGCACTGTGTGAGTCAGCGATTGTGTTTTTTAGATCTCTGAGTGTGGCTGAAGCCACCTGGGCCCAAAAAGAAAGTAAGGTCTTGGGGGACAATCAAGGCAGGAGCCTTCGGCCCAGCACCCTCTTCTGGGTCCCTGCCCTCCCTTAGAGGGGCCTCAGGGCTGAGCCGCAGCTTCATTTCACCATGACTCCGCATGCTCGAGGGGTATTAATAATTCATACAAATCTGCAAGTTAAATGGTGTGTCAAAAATAGAAATGCAATTGTCTACAATAAAATTAAAAACATAAAGTCCCCAAATCTGAAGGCTTCTATTGACAGAGCTTCTTGTCATTGGGAAGAACAAACCTCTCACTGTGTTGGAGAAAAAAAAATTCCTCCATGTGCTGGTCTCCTCCCTTCCTCTTCTTTGACTGCGGGCCTCCATCAGTCTCTCCAGAGAGATCTTTACAGGTACAGGTACAGGTACAGGCAGGTCTGGGCAGGCTCTGTGTCCCATTCTCCCATTCTCCCCCTACCTCACCCAGAGCCAGCCTCACTGCCTGCTGCTAGGCCTCCAAGGACCCAGTCCATGGGTGATGGAATTCTGGAAGCTGGCTGGAGATAAGAGAGGGTCTTTCCAGAGAGTGGTTCAGGGTGGAAGAAATGGGCAGGTGTGGGAAAGGCAGCAGAACCCTTTTATCCTCAGACACAAAGGGCTGAGGTTCAGGAGTCCAGAGCTGGGACACTAGATCCTAGCCTAAGTTCCTCCTAACCAACAGTGTGGCCTTGGACGGGTTACTCAGCCTCTCTGGGCCTTAGCTTCCTCATTTGAGACAGGAATGTATTGATGGACCAGTGGCGTTCAAACTCTAAAAGCTGGGAGACCCCATTTTTATGTGAAATCTTACCTAGCACCTCAATATAGAAAGTAGATTTAAATGGAGAAGAGAGGGTACGTAGGACCGAGAGACCTAATTATCAGGATCCTCACCCCCAAGAAACCCCAAGGTTCTGTGAAACGCAGAAGGAAATCCTACAGTCCCGATCAATTATTTCCGAACACAGATCAGCAGACAGGGTTGGCTGCCTCAGAATCATCTGGGGAGCTTATTAGAGATAGAGATCCAGGCCCCAGAAGGTCCCTGGTGGGGCCTGGGAATCTGTTCTTAAGGCCTCCGGCCCCAGAAACTCTGTGCGCAGCCAGGTTTGGACACTGCTAGACTAAATCACCCCCCAGTCCTTTCCTGCTCTAGAAAATCCTGGCAAATCTGTGCCTCAGTAGGCCCCACAGGCACCACCCCTACCTGCTCCTCATAACCTCTGCCTTCACAGCCCCCCAAAATGTCCTGTTCCTGCTCAGCAACCCTGTCCTCTCTAGTTTTGCAAAGTCTCGGGTCCCAAGGGAAGCAGCCAGCTGGGGCACCCAGCTTCCTGTGAAACAGGGGGTATCACTGGAGAGTTGGAAGCAGGGACACAGCCCAGGAAAGTCAGCCTTAGTGACTCGCTGCTCCTGAGAGGCTTGGGTCTTTGGTCAGGGATGAGAGTGTGCTGGCTAAAAAGGAGGCTTGTGCATTGCCTGTGGGATCCAGGGACATAACACAGCAATTATAAGCACGTCAGAGTTTGCAAGGTGCTTTGGACATGCACGGCCTCATGTGGGCCTTTGGCCAAGCATGGTAGCTAGGAAGGGGAGGGCTGGACTCTTGTTGTATCAGTTCTGCTTACAGATGGTGAAGCAGACACCAGAGTAACTGAATACTTTTTTCAGGTCAACACTGGATGTAGCCCCTGAATTTAGCCCTGTGAGGTTATAATTCCCATGCCCCTTTTCCACTGTAGTGGCTCCCAGACATGAGGCCTGGATTGGCAGAGGCTGCATAGAAGCGCCGGGATTGCATGTTAAAATACGGATTCTGGGCCCACAGAACTAGGATGTGTGTGTATGAGAGAGAACAGGGGGTAGAGGCTGGAAATATGGAGTTCTAGAACCCCGGGGGATCGAGCCATACTCGCCATCTTCCTTCCTCCTCCCACCTGCTCCCCTGCCCTTTACACCACACCTTGCTGCCACATCTGGCCCAGAGCCCACCTGGCAGCTCGGGTGAGTACCTATGCCCAAAGATAGAGCTAATCTAGATTTCAAGTCCTCTAAGCACAAGGGACCACAGGCTCAGAGAGGTTAAGTAACTTGCCAGCAGTTCACACAGCCCTTTTGATGCAGATGTGATTCAAAGTTGTGTCCACTGGCAGTGTCTAGTGATGCCCATGACCACAGATAGGAGGGTGGGTTGTTGGGGGTGGGAGAGGTATCTAGCCCCACAACGTGTGTGAGTGAGAGATGCTCACCCCTCCTCCAGGGTCCCACCCAGGTCCTGTGGGCCCACCTACCGTCCAGCCTGGGGGGCAGGCACACTCTCCCGTGATGTGATGGCAGGTGCCCCCATTCTGGCAGGGGCAGCGCAGCTCACAGTGAGCCCCATGGCTCCCAGGTGGGCACCGCTCCTCACAGCTGCGTAGGGGAAGCAGAGGTGTTAGACACAGCAGCATTCGGTCAGATGGCAGGGCCCCAGGGGTCCGTTGGAATTAGTGAGTTCATAGTGTGAACTGGGCCGTGGTGAGCTAAAATGCAGTCCTGCTTCCCGCCAGAAGGGGGCAACAGGGCTCAGGTATAACGAAATGGAATGTTACGTGCTCGGGCCAGTACCTGTGAGATGACTTACGTGCTATAGTGTACAGAAGAGTGTTCTTCTGGGGAGGAATGCTTCCAAAGAGGAAGCCATTTCACGTGGGTCCTGAGGGTGAAGTTAGTTTCACTGGGAGATGGGAAGGAAGGGCATGCCAGGCAGAAGGAACAGCATGAGTAAAGGCACTGAGAAGTGGTTGTCCATCCAGCTTTTAAGAATCCATCTAGATTTTTAAAGATTCAGGAAGAGGGGTATCTGGGGCCTGCCCCCACTTCCAGGTTCTGGAAGGTTCTCAGCTATTGTAATAGGCTCATGTGCACTGCTGAGGTATGAGGGAGGATTTGCCTAGGATCGTGGCCTTAGGCCTTAGAGCAATGGCCCTGGAGCCGTCCACACACTAGGGCAGGAAACATCCTCGGTCAAAGATGTGTCCCTGTCCAGTGTCCTTGGGTGCTCTCTCAGGATCTAGGGCCATTGGGAGGCCACTGAGCCTTCAACCAGGTAGGGAGGAGAACTTCAATCTCGCTTCTGAGGGGGTCTCAATTAAGCAGTCTTGGTGGTTCCCTGTCAGTACAGACTCCAGAAAACTGGTGTGAGGGGCTGTTGAGGTCTGAGGGGAGAAGGCTGGGGAGAGCAGCAGACACAGTAAATTCCCTGAATCTATGCATGATACCTGCCCAGGGTCCTCACCCACCTCTTTTTTCTTAAATGGCCTTGAAGGGTCAAGACCCCGGTGAGTGGTGGCACGTGGGCTATAATCAGAGAACGACCAGTTAAGGTCTGGCCCACCCCCAACTACCCACAGGAAGGGGCAGGAGTTTAATGAACTGGCCATGCTTCGTCTCAGCTTGTACCAGTCACCCTGGGGCCTGGGTGGGAGGGAGCGGAGACCTGCATGGGAGACACCTGGGCATTTAAACTCTGTAGGACTTGGAGTCACAGCACAGGGGATCTGACAGCCAGGACTGCCTTGACCTTCCTTCTCTTGGGACCACCTGCCCACAGTCAGGTGCCAGTGGCAGACTGTGCAGCTGTGTGTGTGTGGGGGGGGGGGGGATTCACCTCACCCCACCCCACCCCACCCCCAGGCCCTGCAGGCAGTACTCACTAGACTCCAGTGTAGCCCGGTGCACAGAGGCACTGGCCAGTGCGGGGGTCACAGCTGGCTCCATGGCGGCACTGGCACGGCAGCTGGCAGCCCTTGCCGTGGGTGCCGGGCGCACAGAGCTCCTCGCAGCGCCAGCCGCGGAAGCCGGCAGCACACACGCAGGCGCCTGTGATGGGGTTGCACAGGGCTCCATTCTGGCACTGGCACCGGTTGCTGCAGTGGGGGCCCCAGTGGTCGCTGTCACAGCCTGCAAGAGAGGAGTCGGTCAGGGCTGAGGGAGATCCCTGAGGGACTCTCCTTGGGATGGGGGCCAGCACCAATGCCGCCAATGACCTTCCTAACTCTGCACTGCTCTCCCTTGGGGAGGAGGCAGCAAGGGCCATTTGGGTAGAAGCTTTGGTGCCTCATAACCTCCACCAGCTCTTTGCTGAGAGACTCTGTTCTTCAAGGCATCTCTTGGTCAGAGCCATCCCCTTCCAACCAGTGCTTCCCTGAAGCCCCTCCCCGGTGAAATTCTGGAACCATAAACTGTTTACCTCCCTCGGCTTTGCTAAATTCTTCTTGGTTAGCTCTTTCTCTCAGCCAGGCTGTTTCTCTCCTAGTTTGCCAGCCCTCTTTTCTGTGACCACACTCACCACCGCCAACCCTCCAACTTCTTGGTGACTCCCCAACACAGCCTAACTCCCATCTCTCTTTCTCTTTCCCACCTCTTTCCCTCTCTTCCTGAAACTCATTACTTTTCTCACGTCCTGCCCTTCAGTCTCAGTGAACCTGTCTTCTACCTCCCTGCACCTCCCCTGGCTGGCTCTGTCTCCCTGTCACCCTTCCCATCTCTCTCTGCTGCTTCTCCCTTTCAGTAATGCCTCCCCACCCCTCCCCAGGTTGCTTCATCTTCAGTTCAACTTCTTTACTTTCCAAGTAGCCAACTTCAGAAGTAGCAGGAAGAAGTAATGTTTCCCTGGGAGGGGACTGACAGCCTTCAAGATTTTTATATGTAATTAAATGTTTCAGAGAGCACTATCTGAACCAGCTTTGTAGAAATTTCCACGGCTGTGAAAAGGGCCTCAGTGGCAGAGCCCCAGGTAAGTCACCTACCTCTCACACCCACCTCCCACTCTGACCCTCATCTGGAGCAGACAGGACACACGATGACAAGACGTCCTCAAACCACAGCCTCAGCCGCTTGAGTCCTGGAGTATGGTGGATGTGGAGTTCAGGCATGGACATGGACATATACAAATAATGTTCTAGGAGAAGTTCAGTGTAAAGATCGCTCCCAGCTAAGGAAACCAGGCAAGACTTCCTGAAGAGACTTCACTTTCTGCCTATCAGAGTGACCAACTGTCCCGGTTTGAGCACTAAAATCCCACATTCTGGGAAATCCCTTAGCCTTGGGCAAACTGGAATGGCTAGACATCTTACCACCCGAAGATGAGGAGATGAGCCGTTGACCTTTGTGCGCCAGTGATTTTAGGGTTTAGACACCCAGAGAGGAAGGAGGCAGGTGAGTGGGATTGGAGAAGTTGTCAGTGGGCAGGCTCGGCACGAACAAAGAGACAGGGGCACTTGAGGGTTGGGCAGGTACAAGAGCATAAGGTTCTAGTGAGGCCAGTGAGTACATGGAGTCTTTGTGGACTAAGGCATTGATGGAGGAATCACTCCATAAACCCACAAACTCCCCTGCATGTACCTGCCACTCACTGATCAAGGTCAAGTAGTCAATATCATGGAGCCTAACTATCATCCTTTAGTAGATGGAACCTGCCTAGGCCCAAATCCCAGTTACCCTATCTTGCTTTATTCCTTCTTCATCTGTGCCCTAAATATCCAAATACACAAACTGAGCTGCCAGATTAAATCTCACCTTGCATTTTCTACCTAGCACTACAGTAAATAAGGCAAAATCAACTCCTGTAGCCAAAAGCAATCTTGAGACATAAGAAAGAAGATGGAGGTATCAGGCTTCCTGATTTCAAACTGTATTACAAAGCTATAGTAATCAAAACAATATGGTATTGGCAGTAAACAGACACATGGAACAACAGGACAGAACAGAGAGCCCTGAAATAAACCCATGCATACATGGTCAATTAATTTATGAGAAAAGAGCCAAAATATACAGTGTGGAAAGGACAGTCTCTTCCATAAATGGTGTCAGGAAAACTGGATAGCCACCCACAAAAGAATAGAACGTGACCATTATCTTATATCATACACAAACATTAACTCAAAATGGAGTTAAGACCAAAGTGTAAGACCCAAAACCATAAAACCCCTAGAAGAAAACATAGGTGGTAAGCTCCTGACATAGGTCTTGCGATGATTTTCTGGATTCGACACTAAAAGCAAAGGCAACAAAAGCAAAAATAAGTGGGACTACATCAAACTAGAAAGCTTCTGCATAGCAAAGGAAACTGTCAACAAAATGAAGAGGGAGCCTACTGAATGGGAGAAAACATTTGTAAGTCATGTAACTGACAAGGGGTTAATATTCAAAATGTATAAAGAACTCAAACAACTCAGTAGCAAACAACCAAGCAATCTGATTAAAAAATGGGCAGAGGGTCTGAACAGACATTTTTACAAAGGACATACAGATGGCCAAAAGGTACATGAAAGGGTGCTCAACATCACTCATCATCAGGGAAACGCAAATCAAACCCACAATGAGATTCCCCTCACATCTGTCAGAATGCCTAGTACTAAAAGACAAGAAATGACAAATGTTGGCAAAGATGTGGAGGAAAGGGAATGCTCATTCACTGTCGGTGGGAATGTAAATTAGTATGGTCACTATAGAAAACAGTATGGAAGCTCCTCAAAAAATTAAAAATAGAACTATCATATGATCTAGTAATTCCACCTCTGGGTATTTATCCAAAAGAAATGAAAACACTAATTCAAAAGATATCTGCACCTCCGTGTTCACTGCAGCATTATTTATAATAACCAAGACATGTATATATGTATACTATATATACTATATATATCCTATATACTATATATACTATACATATACTATATATATACTATATGTATACTACATATACTATATACACTATATATATACTATATAATAGCCAAGACATGTATATATGTGGTTTTATATATGTATGGATGGATGGATGGATGTATCCATCCATCCATCCATACATATATAAAACCACATATTCTTTAGCCATTCATCCATCAATGGACACTTAGTTTGCTTCCATGTCTTAACTGTTATAAACAACTCTCTGTATGTGTGTGTGTGTGTGTGTATATGTATGTATACACACACACACACACACACACACAATGGAATGTTATTCAGCCACAAAAGAAGGCTGTATGTATATGTATGTATACACACACACACACACACACAATGGAATGTTATTCAGCCATAAAAGAAGGAAACCCTGTCATTTGTGACAGCATGGGTAGACCTTGAGAGCGTTACACTAAGTGAAATGAGTCAGATGGAGAAAGACAAACACCAGATGACTCATTTATGTAGAATCTAAAAAACAAAGAAACAGACAAGAACCAGACTGGTTAACAGAGGTGGGGTGTAGGAAGTGGGTGAAATAGGTGAAGGTGGTCAGAAGGTACAAAGTTCTAGTGATAAAATCAATAAGCCATGGGGATGCAATGTGCAGCATCCTGACTCTAGTTAATGATGCTGTATAATTAATAATACATGAAAGTTGCTAAAAGGAGATCTTAAAGTTTCTCATCACAAGAAAAAAATGTATAACTATGTATGGTGACATATGTTAGCTAGACTTCTGGTGATCATTTCACAATATATACAAGGAATCAATATGTTATATACCTGAAACTAATACATCAATTTTATCTCAATTTAAAAAATCAAGCCCAGTTATAGTTATAACCTCCACCCATACTGGAAGAGGTTCACGGGACTGAGAGAGATGGTGTACCCAGCAGCCGGCATCCCCCACCTCACCCACTCTCTGGGACATATACTGGCAAGTGGAAAGACTAGCCGAATTGCCTACTATACCATTTCTCTATCTCTTTTTGTTGCCAAGCACACATAGTTGAATTCCCATAAATTTAATGTATAGATGATGTGACTCCATTGTAATGATAATGACAACCACATTTTAAATGCTCACTTGTGACATTAAAACTCTCTAAGTCAGGTTTTATTACTCTCCATTTTACAGATGGGGAAATAAAGGGTCTGAGAGGTTAAGTGAGGGTCCAAGGTGAGAGTCAAAGGCGGGCTCAGGTCTGGCTCTGGCCATCTCCATTGCTGGTAAATGGGACACTTTCTGAATGATGATTTTGAGGACAGAAACTCTGAGGTGCCCTTGGGCAAAGGGGGACAGCTGCAAAGCGCGAGTGTGCAGACACCACGTAAGCAAGCAACTTCCTCTCTCTTCATCTCTGGGGACAACCCCAGGATCCAGAACAAGGGATTCCCTTCATTGTTAGGGCCTAGTTACTGCCCTCAGACCTTGACTCTGAAGGAAACTAACTGTTAGAGTCCAAAGCCAATTTGTCCTTGGTGCATCCGAGGGCTATACATTGCTTATCAGAGGTACCCTCCATTCTCTGTGGCATAGCCAAACCCCCAGACTGTGGGGTGCGGAGTCTCATGGGGATGGAGATGCTAAGGCAGCACTGAAGGTTCACAGCAGACGTGCTATGGCAGGGGTTGTTCCAGGCAATACAGAAGGCCATGAGTGGGTTGGAGTCCAGACTGGGAGGTTAGAGAGTAAGTCCTTAAAGAAGAGACTGGAAGGAGGGGTGAACATGGCAAATGATCTAATCTCTATATATTCCTAAGCAAAGGAACTGATGTGTAAAAGCCTGGAGCTGGGAAAAAGCAAGACAAGGGAGAAAATTTAAAAAGGTATGTGTGTCTCGAAGGGAGAGCAAGGTATACGCGAGACTTGAAGGGAGAGCAAGGTATAGGTGGCGCAGCTTCCTGGGCAGGGTCCAAGGTCCCAGGGCTTTGTGAGCTGTGTCCAGGGAGGCTGACTTCCTGCAGTGGGGAAGCTCTAGATGTGCTCCCAGCAGGGGCTGACAGGATTAGGTGTGGCCGTAGAAAGACTGGGTGGATGAGAATAGACCTGTGAGCAGCACAGACGGCGCGACAGTGGGGTCGGGGGATCCACTGGTGTAGTAGCAAAGAGCTGGTGGTGGTCTTGACCTTGACTAAGGGAGTAGCACTGGGGATGGAGGTAAGGGGACAGATTCCAGCTGTACTTATGAGGTATAAACAGCAAGGACTTGGTGACCGACAGGGTCCTGGGGGAAGGAAGAGGAGGAAGGAAAGATGTCAGCCCAGCTTAGGTTGGGCTGCTGGGTGGATATCGGTGCCACTGACCCTAACTCTTTCTGGGAAACACAAGGGGAAGAGCCAGGACATTGAGGGAAGAGAATGACGTGAATTGTGGTCACTGAGTCTGAGGTACCTAAAGGTCATCCAAGAAGGCACTCAAAGCCATTCACATACACTAACTGATGCACTAACGCTCGGGGGCTTTCGTTCTTCTACTTGTCTGTTCAACACACTTTGGCCAAATACCAACTACTGCCAGAAAGTGACCTGCCCTCTTGGAACGTACGGTCGAGTGGGAGCAAGACGCTGGAGTGGTGTATATGACACGCAGTGAAATGCAGCAATAAGGACATTTCCAGGCGTCAGAGAAGCACAGATAAACACAATTCCCCGAAGCCTGACAGTCTGGGTTTCAGTGTAAGTGTGCATGTATACACACGTGTGTAAATCTGTGTCTGTGGGTAGGTTTTATGGAGCTCCTAAAAATACAACAGAAAGAGCTTCATGTCACAGTTGGAAACCATGGAAACAAACCGAAAACATGTCTGGACTAAAAAAAGCAAAGCATTTGCTGTATTAATGGAGCCATTAATATAGGGGCAAATAGACCCGCAAATCCAAGTTGACAGGAAAAGGTTACATTCAGTTTAGAATATTCTGATTAAGGAACCAGGGATGTGTGTAATCTGTTCCATATAAATTTCCCCTCAGAGTGATTAAATGAAAAGAAATGTTAGGGTTCACAGGGATAAGCTTCAGTTATCTAGAAAATCCACTTAAAAACACCTCATTCCCCAGCAATGACAGAGAAATGAGGCAGAGCTGTAGCGAGTCAATTATCTTTCCTGGTGAAGGTGAATAAAAACTCTGGTCATTAAAATTACAACAGGACTTCACGTTCTTTTGCAGATACTCACAAACTTTCCAATCTGGCCTTAGAATGTCACCCCCTCACCCACTTTTTGTCATATACGTTTCTTTTTCATTATTTTTGGCTTTGGCTGATGTTTCAAGTCGATGTATCTTCTTTGGACAGCCGTGTGTGGCCCGGCTTGCTCTGTTCCTCCACGCTGGCCAACTCACCCCTTTCCCCCTGCCTTTCCCTGCCGACCTCTTTTAGACTTCGGGATCTGGGGCTAATGTGTTCCCAGCTCATTTAATTCCTATAACAGCCCATTTGCAAGGCATGATATTACGATCTGCATTTTGTAGATCGAAACAGAGGCCCAGAGAGGTGATGCACTTGTCCAAAGTCACACAGCTGGGGGGTGACTGTGGATCTGTGCTCCTAACCACGGCTGTCCTGCTGAGTGCAGTCTGGTGTTGATGGAAGAGGGGACGTGGGACACGGGCAGCCAGCCTGGGCATCAAAAGCCACCTCGGATCATTCACAAAGAGATGAGAAAGCAGAGGCTCATTTTTCACACGTACTTTTATTAGAGGATTGGTGTACATGTGAATGGTGGTCATAGGTCCCAGGTTTTCCATGGCTGGCCCTCATTCTCCAAATTTTATTCTCTCAAGATGATTTATTTAGAACTTTTTCTCTTGTATAAAATATATATAACATACCTTGTGCCATTTTAATCATTTCTAAATATATGGTTCAGTAGCATTAATTACATTCAAGGTATTATGCAACTGTCATCACTATTTCTCAGGCTTTTCCATCCCCTCCTCCCCAAACAGAAACTATACCCATTTAGTCACAGCTCCCTGTTCCTCCCTCCCTCCAGCCTCTGGTGGCTCCCTATCTCCTTTCTGCCTCTATGACTCTGCCTAGTTTGGAGATATATATATATATATATATATATATATATATATATATATATATATTTTTTTTTTTTAAGATTTTATTTACTTATTTGACAGAGAGAGAGAGAGATCACAAGAAGGCAGAGAGGCAGGCAGAGGGGGAAGGGGAAGCAGGCTCCCTGCTGAGCAGAGAGCCTGATGTAGGACTCAATCCCAGGACCCTGAGATCATAACCTGAGCTGAAGGCAGAGGCTTAACCCACTGAGCCACTCAGGTGCCCCTAGTCTGGATATTTTATATAAGGAGAACCATATATCAGTCTTCTGTGAATGGCTTATTTCAAGTAGCATAATGTTCCAAGGTTCAAAGCTCAATGATATTATTTTATTATCTAAATATGCCTCATTTTGCTTATCCGTTTTGCTGTCAATGGACGCTTGGGCTGTTTCTGCTTTTTGGCTGTTGTGAATAAGGCTGTCATGAACACTGGGGTACGATATCTTTTTGAGTCCCTGAAGATCATTTATTAAAGGCAAAACGATGCTTTCATGCCTTCCCTGACTCTCTGTGTTAGGAACAATAACTTGGCTGACCACTGCTTTCTGTCATCAGTGCTCTCTAAGCCGGGTTTAGGCTCCTTGTGTCCAGTCTCTTCCATTAGTCTCAGAGATTCTGTGGGTTGCAGCGGGGAGAGCAGGGGTAGCTGGGTTATGCCCTTGTTCCTAGCTACCCTGTTCCCCACATGCACACAGTCTCCCCCAGTGTCTGACCCAGAGCTGGGCACAGGAAGAACCATCAACTCTCTCACAAGGGTGCTTGGCCAGCGCTTTTCCAACAACCGAAGAGCCTTCTCTCGGCTGCTTTTGAGGATCCACTTCCTCAGACGGTTGTTCTTGGCCTAACTGCACATTAGCATCACCCTGGGAGGTTTAAAAAAAAAAAAAGAAATCATGCCTGGCCTTCACCCTTGGACAATCTGATTTAATTATTCCAGGGTGGAGGGGGCCCAAGCATAGGTCCTTTTAAAAAGTGTAGCTGGCAAGAACTACCATCAAACTACCATCCTTCTGGTGACCTTCATTCTCATTGGTCCTCCCAGAGAAGGGCGGGAGATGTTGGGCCTGAGGTGGGATGGGAGAGGTACATGGTTCTTTCCATTCCACAGACGGGAATCTGGAGACTCAGCATGGAGGAGAATTGGCCACTGAAGTGAAGGTCAAGTATTCAGAGATGAACCTGGGGTCCACTGGTCCTGAGCTGCTCTGGCCTGTGCTAGAGCCTGGGCCAAGGCCTCCCCACTCCCCTTCAGCAAGAGTCAGAGCACCTCCCAGGAGGGGTCCCCATGCCCCCACCCAACCCAAGAAGATGGAGGGGGAGCTGACACATCAAGGAATTGCTCCTGAGTTTACAAAGCAGCAGGACCAGAGGCAGAGATGGAGCCGCAGCAGCCTGAAACCATTCCAGCTGATAAATAAAGTGACTTCCCAGTGAGGGAGGCCATTTGTCAACTGACTTGCCCTAATAAAAGCATGGACAAATTCTCAGAGGCTAAGCGCCACCAATCTTTTCAGGCCTGAGCCACAATTCTGTGGATGCGTTGAGGCTGAGTCAGAGCCAGTGCTGTGCAGTCTGGGGCAGCCCCCTCCCCTCTCTGGGCCTGTCTTCTCATCTGTAGAACGACAGATCTGGAACAGTGGTTTTTGCTTAGAGCAAAAGAGCATCTGGAAGTGGGGGGAGGGAGGAATTAGGTCCTGCAGAACGATCAGGGGCTGTCCTGCACGATGAAGAGCTATGCCCTCCAATGCCAGTGGTGTTCTCACTTAAGACACCTGTAGGTAAGTTCTGGGGTCCCTTCCAACCTTGATAATATGTGATCCTATGCTCTCTTGCTAAATGCCCCCACTTGAGAAGCAGGCAGAGTGGGCAGGGGTGAGAGGTGTGTTTGTCCTCGGGTAGAGAAGAAAAATTCAAGGTGGGTAACCCAGCCTCTGAGCTGAGCCATCGTTCAGCTCCCTATCTTTCCACCACTTAAGACTGTTGGAATTAAATATTAATAGACCAAGGTGCCATAGATTAAAAACCAAATCTCCTGACACAGTCCCTAAGCCAGAAGATGCTGACAGCACAGGATTATAATGATGTATCATTAGCTCTTAGTGATCTATTTATTACAGTTGTTACTTACTCTGTTATTTAACCACATTATCTATATCTCCCGTAAGCCTCTGAAGAGAGGCGGGACTCACAGTAGCTTCCCGGGATGCTGGGATGCTGAGCATACGCTCCCGCCGGTTTCCCAAGGTGTGGGAGCGGAGGGAGAACCACGCATGCGCAGGAAAACCCTGCCTGCCCCCCACCCCTCCCCGCCCACCGCCGCATGCTTCCGTTGGTCAGGGACATCCTCGTCTGGGTTATTCACACTGGTTCCTCTGCTGGCCCCGTGCCACCTATTCGTCTCTTGCCTTGTTCCAAAGATCTGAGGCAAACCATGTAAGGTAGGATTATTACCCCATTTTCCAACTGACAAAACTGAGGTTCAGAGAGTTTAAATAACTAAACTGAGACTTATCAATTTTGGCACTTATTTCGAGCCAGAAAATTCTTTGTTGTGGGGGCTGTCCTGGACAGGATGTTAAGCAGCACTCCTGGCTCCCACCCCTTGGATGCCAGCAGCAAACCCTCCTCTACAACATTTTTGCAACCAAAAATGTCTCCAAATCTTGACAAATGTCCCCTTGGTGACAAAATTACCCCCGATGACAAAAGGCAGAGTTGAGCCTGAGCCTGCCTTTCTTACTGCTAGGCTTTAGAGGTGATCTCTAAGCACATTTTATAAGTCAGAAAACTCTGGGCCAGAGAGGCTGAGTGTCTTGCCTGTGGCCACACAGCTAATACCATGAAGAGCTAGACTGGAAACCAGTTGGCCATGTTGATCTAGGGCTCTTTGCATCCTACCATGTTAGCTTTTGGGGTCCATTTATCCCTTGTCAAACAATTATTGATTGCCTACTATGTTCCAGATGCTGAGAAGCCCACAGTGGTTGGAGAAACAGACAAGCAGATGGGAAACAAGGACCCATTGGAACATGGAGTGACTAGCAGATGCTGGGCGAGCTCTGCAGGGGCAGCTACAATTAGAGACGGTGCCCCACTGTCAGGGCAGGGGCCTGGGGACTCAGGAGGGCCTTGAGGTAGCAGGGCAGGAGGAGGGAATGAAGCCAGCAGGTACGTAAAAAATCTGCAAACAAAGGTGGCCCCTTCAGCTCCCCACCTTCCTCATCTCCATCACCATGGCCTTGACCACAGTTCCAGGCACCTAAGTCCACTTTAACCAGATGTCATCAAGCCATCAAAATATCAGGAGGGAGTGGAGAGAGGCAGTAACTCCGTTCTACCAGGGCCCTGTGTCTCGCTGTAGAAAGATGCATCTGGAGGCCTGTGCTGGGTCCTGACTTCAAGATATTGCTGAGTCTGCCCGCATTCCACCATGAGGGCTCCACTCCTCAGGGTGGGCAGGGATGCCCTAGTGAAATGCACATCACGCATGTTTGTGTAAGGGGTGTGTGTGTCCGTTACAACATGAGGTCATATGAGCCATCAATACCCCAGTTATCTGTTAACATCTGACGGCCAGTTAGCAGACCTGGGAGCCAGATTAGGAAGGGGTGTGTGTGTGTGTGTGTGTGTGTGTGTGTGCGCGCGTGCTTTTGGAGAGAGGAGGTGGGAAGGTATAAAAGTCAAATTTATCAGCTTTGCAGGGATGGCTCTGGATATAGAATGCCACGATATTCTGCGTGATGAAGAGAAAACTAGGCATTGGGTACTTTGTAGTAGCTAATTTGTTCAATTCGAGCCACAACTCCTCAGGGTAGCTGTAATTATCCCCTTTTTGCAGAGGGAGGAAGCAAGGTTAGGTGTGGCTAGGTGACTAGCTCATGACCTCACAGCCAGAGAGATCTCTGGCCCGTTTCTTGAATGGAGACATTCAACATGAATGCCTTGAACCGCAGAGTATCAGGCATGATGCACGGCACACAGGGAACACAGGGGTTCATTGACAACTGTGCTCTCCTCGTACAGAAGAGGATCTTGAGATCCAGAGATGGCAAGGAGCTGTCCAGGTCACCGACAAGCAAGAAGCAGGACAGGGTGAGACTCGAGACCCACGTGAGGTCTCTAGGCCATGCTGAACAGAGAGGCTAGTGTGGAATCCACAGGCTCCCAGCACCACCAGTCAGTCCCTTCTCTTCCAGAGCCCACAGAACACATGCACCATCCCGCCCCTCAGCCCTAGGCTGTACCCCTCTTCAAGATAAATATGTACCTCGGTGACCCTGGCACTTTTGGCTCATACATTTCAGTGATGGGGTCAGAGAGGCCCGGGTTGAGAGGTAAGCTGGCTGCTGTCCCCAAGTGGATCCTGGGGTGGTCCAGAGCTGTGCCCTCAGCTCTGCTTAAAACCTTCCCCTCCATCCACCTCCTCCACAGGCTTTTAATGAGGCTCAACTCCTGGCTGCCTGGCTCCTTCTGATCTGCCCGCATCACTGCCTTTGAAGCTTCCCAGCCCCAAAGACCATTTATCTCCACAATTTGCCTAGAAAGCCTCATAAATCATGTCTGTGCACAAAGGAATTACCTCTTTGGAAGAGCTTTCAAAGGCAGCCGGCAAAGGCACCATGGACCTGCCAGGGGGACCATCGCTTTGGCCCCGCACCCTCCCCACCCAGCCCTCACCTCATGTTCAAAGCTCCTGAGCAAACTCTGGGCTAGGGATGGGAGGCGGGCTGTTGGGGGATCAAAGGGAATGTGGTGAAGTTCCAGAGGGTGGGACAGGAGCCCCAGCTGAGCTCTGAGGGAGGTGAACTCACAGTTGGGGCAGGAAAGGATGCAGGAAAGTCACAGGGTCCCAGCTGGTTTCCCATGAGAAGTGAACTCATTCTACACCCTTGTCTACCATTTCCCCATCATTCTGGTCTGGGGGAAAGAGGCTCTCTGCCTCTCATGGCTCTGGCCCTTCCAGGCCTCAGCCTCCTGCATGACAGGATTAGTCCTGACAGGTGGGTGTCAAGTGGTGACCCATGGAGTCCAGAGGGGTCCTGAGGGCCGGCAGGGGTTGGGGCTGTGCCAGGGGCTTCAGAGCTGCTTTGGGCTTTGTTGGGTTTTCACATAAGGACAAAGAATTAAGCAGCTGAGGTTGGGATTGGGGGTGAGGGTTGGGTTGGGTAAAAACCCCATTTCCAAGATATTTTTTGCCTTTCAGAGTCTGTTTAATTCCCCCTCATGATCAGAAAGTTACTCCACCGGCCTGAGAAATTTCTTGCTGCCACACAAAGTCATTTCTTTTCTTTCAACCGCTCACTCAATGAGCAGCGACTTCACAGCCCAGCACCGCTGCGAACGTTCATGTGGAAGGAACCAAAGCGGGGCTCAGGGTGTCTGTCTTTCAGAACTTCCTGTCCGGCCCTGCGGACAGATCCCCACAGGGAAGACACAAGGAAGGAGACAAGTAGTCAAAGCTGGACAGAAGCCTGGCTCCCTTGTGGGCCCACAAAAAACTTCTGAACAAACCCTGAGTCCACCTGTTGGCCTATTTGTAATGGAAACGGGGTCTTTTTCATCAGGTGGGAAGGGGGAGATAGGGGGGTGGGGGTTGTGTTGAAGCTGTTCCACAGGAGCCGGGGAGAGGGAAAGCAAGGTGAGGTAGTCTGGGCCCAGGCAGCAGGGAGAGACGTGCAGAACCCCTGAAGGCGGCTGTGGGCCAGAGGCAGGCTGGGCGGGAACCCTCCACCCTCCCCCGCTAATCCTGGGAGGTCCTGCCACACCCCAGAGGCTGGGTGGAAGGCTATTCCCACCAGTAGAGACACACGGGCTCCTCCCGCTGTCCCACCCCGCTCACGCTGCGATTGTCCCAGCGAGAAAGATTCACCTCCGGGCCACTTTTTCTTTTTGCAGAGGCAGTACCTAGCCCTCTGGTGTCCCCGGTGGTTTAGATGCACTGGGCTGCCATTTATTGAAAACCAATTCCATGTAAGGTCCAGACTGGGTGGGGCTTAAAAAGGGCTTGGTCTGTCCCCAGGGACCACGGAGTGATTAAGGTCAGGTTCACCTGCATGAGAGCACTCTCGGGAGGCTGGGGGTATGGCAAGAAGGGGTGGTTAATCTGCCCAGGAAGGCCTAGTGGCAGAAGTGGGGTGTGATTTAGAGCCTAGAAGGACAGCAAAGACTTCAGGGCCGAGAGCACACAGCCCCAGCAGTAGAGGGCCTGGGGGAAGCAGGGGGAAGAGTTTGTCTCATTGAAGGAAGGCTGGACCAATGCTTCTCAAATGCTCTGTGGGGAAGGACCAGCTTTGTTTGCCTTGTCTTGTTTGTTTCCCAATCCATTACAGATGCACGGTCGTGACTGAGCATGACCTGTATGGTACCACATGACCCTCTCTGTGAGACTCTGATGCTGCCCGGAGGGGGGCGGGGTGCATCCCCAGGGGGCGTGGCTGCCACAGCAGGGGCCAGACTCTGATAAGTTCCTAAACGGTTACTCTCAACTTCTTAATAACAACTCCTGGGCACCCTCTCCGAATGGCACTGAGCTAGCACACAGCTCGGAGGAGGGAAGAAGAGCCTGCCAAGGCAGGGTTTTGGCGGTTTTCCTGGAGATCCGACTGTGCAAGGTTTCTGACCTCTCTATCTCCTTTGGGAAATCTTGTGAACTTCAAGGGGCTGTGATGCTGCCGGAAACACCAGGAACTTTGGGATGATGAAGGTAATCAAGGTAACACCAAGATTATTAACTGGCGGTGCAGGACCCCACCCATCAGAACAGCCGGGTTCTAACCCGCACCTAGCAGCCGACCAGCAGCAGGCGCTGTCACAGCGGGAGCCCTGTGTGAGCACTCCACAATTATCTCATTTAATCCTCCCAACAAGGCTACAATCTCCATTACCAGATGAGGAAACTGAGACACAGGGAGGTCATGCCCTGCACAAGCAGAGCACCTGGATGTTGCCATAGTCTCCATGCCCTTTCCCGCCTCTGGCTCCCGCTGGGAGTTACAGACTAAGCAGGTGATAGAAACTTGGCTGAGTTTCTGTGTGGTCTGAGGCAAACTGCATCCCCTCTTTGGACCTCCGTTCCCCCCACTTGTAAAATAAAGAGAGTGGAATGAGATGATCCCCAATACATCTTCCATTTTGGACTCCCTGAACCCTCCGAGTCACCAGGGGAAACTATAAGAGACAAAGACACAGGTATGTGGAGAGCCACGAATCCAAAGGAGGAAGCCCAGGGTTGAATTGCAGAGCACATGGGGGTGCTCTGAATCTCTGCTCAGGGAACCTCCTGAACGACATGGAATTTTTGCAACAAGGACAATGAAGGCAGGTTTGCCTCACTTTATGCAACCATTCTTCTAAGTCCTTGTGCGATTAAATTGCTATTTGGAATAACCCTGTTCTGTTTATCTGTACACTTTTGACCTTCTAAGTGACCTCTATGCTGATGGTATTCAAAGCAAAGATTGGCAATCCCATTGCTCAGATGGAGAGTCTGAAGCCCAGAGCAGTGAAACAGCTTGCCCGGCTACAGGTCTAGTTAGCAGGAGAGTTGAGGCTCCCGGGTCTTCAGGCTCTGATCCCACCCCACCATTCTCCCTGGTACCGCTTCCCCAGGGGGGGTCATTTAACACAGAGCCTACCTCTCCGCAGCAAGCCAAAGCTCCTTGATGTTTGGAGTCTCTAGGTATTGACGTCATTTGTGTCATGGTCCAAATGACTACATTTGGGGGGGACTTTGAGGGCAGCTCCCAGCTGGGCCTGCCAGTCAGAGGACACTCTATCTATCACTGCTGGGTGAGCACCTCTGGTCTCCCTGGAGAAAGGAGGCCTGAGGGCAAGTGACAAATGGCCTTCCCGTCTATTGAGAGTTATTATCAAGGACACGGACAGGCTGCTCCTAGGGTGTGCTAAGGAGGAAGCCAAGGAAAGACACGTGGGCTGCACTAGGGCATCTGCTGAGCTGTCCGTTTGTTTTTCACTCTGTAAAACTTTATCCAGTGCCTACTGTGTGCCAGACACTGGGGATCAAGTAGGGAATAAAACACCCACAGAACCTTCCCAGAGCTAAGAGTGCAGCTGCAGAGAGAGACAGCAAGCAAATAAAGGCCTCTGCTTTGGCATCTATTCCAATGGTGCCTCCTCATTGCTAAGTTCTCTCCACAATTCTCCTGGCTGGGTGGCTGGCTTGCCTCCCCCCCCCCCCTAGAATTTATTGGATCTGATATTATACAATCACATATTTATATCCATCTTCCTTTTTTTTTAATTATCCGGGACTCCTTTTAGAATGCTGGCTCTGTGAGGACAGGGCTTTATTTTATTGACTGTTGTATCCCTAGTTCCTAGAACAACATCTGGTCTCTAGTAGCTGCTCGATTAATATCGGCTGAACAAGCGAATGGATTACCAAGTAAATCTTTAATTAGAAGTTGCAGTAAGGGTATGAAGGGTCCACATCAGAGCTTGATAGTAAACAAAGACAGGGGCTGCCTTTCAGTTGGGGGATCAAGGAGAGCCTTTCTGAGGAGGTGTCCTTTGGGCCGGGAGCTGAAGGAAGGGGATGGGAAGGAGGCAGCTGTGGGAAGAGTGGGAGGTCACAGCCTTCAGGTAAAAGAGCATGGACAAATGTCCTGAGGCGGGGCAAGGCTGGGCAGAGTCAGGGCACAGAGAGGGGATGGTGCAGCTGGGACACCGTGAGAGCAATCGAAGAGGGAAAGGGCTCAGCGTTTTGAGTCAACAGGGCCAGACCACACATGGCATGGCAGGCAGCTGGGATTTTGAGAGCAAAGGGAAGCTCCTGAAGGTTCTATCAGGACTCAATGACAGTCATATAGCAAGATTCCCCTGTGAGCAGGAATCACAAGACCGGACCCAGAGGGACATGGTCTCTTATCATCATCGTGGGTAAGCCAGGGCTTGTCCTAGCTTAGAACAGAAGTGGGGGAGGGGGAGTGAAAGAAGGGGGAAGAGTTTGGGGTGGGGGGAGATTTTCCCAGAGCACTGCCTGCTGCCAGTGAGATCTCCCCACCCCTACGCCAGGCAGGAGACAGCAGGGGAAGGGGATGAACCGGGAGGAGAAGTGGTCGGGGCAGCTAAGTACACTCTAGCATCCAGGTGATTCAGAAAATGTGCTGACAGTTGTACACAAGCTGAGATCTCATAAATTACACCCCCCCCCCCCGCCAGGAGAAGCGGAGGCCTTGCTAAATATAGTTCCCCTCACTGTTATTTATCTCTCTGGGTGCCAAGCAGGGACTCCTGAAGCCTGTCTCACCCATCACTAACTGAGGGTGCCGTGTTTGCCAGAGGATGGAGAGGTGAGAGGGTGGGGTGAAGGGTGGGTGGACCCCCTGTGCATCAAGAACTGTGGGGAAGAGCCCAGGGTTGCAGGGAAGGATAGAGCCACTCTGGTAGCTGGTGTCCCAGCCAGTTAGCCACTCAGGGACATGGCTGGCACGTGAGCAAACGGGACGGGGTTAATGACCCTTAGGATTTCTGATGACCACAGGCATGGCCCATAGCAGGCAGCGGCAACAAGCTTCATTAAGCAGGGCATCCATATTCTGTGTTTCTGGAACATCCCTTGAGCTCCTCGGGGCATGGGACTTCAGAGGGAATCTAATGAGCTTAGCTCAAAAAAGTGCTGCAGGCCCTCAGCACCCCTCTTTCTGTCTTCGGGGGCACTCAGCCTCCTCCAGAGCACCTATCCTTGTCCTCCACATGGGAGTCACTCCCGGCTGCCCTGCAGACCCCACACAGGAGGGGCTTCTCCACCTTCCCAAACCCCCTTATCCATTAAGGCTTAGATTAAATGCTCCTCCCTGAGCGGGCGCCTGGGTGGCTCAGTGGGTTAAATGCTCCTCCCTGGACAAGGCTTCAGGAACCTTCCTACTCTGTGCCTCATTCTAAAGTCATTGTGCCTACTGTTTTTTGCTCAGCATTGAGATGAATGCTTACCCATCACTTTGGAATCACAAAGAGCTGGGTTCGAATCCCACTGCTGCCTCTTATCACCTATGCAGCATCAGACAAGCTGTTATTCCCTGAGGCTTAGCTTCCTCATCTCCCCTAGAAAATGAGGCTCATAAATGCCTTAGAGGGATGTGGTCGGACAAAAGGTACTTCTTCTGCACCATCAATGACTCACAAGCAGGAGGTGCTCAGTGCTATTGGACAAGCCCTTGAAGAGACTGTGGAGATAAATTCTCATAGTCAGCAGTCAAGGCATCGGATTATTTTTTTAAGATTTATTTATTTGAGAGAGAAGAGGAGAGTGAGCACGAGCAGGGAGAGGGGGAGGAGGAGAGAATCTCAAGCAGACTCCCCACTGAGCGCAGAGCCCAGTGTGGGGCTTGATCTCACAACCCAGGAGATTACAACCTGAGCCAAAATCAAGAGTCGGATGCTTAACCACCTGAGCTACACAGATGCCCTGAGGCATCATGTTATATGCAGGGGTAAATCCATTAGGTAGCTGAACTATTAGCTGCATTAATAATGGATCATCCTTGTCATCACCTGGCTGAAAATGTCTTTGGGGAGGGACTTGGTTTGGGTTTCCCCAGGAGCTGATTCCACAGGGAAGGGGAGGGAGGGAAGGGAAGGGAAGCGCTACCTGTACCTTTGGGAGATGATGGAGAACAGGGCTTAGAGTGCCCCAGCCAAGGGGCAAGGAAGCAGGGTGTTTACCCATTAACCTCTCGGTCCTGCTCTTCACTGAGTGCTACATTCGCTCTCCAGCACCCACTGCTCACTGTGTGCTGTGCTCCCAGCAGAGTCCCAGGAGTCTGTCACAGGCAGAGGCTGGTGCGTAGAAGTGTGCACTGCACCATCTGGGGAATCAAGCGCATCCACTGCAGGGACCGAGTTTGTTTTTTTTTTGTTTTTTTTTTTTTGCCCCATGGTGGACACCATACCTGATGTACCATCCGGTACACACTAGGCACTCAGTCTTAATCTTTACTGATTTGATGAGCACCTCATCAACAAGTCTACCTAAGAAATGGTTGGAGGAGTTGGGGCTGAAAAATGGCCTGGCTCTTGCACTGGGGTCCTCCGGACCTGGGATGGGGATGGGGGTGGAACAACGACACATGGAAAGGACAAAGGAGGAGAGTCCCACTCGCTGTCAAGGAGCTAAGGCCCAGGGAGAGTGAAGGCACACTGCAAATAAGGCACAGAAGAGGAATGGCCTCCAGGGATGGGAGGGCTTTAAGGAGAATGTGGGACCTGCTTCCCCTGGAGGAAGAGTGGACTCAGGCTTAAGGGAAAGGAAGGAGACTTGAGAGAACAGCACAGGCAAAGACCTGGAGGCAAGAATGTGGGGAGTGAGTAGAGGTGTGCAGGGAGATCACACGGTAGGAGAGCTGGTTGGACCATCTCTGTGGTTTCTCTAACCTTGTCAGGGTTAGAGGTGGGGCTTGGGGTCAGAAATTTGGCTTCAGAGAACTCATAAGAGAAGGGACCTCAGGGCATGTCTAGGAAGAATGGGGATTGGGAGCAGCCTCCAGGCAGCATGTGCCACTGACTGTGTGGAGGAGAGGCTTCTCCAGGACTTCTAGGAGGGCTGGGGTCCCCACATACACTCATGTGCCTCCCACATGCCCAGAGGGCTCAGTGCACACTTCTACACACTAAAGTTTGTGGCAAACTCCTGTGACACTGCCAGAGGCACGATACACAGCAAGCAGGAGGTGCCAGAGAGCAAATGCCTACCACAGCAGCCTCAAGTTTCTCTATGTCTGTTACCTGCAGTGCACAACCTGAACATCTGTACAACCTCCAGCAACCTTGTCTGGCTGGGATAAGAGGGGAGAGAGGGATAAGAAGTGCTTCGAAACTGAGGAAGAAATGACACTTTCCAGACTGGACTGAACAGAACTCTGCCCCCACCCCTCACTCTCCAAAACCCAGTAGCTCTCCAAAACCCCACCCCTAGCTCTCTTGCTGCCACTACCAAGAATCAAATCCCCTAGAATCTGAAGGACAACAAAGGTAGCCTTCATTCTGCAGCTCTGTTCCTCTAGGGAGACTAGGAGGCTCCACAACTGCCCTGATATCCCTATACTTCAGTCTTGGTTTCCATCTTTGCTGCCTCTTTCCACACTCTCACCCCCTTTTCCTCTGGCCTACCCATCTTTCTCTCTCATCTCCCTTCTTGTGATGGCTACAGCCCAAAGGGTGGGGGTGGGAGGACTAGGTGAGGCTGCCTGAGCCCAGGACGTGCCAGGAGACCATGTAGGAGAAGCAGGAGCTGGAGACACATGGGAGGGCAGTCAGGAAGCCCTCTGAACTGTCTGTTTGAACCAAAGGGGGTCCCCAGCGGGCCTCCCCAGTGTGTGGGGGGTTTTCTTTTCTTTTCCTTTTAAAACATTTCACTTTCAAAGGAAGCCAGGCCCAAGTAAAAGGATGGGATAAACTCAGGCGTGCAATCAAAATGTCTTTGAACCTGGGCTGAGAGCTCTATGGTCCTCTCCTGTCCCAGTCAGGGGCTGGCAGGGGGCTGGGGAACCCTGATGCCTAATTGGCAGCTAATTGAATACTGGGAGGGGGGAATGGATTGGAGCTGAAAGCAAGTCGCTGGGGATTGGGTGAGCGCAGTTCTTTTCAACTCAAAGTAAAAGCAGGTCTATTACAGGTTTTCTTGCCTGCATCTAGGCTGTAGGGAGACAGGCTTCTGTTGCTTAATGAGCTCATGGCTCAAGCTGTCTTCAGCTGGGGAGCTTGCGGAGGATTTCAAGGCAAAGTTAACACTGTAGTTAGTTCTAGCTGGCTACCTGTCATCACTCAGGCTCGGGAAAGAGAACTATTTTATTGAAATGAGCAAACAGGAGGCAAGCTCCTCAGCAAAGCTCTCTAGGTTGGGGGTAGGTGTAGGGTCTGGTCACTTGCAAAGCCTAGGAGGGTCCCAGACAAGCATTTCTCCTATGATTTGATGTGGGCCAAGGAGAACTTGGAAGGCACTACTATACAGACCCGGCCTGGACCTGAGTTTGGGGCTGGGCATTAAGGCCGGGCATGGGAATTCAGAGCCTGGCTATGGAGGCTAATAGACCTGGGTTCAAGTTCTGGTTCTGCAGGGTGACCTTGGGCAAGGTATTAAAATGTTCTGTGTCTCAGTTTCCCTGCCTCAGTTTCCCATCTGTAAAATGAAAATAATGACAGCACCTACCAAGTAGAGTATTTGTAGTAATTCAGTGGAATTACATAGGACTTAGCACAGTGCCAAGCGCATGATAAACAGACAATAAATGTGGGAAACAAAGGCAGAAGAACAATTATTATTATTGTTGTTTTTTTTTTTTAGAAAGCTCTTTTTTTTTTTTTTTTAAAGATTTTATTTATTTATTTGACAGAGAGAGATCACAAGTAGACAGAGAGGCAGGTAGAGAGAGAAAGAGGAGGAAGCAGGCTCCCGGCTGAGCAGAGAGCCCGATGAGGGACTCGATCCCAGGACCCTGAGATCATGACCTGAGCTGAAGGCAGCAGCTTAACCCACTGAGCCACCCAGGCGCCTCAGAAGAACAATTATTAAATTTCCTTACTATCTACAGCCCATCGACAAGTCCTGGAAATTCCTCGAGGGACTCAGCTGCCTTGATGTTAATACTTTGCTAAGGGCAGTGTGCCTGGGTGGCTCAGTGGGTTAAAGCCTCTGCTTTCGGCTCAGGTCATGATCCCAGGGTCCTGGGATGGAGCCCTGCATTGGGCTCCCTGTTCAGCAGGGAGCCAGCTTCCCCGCCCCCCCCCCCCCACCGCCTGCCTCTCTGCCTACTTGTGATCTCTGTCTGTCAAATAAATAAATAAAATCTTAAAAAAAAATACTTTGCTAAGGGCAAAAGGCAGTCTTAGCCCAACCCCCAGGATCGTGTAAGTCTACTTGAACATACGAAAATTGCTTTGGAAACCTCCTTTATCTCTGCCCCCCAAGATACATGTTGGCAAATGTCCTCTAAACAAGATATGCCTCTGAAGGGTCTCGTGACTGAGTGTCTACTGAAGAGTAGTAAATGACCTTCTCTAACAACAGTTAGACCCCTCGGGATCCTACAAACTGTGCTTCCAAAATACCTGGGAGGACTACACAATCCCTAACCCCCTCCCAAATTGAAAGTATATAATGGGCTACTCCTCCTGACCCTAGAGCAGCTCTTTCTACCCACGGGCCCTGTCCCTGTGCTTTAACAAAAACAAAAACAAAAACAAAAACAAAAAAAAAACCCACCTTTTTGCACCCAAGACATCTCAAGAATTCTTTCTTAGCCATCAGTTTCGAACCCTACGGTCTTTTCCTACATCAGTTATGATTATGAAGGATCAAGGCTGACTGAACTATTTACAGGCCTCAGAGTTAAGAATTCCATAGATGATTCTCAGAGAGTGAGGAAGAACACGTAATGACAAATTATTAGAATGCCAGACACCTGAGCAATGAGCTAGTCCAGTGCTCCCCTTTTGCAGGTGCAGAATCAGAGGCCCAGAAAAGGAAAGTGATTTGGTCAAGGTCACATGGTGAACTAGGAACTATGCTGTGTTGTAGAACACATCTCCAGAGACCCAGGGTTGCTGCTTCCAGAGCCCTGTAGCTGAACCACAGATTCGAGTCAGTCATGAATCATGCAAAACACTCCCTTTTGCCTTTTCCCCGCCATTTAAGAGTGGGTTTATGGGGGTTTTTGCCATGTTCTTCTCATGTCTCATGAAGACCAATTTTCTATTCCTGGGAGTAGCTGCATTGAGGGTGGGGAGGTAGAGCTGGCCCAGGATAAGCCATCAGAGCCCAAGAGTTGCCTGTTATCTGCCAAACAGCCCAACAGCACCAGGAGAAAGAAAAGCTTCAGGTAGCTTTAGAGGATGGTAACAAGAATCCAAGCCAGTGACCAACTTCTAGTGTCTTCCTCCATCCCACCTCTGCCTAACTTCTAGAGTAATCTTTCTAAATGTCCAAATGAGGTCGCCACCATGTGCAGAGCACTTCCATGGCTCCACATTGACCTGAAGCTCAAGTCCAGATACATGGAGGCCTGGCATTCAAAGCCATCCACACACAGGCCCAATCTTCCCACTGCCCAATCCCTAGGTACCCCTTCTCACTCAGGTTCCCAGTAGAGTCTGCCTTTGTGTGCCTCACACTTTGATGAAGCTATTCCCCCTGCCACATCACCCACAGTCCTGCTCCACACAATCCCATTCTAAACCCCCATAAAGCAAGTCAATCTGATATCCCTTATTATTCAGTTATCTTTACTGTGACTCAAATTTCTCATATGGAAAACAGTGTGTGAGACAAGGAACTCTTCCAACTAGGATTTCTCTGATATTTCTGTATGCAGCAAAGGGTCACTTGATATTTTTGAGTTGAGGCAGAGATCTAAAAAGACAGATGGACAACACAAAGGCCTATAAAAATGGATATACCAATCCATGTTTCACCCCACAGCAAAGACTGGGCTGAAATGACAGGGAAGGCAGTGGCTGTGAAAGGGCTCAGGGTCACCGATGAGACCTTAAGTCAAGACCTCCCTCCAGGGCTTGGCTCCCCACTCTGCTAAATGAAGGGGTTGGAGAAGGAGGTCTCCAAGAACCCTTTCAGCTCTGACCGAACTTTCTGTATTGAAGGATTTCCATCACCATACAGACAACCCCTGAGGAAGTGGGGAGGAAAAGTCATTCAGTACAGGCACAAAAGGGACTTCAAATATTTTTGTAACATTTTCTTTCTTTAAAAAGGATATGAAATAAATACAGTGAATCTTAATATTTTTTCACTCTGTGTGGTGAGTGTTTTTCATATTATTTTCTCTACCTCACAAATATTTAACAATTTATTTATTTATTTTCAGATTTTATTTATTTATTTGACAGAGAGAAATCACAAGTAGGCAGAGAGGCAGGCAGAGAGAGAGAGGAGGAAGCATACTCCCTGCTGAGCAGAGAGCCCGATGCGGGACTCAATCCCAGGACCCTGAGATCATGACCTGAGCCGAAGGCAGCGGCTTAACCCACTGAGTCACCCAGGCGCCCACAAATATTTAACAATTTAAAAGAGAATTCTGTGATCCTCTTCTCAACAGTAACCACCTATCTCCCCGACTTGCCCCATTTCCATAGGAGGTATCATCTCGGAAGTGCAAACTATGTATCAGTGCATTTTGGAGTGGTGAGATCCCACACTACAGGAGGTATTCAAGCAGAGGTCAGATGGGCTTTACATATTATCCAAGTGGTTTGTACAGAGAGGGTGAGGGTTGGACTTTGTGACCTCAAAGGACTCTTAACAATTCTCTGGCTTTACAGGGCAGGGGTATGGGAGCTGAGGTGCTGTTCTTGGTGCTGAATCCCACATGCATAAACTTCTGAACACAGACCATGGAAATCAGAACAATTCCTTCTGTTCTTATCAATCTAAGATACAAATTAATGCTTCAACTTTCAGGACATTCTGGTGACCAAAATGACAGGGCCAATCCCTTCTTAAAGGGATTTCTGGTATTTGCTTTCCTGAAATTTCTTCTCCCGTCCCCATCTTTTGTTAGTATTTGCTTATTCTTTCCCAACCTTACAAGTAAAAGCACATTACTAGGAGCCAGAAAGTTTGGGATTGAGTTCTAGATCAGTCACTGATAGGGCTGCATGACTCACAGCAAATCTCTTCATTATAGTAAGCCCCTGATTCTTCATCTGCCAAGTGGAGATAATTGTACCAGGTGATAGAATGCTTGAAAACACTTAAGTGCAACAGAATTATTAATTGGTAATAATATTATGATTCCCGCTCCAGTAAATATGAAGTGAAACTATCTCTCAGGGTGGGAAGGAAAGAAAGCAGTGAGTGTTGGGGTTTGAGTTAAACTGAGAGGACTCTTGAGAAAGTTTAGAGAAAAACTGTCCAATTGGCTTCCTTATGGGTAAAAGAAAACCATTTCAGATGGTGCCTGGTGACATTTGCAAGCATCACAGAATTTCAGAGTAGAGATGGGTAGTGAAGCATCTCTAAGTGGTGTGGTGTTATTTGGACTCACTGAGCTGAGGGGCATCTCATTGGGTAGGGAAATAGGGAAATGGGATCATCCTGGGATAATGGAAAGGGTTTGAGAGCTGAATGTCAGGACCCACATTCTAGTCCTGGCTCTCTGCCACTAACCTATTCACATAGGGGACAGCAGCTGGACTCAAGTCCAACTTACCCACGGACTAGCTGTTGACCTTGGGAAAGTCATTTCACTTCTCCAACCCTCAGTTTTGTCTGGTGGAAAATGGGTATATTAAAGTCTACCCACAAGGATGGCTATAAGAGTAAGATAAAGTCTTGGGTGACAAGGGCTTGTTAACCTATAGCACTGTGTGATGTTTGGTATTTATCCTTTGTGAGCCTCAGTATTCATCATCTGCAAAATGGAGACAGCAAGGCTTGATCTTATAAGTTGGGTAAGGATGAGGAAAAGAATCACATACCTGTACTCATTTTGTTACCACTGTGAGGGACAGGAATGGGGAGGCAGGATGGGACAGAGGAGAAATGCTGAGCTGGAAGTGAGAGACAGGGGTTCTAGTCTCCGCTCTACCCTATTCAACCACGTGACCTCAGCTTCCACTTCTCTAAAGTGAAGGATGGAACTTGGTCCCTGCCAGCTAAAATGCACAACATACCCAAGCACTGGGCTTCTCCCTGAGTTGTCTAAGCCTACAGAGCTAAAATAACACTGGCCAACAGCTCTCTGAGGGAAATGAGAAGCAGCCAACAACTTTCTCTTCCATTTCTTTCTCTGATTGGAAGGGCCAAGCATCAAAGTTCACAGAGTAACTGGGCTTCCCTCCTCTCCTGCACCTGTGGCTAAACCCCAAAGGGGGCACGATTTATACACAGTGGGCCCCACAGACTGCAGAGACTGAGTTGTGAATTTCGAATTTTAGTGTTTCGCTGAGCTCCCTGGCTCAGGCCCGGCTCCCTCCCTACTGCTGGCATCCTCAACAGGAAAATTAATTGCTGTTGTCATTCTGCTTTTTGTTACAGTCTATATCCCAGGAATAAGATATCTGAATGACATTAAGTAACCTGTATATAAAAGTCCTTTCTAAAGGCCAGAACAGTAAGCACAGAGAGGTGGGCTCTAGGGCTGGGAGAGAACCAAGGACAGCTCCCCACTGGCAGCCTAACCAGTGTCCAAGAAAATAGAGTCCCTGCATGTGGACACAACGGGAAAGGGACTTTCATGCTTTCCCCTGGAAGCAGAGGAAGTTGAGCCTACAGATCCAGCCTTACAAGCCAACACAGCCCCTCAGTCTCCTTCACCCCAGGGGCTGCACTTCAACACTCCTTCTATTAGCCTGATTTGAATTCTTTCTCTCTGGGCCCAGAGGCCATTAGCAAGCCTAATTCATGCTCTGATTCAGCGCCTTCACACTGCCGACCTGCCTGGGGCTGAGGGGTCTCCATGGTGCCAGCTCTGAGTGAGCTAAGCTGAGGGCTCATAGGTCAGCACAGGTGAGTCACCGGGCACTTCTGCCAGCGCCAGCCACCTCCTCACGCTAACGGCAGAGTTAACACGTGGCATCATTAGTAGGAGGCTTATGCAAAGTTTAGCATCAAGTATTAGCCAAGCCCATACTTGGGACAACCTTAGGAAAATCAAGTCACTCACAGACACACAGGCACAGATCCACGTGTGTGTGTGATCATGCCCACATGCACCCAATTCCTGACCTACAGAACTCACAGTCTGGTATATTTCCCTTCTTCTACAGATCTGGATGCTCTTGCTCAGGAAGGGACAGTGACTTGCTCAGGGTAAAAGAGTCACAGGGAGCCTATAAACCAGGTCTCTGGACTTCCAGTCCAGTGTTCTTTCTACTAAATCATGCAGCCTCTATCAAAGTATATTGCCCGTTCCAGAACCCATGAAATAACAAAATCTGCATTCCTGACCTGGCCTGGCCTGCCAGGTGAGCTGGGAGACTAATGAGAAGGACAGCAATGTAACCTGAAGTTCATAAGAGCTTTTCCTCTTGTGTTCTGGGAGAAAATTTCTGGTTCTTTGGAGTCTGTCTACTTATGGTCTTAATTACTTGCGTGCACGAGATCTTGCAATCTGTGCCTGGGGACTCTTTGAATTGCAGATTAATATTCAACTAGCTGGAACGATCTTCACAAGGAGGCTCGTGGTAATTAAGTTGGTTAGAGAACACTTCAAACTAACTTTTTTTTATGGCACACGAGTGCAGTAAATTACCAGTTCTGAAGGAAGACCAGTCCCTGAACGGTACTTCCTGGGAGGCATGGAGGGCCTTGTACCTCATTCTGGGAGGAAGGAGTGTCTTTAGGGACTCCTTCTGAAGGGCTAGGGGACTGTGCATTGTGGGGATGGAAAGAAAGGGGCAGAGAAAGGAGGGAAGATGTGGCCTGGGCTGTGACTCAAGACCTAGGGTCCCAGCTGACATCTGTGACTGGAACCCCACAGCTCTGTCCAGGGAGGAGAGATGTCAGAGCGAAGGAAAGTGGCGGAGTATGGGCATTTCAAAAGCAGAGGTTGGGGCCACTGAGCAGAATCTAGTGAGTGAAAACACTGGGTCATATTTGGTCTTCTAAACAAAAGGAGGTGGGAGAAAACCTTAGAAGACTTTGCCCAAAGCTGCGGGTATTTTAGAGAAGAATTTCTGGTACTGGTGCAGAACAATCTGTGTATTTTAGGTGGGGCGCTCTTTCTGCTGTGTCATGCGTGACAAATCAGTAGAGGGTAAGGTTTGTCACAAGTGATTTGCTACTAATGTAGTACAAAGCTGGTGAATAATTTATTTTTCATACTAAGTAACAGAAGTGTCAAGGTTGCCCATGCACCGTAGCGTCCCTCTATTTTATTTGCATTTCTAAATGTGTTCTTAAATGGGAGAGAAAGGGCGGGGCTCCACTACCAGGGGCCACAGACACTGCCCATCACCCAGCTGACTTATCTCGGTCCTCGCCCACAAACAGCATATGTCATTGTGTCTTAGTGGAATAAAGATCGAGAAAACTGTTCTTGACATTACGTGGTTAGATGGTCCACTCTTGACAGGTGGGGAGCCATTAGATATGGTAATGGGGCTGGGGCAGAGGGTGGAAGGAGGGACTTTGCCAGCCAGGGACCAGGGTCCCCTGTCGTTCCAGGTGGCATGGTGTAGGGGCGTTTAAAGGGACCTGGCAGAAGCAATCACGAGTGGGACCTGTCTTATAGCTGGTATAGAAATGCCACGTGTAGCGGGAGTTTCTCTCTCTGTCCCTCCCCTGGCTTCAGCCTCTGCATTCAGGACAGATGTTCTCAGGGATGGCTCTGACTGGATGTGGGCACTGTGAGATTTTAGAGGACCCCAAGGGATCAACGAGGAGGGAAGGGCGGAGGAGGAAGGAGAAATGTGATGGGGTGGGGTGGGGCATGAGAGTAGAAAGAGTCCTGAGCGGAGAGATGGGAGGCCTGACTGGCTTCCTGGATATGCCATTGCCCAGCGGTGGGACTTGGACCAAATGACTTCAGACCTCAGTTTCTTTGTTTGTAAAAATGACATCTGCAGAAGAAAAAAGATGTGAGAAATGGTGTACGGCTACCTGCTTATGCGACTACCAAGAAACTGGGCGTAGACCAGCACTGTGCTCAAGAACCCCTGGTTTCCTACAAGCTCCACCTCCAATAAGCCCCGTGTGACCCTGGACAAGTCCCTCCGACAAGCCTCTGAACTCCTCTCAGGCTCAGTTTCCTCGTCTATAACACAGGAATAATAACAGTTCACAAGACTGTTGTGAGGATAAAACAATGCATCTAAAGCCCATAGGGCAAGCTGTGAGAAGAGACCTCTGATCAATTTAGCTAGTATTCTTATAGTTCAATGACTCAGACAGTCAACAATAGGAAACTGATTAAGCAAATTCATGGAATATTATGCAGCCATTCCAAATGATAATTACATGGCAAATAAAAGAGTGATGATGCCATGCTGAAGGGAGAAAAAGGAACATATTATCACATGCCCTACAGATACACGATGATGATAAAAAGAGGTATGCATGTGAAAAGAGTATGCAAAATAATGAGCAGAAATTCAGATATTTTTTCTCTCCAAATTTCCAAATTCCATCTCTCAATGTTAAAAAAAGAAGGGTACTGGGTGAGATGCCTTTGGGGGGCCTCCAGCTCTGGTATGCGGAGGCCTCGGGGCACTCTCTGCTCCCTGATTAGCTGTGGGGCCTGGAGGCTAGACTCCCTCTGTGTGGATACCCCAGGGATGGAGGACCCTGAAATTAGAAGCAAGCGTGGAGAGTCCTCAACCATCTGCCCCAGCAATGTCAAAGTGGCCCAACTGACTCCTCCTTTGCTTAATTTGTGTCAATCGATTTCCTATTTTTAATTAATAATTCTAATTATGATGCAGCAAATTTACCCAACAGCCATGACTGAATTAATCAGGGTCTATTGATTGGGGCTGCAGAGTTATCCCACAGTTTCTGACATCATCGATTTCCTGCTGGGAACAAATAAGTAAACACGGGTAGGGCAGATGCAGCTCTCATCTCTGTCTTGCCCCTGTCCCCCCAACCTCGCTGCACCACCGGGCCGCAGCACTTCCCTCAGGGGCCCTGGAGAGGCCGTCCCAGCCCTCGTTAGCTTCCCTGAGGAAGAAGGGCAGGAGACTGACATGGGCCTGTCCAGGAGCAGGGGCCTCTGCAGAAAGGGTTACCATAATTCTGGGCTCTGTTCTAGAAGGTGCTCAGAATTCCTCTGCTGTATCAGTGCATACACACTTCCATCTCAGTGTCACTTTTGCAGTAAGAATCTTAGAGACTCTCCTCACCTGCCCTGTCATTTTGTAGATGAGGAAACCAAGGTCCGTGGAAAGCACAGTCTTGCCCAAGACGGCCCGCTGGGTCACTGTGCAGCTGGGGCTAGAACTTGAGTCTCTGGCCCTCATGTCCTGCCCCACCCACATGGAGTAGAAAATTGGGGGAGACTGGAGGGCAGGGACAGGTTTTATCTTGCATCTTCATCCTCAACCATGGGGTCTATCATCAAGAAGAGAAGCTCGGTACCCGCTGTGGCCTTGGTGAGCCAGCCCTTTCTGTTCTTGGCCTTACTCTCCAACCCTGGCTCTGGGCTTGCTTCCTGTTATCATCCTTCTGGGCCTTGAGAATTCAGGTCCCCCACCCCTGCCTCAGGTCTCCAGACTCCACATGATTCAACATGATGACTTACGTTACATACCCATGGTCTTGAGTCTTTGGAGATCCAGAGGTGCCCCTCCCCCATCCACCCCAGCCCCCTGCCTATGTACCTCTTCTGTGCTGGGTACCTCACACACATGACCTGCCTTCATCTCCACAACTCGATAAAGAATAGATGTATGAGGAAATAGGCTTGGGGAAATAGAATAGCTTGCCATATTCCCGCTGAGAATAAGGGGTAAAGATTTGAACCTGAGACTGTCTTTCTCCAAAGCCCACCATGATTCCTTTCCAGGAAGGAAAAAGGAAAGAACTCAGAAGAGGCATAAAACAGTGGCAACTATAGGATACACATGGTCCTCATAACAACCCTGGGAAGGGCACCTTGTCAATAAATCCAAGAGTGACACTTTGAAATTGGCAAAGATAGGGAAGTATGGGCATGAGCAAGACTAGCTCAGTTTGGATACAGGTTGGCTTAAGGCAAGTGAAGAGGAAAAGAGAGATCAAGGCCAGAAGTATAGGTTGGGACCAAATCATGGAAGGCTGATGGATGAATGGAGGAGAATCTGGCCGTCCTTCTTGGGCCCAGTGAGAGCAACTTCAGGCTTTGAACAGAAGAGGGCCATGATCAGGGTGGTGATCCAGGGACCGTGATTTGGTGAGGGTGGGTCAGTATGGGGAAAGACTAGATGAAACAGACACCATTAGAAAGTTACCACAATGGTCTGCAAGCTTTTGAAACCTGGAGTCAGGGCAGAGGTGGTAGGGACAGAGAAAAAAGCAACAACCAGACATGAGTAGGCCTGACAGCCCCTGCAGCTGATGGAATGTAGGGTCTCCAGGATTTTGTGTTTGGGTCACTAGCATGCAGTAGGGTCTCATCTTAACTGATTGTATCTGCAAAACCCCTACTCCCAAATGGGGTTACATTCACAGGCTCTAGGTGGACATGAACTTAGGGGTCACTGTTCAGTGCAATACACAACAGTATCTCGCCTCACGGGCAGCCCTCTCCTAGGGCTGAGACAGGATTCTGGAAAACAACTACCTGACTGTCACTGTTCTTCTCTGAGCTACAGAGCTTGCTCCAGAATCCTCAGCCAGGAAGCTGAGACCATTAGAAAGACCATTGAGAAGGACAAATCCACGAGTGAAAGGGATCATCACCAAAATCCGTGTTAAGATTCCCTGGATACACAGACTGAGGTTGGCCATCACTCAGCAAGTGTCTTGGGGAGCCCCCCACCCCGACTCCTCAAGTTCTCATCTTCCATCTCCACAGACTTCCTGGGCCATCATACCACATGCTGCAACAAGCATCCAGCGGCAGGGCTTGGCAGCTCTCCCCAGAGAGAATGACTACATGCAGGTGTACACCTCATGTTCATATGGTACTCTAGGAGCTCCCAATTACCAGCTATAACCTAGCCAGGGAGATGCCTGTGAACATTTAACAATCAGGTCTTTGGGGTGGGTGGTGGGGGTGGAGACCTGATTTGTAGACTTTGCTCATTTCTATGGTGTAAATTCTTCTACCATGACCAATTTCAAGTTACCAGTATGAAATAACAACACAGAGTTGGGAAGAAATTCACACCATCAGCTGTCACACACTAGGAGGAGGCAGCTCGGAGCCCCACTGCACACAGCACTCTGCGGGGAGGGGTCTGTGCACGCCGTCCCTCACCCCCCTGCCACCAGCCAGCACCTTCTGCTCATTTCTGCAGCAGTCATCAGCCAATGGATATGAGCTTAGAAGCTGCAAAACTCTTATTATTGGGGAGGCTGAGGATCATTTGGGCAGGCGTGGTGCTGCAAAGGTGCTCTGGGCCAGATCTGAATCCAGATTCTGTCACTTACTAGCTCTATAACCTGGGTAAATCACATAACCTCTTGTTGTGTGATTTGTTATTCACTCAACAATGATTGAAGCTTCACTGCTATAGATGATGAGGAAATAAAGATGAAAAGTAAAACACAGTCCCTGGATCAAGAAACTCACTATTTGGTGGAAAGAGAGTCATAAAAATTATAACATCATGGGGTTGGTATCAGTCTCATTATGGGGGTCAGGGATCTACTCCAGAAAATGGAATGAGAACACATACACAGAAAACTCCCCAGAGTACATGGAACAGAATAGTGGCTCCACAAATGTTTGTTACATCTTGGAAAGCAAACCTGCAGCAGGAGATAGTTAAATAGATGGGACGTACCAGCTCTGGCAAGGGTCCACGTTAGGAGCTCGGGGGATTGCAAAAATGCCACTGGGAGATAGCACTGAACACCATTCAGAATGGCTAAAATTAAGAAGTCAGGAAACGACAGATGTTGGCAAGGATGCAGAGGATACACTGTTGGTGGGAATGCAAGCTGGTGCACCCACTGTGGAAAACAGTATAGAGGTTCCTCAAAAAGTTGAAAATAGAGCTACCCCACAACCTAGCAATTGCACTACTGGGTATTTATCCTAAAGATACAAATGTAGTGATCCAAAGGGGCACATGCACCTGAATGTTTATAGCAGCAATGTCCACAATAGCCAAACTGTGGAAAGAACCTAGATGTCCATCAATAGACAAATGGATAAAGAAGGTGTGGTATGTGTGTGTGTGTATGTATATATAGATCTATATATACATACACATTTATATATATATATATAAATATATATATCTCTATATATCTCTCTCTATATATACATGAATATATACATGAATATTATGCAGCCATCAAAAAAGAAACCTTGGGGCACTTGGGTGGCTCAGTGGGTTAAAGCCTCTGCTTTAGGCTCAGGTCATGATCCCAGAGTCCTGGGATTGAGTCCCGCATCAGGCTCTCTGCTCAGTGGGGAGCCTGCTTCCTCATCTCTCTCTGCCTGCCTCTCTGCTTACTTATGATCTCTGTCTGTCAAATAAATAAATAAAATATTTAACAAAAAAGAAACCTTGTACGTGGATGGAACTAGACGGTATTATGCTAAGTGAAATATTTCAACCAGAGAAAGACAATTATTATATGATCTTACTGATATGAGGAATTTGAAAAACAAGACCATAAGAGACTCTTAATCTCAGGAAACAAACTGAAGGTTGCTGGACGGAAGGGGGAGGGGAGGGATGGGGTGGCTGTGTGATGGACATGGGGGAGGGTATATGTTGTGGTGAGTGCTATGAATTGTGTAAGACTGATGAATCACAGACCTCTACTAATGAAACAAATAATACATTCTTTAAAATTCACTCAGTATTAGAAGGGATCTTTTGCAAAAGTTCCTCTTTCCTCCTAAATAAATTAATAGAGAAATTTTTAAAAATGGCCACTGGCTACAGTCTAGGAAGATGATGGGGAAGTTGCACCTTTCCCTTGTCTCTTCCTGTCTGCTCATCCAGTGGTCATCTTCTTTCCCCAAGATGCACTGGGGGGTCGGGGGAGCCTCTGGTAGATTCATCAGTGCCCATCCACTTGAGGTAACTGGGCAGGAGATGGCTTTATCTGTGATAGGAGACAGATCCTTTGACATTTCTAGGCCTCAAATCATAGAAAGGGTTAGGGCAAGGAATTCAGTTACACATTTGTCTTTTTAACTAATTAAAAAAACCGTTCTCTTCACTTCGGTAATTATTAGCATATGGCCAATCTTGCTTCTCTCCTCCCATTTTACCTCTGCTTTTTCTCTTTCAACCATCAGTTAGGATTGGTTGAGTTTTTGCTGCTACCCTCATCATTCCAGGTTTGCCAAAATAACCTCCTCCTGAGTACTTTTCCTACAATACCTGACACTGCCACCAGAGAGCAGCAGACTGCCTCATTTACACAGGTCAAAGACTTCTTTCTGAAACCAGAATCAAAACTCCTAATTTTCTAATAAAAACAAAACAATCTGTCATTCTGTTCTTTTACAAAAAACAAACAAACAAACAAACAAAAAAACTCTTTCCTATCCATCCATTTTTTTCTCTGGAAGCAAAGAGTTAAAACAAAATTTAAACACAGTGACTCCTCTTAGCAACGCCCTTGACAACCTGCAACATTGACAAATTGTCTCTGATCCAAACTGCCTTCTTTTACAAAGCTTCCAGCTACAAACCCAAGCTGACAGCCGAATATCACCTTCAAAGCGACAAGTTTAAATGAGTTATTATTTGTAAAGGGCTTAGAAGGGTGTCTAGCACATAGTGAGTGCTACGCAAATACTGGAGGTTCTATTTATTTTCAATTTTCAATTTTTTTTTCTCCCCCCTTTGCACAGGAATGTAAATTCATTTCAACACTGCAGGAATTAGCAAGGAATGAGTCTTTATTACTCCGGTTTAATTATCTACTCCCTGGGAGTGGGAAAGGGAATGCCTATGGAGATAGGAAGTTGTCCCAAAGGTGGCCTGGCTGGGGCTGGCCTCTCTCCTCCTCCAACACCACCCCATGGGGCAGACTCCACAGCTCCCTCGGGTTCACTCGTGGTCATCTGACTCCAGGCTGAGCCAAACCTCCTAATTACAGGGATGTTGGACAGGGGTTACTCTTTTTTCTTTCTTTCCTGTCTGAGTTAAGCCAAGAAATGCTGCTGGAGAAGCACAGCTGGTGTGAGCTGGATCAATTAAATTATCATAAGCAGCAGGGGGATGGAGGAGGGGAGGAGGACTCACAAGCCGGGACCATTATTACCGCTGAAATGGAGCTGTCATCTGCAGACAGACAGCCGTATGTCAAGCCTGGCAGAGACGGTCAGATTGATAGGAGGCCTTGGTGTCCCTTCAGGGAGCTGCTGTTGGCCATGGGTTCTTGGGATACTGCTAATGATGGTGACAACAATGACTGCCATTAACTGAGCTCTTTCTGTGGGCCAAGCACGGAGTCATATGTTGGTACCTGAATGGGTGTTACAGTGTCCATTTTCCAGAAGGGCAAACTGGTCCTCAGAGACCCTGACTTACTCAAGGTCTCACAGCCAATACGGTGAAGATGGTGGAAGAGGCCAGGTCTGCCTTGCCACCATGTTCCCTTTCAGAGAAACCTGGCTTTACCTCCCCCCAAACCCCTCACAGGTGGTCCTCTGACCCTGCTGGCAAGACCCCTCCTTCTTCCCCTTCTCAGGGTGCTTCCCCAGGATGTGTGTGCTCCTGGGTGGTCCTTCTTCTCAGGGCCCACGGACTCCTCCTGCTAGAGGCACCTGGGCCGCAGAAGCCAGGGGGCACGTTGGCTGCTGCCTTTGCCTCAAGCACAAAAATGACTCCAGCCTGGGCTCTCACCCTTGAAGGCCTGCCAGTCAGGTCCCTTTGGACACGTGTCCCAGAGAGAGCATGTTGGGGTGCATGTGTGCTTGGCGGGGGAGTGGGGGGTGAGGCAGTGAGAACCTGACTTGTCGGCCAGGCTTAACTGTGCAGTAAGACTTGGAGCCTGACCCAGGGGTAGCCAGACATCGAGGCCAGGAAGAGAGAGATGAGACAGGTCCCCAGAGACTACACTTGAGAGTTTCTGGGAAGGCAAAGAGCCTGACTTTCAGGCTTCTTTGGAGAGGAGGCAGGTGGGGGTGAAGCAGGAAACAGTGGAGTTGGTGGAGGTGAGAGGCAGGGAGCCAGAGCAGGGCAGCATATGTGTGACAGGGGGCTGGATGAGCTAGGGTTAGGGAGCGACACCCAAATACAGCAGCCACCCAGCAGGGCCTTTCAGACCTCAGGGTCCTCTAGGCCTCAGGGAGCAGGGCCACCTACAAGACGAGGCTGGGCGGGCCGCAGAGGCAGTGTCAGTGACAGACAGACGGGAAGCTGGGTTCTGCTCCTGTTAGACAGGATCTGTTTCCTTCGGGAGCTTGATAGTCTTTTGCCTCAGGGTCACGGTGAAGCTGCTCAGAGTCTGCCCCTCCCAACAGTCCAGTGACCAGGCTTGTCATGGACCACCCAAGTGGCACTGACTGGTCAGGAGGGGCCTTCCAGCTCCTCCCGTAGGACAAGCAACCCCTGTCTGGGCACCACCCTCTTGGCTCACACCTCTGACCCAGCCCGTGGAATAAGAGGGGGGCCCACAGGTGGCTGGGCTGGCCTCAGAGCCACCCTGTGGTTCCAGCGGAGTGGGTACAGGGAGGAGGCTGAGCCCCAGAGGCCCACTCCAGGGCAGAGAGCCGTGACAGAAGATGCTGGTTCTCTCTGCTGCGTCAGCCAGCAGCCTGACACCGAGTGTGACAGTGTGAGACAGGCTGTGAGGGACAGTAGGTAAGTGTGTGCATATGCAGGAGCGTGTATGTGTGTTTGTGGAACCATAAGCGTGAATGTGTCAGAGTGCGAAGAGTGTGTCGGGGGGTGTGTGTGAGACTGCGTGAGTGGTGGTGGGAAAGTTCAGAACGTGAGGTTAGAGCAACAGAGAGATCTTTACAGGCAGAGTCGGGCAGACACCGAACCAAAGACATGCTTAGATCCAGAGAAGGATCTGGAGAGGCAGAGGCCCCAGAGCCAGGCCGAGTGCGATGATGAAGGGAGTGGAGGTCTGCAGAGACAGAGAAAAGAAGAGAGAAACTGAAAGGCCAGTTGAGGAAGGAAAGCAGTACGAGGATAGCTTCTGAGCAGACAAGGCAGAGTCAGGGACCCCTAGGCAGCTCCTAGATGGGGGCCCCCTGAGATGGACCAGAGGGTGAGCCTCACAGTGAGATCCTTCCCCATAACCCCAGAGCAGTGGGGCGCTCTATGGTCACAAATGTTAGCCTTGGCCCCTGCTATTACGGAGGGGAAGGGCAGAGGCCGAGGGAGTGGGGAGAGCACTCATGTCTATTGACTGTGGGCATGGGTTGGGTAGGCGGGGCCTGTCCGTATCCTGACGCCCTTCCTGATTCCCTCCCTCCCTCCCCTCTCCCTGTAACCCTCCCATCTCAGGCATCCCCCAGTGGGATTCTCTCTGGCCAGGCACCGGTCCTGACACAACACACGTATTCTGCTGACTTAAGTCTAATTTACTCGGGGAAGAAAACTTCCCTAGCCCCCAAATCAAATCACTCAGGGAAAGAAAGGGGTTGAAAGGAACCAGGGGAAATAAATGTATTCAGCAAGTGTATTTTTTATTCCAATAAAACTTGATTCAATAACCACCATGAATATTTCATTTGCGGGAGGCTGTCCCCCTCCTTCAGCCTTCCTGGTCTCGGGCCAATTTTGCCCTCCCTTCCCTCTCTGCCCACCCCTTGGAGGGGGCAGCAACAGTCCCCTGTTCTAGGGCCCTGGGAAGCTCTCAGAGTAGATAGGGAATGGCACGCCCCTCTGGGCTCCTGGCCATCACCAGCTTCTCAGGGGGCACGGCCCCCTGTTTTAAGAATAGGGCAATGCGCAGAGCCTGGGATGGAGGACTGGGTTCGAACACTTACAGCAACGCTGACTTGCTGGGTAACCTTAGTCACGTGACCTTACTCTGGGCACCCGCTCCTTCTCTCTGCCTTACAACAGTCTTATGAAGATCAAAAAAGACACAATGGGTGTGAACAGCTTTATGTACATTAATGATGATCCTTCCCTGGGATTGGGAGCCGAGGCAGAGTTATCCAAAAACTTTTATCCCTACCACAACCTACCCTCTTCTGGATCCACGCTTTTAAGCCACTTCTCTAGCCATCCCACTCCCATTCTTTACCCCATCCCAAACCAGGTCACACCACCACCAGGAAGCAAATATAGGTGGGACCGGGAAGGGTAAAATTAGGAAGGGGATAGTAGGCATTTATTTTTGGTTTTTGTTTTTAAGATTTACTTATTTTATTAGAGAGATACAGAGAGAGCAGGGAGAATAGGGAGAGACTCCCCAATGATTGCAGACCCCGATGCAGGGCTAGATCTCATGACTCTGAGATCATGACCTGAGCTACAATCAAGCCGAAGGAGACATTCAACCAACTAAGCCACCCAGATGCCCCTGCTGTTTTGACAGCACAAAAGCACTACCCTTTCCCTGGGCTCAGGCCCTGCGGAATGGGCAGGACTAAGCCCACCCCGCCCCTGCGCCCGTGGAAGGAGGGCACATGACCCAAGCCCAGCCAATCAGAACATCTCATTCCCTGGTCACAGTGATTAGTTCTGGGATGGGCGTGGGACCCAACCAGGCCAATGAGACAATCCTGGGACCTCTGGGGGAATAACTGGGTAAAAAGGTGCTCTCTCTCTCTCCGTGTTGGGGGTGTTAGGCTGAGAGGCTGTGGATTTGGAGCTGCTGAGGTCCATCTCTGGTATTTCTTGGGAAAAGAACACTTCAGAATGAAGCCAACACAAAGGAAAACAGCTCCGAGGTGGAGACATCATCCGAGCCCCAAGCTGCAGCTCTGTTCAGAACAATAACCACCTCTCTTCTTTCCAGTTATAAGAGACAACAACTCCTTCTCCTGCCTGAGCCATCTTAGGTTGGGTTTCTGTCACTTGCAATAAAACAGTCCTGGTTAATGCGTGGGATCTGAAGCATGTCTTTCATTTCACTAATTAAAACCTTCTTCATCCCTAGGGAAATGCCTGGGGAAAGCAGGGCATCCATTTGGAAGAAATGGTGGGAGTTTCGTGCTGGCTGGTCCCAGTACCCTCACCCCCGGAGGCACCCTGAAGAATTCAGCACTGGTAGTGCTGGGTCCCCTGTGAAACTCCCAGCATCCCTCAGGGAGCTGGGGTAGGATTCTGCGGGGACAGCTCCTAGGGTTGCCCTGCCCCTCCCTGGCCTGGGGCTCTTACTCTCAGTACCCATCATCAATCAGCCAATCAATCAGGTAATTAGCAACAAAGATAAAGTGGAATATGGACTCAGATCAGGAAGCTTGGGCAGGCTGGATGCCCCTCTGGGCCTCAGTTTCCATGTCAGTGAGATGAGGGCGTTCAACAGGATGAACTCTTATTCAGCTCTAACATCATTCATATGTATGCATCTTTACTATGTTTAAGACACTTGGAGAAATAAAAATAAAGGATGCTATTCTTAACCTCACAATCTCTTTGGGATTAGAAGATACACATTAAAATAAAACCAAAAAAAAAAATAAAGAAAGAAAGAAAGAAAGAAAGAAAGAAGAAAAAGAAAAAACCAATAAAACCAAAACCAAAAAAATAACAATGCTGTCCTAAAGGCAAAATCTGAAGGAGAGGAGAACTGGCCGGGGTGGACCTCAGGCTCCTTCCTGGCTCCCAGAATCTGTGAGAAGGAAAAGAGGCTCTGTCTCAGGGAGACAGAAACAACAGCCAGCACCAGGGACCTCCAGCCCGAACAATTTTCTACAGAAGGGTCTGGACATCAGAGGACTTCCCCAGATGCCCCGGCCTTTCCAAGCTGGTTTGGTGAAGTGTAGATCCAAGACCCTGGTGGGCTGGTATGAACACTCAGGAGCATGGACCCTTGTGGGGAGCTCATTTCTCTTCACTATTTCCTCACTTGCAAATCTGCAAATTTCCAAGTGGTTTCTGGCAAAAGAGAAAAATCCAAAGTCAGAGGGCACCTTGAGGCTGGAGCATGAGGAGGAGACAGTCCAGGAAAGAGCTAGGCATGGCCCAGCTCTTGGTTCAGCTGGGGATTAAGTGTGGGATGGGGGGCAAATGAAGAGACTAGGGTTGGCCAGGCAGGTGGGCGATTCTGGGGTCTCGATCAGGGTTCTGAATCAGGGACAAACAAGAGACTAGATAAACAGCCCTCCAAATACTGTGCAGCTGCCCTCAGCCCCAGCATGGGGCTCCTTCCTGCAGGGAGGGCCTGGTGGCTTGGGACCCAGAGATGGTGACAGATGCTGGGGTCTCAGGCCAGCTGGTTATTCTATCTCATGTGCTTTCCTGGGCCACCACATAAGGTAACATAGGATGTTTGCTGCATAAGGGTGCCCAGTGGAGGGCACCAAGCGGGGACTGGACCCAGCTTGGCCTTCAAATACAACGTCATGTGCCCTGGCATGAGGCCAGGTCGATCCAGAGGGAGGGGGCTGCGAGGGTGGGCTCTGTGCTTTCTCTCAAGGTATGGAAGCAAACAGTCCTGACACAGAGGGAAAGTGCTGGGGCAGAGAGGAAGAGGCTGTGTCCTGACTTGTCCTCCCTGACCATGAGCATGGGCAAATCCTCCAACTTCTCTGAGGCTGGGCTAAACTGCAGTCCCTCTTTTGACCACACACCCGGTCCCTTCTCCCTGTATGTCCAGACAGAAGGACCATATTCCCCCAGAAACCAACTATGAGCCAGTCCCCTACCTCTTACCAGCTGCACAAATGCAGTGCAACTGTACCCAGGGCAACACGGAAACTCACCCAAGGGGAAGAGAAGGATGTGCAGCCCAGCTGCTGTTTGGCTTAGGGCTGGGGCTGATTTTCTAGTACCGATATGTCCTTGCTCATGACGGGGACAAGATTTTAAAAAGTAAGAAAGGCCATCCAATTTCCAAAATCTCCTTCTCCTTCTCCTTTCTTTCTCTTCTCTCCTAATCTCAGCACCAACTAGGGAGCCCCTGACTCCCAAACCTGTTAGAAACCTGGAAACAACTGCAGTATCTTCTTTCTCTTCCCTACCCTCTGGAACTAACTGGTCACCAAATCCTGTTGCTTTTCCTTTCCCCAAACTCCTTGGTGCCCCCTTTGCACATCCACCGGCCTTTGTTCAGGCCCTGCTATTTCCCAACTAGATCACTGCCTCTGCCCTCCACGTGTTCCCCGGACTTGACCTCCAGCCCACCTGGTTCACTTGTCAAGTGAGGGACTTGTTCTGGGTGCCCTCTAAGCTCCCAGCTGTGCTGTTAGTCATGACTGGTGGTCTGATGCAGCACCTGTGCTTTGAGCACATCATTAGGTCCCAGACACTTTTAATAATCTGATGAAAGCTGCAGACTGTCCCACCAAAACGCGTGTGCGCGCATGCGCAAACACACGAACTTTGCATTGGATTTCAAGGACTTCATGGTCTAACTAGGGCTCAGGTCCACAGACTTCAAGTTCTGAATTTCTGTTTAAATTTCTAGGGTTGCTGGGCTCTGAAAAAAAGCCCAGATGGAGATCCTATTCTTTGATGATCCTCTGGACGGACTCCAGAGGCAGCTGCTTCTTGCCCTGAATTCCAGGGAGCGGTAAGCTGCCTGTCAGCTCGGGCCCTGGGGCTGAAGCCTGCCTGGAAGAAGAGGGACTGGCTCCATAAGAGCCACTAGACAGGACCCTGCAGGGTGACCCAGTTTCGAGGAGGCCCAGCTGGGGCTGGAGGACGTAAGCTTGCGCCTCGGCCACATGCAGACCCAGTTAAAAGGCAGATTAATGGGTGGTCAGGTGTGAGGAAGCTGGCCAAGGCGCCACGCTGGGGAACACAAGGCGTTTGTTCGGCTCTGTGAGGCACTGTTTGAATCCCTCCTAGCTGGCCTTTCTGAATGGAGAAGCCTCCCAAACACTCGCAGCCCCAGTTGCGAAAAGGCTCCTCTGTCTTTGCTCGCTGCAGAGCTCCCAGAAACCCGAGCGGGGTCGGCACGTCTCTGTGCGTGTGCAGAAGGACAGCGGCTCCATCAATGGGACTGGATTAGAGATGCAGCCGCAGCCGGCAGGGAAGAGCAGTGAAGCGCCCATTGCTCTGACCAAATGTTCTTAGCCTGCACCATCAGAAAGTGCCAATCACCATGGATTAAAAACCTGCCAGGGGCCACGACCCCTTGAGAAAAAAAGTCTGGGGCTGAGCTAGCAGCCGAGAATGGGGCTGGGGGGCGATGGGATGGGCAGGTGGGGGTCTGGCCTTGGGGAAGGGGATCTAGGTGGGCTGAGGATAGAGGAGGTGGGGGCTGGGACCAGGGCAGGGAAGGCTTTGGATAGAGGGGATGGAGGTCCCTAGCAAAAGCGGGGGACAGCAGGGGGACAATGTAGGCTCAGGACGAGGCTGGATTATTCTTGGGAGCCAGACTCAGAATCTCACTGACTCAGCATTGTCTGTATTCTTGGAGCCCAAACCAATCACTGGAAAGATTTCAAGAGCCACCGAGGCTCCTGGAGTCCTGGGCTTGTTTAGAGTCCAGGTGCTTTGGAGAATGTGGTTGTCCAGAAACACCCCCCACCACCACCATGAGGGTAACCCCACAGTCTCCAGACTTCTGAACTTGTACCAGACCTCTGGGGCTCCTAGGCCTTCCTACAACATGATCTCACCTGACCCTCAGAGCAAGCTCAGAAGGTGGGACTGATACCCCCTGGACCTCAGAGGAAATACCAAGGCTCAGAAAGAAGTGATTCTACAGCCTCCCGTGGCTAGTCAAGGGTGCTGCCACAAACCCGTTTCCTTGTTTGTGATATAGGTATATACCTCATGGACATGATCGTGGCTGCTGCCATTTACTATGCACCGGGCCCTGTCCTGAGACCCTAACATACCCTGTGTCATGGATTCATCTCCAGAATGCTATAGGCTGGTGGAATCACCCCATTCTGTACACATGGAAACTGTGGCTCAGAATGGTAAAGTAACTTGCCCAAGGTCACACAGCACATCAGCAGCCGAGCCAAGATTTGAACCCTGGTGGGTCTGACTGCAGAACTTGTGAAAAATCAAACATGAAGGGGACTTGTAAAGTGCTTTGTGGGTATCAGTGATGAGGGACAGGGGGTACTGTGGGGAACAGAAAGAGGAAGGAATCGGGATCTCAGTCCATCTGAGCTAAGTAAGGCTGGACGTGAACTGGGTCTTGCTGGAGGTGGACGGAGCACCTGTCTGGGTGGAGTGGGGCTGTTTGTGTTGGTGGGACAATTGTGGCTGGCTCCTCCCTGTAATTCAGCCTCCCACTGCCCCTGTTAATGGCCTACAGGGGAAATCATCTGTGAGAGGCAATTCTCTGCTGCTCCTAGATCAAAGCCTGGCCCAGAGTGAGCCCCCTCACTGGATAATGAAGATGAATCCTGGCCAGGTCTGCCCAGGAAGAGCGTTAACTAAATGAAGATGGCAGTTCAGTGACTGTGGAGTTTGGATCAAGGCCAAATGGAACTCTCTCTTCCAGCATGTAGATGCAACACTGGGGCCAGTGCCCAAGAAAGGGGGAGTGCCCACGCCCACACACACGCTCATTCTTTGCCCCTACCCTTTGCCACCAGCAGCCACCTCCAGTGTGTGTGTGTGTGCCTGCTGGCCTACTCTAGCTTGGCTTCCTGACACTCATGCTGGGCCCCCAGTCAGCCTAGTGGCTGGGGGCAGCGGCTGTTGCACTGGGGGTCCACTGGGTCTCCTGTCTTTACCCTGAGAACAAAGGTAGCACAATAGTCAGATCTGGGTTCAAGTATAGCTCATACAAGCTTAAGTGACCTCATGCTAAAATCTAAAAGTCGCCAAGCCTCAATTTCTTAATCTATACAGTGGGAATGATAATCCTGCCCCCAGATCCATGCTGGGCAGGACTGTGTGAATCATTAAGTGGGGGAACCCCTTTTGCCCTGAAGGGCCCTTGGAGCTGTCCCCCACCCCCAGGCTGAGACCCAGCCTGGGCTTGCAGACCTGAGCTTTTGTGACCCTCTGACCTAAAACACATTGTCTGCTTCCCAGCCTTCTGGAGCAGTCTCTCTCAGCCCCATGATGCTGGGGAATTCCTGGCCCACCTATTCCCTGAGACACCTCCAACCAAACAGGCCACACGGAACTCTCCGAAGGAAAAGGGGCGTGGGTGGAGGGGTGGGGAGAGACAGGCCTGACCAGGAGTGGTTAGAGCATCCAGGACCAGAGGTCTCACCTTGCCTGCACATTAGAACCCCCTGGGGAACTTATAAAAGTCAATGCCAAAGTCCAGCCCCAGCTCTTGGTTCAGATCTGTAGGGTGGAGCCCAGGCAGGGGAGCTTTTTCCTTGACAAAGCTCACCAGGTGATTCTAATGTGCAGCCAGCATGCGGAACCTCCGTCTCGAGACAAGGCATTTTGGGCTTTAATGTTGTGTGAGAATCACTTGGGAGGGCTTGTTAAAATGCAGTGTCTGATTCCGGAGGCCTGCGGTGGAGCGGGAGGTTCTGGGTTTCTAACAAGCCCTAGCTGATGCCGATGCTGCGGGCCCCAGGACTACACTGTGAGGAGCACTGCCCTGATAAGGACACCCTGGCTTGATCATCTCTGTTCCATGCCAGCCCTAACACCCCTAACAGCATCCCTCCCCGGAAGCACTTGTGGAATTTAATGCACCCATAAGTGAAAAGGCAATGGATTTGAAGCCTGATGGCCTGTTTGATTCCTAGTTGAACTGTTTTAGTTTGTGGATTAGGGCAAGGCACTTATCAACCATGGGCCTCAGTATCTGTATCTGTAAAATAGGTACATCACGAATGCCCCACCAGCCTTATAAGATCAGTGGGAGAATAAAATGGTATCAAGTAAATGAAACGTAAGTTGATAGAATATTCTTTTTTCCTCTACCTGCCACTGAAGGGCACATAGGACACCCTCAGTGACCTCTCTGTGCCTCTGATCTGGCTGACCATCTTTGCCAGCCCTAGAATCCTGCCAGCTATGCAGACCAGCCTGGATCTCCCCACCCAGCTCCAGATCCCTGGCCAGCCCAGAAGGCTCACTCAAACACAAGTATGCTTCCAGATTCATAAGCACACAAAGGCTCAGAGGACCTGGGTTTGAATTTGAACTTTGCGCCTTCCTGGCATGGGCTGAGCCCACATTTGGGCTCCCAGCAGCCCTCATAAACAACCAGCCTCTGAATCACCCTTTTCTAGAGCAAGCCCAGGCTGTGGCATCTGCACACCAGTATCTCTTCAAGCTGACTCCGCTCACAGCCAGGTTGAAAGGCAGAGCAAAGGGGTCGGGTGACAAGGCAAGGCCACCTGGAACTCATCCTTCTCCATCACTCTGAACCATAAACAGTTACTGAGACAATGGGGGTCACTCATTCTTCCCCATTCACGGGGTCAGAGCCCCATCTCCATGCTCTGCCCCACTAGGGGCTCGCCCCCATCCCATCACATTGCATCTCAGTGGGCCACAGCCTCAGCACCAACATTCAGAGAGCAGGTCTTGCGGGGGGCAGGGGGCAGTCACAAGAATCTACTTTCTTTTTTTTTTTTTTTAAGTTCCCAGTGATACTGATGCACAATCAGGGTTGAGGACTACTGCCCTCCCTCTGTGCCTTCCTCGCCCTTATGTTGAAGCCCATTAGAGAGCGCTGGTTTTGGGATCAGAAACCCCAGGTTCAAGTTCTGGCTGTGCACCTTACCCACGACCTATGATCAGTCACTTAACAGAGCTGGCCCTCAACTTCCCCATCTGCAAAATGGGCACAGTGACCCCAATCATCTTGGAGGAATATACAGGGTCAAGAAAGATCAGGAGTTGGTAACACCCTGAAAAGATGATGTACGCACTGATACAAGGTGGGCTCTGAGAAGTGTGGTGCCAAGGTACCAAGCAGCATCCTCCAGAGTCCCTCCCTGAGTGCTACCCCAGGTCCAGCCAGCCAGCCAGCACCACCCATGGTCCCTCCAGGAGTCCCTCGCCTGATGGCGCAGGCTCCCCCTGCAGGCTGTGCCTTACGTTCGCAACTGGCTCTTGCCTTCCTACCCTACACCTGGTTCCAGGCACACACCCTACACCTACCTCCAAGCCTTTTTTTTTTACTTTTTTAAAAAAAAGTTTTATTTATTTATTTATTTGACAGACAGAGATCGCAAGTAGGCAGAGAGAGGAAGGAAGCAGGCTCCCTGCTGAGCAGAGAGCCCGATGCAGGGCTCAATCCCAGGATCCTGGAATCATGACCTGACCCAAAGGCAGAGGCTTTAACCCACTGGGCCACCCAGGTGCCCCTACCTCCAAGCCTTTGCTCGAGCTGACACCTCTGTCTGTGTTGCCTACCTCCCTCCCCAGATTAAAAGTTCAGCCACCCTTCTAGAGCCACCTCCGTGGCACCTTCTCCAGGAAGACATCTCTTACTGTGCCCAGTCTCCTCTTCCTAGCAGCCATCTGTATGTAAACCTGTAGTGGACCAAGAGCTGCCCCCAAGAGGACCCTTGTCTCCGCATCTCTTGTAGCCCCTGCAGCACAGACCCCTCCCACAGACCCCCGCACATAGGAATTAGTCGATAAAAGTCTTTTGTCACACACAAACTGTTTGCCCTTGCTATCAAGCCAATAAATGCAAATGAATGCAACACAGAGGTTCTATTTTATACTTTCTAAATTAGCAATTTTGGGGGGGGGGAATGACAACAGGCACCACTGACAATGTTAGGTGGAAATTGGTACACCTATAATGCTGATAATGCTGAAAATTGGAATGATCATTCTGGAAGGCAATATTGCAGTATCTCTCCAGGGTTATAAGAATGCTTATTCATTTTGACCTAGTAATCCTGCCCCTAATACTGCATCCAGTGGAAATCGTTCAAAAGATTGGGACGCCTGGGTGGCTCAGTTGGTTAAGCAGCTGCCTTCGGCTCAGGTCATGATCCCAGCCTCCTGGGATCGAGTCCCACATCCGGCTCCTTGCTCGGCAGGGAGCCTGCTTCTCCCTCTGCCTTTGCCTGCCATTCTGTCTGCCTGTGCTTTATCTCTGATAAATAAATAAAATCTTTAAAAAAAAATAAAAATAAAATAAAAAAAAATAAAAATAAAAGGAAATCGTTCAAAAGAACAACAAGTGTTATATATGCATGAAGGTATTCATTGCAACATTATCTGTAATAGCCCCGAATGGGAGACAACCTAAATGTTCAACAATAGGGGAACTGTTGGGTAAATTATGGTATATAAAGTCAACAAACTATTAAGCAGCCATTTAAAATATTTATGCAAACTATGTAACATGGAAAAATGCTAATGATAAAAAGTGAAATTAAAAACACAGAATGTAAGATTATATGCACATGATAACTATGTAATGAAAACATAGGCATGCTGACAAGGATCAGAAGGAATGAGGCAAAAATGAAATTAATTATCGTACTAAGGTGGAAGGACTAGGGGTAATTTATTTTTTTAAGTACTTCCTATAAGATTGTCACAATGCCATTTTCACAAGGCAAAAGTTAACTACCAAATAATAAATGTTTGTCAAAAATCAAGGAGAGAGAAGGAAGAGTGGTGATGTGTGGGGAGTGGGGGAAGACTCTATATCTAGCTTCATCTCTAACCCAGAGTATCTTGGGCCAGTTCCCTGGGGTCAGAATAGTGTTGATTTTGGATGGACCTGAGCCTCGAAGAAGGCATTACCATGCCAACACAGAATCACTCTGCCTCCTTGGATGCTCTTAAATGATCTGGGGTACCTTTTGGGGAAGGTTGGATTTTCCTGGGCTGGGCCCGGGAGGGGGTCAGAGGATGCTCAAGTTCAAGGTCTTTCTGGCCACGGCCTCTTACACAGGAGACAGGCTGAGCCCTGAGGAGGAGGGAGGCAGCTTTCGCTCTACACCCACCCATACGTACCTTCAAGCTTTGAGAAACTACATCTCTTGTGCCTGAGACAGTCCCCATTTTCATCTGCTGGCCTGGCATAATTATTAATAGCCCCTTTTTGTCTTAAAAGTGTCCCAGTTGGGACATGGTCACATTATTCAAACCGCATTCCAGCAGGAAAAGAGAGGAAAAGTTGCTCTGTGACTGATGATGGGAGGGGGTGGGTGTCTCTCTCCCAGGAGACGCAGACCCAGAGATGTCAAGAAGTGTTTCGGGTGGGCCCGGGTTCTCCTGCTCTCCTACTTCACAGCGCCTATGCTTTGTGTCTGTCCTGGGGGGCTTGTACTTTCTGTACTCCTCCTCCCAACATTCACGGCCCCCTGCACTTCCTGCTTGCAAAGTCGTGTCTCTTTCCTCCTCTGCTCTTCCAAGCTGAGCTGTTCCTTTCCTTCCTCCCGACCTCCCCTCCTGCTAACAGAGACTTTGTTTTAATCAGGTATTCTTTCCTGTCTCCCCCGCCCCAGCTCGTCCTCTGCTGAGCCAGTTGAATTCCTTTCTCTACTCCTGGGGACATTTTTCACCCGTCCTTTCTCCAACCAATGTTATCTCAGCGCTAAGCGGGATCATAATTCTGCCCAATGTCATGGGAATTCTCAGCAATCTTTGCTTCTGACAGTGACAAAGTCCTTCAGGCTCAGGTACCTGCTCACAGGCTCACAGACACATACAGGCTCCACTTTTCACATACCCCGCACCACACAGCTGCAGTACACATCCTACAGAAGGGCCACGTGCAAAACTGCAGGCGTTCCTCTCACATGTTCAGCAGACACCATGTTTCCACATCGCACACACACACATACACATCACAAATTAGCATGTAACACCCACCCCCAAAGACTTATGCTTTGCAAACACGCATGGTGTATATCCCATACATGTTTTGTATGTACCTCAGACCATACATCCATTACACACACACACACACACAACACCCTCACACGAAGGCTTTGGGGCTCCTGCCCTGTCAAGATCCTGCTCAGGGAAAAATGCTTGATTCTTCCCAGAGGCCACATCCCCCACCAGGCTGCACAAGGACTTCAGCAAGGAACGTTCATTACTGCTAACGAGCATTACATGCCTAATTAATTCCCAGACTTGGTTTCAAGATCTGACCCAGGGCCCGATTCCCATTCAGGGAAAAGTAAAATGGCGAGCTAAAAGGGCTTAAGTGCTTTTAGTAGGGTTAGTGGGATCTAGGGCCCACTTGCCTTGTCTATCCTGTCCCCTCACCCAAACCACTGTGATGGTCAGCTTGACGTAAGAGTACCCAACCTTGTCCAAGGGGAGGGAAGCTGGGTCTCCTTTCTGACTGCTTTTCTATAGCATCAGAACCAAAGTTAGAGGTCTTACTAGCAGCTTTTGATGGATTCTGTGCTCTGCCCAAGTAAAGGTCCCTTCGCTTCTGCATGGAAAGGAGGCCCTTCTCAGCACCCACTAACATCTGTTTGCTCCTTGTTCCTCGATGTGGGGCTGGGGCCAGGGGGTGCTTGGTTCATTTGTACACAGCCAGGCCCTTCTCTGCCCAGGCTGGCTTCCCTTGCTGGGAGGTAGCACCAAACACACAAGGCTCTGGCCTTGGAAGAGAGGGTCTGGGTTCAGAGTTAGCAAACAGAAGACCCTCTGAGCACCGCCCTTTCCCCCTCTGGGCCTGGGCTGGGGTTCCCCCTCAACCTAGCAGGAAGAGAGGGACACACGCTTCCAACAGAAGTACTACTGCCACACTCAGCAACTTCCCAGGGGTAGGGAAGAGAGCATCCGTTTGCAAATCATAAAAAGGCAGTAAAGAGAGGCAGAGAAGCTGGGCTTTGGCATAAAGCAGACTCAAATCAACATCTCACCATCTGTTAGGCATGTGACCTTGGGCAGCTAACATGTCTTCTCTGGGCCTCAGTTTCCAAAGGTGTAAAATGGGATGATAATAATAGACCGGCCAGGGGCACCTGGGTGGCTCAGTCGATTAAGCATCCAACTCTCGGTTTTGGCTCTCCACAGTACGGCCTCCCCCTCCCTCTAGCTACGTTGGTCTCCCCGGCTCATTACCACCTCCACCTCCGGGGCCTCTGCTGGTGAGCCTCCCCGCCCTTCTCTGTCTAGCCCAATCTTCTTTCTCCTTCAAAGCCAAGGCACTTACCCAACTTTCACCATAAAGCTCACCCTCTCACTGCACATCGGAGGTCCCTCCCTGTGCATTTCTATGGTGTTTACCACCACCGTGAAATGTTTTAAACATACCAAAATAATGAAACAAATACCCACGGAGCTGCCACTCAACTTCAAAAAGAAAAGACTGATCACAGCTGTGACAGAGGCCTCACGGCTCATTCCTGACGGCCTCTCTGTCTTCCTGGAGGGAACTGGCATCCTGAGTGTGATGTTTATCACTGTCAGGACGGTCTATGGGTTTTTACCACCTGTATAACCCTTGTCAATATCAGTTGGACTTTTGCACGTTTTCAAGCTGGGCGGACACGTACGGAATCTGTAGCAGGCACTCTTTGTACTCTGCACCATGTGCCCCCGGCCCTCCTGCCTTCGGCACAGCTGTGGGGACCACTCAGGGCACCCCGCCAGCCTCTGACTTCAGCTCTGCGGAGTCTCTGCTATCTGGCCTTGGGGCTCACTCCCCAGTCCCAGCAGGTGCTCAGTGTGTGCAGGGACATCCAGAGGGGCTGAGAGCCAGCATCCTGGGGGATCCCAGGCCACAGGGGAGAGGAGTTAGTGGACAGCCATTCCAGTTCCCTCCATCAGGGCCCATTTCCCATGGGCATGCTACCTGGTTCAGAGGCCCTGGTAGGGGCCCCCCAGCCCCCAGTGACCTGTTCAGTAAGCCCCTTGGCTGGCTCTCTCCTTCCCTGTTCTCCCCTCCGTCTCCCTCCTTCCCCCCGGGACAGCTCCTAAAGGAGCCCCCTGCACGCAGCTCTGCTCTCATGGAACCCTAGCTAAGGCAGTCTCACTTTTGTCTTCATGGAGACCTATCCATGTTCTCACATCCAGCTCTGTTTCATTCTGTTTCTGTGCCACACGGTATTCCATGGAACATACAGGTCTGACAATATACCCCTTTTGGGCCGGGGAACACTTATGTGGCCTCCAACGTTTTGCTATAACAGAGCCGCAGTGGCCTTCTTGCTGGGTTCTTGCACACCTGGAGTTCTCCATCAGGCTCTCTGACTCTCACATTCCGCCTCCTGCTGCCAGGTAGCTCTTTGAAGTCCACATCCCCCTACCTATAGGCAAGCCCTAGAAGGCAGAGGAAGGAAGTGAGGCCTAGTGGACCTCACCCCCAGCTGATTCACAGGAATATCACCATCGAGTCTCCAATGATCACCCATTTTAATCCCCATAGTAAACACTGATATGCTGGGCACACGGAATGGGATTAGAGGCCTCCATCAACTTCCTCTTCCTCTCCTTAATACCTCCCTGTATTTTGGCCTTCTCCCTTCCTCTCTCTTGCTTCCCTATCTCTGCAGGGGTCCACCCAGACCCCAGGGACTTCTTGCAGAAGTTCAGAGGCAGACGTTATACTGCTGGGCATGGGGGGAGGGAGGCGGGTGGTCTACCAGCATCACCAGCAATAATCTGAGCTACTTCTTAGAGCACCACACTGGTAATGATACTTCCTGGCCTGTCACCTGCATGCAGATGGCTTACAAGCAGCAGTTCCAAGCTCTTGCTACTGGACAAGACTGGGTGATGCTGGGCAGGTGAGCCGGAAACTGTCCGCAGCCTCCAGTCCTCTGATCAAACCCTGCATACTCTGGGAAGCCTTCCTGAACTCCCAGCATCCATAGCCTGAAGTATCGAGCATTCCTAGCTCATACCTGCTGAGACAATGGCTCATAAGCATTTACTGAGCACCTGCTGTAGTCATGAGTGAACTCACAGTGTGCCAAAACGAGCCTGCCAGTTTTCATATCTGAGCTTTCTATTTTCTTGGGGGCTGGCTTCAGGCAGGCAACCTAACTGCTCTGTGCCTCAGTTTCCTCAGGGGTAAGAAGAGCCCCCACTTTTAGCACAAGTAGCTAGAACAGTGCCCAGCATATAGTCAGCACTCCGGGGGGGTTAACTATTATAGCTTGGCCATTCTCGCACCCCCATGATGGGTGGGGGCAGGAGGGAGGAGGGACCCCCAGTTCAGGAAGGAGTTCTTCCATCAGAACAGTGGATAAATGCCGCCCTTTCCTCTGGGTCCCTCCCATCATCCTGGCAGCCCTCCGAAGGCTGGCCCTAATTTCCTCATGAGACTGGATTTTCCCTGGGGTGGGGAGGAAGCAAGTTCACATCCCTTAGCAGACTGAATGCTTCCATGGGTAAGAAGAGATGCTGCTGGTGCTGTCTGTCCCAGGGCTCCCTCCCTGGGACTAGTTCTTCCTTAGCAGGGCTGATGCTGGGGACACAGACAGAAGGCTCCCTCATCCTGACACCCACCCAGACCTCAAATTTTGAGCAATTAGTAGGAAAGGTCAAAACAGCTGGTTGCAACATTCAGAAAAATTCCTTTTATTATCCGCTAATGGCAGCACTTACCAAAGCGGTTTTCTATGTAATAAAATTTTTTAATTGTCTCAGTCTTGGATTAGAGAGGCAGGAAAGGAGACAAGGCCAGAACCAGGGAGAGAAAAGAAAGGCATAATTAAGAAGATTAAAAATGGGAGCTTCGGAAGAGAGTCAGGGATGATAAATCGAGGCCTGCGTCTGGTTTCTCTTCAAAGACGGGGTGACAGGGAGAGGTAGGGCTCCTGAGGCCAGCTTTGGAGGACCGTTTACACTCTGGCATGGAGGAAAGAGGAGGGCTCAGGGGAAAGCTGGAATCCTCTCCTGGTTTTGCTATTCAACCATAAGCACATCACTTCCCGGTCCCTAAGCCTCAGTTTTCTCCTCTGAAAAATGGGGAGAGGTTTAAGGATGTGATGATCCCCAAGGCGCCCTCTGTGGCCAGAGCTGTGCATCTTTGTGCTGTTAAAGCTCAGTATTCACTCCTTCATCTTCTTTCACGCCGGGGACAAGAAGATCAGGGTTGTTTCATCTGTGGCATAAGCCATTTCAAGCACATCCTAGGGGGACGTGAGCTATGTGCCAGGAGAACATTGCTGTCTCCATTTCACAGATGAAAAAGCTGAGGCCCAGATGAGCAAGGTCACCTCTGCTTCAGTTACAACTACGAGCAGCTCAAGGTCATCGCTATCATGAAACAGACTCCAGGCTGAACCCAGACTTGGCCTCTAAGCCTTTGTTCTTTCCACCATATGATGCAGTTTCTCGGAGCAGATGATGGAGGACCAAGCCAAGTTCCCTAATCCAATCACCTGGGTCTCACTGGCACCTGAGGTGAGCAGCACCTGGGTCCAAACCAGGAGAGGGGGTGGGTGGGGGAAAAGAAACAGGAGTAGTAAGGAAGGCTTGGCTTAACCCTTCAGCCCCCACGGGGCTTCCCAGCTCGTTCACAGCACACATTCCTGCTGGTACGGTCCGTCTGGGGCAACAGTCCTCAAAGTGTGGTCCCCAGACAGCAGCACCGGCAGGCGTGACACCCGGAGAGCTTGCTGGAAATGCAAAGTCTCAGGCTCCAACGGAGACATGTAGAATGAGAAATGAATAATAAATGAGTCCACTTTAGGCAAGGTCACGAGGTAGCGAGCTATGGGATGCAATTTTCAGAATGCCAGGATTCACAGCTGCACTGAAAAACATCTCCCTCAAGCAGATCTGAGGAGCAGTAGAAGAGGGAGGGAAGCTTTCATTCCACAGGGAGGAGGCTAGCCTGGGAAACGCCCCAGAAGCAGGACCCCATGACCCACCCACACCAAGAGGCTGAGGGAGTGGGTGGGGGTGGAGAGCTTTGCCCCAAGCAGGTACTGATACCTGAGGAGGAAGTTCAATGTTTTTGGTACGCAGCCCAACACAGGCCTGCGAACCCAATCTCAAGCCATGGGAAAGACGGAGAGGACAGACGTGTGCTATGGCTTTCTAATGAGCTGAATATTGAGCTACACATTTGTCTTTGACCAGCTCATTTAGTTCTTGCAAACGAAAGGCACAAACCCCACTTATGGATGGGGAAATGGGCCCAGCAAGTTTGCATGGCCTGCCCAAGTGGCTGCACCAGGGTGGGACCCGAGACCCAGGCCTTGATGATTTCAAATCCCTGAGCTGTGCTCTCTCCACCGGACTGCAGGGTCCAGGACCCCAGCCCAGCCCCCCAAGCCCATACCTCCAGGCAGAGTGGAGCCATCAGCTGAGGGGCCTAAGCTGGGTCAGGGGAACACGAGGCAGGAGCCAGCTCTTACCCATCAGGTATGTTCACAGAGGCAGCACGGATAATAATGCCAAACATGATATAAGAGGGGCTTACAGCCCAACTGGGGAGAGAAATGTAACCCAACTGAAACATTTCCGAATGCCAGATAGTAGGGGTGGTTAAAGACCAACAGTTCTGAGAGGAGAGAGAGGAGTGTGCCCTAGGCAGTCCGGGAGGGCTTCCTGGGTGCAGTGGCATGGCCCAGGTGCATCTACAGCGCTCAGAATCAACACCCATGCCAGTGGTGGGGCTGCAGAAAGTCTGGCGCCTCAGACTGGCTCTCCATCAGGCCTCTAAAATATTCCAGATGTTTCACTGATGTTTCCCCGGCCTCTTTCCCATACAATAATTATCTTTTAATGGCACACATTAATGCAAATTGGGTACATTGGGAAGTATATTTCACAGCAAATGTGCACTCGAGGTATTGCCCCCTCCCAGCACTACCAGGCGAGGCAGGTTCTCTTCAGTGGTGTGCTGATGAAGGTCTAGGCTGACGGTTGGTTATGTGGGCACAGAGATGGCAACTCCAAATGAGGAGTCAGAAGCTGGCAGATGGGGAGGGAAGTTGAGAGCATCCTAGAACATGGTACTTTCCTCTTTTTTGGAGAAATCACAGCACTACTGTAATCACTCACTTCTATGCTCAAAACTCTATCAGACTCAAGCTCTAGGGAACAAAGGAATAGGAACACTCTGTATGGTTGTGTGAGTTGTGCACTGCTCAAGGTGCCTGGCCAAAAGGGAAATGGGCTGATATTCAGTCTGCCCTCAACTTGCCACAGCAGCTGTGTCCATTTAGAGGGAGGCTGTCTTTTTAGTCTTCACAAAGGGTTCATTTAAGTCTGATGGTATCCCTGTCTGATATGAGGCTTGTTTGCTCCTGGCTGTATCCCCAACCTCAGCACAGTGCTAAGCATATAGTAGGTCCTCAGGACATGTTTGCTGCATTCCTGAAGGCATGAAACTAAGCAAGAATGGCTACATGGAAGAAAGAAAAGTTCTGAAAGAAGCAGGAATGTTATTCCATTTCACAAATAAGAAACCAACTTTCAGAAAATTAGGACAGGAGCCATAATGTTTACTTTTCTTGAGTACTTCTTAATATCTCTGGCTGTCCCTCTCTAAGCTTAACACAGCTCTGAGCACACAATAGGGTCTTGGTAAACCGGTCAGCTGGGAACGAGAGAAACCTGTGTTTGTTAAGACCCACTGGGAGCTGGAAGGGTGAACAAACATGAGCCATTGAGCAAAAGACACAAGCTCTCCACCTCACGCTCCCTGCAGAGCTTGATGGAGAACTTCTCTGGACCTCACTTTTCTGGTCTGTAAAGTGGGGATACTCAATTCCTATCTCACAGGGTTTCTGTGAGAGCAAATGAAATTTCGTGTGAGAAAGGGTCTTGTAACTTCTGAAGGGCCAAACGACAATGGTTTCCATGTATTGAAGAAGGTTTTGTGCTACACACTAGACTAAGTGCTTCAGACATATTATTCAAAGGCTGGCCAGCTCTGGCCTGTGGGTCAAATCTGACCCGCCACCTGTTTTTATAAATAAAGTTTTATTGAACCACAGCCAAATCTTGCAAGCCAAGATTGCTTGCATTCCACAATGGCAGAGTTGAGTAGCTGTGACAGAAATCTTTCATGGAGCTCACAAAGCCCAAAATATTTACTATCTGGTCCTTTCCAGAAAAAGTACGCCAATACCTGTATTAACTCATTTAACCTTTCTAAACACCCTATGCCTTAAGTACTAATATCATCACCCTCATTTTACAGATAAGAAAACTGAGACCCAGAGCAGTTAAGTCATTTGCCCAGGGTCACACAGCAAGGAAATGGCAGAGCCGGGAATCAAAACAGGGTGGGCAGGGATCCAGATTAGAAGGTCCTGGACCCCAAGGATAAAGGAGATGCTTGAGAATAGCAGCTTAAAGCCAAATAGGAGGAGGTCGTTGCTCATTCACGAGAGAAAATGCACAGATATCATCAACCCGGGGAGCTGGTCAGGGCTGAAATGGGAAATGAGGCCAAGAAAGGTTCAGATAAACTTCTGGGGAACAGACTTTTTTTCCCCCAGGGATGCTAAGAGCCCTAGGGGAATAGATTAGTTTCCTAGGGCTGCCTCATGGTGCTGAAAGCTAGAAACCTGAAATCAAGGTGGTAGCAGGGCTGGGTTCCCTCAGACCTGCAGCAGAATCCTTCTTTGCTTTCTCCTGGTTCCGGTGGTTTGTGGGCAGGCCTTAGCGTTGCTTGGTCAAGTGCGGCAGCAAGCACTGCCATCTCTGCCTTCACTGGAGTCTCTGACTACACGTGGCCATCTTCTTGAAAGGACACTGGTCCTACTGGGTCACAGGCCCACCCTACTCCAGGAGGATCCCATCCTTACTGAAGTAATTATACCTACAATGACCCCGTTTCCATGTCAGGTCATATTCTGAGATACTGGGGGGTTAGGACTTCAACACATCTTTTTTGAGGGGGACAAAATTCAGCCCATAACAAGGAACATCTCAAAACTCTGAAGGGCCTGTCCCTTCTCTGGGTCAGGAAGCCATCCAGGGACAGAGAGAGGGAACAGAGCCCTCCGGGCAACCAAGGTGAGGTGAGTTCATGGCTATTTCCATGGCAAATGCCCTCTTCTAGAACTTTTGCTGTCCCCATAGTTGGCAAACTCCTTGAGGCTGGGCCTGGGTCTTACTCCCTCTTGTCTCCCCCAGTAGGTGTTCAGTAGTAGCTGACAACCAGATGATCATGTCCAACTGCCCCTCAGTGCCTCTCTTGGAAAAGTAGCTAGGCCACGGGACCATGGGCTGACCAGCTCTGTGGCTGCTCTTGGGCTGAAATCAGATGCAAATAAACCAGGCATTTCCAGGCCAGCTGGGATGCTGGGGGCATCCTGGGGTAAGGGCCCTGCACTGGCCCCATCTGCTCTCCTGGCAGGGCTTCTGAGGGACGTCTGGGCAGAGGCCACACTAATGCCAGGAAGCTTACAGCCCAGTGGCCCTTTGCCTGCGTGTTCGCACAGCTAATGTAATTATGCCCTCGAGATGTTGATACAAAAGGAGCCATACTGGAGAAGACCTTATCGGCCGCCCCCAGATTTCTCCAACAGAAAGGCTCTCACACACACATAGACTCTAAGGAGTGTGCCATCCAAAGAGGCTGGCCACAGGGCTGGCCTGGCTGATCCGGAGATGGTCCCATGCACTGCTGCACCTACTAATGGCCCACGCAAAACTCAGTTGCTTACTCACTCAACAAACACATCCTGAGCCGCTTCTAGTCGACCAAGCACTGGAAATCTAAGGATGAAAAAGACCAGCCCCAGAGGGGGAAAGATACACAGAGACAAGTTAACTGTAGGCTGTAGTATTTACGGGTAAACTGATACCTGGACGAGGGAAAGCATGTGGGGATGGAGTGAAGAGGACTAGCCGGCAGCTGATACTTAGAGAAGCTGAGTGATGGTTACCTGGGATTCATAGTCTTCTTCTACTTTTGTATATATTTTAAATATCCCATAAGAAAAAAGTTAAAACCCAACTTGGTGCAGTGGGTGTGGGGTCAAGGAAAGAATATTAAGTGTACTTCCCCAAGGAGGCAGTAAACTGGGTCTAATCTGAGAAAGGGGAGGAAGCTTCTATACTTGGGGAGCTAATATAAAAGAGACATCTCTGTTATAGCAAAATGATGTAGAAGAAGATGGTATCCAGCATTACCCAGATAGGAGTTCAAATCCCACCTATAAATCTGGGAAAATAATACCTACCTAACAGTATTGTTGGCATTAAAGAAGGTAATGGACAAGAAGGAGCCTTGCCCACAGTAGGCAGCAACTTGATGATCATTTCATTCATCTTTCCACCTACTGATGCATCATCCAAACATCATCCGGCCACACCTCCATCCATCATCCATCCAACCTCCATCCATCATCCAACCACACCTCCACCATCCACCATCCACCTGCCCATTCATCCACCTCCCATCCATCATCCATACATCCACCCACCCACTCATCCATCCATCCATCCATCCATCCACTATCTGACTTTTTATTCATCATCCATCCTCCACCCACCCACCTACCCACCCATCCATTATCTATATATTCATCTATTCATCCATCACCTATGACCACGCTGCATTCTCTTTGTGCTCCCTTCTACACTGTAGACTCCTTTAAGGCAGAAAGGGACAGTGTCCGTCTTAATAGCCCCGATGCCACATTCAGAGTCAGGGACCCAGAAAGTGCCCCCATGAGTTTCCTCACAAGAGTAAATGGGTGATGGGAAGTTCTCTTATGTCTGCCTTTGGGGCCCCTTGGTTTTGGAAATTAAACTGGAGGATGAGGAGCATGGAGGTGTGGTGTATTAACTGGGAGGCTTGTGTCTACAGGATGTAGAACCAGAGTCAAGTCTCAGTCCCAGCGCTCTGCAGAGGGGACAGTCTGAATTACGAAGCCCAAACAATGCAAGATGAGAAAGTGCAATCGTCAGGAGGGTCTGGGTGATGCTGCTGCGACAAATGATTCCCTAATCTAGGAGGATCCACACCACAGAGATTTCTGTTTGGCTCATACAAAGTCCATTGTGGGTCTAGGCAGCTTTCCAGGGCAGTTGGCCTTCATACAGTGAGTCAGAAATCCAGACAGCCCCGATTTTGTGGCTTCCCACTCTTGACACAAGGCTTCCGTGCCTCCCACAGAAGGGGAGAGCACATATCCCCATCATATCCTCTCCCTCTCCTGTCTGAACCTAGAGTCCTGTGGCCAGAGAACCCAGCAAGGCTTCTACACAAAGGTCCTGAGCTGCAAGACGCCAGGCATGGCAGGCGAGAGTGGAAGGATGGGGGCTGAGCTGTTGCTGGCTGGTCCACTCCGGGCACTGTCCCAGGGTTACCTTCCTATTTCATGGCCTGAACCTCCCTCCGCAAAAGCTTCCTCTGATCGGGGGCCCTGTGGCTTGGCATCTCAGCTTGGCTATTTGTCACAGAGCTACAAATGCCCACCCAACACCTGTGTGCTCTGCCCCACTGCCAGCCCTGTGTAGCCAGTAGGGGCCACAAGAACAGTCCTGGCCAGTGGGACGTGAGGGGCGTGACGTGGGTCACCTCTGCCCGAAGCACAGAAGAATAGGTGTGACTCTGGCACATTCTCTGGCTGCCTGACTTCCCAACAAGAACAGAGCTTCATGTGGGCACAGGGCTCTGCAGTCTGTTACAGCAGCATCTCTGCAGCTCATGATCTCACTGGAGCCTCACCACAGCCCCATTTCGTGGTTGTGGCAACTGAGGCTCAGGGCCTCAGAGGGACCTGGGGCAGGTCACACAGCAGTTAAGTGACAGGGAGTTGTGCCCCCACTCTCTTTCTTGCCTTATTTTGTTCTTTCCCTTCTGTCCAGCTTGCCTCCTCCCTCCTCACTCCCACACACACACACCCAGTGGCCTCAGTACCAAACATTCCAAATCACCCTGGGAAGTTTCTAATCTGACAGAGGGGAGGTCCCACCAGGCTCAGGAAGCCCTACTTCCAGAAGGTGGGCATTCTGCCTGCAGGGCCTCGGTCTCCCAGCGGGCCTGGCTGTCAGGTGGTCTCAAGAGCTCTGCTGAGGCAGATCTGGGAGGACCGCTGGGCTCTGGGCCAGGACCCCTAAGCACCCCACACATGGCCTGCAGCGGCCATGAGCAGAGGGCCTGCGCCCTTGGCGAACAGGCCTCTCCCACGGGCTTTAGTCTGAGTGTCCCTCATGGGGCTTCCTTGTTTGCTTCTTTCTTAAGGGATTTGTTCATTTGTGGTATACCCCATGTCAATGCCAGGAGCAGCAATGAGGTGCTGATGGGCAGCCCCTCCCCACAACCCCAGGCTGGCTTGGCCCACACAGGTATCCGCTGTTTGCTCAGCTCCAAGATCTTTGCCCAGACCACAGACCATTCCTTCAACCAGAGATCTTTTTCTCACCTCTGGCTGGTCGACACCTACTCCAAGCTCATGTAGACCCCATTAGCCAGTGATGTCCATATTCCACTCCCTACTGCCCCCTGTCAGGAATGGGGAAGAGGAGGCAGAGAGGGTCTTCCTCCCCAGGCACCCTCTGCAGATGAGGGCACTAAGTCAGTAAGCAGGGATCTCAGGGCATCTCATGGAGTTCATTTGACTCCCGGCTCAGCAGACTCAAACTCGGGTCTCAAGGGAGCCATCCAGACTGGTGTGTGGCCCCTATGCCCGTTGAGAGGAACTTGGGAGGCAAAAACCTTACCTAACAGAGGAAGGAGGTCCAAATGCCTGCTATTTAGGGAAAGCATTTAAACAGCTGTTGTGACCTGAAGGGGTTCCTGCACCCCCATGTTTATAGCAGCAATGTCCACAATAGTCAAACTAAGGAAAGAGCCCCGATGCCCATCGAAAGATGAATGGATAAAGATGTATTTCATATATACAATGGAATACTATACAGCCATCAAAAATTTGAAATCTTGCCATTTGCAATGATGGTGATGGAACTAGAGAGTATTATGCTAAGCAAAATAACCAGAGAAAGACGAATACCCTATGATTTCACTCATATGTGGAATTTAAGACACAAAACAGAGGGTCATAGGGCAAGACAGGAAAAAATGAAACAAGATGAAATCAGAGAGGGAGACAAACCATAAGAGACTCAATCTCCGAAACAAACTGAGCACTGCTGGAGGGGATGGGGTCGGGGGATAGGGTAACTGGGTGATGGGCATTAAGGAGGGCACATGATGTAATAATGAGTATGGGTATTACAGAAGACTGATAAATCACTGATCTCTACGTCTGAAACCAATAATACATTATATGTTAATTAGTTTCATTTAAATTTAAAAAATAAAAATAAATTTTAAAATCCCAGCTGTTGTGCAGCTGCTTGTAGCAAAGCATCTTTCCTTTTTTTTCCTGATGCACAGAACTGGGTTTGAATCCCAGCTCTGCGCTCTACTAGCTGTGTGGCTGTGAGTCATTTATTACATGTCTCTGAACCCCTGTTTCCTCCACCAATTGCTAACCAGGCAAGTTCTCACAAGCTCCAGCCACACTCCTCGTGACCCTGTTTGAAAGACAGGAACCAAGGCACTGACAGCCAGCAGGACTGGGGTGAGCCTGGGAAAGTCTGGGCAGAGCAGGTGATACAAGATGCTGGACTGCGTGCCCCATGGGTCATCCCCCAGGCCTAAGGCTGGGCCGGCTCCTCAGCCTGCACGTCCTGCAGTGGGCAGCAGCATAGCCGACAGAAGGTGCCATGCGGGGCCCAGGGCGGATGATCTGAGCCCGAGGGGATGTTAAGCCATTCCCTGCTGGAGTATTTGTTTCCCTGCAGACCCCTGAGTGGCCTCAGAGGAGGGGGAATCAGCAGACTCCATGAATCTCTCTAAGCTTGTAGATCTGTGTGCTGTCATCAGAGGAAGACGTGGAAGGAGCCCTTCTCTGGGAGGTTCAAAGAAAGAGTAGAGTTTTGACAACCAAAGACAGCTTCTCTCTAGTGCAGGGATCTGCAGGGCGTGACAGCCATGAGACCGTGGCCAAGCCCACTTCTGAGCCTCAGCTCCCCCTCCCCCACCTAGTACACCTGCCTCCTCGTTCCTTGTGACATTCCAAGAAGACAGTGCATGGAAACATTTGTGGGCCGGACCACCGACTCCCAGGGCCAGGCCTCTGCTGGCTGACTGCCTGGGCTGCCTGCCTGCCCTGCCACCCTCCCCGGGGGGTCAAACGGGGAGGGAAGGCCTGGCCATCCAGGGTCCTAGATGGGCAGGGAGACCACAGAAGGTTAACATGCCCCACCAATGATATTGTCAGTTCTGGGAGGTGCTAAAACTAAAAGACAAAATCCAAAGTGCTGTCATTTGTGGAAGCTTCCAGGTCCTTGTGCTGAGTGAACAGACCTTACTCTCTCTGGACTTCAAAACAGCCCTTTGAGGAGCATGTTCTCATCATCCCCATTTCACAGTTTGGGAAAACAAGGCACTCTTATCTGTCTCAGTCCAGCTCTCAAAAGAGACCATCAAGAGACCAACGGGATGGAAGAGCCGTGGAAGGGAGCTAAGGGTCGGGGGCTGACAGCCCCTGTGGCCCCAAACGGCTTGCTGGACCCTCCGAGGGCATGTGCCTTTGGAACTGGGAAGTGTGGGCTTCTGGACTGGCTGCAACCCACACCAGGACCCACTTATGTTGAGGGAGGTGGGAACTTATTCCTCAGTATCCTCCTCAATGCAAAACGACTGTACATTCCGACTCTGGATTTCAAACCGTGTTGATCCTGGGGTCCCTGAGCCAGGGGAAGGGTCGGGGTTGCGGGGAGAGGTGACAAAGGAAAAGGGATGGTGTGTTCATAGTTCTAATTTACCGGTGGCAATTAGCTTCCTAAGATGGCTAACCTTTCAACCTTCTGCCTGCCTTCACTGGGGGAACTATTGACATTTAGAATCTGCAAGCCTAGCGCTGCAGCGAGGGAGGCAATGTTTTTTTAATGGGGACTCAGAGCCTGTGGATGTGTTCTCCCAGCCTGGCCATTTGCATACTTTACAGGGTATGGGTCGAGCAGCATTTTAACAGGTTTGTTGGCTTTCTGGAAACGTGACTGCCAGGGACCATGGGAAGTCTTATACATGTGGGTTCCAGATGCAGCTAATTTTGTATCCTTATACCCTCTCGCTGCTCTGGCCCATGCCAGGAAGAGGTAGCAGAAAGGATGGCTCCAGTTTGAAGTGGGCCCAGAGGCTTCACTCTCTCACAACCCAAGGAACTAAAAGACTAGGGTCCTTTTCCTGGCCTGCCATCTGGCCCAAACCCACCCTCCTCCCAGGAAAGAGTGTGCCTTACCATGGTTACAGTGTCCAGCCTTTCGCCTCCCACCGATGTGGGCCCCTTCCTCCAACCCAGCCAGAGGCCTGATTCTACAGTCCATCTATCTGTCTATCCATCCATTCATCCATGCAAGCTGCTAACATCTACCAAAAGCTTATTATGTGCCGAGCAATGTTCTCAGCACTGTGGTTCTCAGCACTGTGGGTGCAACAGAGAATAGGACAGACCCAATCCCTGTCCTCATGAAACCTACATTCCAGTAAAGAAGGCAGAGAAACAAAATAAATATGTGGAATATTAATTGTGCTGGGGAGAAAATACAGGAGGGAAGGGAGATAGGACATGCTGGAGCAGAAGACTTGCACTTGTACTTTTAGACACGAACAGCCTTACCGAGAAGAGCAAAGACCTATGGCAGTAAGGAGTGAGCCATGGAAGCAGGGGGAACAGCCAGTGCAAAGGCCCTGAGGTTGCCAAGAGAGTCCTGCCATGTGCAGGGGACAGCAAGGAAGTCAGTGTGGCTGAAGATGAGTGAACAAGGTAAGGAGAAGCAGGCAGGACCACAAAGCATTACATATGCCTCCAGCGGGCTTTGGCTCTTATTCTGTGTACTGTGAGGAGCCACCAGAAAAATGGCATGCCCCGCTCAGTGTTTTAAAAGGCCCACTCAGACAGCTTTGTGGAGAGATTTCAGAGGCTCAGAGAGACAGGCAGAGAGCAGTGAAGAGGCTGTGACAGTAACTCAAGTGAGAGGTCCTTACCGCCCTCCTCGCCCCTGCCCCGAAAGTGAGTCCTTAAACTCCCCAGACAGGGGCCTAACCTGACCCTGAGAGAGTTCTGGAATGCAGCTTGGTTGGGATTTCTAGCCAATTCAGAAGCCAGCACTGCCCTCTGGGGGCTTAAAGCCTATCCTGGGATAAGAGGACGCCTGCTTTAAACGATGATCAGCCTTACTGCAGAGCTGGCTAAGCGCTCTCCCCCTGGGAGATACTGAGGGCCTCCACTTAGAGGACTCAGGCCCCTTTCTCAGAGCGAGATGAGCCCCAACGAAAAAAACCTTCAATGAACCCTTATGCCTCCCAGTGCTTTAACCCTTGCAAGTACTTTCACCTGCATTAGCTCATGCGCCCCTCACAACATCCTACAAGTTAGCTCCTATTGTTGTTGTTGTTGTTGTTGTTTCTGCTTGGCAGGTGGAGAGACTGAGGCCTCAGTTGGGGGACAGAGAGGGAGGACAGGGAGGAGAGGCTGTGACCTTGAGTCTCACGGCCTCCATGTCAGCCAGGCCCTTTCCCTCCAGGTTGGATGGCAAGGGCAAAGCCAGTTTTCCTCCTGGCCATGAACACCAGACGTCCACGAGGTCACTCTGAGTTTTAAACCCAGGTCTAGCCAACACCTACCAGGTCTAAGAGCCCCTTTCCCACAGAGGAACCTGGCTCAATTCCACCCAGGAGAACAAGGTGCAGGAGAAGAGAAGGGCTGGCTCACCCCAAGCCAGCCTTCTCTCAAGGGTCTCTGAGCCCTGGCGTTGTTGGGGGAAGGTGCTGATGGCAGCCACCAGTTCACCCCTGGGGGCTGCAGCCTTTGGGGCATGGCTCCGTGGCCCTGTGTGGCTTGTGGCTGACAGGGGCTCAGAACTCAGAGAGAGGGAGTGAGGGGGGAAGTGCCAGGGAAGTGCTCACGGGTCATGGTCATTTCAGTGCCCACCCCTGCCCCCGCAGTGAACTTCTCTGGGGTTCTGCCCACCTGGTCACTTCTTGAACTCCAGGGACAGCGAGGGCACCGTGCCGTCTGGGGAGGCTTCCCCTGGAACTTGAGCCCACATTTATAATAGATTTATAAGAACTGTGTGGACATGTTTGCTTTTTTTAGCCCCTCATAAGTGATGCCATTATGGCGGCTATAACTCTTATTTACTCCATCAGCAGGCTGCTGGCAACGGCACAAAAATAGATTTGGAGAATTTATCTCATATATGCATCATGAGGAGGCAACCGAGGCGCACAGGTGAGATTTATGTGGGCAGAGATGGGGGGGCAAGTATCCGTCATCCCCACCTTCGCCTTAACACTGCTCCTCAAAGAGAGCCATTACCCTCCTAATCAGAGCGAGAGAACTGTTTCAACGTCCTCCCTGCAAACAGGCTCAGCTCTCCTCCTGGCTCTCCGGCTGGGGCTGCACTGAGGGGCTTGTGGGCCTGACATTCTATCAGAGAACAGCCGAATCCATGGAAGGTGTGGGGCCCATCAGGGCGCTCCACAGAAGGGAGGACAGGGTGTTTGGGCAGAGAATTGTTTAATGCACTGGAAGAGCCCTCGAAAGCACACACAGCACCCTCCTTCCTGGTCCAGATCCTTGGCCATGCTGCCCCTCCTCCTCAAAATCCCTCTCTCCTTCTCATCCCACCCCAGGCCTGCCCCGTCCTCAAAGCCCCACTCACACCATGCCTCCTTCCCGATACTTTCCCTGATTGTCAACACAGAGGGGAAGGAGAAGGTCCCCTGAGCGGAGAGGACAAGCATGAGGACGAGGGGCCAAGGCTTGACTCTATACTAACAAGGAGTCCCATTGTTGGGATTCAGTTTCCTCATCTTTAAAATGGGAGGGTGTACAAAAGACTTCCCGAACCTCTCCAGAGCTGAAGTTCATGGACGGTCTCAGTCCTCATCTTTACCAGCCCTCCCATCTTTGAGCTGCTAAACCTCTTTCGAGGGTTCTCATCTCTGGTTCCGTATTTGAATCCCCAAGGAGCTTAAAAATAATTATACCAGAGCCTAGCCCCACCCCTCACCAAGTGAACTGGAATCCCTGGGGTGGGGTGTGGACAGCAGTATTTTTTAAAGTCTACATTATTCTAATATCCAGCCAGAGTTGGAAGAACCCACTTGGGATCTGGATCAATTTATTAATTATTATAACAAATGCTGAATGGATGGATGGATAGATGGATGGGTGGAGAGGTGGACAGGTGGATGGGTGGATGGATAGATGGAAGGATGGATGGAGAGATGGATGGATAGGTGGATGGATGGATGGATGGATGGGTGGATGGATGGGTGGAGAGGTGGACAGGTGGATGGGTGGATGGAGGGATGGATGGATGGAGAGATGGAGAGATGGATGGATAGGTAGGTGGGTGCATGGACCGTGGGTAGACAGGTGGAATGGGTGGGTGATGAATGGATACTTCCTTGGCATTGTTTGCTATTTTCGTGGTGTTGACCTCTTATCATCAAGACTATAAGCTCTCTTAGGGCAAGGATTTTTAGCATCCTTTATGTTCTCCAACAATGCTCAGGTACAGCCAGAGACAACCAGTGCTCAAGGAGGTCCTAACACCTTTTCGTGGTAACACTAGACTAGGAGAAGACAAGGGTTTAAATACTGCATCCCTCATTCACTGTGACTCTAGTCCAGTCAACCTGCCTTAGGTTTCTCATGGCACTAGTAACAATAACAAAATAGTAATAATAACCCCTGCCAGCTTGTCTAGGTCAAGTGGCCCCGATAAATTTTAAAGTGTAGTACACATGGGGGGATAGCATTATTATCATCATTATCTCTAATATTTAGTTCCCCAACTGAACACAGTGTCCCCAACATCCCTTGCATCACTGACAGACGCCATCCTGACTTTGGTGACATTTTAGCTGCCATGCTGAGGGCCCAGGCCTCCACCAACAGAGATATGGGCCCAGACACTCTGGGGGCCCTTAAAACCTAACGTTAACCACTCTCCATTCCCAGCCAAGAGGCCACAACTCAACACCCTGGCTTCTCTGCTCTCCACCTGAGGCCTTAGCCTTTCTCTCCACAGCTTTTGCCTCCTGCCTCACACCCCTGCTCCCCCCTGACCCTGAGCTGCCAGTTCTGCTTGGTTTCCAGTAGACTCCCTGGCAGTGCTACCCAGTGTGGGCCCTGACTCCAACACGCCAGCCCTCTGGACTGAGGCTACATCTCCTACCCATTCCCTGCCACCAGATCGGTTCATGCTGCATTCTAGCCATCCAAGGATCTTAAAAGTGCAAATCTGATGGGGTTCCCTCCTGCTTTACAATTCGCAGCGGGTTCCTTCCTGACGGCTTCTTATAGCCTGATTCTAAGAGGCCTCTCCAGCTCTAGCCCCTTACCTCCACCTAGCCTGCGCTCCTGTTACATGGAGTTTTCAACATTTCTCAGACACACTGGGGGCTTTTCCAACTCTAGGCCTTTGCATATGCTACTCCCACTGCCTGGAATTAATTCCCTTCCCTGATCCAGCCTCTTCACCGGATCAACTTCCACTCTGCCTTTAAACATCACATCCACAGCCACCAGGATGAGGATTTTCTCCATTTTCTCTGGCCTGGGCAGAATTAGTGGCCCGGCAAAGGAGGCGTGTGTGAACATGGACTTCAAGTGTGTTCTTTGAAAAATTTCATTATAAGAAGGTCCAAAAAAGGGGCGCCTGGGTGGCTCAGTGGTTTAAGCCTCTGCCTTCAGCTCAGGTGGTGATCTCAGGGTCTGGGGATCGAGCCCCGCATCGGGCTCTCTGCTCAGCAGGGAGCCTGCTTCCCCCTCTCTCTCTGCCTGCCTCTCTGCCTACTTGTGATCTCTGTCTGTCAAATAAATAAATAAAAATCTTTAAGAAGGTCCAAATAATGCAAGTAGGGCTTCACGCTGTGAAACTCTTCATTTAGAACACACAGTCATTGAGGGGGGCCCTTGAACAGGGACCTACCTTAGGAGAGTTAACACAGCCCCCAAACATAAGGCATCCCTGGATTTATAGGGTGAACAGGGGAAGAGGAGAGGAGGGAAGGAGGAAAGGAGAGAAGGAAGGAAGGAAGAGGGGGAGTTGGGGGAGGGGGGATGGGGGAGGGAGGGAGAGATGGAGGGAGGGAGGAAGGGAAAGAAAAAGAAGAAGAAAAGAAAATGAGACGTAAAAAGGAAGAAGAAAATAGTCCAGAAAATGTGTATCTCTATCTTGAGATTACAAAAGAGGCTGTTCTCTAGAAGCCAGCAATACAAGCAGATGACATTACTAATGTAGGCACGGAATCCGCATAAGTGGCGGGTGTAGACATAAAATCTGGGGGACTGGGCAACCATCCCTCCTGTGCTGAACCACATGAGAAAGAGTACATCTCACCAACCCAGTCTCGATGAAATACACCCCAAGTGCCCACACGAATTGCCCATCGCCACTGGACAAGATTCACGCTCCAACTGTGTCACTCTTCCTCGGATAGGCCGCAAACCCCTGCACTTTCCAATTACTTCGTGAAACATGAAGTATAAATACTCTGGGCCGTTGGCACTAAGGACTCGATAGGACTACGGAGAGTCACGGGTCCAGGACAACGCTCCCATGAAGCTCGTAAGCGTTAGCGAACGCAGCTTTCAATTACACTTGCCCATTTTAAATGGTAAAAGATGGAATGTTAATCAAACATTTAGTTTGCAAGTGTTTTTCTTCGTAAATGTCATGTACAAGGAGACATTCAGACGTGAGCCACAACATAATTGGCAGGAGGCTGCCTCACTCGGTGGTGTGTATTTGCACTGGGGTGCCCCAGTGTGAGGAGGAAGGGAGCAGTCTCTTTGATCCCCAGGCTCCGTGCATTTCTTTTCTCATTTCAGAATATGCAGCATTTGGAAAATAAACCTGGTGCTATTTATAATGTCTGGTAACACTCCAGTCTCGACTCAGTTTTCACGGGAAATATCTTGCCCCTTAAGCAAGCTCTGTGATTCCAGGACCCAGTAAATATAAGGGGCCAATTTGTTGTTCAATTACTAGTTATTAATCACAATACCGGGAAGCTGTACGTGGCCACACTGCTTGGGTTTTAAATACAGAACAGCCTCTCTCTGATTTGGGAATCTCTTGGGGTGGGAGGCGGGGCGGGTTCCCATCTCTTTCCTGGAGACTGTTCACTATAAAAAGAAGTTCCACATCCCAGAGGCAGGAGACCGCACCTCATGACCACTGGAAGCCATTGCCAGTAGCCAGAGTGTGTGAATGCGTGACTGTGCATCAAAGACTTCTAGAAAGCATGGAGGCAACCATCCCTGATAGGGTGCTCCAACCCTTTGTACTTGAACTGTGGTTCCAGACCAGTGCAGGGCCATCACACTGGAGCTAACAGAAATGCCGAATTCCAGGCCCCACGTTTTAGCCCCTTCCCGGCTGCTGAATCAGAATGTGCATTTTAACAAGGTCTCCAGGGGACATATGGGCACACTACAATAGGAGACATCCTGGTCTAATTAATGCCCCAGTGACTCCTCCTAGCCACTAGAAGTCTCTGACCCATTTCATTTCAGGTCCTCAGAAGAAAGGAAATAAAAGCCAGAGAAATAAGCAGGATCTCTCAATGCTATTGGGCTAGAGGTACCCATAACACAGATAGGTAAGTTCCAAAAGGCAGGCAACACTTGCTGATAAGGGGCACAAAGTGAAGTTACCATCTAGGACTCAGGACACTGGGACTCCAGGCCTGACTCAGCTAGAAACTTGCTGTGTGACCCTGGGCCTCAGTTTCCCCACTTGTGCCACAGAGAGGGTGGAATTCATTATCTCCAAGGTCCTTTCTAACCCTATTATTCCTCTGCTTCTGCTCAGAGATGCAGGGAAGTGCTCTCGCCAAGCTGCATGCAGACTTCTCTCACCGGGAAAATTAATTCAGTCCTCAATGTTGCAGTCTATAAATTACTGGCCAATCTGTTTCAGAAATATTAAGGGAACATTTATAAATTGCATCTTCCATTCAATGCTGCAGAGGAAAGATCTTGGGGCCTTTGGATGTTTATCTTACTTAAAGCCCCAGCTAGAATCAATCTCCCCCAGCCTTCATGGGAGAGAACATCATTTCAGGGGGAGAGAGGGGTTACCATAAGTCAGGCTGCCTTTCCCCCTGCTTTCCCCCACTCCCCACTCTGGAGAATTTACTTCCCAAAATTCAAGCTGGGGGACTTGGAGCGAAGCAAAGTGAGGGGAGGGTGGGAAGTAGGGGAGGGGAGGTTGGTTGCGACAGGAGGCTGGGGTGGGGCACTGTCCCTTGATCCACCCTTGCTCACGCTCACAAGGCAGAGGGTCCCAGCGCTGGCCTGAATGGTGGGGGCGTGGGGGGGGGGTGTCCCTGAGAATAGGCTGGGAAGTTAAGCTGTCTTCTGCAGTAATTGATTTTGACAGCATAACAAGTTAATTCGTCACTGTTTTGCAACTTATTTGAGAATTCATCGGTAAGCAGAGTCCCACGGGACACCTTGTAATCACTTGTAAACTCAAATTAGGTCTCCCAGTTAAATACGGTTGATACCAGGTAGAGCAGGACTCCTACCAGTGACTACAAATGCACCGTTTTCACCTTCTCCCTCACATCAAGGACACGCTCTGGCTAGAGGTGATGTAAGCACACAAAGGCCAAGTTCTCTTCTCCTCAGTCTTTAGGATTACATTTAGGCTCATTGACATGTCATTGTTGAAAAATGAAATGAGCTAGGATAAAAAGGCTTGTTCGGGGTCCAGCTCCTTGAGTAGAATTAATACTTGAGCTAAACCCCCTTGAAACAGGGTCTTCCTAATACTTTATTACAATAGTTTATCAGGAACAGTTATTTTAATACCAGGCCATAAAGACCGTATCGGGTGGCAGCTTTATTTCCCAGGAGTTAAATATTAATTGCCACACAAAAGGAATATAAAAATGACATGGGGAACAAATATTCCAGCTTCCTGCAAAGTGGAAAAAATTCTTTAATATTAGCATCTCCACGATAGGGCACACACTGAGGCTTAATTAAAATGCACAATTACTGTACTTTTTTTTTTTTTTTCCTTCTTGGTGGCTTCCAGGAGATGGGCTCAGAGATGGAAGCCGGGGCCACAGCCCAGCGGTCTGGGCTGACAGTTCTCGATAAAGCCCTGCCCCTCAGTAACAGAACGGGGCCCCCACAGGAAACAGCTAACGTCAGAATACAGGCCACGCAGAAGGCAAATGCAATTTTACCTAAGAGCCTTAAAATGTTTTAACTACCACCTCAATCAAGTCTGGAAGTTTGAAATGTGGCATGAAACACACTTCTTGGAGAAGCTGTTTTCTTTCCACCCCCAGAACAAATAAATCCAAAAGGCCTACTTAGGCTAAGACAAGGCAGGAGCTGAGGAAGCAGTTTTGGGAACTGCTAAAAACATCCCTCCAAGGGGCTGAGGGGCAGCTGTGGGCTGGGCTCTGGGGACCCCCCACCCCATGCCACATGCCATGAGGCCGGAGGAGATCTAGGGCAGGGTGTGTAGGGCTGGGACACCCCAGTTATAGAAGTCCCCCTAACCCCTCACTCCTTCCAAAGCTCCAGAAAAAGGGAGGAAAAGGGCTTCTGGGTGGCCCAGCCAAATCCCCGCTCTGCAGAAGGGAGGCATCGAGGGGTCACTGTACCCAGTGCTCTCCTTCTCGGGTGGCCCTGTTCTGGTACAATTCCCACTACCCCCCCTTCCAGGAAAGAGAAGGAGACAGTGTTGCCTCCCTTGATACCTGCAATGCCGTTACTCACCTGGTACACGTCGGCACGTCTGTGCCAGCTACTACAAGCCTCCAATATTTCCATGGTGGTGGGTAAAGACCCATTTCCCTGAGCCCTTGAAGTCCCTCTCCCCTCTGCCCCAGCCATCCCACCGCCTTCACTGGGAATGCCCTTTCCAGGACTTCCAAGCACTCAGTAATTCAAGGGTTCATTCCTGCCTCAGCTTGGCAGCTCGAGGTCTGAGGGTGGGTCAGTACCCTCAACACACACACACACGCGCACACACACACACACACCTAACATCACCTTTAGTCACCTTGGAAGAACTGCTCTGGACCTGGTCCCACTTAGAAACCATCCGACTAAGCCCCTTAACTCACATGGAGGGCCAGCGGGAGGGTGTGACCCAGGGACGCGGCCAGGGTGAACCCAGGCCAGGGCTGGATCCATCCCCCCGCCCAACCGGGCCCCCATCCTCACCACTCAGAAATCCTGCTCCAGTTCTAACCCAAGTCTTTGCCGTTTCTAGGCACCACTGTCTCTGGCTCAGGCCTGCCAGCCTCATTAGGGCCCCACTGCCCCTTCTCCCAGCCCCTGGCATTCCTGCAGAGGAAGAGGGCACCCCACTCTCTTTCCACTAATTGGCTTTTAATGGTTCTGGCCAGAGGGATGGGCTTGTCGGCTGCCATGTTTGGCCCCAGGCCAGCGGGGGATGCCAGGAAAAGGCGGGAATGCGGCTTAATGAGCAACACCTGCAGCCCTCATGACTACTTGCTTCTGACTCAGCCGAGCCCTGAGCCTCCTTGTCCCTGCCCAGCTCCAAAGACTCCCCAGGAGACTAGCAAACCACTTGCTCTGGGCTCCTAAGTTGGAGGAACATGAGCCGTGCAGGCTCGGGAGAGGCAGAGAGCCGGTAATACTCATCCGTCAGGACAGGGGGAGGGCCAGTAGGCCTGCCAAACTTGGAGAAATGCTGGGGATAGGTCTCAGACCCCCAGAGACTCCCCTGCCCACTCTGGGTGTAAGACAGAACTGCTTCTTCTAGAAGCCAGGCTCCCAAGCAGGGAGCTAATGTGCTGATTTATTTACCTAATTACAGTAAAACAAACAAGCTGGGAAGGACGGTGGATCTCTGCTCTCGTTCAGAAAGCAGCCACACCACCCTGCCCAGGCTCTGGGAAGGTTGAGCGTCAGGGGAAGGACAGGTGAGGATCCGAGTGGGCACCTGGGAAGGGACAAATGGGGGTGTGGGTGCACATTAAGGTCCCTAACTTCGCCACAATCCCTTCCCTCACAGACCCATCTTGATCCCCAGTGTGCCTGTTGCTCCAAACTGTCGCCTGCACCTGAGTGACCCTAAGCACTCCAGCTTCCACACCTTTGCTCCCGCAGAGCCCTCAACAAAGTGGCCTCCTCCTTCCTACCACACCTGTCCTCTGGACCCCCAACGCACTTGGCCTACCTACTACTTTGGTCATCTGGCTCTCTGCGCATGTCTGTCCCTATGCAAATAGTCAAGGCATCGGCTCCCAGGCCCCCTAGGGGAGGCGGGGGCCAGACTGCAGAGTGGAGGAAGCAGGGACCCCCCCCCGTCAGGGCTAGACTAGCAGAAGATGGGGAGCACAGAAAGAGCAGGGTGCAGGCTGCAGAGACTGGAGCCTCAGGAGGGCCTGGAAAATGTGACGTGATAGGCATCTCACCAAATTGTGGAAACTGAAGGCTGTCCTCCCACCCGCTCAAACTTGGGGAGCTTCTGGGGGTAGGGCCAAGGGGTTAAGCCCTGACTCTGCTTGGAGGACCAGGGAAACTGTAGCTCCATCCTGACTGCCAAAGAGACTGAGGCCCAGGGTGGGCACGGGAGCCAGCCCATACCATCCCCAGGCATTCAGGCCGAGGCAGCTCTTTCACCACACTGTCCCCTATGCCCCTCCCTGGCCCAGACCTGGGAAGGCCTCACCACCTACATCTCAGCTTCAGACTCACTCATTCATTCATTCATTCATTCCCATTTTTCTTACATATGGGGCACTGTTCTAGGCACCAGGGATAACACTGTGAAGACCGGAAGAGGCCCCTCAGTGTGCTTATAGTCTACGGGAGAGATGGACAGCAGCTACATAACCTGGCCAATAAAATGATGACAGACTGCCATCAGAGCCGGTATGGTGGTGTAGCGAGTCGGGGACATGGCGCATGGGATAGGGGTGCCTCCTTTGGGTCAGGTCGTCAGGGAAGGCCTCTCTGGGAAGGGGTCATTTGATACGTGAGGGACTAAGAGGGGTGAGCTCTGCAAAAATTGGAGGAAGCTCCTTCCAGGCAGAGGGACCAGCAGATGCAAAGGCTCCAAGTCAGAAAAAGGCCTGCAGGAAGCCAGTGTAGTTGATTCACAGCCTGAAGGCTGAAGGCTGGGACTGGAAGAGGTAGCACAGGGCCCAGGAGCACCAGGTCTTGTCCGCCCAGCAAGACTCTTGAGACTCTGGATTTTTCCAAAGAGTAATGGGGAGCCACTGGAGGATTTTTAGCAGGTGAGATGAGCTCTAATTCATTTATTCAACCCATATCTTTTCACCTGGCTGCCCTGCATTAATCTTCACCAGTAGAAGAATGGGACCTCAATATGATGGCTGCAAAGAGCTGAATTTTGCAACTGGTGAGAACTTGGAAGCAGATCCTCCCCGACATGGTTCCTCTGGTAAGACCATTACCCACCAAAACCTTGGTTGCAGACTTGTGAGACCTCCACAGAGGACCCAGCTAAATCATACCCAAACTCTTGACCTACAGACTACAAGGTAGAAGTTCACACTGGTTTGTGGTACTCTTATTATGCAGCAGGAGACAATGAACTAAGATGAGAGAGTAAGCAATACAGATATTTGGAGGAAAAAAAATGACAGGAAGACAATGCAGCCTGTGCAAAAGCCCTGAGGCAAGAGAGGAATCCCATGGAGCCAGAATGACAGACATGCAAGGCAGTAATTGTAGGAGATGAAGTTGAATGACATGACTGAGTGACATGGAGGGTTTTTTTTTTTTTTTTTTTTTTTAGTCTGAGAGATATTTTGTTAATCCCTTTGAATTATGAAAAAGCAATTGCACTACTGGGTATTTACCCTAAGGATACAAACGTTGTGATCTGAAGGGGCACGTGCACCTGAATGTTCATAGCAGCAATGTCCACAATAGCCAAACTATGGAAAGAACCTAGATGTCCATCAACAGATGAATGGATAAAGAAGATGTGGTATATATATACAATGGAATACTATGCAGCCATCAAAATAAATGAAATCTTGCCATTTGCAACAACATGGATGGAACTAGGGGGTATTATGCTTAGGGAAGTAAGTCAATTGGAGAAAGACAACTATCATATGATAGTTGTCTGTCTGTCTGTCCCTGATATGAGGAAGTGGAGATGCAACTTGGGAGGTTTGGGGATAGGAAAAGAATAAATGAAACAAGATGGGGTTGGGAGGGAGACAAACCATAAGAGACTCTTAATCTCACAAAACAAACTGAGGGGGGCCGGGGGGAGGGGGGAAGGGAGAGGGTGGTGGGGTTATGGACATTGGGGAGGGTATGTGCTATGATGAGTGCTGTGAAGTTTGTAAACCTGGCGATGCCTTCGTGGCTCAGTTGGTTAAGCATCTGCCTTCTGCTTAGGTCATGACCCCAGGGTCTGGGATGGAGTCAGGCTCCTTGCTCAGTGGGGAGCCTGCTCTCCCTCTACCTGCTGCTCCCCCTGTTTGTGCTCACTCACTCTCTCTCTGACAAATAAATAAAAATCTTTTAAAAAATAAAAAATAAATACATAAATAATAAAAACCTTAAAAATACAAAAACAACTAGGACTGCTATGTATATTTGGAGCAATTAAGGTGCCCCCTGAAGCACAGTTAGACTAGTAAACCAGTATATATTCACTGCCCCTAAATTTCATTTGTATTCAAATGCTAACAAGTTATAGAATTTCAAACCAACACAGCTTTGTACCCTAGATAATGTGATCCTTTTATTTGGAAACACTCTGGGACACACCTGAAGCTTTAAACGTCATTTCTAAGTAGCTCCTGGAGGTTTTGAACAGAAGAGGGACCTGCTCTGTCTTGTGCTTTGGAGTCTTTGGAGTCCACGCCACCTGCTGGGTGGAGAATGGGCCAAAGGAGGGTGAAGGTGGATGCAGGACAGCAAGGTGGGAGGCAGCCGCACAAGCCTTGGTGAACGATGAGGGACCTTGTCACTTGTCCCTTCCCACCAACCAGCCTGGCTGGTCTCTGGCAGGCCCTTGGGTGGCCTGTAAAGGCAAGGCAAATGACACAGTCTGATCTCCATCCTGGGGCAGCATAACCTCCAGGCCACAGCCTTAGCCCAAGCCAGGATGCAAGCCCTTAGTACAGTATAAGCTCTTACCATGTGCAAGGCCACAATCCTCATCTTTAGCTTTTCTGTCTGGGTTAGGAAGTCTCCAGGTTGGGCTTAGGGCAGATGCTAAGCTTCCTTTAGGGAGCTTTTCCTGATGAATCCCCCAAACTTGGGAGTATTCCTTAGGATTCCAGCTCCCCACGCTTGGGAGTTACCCATTAAATTTGCCTCAGTCAGATTAAAACCCACAGAGGCAAGGAATAAAAGAAATAAAACAAATGTTGCATAAGAACCCACTGCTTATCAGGCAGTGTGTCCTGGGAGTATTCACTTCTGAAAACAAGTGTGTGACTGGCAAGACTGCTTCATTTTTTTTCCCTAATGAGGAGACAAGCTCAGAAAAGTCAAGTAACAGACCTGAGGTTGCACAGAAACTCTCAGCTCGACAGATGGGATCTGGACCTAGTCTATCTGACTCCAAGGTCTATGTTTCCGAACCCACCACCATGCCAGTGACCTGGCACTTTGATGAAATGCCAAAATAAAACACTGAATAAACACCTCCAAGTCCCATCAAATAACCCACTTTTCCCAAGCAGTACCTAGGGCAACAGCATTACAGGATCATTAATGAGTTAGGGCCATCTCTTGGTGGGAGGGTGGGGGGGAGGTTGTGGATTATATGCTTAATTTAAGTGTTATTATTCTACGATAAATTTATGTTTTCTTTTTTTAAGATTTTATTTATTTATTTCATACAGAAAGAGATAGAGCACAAGCAGGGGGAACAGCAGAGGGAGGAGAAGCAGGATTCCTGCTGAGCAGGGAGCCCAATGCTGGACTCTGTCCCAGGACCCTGGGATCATGACCTGAGCTGAAGGCAAATGCTTAACCGACTGAGCCACCCAGGCGCCTATATTTATGTTTTCTTAAAGTGCTATTATTCCACTATCTTATAGACAGGGTCTAGACTCTTCCCTCATCCTGGAAGCTCTGTGAGTCAGAGCCTAGGGGCCCCACAACAACCTGAGAGCTTCTGGAGGGACTAGTCTCACCTTCTACAGCCCTCCCCCAGACCCCACACCCTCCCTGCCTACTAGGCCCCATCCACAGCCCCTATTCACTGGGTCCTGTGTCCATATGGACCCCACAGGTTTTAAGAAGCACCATCCTAGCTGACCGGGCAAGAGGAGAAGCAAACTTGCCCGTAGATGAGGCAGGAGGGGCCATGCCCACCATCGGAACACACCCCAAGACCCCACCATGGCACCTAACATCTTTTGGCAATTGTCAGAAATGGGATTAAAAAGTGAAACTGCAGTATAATCAATAGACTAGGAAATTACAGAACATAAATCATGAGTCTCTTTGTTCTGTGAGGGTGAAAAAAAAGTCATGTTTATGACCAGAATTGAAAAGGGGGAAATGGTGAGCACCTCCTCCTGGCAGGACCACCTATTGCCAATTCATCCTGGACACTGCCCTCCCCTCCCTACTTTTTCCTGGATCTGCGGGCCCACCACACTGGGGTCCACACTGGGGTTGGGGGATTGGTTAGCTCACTTCCAAGTGGTGTCTCTCCCATGAAACTTCAAACGGCTCCCTAAGAAACACTGCCCTGGGGCAGGCAGGGGTGGGTGCCCAGATGCTCTAGAAATTCTTTCCTCAGCAAACATTTCCTCCTCCATCCCGGAGGACACTGCCAAGTGTGGCTTAATGGCCTCCTGCTGCTCTTTGCATTATTGATTACAATACCTGCTTAGAAGCTTGAAAATGAGATTTTTTTTCCCTCTCTATTGATTTCCACTTGGCAAACACCGAGACTCTCCTGACTTTTCCCTGCTGAGGATACCTGAGGAGGGCATGCCGAGGCGGGAAGAAGATGGATTCCTTACATCATCTTCTAAGGGACACGGGAACCCTCCACCCAACGGTCCTACTTCAGTAGGGCTGTGGCCTGGGGCTCAGGAACATACATCAAGGTTGGGAGGAGCAGTTTGACCTCGTGTCTTGCACAGAGACACCCCACGTTAGCAGGATTTGAGGCTGGAAAAGCCATGCTATCTATCTCTTCTTCCAGACAGTTCTGAATGGGGGTCCAGAAGGACAGTTGGCTTGGAAAGGCTGTGGGCTGTCTGGCCTCTGCCTAAGGGCTTCCCAAACCCTGGAGGAAGTTCCCTAATAGAGACTACAAAGTGGGGTTTCTGACCACTCAGGAATGGGACCATGAGAGGCACACAGAGGACACCTTTCTGAGAACAGAAGCAGGGGAATGAAAGGCTGCCGTAAGCTATTAGGGACTTGGGGTCATGAGAGTGTGAATTGTAGAATCCCAGCACTGGAGCCTGCTGGACCATCCCCCTAGTCACTGACCCGTCCTCCCTCCCCACCCCTGGCCTCCTCACCCACACAGGCCCTGGGATTCGCCCAGGCTAACATCTCTATGGTATTGTTGGAAGCCCAGAAGGAATGTACAGGAATGCAAAATGTCTACTTGTCTATTTCAATGATAATTTTGGAAAACCAACCATCAGGATGTTGTATGGACTCTGGAGGGCCCACTGTACCTGAGCTTCGAGCCGCCCTCCCTGCTTTCCAGTCCTTTATCTGTCTGGGGTGGGGGCCCCACTCAGCCGTGCTCCTGGCCTGCTCCCAAATGGAGACCACTATCCCCTGTGTGTCTCAGTCCAAGACCAGCCTGCTGCCCTGTCCTCATACCAAGTCCTGATTACGGAAACCTCAGAACTCTAGGCTCCCATGAGGTGAAGTTCTGCGGTCCCCCGGCTAGGCCCCTGGTGGGGCTGCAATGCCCTTCCCGGTGGCAGCCAGAGGGCTGAGCCCTGCCTCCCGAACGCATTGGGCTGGATTAGCCCACCCTACCCAGAACTGAGGCTTAGGGAGGTCCCACTTCCTGGGAAACGTCAAACACCACAAAAACAAACCAGTGTGCGCTATTTCCCTGCAGGGAAACTGAGGTCAGGTGATACTCCACGACCCCAGCAATCAGGAGGCAGTGAAGGCCCCCAGGAAGGAGAGTGCCACCTGTCCCCCCACTAACCAAGTCCATTTCTCATCCGTGTTTGAGGGTGGGGCTGCGGTCACAGGGAGACTTCAGTGCTTCTCTGGGGAGCAGCTTGCTCATCTGTAAAATGGGGAGAACGCCATCCTGATTCATAGGCGTGATGTAAGGATTCAGTGGCTTAATACGGAGAAAGTGCTTAGAACAACGTTTGGCACCTAGTCAGTGTGTGATGAATGGAGGCTATTTCTTATGCGGTGGGGAAGGTGAACTAGAGGGATCTATAAAGCTACACCCAGGTCTGAGGTCTCATTCAATCTCTGAGAGTCAGCCCTGTATGCCACTGCTGTGCGACTGTTACTGCTATGTCCACCGCCAGTGACGATGACGCTTAACACCTCTGGGAAATACGTCACATCCACGGTCTCATCTGTCACCACACTAAAGCCTCAAAACAGCCCTGTGAGCAAAAACATTAACATCTCCATTTTACAGATGGAGAAACTGAGGCCCAGAGGAAGGCCAGGACTTGATGGTGGTCTGGTGGCCATTTTAGAATCACAGAAGGGGACGGAATGCAGCTCTCTTGGGGCAACACCACACTCTCTCCTGTCACTTTGCCAGCATCCTACCTGTGGCAGAAAGAAGAGTTTGCCTCTAGCCAACAGGGCCTGTAACGCCTAAGCCCTGAGGGGTGCCTTTTTTACTCGCTGAGGCGCCTGCCTAGGGAGGGCGGCCGTCAAATAGGCTTTTATGGCTCCCATAACCGTTCTAACAAATGTCTTTCCAGCAGCAGTGGCGGAAAGCAGATTAATGTCTCTGTGGCCCTAACACTTCTCAGCCCCCTTTGCCTGTCAGGTCATTACCAGCTGGTTTATAGTCCTGAGGCCTTTTTCAGGTTCGCAAACGGTTTGCATGATAAAGAGACCACGGGGCTAAGCGGGACTGAACTGCTTTTCCTCAAGGGAGGCACTGGCTTGGTGGTGGTGGTGGGGGGAAACCTTCCTTTCTCCTGTTTTGGGGCAGGTAAGAGTAGGCATAGGGTAGGAGCCTGGACTCTGTAATAAAAATGCTAACACCACCACTTACTAGCTGTGTGGCCTGAGGCAAGCTGCTTTACTTTACTGAGCCTCCATGTCTTCATCTGTAAAATGGGAGTAATAGTACTTTTCAGGGATCAAGAGTGCCAGTTCATGTAAAGAACTCGGTATGCAGTTAGCACTCAGCCAATATGAATTCCTATTATTATCTTTATGATCTGTGGACTCTGTCCTGTTCACTGCCTGGCACATAATAGTCATGGGTTAAATCCATGAGCAAATGATGGGTGAAATTCTAGAGCCATATTTATACATTGTGGGGTTTCTCTATGGTGGCGCTGCCAACATTCAGGCCCTGATACTTTTTGGTTGTGGGGCTGTCGTCTACACTGTAGGATGTCTAGCAGCATTCCTGTCTTCTACCACTACATACCAGTAGCACCCTTCTCCCAACTGTAACAATAAAAAATGTCTCCGGATACGACAGAACGGCTCCCGAGAGGCAACCAACTTGGCCCTGATCTAATGACATGGAATGACCTCATTTGAAAAATGAGGAAGTTGAGGCCCAGAGAGGAAAAGTGACTTCCAGAAGTCACATAGCAAGTTAGTTGGCAGGGCTGAGTCACAGCCAGGTGTGCTCATTCTAAGCCCAGGGCTTCTTCCATGGGGCCCATCTTCAATGGCCTGCTGTCATTAGCCCTCCCACTGGGACAGGGGCATGAGCTCCAAACAGGAGCCCAGCTGCTGCTGAGCTGTTCTTCTGTGATCCTACAATACTGGTGCTGGTCATGGGAGACCTCAGTAGCCAGGTGTACAAGGTCCCCCGCTCTGGTGACAATGCATGATCAGATGGCTCTTACAGTGTCTCTCATTCATGAATTCACTCATCAAACAGAGCATCTGCTATTAGCCAGGGACTCAGTCAGTTGAGAGTCACCCAGGGAAGAGCAGGTGCTTATGACTGGGTGTTTTGGGGGCTGGACAGCCTGGAGAATCCTGTTTCTCATGGACACTTAACCAACCTCAACATCAGTTTCTCCTGTAAAATGGGAATGATAATGGCAGGAACTTAAAGATCACAAGTACAAGGGTCCCTCCCCATCCAAGGCTAACTGAGTTCAGAAGAAGCTGTTCAGAGTGAGTGATTAAGCCAAACTTGTTAGCCCTCTTTTCTGTTACTGAATTGGAGAGCAAGACTGTGGATCAGCAGGGGTTTGCCGTGAGGATTAAATGTGTAGACCAGGATTTATTGGACACTTTGCTGAGGCACCGTCTAAGAACTCTACATGTCATACCTTATTCATCTCACACAACAAGACCCCAAAGCAGCTACTGTTTTATAGAAGAAGAAATTGAGGCACAGGGAGGTCGTAAAGCTTGTCCAAGGCCCCACAATTGGGACAAAAGTGAAACCAGGATGTGAGCTGGTCTGCTTCTACAACCTGTACCCTTAGCTTCCCAGGACTAAACATTTACCCCAGGACTGCTGTTGCTATGGTGATGAAGATGATGGTGATGATGATGATGATGATGATGATGATATTATCCTCAGTGATGAAAAGGGTGTGGTGATGCTCTCTCTAAACCACTCAATGCTTTTCATGGGGGAAAACACTGGGGCAAAAAATTCTAATGTTCTAAGATAGGAATTGGTAAAGATTTTCTATAAGAGGCCAAGCAATAAATCTTTTTTACTTTCCCGGCAAGACCGTCCCTGTCACAACTATTCAACCTTGCTGATATTGTGAGAAAATGATCATAGACCTCCCAAAACAAAGGGGCACATCTGTGTTCCAGTAAAACTTTATTTACAAAGGCAGGACATGAAACAGACATGGCCCATGAGCCATAGTTTGCCAACCTGTTGTAAGAGAACTACTTTAATTAGGAAGGGTGCCTAGGTCCCCTCCTTTTTTCTCCAACCTAGGGGAAATGAGCCCAGTGGTCTGGAGAGAACATTCAGGAAAGACTGGAGTAAAAATCACATATGTGGGCTCTGGGGCAAGGGACAGCTCATGGGAAGGTCAGCCCCAAGGCTGCCCCCTCAGGTAGTGAGGGCTTGGGAGGCCCAGCTTTGGCAAAAGTCCTTGGCGCCTAGAAGCCAGGGGAATCACATCAAGCTTGCTTATCCCTTCAACCAGATCCTTGCAGTGAGCAGAAATTTCAAAGGCACACCTGCCCCAGATGTTCCATCGTTCTGTGACTCCCTGATGACCCAAGGTGTCCAGGCTGGGCTGAGGGTGCCTGATGTGATAATGAGATCCACTTTGGCCTGAAAGGAGGAACGCTCAGCATTTGGAATCACCACTGCACAAAAAGGGGGTTCAACCATCTTTGGTTCAGAGGTTAGTAACCCCGTACTCAAGAAGAGGCTGGCTCCGCGGTTGGGAAAGTCTTGTCTAACACCATCTACAAAGTTGCCGCAGAGCTAACTAGATAATTCTGAGCTAAGGTGTGTATCGTCTTACACAGACATGCTCTTCAGATCAATCCACCTCTCCCCCCAGCAGCCGCTGCCTCTCGTTCCTGCCTCTCGTTCCCTCACCTCCTTCCCTCATAATTTGCAAGGCTGTCTGGAGGATTCAATAAGCACAGACGCAGACCAGCCCAGCACCTGCCACACAGTAGGTACTTAGCGACGTTCCGTCCCCTTCTATAAATGTTTATCTAGCCAAGCAGCTGCAGAAAGCAAAGGTTATAAGAAGATTTTTTTTAAATTTTGAGAGAAAACTCTGCCTTAGTTTGATCTCCCCACCTCCCCACCAAGAACTGGGAAAGGATAGCCGTCATTCATTTCAACTGTGGCTTTTCTTGGTATAATTTAGTGGCCACGATGTCTCACAGCTTGTTCTATCCTGTTCCAAGCACTGCCTGGGCACAGAGTTGGGGAGATAAAAGCTCTACCTAAGACCCACCTATGGGACTGCCCCCTGCCCCATACCCTGTATACAGGCATCAGCACCCGCAACTCTTTAATGCTCTGATTCACCTGCCTGTTCCCTCTACTAGGCTCTATGTTCCTTAAGGAAAGGGGCAGCATCTTACTGCCTTATCCCCCAGTGCTTAACCTAGAGCCTGCTCTCTGGGGGCTCCCACTGTGAGATACACTGTTGGGCTGGCCCTAAAAGTCCATCAGCCCATCTGCTTGTTTTCTGCACAGAACTCACCACATTTCTTGCCTGTTCTCCAGACACTCTGGCTGTGACCGATGTCGAGAGACTATTAGAGCTGAGAGCAAAGGCAGGGGAGCCTGTCCTGCTAATCTTTATTTGCTAAGCAAATGGTATTGACTTTGAAAGAGAGATGTTCGTTTCAATAGCAGCCCTGCATATGTGGTTTGTGATCTCCCCGGAGAAGCCCGGCAGCCACATTGGAGAGCTGTCATTTCCTGTGATCTGGACCATGCAGGGCTCCTGGTTCCCCATCAGGGCTGTGACCCAGAGCCAAAAAACATGCAGTGCAGAAAAGAGGGGAAACTTCAGTGATTTCCTTTGGTGACAGCAACAGCAAGGAGAAAACAATTGACACCACTCATCCTGCTGCCAGTGATTTAAAGAAAGCTGGTTCCAACCCCAAGTTCCTTGCTGCCCTGGCTCTTACACCAGGGACTTCTTCCGTGCCCCCTCCCCAACCCTCCCCCAGCCCAGGACTGCACCTGAGGGAATAAATGAGTACTATCTAGCTCAGCCCAGCACCATTGGCAGAGCCCACATCACACCAAACGATGCCCTGCAGGCACTCTGCCCTCCAGGAGCCCTTCCCTGCTCAGGCCAATGGGAAGGGCTCTGCGCCTTCCCTAAGCTCTTAGCACAATGCACAGCCCACCTACTGTTCCTCAGGTAGTAGGGTAATCACACTCTGTAGATTGAAAGCACTGTGTGGGCAGGAACCTGCCTGGCCATTCATAAATCCTAAACAGAGTCTGCTTAGCAACTGTCCTATATCCATTAAACAAATTCTGTCTGCTGAGTCAGAAATAGACCAAGTCCTGGGTGTTCCCAACACACCCTCCATCTCTGCTTTTTCTTATCACCTAAGTCTTGACTCAAATGTCCCTCCTCAGAGAGGCCTTGGATAACCACCCTGCCTCACTCCCTTGAACTTACTACTCCGCTTTATTTTTTTTCATACCAACATCTGAAAGTTACTGTATTTATTTCCGTGCCTGCTAACTGTCTCCCTCACTAGAAGGTAGGCCCCACCGAAGGCACAGACTTGGTCTGGTTTGCTGCTGTCTCTCCAGCATCCAGAACTGGGCACAAAAGCCCGGTTGGCATCCAACACAAATATACAAAATGAAATGCACTCCCAGGTGAGTGAGTGAATGAAGAGTGAGCATACTCTTTAAAGTGGGCTGGGCGCCCACTTTACCTTTGCCTTCTTCGGGGAAGGTGCTCACCTCGGAGCTGCTCCCCGGGCAGCCCTTTCAAGCCATACAGACCTTAGATACCTCATGTCCCTAGACTCACCACCGGGGACGCTGCAGAGCCAGGACCCAGGAAGGTCATCCATCTTGCCCCCCATGTAGGACTAGACGCTCACCTTCCCGACTGGCTGTCTCCCCACTGTCTCCAGCTCCTCTGTTTCTTCCCGGCCCTATCAGCCCTTTGATTTAAGGTAGCAACTTTTCCAAGGGAACAGCAAAACCTTAATAAGAAATCGGCCAGGGCTGATGGATGACACCAAGTTGGCGCCAGCCTCAAGGTCGGACAGAGTTATTTTAAACTATTCAGATTTACTAGGAGGGGAGCAAGGCAGGGGAGGATTTAGGGGCTTGCCTCCTGGCAAGACATGTGGACAGGTCCCCGAGCAATCTAAGACTGACATTTCCTGTGCCCGTCCACCCCCACCTCTGCCTTTGCCCCGCCACCCTGAGATGGATGGTGAGGCCCCGGGCATGAGGAATTTATCGGGAGCCGGTCAAATAAATCTGAAGTCTGGGAGCTGAACAGAACCTTGTCCCTCTCTTTCCTGCTGGGGCCCTTGTGTGAGGATGGGCAGTCCAGCGGGCTGTCGCTGAGAGGCTGTGCCGGCACCTTTGCAGAGGGCAGGCTATCACCATCTCCCGGAGCCTCCAGGAGCCCAGGACTCCTAAGACCGCATGATGAATTAGACCCACTTCCCTACTCCATTTGTCTGGCTCCCGCTGGGCGCTACAGACAAAGGTGCATTTCACCACCTTAGCCACCATGTTTGAGTTCAGAGGCCTGAGCTGTCCTGTTCCCTTTTCTTTCCCAAGCAGACCTGGAGCATTGTGGAGCTCAAGATTCCTCTTGTCTCCAGAGTCCCTTACCAATCAATCCCTGTTCATCCTCCAAGGCCCATCTCAGTCCTCACCTCTTCCAGGGAACCCTCCCTGATTTCTCAGGAAGAACGAGACCCTTCTTTGTGGCATGCACAGTATATCTGCTTTCTGTAGCAGAGACAATGGGCAACTTGTGCCCTTGCCAAGGTCCCACTTTTTACTTGCAATATCCTTCCTGCCTCCCTGCCTGCTCCTCACCTCACATCTGGCATTGAGAGACGCTTAGTAGGTGCTCAGCAAACATCTGTTGAACTGAATTGAACGAAACAGACAGCTAAGTATAACACAGACCAACACATTGTTTTTCTTCACCTGAGCTTGGGTGCCTGCCAGGTGGAGAAAGAGGTGATGACTTGTCTTCTGCATACGGAGTATTTCGAGTGTATTGTAAAGTATAGAGAAAATTAAAGTAGGGGATATTTGCCCAACAAGTCTTATCATTCCCCCGTTTTGCTACAGATGTTCGCATTTTCGAATAAAACAGTGCAGAGCTGAAACTGCTCGTGGAGTCCTCTCTCCTCCTTCTTCCCTCCTCCCTCCCAGGGGCAACCTAAGGCCGACTTCTGCATTTATCACTGCCGTGCCTGTTTTTATACTTTCACTACATCTGAATGGACCCACAAATAGCATATTCATTATTTCACAGGCTTCTGAACTTTATATAAATGATTATTATGTGGGATGTATGTAGCCCTTTGCAATTTGCTTTTTTTCCACTCACTATTGTGTATTTGAGATTCATGCAAGTAGACAGGTACAGCACTAGCTCATTCCTTTTAACTGCTGTGGCGATTCTATTGTATGAACAGATTACGAGCCATCCCAGTCCCCTCTTGAGGGACCTCTATGCTCCTTGCTGCTTTTCAGCACCGAAACAATGATGCAGGCGACACACACCTGGAGAAGCTCCCTGGGGCAGAGCTTCCCAAGCTGTAAACTAGAACCCCAAAGAGAGTCACGCAATTAATATCAAAGGTCACAATGACCCTTTAAAATAATTAACTCGAAGAGATGTTCAAACGTCAGTGTGCGCCTGGGTGTGCGCCGGTACACGGGACATTTTATACAAAATGTGTTTCTTAATCCAGGTTGCAATAGGAAAAAATATTTGAGAAACAGGGCATCATGGGGTTGGTTTTATCTTCAGTTTTATTTAAAATTGCCAAGTTGCAGGGCGCCTGGCTCAGCTGGTTAACCGCCTGCCTTTGGCTCAGGTCAGCATCCCAGAATCCTGGGATCGAGCCCCACACTGGGCTCCCTGTTCAGCGGGGAGTCTGCTTCTCCCTCTCCCTGCTGGCAGCCTATTTGTGCTATCTCTCTGTCAAATAAATAAATAAGATCTTAAAAATTGCCAAGTTGCTTCCCAAATGCCCCCTCTCTCACCAGGAGCACATAAGAGTGTCCGTTCACCAGCATCCTTGCCAACACTTGGTACTATGAGAAACTGCTTTCCCCCAAAATGCTGAGTGTGATAAGGTGGCATCTCTCCTTTGAATTTGCATTTCCTGGCTTGCCAGGGAGATGAGCATCTTTTCATATGCTTACTGCTCATCAAAATATCCTTTTCCTGTGAAGTGCATGTTTATATTCTTTGCCAGGGTTGCTCTTATTGATTTTTGGGATTTAAAAACACAGTCTGGATATTTACCCTTTGTGGACTGTGTTCCGAGTATCTTGTCCCAGTCAGAGGCTTGCCTTTCTACTTTGTTTTGCCAGCTCCGACATTCTGATTCACAGTGAGACAAAAAGGAACCCAGGGCAGAGAGGCTGACTCTAGAGCTGGGGGAAAGCTGAGGTCTTTCTGCATCCCCAGAGCAAACCCTAGGAAATGTTTGGTGACCATAATATAACTCACTTGGTAATTTTGTCAGATTTGTCCAGCTTACAGCAAGGGTCCTATGGAGACTTAATGAGTTCAGTCATAGGTTTGCTGCACTTATAAGAAAAGTCTCAATGTCCAGGTAGGGAAATCAGAATGAGGGTATCTTCACTCCCAAAAAGAGCATTGGCTTTATGGAAGGTTTTCCTGCAGGAAATCTATATAAAGTTATGAGGTGCAGAATTCAACTTTTGTCCAATGTTCCAGAGAGCCACCAACCGGTGGCCCCAAGCATCTTGACTTCAGTCATCCCTGTGTGCTCAGAGGAGCACACTGATTCATCATACTTTATAGGCAAACCAACAAAAAGTAGATGTCTTGTCCAGATCACATTGAAAGCAGGGGCCAGGATGCATCCGGATCCCACATCTCTTGACCTCCACCTGATAAAAGGTTAGGACCCAGAGCAGTGATAGTTTAAAGCCAGTGGATCCCTAAGCTCTCAGATGTAGGGGAATGAGCTGAAGATATTGTGAAGAAACCTATGACCTAACACAGGCCAGGTTTAAGTCCAAATATCTCTATATGTATCCCCCAGGATACAAAGAAAGAGATGGAGAATAAAAACCCTATCTGGCATGACCTCAGAACAGGAATAGGAATAACAGCTTGTACTACGCCAAGGCTCACTTGCTTGGGCTGGAGGATCCTTGGGCAGGGCCAGGGGCAGGGTCTTACTTGTTCCACATTTCAGGACTCAGCACTGTGTAGGGCACAAGGAAGGGGCTCAAAGGAGCATCTGCTGAATGAATGGACAGATGGATGAATGGATGAACCAGTGGAGGCATGTGCAGATGGACAGAGGTATGGATGAAGAGATGGAGAGATGGTCAGTCAGAATGATGGACAGATATAGAGAGAAACCAATACACAGCTAAACGGATGGATGGATGACCGGATGGGTGGATGTTCCTCAATGGAAAATGCCCTAGGGGAAGATCTGGTGTCAAAAGAACCTCTCAAGCAGGCAGCCAAAGCTGGGAACCCTGCTGCAGCTGTTCGTAAAATTTACCAAGTGGCATAACTGCAAGAAATAATTGCTTCTAATTGGGCTAAATTATTCTGGCCATATAGTAGACGTATTTTTATAACTTTATTAATTATTCAATTTGAGGTCTATTACCCAGCCTGCCAAAATGGGCTTTCCTCATTAGAGGGTGACAGATTCCCCAGTTCGGCTGCTGCCTCTGCTGCTGCGGCCTCATTGGGCAGTTGCTGCCTGCCTGGGGATCCCATGGGTGTCTGAGGATGGGAGGTGGAGGGTAGGGCTGCCCCTGACAGGCAGGTGGGAGTCAAAGATCCTAGAGGCCAATAAGCCTGTTTTGGGCACTATGCCTGGCCATCCCATGGGCCATCACATCTGTCTTCCCCGGTCTGGCCAAGGAGACAGAAGGGCATCAGAATACATCCAACCTGGCCCCTGTGGGTCACCTCCTGCCCAGATCCATTCTCCAACTCTTAATCATGGTGGTCTCCCCCATCCCCATCCAATCTGCTCCCCACACCATGCCAAAGTGAGCATGCCATATGTTCTTCAGTGGCCTCCAGTGGGGACAGAGGGAGGAGAGCACAGCCCAGCTGGCCCCGGGTGAGGGGGGCTGATTAGCTAGGATGGGAGGGTTGATCAGAGCCTCCAGTGTGTTCTCTGCTCCCAGACCCAGGCCCAGACTGGTCACAGGTTAGTTGGGAGAAGGAAGAGTTCATAGGTCACCATGAGGAAACAACAGAATTCAGCTGATGAAAAGTGAGCCTTAAGGAGCTCCCCAAGGCCCGTGGAATAATGTCCAAGCTCCTTGGGCTGCTGAGGTCAAAGTACAACCCCACCTACCCTGGTTCCCCTCCCCCACCTGCTCACCAGGCAGTAGCTTGGCTTAAGCACACCTGTCTGCCTGGAAGTCCTCTCTTTCTGTACCTGACTACTGAGACTTCAAATCTCATCCTTCTTCGAGCTCTGGTTCCCATGTTTTTCTGGCATCTCCCCCACTCCCCCAGCTACACATGATCTCTGCTTCTTCTGAAGGACCAACTTGACTCCTGGCCTCACATCACAATCCTTGAGAACACCCACTGGGGAGATACCAGATGAGAACTTTTGGAAGATCAAGGGACTTGGCTTTGAAATCTCCTAAGCAGCCAGCCTGGAGCTCCATACTCTTCCCTAGTCCAAGTGCCACCAAGACATCATCATCCAGAGGAACCCAAACATGATAAAATGAGAGAATGAATCCACTGGGTCCCACTGACTGCTGTGCTGAGTGTCCCCCACGTGCCTGAGGCACTCGGGGTCCTGGATTCCCAGAGATAAGACTGGGCCCTGCCACGGGGAAGGTCGCAGGGGATGCAGACAGAGAGGACAGCAAACACGTAATCAAACACTGATTGTCCAGGGTGGCATGGACCCTGGACACTGGCTGTGTGGAAACAGTCAAGGTGTGGGAATCATGAAATGTCACAGGAAGGATGGCACCTGAGCTGAGCTTTAAAAGCAAAAGAGCAAAAGGGTCAGTGCAGAAAGGAATGTGGGGCAGGGAGAAGGTGGTGTGTAGTGATGGTGAATGAAGCTAAGAACTAGGCAGGCATCAGACCCAGAGGAGTGTTATAGGCCTGGCTGAGGAGCTAGGGTACTCTCCAGCAGGCAAAAGGGAGCAGGAAAGTGACCGGGCCCATATTCGCTCTTATGCCTTCCCTACCTCCCATGTGTGGTTCAAATCCCGACTCTGACACTTAGTGCCTTCAGGCCAGGTCCTCAACCTCCCTGAGTCTCTGCTCCCTCATCTGAAAGATGGGGGTAACCATGAATAATCACGGATAATCATGAATAATCATGAATAATCATGAATAACAACTAGGATGGCATGTACAGTAAGTGCTGACGTGAGTTAGGACAGAAGCCTAAGTGAGAGCAAAAGCCAGAACTCCCTCCCTTTCAGCCTCAAATGCCACTTCTTCCTCAGCCCCACAGCGTGGGGGGCATACTACTGAGTGGGGACAGCACAGCAGCCTCCTCATCTGTATCACAAGGGCGGTCATCCCCACCTCCCCAGGCAAGTAGGATAAGGTGAGATCAGAGATCTAATCCCCATTCTGCAGGGATGCTCAGCACGCTGCAGGTCTGGGCTGCCCCAGAGACAATGCCCCAACCCCACCTGCTCCCTCCCTTTCCCTGTCAGAGTTCCAGATCCTTCTCTAGGCTGCTGGGGCCAAGATGGCACAGTTCATAATTCTCTTCCCAGAGGGCCTGTTTCCCATGGAGACTCAGCCCACGCGCCCATCCTGGAAGTGAGGTCGTGTGCTTTCCTGTGTGCATTCGTGTGTGTGTGTGTGTGTGTGTGTGTGTGTGTACATGTGTATGTGTCGAGGGTGGGCACGGTGTCCTTTTCATGCCTGAGTGGGGCCGGGGAGGGCTGGCGGCACTGCCTGCCAACCCCACATGAAGATACCAGCTTGGCTGCTGCCGTTCTGTTCTGCTTTTGTCACATTCTCCGCGGGTTCTCCCACCCTCTTCCTTCTCCCCCAGTTCCTGAGACTCCCTGTGTGTCACTTATTTATTAATTTTGTTCTCAGGGAGCAGATGGCCAGAGCTGAGGCTGGCAGAATGTGCCTCCCCGCTCCCCACCCTCCGACAGCCCCCTTGAACACGCAGCTCACACAGGCTCCAGGCTACCCTGTTTCTGGAATTCTCAAACAAAAAACCGACTTCCGGGAGAGCCCACATAGACCTTCCTGACCCTTGATCCTGCTCAGATGGGACTGGTCCCAATACGTCCCCTGGTCTGAGAGGCACAGGGGTACAGGGGGATGGGGTGAAGCCCTGAGGATCTGACCTCTCTCAGGGCGGCAGAGGTACTCCATGACCCCTACTGCCCCATGGTCTGCCTCCTTGAGACCTGGGAAGGAGGCCCTTAGTTCTCCCTTCCTTTCCTGGTGAGCATCATCACAGGAGCAAGAGCCAGTCCTGGGGTAGAGATGTGGCAAGGCAGAGCAGCTGCCCTCAGGCTCATGTTTTGGGGTCTCCACAGGCTGTCCCCATCCAGCCTCATCCTCACCCAAACAACAGTCTGGGTCCCCGTGAGGGCAGAGCACACCAGCATCTGTTTCTCATTCCCCATTTCTCCTGAAAGGCACCTCAGAAAAGGAAGAAACTCTGGAAAGGAGGAAATAAACCTTTTCACTAGCTTCCAGAACACCACCAAGAATAGGGGTGGGGGGTGGGGGGGTGTCTTAAAAGGAGGAAGGCAGGGGCTGGGGGGAGGTGACAGCCAAGGGCAAATCTGCCTTCTTGCCATCTCTTCCCTGAAGCCCCCAGCCCCCCAGGACTCTGGCAGCCGCTGGGCTGAGGTCTCTTTCAGCCTCCACCATAGGCCCCTAACAAGTGAGTTGGTTCTTGCTTTTTTTTTTTTTTTTTTTTTTTTTTTTTTAATCCCAGTGGTCTGTGGAAAAAGGCCAGGCACACCCACCTGTGACGCTCCCGAGCTGTGGGACCACAGGCCATCATTCCACCTCTATGTGCCCCAGTTTCTTCATCTAAAATGGGAGCATGGCACATACCCTTCCTTTCTGCACCCTCCCCCTGAGGGCTTTCCTGAACCATCCAGGTGCTACTCCCCCATGAAAGCCAGAGCCTTCTCTCTCTGGAGACTCTTCCAACTCCCTCCTCTCTGTGCTAGTAGCTCTGGCTTCCTGCTCCAAGTTCCCTGAGGCTGGGGGCCACGCCCTCCACATCCCTAAGTCCCCGTCCCCCTTCAGCCCTGGACCCCTGGCAGTGCTGTCATCTGACAAGTGCTCAGTAACCGTGCATTAAGTGGAACTCAAGGGACACAGAGCATGGAGCTAGCGGGGCCTGTCGCCCTGGCCATGGACTTCTTTTTTGTTTGAAATTAGAATTCTGGGGTGAATAGCAGCTTCCCTCACGCATAGACCTTGAAAAAGCATTTGCTGCCGCATCCGCCCCTCCCTTCTGTTCCTGTCACAGTGCCTGCGCCCCAGTGCGCGCTGCTGACACGGAGCCCACTGTCCCGGGGAGGCCCATAGGCGCACCAGATGCCGGCAGAAGGCCGCCCAGGCGGTTCTGAGAGGGGCCGCAGGCTGGGCAGAGAAAAAGCAAGTGTAATTGCTTTGTGGTGATTCATCTGAAGTTGCTTTAACCTTGACAGCCGGCTCAGCGTAGTGAAAACACGACCAACCAACCAACCAGGGGAGCTGCAGCCTCCCTCCACACACCCCCTCCCAGCTAAGGCTGCCAAGGATCCCCAGGAAACCAGCCCCCCCACCCCACCGGGGGAGGTGAGGATGTGAGTCACGCAGCTGCCCCCACCCATGGCTGTCCTCCTTCCCACTCCTTTCCCAGGTCCCAGAATGAGGAGAGAGAATCACAGGAGGGCCGCGGTGCGGGGGGGGGGGGGGGTGCAGGGGGGAAGGAGACTCCCTCCCCAGAGGTCAGTAGGAAGGTCACCAGGGCCCTTGATTAGGTGATACTAGATTGTGACTTCCCAGAAACAGAGCATCATGGGATTTAAGAGTGGAATATCCACGCCAAGCTTCCCATTTTACAGAGGAGAAAACTGGGGCTCACAGAGAGGGAAGGACTTAACTAGGATCACCCAGGCAGAGGTATGTCCTGAAGCCAGCTTTCTTGTGTTTTATGGCACAGGGCTTCTACTTCCTTGGAGGCAGTCTGGAGCTATGGGAAAAACACAGTTCTGGGTTCTAATCTGCCCCTTGCTAGCTGGGTGAAGACCAGAAGCTACTCTACTTCCCAAGCTTTGGTTTCTTTGTGAAATGGAGATAACATGCATGACCCCTCTGAGCCACGAGGAGATGAAATGAGATCATCTGCGTGGGGCATCTGTGCATGGTGGGAGCAGGAATCCCCATTTACCTTCCTCCTCAGACTCTGTGGCCCCTCAGGTTTCCTTCTCCTCTCCCACTACTCTCCCTCGGGCTCCTTACCCCATCCATCACTGAGGAAGATCCCCTAAGTTTTGGGTGTGGCCCTTGGCAGCAGACCTATGTAGCTGGCCCGCTCATTCCCCCATCAAGCCCTGCCCATGTCCTTCCAGGTGCCTCTTGCCCCAGGAGGCAGGAACCCCAGCCCACATCCTGTACTTTTGCTTTGCCCTCATGTTCTGTGCTTCTAGACAGTGGCGTATCCACGTGCATCAGTGAGAAGTATGTCCAGGGGCCACTGAGATGGGAACTCTTCCCTGATGTACTCTTCAAGCCACCTAGGGTTGGAAAGGGGTTTAGGGCTGATATCTTAATTCAACCATCCTTGCAAACAATCATTGGGAGATCTAATTCTGCTGATGGACTTCTTGCATTTTTCTACTGCTTCCCAAACCTTATTTCTAAATTAGCCCCGTTTCCCTCTGGAAATTTCTAATCCCAGTGCCCTGGGCTGCCCTATAGTCAGGTGTCTATGCTCTAGGCCTAAGCTAAGAAGGAACCGAGAGGGTCGGGAACCTTTGGGTCATCAGCACAAAAGTCTATAGAACAACTTGGCCTCTTTGCTTTGGTATAATGAGATCCAGCTGCCTCTAAGATAACTCTAGCCCTGAACTCCTACAGCAGCTGGAGAGAGACAAAAGGCACAGGAGTCAAGAGACCCGGGATCAAGTCACAGCTCTGCCACGACCTCCCTGGATCACCCCGGAAGCAGTTTCCTTTCTAGGGATCTCAGTTTGCCCATCTGTAAAATGGAAGCAGACCCAGTAATTTCCATGGTCCCTCCTAGCTCTTGATTCAATGGTTTCAGGTTAAATCACGAGATCTTGGTTTTGGTTCCAGGATCCCAGGCCATACTTTCAGATATTCTATTCCAGGAACTGGTGGTTAAATGGAAAGGTATGTGAAAAGATCTTCAAGAAAACAGCAAATGTGAGATTCATAAGACTCACGGCCACAGAGGGCCCAGCACTGAGCACTATAGAAAATGCAAAGACCTTGTAACACCTGAGACAAGGGAGTATGAGCTGGGACAGAGGCTTTATGCCAACCCAGAGCAAAGGAACCCAGACACAGATGGGGTTGGGGGGGCACAGACAGCCCAGCAGGCTGGAGGGAAGATGCCCAAGAATGCAGGGGGGGGGGAAGGGGTTTAGGGCCTGATATCTTAATTCAACCATCCTTGCAAACAGTCATTGGGAGATCTAATTCTGCTGATGGACTTCTTGCATTTTTCTACCGCTTCCCAAACCTTACTCCTAAATTAGCCCTGTTCCCAGGGAGTTTTGGTGGCATAGCTGCGAAAGGTCCACCAAAGGCTCAAATAATCACATTTTTGTTTTGTTTTAAAGCATACCAATTCTGCATTTAATTCTATAACCAATTTTTATTTGTTTTAATACAAGGAGCAGTGTTTAAAATTACTTATCAGATAACTAATGTACCATTACATGGTGAAAAAATTAAACTCCATAGCTTCAAAAATCTTTAGAAAATTCTTTTCAACAAATGGTGCTCAGAAACCTTGGTATCCACATGCAAAGAAACCTAAGCTGGACACTTTCCTTACACCATATGCAAAAATTTACTCAAAATGGATCAAAACCTTAATGCAAGAGCTAAAATGGTAATGTTCTTAGACAAAACATAGAGGAAAAGCTTCATGACATTGGATTTGGCAATCCAAATGATTTTTTCACTAGGACACCAATAGCACAGGCAACAAATGAAAAAATAAATAAACTGGGCTTCATTAAAATGAGAACTTTCGTGCATGAAAGGACCCTAATCAACAGAGCAAAAAGGCAACCCCCATGGAATGAGAGAAAATGTTTTCAAATCATACATCCTATAAGGGATTATTATCCAGAATATATAGAGAACTCCTACGAGTCAACAACAAGCAACCCAATTAGAAAACAGGCAAAGAACTTGAGTAGACATTTTTCCAAAGAAGATCTACACATAGTCAATAAACACACGAAAGATGTTTGATATCACTAATTAGGGAAATGCAAATCAAAACCACAATGAAATATTCACAGGGATGTGTTTTGTTTTAATCAGAAAAAAACCCAGAGAAAATAACAAGTGTTGGCAAGGATGTGAAGAAAGTGGAATCCTTGGGCATTGCCGGTGGGAATGTAAAATGGTACAGATGCTATAGAATGAGGTATGGTGATTCCTCAAAAAATTAAATGCAGAATTATCACATGATCCACTGATGCATTTCTGGATCGGTGATCCAAAGAAGTATATACACCGAAGAAGTGAAAGCAGAAAGGCGATCTGTACACCTGTGTTCTAGCAACATTATTCACCGTAATCGCAAGGTAGAAGCAACCCACGTTTCCACTGATGGATGAACAGATAAAATGGAATCTACAGACAATAGGATAGGATCCAGCCTTATAGGGCGAAGAAGTTGACATGCTACAATATGGATGAACCCTGAAGATACTATGCTAAGTGAAATAAGCTAGCCACAGAAAGACAGATATTATACGAGCTACCTAGAATGATCAAATACTTAGAGACAGAAAATAGAATGTGGCTTCTATGGCTAAGGGGAGTGGAGAGTGAGAGCTAGTGTTTAATGGGTATGGAGCTTCATTTGGGGAAGATGAAGGAAGTTCTGTAGATGGATAGAAATAGTAATTGTGCAATAGTGCAAATGTACTTAATGCTACAGACCTGTATCTTTAAAAATGGTTAAAATGGGGAGTGCCGGGACGCCTGGGTGGCTCAGTTGGTTAAGCGGCTGCCTTCAGCTCAGGTCATGATCCCAGCGTCCTGGGATCAAGTCCCACATCGGGCTCCTTGCTCGGCAGGGAGCCTGCTTCTCCCTCTGCCTCTGCCTGCCATTCTGTCTGCCTGTGCTCGCTCGCTCTCCCTCTCTCTCTCTCTGACAAATAAATAAATAAAATCTTTAAAAATAAATAAATAAATAAATAATGGGGAGTGCCTGGGTGGCTCAGTCAGTCAAGCATCTGCCTTTGGCTCAGGTCATGACCTCAGGATCTTAGAATCCGGCCCTGTTGTTGGGCTCCCTGCTGCAAGGGGAGTCTGCCTTCTCCCTCAACCCCATCCCCTGCTTGTGCACACACTCTCAAGAAAATCTTTTTTTAAAAAAAATTGTTAAAATAGGTTAATTTTCTGTTATGCATCTTTTATCACACACACCAGCACACACAACTCTAGTAAACCCATACCTTAGGTTTGAAAAGCACGGACCTAAACATCCCAGGCTAGTCTGGAAGTATGCGCAGATTTCTGAGCTGGTAAATGTTCTATTTTCATCTGCAAGGATAACTGGAAGCCAAGTCAGCCAGGGGTCCCACACACCATTCAAGATAAGAAGACATGTGATTTGGCAGGAGCTACTCTTGGTGGCGGCCCAACGCGGTTCCTGCTGCCTTCATTACTCGGGGACTGCGGTCCTGCCTCATGCCAGCATGGGGTGGGGTGGTGGGAGGCGTCATCAGACAGAGAGACACTGAGTAGTAAGGGAGCTTTTACTTTCCCGCACTTGGTTGGTGCACATGGACGAAACACGTGCAATCTTAGTGGAATCTAAGAATGGGAGAAGGCGGGGGGACAGTGGGGAGGTGGAGGTGCAGACTTCTCTCTCGTGTCTACCCCAGCAGCTCTGGGAAGGCCCTAGACCCAAGCCAAAACACCACACTAGAGACCCGAAAACAAACCGCAAAGCACCACGGGACGGGAAGCTGAGAAGCAGGACCCAAGAAATACAATAATTAAATAATACAATGAAGACTTAAATTTCCAAGTTGATTCTTGGGTATCATTTATAAAAGTTAACAGGGCATATTTAATTTAGGAATTGGCTCACGTCCTTCTCCTTACAGCTGAAACCTCATAAATGAAATACACTGGACCAGTGCCCAGTGCGGAAATAAAAGTTATGAATAATGTTTCTATCTCAATCATTGTCAGTGCTTTAATATTCCTAATTACTTTAAAAAGCTAGATATTCAATATAGGAAAACTTTTTTTCTTTTTATCTCCACTTGTGAGATTAGTGCAATTTAATAACAGTCACTCTGTCGTCTTTATTCAGCATAAACTGACATTTCATCCTTCTACTCCTCGTTATTATATGGGATGGAGGTTTATGACCAAGCAAGCAGCCACTCTGCTTCCCCATATTGGTCCTTCCAACACCTTGGAATTATCCACAGTAGCTTATGTGCCTGTTCGCCAGGCAAATCAGCATCACCTCACTTTCTTTATGGAGCAGAAAGAATTTAGTCCAGGCCTTAAAGAAATTAGGCTATGGGGTTGTAAGTCTGGAAAAGAATGAAAAGTCTCCCAACCCCACCCCAGGACAAGATCTGTCCCCTTCACAACTGTCAAAGTCATAAATCCCTCAGCAGCCATGAAGGGCGAGGCAGGGCAGGCAATAGGCTGAAGGATCTTGATAACCCTCCTTGCCGCTTCTGGGAATTTATCCTACGAAGAAATCGGGACAAATGGGCAAAGATATATGCCTGAGAAGAATTACTGCAGCATTTTTTTTCTTAAACACAGGGCCAGAGGCCCTTGCCCACAATCCAAAAATCCCTAAAAAGCCCGAAAGAAAAATGGTCTTAAAGCTCAGCACCAAATTCGTTTACATGCCAGATCTTCATGGAATGGATTTGTGGTTATGTATTGCTTTGATGTCACTAGACAGAATTAGTCCTGTTCAGAATTATTACTGTGTCTCATACCAAGGGGCTGCCCAGATCCCACCGGGGGTATAGATGATGAAGAGTCATCACATACATTTCTAAACTCTGACAAAAATTGAAATTCTGAAATCAACAAGCCCCAAGGACCCCGAACACAGAATGGTGGGGCCTCCAAAAGGGAAAACCCCTAAAACAATTTAAAAGCCCATCAACAAGAGACTGGTCAAATACCTCCGATAATCCACAGAAGAAAACTCTATAAAGGTCTTTAAAAATTTAAAGGGAGATTCATGTTTATTGACAAAGAAATCAGTGCGTGACATAAAGTTAAATTTAAAAAGCACGTTACAGAACAGCACGTAGACATGATCTAATTTATCAAAGTTGCACCCAGACGTAGCTCTCAGGGCAAATATGCAGAGAAAGGACAGGGAGGGCAACCACCCAAATGCGTGTGTGTGTGTGTGTGTGTGTGTCTAAACTTTTTGTGGGATTCTGGTGCCCTTTGGAGTTTCTTTCTAACACGAACAGGTATGATTTTTAGAATCAGGAAAAAAAAAAAAATAACAAGAATGACGCTTTCAGTTAAATAAAAATCCAAGCTTCCCTGCCAGGGGACCATATGTAGAGACATGTCCGTGGGCAGCTCCCATTCAGAAATCTCCAGAGGTACACAGTGCACTGAGCAGGAAGCCCCCCCAAACATGGGCATGGGCCCCCAAAGACCTGAAGGCCAACTCAGGAAGACAGGCATCCAGCGACACCCTAACAAGCAGGCTCAAATTGTTTGGACTGCCCCTGGTCACAGTTGGTGTCCCATGGCTGATGCATCTACCATCAGAACAGGATCTCAGGGCCACATCTTCCAAGCAGATCCTGCCTTCTCCTGTGAGCAACACAGCTTTCTCATCCAAGACCTAGCTTAACCTTAGGCTGTATCAACACGGGTTAAGCATCTAGAGGAAGGACATGATCATGAAGAGTTCAGGTTTGGGAATCCGGTGTTTGCTTGGTGGATAGTCCCAGGTTCACCATTTACTAGCTGTGTGTTTGTGCAAAGTTTGTTGGTCTTTGTGTGCCTCAGTGTTCTCATCTGTAAACAGGGCTAATAATAATTCCTATTCCATAGGGTCATTGTGGAGATTAAGTGAGGAGGGAACGGGAGTGCCTAGTGCATGGTAAAACTCAATAAACAGTACCTACTTTTATTATTATTTTTCCATACCAGCCTACAATTTTGTGGTCAGACCTAGGAATGTTAATTTAAGAGGAATAAAGACCACAGCCAATGGAGAGGAACCAGACAGGGAAAGTAGATCAGACCACGTCAGAGAAGAAACAAAGCAGCTTAGAGAATAAAAACTTGGGGAAGGAAGTAATCACTGTCTTCTAATACCCAAAGGGCTGAGCCATGGAAGGGGACTCTGGTTTCTGCGATGCAACCACAGTGGTTATTATCAACTACGCTTTGATCAACATCTTCCCATAGCCAGTCCGTGGCCTTGTCCACTGAACTTGGGAGAAATTCCAGACATGGCGAGGAGAGTCATGGCAATCCATCATCCTTCTCTGGACTCTACCATGAGTGAGAACCAACTGGTAAAAGCTTGAGACAGATTTCCAGTTAACAGAAGGAGAAGCTTTCCAACAATCAGGACAAACTTTCACAGGAGGCAGTGAGCTCCTTGTGAATGGAGGGACTCAAGCAGAAGTTGGAAGGCTCTTGGTGACATCTAAGCTTTCAGGGCTCTGAATGATCTTGAAAGTGAGAGTCTATGAATTCCTTTTATTCAGTGCTGGCTCTGGCAGAGGATCGGAACCCATCTCTTGGGACTTCCTATGGGTTCAAGAGTCCATGCCTTTGAATCGACTTAGGGGTGCTGGCGTTTTAGCCCATGAAAATGGATTTCACCGGGGAAAGAGCTCACCACCAAGTCATCAGACTTGGAATCAGGGATGGGGGAATTAGGGAGTCCCATGTTGTCCTGGTAACTAGCAAGGCCATTTCCCTATCTGTTTGGTAAACTCACTCGAGGGGCAAGATTTACTCTCAACTACTCTAAACACTCCAGCTCAATCGAGGGCCTTCTTCATTGCATTTCTTTCACCAGAAGGGAAACCCTGAAAGACACAGACCATGTTGGAAAGACCCTCCAGGGACCACCCCAGGCCTGGCCCAGTCCAGCATAGATGGAGCACTGAACACACCTGTAACCGATCGGTGGCTAATACGCACTCAGGGTCCCCAAGACTCAAGCTGTCTTTCTAACCTCCAACAGGCCACCCTTGACATTATAATCCCAGCAGGCAGCAAGCAGACCTGTCCCTGCAGGACTCCCCTAGTCCAAGCTAGTTCTCCATCAAGGACTCGTGGTGGGCGAAGTTACAGAACACAAAACATGGACAAGGAAGGGAAACAAGCTCGTGAACATTCTAGCCCACATGTTTCCTGGAGTCCACAGAAAGATAGGTGCAACACATTCCTTTACTTCCCATGTCTCTCAAGTGTATTTTTTGCTGTGTGGAGGGATTCCTAGCCCCGCAGCTCAGCGTAGCCTACCTCCAAGCAGTGAGACAGGTGGGAGGCGGAGGTCCCCTGAGGTCCCAGTGCACTGAAGAGTTTACTGAGTCCCCCAAACAGACCCCAGACTCCCCGAGCCACGATAATTGCCCAGGCTCAAAACAAAATCACATCCAGTATCCTTGCTGGGGGGTATGTTCTCATGTGCTGGGTAGACAGGCGGGGGGCGGGGGCTCCGGTCAAAGCCTTTGGGAAAAAGGACCATAACCAGATGTTTCCAACCCAGCGGAGACAGTGGAAAAGGGCAAGAGCACCACACTGGGCCAACGTAGACCCACCATTCCCCTCTTCAATTTTCATGACCGTTACGGTTACATTGGGACAGGGAAGAGGGTGGTGGCTCCCAAAGATAGGTAAACACAAAGGGGTAGACCCCAATGGATCGGCTGAGATAGGTTATCTACTCAAGTCACAATAAAAAAGATGCTCTACCCCAGCCCAAAGCAGGAAGAAAACTGGGTTTCAGCATTAATCAAAGCCTGTTTGAAAATCCTAGGAGACCATAATGTTGACCAACCACTGACTGCGAAATGTACCAATGGAAAGAGGGTCATCTGGGAGCATTTAGGGGAAATGAGCCAGAAGAGCAAGAGTTGTCTTCAGCTGGGTTCTTGGCAGAGAATTCCCTGAGCAGCTGCTGGGTGCCCCCCACCCTCTTGGAGGCCAGCCCCATGGCAGACACGATGCCCCCTGCTGCTGCGGGAGGCAGCAGTCTCTGGCCCTGTCTGTCAGTCCCAAGAGCATCTCAATTTCACTTCACCCCTTAACAGACCATATCTAGAAGCGCTTCACTGAGTCAGAGCTGTACAAATTCTCCACAGTTCCCAACAAATGCAACACATGATGATCCTCCAGACCCCCACCAACCATTGCCACCCATGCCACTGGAGACCTCCACCCAAGTACACCACATAAATGCAGGGCTGCCTCTTCCCTGACATCCATACTCCTCTGGGCTGCTCCAGGCCAACACAAAGAATTCAGCATGCACATGGTACACCCTCCCCTCAGGCCACAGCCAAGGGACCTCCTGGGCCCCAAAGACCCCAGACTCACCGCTGGAACAGTCAGGCCCTCCCCAGCCGGGTTCACAGTGGCAGGTGTCCGGGGAAACACAGCGGCCATGTACACACTCCTCTGTACACAGGGCTGCAGGGGGCCAGGAGAAAGGGAAGAAGCACAGGAACAGACAGTGAAAACCAACCATCTGGTCAAAGAGCATAAACCACTTCGTAATGATCCCCTGGGGCCCCAGGGATGTTCAGAATGCATCACTGGCTTTGGGGAAAATCAAGCTACTCCTGACCCGCGTCATTTAATTAACTCTGAAATGGATCCAACAAGAGTGTGCTTCACTCCAGCCTCATTTCCTAAAAGGAAACCCAAGCCTGAGAAAGGGCAGTCTTAGCTTTTCAAGAACATTCTCTCCAAGATTTAACACTTGGAGACCCTCCCCAAACCCCGGCCCCAAACCCACACTCCTGCTCTCTTTCCCATGAGTTCAGGAAGTGTGTCATGTCCACCTTTTGCTTTTCCCCAGTTTCTTTCTACAAAGGTCCCCAAATTTATCAGGTTGCCTGCAAAGAACAGGTTCCTCTCGTGCTTCCTCCACCTTCCTGCCCTCCTCCCCAAATGCCCCTATTTTGGGGCTCTCAAATGTCAGCAAATCTGCAAAGTACACAATCGCTGAGGAAAAAGCAACAGCTAATTATAAGAAAGTAATTAAGAGAGACATCTACGATGATGATAATTGTAATTAGAAAGTGCCTGGCAATTTCTTATCACGCAGTCAAATGCTGCAGCTTCCTCAGCCGGGAGGCAGCAAGAGCAAACTTTCCATCTACTTCCTCCAGTGCCAAGAAGGCTTATTGGCAGCAGTTTGAGGAAGGGGGATTATTTCTCTCTTCCTTTGACATCTGCACGTTCTCAAGGTCGTCCTTTGCTCCTGAGAGATCTGCCCCACCATCTAATCCATCAGTGAAGGATTACAGAAAACCCCCATTTTGCCACCCAGGCCAATTTTGTAAGCTCGGGAAATCAGCAGCTCCCATCGACCCTGTCAATTTCTTAGACGGGATCTGGATGAAGTGCTTTTTTCTGACAAGCAATGAGAGACCTTCTCTCCGCCTAGAACTGGCCTGGGCTACGGGAAACAGGCGGCTCCCAGTGCTGAGTCCTGAGGGGCAACCAGTGACCTCCAAATACCCACTCTACTGCCATGTCCATTACCTGGCCTGAATGCCCACTGAGAGGCCACAGTCAGGTTAGACAACAAAGTCCATTTTATGGTTGGTGTGATGCTGATGCTGAAGCCATTGCCTTCGCTTTGCCCAAGCCCCCGTGCAAAGGCATCCAGGAGAGCCATTTCAGATGCCCCACTGGTAAGTGGTCGGGAGTCAGCCTGGCCTCAGGTTGGGGGATCTATTGGGGGAAGGCCCTAGCACCCGTGTCCCCAGAGTGCTCTCAGGGAAGGTTCTGGTCTGTGAAGTTTTCCACTGCCTTGGAGGTCCGGGGAATGGCGGGGGCCTACCAGCTAACCTATTTCTTGCTGGGGAACTGGGTTGGCCTCTGGCTCCAGTGACCAGCTCCACTTAGAGCCACAGTGAGCTGCTGGTAAGACCTTGTCTGACCACTCCTGCTTCCCAGGCTCTCCCTGCTCCACTGGACGTTCCAAACAAACTCAAATGGGTCAGTGTGCCCAGGACACACTGGACACCAGATGTCTATCCCCGGGCTCCCTATCAGAGGCCAGCACCTCAGCCTGGCCATCTCCAAGCCTCGGCTGCTTCTCTCCCTTATCTGCACCCCCACAGGCTGAGTTCCCCACGTGCTCCCCGGCTAGGTCCCTCCCATCAGCTTGTCAGAGTAGCTCAAGACACCCCTGCTGCTATCTGATGGCACAGAGAGACCCCTTGAGCCCTGGGGGCTCTGTTGGAGAATGGTGAGGTAGACAGTGAACAATGAACCTGCTAGCTATCAGGGCTGGAAGAGAACTCAGAGAAAACCATGTCCAACCCCTTCATTTTATGCATGGAAAAACGGAGGCCCAAGTGTTTGTGATGTCGTGGACAGCGTGTGGTCTCTTGGCCAAGAAGGAGGGAGCTTGGGGATGAGCCTCCTGAAGGAAAAGGGAGGGGAGAAATGTCCAAGACCACAGATCTGCTCTCACCCAACTGGATGCCTTCTCCTGCCCCGACAAGTCAGGGGCTGGGAGAGCCAGCCCAGGGGGACAGCACAGAGACTGCTGGTGACCCCCCAGGAGGGTAAGAGCAGAAGGCAGAAAGCAGAGAAGCTCTTTTAACACACTCTGGATGTCCTGCAGGGGGCTCAGAGCAGCTCAAGGGAGGAGGGAGGAAGGATGAAGGACCCTGCCAACCCTTGCCTCTCCCTGGTCCTTCTCACCCTAGGGACCTGCCCATAGGCCTATCTCCTGCACCCCTGGAGGGGCAGGGCCTTCGGGTACTCTGGAGAAGCTCCGCACCATCTTTTCCCTTGGTCTCTGCCCCAAACCAGGGTCCCCTAGGACAATCTGTCAAGCAGCTCCCTGCAGGTCAACTCTGTTGTATCCAGCATGCTGACTCCCAGTGACCGATGTGTGGAGACGAGCTGTCCCACAAACCCTGGGCCTGGCTCTGGGGATGATGTTGCTCTCCCCACGGTCCCTCCAGACCTTGTTATCTGCCCCCCCCCCATCGCCCTGGGATTATGCCTGGGCTATTTGCTTGTCAAAACCTCAATCCATTCATATTTTATAGGTGTTGTTTAGACAGTGTTGTTTGAAGCATGAAATATTGATAGCAAATATCCAAGGCTCCAATGGCTGGATTTGGCAACTGGGCCACCACATGCTTATACTCCTGGTGCTATGAGGAAATTCTCCCGAGGAGGCATGGAGGAGAGACCCACACCCCTCCCTGGGGCTGGGGTTCCTGATTTCTAAGCCAAACCCTGCACTAGCCCAACAGTGGGTAGTCCCTCTGCAGGGACAGAGCAGCCCTCCTAAACTGTACAGGCCTCCTAAGTTCTTTCTGACCCCAACCCCTGAGTTAGGGTTCTGCCACCCCAGCCCCTCCCTTCCCCGACTCCTGTAACTCTCAACAGGGGCATTTTGTTGAGTCCCTCTTCCCACTGCTGTCCCCCCATTTGCTGTTGGGGACAGGGAATCAGAAGCTGCCTCTGACACCACACCACGTGACTGAGGGCCAGCCACCTCCCCTCTCCCAGACCCACTGAGAAAGTCAAACCTCTGCTCTCTCAGCTTCCCACCACCGACCTGCCTGCCTCAGTCCCGCTTCCAACATCTGGGAGCTAGAGGCATCTTTCATGAGAAGCAGCAGAGCAAAGACTATACCAGAAAGCTGGGTCTGGACCAAGGGATGCCACTTAGTAGCTCTAGACCTCGGGCAAGTTCACACCATCTCCGTGTCAGTCCCCATCTGTTCAGTGGGGGACAGTGATAGGACGGGCCTCAGGCTGTGTGTGAGGATTATAGCAGTTGACAAAGCACCCAGAGCAGTGCCTGGGGTCTAGTAAGTACTGTGTGGGTCTTGCTATTGTTATTCACTAGGGAGTCCTCAGATTCAAGGTGGGGGTCTCCACACACAAGCTATCTCCCTCTCTCCCCTCACTGACACCCCAGACTCATGGGGAGGGCTGTAGGGATCTGCAGGTAAACCCTGCTCAGGAATGAAATGCTGGAAGGTGGCCCTGTCTCTAGCCCAGTGGGGGAGGCCACAGTGGTCAATGATGTAATGACCTGAGTTTAACAATTATAGGACAATAAACAAGTTATCTAGGCTCTCATGCCTCAGTTTCTTCATCTGTATAATGGGGACAGGCTGTTGCAAAGATTTAATGAAATACACGTAAAGTGGTAAGGCCAATGCCTGGCATACAGTAAGTACTCAGTAAGCATGAGCTGCCATGATTATTTACACACACACACGCACACACACACGCATGTGTGCCCCATGTGGTCTGGACTTAATGCCTACAACAGCTGACAGCTGCTACCACGTATCACTGCTTCCTGTGTGTTACCATTTTCTGAGCACCTACTATGTGCCCAGCCTCAGAAATTCCAACACATGCTGACTCCACCTCTGTCGCAGGCCATCCCAGTACACCATGAGGGAGCTAGCAAGTCAGCACGTGTCTTTCCTTTATGAATCTCTGGCCTTTGGGAGGACAGAGGCTACTTCCTACTCAGCCTTTTAAACTCTCACACTTTTAAATTCTCACGCTGCCTGAAACAGATGTCTCCATGCTGGTGGGTCTCCAGGAGGGAGTCATCTGCCCCAGGAGAGAACCCCTAAGCACATGCAGGGAGGGCATGGCTGTTTCCCCCAAGCTCAGGCACAGAGAAGTCACCGAATCTCAGGGCCCCGCCCATTGGCTCCAGCTGCTTCTGGCCGTGGGGGACTGGGGTGGCTGGGTGTCTTGAGCAATGGTGCTGTGGGGTTTCAGAACAAGCCCAGCTACAGGTGGGAGGGATCTGGGTTGGCAACTACCCACATCCATCTCAATGGTATCAAGCATCCCACTTTCCTCTCTGGGCCCTGCAACTTCACCTGTAAATTGAGACCAGACCAGATGAGGTCTATGAAGTCCCATTCAGCTAAGACTCATCAGGAGTTCTCACCTGGCCCAGCCCAACCTCCCCCCGCCCCCACCACCACCGGGGAAATGCCTGCATCACTGCCATTGCCCTAGCCTCACTTTCAGGCCCAAAAGCCCCAATCCTCTCTATGGCCTAGTAAACCTGTACTCTTGACATCACAAGAACCCTGGTCTCTGAAATGGCCCTGGATTAGGAGACAGGAGAGCTGAGTGTGAGCTTGAGCTCCGTAGGACCTGCCATAGGACTCTAGGCAGGTGACTTCCTCGCTCTGGTCTAGAAAACAAGGGCACTCTAACACATCACCCTTAAAGCTCCTACTGCGAACATCATTTGGTAATTCTAGGGCTACTCTGACTCCATCATGTCACCTTGCAGCAGCTGGAAGCTCAAAATGCTTCCATTAGGCTCCCTGGCCCTGGGTCGCCTGAGTCACCAAGGCCGGGTGTAGCCCCCATGACCCAGCTCCACAAAGAGCCGAGGAAGGCTTCAGCCACCCAGTTTGCACATCTATGGAGGTAAAATACTTTCCCACCAGAATCCCCCTATATACATGAGGTTTCCCCTGACTGGCCCAGAGGCCTCTCCTTCCACTGAATCCCATGACAAACTGTGTGTTTGTGTGTTGGGGGGGTGGGGAGCTGATGGTACACAGCATGTTTGGTCTCCTGCCACTTCCTCCTTTAGCTTGGGTTCATTTGGTCTCCACAGCTAAACTGTGAGCTGAGATCAAATCCAGAGTCTTAAGTATCCCCAGATCTCCCTATGGGCCATACCTTACTGATACTCCATGTGTGGCTGGTGGTGACTCTTCTGAGGGTCGGTCCTTCCCAAAGGACGTTAACAAGCCAGGAGAAAAGGATCGGGATGTAGAGGGTATAGACATGTGACCCGTGAGGGTCAAGGAGGAGCCATGAGGTCCAGGAGGCTGAGACTTGTGAGGGCGCTGTCTAGCCTGGAGAAGGAAGTACTGGGCAGGAGGCAGGTCACAATCAGCTGAACAGCCAGAGCCATTCTATCCTAAGGGGGGCAGATTGCGACCTAACCCAAGGCAAGACTTTCTAACACCTGAATGGGCTCAGCAGTTCAGAGGGCTGTTTCTATAGGTAGGGAGCAACCTATCACTGGGGACACTCAAGCCAAACACAGAGAATTGACAAATGCTATAGGGGAGGGGTTGGCAGGCAAACCGGCTCTTTTTTTTTTTTTTTTTTTTTTAAGATTTTATTTATTTATTTGACAGAGAACACAAGTAGGCAGAGAGGCAGGCAGAGAGAGAGGAGGAAGCAGGCTCCCTGCTGAGCAGAGATCCCGATTCGGGACTCGATCCCAGGACCCTGAGATCATGACCTGAGCTGAAGGCAGCGGCTTAACCCACTGAGCCACCCAGGCACCCGGCAAACCGGCTCTTGAGCCAAACCCCACCAGCTGCCTGCGTCGGCAAATAAAGGTCTGTGGGGAGGGGGCCCTTCTGCTCTAGGGATTCCTGGTCTGGCGGGAAATCAGACTATGGGACTTCAAAGGTCCCTCCTCCCCTTCTATTCTTCTATCATTTCCTCACTCCCAGGTATGATCCAAAGATGAAACAAAACCCCAGATGTGCTGAGCAAACACCCGTTGATACCCAGCCTCCTTTCTAAAGCAGTACTCTGCATTCATGCAAAGCCACAAGGGGCCATCAAGCTGGGACGCGTTCCCTGCAGCAGCCACAAATGCTCAGCTGGCCCTTTATTTTAGTCTTTCTGTCCTCTGGGGGCTGGGGACAAGGACTACGGGGGATTTAGTGACCCCTCCTGTGGCAGCCGGTGGTCTTGCTCAGGTAGACACTACTCACAGCGGTGAGAAAAAGCCAAGTGATGAGTCCTTTCTCTTTGCTGGGCATTGGCTTCTTGTGGCGCCCTTTCACCCTTGAGGCAGGCACAATTACTCTCTTTATGGCTGGGAATCAACGCAGGAAGGCCTAAAGAACCCATGCAAATGCCCAGAGCTATGTGCGAGATCAGTATTTCTCAACCTTGTTTTCACCATCAACCCCTCAATCTCTGGAAACTACTTCAGACATTTTTTCTTAATCACTCCTCCCAGGAAATTTTGACACCACAGGTATACACAGAATATTTACACAGACATACAGTGTATTTCTACTTCCTGTACAAACAGTTCAAGAATGAATTCTCTCCCCCTGAGAATGCAGAGTCGCCATCTGGCCCTCCGGACCCTTCTGCGTCCGGAGAAGCAGACCTCCATGGACTGCGTTAATGGGCTTCCTTGCCCTTTGACTTCTGGATGGGTTTGGCCAATGGGAAATACCAGCAGAAGCCGGGAGGGCAAGGGGTTGGCAGTAGTGGTGGTCTTCTGCCCTACAGCTCAGGTGTCGGCAGGGGGGTGGGGGAGACCCTTCTTCCAGCCCAAGCGTGGAGTGGCCCCCCTTGCTTACTAGCCCCAAATCCTATACCATTTCCTATGGGTTGCCTTATCCCCTCCCCTGCCTTTAGAAATACAATCCCTGCCCCCTGAAAATAGAGCATTCCTAAGAAACCTTTCATGAGCCACAATGGCATGAGGCAAAAAAGCAATTACCATTAATTTATATGAAAAAATTTTGACCCAAAAAATCACCTCTTGGGCTTTTCTGATACCTTATGCCACCTCTTGCCAACAGACACACAAAATGAAATTGAGATAAAGCACAGATGCTCAGACACAATTCAAAGCTATGCAGGCGTGCCGCTGAGATGCTAAATGGAGTTCCTGCGGAAGGCGCTTGGGGCACCACTCAGACTCCTCGGGGTGCACGCTGACTTTATAACTACTTGCCACAAAACCAACACTGAGCACTATTTTCACTCTCACCATTTTTCATAAAAGTAAAACTCCTCTCTGGATTTCTTTCCGTTAGCAAAAACAGGTCCTAAGGTAAAAGTGTTTGGTGAAAGGAAAACAGCATAAGGCGAACTTTTGATAAGCAGGGGATGCCTCTAATCATTCAAGCAAACTCCCCCCCCCCCCCCTCCCCGGGACCATGTCTTCTGTTCCTCGCCAGGACCCTAACTGACCCAGGGGCTGAGACAAGGCTTAAGCCCACAACTTTGTGATGCTAACAGGCTCCTCCCCACGTGTCACCACCCCCCACCCTGACCCCCAGTTGAGATAAGGGAGTTCCAGCACCAGATCAGTCATGGGTTTGCCAACCCTGCTCCCTCCTCTGGGTCTCAGTTTCTCTGTCAGTGAAATGGAGGGGTTGAAGGACATGATCCAAATGTTCCTTCCAGCTCTGGGAGTCTTGGGCACCACTGCAGTAGCAACCGGCTTCTGGGCTTACTGATTTATATACCAAGGTGGAGAAGAAGCCATTCCACAGATGCGCAGGAACCGAGCGTGCCACATGTGTTCTGAGATATAGGTGTGAGCCTAGAGCAGCAGTTCTGGGCCAGGGATGAGCCCTGATAAGCAGCCCAAGACCCAACACAGGCATTTTGGCATTAAGTTAAGGGGTCTAGGTCAGACTTGGGGTCTCCTCCACAAGAAAACCGCCAAGACAGCACTGGCCCTCCCCTGACCAAGGCGCCCTGTCTGCTGTCCCTCTCTCACAGTGAGCCCTCTGCATCCATTCTAACTCCTATTAGCATTCCACCCAAGATGACCCAGAAGTCCCTGAGGCATTCATGGTAATATTTTGCCTGGCGGTTTTGAAATGGTCTTACTAGTTAATGGAACTATAAAAATTACTTACGTGAAAAGGTCAAGATAAATAAAGACAACTTCCATGCTCCCCAGCCAACGAGGCTGATGCCCAGCTAAGACGAAAGAAGACTAGGGAGACAGGGAAAGGAGGTGGTGGCCTCCCAGAATTCTGCAGCATATGGCTTCTCCAGCTTCCCCAACCCAGTGTCCCTGGTGCCCCCAGGCACATTGATCAGTCCTCCATTAGCATTCTTGGCAGGAGCCACAGATCCGGCTGTCATCTGATTCTGCTTGAAAATAAAACAACCTACATCCAAGTGGGTCCAAGTGCCAATTCCAAAGTGACACACTTAGCGTGAGTGATTCTGCCACACCCAAGGTCATGTAGCATGTGGCGGAGGTTGGAGAGGGGGGACAGGTGCTCAGTCGGGGAGTCACAGAACAATTCGTCAGATGTGGATTACTCATTCCTTTACAACTACCACCCCCGAGTCCGCTGCATGGCCACGAAGGGCCAAAACAGCTGGCCCTCCCTCTCAGCACATCTTGAGCTGGCTTTGAATTGCTGTGGACACATCTGGCTCCAGGACATAAACAGTCAATCAGAACAAAAGAAAGGAAGAGCTTCACCTGCAGAGCTGATGAGACGGAAGGACGCTGGGAGCCAAGAGCTCTTCTTATCTAGAGCCTATAGGCCTGTAGGTCCCCCTTCTTCCCGCTGGTAGGGGGAGGGATGGGCACCAAGAAGGCTCACACAAGACCGGGACAGGTAACCAGGGGTTTGCTGCCCCCATCCAATCTGCCAAGCTGGCCCATGGCCACTCATCTTCATCTGGTAGTGCCTTTTCTGAGTTTTATTCTTTGACAGCTAAAAGCCTGGGTCCCTGTTCCAGTACTTATTAGCTGCATGTCTGTAAGCAACAAAACTTGTCCTCAGTTTCCCCATCTGTAAAATTGCAGTTATTGCAAAGAATAAACAAGTTGATTCATGCGAAGCACCTAGAAGCAGAGGTCCGTTATAATTGTTGCTGGTTGTTTTTGTTTTTATGCTGCTGTTATTAACACTCCTCTTCCCAGGGCTGCCTGCAGGAGCTGGGATGCCACAGCTCCAAAGCATTCTGAGGTTCATTTCCCGCTCAAAGGATGAGAGAAAGGCCAGGAGGAGACCTGCAGAGGCTTCTTCATTCGCTGAGGCAGGGAGGGGGATGTAGCACTGGGAAGCCTGGAAGCGTGGACACTAGGGGACAGGCAAGGAGGACCCATGGTCCAGGCTTAGCTCACTGGTGAATTAGAATTGTAATTTCAGAGAAGAAAAGCCGGGAACAAAAGGAGGCCACAGTCTGGCTGCCAGGCCCTTTCTCTCCTGAAAGACTGTTGGTCATACTTCCAGGGGGGAATGTGAACTTGGGTGAGGCCAAGAGTTCTCCCTGTTCCTGGGCCCTCTCTGCGCATTCATGCGAGCACCCACGCACACATGCATTCACTTGACAAGTGTTTAGCCAGCACGTGCTGTGTGCTGGGTCCCCTGGGTGGGGATTACACAGAGGAGTCCAAAATGCAAAAATGGCCAGTCCCTGCCACTACCTGGAGTTCCAGGCAGTGAATATTCTTCCTGCCTGCTCTTAAACCCTTGGGAGGCAGGGTGGCCTCTCAGGGAGTTGTTAACAGAAGGACTGCACTCGAATTCCCACAGGGGCTAAGACTGGGAAGAGAGCAGAGAATGGACTTGGCAGCCACGGTGTCTGGATTCAAAATCTGGTTCTGCCACTTCCCGGTTGTGACCTTGAGTAAGTTACTTTAGTTCTCTGGGCCTCAGTTTTCTCATCCTTGAAATGGGGACAGTGGTCCTCTACCTTAAATTTGGTTGCAAAGTCAAACCATCAAATACAAGTAAACTGCTTAGAACACTGCCTGGCACCTAGGGACCAAGCAATTATTTTTTTTGAGGTCGTCTATCCCATGCCCCTACTGCTGAGTGGTCACTGACTCCAGAAGCATTTATTAAGCACCTATCCTGTGCTAGACACTGTGCTAGGTGCTGGGAATGCCATCGGCCAGTCAGCCACAGTCCCCGCTTTCACAGAGCGATACTGGGAGAGGCCGGCAACAGCTGAGTGCATGGACAAGCAGGGAGGTAGGTGGCCGAGTACGGGGGCGGGGGGTGGTTGGGGAGGATAGGCGAGCAAGTGGGCCAGGAAGCAAGGGCATTAAAACGTCCCTGCTGCTGGGGTGCTGGGGTGGCACAGTCAGTTGAGCCTCGGACTATTGGTTTTGGCTCAGGTCATGATCTCAGGGTCATGAGAGGGAGCCTTGCATTGGGCTCCCCACTTAGCGCAGGGCCTGCTTGTGACTCTCCCTCCCTCTCCCTCTGCCCCCCATGAAATAACTAAATTAAAACAAAAATAAAAGGTGTTTGGTGCTGAAATCACAGCCAGTTCAGAGCGCAGGATGGGCTATAAGAGAAGGGAGGCAACTCTGTATGCTGGCGGACAGGGGAATGGCTTCACAGAGAAGGGGATGTTTGACTTGACCTTCATTCCTAATGCATTTCTAAAGCACCTACCATGTGCCAGGTACGGTATCAGCCTTCCCCTCTCCCACAGACTGGAGTTTTGCTCCTTAGGGTTTTCTGCTAGAAGGAAACTTCCTTTACCTTCCTCCTTCCCCCTCTCACCTGTCCAGCCACGGCACTCCCTCCTGCCCTCTCCTCCTCGGCACATAGAACTTCTGGCTGTGAATGAGTCTCAACTTTCCCCACCCTGGGCCTCCACAGAGCCTGGAACTCCATCTGCAACTCAGCTCTCCAGCTCCCTTACCACTTCTGCTTACCCTTCACATAACTTGGATGCCACTTCCTGTAGGAAGCTTTCCCTGACCGCACTGTCCATCTCCCTACCCTCAGGCTCGGTTGGTTCCCTCCCTGCTCCTAAGCATGTGGCTTGCCCTATAGGGTACAGAACAGACTACTCTATGCCACTTATCTATCTCCCATAAACTTCACGAAGCAAAGAATGGGCATCTGTTGTTCATTGTATGTCCCTTACCTACCATAGTGCCTGGCCTGTGATAGGTGCTCAAAAAATAAAGCTGAATGAATATGTGTCTGGGTCTACAAAGGCTCTCGCTCCTTTCCCTTCATTCTGAGCCCACCAGTCGCCAATGTGGGCCACACCAGTCCACCTGGGTCAAATACGTAACTCCGCTCAGAGACATCTCCTGGTGTCAGAGTAAAATCCTCTTTAGAAAAATTCCAATAATACTCCAGCTAATAGACAAGAACCGCACAGCCAAACCCAACAAGAAGGATTTCAGTCTGGGGTTTGGGCCTCCCACTTCTAGCCTGGAGCTCAAAGGGGGCATCAATTATCAAACACCAGTGTCAGATCAGCAGACTCTGCTGGGCACCTTTCTTGCATCTCTACCAATCATTCCAAGACATGAGCCTGCCTCTCGAGGCTTGCCTCAACATGGCTTAACTATTAATAATGGTTTATCAATTAAAATTGCCAACTTGTCAGGATGTCCCTAAGGGGTCTCCATGTAGAGCAACCATGTCCAACCAGTGGGCCAGACAAAAGCCCCAGTGTTGCAGTCAATTTCCTTAATCCATCCCCCGGGCCCCGGAGCTGCTGGTGGGCATGCCTGGTACACTGGGCCCTCCTCGCTTTGTAAGGATTTTCCTGGCTGAGCTGTTCAAACCACCAATGCCGCATTCCTGCGAGGAGCAACAGCTTTTCAACTTGTTAATGATGTGGGAGCATACGGCCTGAGTCAGCAACCCCCAGCACACAACCCAAGAAAATCTTTTTCTGGGTCTTTTTTTTTGCCATTTGACAGATGCCAGGCTTTCTCTAGAAAGACACATTCCAACTGATTGATTTTTTTTTTTCTTTGGGAAATTGATCCTCATCACCTACAAGGAAAGCAAAACATGAAGCTTGTCGAGTATTTTTTTTTTTTAGTGCTTTGATTTAAAAACCAGTCCCCTGGTTCTGTCTTGCAACTTGCCTTTCCTGAAGGAGCTAGCCCCTTCTCTTGGCCACACATGACAGAGGCCCAAAGGAGGGGGCCCTGGGAAGCTGGGAAGAGGGATGGCAGAGAGACCCCAGGCAGAGGGACGTGATTAAGCACATGGGCTGAATTCAGCTTGGACAAACTTGGGTTCGAGTCCTGTCTTCCACTCAGCTAGTTCTGTGCTCTTGAGTCAAGTGAAATGGCCTAACACTGCAAAGCCCTGGGTTCTTTATCTGTGAAACAGGGCCAACAGCATTGCCTAAATAAAGGGTGCTGTGGGCAGGGGGCTAGCTAAAATAACTGAGCGGTTGACAGGGGGTTTCAGTGAGGGCCCCGTAAGTCCCAACTCTTACTATCATAATTGGTTTGAGAGGAGGCTGCCCACACAGGACACCAGGAAGTGCTGAACTCAGGGACTTCGGCAGACACTCAGAATCACAGCGTCTCAGAGCAGAAGGGGCCCAGTAATTAGAGTCCCCACTTCTACCACCTCGCCTAGAGCTTAGAGCCCCTCTCCTACATCCTGTGCCAAACCAATCCTCTACTAGCCAGGAAAGCAGTCACTCTGCCCCAAACTCATTCAATTGCATCCACACCCTCAGGTGAGAAAGGCTCTCTTCAACCTCCGGGCCTTTGCACATGCTGTATTTCTTCCTGGAGCCACTCCTCCTCTTCCTCTTTGCCTGGCTCTCCTTTAAAGGTGCCTACTTTAGGAAACCATCCCTAGCCACCCTTGATAGATGAGGTGCTCCCAATACATGCTCCCCTAGCACCTGCCTTTCTTCATCAAAGCACAGGTCACATGCCCCTGTCTGTTTTGTTGACTATGTCCTGCACTGGCCCAGGAGTTTCTGAAAGCAAGTCCTCAGGGCCCAGCACGGGGCAGAAGCTCAATATATACCTGATGAAACTACGACTGAACGAATCAATGAAGCCCCTTCCATTTAGGAGCAGCTCTGATCACTAGAAAGCTTTTTGCTTCACTGAGCTGAGACCTGCCTCCTCAGAGCTTGCCCAACTGCCGTCTTGCCCTTTCCTGTCCCCCAACCCACGTCTCCTCCTGATTCCACATAACAAGCCTTCGGGGAGCTTTTCTCTATTGGAAAGGAAACAGAAGCAGATTGGAAACAGAGTAAAAGGACCCCACAGCTTCTGGGAGGCATATGGCTGGGACCGAAGGTGCTGCCCATGGAGAAGTGTCCTTCCTTCCGTCAAAGTTAGTCTTTTGTTCTGGTCTGCAGCCAGGCGGAGGTCATCGAGGAGCATGATGAGCCCCACCCAAAGTATATGAGCTGTCACTGCCCCACACCCCCAGCAGTGAGCAGCCCGCCATCCTGCTGGGTTTAAATCTCATTTCTATTGAGAAGCTAAATCAAGAGCTACTTAGCACCACTGATTTAGGGCTTTAATAAAAATAATGCAAAGTGAATAGGAAAGGCAGCCATGAAGGTCACCATCAGCAGCTGCCCCCCTCTGCACTCTTGCCTTCTCCGCCTGCCTCTTTGCCCAGCCCGAAGACCCCTAAATTCCCCGGCAGTCCCACAAAGGGGAGTTGGTGTTTTTATAAGTCAGTCCCCTTCACATTCATACCCTTTTACCGCCCAGGCTCTATTTGTTTCTCATTGGGCTATTTAGGAACTTCCCGCCACCTCAGAACCTCAACAGTTCTCTAAAAAGACCCTGGCCTGAGAGTCTAGAGTTTTCTGCCTGTGCCCCAGCTCCCCCGTGGGGACCACTCACAGCCTCTGCAGAAACACTGTGGGTGGTGAGGGGACGAGGCAGAGGCCCAAAGCCTGCACCACCTGAGGTCCCCTGATCGAGGATTTTGCAGTCCTCTCCCGCTCAGGTTCAGAGACCTTGATTTCCATCCACTCCGTCCCCCACCCCCGCCACCCACCGACCCAACCACCCCTGACCTTGGGCCAAGCCCAGAGTGTTTCCTTACATTCCAAATAACACTATTTGAACATTTAATGCTTTAGTAATTAGGGGGAAATGTTATTTTTAAATGACCTTTTTATTTTTAAAATCACTATGGCCATCCCTACAGCTTCCTGATGGCAAAACCAGGCTTCAAGCAGAGGACTCTGCAGGCCCAGAACCAGCACTCCTCTCCCCGCTCTTCCATACAGCCTCCCGAACAGACCCAAGCCTGCAGGCAGTAGGGTAAAGGAAAGATGTTGCCTATGGGCCAGGTGAGCAGGGAAGGCTTCCCAGAGGAGCAGAAAACCTCCCAGTTGGGAGGCATGAAGCAGTTTACCTGGGCAGATGGAGGTCTTGGAAGCCAGCCCTAACCAGCCTTCTCCTCAGGCTCCAGCTGCCAGAGCGGGGTCTACAGCCTCTCACTGCCCCAGGACAGGACTTGTCACCACTCTGGCCCTGGTGACTTGGGTGGAAGAAAGAAACACCCCATGACCCTCCCTGGATCACTCTGCAGGACACCCCTGCCCTTCACCTCATCCTCACTTCCCGCCCCCTCCCACTGCCCTGCCCTGCCCTGTCCTGCAATAGCTTTCAGCTGTGCAGAAAAACAGTGGAGTGGAGAACAGGCAGGGACTCTGTTCGCCCCTAAATATTTCACCCATGGGCCTGTCTCTGCATCTCTGGGAGAAAGCAACATCTCCACACCCTTGCACCTAAGAAAGTGACAAACACGAGAATCGTTTCCTGCAGCACTGGCCAGGAGAGCCAAACCTTGGAAATAACCAAAACGTCCATCCACAAGCAAAGGGGCAAAGAAAGGAGGGTACAGCCATGCACGGAATACTGTGCAGCCAAGAAAAAAGGAACCAGCCGCTCTTCCTGGACTGCGAACATCCACTAGAGCCAAAGGAAAAAGTAGTAAAGGTAGAGCAGGGTTTAGAAGATGCTGCCTTTGGTGGAAAAATGAACATGCACTGGACAAGAGTGCACACGTCTGTTTCCTCTACTGTGCACAAAACAGCACTAGGGAGATGGACAAAAACCAGTGACCATGGTCTCCTCTGGGAGGGGCACGTGGCAGAAAGGCTTTAAGAGGGCATCCCCTTTCTGGTGGTTGAATATCGAACTGGGTGAGGGTACTGTCTGCAGAGAAAATAAATATCACTTAAACTGTAAAAAATAAGGCACACTATGCAGAAGGCTTCTGTTAACATACAGAAGAATCCTCCACCAGAGGAAACACAGCATCACATGCACTCGTCCTCAGGGAGGGTGCCAGCCACCACCATGGGCCGGAGGGGGTGGGACTTGGAACCCACGACAGTAAGTTTTGCAAAAGGTTTGAGTCATGGGGCCGAGCAATGCATGCAGGTCGGTTCTCCTGCTGAATTAGGACCTGGAAGTCACCTCTCCGACAATGACCATGGGGAACCATGTTGCCCCCAGCCTGGACAATAGCAAGTTCCCCAGGGCCCCTGCCGTGCCTGGGAAGGGGGTAGCGGGCAGCAAGGGCTGCCACCGGCCTCAGCACAACACTGTGAGACCCAATAAAATCCAATCGTCCAGATTCCCGAGGTGGTGGTTCCTCCTCTATCACGCAGAGAGCAGTATTGATTCTTTCAAATAAGACCCTGGTTCTCCCTCGTTCCCACTTTTATCAGCCGAATCTGCTGAGATGCCTGCCTTCTTGTCCCCTCCTCCGCCCTCCTTCCTCTTTGTGTTCTCTCCTGCTCTCCTACCCCTCTCCTTCCTCCCTCACCCTGCTGGCTCCACTTTCCTTCTTCGTTAGCTCAGCAATTCGGGGCCCTGCTCACAAGTTGCCTTCTTCCCTTCCTCTTCAGGGATGGTCTGCTGTCCACACCCAGTCTCTCTGGCCCTTGGTGGGGGGGTGGGTTGGAGCAAAAGGAGGGAGGAGGCGGGGTGGGGAGCAGGGGCTGCACCCTGGCCCAGCTGGTCCTGTCCTTTGAGGTCCGCGCCCCCCACCCTAGGGGGTAGCAGGCAGCAAGGGGAAGGTTCCCACCCTAGTTGAACCTGCAGGAAGGAGGCTAATGGGCACCCTACCCAGCTGGTGGGCACCAGCTCTCAAGAGAAAGCTGCATTCCAGCAGAGTTGCGTGTTGAGAACACACGAGCATCTCGTTCCCCTCCTTCTCTGCATTCCCCACACTAGCACGAGCTCCCCCTTGGAATGCCGGACTGTCCTTCCCCTGTTGCTGCCCATCCACCTCTCTTCCCTTTTCTCTAGGGTTCAGGCCATGCCCTTGCCCTTGAGGCGTCTGGCCCTGAACCCCCACTGGCAGGGAGGTGGCACGCTCTACTCTGTATCACAGTTCTGGGGACACGATCTCAGACTCCTTCTAGGTCAGAACGGGTCTCCTTTATCTGCGCCCTGCTATCTCCCCCAACCCTGACCCATTATCTAGCAGAGTATACTGAGGAAGGCAATGTAGCAGATATTCGCAGAAACAAAGGAAAAAGGGCAGAAAGAAGAAATGGAAGAAAGAGAAAACGGATTTCGGCCTCTGACTTTTCCCAGCATGTAATAGTTTCTAAAGCCCAACAACGTTTGCCATTCCAACTGCTTTCACAACTCCCCTAAATTGGCCAGACAGGTCTGTTACCATACTCACTTTATAGATGGGGACAAAGAAGATCAAAGACATGAAGGTACTTGCCCAATGTCACCCACAGCAGAGATGGCGGGGAGCCTCCATCTCCCGGCTCCACCCCACCCCCGCGCCACCCCACCCCCACCCCAACCAGCCTCTCTTCACCTGGAGCGTTCCCTTGGCCTGTCTCCTGGAGGGCTGGCATGATTAAACATCACCTCTCATGGAGGGCTCACCTTGCAAGCTTAGCTATCAGCTGATCCTACCTGATCCTCCTTCCAGAACACAGACAAAGCCCAGAGCCTAGGTCACACTGTGGCCGGGGGATGCTTGCTGGAGGTTAAGAGTTGTAAGGCATGCCTTACTCAAGGCCTGGTGGCAAGGAGCTGTGTTGGGAAGGGGGCCAGGAGCCCCTGCCTCACATGGTGCGGCATGAGTCACATTGCTCCTGCTTCCCCTTGTGCCGGAGAACACAGGCTTCAAGAAACCAGAAAGCCTGAAGAGGCAGGGCACTTGTTTTCCCCTGGGGGCAGAAAAGTACAGGAAAAGTAACCACTCAGTCTTTGAACACATAAATAATGCTTCTACCCCCTGTCCCACAGCACCTACTTACAGAGGGCATGAACAGCACCCACTCGAGAAAACATTTTAGCAAAACAACAAGAGGCAAGATCAGGCCCAGAGTGGTGGTGTGTGGGTTGCCATGGAGTCTGACAAGCCTTCAGAAGGTGGTGATCAGGGCCGACACCCACGTGCTTCTGTGGCTCCCTGCACACGTGTGTGGACACACAGTCGCCAGCCCCTGCTCCCTGTTCCTCCAGGCCCCTGACAAAGGCCTCCCAGAAGGAGACCAGGTAAGTGCTTCTCTAGGCCCCAAATTTCTCATCTGGAGAAGGAGGAGGAGGAGGACACCTTCCTTGCTGCAAAATACACACGACAGCAAGGGCTCTGCAGAAAACATAAGGTGTGGAAGAATCGCTCAAGTGTGGACCCTAGAGCTGGGCTTCCTGTGTTCGAATTTCCATTCCACCACTTACTAGCTAGTTACTAGGGCAACTCACTTAACGGTTGGCTGCCTTGTTTCCCCTCATGTCTGCAAGAACAAGCAGCTGGCAGGCACCACAGGTAAAGGCGGCCTTGGCCTTGGCACAGGGAGAAACAAAGAGGGTGGAAGACAGCCTGAGGGCAGGTGTCCGTTACCAGAGCAACTCACGTCTTCCTAGCACGTTAACAGTGTGCCAAGACCCTTCTTTCCCACAAACTTGCTTTCCCACTCCCCGCCCTATTTGCAGCTCATAGCCAGGGCTCTCTGTCAGTGTCCACGGAGGAGGCCCCAAATGCCTCACAGGAGGCAGGGGACACCATAAATTCATGGAAGAGTCCTAGCCAGAACTGGGTCCAGGAAAGTCTGCTTTAGCTGGGCACTGTGTACCAGAGAGCCCTGGAAAAGAAACATCTAGACAGGGAGCCAGAGGTGCAAGGGGCATCGCCCACCCCACAACAGGAGTCCTGTGCCCACAAAGGGAAGAGGGAAGCCCTGCCAGGCCACACAAGGCCTGCCTCTTCTCTTCCGCCCTCCACCAAGTTCTGGTTTCTTAGGTGCGTAAATCTCGACCCCACCTCATGGTCTTTACCACGCGGTTCGCTCAGCCAAGACCTCCTGCCCCAACCCCAGGCTTCACTCCTCAGCCTGAAGATCTCCATCCCAGCCCTCTTCCCTGATGTCCCCGTCCTCCCATGTGAAGGAGGGGTCTCTAGTAGTGGCTCTCAGCATCCCATGTTCTTCCCCTTCGTGGCACCCACTGAAAATGGAATCCTCCATTTATCTGGGGAGCAACTGCTGAAAGCCTGTCTCTTTCTAAGCTATTAGCTTCCTGGGGTTAAACACAGCGTCTCTTTTGTTGACCCCTGAACCTCTATCCCTGGCCCCAGCGTGGAGTGCAATAAGCACGCAATACACACTGCCTGAATAAAAAGTAAATGAACACATTATGTAGCCACTGGAGTAGGCACTCAACAAACGTGTGCCACAAATGACCCTTTTGTTGGAAAAGGTGTTGTAATTACTGCCATAAGGACACTACCAAAATAAACACTCTTCTTGTCCTGCCCCCATTCCAGGCCTCCATGGTATTAGATGTAAATAACACCTTGCATTTGTGCATAACAAAATACAACTCTAATTCCTGTTAGATGCCACACCTTAACCTTGCAAGGGAGGTAGGCCAATGCTGCTATCCTCATGACGGTGTCCAGGGGGGCTAAGTGATTTCCCTGGCTTCACAAAGAGCTTAATGGAAGTACGGAGAGCAAAGCAGGGCTGTCACTTCTGCTCTGATCAAGCCAGACCTGCAGCCCTTCTCACATTCAAGAGGAGAGTGGAGAAGTCTTCAAAGGATGCCTTGCTGTGTTGTGAGTTCCCTGAGTGAACGACCATTTTTGTTTTATTAATCCCTGTCTCTCCATCACAAAGCCCAAAGCATGGCCCATTAGAGGTACTTGAAAATAAATTGCTCAATCAAAAAATGTTTTACCTAGAAAAAGAACATGGGAAAAAGGGGGTAAAAGAGAGAGGAGACAGTTTCTTAAACATCTAAAAAGTTGTTATATGGAAGAAAGAGACTTGCTCTGGGACCAAATGAATACTTTTCTTCCACTGAAAGTAGTCCAATCCCACGTGGGCTTGCTGAGGAAAGAATGAGTTCTCGGTCAGCGAAGGTAATCAAACGGAGCCAGAACCACCATCTCTGGCCATAATAGCAGCGGGGTTTCCATGTTACACAGAACCCTGGGGCTCTATTTACATATTGAGAGTATGCATGATGAACCTGAGGCTCAGGCAGATTAGCAGCCAGCCATGTCCAGGATCAATGGTCTGCAGGGTTCCATGTAATTCCGAAAACACAACTCCCTGATCTCAGAATAGAAGGGAATCAGGATCCACCCTGTGTCCAGATTCACAGTCCCCAGCTCCAGGACATGAAGCCTGGGGTTCTGAGCTGGTGGGTCTCACAGCTTGGCTTCAAGCCTCAGCTACCCCATTTCATCGAAGATTAGAAAAACAAAACTCCTCCCTAGTGTGTGTTCCCAATGCCCACGGTCCCCTTGGTGCATCTCCCCCGCCTTCTACCACCGGAGCACAATCTCACTCACACACAACCCCTGAAAGTCCTCCCTGAGAACCACCCCCCCAGCACGAAGGCACCCTTGCATGTGGAGAACAAGGTGCAGCTTGACCCAAAGACAAAGGGGAAGGGAGACAGCCATCTCAGGACCGAGTGCCAGTTCCTGGCTGCCTCAGAAGGTCACTGGACGCAGCTGTCACCTTCAGGCCTCCCTCCTCAGTGGGTGTAACTAGAGGAGGACTCTCAAGTGACCTCCACACAAGGAAAAAGGAGGTGCATGACGGAGGAGGGGTTGGGGGAAGCTAAGCAGGAAGGTTCTCACTTCCGGCCTCCTTTGCTTTACTGATTGATGGCCATTGTCACACCAACATCAGAACAACAGGCCCAGTAGGCTTAGATCTGCTTGCCATTCCTGGGACCAGGTCTCATTGTCTCTGGGGAGGGGGAACCAGAAAGGTGGTCCCTAAAGGCTGGGATTAGCCCTTCTGCTGCCGGAGATCAGAGATCCATGAGTAAGCAACCCCCCCCGCCCCGCCCACCGCTGACCCAGCCTCTTGGGGGAGAGGCAATTTTGATTTCCCCAAAGTCCCCTCCTGACAGACACTGAAATGGTCAACCTTCCAATTGCCCGTTAGCTCCAGAGAGACACCAAAATATTCAGACCCAAACCGTGCCTTGCAGGCCTTCCAGGCAACCTCCCCAAGTGGGGGGTTGAGGGGTCAAGAGAGGAGAATAGGAGACAAGGACATAATGCATGCAAAGCTCCCCAAGTTAAACAGCGGGGCAGCCAGAGCCTGCCCTGGGCCTCTGAAGAGAGCACAGTCTTCTGGCTGGGGAGACGGCGGGACCTTAAGCCCATGTCCCATCCCCACAGGCCAGAGAATGAGGGAAGCGGAGGGGACCACAGGCCATGCTCCCTCCCTGAGGGGATGCCTGGCAGGGCACCAGGGCAGTCAGAGAAAGGCTGACCCACTTAGATCAGCTGTGAGGTCTTGACTGTGGAATGTCAAGTTGGGGTATCCTCTTAAGAGGCAGGTGGGGATCAGGATAGGGACAGAGCTGGCTTCAGATCGAGTTTTAAAGGGGAGAGGGTGCTATTATCCTCCACCAAGGTCTCCTCTCCGCTATTGCCCATACTAACCTCTCTCCATCCTGGGGAGCATGGAGGTTAATATATCCCCTCCTCAGGGAAAAGGGCTACATTGTAGCAGGAACCTTCTGGAGACCAGAAAATCACCCACGAAACTCTAACATGAAAAGTCCTGGCTCATCAGTGGGAGAGATACGGAGAAGCCACAAGACAGAGCAGTCTGCATGACGCCTTTGTCCTACGATGCACGCCCTCCACGAACACCAATTTGCTAGACCTGCTTCTGTCAAGGTCTGGGTCAGTCTCTAGGAAAGAGCCCTGGCTTTGGAGTCAGATGGACCCCAAGTTGGAGTCTTCTCTTCCCAGTCCCAGCTCAAGGACCTCTGGCCAGTTACTTGGCCTCTCGGCACTTCTGCTTCCTCCTCTGTGAACTGGGATGGCACAGCCCACCACAACCTTTGCCAGATCGGAGGAGCACCTGTCACGGGGCTGGCGTGCCATGGGCCCCACACGTGGCTCTCCTTCTGCCCCACTGGATAGGCTGCTCGTGCCAAAGAGAGCTATCATTTGGAATGAGAACACACCAGACTGTATTCATCATTCCAACCAGCTGGGGAGCTGGGGACAGGAGAGGGCCACTTTGGGGGAAGGATGGTAATGGTTCCAGCCAACCAGAATTCTCTCATCACCTTTCACTCTCCCAGAGGGAGCCTTCCCAGGTTGAGTTTTCTTCTGTGGGCAGGAGAGGCAGCTCTGGCCCTTTTTAACCTAGCACGGATCATAGAGCAGAGAAAATACAACAGCCCCACACCACTAAAAACTCTTCAACTAGATTTTCCCAGCCCTGCCAAAGAGGCGAGTGGCGGCCTCAGTTAAAGGAATGACATGGATATTTCCTGGAGGAAGTGGAAGACCCAGCTGTCCAGGGGAAGTGGTAGACATCCCAGGGGAGCCAGCCGGGTACAGGCCCAGGGACAGGCCCTGGCCAGGGCAGCGCAGCAAGGGGGCAGCTGCAGACTGGGGGTTACTGGGGATGGCTAGCCATGCAGTAGGCCCGCACGCTGAGCACGGGGACGGTCCATCGCTCTCCATCGTCGCCCTGCTTGACTGCTGGGTTGGTGGGCTGCCGAGACATATGTGGGAGAATTACAAGTCTCATAATTCGCCCAGATGGTGGAAGCTCCCGAATGGTTCCTTCTCAGGGGACAGCTGTTCCACCGCTGGGCCATATGGCTCCCCTTGCTCTGCACCCTGCTCCGGGAAATGAACCACTTTGCACAGGCAGCTTCCCGATCTTAGAAGCGCCTCTTGTTCTGAGCAGGTAATTAAGACCTCCAGCTGAGGCGTCCATGTTGCTCCACGTGCGGTTTGTACACATGTCAGAGCAGCGTTTTAAAGCTCCATCAAGGTAAATACGGGTGGATGAGGCCTGCCAGCTTTGTCTTCTGCTCAAAGGAGACCCTGCTATCACAGACTCAGTGAGAGAAAGAGAGCGCACGCGCGAGGCCGCCCGGAACTCGGTTTGCCATTCTCTGCACACGGTGAGCCCTCCCCAGACCCAGCCATGCCCCGGAGTTCTGGGCTGCCAGTGACCTTCAGAGGTCACACTGTCCACCCTCTGATGGAGGCTCGTTTCAGCAGACAGGAGGAGACAGACACATCAACAAAGACCTGTAAGACTAGCTGGTGATTTAGAAATGCACCGAGCCCCTAGGAAAATAAAGGGCACTGCCAAACACAGATGCTTGGACCCCCTCTCTGGGCCACCTGCACACAGCACCCCAGCTCCCCGGGAATGCAGACATGGACTTCCCGTCTTCGTGACAATCTGCGCAGCGCCCTGGAGCCAGTAGGCCAAGATTGGGGCTCAGCATGTACAAAGCTGATGCATACCAGGAGCCAGGTAAAGTTTATTTGATCTTCTTTCTGACAATTTCAGCCATTTTCATGAGGAAGTCCGGGGAAGGGCCCATATGCCCCCCACCTCCCAACCCTATGCTTACACACGCAGGGCTTCTTCCCAGATCTGAAACCTGGGATGCCTTAGGCCCTCAGCCTAGCAGGGAAGGTCTCTCTGCATTATCCTGCCATACTAGATAACAAGAGCTCTTATTAAACACTTACTGTGTGCCAAGCCTGGTTCTAAGCATTCCACATGAACTTACTAAACCTAATCCTCTTAAGCCTAACTGGAATGTACTGTTACCACCCTATTACACAGATAAGAAAACTGAGGCAAAGAGAGGATACATGGCAGAATCCCTTAGACAAGGCTTCATCACAGAGGAAAACAGGAAACATAGAACTAAGCAGGACAGATAGCCAGCTCAGCTAAATACTACCTGCTCTCAACCTCCAGAGATACCAGAAGCTTCCAGAGGTGGCCTTGGAGCAGCCAAGCCTGCAGACCACCGGCTGAATGGTTAGGAGCATGGGACCCACACCAGATACCTGGGTTTGGCTTCTGGCCATATTGCCTCATTGCTGGGCGTCCTTGGGAAAGTTAGGCAACCATTCTGTGCCTCTGTTTCCTCCTCCACAAACCTGAGAATATGACTAGTCGCTACTTCATCAGGGTGTTGTGGGGATTTAGTTAATAATACAGAAGTGAGGCCTGGCATAGAGTCGGTGCCATGTAAGCATTAGCTAGGAAGATGATCAAGCAGCAGGAAGAGAAGAGGTAGGGGAGGAGAAGATGGTTATTCCCACTGCCTGACCTGTTAGGGGTCTGTCCCTAACGGGGCTCACAATGACAAAGCCCCATCCCTTGCAGGACAGGCTTGATGCTCCCACTTTTGGACACAAGAGGAAGTCTGCACAGGGAATGAGGAGGGAATGAAGTATCTTGGGCAACTCAGTGAGTGGAAGAGCCTGAGCCGAGGGCTCTGCTACTGAGCCCAAGTACTAATGACAGGTCACCCCTGCCCTGGCCAGGACTGGGGCTCCACACTTTTAAATGTGAGGTTCCTCAACGCCAGTCAGTGGAAACCAGCTCACCACTTACTGGCTGTCAGCCCTTGTGCAAAACATTTACATTCTTGGGCTTTCCGTGTCCAAGAGAGGAACAGCTCCTAGGAAGTCATCTTGAGGATAAAATGAGATGAATTATGTGACAGGCTGACACCAAAAAAATAAGCCCCCCCCCCCCAGGGATTCTCGATGCACCCCTTGTGAAGGCGAATGCCCACCAAAGGAGGTCGTTATGGAGGACGTGTTCCAAACGGGCCCAATGAGCCCAAACAAGGCTCTCCACCTAGTCTGGGGTCACTGGGAGCCTCTCCTTCCCCTCTCCCACTCCCCCTGGTAGTTAGATCTTCAGGAGAAACTGTGAAGGCCTGTGTCCGCCCTGAAAGGTCCTGCCCTCAGGAAGCTTCGGGGATGTCTCAGCCGCATGGAACTTGTCACAGTCAGCCCAGCAATACCTATGTCCACCCCCTTTCAACTTTCCAGAGATCTCCCTGACTCTGATCTCATGTTGCCTGTTTGGTTCTCCTTCCAGTTGCTTGTTTCCATTTCAAGCTATTACCTCAGTCCTAGGTCTCTTGTTGGTGATGGGAAAACCCTCCGCCCCACCATCTCCATCACTGGAACTCGCACTGCACAGAAGCTCAGAGCCTATAGATCTTCTGACCAATTCCCCACAAGGAAGCACAGTAAGAGGATGGCCGAGTGGGTGAGGAGAACTCTGTCTCTGGAAGCCAGGTAGGGGCTCGCATTTGACAGCACCAGGCGGCCTCAAGCCCCAGGGGGGTAGCTCCATGCTCGAGGCAAAAGCCCAGTGCCCCAAGCCAGCGCCGGGGAGGGTTCTCCGAACGACAAATGCTACCTTGTGCCCCAGGACCAGGGAGGCCCTCCAACCCAAACCAACCCATCAGGCACCAGATGGCATTTGACTCAGGGGCTGAAGACCTCATCTCGATGCACACCAGCAACCAGCAGCCCCAAGCCTGGGTCTTGCCTCTGGGGTTTCAAGCAGAGAGGCAATTAAAAAAGGAGAATCAGTAAAAGACTAAAGCAGCCACAAAGCCACAAAGTCTGTCCCAGGGCTTGTGCCTGCCCGACGGGATCGAGTCCGGAGCTCAGAAAAGGGAAAAGCAAGACCAGGAGGAGAAGAGCAGAGGGAAAGGAAGCCCTCTCGCCCTCCTTCCCACCCTAGAACCAACTCAGCTGGCAATGCTTTAAATAAGTCCATTGTGCAAAAACAAGATTAAAAGGGACAGGCAGAACAAAGCATCACTCTCCCTAACAAAGGCCCCTCCACTTAGTAAATTAGGAGCTCTTTCCACCTGACACACTTTTAAAGGGAAATCTTCAATTACCACAGGCTGGCGGGGCACGGCAACAAAAGGTCTGTCCGGTGACTTTATTCCCAAAGCCCAGAGCAGGCATTGAAATGGTTTTATGTAATAGAGATACTAATCTAGTCCATATAATTTTGAGAATCCTTTATGGTGGGCTGAAGGGCGTCTGAGCCCTGCGGCTGTTTCAGAGAGATTTTCTGCAGCTTATGCATTTACCTTGCCAAAAGCTTAGCTGAGCAAACAAACAGTCCTCTAAATCACACTCGCGGCTGATTTACTATCAAGCCTCTGCAGTTTGTTTGGTGATGGAACCTTGTGGACAAACAGAGGCCAAGGCCTTGGTCCTTCCACCTGACCAGGCCAATGGGATGAGGGCTGCCTTTAAATTGGGGTCCCCCTGGCTCCCAGATTTGAGACTTTCCCTCTCCTTGCCTTCGCTCAGCCAAGGGTAAAAGGGGCCGGAGGGGCGGCTCCTTGCCCCACAGAGGGTGGCAGAAGGCCTCCCTGACTTTTGCCCTTGGCTCCAGGTCTGCTCCATCCCGGAAGGAGACTGATGACGTCATTTGCTCCCCCCTCTCCCCCATCCAGAGCAAAGACACAATTCTGGCTCCCTTGGTGACAATTCAGTACCACTGGCTGCTTGGAAAGGGGAAAACAGGATGGGGAAGGTGACTCTCAGAAGGACTGGGGGAGACATGGACACACACACTCCCTAAACACAGGAGCTTGCGGCTCTATGCCCGGCAAGCGGGCTACAGGGCCCTTTTTGTTGGCAGACTTGCCACATACACACACAGCAAGTCTGTATGCTGAGAACACACGTGTGCACACCTGACGCGTGGGGTGGGGAGCCCGTCACACATGAAAAACCCAGTACTCACAAATACACCAGTGCGTATGTAAGAGTCAAAGCCAACACTGTCACAACTCCTACCATGTATTCACTTATTTAATGCTCACAGCAACCCTGTGAAGAAAGGTAACATTGCTACGCCACGTTACAATTGAGTAAACTGAGGCACAGAGATGCTAAGTAATTCACTCCCCTTCTAGGATCTGTGTTCTTGACCTGTACACTGTCTGGCACGACATGCCACACAGACACTCCCTTTTTTTTCTTTTTTTAAAAGATTTTTAAGTCATCTCTGTACCCAATGTGGGGCTCAAACTTACGACCTCAAGATCAAGAGTCAAGATCAAGAGTCCCAGCCAGGCACCCCGGGACACCACTTTCGTGGGCTGGGAGTAGCCTCCACACGTGCGCACACAGCCAGATACTCAAGCATCCGTATATCATGGGTGGTCCAGACCTATCACATCTTCAGATTCAGGCCAGGACTTAGACTGGGGAGAAGGGCAGTAAATATTAAAACAACTAAATACTTCTGCTCTAGTTGGTGCTGCCACCCCTGCCCCTTCCCCAGTCTCCCACCTACCCATAATCAGGCACCTATACTGTTAACCCCCAGCACCCCAACAGGCCTCTATAGCCCTAATTCCATTCTTTTTTTTTTTTTTTTTTTAATTTGACAGGCAGAGATCACAAGTAGGCAGAGAGGCAGGCAGAGAGAGAGGAGGAAGCAGGCTCCCTGCTGAGCAGAGAGCCCATGCGGGGCTCGATCTCAGGACCCTGAGATCATGACCTGAGCCGAAGGGCAGACACTTAATCCACTGAGCCACCCAGGCACCCCAGCCCTAATTCCATTCTAACCTATCGGTAGAAGTGCCAAACATGTCTTTAAATATTTTCATTCTTATCCCCAGGTATGGACAAGGCAGGGGCAGTGGGATGGGTGCCTACAACAAGGCAAGGGGCTTGGGCTCTTGAGCCTTCCATGAGTCTTGGTCAATGCCCACCGAGAATGGTATGAGCTGGTTCCCATGCCCAGCTGGTCCCCACCCCATCCACTTGATGGGCAGCTGATCAAGGCTCTTCAAAGACAAGAGTACTGAATGGACACTGAGAGCCATGGGAGACTCTGATGGGTCATTTTCACCTTCACTGAAGCCACTCAGCTTCCCTTAATCAAAGAGCAAACAGTAGGGGAGACTTGGGGCCTGGCCTGTCTGTCATCCACAAAATCCCATTAAGGGCCACTTTTTGAAACCTCTGTGCTACAAAGACCTGGAGGGAAGGAGGAGCTTCACAAACCAGGAAGCATTGCCTGGGAATTTTGCTTCCTCATGTCTTGGAAGCTCACCTCCAACCCACAGAGTTAGCCTCCTAGGATCTGAGACAGTGGGCTAAGTCCCTGCAGAGCCTCAGAGCAGGGTCCCCAGGCTCTTTGCACACATGGGTGACACTGGGTGCAGACATCAGAACTTGGGGGCTCTGTGGACCCAAGGGGGAGGGGGGAAATGGGGACAAGGACCCTAACTGGGGCAGGCCACCCTCTACTCTGGGATCTCAGGTTCCCACCCAGAGACTACTCCTTCGGATATCCTTTCAGGGTCCTCAGGAAAAGCCAACCCACATGGCATTCTTCTAGTGAACAAGGCACTATGGAAAGCATGTGTCCCTGCTGGGCCCTGTGCTGGGTGCTAGGGACACAGGGGTCCCACAGCCATGGCTTTCAGGCTGTCCAGGGAGAGAGAGAATAAGTAAGGGCAGTTAGGGGGTGAACAGGGCTGAGATCAGGACTGGGAGGGGAGAGGGAGATGTGTGGTGGAGACCCCCAGAGACCACTCAGCTCTGCACTGAGTCTCCAAGAGCTTCTACAGAAAGCAGGACCAAGGGGTTCCGGGAGCAGGGGCAGCTGGTACAAAGTCCCAGAGGGAGACAGCATGCAGAATTCAAGAGCCTGGCTGGAGGGGCGCCTGGGTGGCTCAGTGGGTTAAGCCGCTGCCTTCGGCTCAGGTCATGATCTCAGGGTCCTGGGATCGAGTCCCGCATCGGGCTCTCTGCTCGGCAGGGAGCCTGCTTCCTTCCCTTCCTCTCTCTCTGCCTGCCTCTCTGCCTACTTGTGATCTCTCGCTGTCAAATAAATAAATAAAATCTTTAAAAAAAAAAAAAAAAAGAGCCTGGCTGGGGCAGAAAGGATCAGAAACCACAATGAGACCTCAGGGAAGCAAGGTACAGAATGCTGCAGTGGGGGGCACAGGAAGGAAGGATCAGAACTCTGGGAGGGGGCAGGGGAATGCACTGGTGGTACCTGATCACTATTTTCTGAGCCCCTACTCTGCATGGTACACTGTGAGCCATCGTAGCCCACATAACATGTGGTGTGTTTACGAAAGGGGAGCTCCTGCCCGTGGGAGCTTAGAGTTCATGTGTTCATTCATTCATTCTTCATTTATTGAACACCTACTATATGCCAGGTACTGCTATAAGAGTAGAGATTTCAACTAGGAACAAATCAACGTCCTTTGTTCCTTACTGAGCACATTATCTAACTGGGGAGACAAAAAATACACAAGGTCTACATCTCTGTTTCAGGCAGCAACAGCACTAATTAACAAAACGGGATGGGGGGGTACAGAAAGATGGTTGGTGGGACTGCTATTTCAGAGAGGGTGGTCAGGAAAGACTCTGATAATACAACCTTTGAGAAGAGGATGGAGTGAAAGAAGGGAGAGAGCCACGGGGCTATCTGGGGGAAAAACACTCCCGCAGAGGGGATAGTGCTCAGGGTTTCCTGGGTGCTGCGGTGAGGCACACCCAGGACAGCAAGGAGGCCAGCATGGTGGAGGCAGGGAGGGAGGGAAGAAGGAGATGGATGGAAGTCAGCTGGGGCCAGCCGCCGTGAGAACATCAGAGAAGCAGCCGACCCCAACAAGGGCCAGAAATCAGAGCTGGCATCCCATAGATACTAATGGAATTCAGAAGACAGAAACTGGGGCCCTGGACACCCAGGAAGAGGACTTTAGATAAACGTCCAGCGGCTCTGCTGCTAATCGAGGCTTCCCCTCGGAGGCTGCCCGGTCCGGATAGCTGAGTTTCCATTACAGCTGCAGCAGGTAATTAAGCAGCAGTGCCTTGATCCTTCCACCGCTGCGTCAGCACACAGGACCCTGCTGGCCCTCGCTGCAGGTGGGGGAAACTCTGGGGCTAGGCCAGCAAAATGCAGCCAGCCAGACCCCAGATTTCCCATGTTCTCTTGACCAGGGTGCCTGAGCACGGCTATCCACAGTTCACCCCATCTATGGCTCACCCTGTCCCCAGGGACCTCCGGATGGGTCTTTCACCCCTTCAGCCATCCCTCCATGCTGCTGTCCCAGAGCAATGGCTCCCTGACACCCCCCAGCATGTCACTGGCTGCTTTCCCCCTTCAATGAGATTGTCTGTGCAGTGCTAAGGGTCCAGATCCGTCCACACCCGGCCCTTCCAAGCACCACTCCTATGCTTCCCATGCTCTGGCCACAGAGGCCTGCTGACGCTGCCCTGATCTCAGCTGCTCTCTCTCACCTGCGCTCATGCTGGCTCCTTGGCCACAAAGTGCCCTCCTTGCACACAGGACACAAACAGCAGTAGCTACCATTTACTGAGCCCTCACTGCATGCCAGCTTCCATCCAGAATGCTTTCTTCATGGTAACTCATTTCGTCCACTCACGCCCAAAGGGGCAGGTCCTTAATACAGCCCTGTCTTATCTTACAGATGACAAAATACCATGCTCAGGGGACAGTCACCCAGGGGACAGAACGAGCTTTAAAACTCAGGGTCTGTCTTAATCAATGCCCATCTCCTTGCCCTCCTGTTAAGTTCCTACTCATCGTTGACACTCTGCTCAAAACCAACCTCCTTCAAGGATTCTTTTTCGGAGGCATACCCGGTGCCTGGGTGGCTCAGATGGTTAAGCATCTGCCTTCAGGTCACAATCATGGGGTCCCAGGATCACACCCCACATTGGGCTACCTGCTTGATGGGGAGCCTGCTTCTCACTCTCCCTCTGCCCCTCCCCCCACAATTCGTACTCATGCTTTCTCTCTACTAATTAAAATCTTAAAGTCTTTTTTGATCCCCCTCCCTCACCCACGCCCCACCACCACCACCCTATAATTCCCCAGACAGAGTTATTATGGTTGCTTCTCCCAGAGAGGTCTCTCAGTGCTGGGGGTCTGAGTCTATTTTATTCACACAATTTCTTTCTCACCCATTCAGTAATTATTCAGCACTGAGCTCCAGGCACTATGTCTGGGCCTGGCAACAATGGTCCCTCAGCTTCCCGAGCTCACTTTGGAATGGGATAGATGGACAGACGAGGCAGCATCACAACCAGTGGGACAGACTGACTGAGGGGGCCGCATGGCTCTCAGACAAGTGGTACTCTAGAGCAAAATCAGAGGAACCTAAACAAGGTACTAACAGGACAGCTGTCCAGAGAAGCTGCTGGGCTTTGGTGCTGTTACCATAAATCTACTTGTTCAAGAACCTTCACGAGGGCCAAAAAGCGCTAACAGGTGGACAAGAGCCCATGTCGGGTGTGCTCACTGTAAATGACGTCATCTGCTGCAGGGTTAAGCATCAGTATCTTAGGAGTTTGGTCACTGAGAATCATCAGGTGGAGCTCAGCCACTCTGGGCGTCCTAAACCAATGTTCTAAACCCGTGAAACTGGGCATGAGATCGAGGTGGCTGCACCGACTTTGGCCACTTGGTGAGGACATGTTGGGGCAGCTGAACAGCAATGCCCCCCCCTTCCCCAGCCACCTCCACCCACCTGGTGACACCCTCCGTTTCCTTGACTACTTATTTAAAATGCTTGCTTATTTAAGATGCTTATCATGCTATGTTGGAATTTTCAAAATATATCTATTTCCCACTAGACCATACACTTCTTATCCATCTCTCTATCCCCAGGACTCAGCGTGCCTTCAAGGCCTAGAGAGCTAATAAATGTGGATGGATGGAGGGATGGATGGACAGATGGAAGGATGAAGGTTGGTCCAGGCAGCAAGGCTCAGCACCAGGTGCTGGTGACTCGGGGGAGCAGCGTCAGCAGTGTTTCTGGCACTGGCAGCTGGCAGCAATCCCGGGGGAGCCTCTTAGGGGGTCAGCAGGGAATTATTTTACAGGAGGAAAGGCCAGACTTTCAGGCAAGACCTACAGCTCTACGTGTACACACACACACACACACACACACACACACACAGCAATCCCCAACTCCCTACTTTGATCCTGGTGTGCTACCTTAGCAAACATTTGAAATCAAACCAGTTTGGCTTCTGTCCTTCCTCTCCAAACAAACCTCTTCACCCACCCTCTCATCTGACCCCCCACTTCCCTCTTCTGGCCAGCAGGAGACCCTCTGCAGGAGGGGAAGGGTAGGACTGGAGGTCACACAGATCTCAGTTCCTGGGCTGCACTCCATCGGAAAAGGGGCTTAGGTTCCCCTGGTGTCTGTTCTTCCTGCTGTGCCAGGCCCTTGTGACCTTCCACCAGTCCGTGAGGAGCAAGTAACAGACTGTATGGAAAAGTGGTGGGTCAGCCTCCAGACGGGACACTGTTTTATTAGTGTTGTTGGAAGTCAGCGGTCAGTCCAGGGAAGCACTGAACTAAATGTCACTGGGTCTGATCATGAAGCCCCTGCATCCCACTGCTCACTAGAAAACAGGGGCATGGAATTCCAGGGACATGGAGAAAGGCCAAAGTAGCCCCTTCTGCTACAAAAATGCTCCCAAAGTATAAAAAATAAAAAATAAAAATAGAGGGGACGCCTGGGTGGCTCAGTGGGTTAAAGCCTCTGCCTTCAGCTCAGGTCATGATCCCAGGGTCCTGGGGTTGAGCCCGCATCAGGCTCTCTACTCCCCCCCCCACAACCCCGCCCAGACTTCCTCTCTGCCTACGTGTGATCTCTGTCTGTCAAATAAATAAATAAAAATCTTTAAAAAATAAAAAATAAAATAAATAAAAATAGAGATATCTAACTGTGCTCAAATGAGAGAAAGAAAGGTAAGTGCCCAAGTGTAAGAGAAAGTGGCCGGGGTAGGAAGCGGGGTGGGGCAGGGTTAGAGCAGGTACAAAAGGGCAGATGCTGAAGCTAAGGTAGCCCAGAGAACAGGGGATCTAGCTAGAGGCTGTCCCCAGCTCAGCTGGGAGCCTGGGGTTTAACCCACACACAGGGGCAGATGTGGCCTTGGGACCTGCCAGCTCTGTGCAGGGGAAACTTGAAAATGCACCAAGCAGCCGAGTGAAAAATACAGGATTCTGCATGAGTAAGAAGTCTTCCACAAGAAACAAAAAACCAGGACAGGGGAATGGGGAGTCAACGTTTCATGGGTCCAGGGTCTCCTGCAGGCATGATGAAAACCTTTCAGGACTAGACAGAGGTGACAGGAGCACAATACTGTCAATGAACTAACCCCCACGAAGCATATACTTCAAAATCATTACTATCGCGTTATGTGAATTTCACATAGATTTTTTTAAAGGAAAAGGCAAAAAAAAAAAAAAAACCCAAAAAACAAAACCATGAAAAATTCCAAGCCTTTGCCACAGTTCCAGTCTCAATGCGGAATCCCAAACCAAGTTAGAGATGCAAAAATGGGTTGTGAGCCACTGAAAACCATTAGTGTGCCTAATAAGAAAACGCAGAACTGATGTAGGGGGCACATGCACTCCTCCAGGGTGTGGGGGAGGAGGGGAAAAAAGCTCAAGAGTTCACAGTGATTAAAAAAAAAAAAGGGAAAAAGAAATTATAACCGATATGGGGGGGGGATCCACCACAGGGGAGAATAAGCAGTGTCCACCCCCAGAATTGATACTCTAGGAGCTTGAGTCAAACTCATGGACTCCACACAGAATTATCTTGACATATAGAATGAATAGCTCAAGCTAAAATCATCTGAGACTATAAAAGAAATATGTTTGAAATAACTAAAGCAATCACTGAAAGAGTAGAATTCATAATGAAAGAACAGACACTACGGAGAAAAAATAAAACAGTGAACACATGGATCTGAAGAAGGACCAAAAGACCTCCTAAGAATGAAACACGCCGTTGTTGAAATTAAGACCTCAACGGGCAGGTTAATTAGCAGAGCGAAAGGATTTGAAAAAATGGATCTGAGAGAAATCTCCAAGATATAGCATGGAGAGCTACAGAGATGAAACATAAGAGCTTAGGAGAGAGAAGGAATGACACGAGTCTCCAATATGTTGGACTTCAATAGAAGGACAGGAGATATTAGAAGAGACATGGCTGAGAATTTTCCATAACTGATGAAGCACATGAATCCTTTGCTTGAACGAGATGTACACTTCTGAGGAGCAAACAGTGTGAATGACGATGACTTCACACCCAGACCCATGCTAGGAAGACGACAGCACACACGGGATGACAAATTCCAGAATACAACAGAAAAACATCCTCACGCCCTGAGGGAAAAATCACTGAAAACCTACAATTCCACAGGCACCATTCAAGAGGGAGGGTCTCATGAAAGCCTTTTCACCTCCAAGTCTAGCTGGGTTGCAGAGTTAAATTTAGGATTATGAGATAAAATCTAAACAACAACAACAACAACAAAAATAAAATCCGGCATTTCAGAGGAGAGAAGCTAAGAGGGGATTGCTCGTGGACCCCGCCCCCTACCAGGAAATACTGAACACAAGAGGTGAGGAGCAAGGAAGTCAGGAAGCAAGAGCTAAATTTACATTTAAATAACCATCCACTGTATAAAACAACCGCTATCATAAGACAAGGGTACCTTAAGCCCCCAAAACACAGTGTGAGGACTTTGCTGGAGTTCAATCCGAGGCACCGCTGAGGCTCCCCCTTAGCCATCCCTGGCCAATCATATGGAACCCACTGGGCCTGCGCAGTCCCCCTCCCCAGAAACTGAGCAACTCCTTCCCCACCCCCAGGCTACAGTGAGGCACGGGGCCAACAGCCGCATACCTGAAGCTGCTGGCTCATCTCTCCAGGTCTCGATTTGGATGAAAACCACACGCAGGGCTCTAGCTTTCTAAGCAGGCACTGAAAGGGCTAGACAACCCCTCCAGGAAGTCCGGGGGCATTACCTCCCCCACCAAAAGGAAAAAGGAGATGGGGGATTGCACAGATTGATTCCCCCTCCTTGCTGGCTGAATACCAACAGGGGGCACCTGTTAGGTGTCATGCTGTGTAACCTTCTCCAGCAGCAGGTAGGTAGACCAGTGGTTTTCAAAGCGCGGTTCCCAACGCAGCAGTATGAGCCTCGTCTGGGAACTAGTTAGAAATGCACATTTTCCAGGACACCTGGGCGGCTCAGTCAGTTAAGCATCTGCCTTCCGCTCAGGTCCTGATCTTGGGGTCCCCGGACGGGGATCGATGTTAGGCTCTCTGCTCAGTGGGGAGCCTGCTTCTCTCTCTCCCTCTGCCGCTTCCCCCTGCTTGTGCTCCATCTCTCTCTCTCTCAAATAAATAAATGAAATCTTTTTTAAAAAACGCACAGTCCCCTCCCCAAGTCTTCTGAGTCTGAGACCGATGCTGGGGCTCTGCAGTCTGTTAGAAGTTAGAACACGTCTTCCAGGTGATTCTTATATGAGGTAATCAGGTGCTGATAATACACTGGAGTGAATTGTGAATTGTGATTACCGAGGCATCTGTGTGGCATTAAGCAAAGCCCTCTTCTCTCTGCTCAGCAGCCAACAACACTGCAGAGTCCCTGCTCCAACAGCCTGGGTCCTGGCAGAGGACGGCACGACAAATGAACAAGGAATAAAATCATCTATCATTTTATCTATCATTTTAAGCCACGGGGATTTGGGTGTTAATCGTTAACAGTGTCATAACCAAGCCCGTCCAGTCGGATACCACCTAAGAATCAAAGAGCATTTTCTCGAAATAGCTCTAATCCCACTCCCTAAGTGAAAAAATCAGCTCCACCTGTGAGGCAAAAATGCCCACTGCCTTCTCTCTCAAGAAAGGAGAAAGAAAGAGAACTGTGCTTGTGCCTGGTGACCCTCAGGAAATATTGGGTGCCTGAGTGATGAAGAGGAGCTAGGATTCAGCTGTATCTGTAGCTAACAGAGCAGGTGGGCAGCTCTGACCCAGAAGGTTCTAGAAGGGCTGCCAAGGGCTCTGGGATAAGGATGGCAGTTCTGGGGCAGGGGAAATGGTACAAAGAGTTTGCATCTGTATCAAGGTCTATGCAGGACACGCTCACTCATTGTTTTATCTTTCTCCTTCCATGCACGGGGATTATCTGTCCTATGCCACAGTGGGTCCAGGGAGGCAAAGGGACTTTCCCAAGATTGCACAGTGAGTTGATGGCAGAGTCAGCCAAGGTTTTTACTCTGACACAGTGTCCCTCTAGTTTCTGCCAAGAAATGGGCTCCAGGAAGGTCATTTTGGAGGGAGGATGATGTCCCTTCTCCCTACCCCGCCCTGCCCAATTATCCCTGTGCACAGTCCTAAGGACTCTTGGCATCAGATGGGTTCTCACCAGGTTCTTCACCCAAGGGGTGGAAAAGAAGTGGAAGGGGAGGGGCCGCAGGGCATTGATTCCTGGGTGCTTCTAGGTTTGCAAGCTTCTCATTTGGCACCCAGCACATGGGGCACCATACCTCATGCAAGCTCCCTGATGCTAGGTTCTCCATTCGCTCCTGGGCAACTGATAAAGCCTGGCTGGTTCCCTTCCTTTCCTTCCATTACAATAAGCAGGAACAAGAGAACGCCAGCAATGACCGACCCTCACCTATACATGGGCTCAACTGTGTCCTCCTATGTTCAAGTCCTAACCCCCATTCTTCAGAATGTGACCTTATTTGGAGATGGGTCTTATAGAGGTAATCACGTTCAAATGAGGTTGTTAGGGTGGGCTTTAATCCAGCCTGACAGGTGTCCCTCCATAAAGGGGAAACCTGGAGACAGACACACATACGGGGAGAAGGCCGTGTAAAGAATGGAGTGCCGGCGCCACAAGCCATGGAGCTACCAGAAGCGAGGGGAGGGGCCTGGAGCAGAAGGAACCAACCACGCAAACACCCTGATTTGGACTTCTGGCCTCCAGTGAGGTGAGCCAGCACACTCCTGTGGACTGAGCCAGCCAGGTTGCGCTGCTTAAAACGGCGGCCCCGGGGAAATGAGTAAGTGCCTCACTCAGTCAGCCTCCCAGCCCAGATCTGCCTCCCACAGCCAGGCCAGCCACCCCCCCCATCTTTGCTGATGGGGTTCCCTGTCCCGTCCATGTCCAAAGACACCATTCCATCCAGCCCGAAGCCCCCCGAAGCCTCCTGAGGGGAGAGCAGGTCACAGTGCTCTCCCTGGCCTGGCATGTCCCATCTGTGTTCTTTCACACACTCTCCTCCGGCTGTCATCCATGGTTCTTCTGCAAGTTGCCTGGTCGTCCCAACAAAACTGGAAGTTCCACGAAGGCAGGAGCTATTTCTAACACTTCTCCTCTATCCCAAGCATAGTGCTATGTGTGGGCCCCCGTGGGCGTCTAATAAATACAGGTTAAACACCCTGCGAGGGTTCCCCCTTCAGTCTTCTGTCTAGAGCTGATTCCTCATTTTTTTAAGATTCTGTTTATTTATTTATTTATTTATTTATTTGAGAGAGGACACAAGTAGGGGGAGGGGCAGAAGGAGAGGGAGAAGCAGATACCCCATTGAGCAGGGAGCCCTATGCAAGGCTCAGTACCAGGACGCTGGGATCATGACCTGAGCTGAAGGCAGATGCTTAACTGACTGAGCCACCCAGATTCCTCAGTAACACTGGGTAAGAGGGCATGACTAAAGAAGACGATCTCTCCATTCTATTTGGCCCTACTTCATCAAGATGCCCACTGAAGCACCTGTAACTCTGGCACCAGATATCTGTGTACCAGACCATCTCTTTCCACTAGGCTGCAAGCTCCTTGAGTAACAACCGTCTCTTGTGTGCATCCATGTCCCCAGCATTCACGTAGAAAAAAAGCCAACAAGCAACAGTATAAATTAAATGGATAAACGTGAACATATGGCGGAAATGACTTACTGTGGGTCCAAAGACTCTGTAAGGGATTTAGGGCTCCATTAGCCCACTGAAACTGTGTGCACAGAGCCGTGTGTGCACGTACGTTTATACGTGTCATGCACATTTTCACAGGGAGAGAGGGTCCACGGAGGTGTGAGAAATTAAAACAAAAGCCAAGAGTGAAGAAATGGTAAGACCCAAAGTCATGGAGTAGGGAGCTGGCCTTTATTAAGTCCCGACCCTGTGCCTGGTGATACAGCTGTTACTACCCCCATTTTAGATGAATGGAAACTGAGATACCAAGAGATGGCCTCTTGCCTAGGCTCACGGAGAGAGAGAAGCAGGAACAGGGCAGAGGACTAGGCTGGGACAAGGCATTCGCCAGTGGGGCTCCTATGGGGACCTGAATGGGTCAGAGCAGACTCCAGAGCCAGACAGCCTACGTTCAAATCCCAGTTCTACCACTTTCTAGGTGTATGATCCGGGTCAAGTCACTTAATCACTCTGTGACTCAGTTTCTCCATCTGTAAAATGGGAGAGAGCAGGGTACCCACTTCAGGGGGCTGTTGTGAGGAACCGATGCAGTCATGTACATAAAGTGATCAGGATGGTGCCTGGCGCAGGGCTGTGCTCTGATGACCAGGACGATGAGCGTAAAGAGGAAGACGCTCTTAGGGACGGAGCTGAGACTCAAACCCAGAGCTGGAGGACACTGGCCCCTCTGGGTCATCACTACTGGCACCCCGTGTGCCACAGTGACCCATCTCGCTGCTGGCACTTCTGTCCCCCTTCAGGAAGAGCCTTCAGTCCTAAAATTGGCTTTTCCAGCTGGCTTCCTGGAGGTGGGCTGGCCTGAGGCCACCAGCCCTGCAGGCAGTGCCCGGCTATTACATAAGGAGTAAGTGGGAGGTTATAAGCCGCCCTTCCTAGTCAGCAAGACCGGGTCTGTGCAATCAGGACACTTAGTGCTTCTGTCCTGCTCTTCATTTTCCAAGAGCTTTACCAACAACTGCTAATGGAAATTAGAAAAGGAATGTGCTGCTCCATTTCTGGAACCCTGTGCTGACAACTGAATTCCCTTTAGCATTTCCCTGAGTCCATCCTTTTCCCCTGAGACCTGAAGGGCCACTCACATCCATTCTGCTCAGCCTCTAGGAGTCCTGTGTCACATCCCACGCCTGGCTCTCCCTTTCCTCTGGGCACACAGAGCAGCAGCAGGAAAACCTCGATCATCATCTCATTTCTCCACTCAGGTCCCCATAGGAGCCCCACTGGCGAATGCTTTATCCCAGCCTAGTCCTCTGCCCTGTTCCTGAGACACAGCCTTTTGTGGATGACTTTGAGTGAGTATCTTTGTATGTTTCCTGCAAAGCCATCACTACAGAACCCATCTGTGGGAGCATTTTTCATTCACTCCTGTAATGCAATTAGAATCGAGCCTCTCCAGCAAGAGGGGATATGTAAGATCAAGAGGGGAAAATTGTCATTTCATTCCCAACACTAACACGCCCACCCTGCCCATACCAGCTTTCTGGTGCTGGCTCATTCTACCCACCCAAAGGGCCAGGAGAATGCTAACAAGGAGACTCACTCTCCAAATCTGCCTCCAAATGAAGAGGCAGAAGCTTTGGGGGTGGATTCCCCTCTGTCATTAATGGGGGGGCTCCCCGTTTCTCTGACAGTCTCCACAGTTGAGGCAAAACTCCACTGCCACCTGGAGAGCCCCATACTGGCCCCAATGCACCTGTCAGAGGTGGTGGGAAAGAGTCCACTGGACTCTAACAGACCCTAACGCTAAATCGTCCCCACTGAGAGGTTAAGTGACTTGCCCAAAGGCACGTCCCTGGGAAGCTGGGACCAGACCCCAGACCTGCAGACTCCTGGGTATCTCCCAGTGCACAGAGCTGCCCTCCCACCCAGAGGGTCTACAGGTGCCAGAAACTCAGCTCTCGCACCTACTTTGTCCTCAGGTCTCCTGATCCTTTTTAGAAATGCTCCCGCTTCCTAGAACCGGCCCCTTGTGATCTCTCTTACTCTTGCCACCCAGTGAGCCAGCCTGTCTTCCTTCCTCCCTTCCACTCTCCATCCCTCCCTCCACGCATCCATCTCTCTCCACCCACTGATCCATCCATGTCTACTTTCGTCCAGCAAAGCCTTCTGAAGCCCTTCAGATATGCACCAGGCATTCAGCCCTTCTTCCCCACACTTCAAAAGTGTCCACTTCTCTCCTGACCCCAGCAAAGCCTAGAACTGACTGGCGTCCATCCGATCCTCTTAGGAGATTGACCGGAGGGCCAAATCTGCGTTCACATGTTTGTACCAGACCCATTGATCCCCTCAGAGCCGGTAGCAGACAGGGACTTCTGGAGCCCCCAGATCAGCTGAGGCCAGCTCCCCAGGACCTGGCTGACAGCCCTACCTCCCTTCCTATGGGTTCCCTCCCCTCCCCCTCCATCCCCAGGGAGATGGCTCCTACGTACGTATGCAGAAGTCTCCGTTCTCATAGTAGCCGGGACAGCACTGGGACCTCCGTCGGTACATGGTCCGGAGGCCGCGCCGATACGCCGTCTTATAGCTGATCCTGAGGCACAAGGGAGAAAGCCACTTGAAAGTATTGAAAATCAATCCCTTGCGTTAGAATGATATTTGTGTTAAGCTATATTGGGGATGCCATTCAATAATTACTTTAAAATGCATGGCGGCTTCAAATATGAAGGAACACAATAAAGAAAAATCGATGGCTGCATCTGGGCCACTTTGATGCAGAACATAGGACTCACACACCGTTCGCTACACCTGCCGACTTCCCCCCAGTCTCTTCAGCAGGATATGGAGAAGGGTTTTGGAAGATCACTTCTGGGGTGATAGTGCAAGGTAACCAGGGGCTTCTCCTGAAGGCCTCCAGACCCTAGGGAGCTCCTGGGACAGGGACCCAGACTGGACTGGGGCCCTGAGAGCATCTCTGCCAGGGCCACTGCCCAAAGGAGGAGGCAGCTGAAAGGCTCCAGAGAACAGATTCCCCCCACCTGGAGAATGGAAGAAGAGTCAGCAAAGGGCCCTCTGAGTCCAACTCAGTCCCAGAGAGTGGATTAACCTCCCTCACGCCACAAATAATGTGTCCCGGGCAAGAGCTTTGCATGCCAACATCAGGAAGGCTCAGACCCGGGCCCTGGTTCTGCAGCAGGGAGAAGCTAAGGCCCCAAGCAGCTCTGGCTTGGGAGTCAGAGCCCTGGGGTGTGGCCCTTCTGCTGACAGAGGCCTTGATACTTCCTCCTGTGCCAGAGAGATTTATAGGCAAAATCTCATTGCATTCTCTATCTGAGGCACGTGGTATGACTATGTCACCTTTCTTTTATTTCCTTGTTAGAGTTTTTATTCTTATTTTATGCACCCCTCCTTTGGTTTTATGGATTAGAAAACTGATATTGAGAGAAGTTAATGACTCACTCAAGGTCACACAATGAATCCATTTCAGAGTCAAGATTCAAACCCAAGTCACTCTCATTTCAAAGCCACTAGGCTTAAACTAGGGCCCTGTGCCAGTCCTGCCAGTCCCCACAGGGTGGCCGGCTGGTTATACAGGATGGCCATGGTGAGGGAGAAAGACCAGATAAATGGCTGGTGGAAGGACCGAGTCCTTAGGAGGAAGTAAAAATGGGGTATTGGTAGGCAAAGCTCCTTCCTCACACCTAGGGTCAAAATGGAAGAGACTGATGTGACCATTAAGGGACAGAGAGAGGGAGTAACTTCCCAAGGTCATGATGTGTGATGAGGATTCAACCTAAGTCATTGGGCCTTGAAGCCAGAGTTCCTTCACCTCCCCATCCACATCCCAGGGGAGCCTGCCCTTTGGGCCCCCTCCAGGGGGCAGAGCAGCGGAGGCCAGATATGGGAGATGCATATAGCCTGCTTTCCAATGGAGGGTCAGGCCAACTTGGGAAGGGAGCCCCATAGCACTGGCTCGGCTACCCCTCCCAGTCCTTAAAGCACAAGCTTTATGACAAATGACAGTGCAGGGCCCTGGGGAAATCTGTGATATTTGGGAATGTCGTAAACTAAGGTCATTCTACTTTGTCAAAAACCCATAATGAAATGTAAGCCGGCCTCAAACTGAAGCTACCTCCCCGGCACAGGAAAGCAGCTCCCGGCAATTGAGGGGGTTGGGATGGCGTGGGCCTCTCAGATAAAGAAAGAGGGTTGGCTGAGAGTTCACCCAACCCAGTCGTCCCACCACACAGGCATATCCCCCAGCCCTTCCAATGGAGAGCTGGTCTCAGCACCATGCCAGCCTCCCAGGAGAGAGATGTCTCCTCCTGCTTCTAGTTTTCTCACCCTTTGCTCACTCCCATTGTTGGGGAGGGGAGCAGTAGAGGGAAGGGGCCAGGGGCCAGACTGTCAGGGAAGGGGTGCTGCATTTAAACAAAGCATTCTCTGCTGAAGCAGACTGATGGTGTCTCTATCAGCACGCACACCCCAGGTTAGCAGGAAAGCTGCAAGGCAACTCAATAATTTAGCAAAATAATTCATGTTCCAGGAATGCAGCCTATTTTAATAAGCAGCCACTCACTCACCATCCCCCCAGCGCTGATGGATGGCAGCCCCGGCCTCTGAGTACCCAGCAAAGCCACACCTCAGAGCAAACTTTGCTCTGGCACAGGGCCTGACGAGCTCATGGAGGGAGCAGGACCTCGATTTCTGCCTCCACCTTTGACTGGGGGCCACGGGCAGCCCACTTGGCACAGCTGAGGAAGCTGGAAGGGGGCATTTGGTCCCACCTCTTCATTTCACAGTCAACGGCTATGGGAAGGGGATGCAGCCATGGCCAAGTAGCTCTATTGGACCGAAGTTCCTACAAACAAACTGTACAGTCTGGGGGAGGGTCGGGGAGGAACTACCATAAGGCGCCAGAGAGAGAACAAAGGTGGGTACTAGAGGAAATGAGACACCTGAAAGGAGGAAATGACACGGGCCCAAGTTAGCCCAAGGGCAGGCCCGAGTCAACCATACTCCACGTGGCTACACTTCAGATAGAAAACACAGAGCCTTACTGACTTGAAGACCACAAGACAACCCCAGGGTTGATCCAGGAACTTGAGAGTGAAAAGCAAAAACCCCAGAAAAGAGAAAAGCCACAAAGAGACAGCACCATATTTGTTGTAAAATCTCTGCCCAAACTCCTGGCCCCTGAAAGGTGTGTGTGGAGGGCAGGTCCCACGCAGTCCCACTTAGACAAAGCCTGTGAAACTTTTATCGTCTGGAAATTGAATGCAGCCAGATTAACTGGCTGGCCAAACAACAACAACAACAAATCCATACTCCTGGGAGGGACATAACAGATTTCATTCTCTAAAATCTCTGCCATGAACAGTGCCCAAAATACAATCCAAAATTACCAGACACAAGGAACAACTGGAAAACACCGCCTACATAAAGGAAAAGACAATGAATGAAGACCACCGTGAAGTGGGCCAAATGTTGGAATCAGCAAAGAAGGATGTTAAAGCAGCTATTATGTGTACGCTCACAGCAACGTTACAAACAAAACCCCAAAGAAAACCAGGCCTTTGCTTCAGCATAAAGCAAGTTTCCCCATTCACCTTGCTACCCACCGTGATTTGGGCATAAACTACAAAGAGGGACAAGGCCCACAAGGAGGAAGCCAAAGAAATCCAGAACCAACACGAGTGTTTGGCAACTAGGCAAGAGGCCTAACAGGTGGCTGGCCTCCCCATCATAGGCTCACGGACCCTTCATTTGCTGCCTCTCACCCCCCAAATAATAGTGCCACCTTGCCCGGATCTAATAGCTCGCTTTTCCCCATCTTCCCCTGCACTTTTCAAAGCATCCCTGACCTTATCTGGACCCTGTGAGAGTAAGTAGGGTGGGATCACTATACGTTTGATGAGCACACTGGGAATCCCCAAATGAAACAACTTGCCCAGGATTGTCCAATAACACGTGTTCTCTCTTCCTCCCTCTCCTCTCTGCCCCAGCGACATGACAGAATGGCAAGATCTTCAGGAGGGCTGCAGACAAGGGAGCTGGAGACCCACAGGCTGTCATTCAGATTGAGCACTTCCCATGGGCAGGCTGGACAAGGGGCCAAGAGGGCGCCCGATTCTCTCCTGTGCTCAGTTTCCCCAGCCAGCTGCCCTGGCATGGACTGCCCCTGCTCTGAGGGATCTGTCTGAGGTTGCAGTTCCCCCAGCTGACCCTGAGGCAGAGATTCCAGGACAAGCTGTTTACTGGGGAGACAATCTAAGGAAGCCCTGGGAGGAGAGGGGGGAAGAGACGGGGAAGAAAAGGCAGCCCATTCACAGCACGCTGGGGTATGTGTAGAATGTTCCTCAGAGTTCTCCCCTCTACCCTCAGGGTGATGGAGCTGGGGGATTTACCCACCAACTCCCCATGAGTCTCGTTGGCTGAGGGACACCCCAAGGGCAGTCATTCCCTAGCGCTTCTGGCCCGCCCTGCCCATGAGCTTCTCTGGCCAGAAGGAAGCCCTCAGCAGAGCATCTCAGATCTCCATTACTAACTGGCATGAAGGTGAGCCCTGAGGGCCCAGCACATTCTCCCTGCCCCATCGCCCGAGAGAGGTACTCACCGGTGCCTGGTGCACTTGAACCAGTTGAGGATGTCTGTGCATCTCGTGTAGTAGATCTGGTCGAAGGGGTGTGCGTATGATTCCTGGACGGTCACGGCATAGCTGAGAACCAGACAGGAGAGGGAAGCTGTGATCAGCGCTAGAGAGGCTGAGCTGGTATTTAAGATGGTGGCTCCTTCCCCAGGGAAGCCAGGCCCACAGCCAGGGAACCGGGGGCTCTAACCTGCCCCCACCCCCACTATCCTCCAAGACATATCCCTTACTGCCCTTTGGCCCAGCTCACTTTCTGAAATTCTAGTTCACTTGTTCATGTATCAGAGAAAGAATAAAGGAGGGTTTAGGTTTATTCTATGTGGCTCTGGAAGGCAGAGCCGACAAGCTTTTAAATACTTTGTTCAGATTTTTATGGGTTTCAAAGCATATATGTGGAAGCTAATCCTTGTAGCAATTTTATGAAGTAAGTGGTCCCATTTTACAGATGAAGAAACTAAGGTACCAGTTAACAGCTAATAGTGATTGAGTGCCCTGTGTTAAGTGTTTTAATCCATTTGAATTCTCACAATCCTATAAGGCCGGTGGCACTACTCTCTTCATTTTACAGACAAGGACAATGAAGAAGAGAAAAAATAAGTGACTTCCCCAAGGTCACCCAGTTACCTCTGGTCTCTTCTGTCTCCATGATAGCTGCGGGAGCATCAAGAACACGCCCCAGACCTCCTAATTGAAGTGCTATCTTGTTATGCTGCCCGTTAGCTGTAAACCCGAACCGTGGGTAGAAGTCTCGAGAAGGAAGAGCTCAGCCTTAACCCGTAAGCCTTTCTACTTGCCTGCCCCCAGCAGGAGTTGTATGAAAAGGTAGTCGAGCCAGGCTGCTGAAGGGAAGATTCCCACTTGCTGTGCAGGCTGGGAAGGGGCCCCAGCTGAGACATCAGGAACTCATCTTTATGTAGGTTGGTATTTCTCACTGCTTCCCCCCAGACGGCTCGCTGACCTGGGCCAGATGGCCAGATCCAGGCTATAAAAACCCGTCTGCTTTGCCTGAGGAAACTGTTGGTTTGCTTGCAAGGGGGGCTGGGCAGGCCAGCTCCCCGAGTGGGTCCCCAACAGGCTCCCTGATGCCTGAAAAGTCAGATATCTGAAATCCAGAAAGAGGGCCCAGGGTCAGTCAGCAAGGTACAGGACTTAGGGAGCTGGAAAATTCTGGCTCCTAGAAGCACCAAGGATGGAAGGAGGGGGACCCTGCTAAGCCCCAACAGTCGGCGCAACGGAGATGTATGAGTCAGAAGCACACGTCTGCGCAGACATGGGCCAAACCTGGTTTCACCTCTAGGCTTGGGGACACTGAGGCAGCTCAACAGCCACCCTGGGCTTCCTACAGGCCCCTTCCCACTCCCAGATTTCGCGAGCCCATGCTTCCACGCGGCTACTGAAAACCTCACTTAGGGCAGGAGAATGAATGGCTCAGAGTGCATTGTTCTCGGTCACAGCTGAACCCTGCCACCTGTTCACAGCGTGTCCTTAGACATGTTACTTAACTCACAGAAGCCTCCCTTTCTTCACCTGTAAATCCATGACAAAAATTGCCAGGGACTTCACACAGTCATTGTGAGGATTCAGCAAGATGATAGGAGTGTCCATCCCACAGGGCGGTGGGCAGATAAAGCAAGATAAGACATGGAAAGTGCTCAACACAAGATAATACACATAAGACTTCTAATGGCTGCCCAGTGTCTAACAGGTGCCCCCCACCATTATTATTGACCACAGGGCTTCACCTCCTGTACTAGGCACTGGGGACATGTCCTCCCTGACCGTGGAGGGGGAGACAGGAGGAGCAGAACCCACACACAGAACGGACACCTTGCCTTTGTTAAACACTCGGGGGATGGGCGGTGCTCAGGCACCCCTTCCAGTCCTGACAGAGACAGTGAGTCCTCTGAGAAAAGGCACCAGCCCAACAGTGGGGTGAGCCGAGTGTCACGGGGGACAGTCCCTGCTCTGTAGGGGTGTCCTGGGCCGAGCAAGTCTGGCAGTGAGACCTTGAATCAACTCCAAGTCTCTAGGGCGATGTTTGTGCCCCTGGTTTCACGGCTGGGCAGTTTAACACGCTTACTTGCCAACATGCTAATGAGGGACCAGATTAATCTTGTAGAGCTGGGTTTCATTAGACGGGGGAGGTCTTCCACTGGGTTTTATGGTGGAGGGACATAACTAACAAGGACCCCACCCGAAGCACTAATCTAGCTGAGAAATTCTCCCTAAGTGGTCACTGGGGGCCGGGGCGTGTTTCTGGAATGACACAGACTACATCTGTCCACGTGTCATTGGCAGCGGAGCTCAGGCAGGCAAGCCAAGAAGGCACTCGGTCTCATGGGGTGTTGCCCACAAGGCCTCCTCTCTAGGGGCTGGAGAAGCCGCAGGGGCCCCCAGACCTCACTTTAGTTCTAGGGTCAGTCCCCGTCCTCCCATTAAAGGATCACCTCGGCGGACAGCCAGCTCACTGCAGGCTCCGTTCAGAGTATTTTCATATTCCAAATTCACTGATGTCGGGGAGGTCTAGAAAATTAAGAGGATTTGGGACCCAGAAAACTATTTGTCATCCACACCTCCAGTGAGCCTGATGTGCACTAAATTTGTGAGGAGCTGTTCCCGCAAAGCCAGAGGTATCAGCAAGAAAAGACCATAATTGACCTTTACAGTCCCGAAAGCCCTTTCATGACACTGGCACCCTGATCCTCCAGCGAGGCTGGGAGACCAGGATAATTATTCTTCCCACTCCACAGAGGTGGAAGCAAACTCAAAGTGGTTCAGTCGCTTCCCCCAAATCATTACAGCGAGCAGGTGGCGAGATCCAGACTGGAATGAACCGAACCAACGTCTTCTCATGTCAGATCTCGTGTTCCTCCCACTTGACCTAAAAGGGACACAGTGCAGCACTGCCTTCTGCTCCCGCCCCGACTCTGGAGGGACTCCTGTAGAGGACCCAGTCCCTCATGATCATGCCAGTGGGGGCACAGTCCCTCTGCTTCCGCAGCCCATCCCTGCAGGGCCTGAAGCTGCCCAGATGGGGTGCCTCGCCTTGCCCTGCCCTAGGGTTGGGACACTACCCCTCGCAAGCATGGAGCACGGACAGCCCCACTTGCTTGTCCTCTCCCATCTGCCTCCCCCACTGGGCCCTCATCTTAATTTTATTCATTTGATTTATTAACATCTAAGTGGCAGAGTCGTCCTGGTCAGCACAGCCAATCAATTCCAGGGTTTAATTCGGTTTTTCCTGATTGGGTCTCTGGTCACTATCTCTCTGCTCACCAAAATCAATACTTTAACCTTGGACTCAAAGTCAAGCTGTCTGCAGGGCCCTGGCCCATTCCCCACAGACTAGCGCTGCAGCCTGAATGCAGCCAGCCCTTCTGCCGAGGCCCTGGGCTGCATTTCCCCCCGTAGCCCTCCCACCCACCCTGGCCAGGAGCCGCAGAGTCCCCTCACCGGTCCTCCATGGGGCTGACGGCCCGCCGCCCGCACAGGTGAGCCACCCCCAAACCTGGGGGACCGGGCAAGACGTCACCGTTTTGGAGAAAAGCACATCTGGACCACAGTCACTCACTGACCCCCCCACCCCCCGCCTAGCTGTGGGCGGGCACTGAGCCCCTCTGTGCCTCTACTTCCTTGTCTGTAAAATGGCCATTTTACAAAGGCAAATGCAGGGAGGGACAAGAGTTCCTTGTGAACTATCAGACCGCATCACTTAAGTCATGCTCCTCCGCCTAGAGCTCCCACGGCCCTGAGTGTAGACAGAATCGCCGTTGCTTGGTCCTCTTCCAGCGCCTGCGCTGTTTCCCCAGCTGGACTGCAGGCCCGCGGCGGGCAGTTTCTTACCTCCCGACTGCTTTTGTCCCAAGGGTACCAAGCCCCAGGGAGAGGCCCTGAGGGAACGCTCGGCCGTCTGAGACTCGTATCTTACCTCTCCCAGTGGCTGCACACGTTGGGGTCCTCGGGGTTCAGGGACAGGGTGGTTTGCAGGAGGGAGAAGACAATGAACTCTGTCACGGAGAGTGCCATCCCGGGCCCTGTGGGGGGGGGGGGGGGGACAAAGGAAGCAGCATCATGAATCAGACCGTTTTCCCAGGCATCTGCTCGCCACTGAGACTTCACACACAAGGCGGTAAAACAGACTTGCTAAACAGACTAAGTTTGCCCCAACGTCATGTAATGAGTGTTTGATATTTCACACTTGTGGGCTCTGACTACACTTCACCAGTTCTGAGTAACCGGGGAGTGGGAAGCCTGAGTCAGGAAAAAGTTGATATTCCAGGCCAGGGCTTCTGAAAGTTTGTTGGCTCATGGGCCACTTTGAGCCAACTTCACACAAGTTCAAGAACTTCTCTCCAGAAAAATGCCCACGTGCGCGACATTTGACTGTAAGATCAGGGTGTCCCCAGGCCCCCAAGCCCAGGCTGAGACCAATAACTCCTGAACTTTTTTTTTTTTTTTAAAGATTTTATTTATTTGCCAGAGACATAGTGAGAGAGAGAACACAAGCAGGGGGAGTGGGAGAGGGAGAAGCAGGCTTCCCGTGGAGCAGGGAGCCCCGTGTAGGGCTCGATCCCAGGACCCTGAGATCATGACCTGAGCCGAAGGCAGACGCTTAATGACAGAGCCACCCAGGCGCCCCACTCCTGACCTTTAAATGCAGGGTCTTCCCCTGGGCCCCTTCCCCCTCCACTCCCATGTGCTTTGCATATCCACTCTCCCCACCCCATCCCGACTCCTTCCTGCAACAAAGAAAGGGAAGAAAGAGGGGAGGCGGGAGCTGAGCTGGGAAAACCCTTCCAGGCTACCCAAAAGGCCTGCAGACCTTGCTGCTCCTGCTGCTATGGGATATCCGCTGCTGACACCCCGCTTGATGCACACGTCACTCCCACCGAGGGACGAAGGCCTGCTGGGGGGCTTTGAGGAAATATAACCCCCGGGCTCCTTCCTGCCCTAGCACTCCAGGGCTCCGTGGTCCTACAGACTTAGAGAACTGCCCAAGGGTTCCCACCTGCAGAGGCTGGGCGGGGGTGGGGGGGTGTCCTAAGGGTAGAGGGGAGAACTAGCCCAGGAGAGCTGGAATCCGTATGTGGTCAAAAATCAGCTATAGAATGAAAGAACACCCTGACTCAGAAAGATAGCTCTATTTTTCATGTGTCCACAGATGCTATCAGAATTTGCTTAAAAGCTTTACTGAATTCAGAGTAGCATTTCTTCCCAATCTGCCACACTAAAAGATACAACTTCTAATAACTGGGGCGGGATGGCACAGAAAATATTTTGACACTGTAAAGGGGTCCCCAGGCTTGAAATGGTTGAGGATCCAGTCCATTGGCCCCGAGCTTGCCGACGAGGAAGGACTCACTCCACTCAAAGACAGACAGGAGTGACATGCTTGTCACACACACCCCCATCTGTACCCAGAAGGAAGCTAAATAGAGCTCCTGTCTTCGTGAAAGGTTAAATACTCTCCTCCTCATCCCCAGTAATTTCCTCACTAAACTCTTTCTTAGCAGCTCCTTCAAAGATAAACAAATTGTCACAAATTCTGTGTAACTGTAGGGGTCCAAATTAATGATTAATGAGGTTTTTCTGTTTGAGATCTGAAAATAATCTGGCTACACGTATTTTGAAAATCTGTTCAGAAAGAGAAAAGGAATTCTGGTGTTTCCACATCAATCTGCCAAGTCCAAGAGTACACAGGTCACAGCCCGTCATCTCCTCTCCCTATTCAGCTCCCCAGGCAAGTCCTCGGAGACCTAAGGGGTCGCTCCACAGAAAGCGGGGCACAGCCTGGAGCCCAGTAAGGCTCCCACTAGGATTGAGGGTGGCTCAGTCCATTCCCCTCCTTGAGGAGGAGCCACAGCCCCAATGAGAAAGAACCTGCCCAGATTTGGCATAAAGTTTCAGGGAGAGTCAAGTGTACGATAAGCATCGTCTCCAAGGTGGGCTTTGTGCAGACCCACAAGCAAATAAATTAAATAAAGGAATATGGGGCGCCTGGGTGGCTCAGTGGGTTAAGCCTCTGCCTTCAGCTCAGGTCATGATCCCAGGGTCCTGGAATCAAGCCCCCCATATTGGGCTCCCTGCTTGGTGGGGAGTCTGCTTCTTTCTTCTCCCTCTGCCTGCCACTCCCCCTCCTTGTGTGCTCCCTCTCTCTCTTTCTCTCTCTGTCAAATAAATAAATAAAATATTTTTAATTAATTAATTAAGGGAGTAAAGGAAGAGACACAGTGCTCAGAAAGGCACAACATCAGAATGCCAGAGGGAGAGAAGGCCTCCTTCTGGTTCTCTCCATGGCCCTGTCTCATTAACTCACCCACTCCTATAATCTCCCAGGTGAACCCCATGACCGCATCTTCAAACTTATGAAGCTCAGAACATCACAGGATGAAGCCGCCTGGATTAGAAGAGAGTGTTTCTCTGGCCCCCTTTTGATCCACAGTGACAGGAGAGGGATAGGAGATGGGAGGTAACTGGGATCCTGGCTAGAATTGGGAGATCTTTTAAGATCTTCATGCAAGCTTCTTCTCTCTGCATCAGATGTGGACAGGACAGTTTGGCTGACTCTCACACCTGGATGCCGGGTGCAGAGAGGCAGAGGGGGAAAGGGAGGTGGACGGGGAGCACGAGGACACAGACAGCGAGGCAGCCTCACTCCTCCATCCGTGTGGCTGTGTTCAAGCCAACAGAGTGGGGGACATTCACACCCAAGCCTGGACTAACCCTACCACCAGCAGTCACAGTTCCCCATCTGAGGCCACGCTGCCCCTGTGGAAGCATGGGAGGGGAGCGGGAAAGAAGGACATGCAGCTCGAGGGTGGAAGGCTCCCCTGGGATTCCCTCTGCCCTCAGACTTTTTCTTGGAACCCAATCTAAAACATGCAACCTTATCACCTGCCCTGCCCTCCCCAGGCCAGACAGGTCTCTCCTGCTCCTTGTTCCCATCTCTCCCCTTGCCCTCAACACCCCATCATCATCAACTTTGCATGTCTGAGGACCATTGGCTAGAGGTCCAGCTCGGCCCCCTGGCCCCTCCGCCCCTGGTCGGCTGCGCACCTGCTGGGTTCTGGGTGCGCTCCACTCACATAGCTTCCGGTCTGGGCCACATGGCCCAGCGCTGACGGCCCTTCCCATGTCACCCCACCAGCTCTTCCAGCTCACCTACTTCATCTTGCCCACATGTCACAGAACCTTCTGGAAGGTGGGGTCAGGTCTAGGCCCAACCAGTCAGCTCTTTTCAGGAGCTGATTTTAGAAAAAGTATTTCTACTTGTCTCAGACAATTCACTGAGGCTAAGCGAAGAGGGGCCAGAGAAGAGCCACCCCCCTCCCCATGGGGGGGCCGCTCCCTGTGAGTGTGAATGGGGCTTTCCCCGGCTCTCTTCCACAGGATGGATCCCAAAGATGCATTCTCATGAGATGACTGAGGGAAAATCGATGCCGCCGCAGCGGTTATTAGGCCGACTCCATTCGGAGTGACAGAGGTTAACATACTGGGCACCGTCTGATTTAGGGCATTAATAATTAAATAAGGAAATGCCCCTGGTTTCTCTTCAGAAGAAGAGAACATGTAAATAGATCCGTTGGTTCCCTTCCCTCGGGTCCGTGCTCCCTGCATATTAAGGGAACAGAGCTGCCGAGGTGGAGAAATTTCGTTCCCGGTGGTGGGGTACGACTGTTCCACCCCTGATGACCCCAGCTGGAGGCTAGAGGAGAGAGAAGGTGGCTAGGAGGCGAGCCTCACACCTGCCCACAAGGCATGGGCAGTCTGCACATCTGCCCAGCCTGAACCCACTGACTGAGCATTCCTGGAACACCACCGGCCTGGCCCAGGGCTGTGCTGTGGATACAAAGAAACAGCACAGGTCTGCGGCCATCTATTTGAGGAGCTCAAACAGCAAGCAGTGAAGTCCCACTGGGGGGCTCCTGGGAGTGGGCAGGACTTAAGGTGCACGGACCATGAAAAGGGAGCAGGCAAAGAAAGGGCCTTTCGGGAACAGGCAGTGTAAGGCCGCGCCAGGGGCAAGAAGGTGCCCGTGGTGTTGGAGGCGGCGGAGGGTTTGCACTGCAGGGCCGTGGTGGCCATGTGGGCAACTTTGGGAGGCATTTTCCGAAACAGGGTTCAGTAGGACACTAGTCCCGTGAGATATTGATAGAAATCTCCCAAAGATATCCACAAGTGAATTCGTCCGGGAATTGCCACATGCTTACTTCCTCAGTATATCTTTTTTTTTCCAGTTAAAATCAATTAATGAACGTATAGTATATTATTAGTTTCAGAGGTAGATTCTGGTGATTCATCAGCTGTCTAGAACACCCAGTATTCATTCCGTTCGGTGCCCTCCTGAATGCTCATCATCCAGATACCCCAATCCCCCACCCTCCCCTCCAGCAACCCTCAGTCTGTTTCCTAGAGATAAGAATCTCTTAAGGTTTCTCTCCAGTGCACCTTAACTCTAGGAGCAGAGGTCCTCAGGGTATCTGTTTGGAAAGCTCTGATCCTCTCCATCAAGGTCAAGCGTGAAGGAAGCCCTGGTCCTGTCAATCTGCATTCTTAGAGTTTGTATTCCTTTGTTTATTCTAACACTTGAGGGCCTTCTGTGCCTGGCACGTGGTGCTCAGGGAACCTGCTCCTGGATAACTCAAGAGACCCTGACATCATAGCAAAGGATCCCTCCTCCCAGCTAGACCCTCCTTCTCGCCAGGCTGGGCCCTGCAGGCTGGGCAGACCTCAAAGAGGGTGGCCTCCTCTGAAAGCCCGTGCCTTCCACCAGGGCCCTGGCATGACCTGCACCTGTAGAGTCCGGCCTGACCCTCTGGTGGCAGCACAGACCTGACCAGACACCAGATGCTCACATCAGCCAAGATGCATAAAACTGGGGCAGAGGGCAGACAGACAAACAGATGGCCTCTGCCCTGGGGTCGGTTGTTATGACCTCACAGTCCATCTGTGCAAAAGTCTTCCCCCACCTGCTTTATTTCTACCACCTGCCTAGTCTTCCTGATTGTGCCAAAATCTTGTACACGGGAGTCTAGGCCACATACCTGGGACCTGCCCTTTGTCTACCCCCGTCTTTTCCAGGGAGCCCTTCCTTCCCAACAAACTTGCATTGGCAGCCGGATGACGGTGGTCAGGCACGATTTTGTGGGTCCTGGGAGGTTTCACTCATACATTGGGCATTGATGGGTTGTTACAGTTTGGCTGAGAAACCGGGGTTGAGCAGAAAAGTGCGCTGGGATCAATTGGTAATGCCTGTCACAGGCACTGGGGGGACACCTCTCCTACTTTGCTGAATAGTTGTTACTAGCTTTAAAAATTGCTCCTTTTCTATAGAAACCATCTAGAGGTGGCCTCAGCTCTTCCCTCTGGACCTTCAAACCTACACAGTGTTTCCCCTCCCTTGGCATTAGAACCAAAGGAAGTTTTACTAGAACACATACCACCAGGGCAGAGATGTGGGCCTGGTATGTTCACTGCTGTCCCCGGGACCCAGAGCATTGCCTGCATGCAGAGGGGGCTCAATACCCCTTGTCAACCGATTATTGACTCTACAGCCAACCACCTCCCTTGACACAGCCAAGGCTATTGGGCTCAGCCACATTGCTGGTGTCGGGCCTGACGGAGGACACCACAGATCCGTCCCAACAGCAGGTCATACGCCAGGGGGCATCCCGTGCTGCATTAACATTGCCCCACAGAGACATCAATCTGTTGGCGACAGATACACTGAGCACGGTGACATCCTGAGAGTGATTCAAAGACTCCCGCCTGGGCCACCCGGCCAGCGGCGGGGTACATCAGCTCCAGGGATCAGCACAAGGCGGGCATTGAAGCCTCCTCAATAGTTCAAGCTGCAACTGGGGGTCGCCGTGTTCCGAGCACCTCATGAAAAGGCGATTTCAGGCTCGGGAAGCAGCAGAAGCAAAACCCCAAACGGGGACTGATAAAGCAAACGCCTCACATCCCTCCCAGCATGTGGGGAGAAAGAAAGAGAGATTTCTATCTTCTATTTATAGAACACACATACACACAAACACACACGCTTCTCTATTTTTTTTCTGAATAAAACCAAAAAAGCCAAGTTGGCACTCACAGGGGCAAATGCCAAGGGATGACCCTGACAGACCGTTCCCGTCTTCCGCTCACTGATCTCTGGCGCTGGCTCCCAGTCCCCAGGCCCCACTCTGTTTACTGGCCTTGCTGGGATCTGATGAATGTGCAATGAAAAGTGGAGCCACGATCAGCCCCGCAATTAACAGGCTTCACCCTCTGCCTTGATGAATCCTCCTGCCCTCCAGCAATCCCACTAGGAGCCAGGTTTATGTCGAAGGCTTTCTAATCTCTCTGCACTTAAAAAAGAAAAAAAAAAAAAAAGTTCAAAATAAATCCACAGCTCTTAATCTCTGAAAGAGAGATTCCCTGACAACAGGAGCACGGCAGAAATCCCCAGGGCCACCATGGAGGCCCTGCCAGGTGCCTGCCCACGGGGATAAATCACAGGGGTTTGGAGGCACCTCCAGAGACATGGTAAATGATAAATTCTGCTTTCTCCTTGCCCCAGAAGCCTTGGGCTGCAAATCCTGAAAATGGTCCCACGGAAGCCTACAGCACCCATTCATGAGGGTCAAAGACGGTCCTGTCTCCCGCGCCCTCAAGCCCTACAGACCAAGTGGCTCTGGCATCAGCCAGCCTTGGAGAGAAATCACTGCACATCTCCGGGGAGCCCGGGGAGGGGAGTGTAGAATCTGCCAGGCCAATAAGGCACTCCACCTCCTCACCCACAGTGAGTAGCCTCCATATTCCAGGCCCTCAGCCCTCCCATTCCCAAACAGGTGGCAGCCTCCAGCCCCTCCAAAGATGGAAGGAGAAAACTCATCTGTGTTCTTAGACCATTCCATTTCTCACAAAGCAATTATCTCCAACTTTCCATTTCTCTGCAAATCGGGGCACACTCAGCTGGCCTGGCCAGCCCCGAGGCCGCCCACCCCTCCCAATCCAGCCTCCCCAGGCCTGGCTCCGCTTCCCTCTCCCACCCCCACCCAGGGCTGCGGGATTCTCAGAGCTGTAGGAGTTCCACAGGCCCTAGCATGAAATCATGGCTCTGTCCATACACCCCCAAGATAAGTCAGTCACTGAGGGCCATGCACCCCCGCGGAGATTCGTCCCATTTCCGCCCACTCTGAAAAAAACATTTCACAGACTCTAAGATGCAACCACCAGTGCCTGGATTGGAAGGAGCACTAAGGGACAAAACGCCGGAGAATCACCACCGTTGGAAGGTCAAGGGTCCCACTTGGGCGGAGGGGAGGGATGACAGACTGGACAACAAGACGTGTGGTTTCAGAACTGGCACCGGGACCCGGGAGCATCAACGGTCCAACGCCTTATCCCACAGGAGGGGAACTGTTCTCAGGTGACTGGTTCAAAATCACACGACACGTGGGTGGCGGGGCTCTACGTGAGAGGATCAGTGAACCCAGGCTGACACCATTCAAATCCTGACTCAACATTTCTGGTGGCACAACCTGGATAAAATCATCTACCTGCCTTAGGGCTGAGTGTGTCACGTGCACCACACCAGGCATGACCAGCTCTACAGGGCTGTTAGGATAGTCCGTGAGTCAGCAGGTAAAGCTCTTAGCCAAGCCTGGCATCTGGCACATAGAAGATACCCAATAAAATGTTCGTTTCCTCCCAACCCATATTCCCCCACCTCAAAGATCCTTCCAACTCTCTAATCCTGACTTCTGGAATTTCTGAGGAGCTGGAGGGAAAAAGTAAATATATATGTATATATTCTTTAAATATGTAAATATAAATATATATATTTATTCTAAATATTTATTTATATATTTGTCTCTATTTTTATACTTCTATTTATATATAAAATATATACATAGAGAGAGATGGAAAAATCTTCTGCTGGAAAATCGAGGCTTGGGTGTGTCTGAATGGCACACCCATACTGGGTCAGTCTTCACTGTACAATTATCAAGACAGGCCACTCAGCAGATATTTATTGAACACTTACCAGTCACCGTGGGCACAAAGATGACTCAGGCACGCTCCTGCCTCAAGACCTCCAAACACCTGCTGGAAGGTGTGTGGGAATGGTCGTGAGAGGGCCATGGACCCAGGATGTGGCTTAATTCAAAGCGCGGAGGACTTTCCCTGGCAGGAAGCCTCAGGCAAGTGTGATGGGTTATCAGAGACCTTTGCAGGGAATCGATGCTTCACATCCCTGCAGGTGCCTCCCACGTTGAACCTGGCCCGTCTCCATCCCTGTTGCCTCTGAATCCACTCCCAATTAGCACTGCCTGTTCTGAAGAGAGAACAACCCAGCCGCCCAGGACTCGGGGCAACCCCTCCTCCTGGGGTCTTCCCTCCTGAATGCCAGCTCTGCTCAGGAGCAACTCAGCTTTCCACAGGCCCCGTCCAACCCCTTCTGCCTGGTAAGGCACTAACTTGCTGTGTGGCCCGGGAAAGGTTGCTTTCCCTCTCTGAGCTTCACTCTCTGCTTATCCCAAAGGCGGGGGTCTGACCGCATCATCTCCTGGACCCTTCGAGCTCTACAAGTTCAGCTACAATGTATCTCCCTTCCCTGCCCTTCCCTTCCCCCTCGCATTCTTCTCTCTTACCCCATTCCCAGCCTGGGGCCTGCCCCATCTCCCCACAAAAAGGAAACACACAGAGGGGTTGGAGAACTCATTTCACTGCTCTGAGCCTCCTTTTCCTCTTTGAGGACATGGGCAGGATGAGAGAGCACAGACCCTTGGAAGGATTCGGCTGTAGTCCAGTACGGGGAATGCGGAGGTCAGCAGCACTGTGATGGTCGTGACCCATAGTTCTCACCCTCTCCCTGTCCATTCCTCAGCACCCTTTAAAATAAAGACTGACTTCTTATCTCATGTTCTATTCCCTGACTCTGACCCCTCACATCTCGGGGGCCACCTCTCCCTGGGCAGGTGCTAAAAGGAGGGCCCGGTTGTCAGCCTGCAGACATGGGCATCAGACTAGGGCGCCTCTCTGGGGTCCTTCTGGAACCTTCCACGTGTATCAAGGCCAGAAGATTCTGAAGCCAGATGTCCCAACCCAGCTGTCCCAAAGCCTGAAGATGGCCGTGCTTGTGCACTTGTATTGGAAACATGCATCCGTGTGTTCTGTAAAACAACTTAGCAATGCATAACAACCAGAATTCTACTTCTGCAATGTGTTTTTTAGAAATTGGCCAGAGTCAAGGATAGGTCCAAGAATGTCTGTTGCATCATCTCTTAATAAAGAGATGTTTGTTGTAGCGCTGAAACAACCAAAATGCCTAAATATCAGCAGGGCCCTTGCTAAATAAATTCCACCATGTCTCCATAACAAAATATTACACAAACATTAAAATATTGATGTGTGGGGAAAACAGGGAAGCCCATCCACTAGAGCATTAATAGTGATCATCTTTCACGGGGGCTGGAGGAGAAGGAAGCTGTATCACAGGACTCGTAGTTCTAAGTCAGTATTTTTATTGTTATATGAGTGTTTCCTACAGTAAACATTATTACCACTATAATCAGAAAGGCAAAGATATTTTAAGATAATGTACATGGGTTCCCCAACATGGAAAGATAACCCTGATGTATTAATCCATGACAAACACGCGTTACAAAACAGCATGCGTATTAGGACCGCGTTTCTATAAAATGGAGTGCGCTTGTGTGTGGTGTGTGCGTGTGTTGGGAGTGAGCAAGACAGAAAGATGTCCGGAAGGACGTTTAAAATGTTAACATTTTAAATATCCAGGTGATGACACTGTAGGTGACTTGCTTTCTTCTCTATACTTTCCTGTATGTTTGCACGTTCTATGATGAGCCGATCTCCATTTTAAAATGTGAAACACCACAGTAAAGCCATCTTCGTATTGGAAAGAAAGAAGGCAGCGTCCTTTGGGCAGTGCCCCCACAGCTCACCTTTCCTCCAGGTCCGGATTCTCCCCCACTGCCCCTTGGGGTGCCTTTTCCCAGAGAACAGGGATTCATCAAGCTCTGAACCTGCTACCCCTCGGGACACAGGCCACTTTACGGGGCTCCCCAGGCAGCCCTGGGCGCCATCAGGCTGGGGCAAAATTGCCATCACAATTGTATGGCATGGGTCCACGCTGTGATTGTATCCATGCCGTGATTAAAAACATTATGCCATTTCAAAGACCCAAAATGATCTCACGACACAGAAAAATGGATGGATAATGTACGCTTCTGTCAGTTCTATTCAATATAATAAATGAATCAGGTATTCAGATTTTAAAAGAAATTTATTGCAGTCTTTTGTTCACGACACTGATGAATTCTGGCTCACAGCCTGGACAGGTCGGCCTGGGGCACTTCACCTCCCTCCAGGGCTTGCTCAGTCCTCTCTACCCACACAGGCTTTGCTCCACCAAAGATAACAAGAACCCGGAGCCCTGGAATCCTGATCACCTCCCGGGTCCGAAGCCCACCTCCATCTCTTACCCATTGGGCAACCTTGGGTAGGTCACTTGACCTCTGGGAGTCCCAGCTTCCCCCTCTGTAAAGTGGAAACAGTAAGAAAACCTACTCACAGCGTCGTCATGAGAAGCCAAAGAGATAAGGGTTACAAGAAGGCCTGTAAACAGTAAAATGCTGGGGAAAGTCTGGTCACTGCCCTCCTGCTGGGATGTATGTGGCGGGGGGAGGGGCAGCACAAATAGTCCTGGGGCTGGGGGAGTGGTGCACAGAGAGAGAATGAGTTTACTAGGGTCTTGGGCCCAAGAACTACCTCCTTGCGGTGGAACAGATTTGCCAGAAAGGAGAGATAAGGACAAGATGAATCGCAATGAGGTGGCAGTTTGGCCCAGCTCAGTCCCTGCTGACCTACACACAGCCTAAGCTAGAGAGGGTTCCAAGTCTGGAACCGGAGGCCAATCTGGCTGCGCTTCCAGATTCCAGATCTGACGATCATCTCTGCAGCCACACGCTACGGTGATAAAACACAGTTCCTCTCAACACGGGTTTCCTGGAGGAGCAAGGGGCTCATTCGCCTTCCAGAACTGTAGCCCCCCTGCACTCGCTCCCCAAGGAAGGAACCACTGAGACAGCACTGCGGCAGATACAAAAAAAAACAAAAAAACAAAAAACAAAAAACAAAAAAAGACACCAAAAACCCATCCGTCATCTTCTAGGTTTAATCTGCAGAATGGCACACAACTCTCAGATTCATTGTGTTCCTGGCCTGATTATTCGTTGTTTATTTCAGTATTTTCCAGGAAATTGTTCATTAAGGATAAAAGCACCTGCTTACTGTAAGAGAGCATTACACAAAGACTCTGGCATGGAGGTCTGGGAAGAACATTAATTAATGAAGCGAAACTGAACAAACATGCTATAAATTTAAGGTCTAAAGAGAACCGTCGGGCGTTTAGTGGCTTACGATAGAAGGCTGCGATGAAACGTCATATTTTTAGACCTCAGGGGTGTGGGGGGAAAAAATGGGAGGGAGAAATTTGAAAAGGTGGCAGAGGTAATGATCTATTGCTAGAGCAACTAAAGCCTGTGCTTCCATTAAGAGAATTATAAATCAATTCTGCTTTGTCTGGGGGCATCTACGCGCCATGTGTGCGAAATTAAAAAGCTTAGCATGTCAGAGAAGTTCCTTCTGAGGGCTCCGTGGGACCACACCGCCTGAGACACTGGGATGTGAGAGAGGCACGGCAGTGAGGAGGGAGGAGGATCTGGGCTGTGTCACAGAGTTGAGCCTAGCTGGGCACAGGCAATCCTGAGCAGCAGGGTCGGAGAGAAAATGCAGCCGAACCCCAATGAAGCAGAACCTTCAGTTAATCAGAAGCCGCTGGGCAGCTGGTCGTGGCCTGTGGCGCCTGTCAGGCTTGGTTCTCCTCTGTGTGTGTCCACCCTAGAGTTGTGGTTTGTGCCCCACGGAGGAGTGGGGCTGACCCCATTCAGGGCCCTCCTGAGAAACCACTGCCAGGGCTACCTTCTGCCCTGGTAACTTACGGGCTTCATTTCCCTCACTTCCGACCTACTCCTGACAAGAACAAACACCTTTAGGAACGATGACCCTGAAATCACACAGAATCCCAATAAATCCGTAGAGATGTGTTCCCACTCAATAGAATCCACTCACCAAGACCAGAAGGGAAAAGGCCATGTTGCAAAAGGGTCTGGGTGGCAGGCATGGGAACCCTATAAAGGTCTTCTCGGCCTCACTTCCAATTCATCAGAACATTCAGAAATCTGGACAATCCCCTCCTCTAGGCAAAATGGAGAGGTTCCCCTCTGGCTCCAGCTTCTCCGGGTCGCTCCCTGCCCTCTCCCCAGCCTGACCCGGCCTGCAAGGAGCTGACCTCCCGTAGGCTGAATCGCCAATATGCAGAAAACAGGAAGCTCATACCAAAGCTACAGACACCGCATGTGCCCACGAGTCTACAAATCTGCCATGGCACACGCAGGGACTCAGTGGGGTAGGAAGAACGGGGGGCGGGCCAGAAGCCTGATAACCACGGTAGGCCTCTGACTAGGACGCACATGTGGTTATGCCAAAAGAGGGAGAAAAGAGAGAAGCAAGCAGGCTGAGTGGGAGCTGGGTCTGTGGGCCCAGGAATGAGAGCACGAACCCAAGTGAGTCCTGCCCGCTAAGACCACTTCCAGTGACTTGAGAGCACTTACTAACAACACTCTGGTAATGTCCCCTGTTGAATGAGAAGTTGGATAGAGATGGAGTCAAACACTGAACCAGGGAGCCGCTGAGGACCAGACCAGAGCAGCAGATGGACAGCTCCCGAGAGCCTGCCCCGCACCCGCAGGGGACCCTGGGCTGGGAGCTGAGCCGATCTCACTCCATCCTCGCAGGGGCTCCGGGGAGCTGCTGTTGGGATCTCCGTTTGCACAGACTCACAGTTTGGAGGTGAATGAACTAGATCTGAATTCAGGACTACTTGCTCGCCTATCACCACGCTTCCAAGTATGGCTTTGCTCTTCAGCTCAGAGCCTGTGTGTGTGTGTGTGTGTGTGTGCGCGCGTGCATGCCATGTGTGGCGTGCTGAGGGAGGAATGGGCCATCTCTGGACCACATTCCCCTCCACGCTCTCTATATTTGGGCAGAGGAAGGGAGGACAAGACAATATGATGACAGAAGGACGGGCCTGTGCTCCCTGAGTGACCTCCTGCCTCCTCCTTAGCTAAGAGGAAGCCTTTATTAGCTGGAGTTCCTCACCTAAACCACAGAACCCAGAAAATGATTTCCGGGACTATTTCCTCCACTTTTCCAAGGATGGCACACAATACATATCATTCTAGATGCACAGGAGAAAAGTTGATCCAGTAGACACAGTGGATGTCATGGGGCGTTAGAGCTGAATTCTCTCTGGAATGAGGCTGAGAAAGTGCTAGATGGTCTCTAAGTTTCCTAAGACTCTGACATCAAGAGATGGGCGGTGGGGGAGCCTGTGGGCCTCCTCTGCAGGAACCAGGCAGGGGGATGTTCCTGAGCACAACCAGGGGTACAGATGAGAAAGCCAGAGCCCCTGGACCAGATTATCTTATTTTATAATATATCCTCCACGTGTCTTCCCTTGTGTCATCCCTGAGCCCAACTACCTACTTTAAATGTGCCAATCTTGCCTCAGCGGTGCCTTGAGGACTCAAGAAAGAGGTTGGAGATGGGCCTTGCATGGGATGAGCCCTACCCCCTCCCACTCTTCCATTCGGGCTAGTTCGGGTGCTGGCGGAGGCAGTAACCAGCAAGAGATCTGAATGGGATCCAGAGCTGAGCACGGGACTCCCCTACATCTCCCCAGCCCTCCAAGGATGAGGGTTTATTCTGTTACCAAACAGGCCACTGCCCAGGCCAGGCAGAGAAGTGGTTTGTGCCCCACGAATGAAAGCAGGACCCACCCCATGCAGGGCTCCTTCCATCCAGAAAATATTCTAATAAACTTGAAAGGTGAGGACACTGTGAGCCTTTGTTAACACCCCATCCCGCCCCCGGGGCTGGGATGCTTCCCCGAGCAATCTTGAAGGCCAAACAGGAGAGCTGGGCCTGTATGTGTTGCGGTGCACGAATGCGGGAGCCAGCACAGCCGCCCACCTGGCACAGTGGCTGGGGGGTGTTGGGGGGATACAGAATCTGCTGACGGGGCGCCCGTGGGCTCTGAACATGGCCTGAGTCACGCACCCAGACGAGGGCCGGGATCAACAGGCCAGGGACCAGGCCTCTCAGCAGGTCTGGTAGGTCTGTGTGACCCTGAATGAGTCACCAGACCGTTCCGGGCTGTTTCCGGAGAGGGAGGAGCTAGAATCACTCCTCAAGCTGGTGGGCTTGCCTGAGGAGAGGACATAGGCTTACGGCCCTGACTTTGAGCTTTCTAGCACTACCTACCAGCTATGGGACCATGGGAAGACCCTTAACGGCTTCTCTGGACCTCCGTTTCCCCATTTATAAAAGGAGGCTGAGCGACAGTGGTGTTGTTTTAGAGCCAAACCTGGCCTCTCACTAAGGTCTCTTACAGCTCAAAAAGGTTCCACAGTGATTCCCTGCCGCAAGAAGAGGTGAGAGGGAAGAGGGGTTCCCTCCTGGTGACCTCAGCCACTGGCCCAGTGCCAGTATCAATAAACGTTTGATAACTGGCCAGTGACTGATTCAACAAATCAACGAACAGGTCTCTTTCTGCGTGAGAGAAGTGAGGCCAAAAGAAAAGAGACTTGCCTAAGGTCACAGAGCGGATGGCAGAGCTGACCCCATGTCCAGCGCCCCTCTCACTCCACCATGCCACAGGAAAGGGAAGGGAGACCCTTGAGCAGAGCGCCCCTTGGGGTGGGAGTGGGGCCCAAGACCCGGTAGCCTAGGGGCAGGGGAACAGAGAGAGACCCCTGGAGACACACTCTATGCTGGGTACCTTGAATTTGCCATCCCCTCAATGGACCCTAGTGTCTGCTGACTTTCCAGCCCCTTCTAACCCTGTTCCCGAGGGGCCGTCCTCTTCTTGGGTACAGAGAGGACTGCCAGTGGCTGGCTGGCGTCTCTCCCTGCCACCTCCACCTGCCTTCCCGGCAGGTGTTTCTTTTCCTCCTCCAAACAGGGGCACAGAGGAGGCAACTAACTAGAGAGGCAGAGTGGGAGCCTGCTGGAAAGATGTCCTCTCTGCCCTGCCTTCCCCAGGGGCCCTCAGAAACTGTTTCCACCAGCCCTCTCGCCCCAGGACTGACAAATGGCTTCTGCGGAATCTCCCGGTCTTAAATATCCTTACCTTCTTTGTGGGTTTCTTACAAAGCACATTCTCAGCTATGTTCTCTCTCATTTGCGCCTAGAAGGGCCTACTGGAGATGAAGACCCTAAGATGGGACTCGGGGTATAGGGGGTGAGGAGGGGCCCAAGGTTTCAGTAGTAGAGCAGGGACCAGATGGCACAGAGACAGCAGGCTGACACTTGTCCAGAGGTAGTAACCTCCCCCTTTCCTGCGGTATCTCCTCTGTCCTTGAGGCAGAAATCAGGCTGCCCCCATCACAGAGCTCAGGGCAAGGGCTGAGGCTCCCCTGGTGGGGGGCAATTGGGGGAGGGTCCCCTCTGGGAAGGACATCCAGCTCCCCTCTTCCAACACATACACACACTTAGCAGTGGTACCCACCCCAGCTGCACATTAGAATCACGTAGAAACATTCTAAAATCCATGCTTGGGACCTCACTCCAAACCAATGAGAACCAAATGTATGTGGCTAGAGCTTGGACATCAGTTGTTTTTTTGTTTTTTGTTGTTATTGTTGTTGTTGTTGTTTTGATTTTTGTTTTTTGTTTTTTAAGATTCTCAGATGGTTCTACTGAGCTGCCAGGGTTGAGAATGACCCACTAGGACCCCCAGGGAGCAGGGGCTGTGGTCCTCATCAAGAGGAAAGCCCACCAGGTGGGTGACAATGTCCTTTCTCTGTCTCTTTCTCCATGGCCTGGGTACCTCCTCCCTGCTGGTACTCTGCTTCTGCCTGAACTCCCAGGGCACCCACACCCTATCAAAGTGTCGTTGGGGAGCAGAAGCAGGGGACTGCTAAGCCGTTAGTGAGGCTGCCTGACACCTTCGAGAAGCCAGCCAGGCCAGGTGAATGGAAAGAGCAAAGCTGCTATACCAGGAATGCTGTCCGCCCCTCCCATAGCACATCTGTATGGCAACAGACACAGGACAGAGGGCCTTGTAGCTACCCCCCCCAACCCCCAAGGCTGGTACAAGGGCCCTGGGCACCAATCCTCCCCACACAAGCCCAGGCACAGATGGTCAATGAGCAAACCTTTCCGGGCATTCCCACGGGCATGTGCCTTAGCACCTGCGGCCGATCCCATTTGTGGAACAACACTGCCATCCCTCCCTCCACACCCCATCTACTCCACCACTCTTTATGGGGCACCCCAGTGTGCCAGGCACTAAGGCTACAGCAGCGAATATAGCAGACACCGTTTCTCCCCAAAGAGCATAGCCACATGGCAGGTGCTACAGTCCCCACTGTATGGGCTCAAAGAAGAGTGATGGCCTGCCTGTCCCTGGGCAGCGCCTGAGCCAACCCAGGCCCTCCCATAGGGTGAACCCTACTGCATAACTTCCCAGGCCCCTTTGCCCAATCCCAGTGAAAAGCGGCGGAAACCCTCTTGCATGAATGGGAGAGCAGTGCTCACTGGAGGAGGTTAGAGCCAAGTGAGGGCCCCTCCCATCCCTGAGCCCAGAGGTCCCTGCGCCCCGAGGTCCCTGCGTCTGCCCGTGTCTTGCCCTCCCTCCAACCCCTTCTTTTAACGAAAACTCTGAAAGCTGGAATGAAATTCACCTTAATAAGAGCTCGTTAGAAATATGCTAATGGGGAGGAAGCTGATATCATTGCCCTGAAACCCCAAAGGGAAAAAGAGATGAAAAAAATTCAATATTGAGTTTTGTCTCATTTCAAAGCCTCTTTCAAAGTGGCCATAAATCTTCTGTGTGACGCGACATAACGAGTTGCTGCCAGCGGCTTGGGCGTTAATAATTAGCCGTTGCCAGGTGCTGAATACATTTGACTTTCCAGTCCTCTCTACAGGAAGAGAGAGAAAGGGAAGGTGCAACTGAGTCCAGTGCATGGGCTGACCCATCCACACAGCTTGCCCACCTGTGCACCCTGGTCAGAGCAGACCTCGTGGCTGAGAGAGGCTGCAGAATGTGCCAGAAGAAGGAAGCTTGGGAATCAGCAACGCCCACCTTGAACTCTAGCCCAGGGGGACGCGTCAAAGTCCACTAGGTGTGTGGCTCTGGGACAAGTCCCTAACGTGACAAGCCTCAGTGTCTATCTAGGAGACTGGCAAGAGCACATGTCCCGCGCTGGGTCCCTGGGAGGATTGTGCGTCGGTTGGCTGGCGTACCATGTAGCGGTGTAGAAAACACGCTCTGGAGTCAGCTGGTGTGAATCAAGAACCAGCTCTGTTAATTACTAGCTGAGTGACTTGGGACAAATGACTTAATCTCACAGAGGCTCTGTTTCCATTGTGAAAATTAAATGAGGTAATTATACACAGTACCTGATACACTGTAAGAACTCAACAAATATAGCTACTGTCACCATTGGGCACCCAGTAAAGGATGGCTACTGTTCATACTGCTGCCTCCCTCAGTTCCCCCATACCCCTCTTATTGCCACTGATTTAAAACATGAACAACAATATCAACAATAAAAACCAAAAAAAAAAAAAAAAAAAAAAGCCCGGGTGTTGTCTCTTATCCTTTTTTGTTTCTAATTTACTGGGCAACTTTGGGAAATTGACTTGACCTCTCTGATCTTAATTATCCAGTCCTCAAAGTGAGGACGCTGATGTCTGCTTTGATCATCTGTGGAGTGGTTACAAAGATCAAAAAAATCACGCTCGTGAAAGTGCTTTGGAAGGTAAAATGAATGACACAGGTGTGGGGAACTATCATTACTGGCCTCCAACAGGAAGGTTGTTCTAGATATCCTGGATGGCCTCCCTTCCTCAGGCAGCAAGGGACAGTCCTCGGAGGTAGAGGCTCCATTTCTTCAGACGAAAGTGACAGCAAATTATAGTCTTTAATTCCTACCAATATCTAACTGAAGTTCTTCCTTCTGGCTTTTGAGAAGACGCATGTCCTGTTCTGCCCTCGGGAGAGATAACGACAAGCCAACATTCACCATTTGGATGGGAGTTAATTTCCAGTAAGACACGCCTGGTAAGTGGTCGTACAGTACATGGTCCCATTCGGTGCGTGTCAAGTGCCCCCTGCCACTCGGGTCTCTACCCTATCCAATGGGAGGTGTCCACTGACTGTATCAATGTCAAGTTGCTATCAAACTGCTTCTTTTCAATTTCTGTACTCGTGTCTCTGAGACCTGACGGTGCGGAGACTGCCATCGCTCCGCGGAGCATGCTTTAAGTAGCTGGAAGACAGTGAGCGCAGAGGAACCAGATGGGGTTCTCGGCCCTGCTCCTGTTTTTTCACAAAGATCAGCACCTTCTTAAGGAATATTGTGTCTCCTTCTCACACCCCCTTGACCTCTCCTTGCCCACTTCCTCTGCCTTTGTTTTCTCTAACTATTTCCTTTGGGTTCCCATACTGCTCCCACCTGAAAACTCACAGAAAGTCCCACTCGTGAAACCATTCTTGCCAAGGCAGGCATATTGGGGATGCCCTTCCTGACATGGGATTCAGGATGGATGGTGTCTGGGTTAGAGCTGCAGTGTCCCAGGATTGTCCCCTCAGCCTCTTCAGCTGCCAATGAGACCCAACGGTGAACCTCAGTCATCTCACCTGTTCCAAAGTCCCAGTCTAACACTGTCTTCCGCAATCCCCCACCTCCCATGGCCTAAGCCTTAACAATCTGGCTTCTTCCCTAGTCCCTGTTCCAAAATTCTGACTTATGGCCCCTCTCCAACTGGCACCTTACATGAAGACCCAGCCCAGGGTTCTTGCCAGCCTCCTCCCAAGGAGCAACGCCTCACCCTTCATCAATCGTTTGCGCAACACAGAAGCATGTAGAAAGTGTCAGACATTAGGCAAGGACCTGGATCCATAACATGTCAAGTCAGATGATAACGGGAAAGAAAGAACCATTTGTAACTGGAAGTTCCAGTACCTGTGAGAAGACCAACTCCAAGGCCATTGTCAAGAGATCTGGGAAAGGACACAAAGCTAGAGACCTGAAAGAGACTGAGGAGTTAGCCAGGTAGGGCAGGAGTGAGAAAGAGGAAGTAAACCTGGCTCTTCCAGCTGGAGCAGAGTTTGAGGCAGTCCGGGGTGCAGGCTGAGCTGATGAAGGGTCAGGCCCCAGAACATGACTGGCCTTTGAGTTTATCCCAAGATAAATGGGCAACCATTGCAAGGTCTTAAGTAAGGGATCTAATTGGCCAACATTGTATTTTCTTCCTTCCTTCCTTCCTTCCTTCCTTCCTTTAAAGATTTTATTTATTTGTCTGATAGAAAGAGAGAGAGCACAAGAAGGGGGAGCAGCAGGCAGACATGGAGAGAGAAGCAGGCCCCCCGCTGAACAGGAAGCCTGACATGGGGCTCAATGCCAGGACCCTGGGATTACAACCTGAGCTGACTAAGCCACCCAGGCACCCTGGCCAGGGTTGTACTTTCAAAAGATCCTTTTCTGATTAAGAAAAAAAGTAGATGTGAATGCTCATTAATAGGGAAATAAGAATTTTAAATTTTATTTAAATTAAATTTTATTAATTATTAATTATTAATTTTATTTATTTATTAATTATTAATTTTATTTAAATTAAAATTTTTTTAAATTTTAAATCACGAATGGCTAGCCACACAATGGAATATCTGGCCGCCATTAAAAGGACTGAATGAGAGCAACACTGGTTGAGTTGGATGGATTGTCAGAGGGTAGTGGGAAAGGAATAAGTCAGAGGCCAGAGAGACAGCATCATCCTGCTTTCCTTTTTTTTTTTAATAAAAGATTCTATTTATTTATTTGACAGAGATCACAAGCCGGCAGAGAGGCAGGCAGAGAGAGAGGAAGGGAAACAGGCTCCCCGCTGAGCAGAGAGCCTGACGTGGGGCTTGATCCTAGGATCCCGGGATCATGATCTGAGTCGAAGGCAGAGGCTTTAACCCACTGAGCTACCCAGGAGCCCCCATCCTGTTTCCTAAAGCAAACCATGCACATGCGCACACACATACCTGTCTGTACATGGTTAGAGTTATAGGACATGGAAGGATACAGAACGGGTTGTGAAAAGGGATCCCCTGAGAGTGCAAGGGCTGAGCGCATGATGCAGGGTAACACGGAAGAGGGAGGCAAGTTAAAAAAAAAAAAAAATCGAAGCACGAGCTTAAAAAAATAAATACGATATGATCACATTTATGTGAAATTATTTATGTGGAGACCTTCGGGTCTCAGCTTATCTGCCCCTTCCTCTGACCAGTGCTCCCTTGGCAGTAACCCCAGAATGTAAAAAGAAAAGTAAGCAATTTCCCACTGGCTGAGACACAGAGAAGAGGGATCAGCTGGGCTGGGCTGGGCCTAGGCATGCAGGATGGTGCTGGTGGGGCAGGGTAGGGCTGCTACCGTGAGCCTGGGGCACAGTGTCCCTCTGTGGGCAAATCTCTAGATTGCTCTAGCTGATGCCACACCCACCCCAGGGACTGGCAGCCCTTCAGCCAGTGTCCCCAAACCCATTTCACTCCCCCCCCACCCCGGCATCCTGGCAGTCTCTCCACATCCGTGCTGCCCCAGGTGTTACTGAGGGTAGGACTGGCGAGTGGAAGGGGTAGTGGGCAGGGCTGGGGCCAGGTCCCTGGTCACAATCTCTACACACACCCCCCATCTGCCCCCTCGGATGTGGGAAAGACGACTCGTGAGGAGGAAAGGCAGATGTGCAGGACAGAAGGCGGTAGAGCGTCCATGCGGTACAGCAGTAGCTCTCTCGGGCCCCTCTGCTCCCCTCTGCCCTCAGCTCTCACTCACAGACCCTTTCCCACCCCTCACCCACCACAACCACATGCTAAAAGCTCGGGAAACGCTCCAGAAACGCTCCAGAAGGCACTTCGGAAAAACCAGCCCTGGCGTCATCGACACAGGCTGGATTCCTGATTCTGCCTGGCTGGGTGAGCTTGATGGTCGCTTGATCTCTCTGATCCTCTGTTCCCCCATCTGTAAAGTGGGGGTATCAACAGGACCCACTTCAACAGGTCTCTGTGAGGCCTGAATGGGTCAGTCCAGCCTGGGGAGGAGTTGTTTTTCACTGTTATTAGTGGCGGTGACCGTGGGTCTCTCCAGGCTAAGTCTAACTTTCCACTCCCACTCCCGTCCCCATCCCCAGGCCCCCTGGTGCGCTGGACAGACCACACCTCCCAGGGGCGCCACTCAGAGCACCCCCCCACTGGGGTTCAGACAAAACACTGAGTAGGAAGCCGACTGTCACACAATTACAAAGGTTAATTGCAGGATTCAGCAACAAGAGGGAGAGAGCTTGGCCCCTCATAAATACAGCTGATTAAAAAACAAGCATCATTTTGTAATTATGCCACTGATAGAAATCCACCATCCCACTTAACAGCTTTCAAGCAAGAAAGGTTCACCCAAGACACACCTGCTGAAACTGGGTCCTCAGAGGCCTCCCTGTGCCCACCGGGCCTCCAGAGCCTCACCAAGGGCTGCCCATTCTTCAAAAGCAGTAAGTGGCCTTGGGCCTAGAAGAACACCCATCCCTCTGCTCCCTTGAAGCAGTGCCTGCTGGAGCCCCCAAGAAGTCAATTAACAGCATCTGGCTAATTAAAGTGAGATGTTACATTTCACTCGTTGACTCAGTCGGAGCTGCTGTGGGAGCCTGGGAGAAGCAGCTCCCACATCCCAACCAGCTCCCCTTTTCATGTGGCTCTGGGGACATGGAGCTTCTCTGATCCCTTTGAAAGCTGTGGTCCCCCTAGCCCCAGAGCCGGGGGCCGGGCCACCCAGGGGAGGACAGAGGTTCAAAGCCAGCCCGGCAGGCACAGTGGGGTCCAGCTGGGATCAGGAATAATTAGGGCATTCCAGACCATAAGAATCAATAACATAATTAACAAATATTGTGCTATTCCTCAGAATCTTGCTACGAATTATGCTGTCTTTGATCATACAATGTTCTCTGACTGTTAATGACATGTAATGTTAATTACCGGAGAAAGGGAACGACTCAGAATGAAGACTTCCTTGGAGAATAATTAATATTCTTTGAGGAGTTGCAGAGCCTGGGAGGGGGGCTTTTCCCCCTGGTTTGGTGACTTAGGAACCTCAGGAAGCCCACCCTCCTTGTCCATGGGTGGGCAGATACTATCCCTTATGAAGACAGGGACTCACACATAGTAGGCACGCTATTATGACTTGTTAACTGAACGCAAGTTGGACCAGTGGGTGGTGAGGCTCCCCTGGAAATCTGCTAGAATCTTGGGGTATGGGGGCAAGAACACTCTGAATCATAATCTAGGCACTCTTTGTTCAAAAGGGGCCCCTGTCAGCGATGCAGGTGGGATCAAAACTCAGGGTTCAAATGATTAGTCCCATGGGATTTCCACCACCATTACCCTGCTCGATTTTTGTGGAAGTTAAGAAAGATTCAAGGGACAAGGAAGGAATGTCTTGGAGGTTGGGGGGAGGTACTCTTTTTGCCTTGAAATGCATTGGGAATATTTCAGGAGTGTCCAGCCTCACACCTTTGACTTACTTGGAATTCCGTTGCATGGGAATGAAATGTCCCAATCAGCACAGACATTGTCCAAAACATATGTGCCACGCTGGGAAGCCACAGAACTCTGACCAAAGTCCCCAGAGAAAAGTCTCCTGCCCCTCAGACTCTTCCACGTTCAGAAGGGAGGACAGAAGGGAGGAGCCAGCACCTCCCTCCATCCCAGCACCCACAAACCATCACTGCTTTCTCTCTGCACTGAAACCAAGTCCCCTTGGAGAACCAGGATCTCACTATCCAGACTGAGGTCTACTCAAGGGAAGGCAGGACGCCAGGGCAGATAGCCCCAGACCAGCCATCAGGACCCTGGCTTCAGGTCCTGCTAGGCCATCAGTCATGCATGGAGCACTCCCCCCTCCCTGGGTCTGGATTTCTTAATATGTCCAGAGAGCTCTCCACCCCCAGATCATCACTTTCCTTCCAGGCTGACATCCCTGGGTTCTGAAACAATGGGAGGAACCTTGATTTCCCAGTCTTCTGAGGAGCCCTGAGTTTCCCACCCCCTCTCCCTCAGGAGTTCCTTACTTCCTATAGCCAATGCCTCTCACAAAGAGAATGGGTCACTAGGTCCGGAGGACCCCCCATTTCTAGCAGAGAACAGTTCCTAGAGGCTATGGGAGAATCATCCCAACTCAAGGAGCCCCAGCCCCTTTCCCCCTTCTCCCTGGAGGCCAGGGGGGAACAGCTATGAGCTCCAGTCACAGTAGGAAGGAGAGCCGGCTCTGGGACAGTAGGACAAGAGGTGGGGCTCCCTTCCCACCCCATTGCTGCCCAGATGCTCTTCAGTGCCTGGCTCCTCCCATCCCACCATGACCTATGCAGGGTGGAGGCGAGGGGAGCGCAGGTGCTGCTGCAGGAACCCCCTCACCTTCACACCTGCCTGCTCCAGCTTCCAAGGCCCAGCCTCGGCAGCCCTTGCCCTGCCAGGATCTTCGCTCCGGGAGGTCCAGCTCCACAGTGTCACCTTTCCCATCAGCTCGTCCAGCTCCCAGCCCAGCCTGGGCACCACTGGATCCTCCGGAAACATGGGCCTATGGCCAGGGATGGTGAGGTAGTAACTGGTGCGTACGCTCCTATGTCTCACAGCCCCCGTTTGTTCAATAAAAGCCACTTTGGTTTCAAGTCACACCCTTCCCTTCAATGCATCTTTAGTGTTCTCATGGGGGAAGAAAGGGCATGAGAGAGGGTTCCTATTTTTCAGAGACAAAATAAAGACACAGTAAGCAGGGACAGCCCACTACAGGACCTAGGACTGGAGCCCGGACCTCCTCCTGTTTGCCTCCCCACCTCCACCTGATTCCTGACTTTTCTTCACTGTGTAAATCACCTCCCAGCACTACATTCCAAGATGGAGAAAACAGAAATTATTCTGCACTTGGCTGTCCAGGAGCCTGCCTCCTGAGGGGCCCCTGCCTGGAAGGCTCTGATGACGGGGCACGGCTCGTCCTCCCGGAATCCTTGCTCCTCAATCTGGCGGGGCCTGACTCTGCTGCTTCCTGGACATCCTGTAGTTGAAGTTTCAAGTCTCCACTGGTTTCTGGAAATCTCCCCACTCTTGACAGGAGAATGCAGACCACGGGAGCACATTTCTGTCATTAGAAGGGGACCCCACCGCTGTCCTCCCACTGTGACTTTGTGGAGGCACATGGCCCTTGGGGCAGCTCGTGGTCACAACCGAGACTGCCTGCCCGCACTCCAGATGGCAGCGGTGACCAGCACTCACAAACGGCAGCTGTGGCCTAGAGCCCAAGGCATGAGCTCCTCAAGATCAGGCTGCCCCAGGAGGCCCGGGCCTCGGAGGAAGCCACCACCCTCAGTTAAAGCCTCGACCATAGGACGCCTGGGTGGCTCAGTTGGTTAAGCGGTTAATTGTCTGCCTTTGGCTCAGGTCATGATCCCAGAGTCCTGGGATCCAGTCCTGCATCGGACTCACTACTGAGCAGGGAACCTGCTTCTCCATCTGCCTCCTCCCCCAACTTCTCTCTCTCTTTGGCAAATAAATAAATAAAATCTTTTTAAAAAGGTAAAAATAAAAAGCCTCCACCCGCTCACAGGCACATCTTCTCTGAAAGTACAAGCCCCGCCCGCGACAACCCCCAGCCTGGATCGCGCACCCACCTTTCCTCTCCTTCCTGTCTCCTCCAGGATGTCCTCTCTGGCCCTCGATCCCCTTCATGCCCCCTCCTAGTGCTCTGATGGAGAGCCTCTACCACGACAGATTGCCCTTCCGCACATATTCCGTGTCACTTCCCTCCCAGGCCCTCCACTCTCCAGGGGAAGAGGCCCAGGTCTCCGTGGCTTCCATATCCCTGACAGCATTGATGTCTTACTTGGAGCTGAAAAGGTGATCAATAAAACCTCTTTAGTGCACGGGCTGATGGGCAGAGTAAGGCAGGGTCTCCTTGGCTTGATGAAATGCTCGTGAAAGAAACAAGCTCCAACTCGTGGCGTGATTCAGAGAAGCAATTCCTGCTCCCTTTGGCCACAGAACCCAACTCCCAGGCTCTCCCAGGCACAGAGGAACCCCTTTACACCTGGTTCTGTGGGAAGCGCCTGGAGAATGAAGAAGTAATGGGTCTGGGGCTTTGGGATCAGGCGACTGGGCTCAAACTCTGGCTCGGTTTTCCTCCTGCGTTCCCCTCCCTCCTGTTCTCCCTGAGAGAATCTGCAGCTTCTCTCCAAGCCTCGGTCCCCTTACCTGGAAGGGTGGCAGACAGGGCCACGGGAGCTCATGCATATTCAGCACCTGGCATAGGGCCTGACCCATGAAGGTGCTCCCTAATAAAAATACCAGCTCCCAGGGGCACCTGGGTGGCTCAGTGGGTTAAAGCCTCTGCCTTCGGTTCAGGTCATGATCCCAGGGTCCTGGGATCGAGCCCCGCATCGGGCTCTCTGCTCAGTAGGGAGCCTGCTTCCCCCTCTCTCTCTGCCTGCCTCTCTGCCTACTTGTGATCTGTCTATCAAATAAATAAATAAAAAATCTTAAAAAAAAAAAGTGCTGAAATTAAAAAAAAAAAATACCAGCTCCCACATCCTCCCACCCAGAGGCTCTGGGTTCCAATCCAGACCCTAGTGGCAGGGATCAGCAGCTCAGGGGAGCGATGCACAGGGGTCCTGCCAACCCCAAGCAGGGGGTCCCTGCCACAACCCTGTCCAGGGTTGGGCTGTGCACCAGCTCCCGAGTGGTTCCCGGGTACCCGGCTTCTCCAAAGCCAAGTGAAAAGTCCCGTGTACTCCAACACTGGCAATGAGCAGCTTTGCATGAGACAGGCCGCCCAGCAGCGCCAGCAGGCGTGGCTGGAGTAAATGACAGTGTAACTCTTGCTACTCGAAACAACAACATCATAACTGTCAGAGCAATTTTCCACATCGGTAGTTTAACACCTGAGCTGGTGCGGCGCTCCCTTCCCCCGCCTCTGAGCGCTCAAGCGGGGGTGCACTCCTCCTCTCCCACGATGTCAGTCCCACTAGGAGCCAGCCCTTCCAGAAGCCACGGCAAAGAGTACCTGGCCCGGAGAGGCAAGGGGCTGCAGAAGGAATCAGCGCACAGAGTCTTCAGAGAAGCAGGAAAGGACAAAGCCCACAAGCTCAAATACCCAATCCAACATCTGTCAACATCTGGGTTATAAGTAACCGAGGGACTTAACAGGCATCCCAGCAGGAGGCTGCTTCTGACTCCCCGTCATAAAGATGCAGTTATTAATTTTTATTTAGTGGGACCATACTCTTTTCCTGGCGGGAGCTGAGGGGCTGCTGGACGGGGAGGTACTCCTTTAAGTTGATGGATCTTGGTGTGGTCTCAGTGGGGGAGCAGCCCTCCAGCGACCTGGGGAAGCAGCTCAGCTATTTACCAATCAGTATGGGAGTCGTTCAATATTTTAACAACCATTACATGCGCGCGTGTGCGCGCGCGCACACACACACACACACACACACACACTCTTTCCTTCCCTGGTTACTCTAGCGGAAACTCCCTGTCTTTCCCCAGGGAAGCATCGAGTTCTCTGACAGCGGGCAAGATCCCCTTCGAGGGAAACCAAGGGCCAAATTAGAATCACAGAGTCAGGATGTTAGATCTGGAAAGGGTCATCGAGATGATCTCGTCCAAACCTTGGGTTGGCAGATGTGTAAACTGAGGCTCCTCAAGGTCACTCTGGGACTTAAGGGTAGGGCCCATAGGGACCCCAGCCTACTCGGGGCTCACGGGGCTGGCTCTGTCACCAGAGCCAAGCCCCAGGCCCACAGGTCACCATGCTGGGCAGTAACCAGCATCTGCAATAATGTCTACTCTCCTGGGTAAGGGCTTGGAAATAGGACCAGGAGAAAGAGCCCCTCACTGAAGAATTTGCCCATATGTGCCTTGGGGTAAGTGCAGGGAGTGTGGGCAGGAAAGAGGCTGGGCATTCGCTAAGACACAGGGCTTTGTGAGCCTGGAAGAAAGATCCCCCCCCCCCCCTGAAATTCAGGATGTTAAAGGTTAAAGGGCCGGGAGTTATATATTCACACACTTGTGAGCTCCTCTGGTCTCATGGCCTTAATCAACATCTATTAGACACAGATTACTCCCAAATTTCTCATTTTAGTCTGGGCTGTGCCCATGAACTCCAGATGTGTTTCTACCTTCCTACTCAATCTCCCTATGTGGATGTCTAGTAGACATCCCAAATTTAACATGCCCAAACCTGGCCTACCCCCGAAAGCCTGCCCCTCCTCCTTAGGAATCACCCTTGATCCTTCCCATCACCTCTCACCTGTCAATAGCCTCCTCATGGTCCTCCGATTTCCACCCTGGCCCTTGACTCTATGACTTGCGTTCATGGCAAATGTGGCTCTTCCAAGAAAGTGGTGGGAAAGGGTGACGGGGACCCAGGTGGCCCCCACCAGCAGGACTCACTTTTTCCTGCCTGAGGGGAAGCTACTGGGGCAGTACTCAGGGAAGGAAGTGTTGAGCATCAAGGAGTCTTAATGTAGACTGCATGTATGTCTGCATTTGGGTCATATCTGGTCCCTCAGCAAATGTGGCCTGGACTCTCAGAGTCTCCTAGCAGGATGGGCACTCAGAGGCCCTGAGCCAACTCTCTGCCCAGCATGTGGATCTTTTCACAGAAGCCCTGGAGGGACCCTGCAGCCTTGACTCAGCACCTCCACTGCCAGACTCTCCCATGCTTCTGCTAGTTCTGGCAGCTCCCAGAAACTTCACACACACTGGTTCCATAGTACTCTGTGGAATGTTCTGGCAGATCCCAGAACCTTCACACATGCTGGTCCCACAGTATTCTATGGAATATTCTGGCAGCCCCCAGAACCTTCACACACGCTGGTTCCATGGTACTCTGTGGAATATTCTGGTAGCTCCCAGAACCTTCACACACACTGGTTCCATGGTACTCTGTGGTATGTTCTGGCAGCTCCCAGAACCTTTGCACACACTGGTTCCATAGTACTCTGTGGAATGTTCTAGCTGCTCCCAGCACCCTCCCACATGCTGGTTCCACGGAACCCTGTAGAACATGCTGGCTGCTCCCAGAACCTTCCCACACACTGATTCCATGGTACTCTGTAGAATGTTCTGGCTTCCCCCAGGACCTTTGCACACGCTGGTTCCATGTTACTCTGTGGAATGTTCTGGCTGCTTCTGGCACCATCCCACATGCTGGTTCCACAGAAACCCACAGAACACTCTGGCTGTTCCCAGAACCTTCCCACGTGCTCTTCCACGGAATCCCACAGAACGCTCTGGCGGCTCCCAGAACTTTCACACACGCTGGTTCCACGGAACTCTGTGGAATGCTCTGGCTGTTCCCAGAACCTTCACACATGCTGGTTCCACGGAACTCTGTGGAATGCTCTGGCTGTTCCCAGAACCTTCACACATGCTGGTTCCACTGTACTTCATGGAATGCTCATGACAAACATCAGTCTCTTTCTCAGCAGCACAGCCTCAGTAGAATTAGAGCAGTCAGCAACCTCTCTTCAGCAGTGAGTGGATCATGGGCTCCTCTTGCCCCCTTCAGAGAGCCTCCCCTTGCATGTCCCAGGTCCCTTGCATAGACAGACATGGTTGGTGACCTGGTTGCACCCCTGGGCTCTGCCACATCTCCCTGTGGTAGCAGAGCCTGGTCCCCGAGGGGAGGAAGATGCTGTCTCCTGTATCAAGGCTCCTGCTAGCCCCTCTATTTGGGAGTCTTTGAGCCTCTATAGCTGTGTACCCCATCCCGGCCCCCTTCTCATTCCCTCTGCCCTTGCTTTTGAATAAAACAGGAAATTCAAGTCTTCCCTGGTCCAAGGAACTCACTGTGGGCTACAACCGCCTCCAGAGCCTGAGCCTGAGCTCACCTCTGTCCAAATCAGGGCACCCCAGACATGGGAGATAGCTAAACTGAGAAGACCTCACCATCACAGTTCAATTCCCTATACACCCAGAGAGGCGAGCTCAGCAAGAGGAAATGACTTACCCAAGGTCACTGTGAAACCCCTCTAAGCCCCATCCCTATCCCTTCCCATGAGGCCTTGGGAGACTTCCCGCATGGGCTCCTGTACCTTGAGGCTCTATCCCTTTCTCCCATGCCAACTTCTGGGGAAAGCCCAGACCCTGAGCCAGACCCCCACTCCTCCCAGACCCCATGATGTAGAAAGCCCTTTTACCTCTTGAATGCTTACGACTCTCCATCTGCGGAAATGAAGCTAACACCTCACTCACAGAATTTAGAGGGGACTATCTGGAATGGAAGGCGTGCTCACAGCGCTGACCCAGAACATATGTGGCAATCCCCCACCCTACAGGGATGAGGGATCTCTACAAGAATAATGACATCTCCACGGCCAAACACTGCCACCCGACCTCCTCACTCCCCAAGGGAGCCATCCCATCCACTGTCCCCCCATCCTGATCACTCTTAGCAAAACAGTAGTAATCCCTGAATGAGAAAACAACAAACAAACAAAAATTTCTGCCTTAATTAGTCAAAGTGGGGGACAAAGTGTAAGTGTCCTGCCCCATCAATGTCACCTCATACCCATGTGTGTGTCGCAGAGGTACAAAATCACAAGATCACACCACTGCATCACGGGAAATCAACTTACAGACGGGGGGAGGGAGAGGACCGTCTACACACAAGGCTTTGTGCCCAGTATTCTCTCTAGCCCCGCCGGCATTGCCAGCCCCCACCCTACAGCAGCCCTGGGTCTGGCATCTCCTCATCTTTGCCCCCATCGGCTGCACTAATGTCACTCAGGGAGGACATTGTTGGAAGCCCTTAAGCAGGACTCCCAGCCCCCTAGCACCTGTCCTGCAGACGCCTGACAGAGGAAGATAAATATATTTATAATACACAGCAAAGTGAATAACAAAGAATTTATATAGTTGTCTCTGACAAAGCTGACAAGCCAGGGCTGGCAGCTTTAATCAGTTCCCAGCTGAGCCCAGGAAATGTACAGGAGCACAGCTTTGACCTTTTGGACTGATTTCTAAAGGGAAGGTCAAAGTTTTGCTGCAAAGGATGAGGCTTTTCTTTTCTATTATTTTAAAGGAAAGAGGGGCGTGAGGTTGGAGATGCACACCAACCTCCGAGGCAGTAATGGGAACACAGGAATAGGATTTTATTTTAAATGAATCCCTGGGACGCCCCTCCCACAGTGGCCCCTCTGAAATGTTCTGCTCCCTGGGTGAGATGCAACGGGCCCCACTCATCTGAGGAAACGCTCGCTGGTGTGAACTGCTGGCAACCGGGCTGGAAATGCATGTAGCTGCAGAGTCCCAAGATCCATTTTTGATAAATATGTGGTCAGAAAGGGGACCAAATATTTAAAATGTCTGTTTTAAGCCCTGCCTCGTTTTCAGACCCCGAACCAAAGAACTATCAGGGATGTTCGCGAGCCCAGAGTGGGGTTCACTCGGACATGTTCCTCTGCACTGTCGATAGTCAGAGGCTTCTTATGGAAGCTAAGGAAACTTGGTCTAACTGCAGCCAACCATTTCAAGTCCTCCTTCTCAAGTCCCCAAAGCTTCACACAAATGCAGTCCCCTCTACCCAGCAGCGGAACCATCTGGACGCAGCCTCAGAGCGACTTCCTCAAAATCCACCCACTTTGCCCCTCAGGCTGAGAACAGGACTTGGGGGTGCCAGGTTCCAGCAACAGCTGCTTGCCTGGGGCACACACACCCCTTTCGGCACCCCACCTCTGGGTCAGGGTCCGAACCCCAGCTGCACATAAGAATCACCTGGGGTAGCATGGAAGAAAAGAAATCTAGAAGACTCAGGTTCCTGGGCCCCTACCTGGCCCCACTGCAGGCAATCTCAGGAATCTCTAAGGATGCAACCCAGGGAAGTCAGATTGTTTTTAAGTTTCTCCAGGGTCCTAATGAGCAGCCAGGCTCGGGAAGCATGGGCCACATCAGCTCGGATAAGATGAACAGCCAAAAGGTCACTGCTCCTTCAATATTTCCCTCACCGTGGGTGCCTGAGACTGCCCTTTCAGAGAGAGGCCCATTTCTATAGCGCTCCCCACTCAGGCATGAACCCACGTCTTAAAAACGGGCCAGACAACCAGCTCCGGGGTCAGTGTAAATATTTCTAAGTCCTCCATGCTGTGGCTTCTGGACTCTGCGTTTTCAGACAAGCCTAGGTTGCATCTCTCTTAACAGAATAGGAGAAAAAACAATTACAAACTATATATTTGATAAGGGGTTAATATACCAAACATATAAGGAACTCACACAACTTAACAGCAGAAGAACAAATAATCCAATTTTTAGGCAAAGGACCAACATGGACCCTTTCACGAAGACACACAGACGGCCAACAGAGACAGGAGAAGGTGCCCACGTCATTCGTCGTCAGGGAAATGCAAATCAAAACCACACAGTGATCAACCTCACACCTGTCAGAAAGGCTATCATCAAAAAGACAAGAGATAACAAGTGCTGGCGAGGATGTGGAAAAGGGGGAACCCCCATGCACAGCTGGCAGGAACGTAACTTGGTGCAGTAACTGCGGAAAACAGTATGGAGGTTATCTCCCAAATTAAAAACAGAACCAAAATGATCTAGCAATTCTACTTGTGGGCATTTATCCAAAGAAATGAAACCACTATCGTGAAGAGATATGGGCACCCCATGTTCACTGCAGCACTATTCACAATCGCATGGAAACAACCTAAGCGTCTTAGGAGCCTGGGAGAGCATCAGCATGGAGCTGGCAGTAGAGGGGACGGCAGGAGGCTGGTAAATCAGGGACTCACACAATGCCCAGTGGGTCCTATCTTCCACCTGACGGCTGATGCCAGGCTGCGCCGGCATCCATGATGGCCATCCCGAAATGCTCTTCTTCCTATCCTCCCCCTACCCCCAGAGTTGTGCCCAGGAGCCCCAGAGCCCAGAGAATGACCAAGAACCCCCAAGAATGAATGACTGATCTCCTGTCCTAAGGTCTGGGCCCCTTGTAAGTGCTTTGAATCCATTACTTGGAGTTCTGGGTTTTTTGTTGTTGTTGTTGTTTTGTTTTTTAACATTTTGTTTATTTATTGTCACAGAGAGGGACAGAGAGCAAGCACAGGCAGGGGGAATAGCAGGCAGAGGGAGAAGCAGGCTCCCGCTGAGCAAGGAGCCCGAAGCGGGGCTCGATCCTCGGACCCTGAGATCATGATCTGAGTTGAAGGCCACTTAACCGGTGGAGCCACCCAGGTGTCCCATAACTTAGAATTCGGAGGGGAAAATCCTTCCAGGTTATCCAGCACACAACTGTGGTCACTCCAGATACACCTTCGACACAACCCAGCCACCATACCCCACACAGCTGGATACTCAGTGACCTCAGAGCACACAGGAGGACAAAGGGGAAGATTCAGGCCTGAGCACTGGCTGTCAGAGGAGACACAATGACACTCTCACCAGATCATAAGGACAGACCTTGGAACATGGGTCTTGGTGTGATCATACTCCACGGGACCTTTGGGGGAAGCAAGGTTCTGAGAAGGTGGGGAGAACTTTGGTGGGAAGGATTACCAGAGTCTCAGTTGGGCTGGGTTCCACAGGGTTAGTTAAGGGAGCCTCTAGGAGAGGACACAGTGGACACTGTGGCCTAACGCCAGCTCCTTATGCATAAGGCAGGTCAGACTAACTGCAATTCTTCTGAGTTAGGAAAAGGCAATTCAGTGCAACAAATCTTCTGAAAGGTGTTCAATCTCTCCCACGATATAGTCATTCTCTCTCCCCTTTCTTCTTTGCTAATTGATCTCCAATTTGCTTGTGTGACAGAGGGAGACCCTTACACCTCAGGAGGAGCACCAGCCCCAAAGAATGAGTTAAGACCGGTGATCTCACCCCCCTTGGCTAGTGATTGGTGTAAGAGTAGGCACACGTCACTGTTCTGGTAATAAAGTATATCAGGAAGTCAGCTAGGAGAACTATCCTAAATAAAAGGACAAAGCCTCCTGAGGAAAAGCCTTCCCTCTCTCCCCACTTCCTGACTAGAACATGGATACGATGCCTAGGGTTCAGCAGCCACTTTGCAACCATGAGGCAACACGCCAACAAGCAGAGGAGGGTAGTCAAAGGAGATAAAGCCTGCACTTTGCCAGCAACAAATACTGAAACTCCAGAAAGCTTGCCATGTGAGAAATAAACACCTCTATTTATTAAAAGACTCTAATCGGTGGGTACAATTAACCATAATTACAATGCCATTCATTCATTCATTCATTCATGTATTTGTTGAGTGCCTACTACATACCAGGTACTGTCCCAAGCACTAAAAGGACACATACCACACACACACACACACACACACACACACACTCATACTCTCCTGCCCTAGAAGCACCACTACTCTAGTGAGGAGAGGGAGAGGATAAAGAAAATAAATAAGTGATATATATGTTGTGCGGCAATAAGCATTACAGAAAAAACTAAAGCCAGGAAGTGGGTATGGAATGTCAGAGCTGGGAGACAGGGTTACACTTGAAGCAGAGTGGTCTGGAAGACCTCACTGAACAGGTCATAGTTGAGTACCGGCTTGGAGGAGGGGAGGGGGCCAGCCATGCAGGTTTTAGAGGAGGAACGTTCTAGGCAGAGGAAAGAGCAGCCTAATGCTTGCTGGCCAGGACAGCATGTCCCTCCTGAAGGCAGGCTCGCAGCAAGAGGGCAAGGACTAGGCTCTCCAGCTTATTCCTCCATGACTTGGATTAACACCTAGAGCCCAGGCTCACGAGATCTTTGAATCATATGAAAGCTGACGGAGCGACGTGAGGATCTTGAAAGCTCTTGACAGACGGAAGCAATGAACGGGACGGGAGAAGATGAAACAGAACAGGGATAAATGTAAGGGGCTTCCCTTTTGATCTAAAATACCAACAGCACAGCCTTAGATGGGGAAACCCATGGCAGTCACGTGAGTAAAGGAAGCCCAGGAGCATTCCACAGTGGGAAACCCAACAGAAGGCTCTGTTCGCTTGACAAGCTAATAACACAGTCTCCAAGTACTTCTTAATGGACATGTTTTAAATGAGCATGCCGGCCCCTCTCTCCCTGAATCAGACCAGACGCCGCTGGAGGCCAGAGTCTGAGCCAAAAAGACACAGACGAAGTGGAGTCTGGTCGGGTGTGTGAAGCCGCGCCAAGGAGCCCTGAGATGCCCTCTCTGCAGAAAGACCGAGTGGGAGTGGATGCTCAGACAGACTTGCATCCCTTCTCTTATGGACATTCAGTGAGCACCTGTCACAGGCGATCACTGCTGGTGGCTGTGGAAATACGGCAGTTCCTCGCAGCCCGCCAAATCAGTAGCTTCCACACTTCAGAAAACAACCCACAAAAAGTCCACTTGACACCATGAACCACTGGACATACATGCCTTCATGTATACATGTGTAAAACAAAAGCTCCACACAGCTAAATTTACCTTGACTACCCATGGGGTGAGAAAATGTTCTCTATTTTCCCATTTCTATTTTTTTTAAGATTTTATTTATTTTTTATTTGACAGAGAGCATGAGTGAGAGTGCACAAGCAGGGGGAGTGGCAGGCAGAGGGAGAGGGAGAAGCAGCTTCCCACTGAGCAGGGAGCCTGATGCAGAATTCGATCCCAGGACCCCGGGATCATGACCTGAGCTGGAGACAGACGCTCAATGGACTGAGCCACCCAAGAGCCCCTCTATTTTCCTTTTTTTTAAATTTTTTTTTTAAAGATTTTATTTATTTATTTGACAGAGAGAGATCACAAGTAGGCAGAGAGGCAGGCAGAGAGAGAGGAGGAAGCAGGCTCCCTGCTGAGCAGAGAGCCCGATGTGGGGCTCAATCCCAGGACCCCAAGACCATGACCTGAGCTGAAGGCAGAGGCTTAAGCCACTGAGCCACCCAGGCGCCCCTATTTTCCTATTTTTAAAAGGTGAGTTGGCATCCAACAAATTGATTCCATGATCCACTCCTGACTGGCCACCAGTAATGCAGAAAACACAGACTCACGCCGTGCTGAGTGTGGAACAACCAGGGCGCTGGGGGAGCAGAGACCAGGGGTCAGGATGGACTGTGCTGAGAAGTAAAGTTGGAGGCCAGAGGAGGGACCAGAAGATAACCAGATGGTTGGTAAAAAGAGAACAGCCTGATGGCAGAGATGGTTGTAGGTCAATTTTGTACTAATTGGCACTCAACTGTACACTCAGCAACAGAAAATAGTAAATTTTATGTAATGCCTAGTTTCCTACAACTGAAAATTATTTAGACTTTTAAAAGGGAGCATAAGGGGCGCCTGGGTGGCTCAGTAGGTTAAGCATCTGCCTTCAGTTCAGGTCATGACCTCAGGGTCCTGGGATCAATGCCCACATCAGGCTCCCTGCTCAGTGGGGAGCCTGCTTCCCCTCTGCCTGCTGCCCCCCCACTTGTGCTCTTTCTTTCTTGCTCTCTCTCTCTCTCTCAAATAAATAAATAAAATCTCTTTAAAAAAAAAGAAAAAAGAAAAAGAAAAACGGAGAATGGCCCATAACCACTGCTTTTAAATAACATCGAGCAGCAGTTTCAGGAATACAACACAGTACCATACAAAGAACTACAGCCTCGAAGAGCAACGTGGGGTTTCCCAGAGAGCAAGTAGCAGACACAGAGCGCCTCCCACATGATGCCATTTATAAGAGGTTCAAGAAGAGGCAATGACCATCACCCCTGGGAGGGGAGACAGCATGGACTGAGAGGAGGCATTAGGACCCATCTATGGTGAGCAAAGTGTTCTCCATCTTGAGCAGCATGGGAGCCCTCCAGGTGTATCCATTTGTAAAAATTCATTGAGCTGTGCGCTTAAGATTTATACACTCATGGCTTGTAAGATCTACCTTGGTAGGAAAGGAAATAAAGGGGAAACAATGTTTAAAGGAAAAGAAATGCAGAAAGAAAGAAAGAAAGAAAGAAAGAAAAGAAAAGAAAAGAAAAGAAAGACGATCGAGTCATTCTTGGGTGGGGGTTAAGTTCAAAAGTCATCATGGAAGGGAAACATTGCATATAGTCAAAATGACCCTTGCAAATCTCTTAGAGCACCCGTGGAGTGGGGTTTGTAATACACCACTGGCATATAACACTTGGAAAACACTAGGATGGACAAGGGCTGGAACCGAGGGAATGTTGAGGCATGGATGCCAGAACCTGCAGCCATCCCTCCTCCCAGTAACTGTCTCATCGCGCTGGGGAGCACGGGAGAGAAGGGAAAATCTGGAGGGCGCTGCCCGCCCATCCAGGCTTGTTCCACTCCGCTTTAATATTAAGCAACTGAAACATGTTTCGTTATAAAAATTTGATTTGTTTGTTGCAGTGAGAATGGAATGAACTGGGTCCTGCAGCCAGCAGAGATGTTAAACACAGCCATCATTCCATCTTCAGATTCCTTCTGTTTGGCCCCAAGGGTGAGAAATAAGCTGGAAATACTAAGGAGATAGATTCCCACTGAAGAGAAGCTCATGAACTGAAATGGAGTGGCTCTCTGAAGATGGATGGGCTGGTAGGTAGTGAGTTCCCCATGAGCAGAGGGAATGCACAGGCTGAACACTTGCATCAGGTGATCTTTATTACAGGCCCCTGCCAGCCTGGAGCTTCAGAGCTGGCCAGATCTCCTGGCTCCCTGTGCTGGGCACGTCCCCTCCGCTCACAACTGCTCTGACAGTGAGATGTGTTGCTGGCTAGAGGGACTTGCCAGGAACTCCAGGTGGCTGTCCTAATAGAGGATTGCTCGGCCGCCCCTGAGGATTTATAGCCTCCCTCCTGAGTTATGGGAAGGCGGGCGGAGCCCATAAAAAGGAGCCGTCCAGACAGTGCGGTACATGGAGCATCAATCAGCGACAGTCTGACCACTGGCGCAGAGTGAGGATCAGTCTGCTGGTTTCTCACCTATAAATTCTCCCCCCTCACCTCACCCCCGCCCAAGAGGAACAGATGTGTCATATTTAAGAAGAGCTCGAGTCACACTTTTAATTCCAGGGCTGCATGTGGGGGACAGGGGAGAATAAAGAGAAAGCAGCCCTCAATATGGCCTTCGGCTGGCCCCATTTCCCACCAGAGTCCCCAAACCCACCTCCACCCAGTCCCACCCTGAAGTAAATGGTGCTGAATAAGCAGATGAGAAAGGACCATATACCCAGGAGCAGGGCTGTTAGACAGGGATAGGCAGCCCAGTGTGGCCCGAACAAGGCTAGAAACACTAAGGTAGAGCCATCACACCTACTTCTGAATGGACACCCTTCTTTACATCTTCTATAGTCATGCCAGGAAGGACTGAAGGTGGAGGCGCAATGGACAGAGAAGGGGCAAACTGCGCTGAACCCAGGATTGCTGTACCACACAACTCTGCAGGCACCTTTCCTATTACTGACAATGTGAATGGAATTATGCAGTGCACAGCTTGGATGGCTGTACATGGCAATCCTACTGGACCTACGTGAAAGGTCTTTCTTCTTGAGGATGGGTAGTGAAGAGAATGCTAAACCAAGACTTAGGGGATCTGTGTTCAAGTTCTAGCTTCATCCCAGACTTGCCAAGGGCCCTAGGCAAGTACAGCTTTTCTCTGAGCCATATTTTCCATGCTTGTAAGATGGGGACAATAATTTCTGATCCACCAGATCTTTATCACCGGGTCTGACCGATCTCCTGTGGGCTCTGTGCAGTTTTGGACCGGCGATAACTTCTATAATGACCCTTCCAGACTCCATTCAGACTCCAATCCTGATTCTCAACCAGCCTTTACAAATTACCACCCTGCCTGGGGCTCCTGGATGGCTCAGTCAGTTAATTGTCTGACTCTTGATTTCAGCTCAGGTCAGGATCTTAGGGTTGTGAGATCGAGCCCCGTGCTGGGCTCCGTGCTGGGCTCTGTGCTGGAGGAGAGCCTGCTTAAAGATTCTATCTCTCCTTCTCCCTTGGCCTCTCCCCTCCCACCTGAAAAAAAAAAAAAATTACCATCCTGCCTTTCTAGGGGCTACACCTTTCTGGGACAGAAACTACCAGAGGTGACAGGATTTAGAGCCATGCATAAGGTGTTCCATAATTTCTGAACTAAAAAGCAGTACATTTGTCTGACAACTAAAGAGAACATTTGCAACTGGAACTGTCCCAGAAACCCAGGGCCATCTGTTTGCCGATCCCAGGCAGGTAACAGCAGCTGCCAACAGCTGGCACCCCGGGGGAGAGGGGCTGGGGCAGGAGGCACACAGAGCACCAGCAAACTTTCCTACTTTCCCACCAGTGCCAGCTGGCCGGGACACCCAAGAGAGCTGGCCACCTTCTCTGAGTGTGTGCGGACTCATCCTCTCAGACTAGGGTAACACCTCTGGCCTTCCCCTCACAGCGCTCTAGAAATAATATTCTTTTCTTTAAAAGATTTTATTTATTTGACAGACAGAGATCACAAGTAGGCAGAGAGGCAGGCAGGGGCAGGGCAGAGAGCAGGCTCCCCGCAGAGCAGAGAGCCCGACGACGTGGGGCTCGATCCCAGGACCCTGGGATCATGATCTGAGCCGAAGGCAGAGGCTTTAACCCCCTGAGCCACCCAGGCACCCCTAGAAACAATATTTTTGAAGCCCTAATTTTCCAAGCACTTGGGCTTGGGTGCAGAGAGAAATAAATGCAAAGTAGAATGGCACAGCTCAGGGGCCTGACTTAACTATCTGATAGAATCCCACCCCCACCACGTCAAATCCCCCAGGGTCTTGGGCAGATTCTATAAATCTCCTGATCTTCTGGTCTGAAGGTAGCAAGAGAGTAGGTCAAGTTCCTGGCATGAGGTGGGCAGCTGACCTTGTCTAAAACTTAAGAATACTTTACTTAGGAGATTAGGGATGGTGTTTACTTCCCAGGCAGAAAAAGGGAACGAGTCACCAACACCACCACCAGAGAGAACATTCTTTCTTTTTTTTTTTTTTTCCAAACCCTCTTTCTGTCCTTCCTTTGCCCTCCCCGTCCTGTAACCCCTGTCCTCCCCAGCTGTCTCCAGTTGGTCTTGGGTCCCTCCTGGTCCCTTGGCAGCCCTGCTGGGGCTTCCCCCTGCCCTTCTCAGTCTCTGCTTCTCTGTCCCCCTTCCTTTTGTCTCTCTTTGGGTCCCCTATTTCCCAGGCTAAGCAGAGCGGGGGTACTTGGGAAAGGCAGGAAGAAAAGCTCCCAGCTTCCCTCTGGATGCTGCAATAATCCCAGAGTGTAGGGAAGGACTCAGAAGCCCAAAGGCATGCTCTCTCTCTCTCTCTCTCTCTCTCTCCCTGCACCCTCCACATCCTGCCAGGCCACAGACACCTTGCCAAGGCTCAGCTCTGCCCAGGAATTGCCACAGACGCCTGCAGCCAGGCATGGCTGAGACCCAGGACAGCACCCTCGGCAGAACCACTTCAGGTGTGAGCGGTTGCCCTGGCTGGCAGAGCAAGTGAATGTCTCGAAGTCCGTCTGCATCTGCCTATGTCCACTCCCTCGGTGTGCTGGTCCACCGCAGGCTTTACATGCTTTTGGGACAGTGACAACACCCAGATTTATAGCAGCAGGGTCCTGGTCCCTGTGTTCCAGATCCAGAGCCACCAATCACCTGCTGGACACTTTCCCCTGGATGCCTAACAGACTTCCCGAACTCACAATAACAACACGGAACTTGGTTCTCCCTCGCCCTCCCCTCCCCCCTCATTTGCCACCCTGAAGATGTCACCAGGTTCCTAGGTCTAGGGGGTTCCCCATAGTCTGGCTCCTGCCCACCTCTCTGGGCTCATCTCACACCACCCCCTCCATGTTTTCTTTGCTCCATCTTGATGCACCTTCTGTCTGTTCTTATAGCAAGGCAGACTCATTCCCACCTCAGGGCCTTTGCACAGGTAGTCCTTTCTGCCTGGAAAGCACTTTCCCCCAGAATTCCCACATCCACCTCCTGCTCTTCATTCAGATCATCTCCTCCAAGATGCTCTCCCTGACCCTAGCCACGCTCACCCTGGCATGTCCAGCTGCATGGCATGGAACAACCCTGGATATGTATCTGGCGAGGGAACGTGTAAGAGAAGGTGAGGACTCTTTTTATTTTTTTTTTAAAGATTTATTTATTGGACAAGTAGGCAGAGAGGCAGGCAGAGAGAGAGGAGGAAGCAGGCTCCCTGCAGAGCAGAGAGCCCAATGCGGGGCTCGATCCCAGGACCCTGAGATCATGACCTGAGCCGAAGGTAGAGGCTTAACCCACTGAGCCACCCAGGCACCCCGAGGTGAGGACTCTTATAGCTGCAGGGTGGAGAACACAGCAGGGGGCTTTCTGGTTCCCTGCCATCCCATCCTCCCTCCCCTGGGCACAATGAAATTGGTCATGGCCACTGTGGCTGCAGCCAGTGCTAAGGGCCAAGGGGCGTCCTCTCTCCTCACAGCCCCAGCCCTGCCTGTCATGGCCACGTGGCTTCAGTGGCCAGAGTCACAGCACAACTGGGAACCTTGACAGGGGCAAACAGCTTCAGGGTGTTGGACCACTGCTCCCACTCCTTGGAGCAGAGAAAGAAACCTTCCAAGTCCAGGGCCAACCAGAACAAGGGAGGTGGTGCCCAAGACAACCCAGAGGGGAACCTTAGCCTACTGTCATGAGGTTTTAGACCCCCAGTGCATCCACATGCCACCACCCCCCTCACCCCCCTTCATTTTTATAAGCCGAAGAAAGCCTCTGGAGTGGGAGAGACCTGCCCAAGTTTGCACAGCCAGGAAATGGAGCTGAGATCCCATCCAGACCCCTAACTTCAGGGAAAATTGCACTGACCCACTCCACATATGGGTAAGCTTGTCCTGTACTGGTGCCTCTCAGCCTGGTTTCTGGGAGTCAGGCAGGGGCAGGCAGCAGCTCTGACAGACCGAGGCTGGCCTGGCCTCTGGAACGCTCCCAGCTGGCAGCATGCTGATGGGCCCCTGCTTTCCTCCTGAGCCAAAGCTGATCCTTTAGCTCCCGCCTCTGCCTCCTTCCCAGCTCCTTTCTGAGAGTAAAACCCAAATCTCCTGGCTTCCTGCAAAGCCATGAAAGCTCCTGTCTGCCCCCAGCAGCCTTGCCTCCACTCCTCTTCCCTGAGCTCATCCTTTCTGACTACCTGGCCTTCTCGGTTCCTTCAACTCCTGGCCCATGGGAGTTGAAGCTGCTCACGCAGCTCCCCCTGCCTGGAATGCTTTTCCCTCAACCCCCTGGCCTTGGTCACTGCTGGCTGCTCTCCAGACTGCATCTCTGACCCTTCCAGCCCGTGCCCAACTAGGAGGCCTCCCTGCTCCACTCTGTGTGGAACCTCTCCTTGGCAGCACTCACTACACTGGGTGTGTGTGTATGTGTGTGTGTGTGTGTGTGTGTGTGTATGCACACAGGATTAGTGATGATCTCATCCTGCCCTGTCCAATACAGCAGCCACTGGCCAGATGGCCTACTGAGCACTTGAAATGTGACTCATATGAATTCAGATGTGCTGTAAGTATAAAACACCTCCTTAATAAATTTTTATATTGATTCCGTGTTGAAATGACAATATTTTGGATATGCTGGCTTAAAGAAGATACATTATTAAAATTAATATCACTTGTTCTTTTTAGCTTTTTTAATGAGGCTATGAGAAAATTTAAAATTACCCATGTAGCTGGCTTTTGTGGCTGGCCCTGTATATCTATTTGACTGCAGTGAGCTTGTCCATGCCTGCCTCCCTCCTTGCTGCCTCTCCCACTCACCACTGTGCAGACTCACGGAGAGGTTCAGGCCCCAGTGCCTTCACGGTCTTGCCCGTCACAGGCCCTCACAACACATGCGCTGAGTGATCAAATGCCAGGTCACCCATCCCAATTTCAGGAAGGGAAAGCAATGCAAATAAGCCACCTGATCTTGCTGGCTTCAGCCCCCATCCCCCACCCCCTACACACACACACACACACACATACACACACAAACACACACACCTTCTCTATCCAACAAAGAATCAGACCCAGATGTCTGGACTCTAGAGACTTGGTCAGGACCAGCAGAGCCAAATGTGCAAGGAAAGGACAGGCTGGTACTCAATGAGGGCAAGCATAGCCCCCCTCTCTCTCTCTCTCTCTCTCTCTCCCCCTTCCCCACCTCTCTCTCTCTCTCAAATATCATTTCTCACAGTTTGGAATGAAACCCATTATTCCCAATTAACCTGCTGTGAACCCACAGTACTTGCTGGCTTGCCCATAATTATTCATCCATAGTAATAGCTAAAGTAAATTCCAGCGATCTTAGCTAACAGTGACATCTCCTTTGGGAAAACTTTCAAAGATGCCATGTCCTTGGTTCCTTATCTAAAGCTTCCTTGCCCTGCTTTGTTTCATTTTATTTTTTATACTTAACGTTTAGAAAGAAGGGATCCCAGACTAGAATATCGCCACCCCCCACCAAGTCACTGGGTGAGACTCGGGCGGTGCTGTCCTGTACCTTCCCACCATCCACCACCTCCCCCTGCAGAACAGGAGCCAGACAGGCAACATCTAGACCATCTGGGTAAGTCACACACAGCTAATTTTTGCAATTAGCCAGTCCTTCTAGAGGTTCCCTTCACCCTGCCGTCTCAGGAGCTAGGCTTCGCAAGTCTTCAGAAAGCATAAATCTTCTGCACAATTTATTTTAGGTTGTCAGATGTAATTTACTAAAAGACCATCTTCCCCAAGAAATCCAGAAGGAAATCTAACTTGTTTTCAATTAAGTGTGGCTCCTTTTGGTTATCTTTCTATCTCAAAGGCTGCACCAAAGATGCAGGGGCCTCTCCAGGATCATAATAATAATCCCAGAGGTAATAAGGCTTGAGTCAAGAACTGGGGTGGGCAACAGGGAGAGATGGAACAGGTGGAGGGAAACTTGGAGAGAGCACTGGCGCCATGATGATGCTTCCTTCCAGATGCCTCTCAACCTACAGGGCTCTTGTCCGGAGAGGAAAACTCTCAGAATCCCAACTTTTGCAGAGGAGACTGCTAAAAAGGCAGTGAGTAAGTGGGGAAATGTGTGTAAGATACTAGTAACATGCTTTATCGAGGGTCCTTTCTTCCTCCCACTCAGAGAGCAGCGCCTCTAACGGGGAAAGCTTTGATGGCAGACAACTGGAACTATATCAACACAGTGACCGCCACGGTTCCGGTCCCAGCCTCCTCGTCTACTACATCTCTGGGCGTGCATTTGGCTTCTCGTCTACAGAGGAGAGATCAAAACTTTCTTGCAAAGTAAGTTAAGCTGCAAGGATAAAATGAGGTGATTTTTTGCAAGCATCTAATAGCTTGTGAATGCTGGGCAAACATAAGGGATTCAAATTATTATGATCCCTTATATAATGAGAGCCACAGGGGCTCTGAAAAGCCCATGCAGTGAACATTCTGATGCCCTTGTCCCCAGTGCTGGGGTGTGGGTGTGGGGGGTTGCTGAAGGCCGATGGCTCCCCATGCCTACCTCCCACCCATCCCCCAAGAACTGTCCTCAGCCCACTGGAGCCCCCTCTCCAAGAGCTTGTAAATACCTCTTCCGCATAGCTCTTAGTCCACAACTGACCAGTACAAAAGGCTGGCCCACTCCCACCAGGGGATTTCACTCTAAGTTCTGGTTCAGACTCCAGAACCTTCCCCAGTGGGATAGGCCACATCTAGGCCTTACCTGAGGTCACAGCTTGCTCAGCTCCTTCCCCTCCCCACTCCTGTTTTCCCTCCCTCCCTCTCAGGTTTCTTTCTGAAAAACCTTCCCAAGGATAAATCACAAGTTCTGAATCCTTGTCTCGGGCTCTGCTTTCTGAGGAAGCCACTGAAGAAGGCTCCTTCAAAGCAAAGGTACTCCTCCTTCAAAGTCTCTGGTGCAGCAGCCATGGGTGATCACAGTGCAGAGGTGGGACCCCATGGCAGAGGCTCAGTGGGGAAGGGGAACAGACAGCGTTTCTGCTGGACATCTCAGGCCAGGCTGCACAGGTACCTGATCCATCAAAAAGGAGGCCAAAAAGAAGAGGGGACCAGAAAATTCAGAGTTGGAAAGAGGCCTGAGCTCCCCACAATGTCAGAGGAAAGGCATTCACCTCTGGGACCCTGTAAAATCAGGCTGATGGAAGACAGTGAGAAAGGCCCTTGCCACAGAGCCCCCTGAGATTCTGGGGACTGAGGAGACTGTGGGTCCCTCACCTGAAATGAGGCTGGGCTCTGTCCAGGACACAGGGACCCTAACCTTGCACCACCAAGTGCTCAGCATGTGGGGGTCTCTGGAGGAGGGGATGGAGAGGTGGCAGGAGTGGAAGGCCACCCTGTCCAGGTCTCCTCTTTAACCCAGGAAGAAGACCATACGGAGACCTCCTCCTCCGGGATGGACAGCACCCCTGCACTGGCCTACTGTCTCCTCCAGGAGGGTGATGACCTGCGGACTCCTCGCCATTGGCGCTTTCTTCAATCCCCCACCGCAGGCCACCCACTCCCACCTTCACACCCTTTGTCGATAGCTCCTTTCACAAGGTCGTCATTACCCACTAATTGTCCAAAATCTCATTCCCTCATCCTTCTTGGTTAAGGATTGATTTAAGGAATGAGTTCAATATCCCTGCCGTCCCCAAGTGCTTATTAATTCCCAGAGCCTCCAGCTCCCCGCGCAGACCCCGCTCACCTCGCACTGCTTCCCCCCTCACTGATTGGTAAAGCCCCGGCTTTTAGGCCTGCAGGATGGGAGGCCTAATGTGCACTAATCTATCATTACTTCACACGGCTGGCAGAGTGACGGATGGCGGCGCTGGACGGCACGGCGAGGGAGATGGCCCTCCGCCTCCTCCAGGTCCAGGCAGGAGTCGGAAGTGTGCTCTGCAGGAGAATGACTGCCACCTTCCTCTGAGCGGGCAGGGAAGGCACTGTCTTGCAAGAGCGGAGACCCAGGATATCAGCCGGAACCAATATGTGCCTGCTCCGGGCCTTGCCTGCCTGCCTCCCTCTCCATCCATCCCGGAGCTGGAAGGCCACCCCATCTGTCCCTCATGGGCTGGATGTTGCCCACCCTACATCCCCCGCCAACACACACACACCCATTCACTCCCCAGCCTGCTCTGTGGCCTAGGGGGCAGACCTGCATGGACAATGTCAATGGGCAACCTTGTCCCCTGCCTCAGCTAGCGCTCGGCCAATGGGGAGTCCCAGCAGCAGACGGGAGAGAAGAGAATGAGGCCAGACTGCTCATGGGACCGTCCTGACCAGCCCCTGCAGGGTTGCCTCCGGCTCCCTGTGCTCAAAAGTTCCCAGCTTCTGTCAGGTGACCCTCCCCACCATACACACACCCTTTCTCTCTCTGTCCACTGGCCCGTCTGTGCCTCTTTGGGTCTAGGGTTGGAAACACCCACTCCCCCTCAGCCCTTGGCTGCCTTCCCTCTGCTCTGGCTACAACCTTGTACGAGGCCCTTCCGTCAACTCTCCTCTAGGGACCCAGTTTGAGCATGCCACCTGCTTCCCACTGGAACCCTGTTAGAACCCTGCCCGACAGGGCTCATGTTACCAGTGAGGAAACTGAGACCCCGGGAAGACCAGGGCTTGTCCTCACTCGCATGAGCTGATGGCAGGACTGGCTCCAGAACTCAGTCTTCTGACTGGCTAATAAGATTTTGCCCTCCTGACTGCTCTGCACTCCTTCCCACAGTTCTTATTCCAGCCACACTGGGAGAAACACGTTCTAGACACCACTGGGGCTCCTAGAACCCGTCCCTGCCAGTGACAGTAACAACAACTCAGCACAGACACTCCTGGCAACCCCTTCCAGAAGCTACGGCAACCACTCCAGGTAGCTCTGTGGCCTGGGACATTTTCCCTAGTTTTTTATTTGCCTTGTTGGGCAACAGGGCAACTCCTATTGAAAATGCTGAACCTGGGGCACCTGGGTGGCTCAGTGGGTTAAGCCACTGCCTTCGGCTTGGGTCATGATCTCAGGGTCCTGGGATTGAGCTCCGCACCCAGCTCTCTGTTCAGCAGGGAACCTGCTTCCCGCTGTCTCTGCCTGACTCTTTGCCTACTTGTGATCTCTCTGTGTCAAATAAATAAATAAAATCTTTAAAAAAGAAAAGAAAATGCTGAATCCAGGGCCACATAAAGCTCTAATCAAGAGACTGGAAGACCGAAATTTCTAGCAAAGTCCTCTCTCTTTTTACCTAAATCCTTCATTACGGGAGATGAGTGTGTAGTCAGTGAGTTTCTATTCCAGCTCCTTAAGAGACCAGGGGCAAGGCTAGGCCCTAGAGTTTGTCTAGGAGGGGACATAAACAGCCAATTCCACAAACCTGAGGCTGAACGACAGACTCCTCCCCTCCCTGTCCAACGGGGAGGAGACCAACGAGGTCCAGAGGGACAACCCCCAGCCCTGAGACTTCTTTGGTAGTGCCCAGACCCGTCTTCCCGCTGAGACCCACGGGAGCCCTCCCACAGCAGGGGGACAACCTTGGCCATCTGCCCCTCGCAGAGTCTGCACACACTTAGCCACAGTCAACAGTCATCCCAGCAAGTAAGCCAGTATTCCCTTTGATCACCAGGAGCCTGTCCTCCGAACAGTCTTCCAAAGGTCTGGCAGGCTCTCCCACCGGTGCGCATGCGCACTCTCTCCCTGAGCTAGGGCCCTCCCGCTGGGCTCTGGTCACAGGTCTCCCACTCCCGGCCTTGTGGTCTGTTCTTGGCACCTCCTTCTGGCTTGGTGTCAATTATTCCACAAGGATTGGGAACCCCAAGGAACTGCCAAGTTCACATGACCTGGCCCAAATCCAAAAAGTCAGCAGCAAATCCTATTGCCTTGCCACCTTCAGACGGAATAGACATCACCCAAAAAGGCTCCCCAAAGGTCACTGAGGCCAGAGACTGGAGAGGGGCTGAAGCGAGAGGGATAGGATGGCTCTCTCATAGGCCTCTGGGAACTGTCCCATTCCACCCCTTCTAAGAGGGGGAAAAAGTGTCTGCCCAGGGTGTAACCAAGAGAAAACTGGCCCCTGTGAATTGGGGCATGTATATGAGAGAGCTCCTGGGCCAGTCCTGCCACTGAGCCCTTCCCCATCCTGGCCTCTTCTGTCAAAGGAGGGGTGGATCCGTTCCGCCTTTCTGCTGGGAGTGATTTGACTGCATTTTTCCAGGGGGAAGGAAGAGCAGTGGCCCAGGTACCACACTCTGGACAACCAGATTCCATACTGCCTTTTCAGAAATAGAGTCCCTGGGAGGAAACCCCACCCAGCACCCCCCTCTGTGTCTGCTGTTGGAAGAAGCTGCTCTGAAGGGCTCAGCTCCTCCCACCAAGGAGTTAGAGTCCTCAACCCCTGACAGAGGCATCCTGTGCCAGCATCCTCCTCCTCTCTATGCCATCTTCTTTCAAGCCTCAATTTTCTAGAACTGCACCGTTCCATCTGGTAGCCACATGTGGCTACTTAAACCCAAGTTAAGCAAATGCAAATAAAATTTGGAACTCAGATCCTCTGACACAGGAGTCACATTTCCAGAACTCAATGGCCACACAGGGCCAGTGGCTATGGTAAAGCACAACGCAATCCAGAACGCAGAAAGTTCTTTTGAACAGCTCTGACCAAGAAGCTAACCTTTGTTTCTATTCCTCCAGTATCCCTAATTCCTTCCTGCTATAGAGTCAGACCCCTTTCTCCGGTCCTCCGCTCTGGGGAGACTCCTTGGTGGTTCTGAATGCGGATTCACCCCAAGTGACCATGAGCTAGGGCCTCCTGTCTGCCTGGTCCTGGACACTTCAGTCACCCACCAGGATCTGAGAAGGACACAGTCAAGCTAACCATCATCGGACACCTGAGACAGGTTAGAGACATTAAGCTTCAAACAATGACAGTGATCACTGACCACCCCGTAGCCAACAAGATGGGATATCTGTCCGTTGCTCATTCCTACCGTTCAAGGATGTCACAGCTTGAGGGCGCGGGGGGGGGGGGGGGCGGCAGGTAGAGGAGAAAGAGCCAGAGAACATTTTGAGGTTTGGGAGATTTCTACGGTCTTGATTCAAGGGAGCTCAGCCAACCCGAGTGATCATTTTAGGGTCCTCATCTTCCCAGAAATTATTCATATACAGGGCTGGAAAAATCCCCACAAGGGGTTAAAAAGCCAAGAAAAGACCTTCTCTGACAGCACCGAGGCCTGGCAGGGATGGGGGCAGGGTAGCAGGAACCAGACAGCTGAACAGCTTATCCAGAAATTACAAGAGGCTTTTAAAAGTAGAAAACTTACCATATGTCAAGCCTATAATGTATAGACAATAATTATTTTCCACTGCATTTTTTTGGTCTTTAATTTCATGGCGAATATCCCCTCTTACATCCAGCATTCAGGCATCACTCTTCTCTTCACTTAATATGCAAAGGTAATCTTTCTACTCCAGTGTCACATAGTCAATAATTCCTGTCCTCCGGTTCCAGGGCGGGGGAATCGGAGGGGAATGTCACATTTTAAATTAGTAACAGCTGTGTTTAGGGTTTTTTGTGTTTTTTTCCAATTTCACCTCCCCTGATGCCCTGTAAATATCATGAGCTCCAAAAAGCAACACGGGGTGCCCTATATGCCCGGGTCCCCAACTCAACGGTCGTTTTGAGGGCTTTTCTCTGAGGACAGGTTGTGCCTCAAACTGGACAGAGTAGGGAGCCCAGAACACCCGTCTAGTCCCTTCTTCGTCCACAGTGGACATAGAGGGCCTCCACGTGAAAATCTGTGCTTCCCACTAACATCACTTTGGGGTGGGGTCGTCCCCGGTCCATTTAGAGCACCACCCATTCCCAGAGGCTACCTTTGCCTCTTCCAGAGATGTGAGAGTTAGGAAAGCAAGGCACCCAAGGCTGAAAAATTTAAGGCAGCGCTGGCCCTTGGGTGCCAACCCCCCACCTGCAGACCCCAAGAGCCGGGGCCACCTTCACTGGTTCGGTCCTAGGCGCTCTGCCGGCCTCAGCCAGGTCCCGGCCCTCCACAAGGACCAACCCCTTATAGGTCTGGAAGTCAGAACCAGGAGAGAATTGGGAGGTTTGGGGGGTGCAGTGGGGATTCTACCCTGAGAAGAAAGAGTGACTCGGGAATGGAGTTCATTAAAATGCTTCAAGGGACTCCAAACTGTGAGAATGGGGTGTGTGTGTGTGTGTGTCTTGAAGACAGGGATTTAGCAAGAAATCAATCAACACACATGCTGATAACTTATTCCATGACAAAAAGGAAACAAAAACCCCATAAATTTCTACAGCCTTTGGGTAGCCAGTGTCTACTGCTACTAATTAAATTTCTAGAACTTTCGCTCCCCACATCTCTCAGAACATGGTCAATCTGTCAGTCATAGGAGACATTGCCAGCCCCAGCTGTAGGGGGGCTGGTGATTCTGGATCCTCTGCCATACAGCAGAGGAGGGGAGGAGAGAAGCCCACAGCAAGCTTAGGCTCCCCCATTCTGACCTGCTCTCCTTCCTGACCTCACTATTCAGAGAGGAAGTAAAGGAGTTAGAACATTCTCTAAGATTCCGAAGGGGATCAGCAGTCAGTGAGGTTCCTGGCAGCAGCAGCACTCTCAGCTGGGACCTGACATTGGGCGGGCCTTCCAGTGTGGCCTCCCTGGGAAGGTGACCTGATGGAAAGCAGACTCTCCAAGTCCCTTCCCAGAGCACCTGAAGCTCCCCCTCCCCCCACCTCTCCCTAAGCCTCACAGAATGAGATGGGGATGCTTTCTCCCTCACAGGCACCCAGGAGCCCTCACTCACCTCACAGGCAGGAGGACATGGTCCCATCTTCCTCTTCAGAATGGCTTGTGGTACCCTTTCTTATTCATTTATGGTTTTGTTTTTTTTTTTTTTTTTTTCTATTTCCTCAAACAGTGTGTGTCTAGAATGAATACCAGGCTCTCTCTGGCAGGAAGAAAAGGAGCATGGAGGGGAAATGTGAGAGCAGTAATCCATTGTAACACTTTAGGGGAAACTGCAAGCAATTTCCATTCTATTGATCCTCCCTGGGCATCAAAGCCACATTCAGTTTATTTGGAAAATTAAATTCTGGAGTGTGTAGCATGAGGGGTTCTAGTTAAGCTGTCTTCCTCTACGACCACAATTTAATTACGATCTCACACGGGCTGTCCATTTAAATATAGTAAAGGAACAGAGCACCTAGGAGGCTCCTTCGGTCCCAGCCCCTGTCCCAGGGTGTCTGGCCATAGTGACCCCACACCCACAACAAAAGAAGAACCCTATGAATCTCGATTATTCTCAGCTGACCACTCAGCTGCCCCTCAGGCTACTGCTCATTTACATTTTTACTTATGCAAGTTTTAACAGAATATATTCATTAAAATGTTGATGATTGCTAAATTAACCTAATTTGTGGAGTGTGCTCCTTTTCCAAAGGTAAGTTTTTGATCTTAGCAAACACTATTATTAGAAACAAAGTAACATTACTTAGGCACAAACTGGATACAATGTGTTAACATATTCATTCGGGGAAGAAGCTAAGAATCAAAGCACAGTATGTCTGATTCCAGAGTTGAGTGTTCAGACTTTGGAAGTTCACAGACAAGTAAAATTTATGCACAGCTGCCTGCATGAGCGCACGTGCACACACACAGACACACACACACACACACACACACACACACATACACACACGTGCGTGTGCCTGACAGAGAGTTGACAACTTTTAGCCACATAAAGACATTGCAGTCATCTTCTATCCTCTACTATCATCCCAATTTCACAAACACTTGGGATATAAGGTGACAATCGTAAAGTATAGTCCTTCAGAGTCAATAAATTTAGCTTCATGAAGAACTCACTACCTTGTTTTATTTTCCCAATCCCATCTGTGAAAATGTGATCACAGTCTAACACAGATCCACAAACCACCCTTGGCAACCCCTGGCACTGACTGGTTTTTCTTTTTTTTTTTTTTTTTTTTTTTTTTATTTTTTTTTTTAATTTTTTATTTTTTATAAACATATATTTTTTATATACATATATTTTTATCCCCAGGTCTGTGAATCACCAGGTTTACACACTTCACAGCACTCACCAAATCACATACCCTCCCCAATGTCCATAATCCCACCCCCTTCTCCCCAACCCCCTCCCCCCGGCAACCCTCAGTTTGTTTTGTGAGATTAAGAGTCACTTATGGTTTGTCTCCCTCCCAATCCCATCTTGTTTCATTTATTCTTGACTGGTTTTTCTTGACTAAGTTTTGTTTATGTCTTTTTTAAAGTAGGCTTCACACCCAGCATTGGTCCAAAGCAGGACCTGAACTCACAACCCTGGGATCAAGACCCTGAGATCAAGACCGGGACTGTAATCAAGAGTCGGATGCTTAACCAACTGAGCCACCCAGACAACCCTCTTTTTTTTTTTTCTTTTTAAAAGACTTTATTTATTTATTTGACACAGAGAGATCACAAGTAGGCAGAGAGACAGGCAGAGACAGAGAGAGGGGGAAGCAGGCTCCCTGCTGAGCAGAGAACCCGACGCAGGACTCGATCCCAGGATCCTGAGATCATGACCCGAGCCGCAGGCAGAGGCTTAACCCAGTGAACCACCCAGGCACCCCCAGACAACCCTCTTAAACAAATTTTTGTTCAGGTGTGATGCTGGCAGAGGGGCGCTGTATCTGCTGAGTGCAGAACTCAGTCTCACAACAGTCCAGAGGAACTGACCTCTCACGTCTTTTGGGTTCCTCCACTGCTGACCAATTTGCCCCCAAAAGAGATAGAGTCCCACTAACATTTTCCCAGAGGAACATCCTCTAGAACCAACCAGTCAAGCCTTCTAGCCTGAGCCTCATGAAATCAGCACAGATCCTGGCACATGGTAGAATCTCTCTTAGCTGCTGGATTCCAGTGAAAAGTCAACACGTGGCTCCCCTTATACAGAAGAACCCCCTCCCAAAACTCCCAGCCTCCTCTTCTTCAAGGCAGCCCCTCTCAAGACAACCAGCAACTAGAACAGGGAGGGAAGCAGGCAAATGCTTCCTGAGACAAAGGCAAATCAAGTCTTCCATTCCTCATACCCTCCACCCTCTCACTGGTCCTGAGATCCTTTTGAACAAAGTGACTTTTCTCCCCCACTGTAGGTGCCAAGGGTGAGAAGGAACAGCAGATAGAGCCACGGTGCTTGATCTCCCAGGGGACATCAGCAATATTTGACACGCTGACCAGCTTTCCCAAGAACAGAACTGTCATTAAGCCAAGAGGGAAATCATTACCTGATCTATAAATGATTACACAGGAGTAGGAACTGTCTCTCCGTTCTGAGGAGTTTGCAGAATCGGGATTTTAAACAGCGCTGCAAACTGGTGCAACAGTCAGCTCCCTGGAGCAGCTGGTGTATTATTCACAGGAAGAAAAAAAAAATCAGAAGTTAAGGTACTTCAGGCGCTCAAGGGAAAAGAAAAGGTCTCAGGGACTTTGGCTATCAAAGGATTTCAGACCATGGGCTGTGACAGCCGGAAACTTAATTCAAAGAAAAACATAACTATTTAGATCTTCTGCCTGACAGTTTGCTGAGGTCTTTCCACCAGCAAAAGAAGCAATTGGAGTCAGAACTGCAGGCAACTCGGGTCATTTAGCCAAAGACACTTGCAAAGATGGAGACTGAGGGTCAGGCTATGAGGACAAAGCTATGGGTAGCAGTGGGGACCTGGACACATCCTTAGCTGTCCCTCGCCCTTCCCTGACAGAATGGATGAGAAACAGGTTGTAGAAACACTCTAGAGAGAACTTGGCATCAGTAAGAAACCATGCACACTGACTCTTCCTAGAGCAAGAGGGCGGGTCCAAAACCGTGGTGGTGATCAAGAGAAGCTGGGAACGAAGGTCTGCAGCGCAGCTAAACGTGTGTGAATTTAAAACAGGTGCTTGCAGAGAATGACACTATTCTAGAATGATGTGTGCCTATTTTAGAACAAATTCTGAACCCGTGAGAGGGAGTAACTCTAGGGGGAGGGTAACGAAGGTGAGGATGGAGAGCAGAGAAAGTACACAATGGAAGCCACAAGAAAGAAAGGCCACACGAAGGCTGACATTGACCATGAGTGACTGAGTGGAATTAACTCAGCTCCTTGCACCTGTATGTAATCCACAAACAAGGAGAGGAAGCAACTGAGGTCCCGAGAGCCAGAGACAGGGCTCCTCAAACACTAACGTGCGAACCAGTGTCCCAAGGATCTGGTTAAAATGCAGCTTCTGAGCCCTCGGGGCCTGAAGTTCTGTATCACTCACAAGCCCCTGGGTGACAGAGAGGCTGCTGGTCCACAGACCTCGCTATGGGCAGCAAAGGCTTAAGAGATTTACCCTCTATAAAAAATGAGGAGCAACGTCCAAGTAAAAGACTACCTGTCCAATGGATAAATTTCAAAATAATTGTGCTGCCTGCACGAGGATAGACAAACGAGTACATTATCTAATGTATGCTTCCACTTGTATAAGCTTCTAGAACGTGCACACTAATCCTTGAGGACAAAAGGCTCATCAGTGGTCGCCTGGACATGGGGCTGAGGGGAATGGGTGGATTACGGAGGAAACTTTCCGGGATAGTGGAGAGATTCACGATCTTGAGTACAGTGATGGGTTTTCCAGGCATATACATATGTCAACACTCGTCAAACTGTATACTGCAAATATGGGTAGTTTCTGGTGCATCACTTATACTGCAACAAAGCTGAAAACAAACAGAAAAGGATCCGCATCCTTCCTCCCCACCCCCACTGAGGATGCCCTGTTTGCACTTCATGCTGAGAGGAACAGCTTTCTAGCTCGCCCGCACTCCCACCTCGGAACCGGTCCCCCCATCGCCTCCACCCCTCCCACCTCAGGCCCACCATCCTCTCACCCCTGCCTGCTTGGGAATCCATGCCAACTCTACCCTCGTCCTCTCCTCGCCCATCCCACCTCTGCCTCCCACCTGCTTCCCCCAACCTCTCTTGCACCCCGTCCTCTCTCCACGCTGTCATGCTTCCTTTTACTTCTCCCAAAACACCACCTTTCCACCCACTCTGAATCTCGATCTACAAGGCTCACTCGACTTACCTCCTCCCCATCCGTCTTGCCTGGTGAACTCCTACACATCCTCATGTCAGCTCAGGTGTCCTTTCCCCAAGAAACCAGCCCCCCTGCCCAGGCTCCTTTGCTCTACACCTTTCTGGAACCATGTTCCTTGCCTTCCACGCACATACACCAGTCTATCACCATGACTCATGCCTGCCTCTCCCACCGCACTGTGAGCCCTGGGAGGGGGAGCCATGTCCTTTTTGCTCACCTCTGTGCCCAGCACCAAACACAGGGCGGAACACATAGGATGTGCTCCCTCATTTGTTGCGAGAGTGGTGAACCTTCCAAAAGGACTTTGGCCATTGCTAGGCAAAGACATTTCCAGGTTCGGGCCAGTAGCTCATTTGCCCCCATCCCTGTACTACACTGCCCTCTGCCAGCGCCTGCTGCCGCAGAGAAGATCCACCAGGAACACAGGCTGATCTGAAAGTTCTCCCTCACGTCCAACCTGATCCCTAACCTTCCTTTCAAAGCACACTTTGCATAAAGTAAACAGCAAATTGGCTTTTGTAGGCTTTTTTTCTTTCCACAATTTCAACACCACTGTGTTTCTATGTAATTATTTCCTTTCTGGGCTTGTATCCCAAACTCCGGCAATACCGATGAGAGTGGGAAGATAAGTTTCAGAGGACGATCTGGACCCAAACAAAAGTCCCCTCAGGCAAGACAGCCAAGCCTTGGGACTCACTGCCAGCCCAGGGTGGCCCAGGGTAGACTCAGGAGACCAGAGGAGGCCACCCCAAAAAGAGGGTGCTGGTAGGGAGTAGCCAGGCAGCAGAGAGGCCAGAAGAGACAGGGGTGCCTCACAGGAGTCAAAGGTCACGGGCAGTGAGTCAGATGCCCAGTCGGCAGCCAGGCACCAGGCAGACCAGCTCATCAGAAGCAGAACCTGGCAACAGGGTGCAGAGAGCCCTAGAAATTAAAGGGCTTAAAGGGTTAGCCAGAGAGGCATCGCGATCCAGAGGGCTAGACTAACCCCAAACAGCCGCCACGCAGCCACCACTCCTGCCCTTCTCTTTGCCACAGAGCTACCTTTCCCATCAGCACACCTGGTCACCTCCTGCCCAAATCCTATCTAGATGTCAGGACCCCCTCAGTAGCTCCTGGGGTGGGGGGAAGCAGCCCTCTGGACCCTTCCTCATAAGTTCAGTTCTGCCCAGCCAGAGGGGGACATGGAGAAGAGTGAGGTGCCCAGGACCCCCAGACCCAGGGTGCTCCCTGACAAGACTCCGTAATTCTTAGACTTCTCCATCACTTCAGATGGTGCAGGGAAGGGAAAGAATTGTACATACAGACCCTCCGGGAGGCAGGGAGAGGGGTTCACGGTGAGCTGCCCTCGAGGTCTGTGGTGCGGTCCACAGCCCAGAGTTTGTGCAGAAGTAGCCCACACCCGGGCAGTCTGCAATGGCTTCTATTGTAAGCCACAAAGGGTGGTGATGCTATAGGCCTCCCTTCTCTGTCCCTGTGCTGACGGAGCTGGCGTCATTCTCTGAAGGCATAGAGGTCACCAAACATGGCTTCCAGAAAGAAGGATGGGGACAGGGAACTCCAGTGGGAGTTCATCCTCAAGAAAAGGCACAGAGCACCTGACATGTGTCTAGTCATGGGTGTACTCCCCGTCTCCATCACTAGGGGACCCTGCCTGTCACTGAGTGGTCCTCGCCCTGCTAAGCCAATTCCCTTGCTGAGCCGCCATCTATTCACACAATGGGTGCATGAGGAAGGAAGCCCTAAGGCAAATTCCCCTCATGCCAATAACAAAATGCTAACTGATGGACAATTTATAAAGCACTTTCCCTCTGTCCTATTTGGCAGCTAGGACAGGCATGATTATCACCCTTCTCGTAATGAGGAAATGGGCTCAGAGAGGTTAAGTAACTTAGCCAAGGTCACAGAGCTAGTGACGGCTGAGCCAGAGCTTAAACCAGAAGCAAAAGTAGCTTTGAAGAAAATGCCATCTACATTTTAATCCTAGTTCTGCCAGTTTGTCAGCTGTGTGACCTTGAGTGAGTTATTCAACCTCTCTGAGCCTGGTTTCATTTCTTTCTTCACCCTCTGCCAGGGAGAGGGGAGTGAGGGGTAAGAGGCAGAGGGAGAGAGAGAGAGAGAGACTCCCAAGCAGGCTACACGCCCAGCACAGAGTCGCAGGGCTCAATCTCGCAACCCTGAGAGCAAGACCTGAGCTCAAATCAACAGTCTGCCACTTAACCGACTGAGCCACCCAGGTGCCCCAACCAGTTTTCCTTTCCTAACAAATGTATTAATTACTATCACTCTCACAAGATATGAGGGAGAATGAAAAGCGGTGAATATGAAAGTAACTACACGGAAAGCAGTTAATAAATGTTTGTTTCTTCTTTCCAATTCCAAATTTTAAAACATACTGTTTTGGGACAATTCCAACACAGAGGTTACAAAAGGCTTTTCGGTGAAAAATGAAGCACGTTCTCGTCCTCGAGAGAAAGGAGAATCTAGGAATATGTGTGGCCAAGCATTTCTCTGTCTTCGGCCACCCAGGCACAGCAGCTCCTTCCTCCCCGTCCCTGGCCTCTGCCCGCTCTCTGTACTATGGGGCAGCCCAAGCAGCAAGCCCAGGTCAAGGTCACCTCCTTCCAAAGGAAAGAAAGCGGCTCCCCTGCAGGGTCTGGGGGCCTAGCCCAAGTGTTCCCTTGGAACCAGAATTTCTGTCAACAGCCCCAAGCCTGGTCACAGCTGGAGTTCCACCACCAGAGACCAGCCGGAGGCAGCTCCTCACAGCCAACCTCTAATCCCAGCAGGAGGGCTCCAACTGGAGTGGGCAACATGATAGCCATCCCCGGGATTCACAGGCAAAGCCCCTCCTCTCCCATCTATGTCCCCTCACCCACAGTCCTGGGAGGAGGGCAGTAGAACCTCTGTCAGCCCCAGTCTGCGGGGAGGAAAACCACAAAAGATTGTCAAGGGTAGTGTGACTTGACCTCCACAGACTAGAGCCCAGGCTTCCATCGCTTCCATGACCGATTCCAGTGCCCTTTACACTGAGTCCCACATGCTCCCCGAAGACTCCTGCCAGCATCAGACTTCAGCTTCCCGGTATCGATGTCAAGTCCATGATGTTTTGATAACTGAGCTATGGTTATGTAAGAGAATGCCCTTGCTTTTAGGAAATACACATTAAAATATTTAGGGATGGGGTGCCTGCGTGGCTCAATGAGTTAAGCCTCTGCCTCGAGCTCAGGTCATGATCTCAGGGTCCTGGTATGGAGCCCCGAATCGGGCTCTCTGCTCAGCGGGGAGCCTGCTTCCTCCTCTCTCTCTGCCTGCCTCTCTGCCTACTTGTGATCGTACTCTGTATCAAATAAATAAATAAAATCTTAAAAAAAAAAAGAAAGAAATATTTAGGGATAAAGGAGCATTGCATCCACAACTATTCAACAGTTTGGATATACACACACACACACACACACACACACACACACACACACGCTCCACTGGGTTTCTCAGCCTGGGCACTGCGGACATTTTGGGCTAAATCATTCTGTGTGGGGGTAAGGGGTTGTGGGGTGCGGTTTCTGGGCATCCTAAGATGTTAAGCAGGATTCCTGGACTCTACCTTATGGATTCCCATCCCCCACTCAGGAGTGACAACAGAACTATCTCCAGGCATTACAAAGTGGGGGCAAAACCCCTTCCTGTTAAGAACGAAAGAACCAGAAAGCATGGTAAAATGTTAACCTCAATTTCTGTAACATTCCTATAAACATGAATTAATTTCTATATAAAAAGTTCAAAATAAATAAAATTCTGTGAACACTTACAATCTAAAAAGGCAGAAAGAAAAGCCCTTGCCAGGTTACCAGCTCTCTGTCTCCACCCCAAAGGGTTTCTTTGCTCCCAGGTCCTGGATCCCACAGCGAGCATTCACTGCCTGTCAGAGCCTGCTCGACCTTCCAGGCCATGGGGAAGGTGCTGGTGCGCCCACTCCACAGATGGGGAGCCCAAGGCTGGGGGGCGGAGAGGACCCCAGGTGCTGCCGCTCCAAATGGAAGGGGGGGCCCTTAAGCCCAGTGCGCAGCCTCTTCCGAGGATCTGCCCCTCTGCTCCCTGTGCCCCCCTCCCCACCACCAGCACCTCTGTGCACCCGGCTTCTCCTAGCCTCCACCTTGCAGAAAATCGAAGGTTAACCACAGCCTGTGCGTCTTTTCTTTATCCTCCTTTCCCGAGGGGTGGGGGGTGGTTTGGGCAAAGCTGCCTTTCAGACGTTTCCCAGTCAGCAGATTTTGCCTCCTGCCTTCGCCTTACAATCTGTGGTTATTCTGAATCGAACTGGCTAGCTGCCATTCGGAGCAAATTGGTTATCCAGGGGGAAAAAGGAAAAAAAAAAAAAAAAAACCCCAAACTTTTAAATAAATAAATAAATAAATAAACTAACAAACAAATCAGCCAAGGAAGGCGGTGGTGGAGGAGGAGTGGGGGAGGGAAGAAACGTACACTGCACAAAGGCAAATTGGAATTATTTAAAAATTAAAAGTTACTTTAAATTATTTAACCTAATTACCACCCGACTCTCGCAGGGAGACAGCGGCTTGTGTTCTGTCGAGCGGAGAGGATAAAGCAGAGTCCTCTGGCAGAGGAAAGGGGAGACCAAGTGAGTCAAATGTTCAAAACACCTGTGTGTCTGGTGGGGCTGGACGGGAGGGAGGCAGTGGTCACCCCTGGCAGTGAGAAAGGGAGGTTCGAGAAACATAATTAATGTGGGCGTCCCATTTCATGGTTTACAAAGCACCATCTCGTTTTTTATTTAATCCTCACACCTACCCCACAGTGGGCTCCCCACTGCAGTCCCTGTGGTAGGCCCGGAGTGGCTGGGGCCAGGAAGGGCTCAGCCCAAGGTCACAAAGCTGGGAAACAGTAAGCCCAAACCCGGGCCTGGAGCCCTGCCCTCCTGCACAAAGATGCACTGAGGCCCTTTTATCTCCCTGCTCTCCTGGGCCAACCTCCAGGAGGACCAGGGGAGGGGACAGCAGGAGCAGGGGGGCTCCAGTCCGAAAGACCCCAGTTTGAGTCCTGCCTCTGCTGCTTCGGTCCTGAGCGATGCTGGGAAAGAAATGTCACCTCCCTGAGCCTGTTTAAATCCTCATGGTGGGAGAGGAGGAAGATCCTCACCTGGCAAGACTTCTGAGAGGGTTGCGAGAGCCAGTGCATCTAGACCCCTTGCACTTAGCAGGTGCTCAACGCCTGTGGCCCTTAATGGCTCCAAGGAACAACTAGGGAAGTCACAGTCATTATATGTCCATCCTACCAGTGAACTGCTGGGCCAGTAATTTTCAACCAGGCTGCACTCTGGAATCATCACAAAGCTTTGAAAATTCCCAGAGCCCATGTGGATCCCCAGAGCAATCAAATCAGAATCTCAGCATATTAAAGGCTTTCTAAGTGATTCCAACGTGAAGCCATGGTCAAGGACAATGATACTCTGTCTCCACTTAGGATATAAACATGAAAGTACACGTTACTCTGTAGCTGGTAGGATTCAGGGTGAACACTAAGTGGAGATTTCCTAAAGGGTTGTCGAAGACAGACGCAAAGAATAATGTAGGATGTCCCTCCACGGGGATTGGCAAGAGCAACCCTTTGTGGTAGAGGAAGAGCTGGGGGTCGGGGGAAGCCTTCCTCCAACAGGTCTACAACTGAACTGAGCAAGGTCCCAGGTAGGTAGGATGGGCAAGGAGTGAGGGAAAGGGTGAGTACACAGATCATTCAAAATGCCAGTCAGTGACCTGTTCAGAAATGCTGGTCCACCTGAGACCCCCCCACCCCAGAGGGACATTCCAGATGATCTGACCCTTGCTACCCCACTCAGGGATCTCAGAACATGCACACCGTCCCCAGAGTGCCTCCATTCTCCCACCCCGCATGGCATACTGAGATTCACAATACACCTTATGCAGGCCCTGGGCACTACCCAGAACTTCAATTTCCTTTCTATTAATCCAGGAAGGGTCTAATTTGCATGTAATTTGCATAAATTTGCTTGTTTCCATTTAAGAAATACCCCAACTCCAAGCAGGTGAGATAAAATAAATTGGCTTATTTATTGTCCCTCCTGCTGCAATTGTATTCCAACCTCACCTCTTGGAGCGCTCACAGGGGAGATTTTAACACTGCAGCCTGGAGAGGACCTGCTAAGGGGGATGAAAACAGCCTGGCTGGACTTTTAGGGAGAGACCAGTCATGGTCTCCTCCCCCAGACCAGGCCACCAGGGCTGCCTCAGAAGGAGGACCCGAGCACTTTCCCTGTTTTAACTATAGCCCCCCAAAATCGCAAACCCTATTCTGCTGTCCTGTCTTGCAGTGGGGACCACATTTCCTGTCGGAGCCCAGGCTGGAGGAAGCCTGCTCTTCAAAATGGTCATTTTATTTATTAGAGACACACTCTCAAGGCCAAAGCACAAAGGATTCAGCTGACGTGTAAGGTCCCTCCTGACTCTAAGCTCTAACTCAGGGGTTTCAATTGATGCTCGGCATCACACAGTTGAGTGGAAAAATCCATTATGTTAACAGCTGGCACCAGAATTCCTTAGGGAGGGAACTGTCTCAAGCGGGAGAAAAGCCTTTGATATACCGCTTGTGGGACCTGGGCGCTGAGGGTCTGAGACCACTGAAGCCAGCCAGGCAACCACAGAGGGGTGCCATGGGGACAATGCCATGGGGAAGGTGCCGCAGAAAGGGCACCATGGGAAGACTAGGGTCGACTTTACTCCTAGAATGGTGAAAGGCTAAATGGGATGAGGTCCAGGAATGATGGTGGGGGGGCAGTTTGGGGAGAGGCTCTGATGTCAAGATGGCTTCAGACTGAGCCATCAACCCAGTCCAGATGAACCCCATACCACCATCAGGTTGCGGAAATTTTGAGGAGAGCATGGGAGTGGCAATGGAGCATCTCTTCCCTAGATCACAAGGATCTGGGAAACTCACGCTGAAAACTGGGTTACACTCTTAAGGAAACCTACTAAACAGCAGCTCAACAAATGGAAAAGGCATTCTGCTAAACTATTCATAGCAATCCTAAAATATAGGCTGTATCATACTCCCAGTCTACAGAAGACAAGGCTGAGGCTCTAAAAGGCTGCATGATTTGCCCAAGATCACATAGCTAGAAGGTACCAGAGCCAGGATTTGCCCTCCACCTGTAAGGCTCCAAACCACCACATTACACCAGCTAAGCCTCTCAGCTGTCCTGTAAAGCAAGGAGGACCAGCATGGTTAGGGATGAGTTTCAGTAACCCCAAGTGACTCACCTTAAGATCCTGGCTGGTAGATGAATTCATCTGAATTCAGCATGGGCCCTTTTCTCTGTACTATCCTCTGCCCCTTTACAAACTGCAATTATCAAATGAGCCTATGAGTTGGTACTAGCTGCTCATTTGGCAAAATGGCATTTGGATATGGTGTGATGGAGAAAGGGCTTTGCTTCAAAATCTACAATCTGATCCCTGCTCTGTCACTCTCCAGCTGTGTATACCATGCAACAAGTTATTTCCTCTCCCTAACCCCCAGTTTCTTCATCTGCAAGACGGGGAAGACCTCCTATCCACAGACCTCAGAGGATAATGAGCATAAAGGATTTTGAGGTACAAGGCAGAGCCCTGAACCCCCAGGAGAGAAACGAGTTTAGACAAAGAGAAAGAGGGATAGGAAAGACTCAGTGCAACATCCCTCACATACCCACCAGGCTCATAGGAACATTTCTAGCCCTCTCAGTGAGCACCCCAACCCCCATGCTGGGGCTCCTCATCAGAAGGCCATTTTCCACTCCTCCAAGTGACCTCAATCCTAATCTCTTTTCCTTTGAGCAAGAAAGCATGGTGCTACACCCCAGTGCATCTATGCCCGTCTCTGCCGGGCCCCCACCCTGCACCCAGCTCCCTGGGAGCTATTGCTACAGCCCACTCACAGCCCCCTGTCTTCAAAGGAGGAACATCTATTTGTTTTCTCCTCTGCTTCTTGATCCAAAGAAAGACCCAAATGCTAAGGAATGGTGCTTCCAGAAACAATTAAATGGCTCACAGCTTCCCTCACCCAGAAGAAAGGAATTGGCTTTAAAAATGAACACCCAGGCTTTTCACATCCTGATGGAAGGATGTGGCTCAAATCAGTCACCACCAAGATACACTAGTTCCGTTTCACAGAGGAGACAGCTGCACCTCTAGAGATGCCAGTCTGATGGACAGATACAGAAGCTGCCCCCAAGTTCCCTCTCTGATGGGGGAGACATGGCCCCTGCCCCCAGGGAGCTCCCTTTCTGATAGAGGAAACACAGCCCCTTTTACAAGAAGCTCCCTGTCTGATGGGAGAGACACAGCCCCTATTCCAGGAAGCTTCCTGCCTGATGAGGAGACACGGACCCTGCCCCCTCTTGGAGCATCCCTAGATGCTGCAAGACATGCATCTACTACCCTAGGAAACCACTATACCAGACAGGAAGCCCTAGTGCTTGCCCTCAAAGAGCTATAAACCTGAGGAGGGAGCCTCCGACTGAACCTCCCCTTTGGACGTATCCCTGGTCTGCAGGAGGTTCCTAATCAAAGATAATGTAATCCAGGGATCCTTGTAAGACATTAGCCAAGCCAGAAATATAGAGGGAGACTTCCAGGTCTTTTAGAAAAAGGGAGAAAGAAGGAGAATGAGGGAGAGGCAGAAGATAAGCCAGTGCCCCAGTAAATTGTAACTCCACTTTCCAGAGGCAAGCATGGCACACAACCCCCTTCTCTGATGCTCCTATTCTGTTCTTCAAACCGGCACAAGGACCTGTCATCCCAGCACACGAGCTAGTTCACCAGGAAGCACACCTTCCCTTGAGTGGACAAGCGTCAGTGTTCATCTGAAAGAGAAAACAGCGCTCGGGGACTAGACCGGCATGGTCACTATGCACACACACACACACACACACACACACACACACACACCCCTAGGACCCTGCCCCGCCCCACTCCACTCCATCACAGTGAGCCAGCAATGAGGAAGACCCTGACACAGAAGCCCAGCTCCCTCGCTTCAAGGATGGAGACCCTACAGTGAGATCCCACTGCAGAGCACCCCCCCTTCCTGTTATCAGACTGAATTCGACTCCCTGTAAAACCACTGGCCAGCACCCTCAGGGAATCACCCGCACACGCCTCCCCCTGTCCAGCTCTGGGTCTGTGGAGCCTGTCCTGAGACACCAAGGAAATAATATGTCGAGTCAGAAAACCCGGCTTCAAATCCTACCTTCGTAACCAGCAAATTACCTAACCTCCCCAAGCCTCAGCTTCCTCATCTTTAGAATGGGAGTGATAAGAATATCACTTATCTTTATGAGAAGCCGATAAAATCAGGTAAGTGAAAGAAGTTTGTTACTTGCTAAGAAGCCCTATCAAGTCTGTGATGTGGTGATCAGTAAAGCCTCTAGGAGAGCATGGTTGGGTGGGGGGGGGGGGGTCCCACGCACATTACGCATCCCCGCAGGGCCTGGTCCTTTACCCGCCAGAGGAACTGTTCCGTGGGTAAGCAAGACACCCCCAACCCCTCCATCCTCCCCTGGATTGCCCGCACAAGCAACACAATCCCTGGATCACGACAAATCCTTAAACGCATTTCTATTTCCAGATTAGTGTCATATGTTAATACATTATCAGTAGACAAGGGTCCAGCCTCTGCTAAATAAACCATTTTAGCATTTCATGAAGACCCTTAGGTACTTTCGGTTCCAGCACAAAGTCTGTTCTTTAACTCCAAAGCTATGGAGAGTCCATATGTTGTAACCCATCCCCCCTCGGCTGTTCCCGGTCTCAGGCTAAAGTAGATTCATTTTGTTAACATGGCTGCCCCCTGGGGAGCTTGGGTTAAGCGTCTGCCTTAGGCTCAGGTCATGACCCCAGGGTCCTGGAATCAAGCCCCATGTTGGGCTCTCTGCTCAGCATGGAGCCTGCTTCCCCCTTTCCCTTGCTTGTGCTCTCTCTCTTTCAAATAAATAAATAAACAAATAAAATCTTTTTTTTTTTTAAGATTTTATTTATTTATTTGACAGACAGAGATCACAAGTAGGCAGAGAGGCAGGCAGAGAGAGAGAGGGGAAGCAGGCTCCCTGCAGAGCAGAGAGCCCGATGTGGGGCTCGATCCCAGGACCCTGGGACCATGACCTGAGCCGAAGGCAGCGGCTTAACCCACTGAGCCACCCAGGCACCCCAAAATCTTTAAAAAATATATGGCTACTGCTATGGTGTACCCAATGACTCCCTTAGCCCTTTCAAAGGTTTTTCATTTTGTTCATTCATTTGTGCAACAAAAATCTGTTAAGCACAAGAGGTACAATATTAAGCAAATACCAACCCAGGTATCACCTGGTTTCCCCCAAGGGCATATGCACAGGGAGTCTAATTGGGAGGCAATCCCAAGAGGGCACGAGACAGGGATAAGAGGAGTGAGAGAGGAGAGACCAACAACACAAAGACTCACTGTCAAGTTGGCCAACCCTGTGTGCAACTGGGCTCACCCTGCTGGGACTCCTAAGGAGCGGCTCAGACGGGTCCACGCATAAAATGATGGGTAGAAACATTTATCCATCGCCATTGTCTTCATGGCCTAGGTACAGCCACACTGGTGTCACCTCCCCTGCAATTCCACCTTGGTATATGGATTCTGCCTGGGGTCTCTCACCTCAGTGTCAGAAAAGTCCTGGGACAGGAAGCAAGAGGCCCAGGGATGAGTCTAGGAGAGGCCCCCTCAGATCACCTCTACGCAAAGCAGGTCAAGGCCTGCGTGGAACTGGCTGCCCCAGCAGGGACTGGAGTAAGATGAAGCCAGGAGAGGCTGGGAACTGAGGCCCAAGAGGTACCAGTGTGAGCCATGAATGGCAGAATGAAGAGGAGCTAACCAGAGATAGCTGAGTAGCAAGGAGCGCTTTCCAAGCTGAGAAAAACGTGCAAAGGCCCTGAGGCCGGAGGGAACACAGAGTGTTCAGAACACTAAAAGGCCGGTGTAGCTGGAGCTCAGGGGGAGAACCAGTAGTGGGAGATGAGGCTGGGAAGGCAGGCAGGTGCCAATTTTGGCCCATTTAAGGAGTTGGAAATTATCCCAAGAGAGATGGGAGCTACTGAAGGGTCTTAAACAGGTATAGAGAGAGGCTCATTAAGAACTTTGTGTAGCGGCACCCGGGTGGCTCAATCAGTTAAGCATCTGACTCTTGATTTCAGCTCAGGTGATAATCTCAGGGTCTGAGACCGAGCCCCATGTTGGTGAGAAAGGACTTGGTAGGCTACCTCATTGGTCCCAGACCTCTCCCAGCTTGACCTGTCCCTCTGTGTTCTTGACATTATTCGTAAACCTTGATCCTGGGTAAGGTCCCTGAGTCATGAAAGTCTGATCTCATCATTCAATGTTTTGTGTCCTCTCATACACCGTCTCATCTCCAGCTTCACTAAATACATATTTTCCCTGCCTTTCAGGCCATTGTCTCTCAAACCACTTAGGTTTCTATGTTCCAACTACATCTGTAAAGTCTCCAAAATTCCTTTGTCCTTGACTGCATCCTAATGGGTAGCTCAGAGACCCACATCCGGTCTGCCCAGCAGAAGTTCAACGTCTCCTCTGGTGAGGATGCCTTTTATTAATTCTCCCTGGGCCCCGGTCCCTCAACACGGCCTCCAAGTTTCTAGAAATCATGCCCATAGAGCAAGTTACATTTACCAAGAAATAATTAAAATAGTTTTTCCAACTTTAAATTAATCAAAGACGTTCATAACCACGAGTCAAGAGCTTCTGATCAGCGTGAAGCTACCCACCATGTGAACTTGACAGCATTTCAGATGAAAGCCGAGAAAAATGGTCTCGATGTGGATAAACGTTGAATGGGAGATGGGAGGAAGATTCTTTTTGAAATTTTGGAAATACTTAAAGGGACCCCAGGCTGGAAACCACTGCTTTATATATATTCCTTTATTCTCATTCACTTTGTTCCTCGTCTACCACTCCTGTGGCCCTCCAGAAAGCTCTTCGATTTTCCCCAGTTTATTTGCTCCCGCCTTAGTACTTCCCACCCGCACGATCTTAATGTCAGCAGCAAGCCTGAAGCTCACCACGAATATTGATTTTCAAATCCCATGTAAAAATGCAAATAACCATCTCAGGAGTAACCCCCTGGGTATGACTCTGATCCCCCCATGGGCCCTTTTCTCTCTACCTGAATGTCCTCATAGCTTTGGGTCCCAGCAACCCTCTGCGTGGCCCCAGGCTCCACTTCCCTCCCCTTTCCAGCAGGCGTTCTCCAAAGGGAGGTGAACGCATAGATCCATGATAAGCAAGGAGGAAAAAAATTAAATCTCCTCTTTATATTACTCTATCAAAAAGGAGAAAAATATTAAAATTAAAATTAAAATATTAAATGCTTAGTGTGCATGAATAAGCGGTACATGTATATACTTTAAAAATACACACATATTGGAAAGGAACTCAAAACTTTCCTTATGAAGGGCAGTGGACAATCCAAAAAATGTAGATGTCGTTGCTGAAAATATTCTCCCCATCCCCTTCCCTCCTCACCATCCCCCCTATCCTCCTATCCCCAGTCCTGCTGCCCTGGGTGTTTTTCTAGTTGTCATCTCCTCCAAATCTCCACTCTTACTATCCGCTTCAGACCTCTGGCTTGCTCTCCGCCCAGTCTCCTGGACTCCTTGAATACTCACTGGCCATCAGCTGGGCCTGCACCCTGCTCCCCAGGCGAGTCCCAGAGGCTCCTGTGCCCAGACTTGGTTCCTGAGCCCTCAGCCCAGCTCAGAGCCCTGGGTCTCTACTTACATGGATAACTGTGGAGTCGGGACAAATCAACAATATAAAAATGTCACTTGAAACGTTACATAATGTAGTCCAAACTAGAAACTGTCTACATTCCTACCCGTAGGATATTGGAGAAAAAAATTATGGTATATCTACAAAATGGTCTATGATGCAGTCATTAAAAATATATAGTCTAGAAATTTCTAATAACATGGCAAAATCCTCAAGCTGTATAATCAAGTGCAAAAGCAGGGCTCAAAATCTACATACAGTGTTATCTTTCCAAAGGAAACATACAAATGGCCAACAGATATGTGAAAAAGTACTCAACATCAGCAATCATTAGGGAAATGCAAATCAAACCCCCAACGCGATAGCACTTCATATCTGTCAGAATGGCTATCGCCAAGAAGACCAGAAACAGCAAATGTTGGCAAGGACATGGTGAGAACAGAGCGCTGTTGGTAGGAAAGCAAACTAGTACAGCCACCATGGAAAACAGTATGGAGGTTCCTCGAAATTTTTTAAATATTTACACATTTTAAATTAAAAATTAAAATTAAAATTTTAATTTTAAAATTTTAAATATAATTTAAATTAAAATTTTTAATAAATTAAAATTTTTAAATAGAGGTACCTTACAATCCAGTAATTCCATCACTTTAACTTGAAAAGATATCTGCACCCCCATGTTCACTGCACACATTGTCTACAGTAGCCAAGACATAGAAACAACCTTTATGCCCATAGGTTGATGGATGGGTAAAGACGTGTGATGAAGATACACACACACACACACACACACACACACACACAGAGGAATATTAGTCAGCCATTAAAAAAAAGAAGAAGAAGGAAATCCTGCCATTTGCAACAATGTGGATGGACCTTGGAGGGATTATGCTAGGTGAGATAAATCAGACAAAGTAAGACAAATACTGTATGACATCTCTTATATGTGGAATCAGAAAAAAAAGAAGAAGAAGAATTCCTAAAAACAGAGAAGAAATTTGTAGTTTTATAGTTACCAGAGACAGGGGATGGGAGTGGTCAAAAGGCACAAATTTCCAGTCATAAGATAAATAAGTTCCGGAAATATAACATACAGTAGGCAAATGTAGTCAACAGGGCCGTATTGTGTATTTGCAAGTTCACAACACAGTACTATGTACTTGAAAGTTGCTAATAGAGTAGCTCATCAGATCACTCATTACAGGTAAAAACTGTAACTATGAGAGCAGATGGATGCTAACTAAACTTCTTGTGGTTATCACTTTGCAACATACACATCTATCAAAACATTAAGTTGTATACCTAAATCCAATACAATGTTGCATGTCCATCGTATCTAACTAAAAAATAAAGGGATGCCTGGATGGCTCAGTGGGTTAAAGCCTCTGCCTTCGACTCAGGTCATGATCCCAGGGTCCTGGGATGGAGCCCCGTGTCGGGCTCTCTGCTCAGGAGGGAGCCTGCTTCCCCCTCTCTCTCTGCCTGCCTCTCTGCCTACTTGTGATCTCTGTCAAATAAATAAATAAAATCTTCAAAAAAAATTTAAAAAATAAAGAAAACCACATCAGATGGCACTCTTCAGCTAGGATATAAGAGACATGCAAACTCTGATTAGCAGACTGAGTTTTCAAAACCACCTTAATCTCCAGGTTAGGCAATGCAAAAAAAAAGAGAATTTATTTTCCAGAACGTAAATTGCTTCTCTGCTCACTAAGTTTGAGAGTATAAATTTTATTCATAGAAGCACCTGCCATGGGTCAGATTCTAAGAGATGTATTATAGCTTACATCATTTCCTGAAAAAAGAAAAGTATAATCTCAACATAAATATGCAAACATGAATAAGGGAAAAAAAAAAAAAAAGAAAATAGGTCAAAATGTTTCTCTGCCTTCGTTCACCAATTTGGTAAAGTGTTTACTGATGTTCCTTATGTGTTTTGGCATTGAGGTAGGCCATGATTTATGGAATCATGGCTTATTTTGGCCTTTCACTTTATACATTTCTGGGTTTTTCTAGTTTTTTATAAAGAGCAAGTTTTACAAAAATAAAACAGAATCAAACAGTATTTTTCTTATGAGAGCTTATACCGTGACTCTAAAGACTTTGAATATCTAGATTGTATATACTGATTCCTGCTTGCTTACATTTTTCTTACCCCTTGTAAAAACCTCTAGGGGGTAATTTGGTATTATTTCCTCTAAAGAAATGGTGCTACTTTTCTTGGGTAGTTTCGCTCTCTAGGAAGTTGGCGATCTTACTTCTTATCATCAGTTACACTCCCCAACCGTTGGTTCCAGAGGCCCCAGAACACTAGTGACTGAGCTCAAATTAGCCAGCAAAGGGGCGTGACACAGTATCTAACCCCCACGTCCACAGGCATCCAGACAGAGAAAGGCATTATAACTCCAACAGGAAGGATCAAGGTTAGACTAAGCAGAAGTTTCCTTTTGGCATGGTGGTTAGACCACAAGCGGGGAGACTCCTCCTCTAGGGAAGTCAGGGGTGGGCAGGGTAAGAGCAGGCCTCCTTGCACTCCAAGGATCCCAGTGTGTGTCCTCCGGGTCCCCAGTAGGGTCTGGTCCCCAGGGATTACTGCCGCTGAGATCCAAAGCATCCCTCAACCTCCCCACTGCCAAACAGAAGGGTTTAGACACAAACCCAGCTGGCTGGGCCAACTCTTCATGTACCCCTCCTCTGGGAGGGTGCTGTGGTCAGGACCAAATAGCCTTGGGATCAGAAGGGTCTCTGAAGGGGCAGCCCCTGATGCCCAGGACTGGAAGAGAAGCTCTCACACCTCAGGGAAACTCCAGGGCGGTCCACACTTCTCATCCACCCCATCCCCAGTCCATCCAGGCTGCTCCCCGGCTGCTTCCTCCAGGCCTTAACCTTGGTAACACGGCCCCTAACTCCATCTATCTCCCTTACTCCCCCCTCTGCCTCCAGGCTGCAAGTGGGGCTGGGGAAGCCGGGGAGAGCACCCCAGCCCGCCACTGCTCTTGGAGCGCAGAGGGCCGGAGGCAACAGGAACAGGGCAGGTGAAGGCACACAGGTGCGCAGAGCTATTTCTAGGATGCCAGGGTGCCATGGGAGCTGTCAAGGACAGGGGGGAAGTCCCACAGAAGAAGTCCCGTTTCTCTGCAATGTACACAAACACTCCTGCCCAGATGCTGGGTTTAAAGAAGGCGGCTTTAACACCCTAAAATGTTTCCTACAGTTAAAAAACTGCATCCAGACCTGGCTATTATCCCAGCGTGGGGAGGAGGGGGAGCTTTCCCCAGTGTCTAGGAAGAATGAGAGATCGGGGCTAAAGCCATGATAAGTGGTGAGACCCTAATATACAGGCACGCACACATCATAGACATACCCCCACACAAACATGAATGAGCGCACACACACACACTCAGCAAACACACGTACACACTTACCATGCGTGTGCACACACAACACAGGTACACACATATGCGTGCACACACACCACACACACACACACACACACACACACACATGCCCCGGCCACGGCCATCGGCCGTTAGAGCACTCAGCACTCAGCACCCAGTACTGGCTTGGCAGCCCATTTGGACCCCTGCGTTTTTACAACGAAATATTTATTAGCAATGAGGAGCAATCATGTCCTCTGTGAGTGGGCCCTACAGCCCCCATCGCTAAGGTCAAGTACCATTCTCCTCAGCAGCAGCCACTCAGCCAGAGTGAGAAGGGGAGGGAGGGCTCCAGCCCCTGCAGCTGGCCTGGCAGACTGGTCCCCCAGCGACCAGCACTCTCAAGGCCTGATTCTCCCTAGGCCCCGCTGCACCTGCCTCTGACCTCCCCTCCATCCTGCCCACCCCAGCCTCCTTCTGTCCTCTGTGCCCCTGAACGGCAATACCTCAGGCCCCACCCAGCAACCACACAGAATTCTGAAGAAGCCCTTTCCTTTCTGGAAGCTTCCTTTTGTGCCTGTGGCTGGGTTTCCTTCAGGAATGACCACCTGGCAGGGCTGTTCCACCTTCCCCTGGCACTCTGGTCTCCAGTGGGAGGTGAGTATCTTGTCAGAGGGACACAGCCGGACCCTGCTGGCACCAAAGCAGACATATGAAGAACACATATGAATGGTAACCAGAAAGACCTCTTTTAGCCTTGCTGACCTGGCCCATCTACACTCAAGGGCCTGATGGAACTCACCAGACCCAGCCAGCACATCTCTGGGCTGGAAAACCCCCTGTCCTCAGTACACACCTCAGGGATGGGGCTCCTGGAGCCTCAGCCCCCAGACATCAGCCCCAATCCCCCTGCCTCAGCCAGCAACCCCAAAGCATCTCTACTTTGCTCCTTTGCCTTCTGCAAAGCTCCCACTGGCGTGAGCCTCTGCACCCCACCATTCTTGGTGGGGCAGCCCCAGAAAGCATGGTGGAGATCAAAAGTCAGAGCGCGGACCGGTTGGTTGGTTCTAAAGGCCTGCCTCCCCTGCAGGCCACTGCACCCTATTTATAGAACCTGATCAATCCTCTGCAGCAGAGGGGGAAATCACTTTGAATTGCACCTACCACTGTCTGCTTGCTCTAGAGGCTGCAGGAGTCCACTTCTGTTCTTTCATTTGGAACTGGCGAATAGGAAGGAAGCAGGGCGTCCAGGTCAGACTCTGGGGCCCCGAGGGAGGAACTCGTGCACAAAGCCTGTCCTCCTCAACGAACAGCATGAGGACGGGCAGGGTGACCTCTCAGATACCCTCCTGTGCCACAGACTTGGCCTGCTTGCAAGAAGGAGACGACCCCAAGGAGCACTCTGACCCCAGAGGGAAACTGAGCCAGCTATGACCCAAGCATCTCTGCACCTTCCTCTTCACCCTGACCAAATTAACCTAAAGGAGTCCCTACAGAGCTTAGAAGCAACCTCCCAAATCAAACAGGACAAAGAGACCCACAAGCAATGCCATGATGCATGATTCTTAACTAGAGCTCAATTTGGGGAAAAAACAGCTATAAGAGACATTTGGGGGACAACAGAGAAAGCTTTCATGTGGACTGGGTATTAAAATATGTTAGGACAGGTGCCTGGGTGGCTCAGTGGGTTAAGCCTCTGTCTTCAGCTCAGGTCATGATCTCAAGGTCCTGGGATCGAGCCCCACACCCAGCTCTGCACTGAGCAGAGAGTCAGTTTCTACCTCTCTCTTGGGCCTTCTTCCCCCTTGGGCTTTCACTCTCTCTCAGATAAATAGGTAAAATCTTGAGGGAAAAATAAAGGGATGTTTGGAAATTACTAATTTTGCCACTTGTGATAATGTTCCCGTGATTATTCAGGAAAACGTGCCTATTTTTGGAGCTGTATGCTGACATGGTTAGGAGTGAATATCATGATGCTGTAATTTACTTTAAAATGATCCTGCAAAAAAAGATCATAGATGAAGTAAATATACAAAAACATTAATGGTTGTTGAATGCTGGTCATGGTATATGGATTTTTTAATTGCACTATTCTTTCCACTTCTCTATGCCTTAGAAGATTTTCATAATAAAAAGTTAAAAGAAAAAAAGTTAAAAGAAAACAAATAAAAAACAAACACTTTTTTTTAAAAAGGAAGAGTCACAAAGAATGTTTCCCAGCCTTGTGGTGCCAGGGACAAACTCAGATTTTAGCTGCTGAGTGAGTTCTAGTAGAAAGGGCATGTGAACTTAAGTCAGACAGCCTCAGTTCAAGGTCAGCACGCACCCCCCAACACCTGCATGAACAGATCTTATTTGAGCCTCAGTTTTTTTGGTTGGTTTTTTTTTTTTTTTTAGAGAGAGAAAAGGAATGTAGGTGTGTGTGTGTGTGTGTGTGTGTGTGTGTGTGTGTGTGTTTGCTCACATGTGTGTACATGGGGCGGGGGGGCGGGGGGCGGAATGTGATGGAGGGGAGGAACAGAGGGAGAGAGAGAGGTAATCTTAAGCAGGAGCCTGATGCAGGACTTGATCTCAAGACACCAAGATCATGACCTGAGCCAAAATCAAGAGTTGGATGTTTAACCAACTGTGTCACACAGGTGCCCCCAGCCTCAGGTTTTTCTTATCTGCAAAGCAGAAACATTAAAACTATCTTCACCAAGTCCTGAGATCTCAATAAACTTTTACATATGGAAGTGTATAACACCCAGTGGGTCCTCAATAAACATTCATTCTTGTCCTTTCTTTTCATCTACCCTGCTTGGTAAGAGAGTCAGTTTAACTTGAGGTACCAAGAGGCAAAACAAAAAGATTTCGACTTCCCAGAAGATAATGAAAATGCACTGTCCCCTATTCCTCCTACTGGGTTCAACCAAAAACTCTGGACATTATATGTAAACCAATCATAAGAAGACTGGGAATGCTGGAAGGCGGAAGCAGGCCAACTAGGGACCTCAAGACTTCACATGATGGTGACGTCCCTGGGTTTTTAAAAAACAGTTTAAATCTATTTTTGTGTGCAACTTCTGCATCAAGCAATTATTATAAATCTGTGTTGATGGGCACACAATGTATAAAGATGTAAATTGTATGACAAATAACAGCACTAGAAGAGAGAATGGAGTTATACAGAAGTAAAGTTTTGTATACCATTAAAACGAAGTTGATATTAAACACTAGATTATATATAAGAAGGTTATAGGGACGAAAAGGATGCAAGGTTTCTATACTACACTCAAACTGGTAAAATGACATAGAAAACTATCATACATTATGTCTACATAATGAAATATTTGGAGCAACTCCTAAAAAAGGTTATACAAAGATATACACACAAAACACCATAGATAAATCGAAATCAATTTCTAAAAAGTGTTGATGGAACCCCTAGAAGCAGGAAAAAGAAAAGAGAAATGAGAGACAGAAACAAACAAAAATCAAAAATAAAATGGTAATGCAACATGGGGGCTTAAGTGAGTAGGAGAAGAATCAATGAAACAAGATGGGATTGGGAGGGAGACAAACCATAAGTGACTCTTAATCTCACAAAACAAACTGAGGGTTGCTGGGGGGAGGGGGTTTGGGAGAAGGGGGTGGGGTTATGGACATGGGGGAGGGTATGTGCTTTGGTGAGTGCTGTGAAGTTTGTAAACCTGGCGATTCACAGACCTGTACCCCTGGGGATAAAAATATATGTTTATAAAAAATAAAAAATTTAAATAAATAAATAAATAAATAAAATGGTAGACTTAAGACCTAAGAAATCAATAATTATATTAAATGTAAATGGCCTAAACACATCAATTTAAAAAGAGATTGGGGGCAAAAAAAAAAAAATGAAAAGAAAAGAAAAGGGTGGCAGGGAGATTGAGATTGGCAAAGTGGTTTAAAAAACATGCCCCAACTACAGTAGCTAAAATTAAAAATAGTGACACCACCAAATGCTGGCAGGGAGGTAGAGAAACTATCACTAATATATTACTTGTGGTAAAATAAAAGAGGAGAGCCACTCTGGAAAACATTTTGGCAGTTTCCTTAAAAACTAACCATGCAGGGACACCTGGGTGGCTCAGTGGGTTAAAGCCTCTGCCTTTGGCCCAGGTCATGATCCCAGGGTCCTGGGATTGAGACCCGAGTCAGGCTCTCTGCTCAGCAGGGAACCTGCTTCCTCCTCTCTCTCTGTTTGCCTCTCTGCCTACTTGTGATCTATGTCTGTCAAATAAATAAATAAATAAATATCTTAAAAAAAAAAAAAAAAAACTAACCATGCAGAGAAATGAAGACATCTACCCAAGAATATTTAAAGCATCTTTACTTGTAATAGCCCAAAACTGGAAACAACCCAGACGTCCTTCAGTGCATGAACATTTAAACAAACTGTGGTACATCTATTCCATGGAATATTACTAAACAATAAAAGGGAACAAACTAAGGAATGCAACAACCTGGATGAATCTCCAGCAAATTATGCCAAATGAAAGAAGGAAAAAAAAACAAAACACAAAATGTTGCATACTATAGGATTCCATGAAACGACAAAATGATACAAATGGGAAACAGATTAGTCTTTGCCTGGCTTTAATGGGGTTATTGCCTGGGGCTGGAAAGGAAGTGGGTGTGGCTATAATAGAGCAACATCCTTGCAGTAATGCAAATACTCTGTATCTGGACTGCACCAATGTCAATATCCTGGCTGTGATATTGACTATAGTTTTGCAAGATGTTACCATTGGAGGTAACTGAGTAAAAGATACCATTTTTTACAATTGTATGCACATCTACAAGTATCTCAAAATAGGAATTTAATTCAAAAAGAAATTTTGTTTAAAGATTTTATTTATTTATTTGACAGAGCACAAGTGGAGGAAGAAACAAGCAGAGGGAGAGGGAGAAGCAGACTCCCCACTGAGCAGGGAGCCTGATGCGGGGCTCGATCCCAGGACCCAGGGATCATGACCTGAGTTGAAGGCAGAAGTTTAACCAACTAAGCCACCCAGGTGCCCCAAAAAAGAAATTAAGGTGCCACTCAATCTCAGAGTCATGCAAGTGCTGGGTTGGCACCTGAGGTGTGGACCTTAGGGGTCTCACTTACCTCACTCTGGTCCCAGCCCTGACTAGGAATGATGCCTTCTCAGATCCAATTGGAGAATTCTGGAAGCAGAGGACCAAAATTTGGTCCTTAAAGGGGCCAGGAATCATCAGGATGTTCCATACCATGCATGTCACAAACACCCTAGTCCAACTATGTTGTGATGTGGAACTGTGGCTATATGGGGAATACCAGGTAAGGAGGTAGTGGGAGGATCCACTCCACTCAAGGGAAATCAAGTGCATTCTGTAGAGACAGAATTTAAAAGAAGGGAAGGACTTTCAAGATCATCTGGCTTCGTATATGGAGAAACTGAGCCCCAGAAGAAAAGATCACACTCTCCCAAAGCCATACAGATTCCTGCCTGGGGTTCCCACCACAACACCACTTCCTCCTCTCATGAGCAGGAAGCACATTATAATGAAAGGCAAATATGGCAATATCTCTGTCTTCCAGATAATTCCTGACAACAAGTATCTCCAGGGCCATTAGCTCCAGGAAACACTGGACTTGAACCTGCAGGACAAGGTTACAGTCGGTGAGAAAGAAGGAGCAGTCAAAGATGACCTTGGAGCACAGTGTGTGCTCTGCCAACCTATCCAAAAACCTCCTGGGCACTTCCTGTCCCACTGCCACCATCCCTTCTCCCAGAGCCACTACGACACATTAAATTCCTCTCCTTGGGTTTTGTTTTCTCTAAGATGAGCCTCTGTCATTGGACCACAAGAAAGGAAATCATTCTATGTGGGCCACGCTCTGGAAAGTCAAAGGTCTCCCAGCCAGCCAAAGTTCTCACCTCAGGAGCAGCACACCATGGGGGAGGTAGACACCAGGTCAGACCACTTTTGTAGCAGCCACTGTTTCATCACGCTCTCAGACCCTCCTGGCCTCACCTGTCTTCCCAGATCTTGGCCTCATGTCCCACCCAGCCACTGTCAGCTCTGCGTGGGCTCTGCCCAGCCTCTGCTGACCTCACTCGGGCAGAGCTCCCTACACGTGGCCTAATGCCCCTACCATGGGTCCCCCTCCTGCCCTGGGGCTTCCCTGTTGCCACTAATGTTTGAGATACCCCAGAAACCACTCAGCACCCACACACAAACAACCTGGAACTGTGAGAAGGGGATACCCATGGGGAGACGGAAGCGGAACTTAACCTCTTCTCCTCGCTCGCCCTGGATGCAGGAGGACACTCAGCCTCTCACTGAGCACACACAGTGCTCCCTCCGCGATGCACACTGCCCATACTCGCGCTCCTTGTTTCCCGGGACCACTTCTTTTCCTCCTTCCTGCTTCCCCAGGATAGCATCCCTCCATAAAGGACAACACATTTTGGCCTCAGATTCTGTTTTCTAGAGACCAGGGTGAAGATACCCTTTTTGGGAGGATAAGAAATGTTAACAAAACAGAGAAAAGAAAGGTCATTCTGGCTGTCTTCCTTTGAGACACTGGGCACTGGGCAGCCCTGGGCCTTTCCCTGCATGTCCAAATTCTGGGGATGCTAGATCCCAGGGGGGCTGAGGGGTGATGGGTAACCTCCTGTGCCCTCTTTATCCCTGTGCATCTCCTCAGGTATGCCCTTCCCTGGGACTTTTTTTTTTTTTTTTTGAGATTTTATCCATTTATTTCAGAGAGAGAGAGAGCACACACACACACACACGAGTGGGGGAAGGGGCAGATGGAGAAGCAGACTCCCCACTGAGCAGGACCCTGGGATCATGACCTGAGAGGAAGACAAATGCTTAACCAACTGAGCCACCCAGGCCCCCCCTCCTCCCAGGACTTTTATAACTAGACCAATATAAGCAGCTTCTTACCGAGTGTGCAACCCAGCCCCATGTTACAGGAGAGAAAATAAAGCTAAGATGTGTTCCAGAACTGGTCATCACCCATTTATGCTGATTCAGACTCAACAGCTATGTTAAGGTCAGCATCTGTACTAGACTCTGCCAGGAGACTGTTTCCAGCACTCAATGCCCTGTACTGATGGGTGGGTTCTATGATGTACTAATGTTCAAATATTTTGGCTAAGACACTCTCCTGACTGATACGGGACGTGAGGGTAGCCTCTTGGAAGCAGCTCTGTGCCTTCCTCTGACTGTATTCGAAATGCCTAGATACATTCCCTTCCCTACCCAACTCTTCGTGCCAGAGAAGTCAGAGAAAAACACACTGATTTGTTGTCCTAAGGATCTAAATCGCTAATACAGACCCACAGCATAGACCTAATGAAACAAAATCAGACGTCCTAAGGTATATATAGACTCAAAGAGACCATCAGAATTCCATTCAAAGGCGTTGGACTGAGCAGAGTTTACTGAAGGGGACTATTTGCAGAGGCATGAGTGGGATTAAGGGAATCCATAAGAATGTTAAAACACTCCAGAATTTGCGATGGTGGGAAGACATTACCAGCCCGTGTCCTGAGCAGGCCCAGTGAAGGGCCAGGGTCACAGGAGCCCAGTGAGAGGGCAAGCTGAGGAGGAGGGGCACCACAGTTGTGAGGGTGCAGCTCCTGCCAGAGCCCCACACACGGAGGGAGCAGAGAAGAATTCCCCCCACCTGTCTCCTCCCGCTCTCCAATTCCCACATGGGCCTCCCATTGGCCAAACCCAGCCAGGAGGCAGAAAGCAGGGGCTCCTGCAAACACGAACCCCTCTTTGGCACAGAGGGCAGAGATGGGTGTGGGTACAGAGAGGCCACTGGAGGCCCGGGGACACCTATCACACATGGTCCCTTGCACACCAAGGCCTAGAACCACACACCTGGCACACAACTGCAGGACCCCGCCACCCACCCATGACCTCACAGCTGTCCTCAGGTTCTCCTGATCCCATCAGCACCGGCTTGGTGTGTCCCACGGGGACTGACTGTAAAGGGGAAGCCACGGTGCTGTCCCTGCCTCTGAACTTGTCCTAGGTCCCTAGGAAAGGGAGAAGACCAAGGAGGGCTTCTCCTCCTAACGTGGCCAAATGCTCAGCTGCAGAGCCCTAGAGCTGGGCAGACCTGGCCCTTCATTCTACCCAGAGCCCAGGACCGAAGGTAATTACATTTCTTTTCCTCGTCTTGGCACACTGCCCACCAGCAACATGGGATGCCCTTCCCCCCACCCCCCACTGCCAGCTCGTAGTCTGGTCTCCACCTGCACATGCGGCAGCATCCCCGAGGTGGAGCCAGCCCCCAGAGGCCTGTTGGCAGATGAACTGAGACGGCAGCCAGAGTGGGATCCCCACCTCCAGGGACTCCCTCAGCCCACACGGGGAGCACGAGCCGGCAGGACTCCCCAGAGGCCAGGCAGGCTACCTCTGGACGGGGGTGGGGGGTTGGATCTGGGAGTGGGGCAAGCCTTCCTATGCCATTGTTGGCTTTCCAGCTTTGCAGATCTGCCTGGGGTTTAAGGTGAGCTGGGGAGGGCCTAGAATCTGTTTGGTGGTATCAGGAAATTGCAGCAAGGAAGGGCAGGAAGGAGAAGTCATAGGACCTTGCAAATCCCTACACTGGGGGACCTGCTAGTGAGTTGCGGCTAACTCAGGCCGGAAATAAAAACCCAAACTTGCCCCTTTGCCCTCTTCCTGCCCTCTTTGACCTCTCCTTGTGAATAAAATAAATGAAATAAGCCAACTAGATACTTCTAGCCATAGTTTACTAAAGCTGAAAGGGATCTCAGAGATGACACCAATCCTCTGACTGATGGAGGAAGAGGCCCAGAGAGGTGAAGCAACATGTCCAAGGTCACACAGCAAGATGGCAGCAGTCCCAGGGCAGGAGCTCCCCAAGTCTCCAAAATGTTAAGGACCTGCAACACACTGGGAACTTTCCTAGATGGTGGGCAGAGTACAGCAAACAAAACAGACATTAAGGTTAACAATAGAACAACACGGCCCCACAGAACTTTCTGCGGTGATGAAATGTTCCACGTCTTGCTCTTCAATACAGTGACCGCTAGCCACATGTGGCTTTTGAGCGCTTGAAATGCAGCCATTTGTGATGAAAGAACAAAATGTTTGCTCCATATAATTTGCAGTACACTGTTTGATGCCTACTGTCTAGGACTGCTATGTCTTCATGAGGGACTGACCTTTATATCACTATGTAAGGTCCCTCTCCCTCCCTGGTCATCTTCTTTGCTCTGAAGTGGACTTTGTCTGATATTAATATAGCCACTCATGCTTTCTGTGGATCGATGTTTGCATGGTGTATCCTTTTCCACCCAGAAAGTGAATTTTTAATTGCATTTGTTTTTAATTAATTTAAGTAATCGCATGTGGCTAATAGCGACAATTTTGGACGATGCCATCTTAGAGAGCTCAGTTCCGTTAAGTTCTGTCTCCACTCGGCCAGTGGCTCAGCGGACCGGCTCCCCCACCCAGGGGAACACTCCCAGTGTCCTACGGAATTCAGAGGCCCCAGGGTAGCTCACCACGCGGGGAGCGATCCTCCCCACTGTCCAAGATGGAGAAAATGGATGCTGACGCCCACATCCACCCCCTTCCTGAGACTCAGAAGCAGTGGGATCTATCCAGGGGCCAGAGACTAAGAGTAAGCCTGAGTTGGCTACTTCTGGAGCAAAACGTTGTCTCTGTCCTTGCTTCAGGCCAAGTTCTCCCCAGACCACGGTGGTCTGACCCCTCCTAGTCTTGGTCCCCACCCTGCAGGGGGCAGACAGTCTGGTCATGTATTCTGGGGGATCCTGTGCAGGGAGGAGGTCCCCGCTTTCCTGGATTGGCTTGTGTGGAAAGCTGGCCAGGTAGAACCCCTTGCTGCCAGCGACTCCTCGGACAGCGCGACCTCCTCTCTCCTGCAGGCTCTTCCGCACGGCCTCCTCCTCCCTGCACCATCGCGTCTGCTGACTTGCCATGTCATCCCCAAGCCTGGCATCGTCTCAGAGGAGCTCGCGATACTGTGGGCATCCTTCCTACACGTATGGCACATACAGCAACTGCCCTTCCCTCCCGCACGGCACGGTGCCCAAGGTCCACTCAGAGCTGGAGCACTGTAAGTGTGCACCAGAGGACGGTGGGGAGGGCAGGGGAGGGAAAGAGAAGGAAAAAGAAAAGGATTTCTGCCCTGAGTCAGCAAGGATCCTGGCTGTCAAGGACTGAGCAGCAGCGGGGAGGCGGACGCACGGGGAATCCAGGGAAAAGGTCCTGATGTCCTATCTGCATTAACCTCCGGTGTGTAGCGATAATGCCCTCTCTCTCTCCTTTCTCCCTCTCTCCAGTCTCCCCTCTCTCTCTCATTTCTCCCTTGCTTCTCTCTTTCTCTCTTTTCTCTGTTCCCTTCTCTCTCTCTCTCTTCCCCCACCCCCACCTCTAGCCCTTTGCTTTAAAGACTAGATTGCTAAGCCCGAGTTTCCGTCTCAGCACATCCAGACTTTTCCTCCACTTGTCTCTTGACGTTTCCCAGCATCTTGGCCACCCCCACCCATCCCTCTGTGCCCTTGCCTCAGTCTCTCTCCTGCACTTAGAGGGCAGTAGAGCTGGGAGCCCTAGGCAGGGAGTAGGGGAGGCTGGAAACAAGCCGGCAGGGGCACCTGAGCCCCGGTATTTCCACATTACACTGAGCACACCTCCACTTTAATTTACACATCTTATTTCATTTTTTCACCAAATAAACTGTCACAATAATACAGGAGCTGATTCAATTCAGGCAGAGCAGCGCAGATCACATCAGAAAATGACTGATAGTCTTGATCTGAAAATTGCGTTTATCATACAGGCAAATAAAGTGTGAAGACCTACACTCAGGATAAAGGTTTTGTCAGCATCAGAGTGCACAACTGACCTGGAGTCCCCCCAACAAATAAGACATCAGCAATGGTTCAAAAGATAGAAATGGGGAGCAGACGGCTCTAGGGGCCAGGGGCCAGCAGGAGCCAGTGGGCTGGGGTGCAATGGGTACAGGCAGCATGGGGTAGAGGTGCCCTCCAGACACACTGAAGTCACAGTCCCCCACTTCTGCTGGGAGGGGAGGGAATGAAGGGTGGTGGGCTAGCGCCCCTGAGAAGTCCTGGCAATTGCTCTATATTGGAAATTCATGGCAAATTACTCCTAAAACTTACTGGTCCAGCTGGAGAGATGCCTCTTTGAACTCCAGCAAGACTTTGAAAATCACTCTCAAAGCTGGCTCTTGAAGCCCTGTCTGAGATGAATTAAAGGGAATTATGCACATAAACCCCCAGATCAAGGGGACACCCACCCTCCTTCAACTGCCAGCAGGCTGATTAGACAGATAGAGTTCACAGCAGAACAAGCACCCAGGATGGAAAAATAAAATAAAATAAATTTGAAATGCAGAGATTGATGATTCCTGTCACAAAGTCTTTCCAGAACCATGGTCTGTAAATTGGAATTTCCATTGATGCTAAGATAAGAGTGATAGCTCCCTAGCAGCCATTGGCCTGCTAGGGGTCTTTGGAGCAGGACTCCAGCATCCCTCTAAAAATCACACACTGCCCAGTGTAGGGGGATCCATAACCAGGAGAATGGCTTTGGTCCTAAGAGACACCCCCATCACCCCAAGAAAGAGACACCGGGGCACAAAAACATCAGCTCACATCCATTCAGACCCCTTGCCCCTGCCACACTAACATGGTGCCCAGTGCCTGGTACTTAGCTGGTGTTCAGCAACATTTACATAAGACCAGACAAGATGCTGCCTCTCTTCTCAGGCCCTGCTGAGCAAACTCACCCCAACTTCATCCTCCCCTAGCACAGCAGAGGTCCCAGGTGAGGGGAAGAAGTGGACAGGGGCCTAGAACTCTATTCTGCTCAGACCCTGTCTGGGCCAGAGCCGGCTGACAGACAGCAGTACAGAAATTGAGGTTGGTTCTTCACCCCAAAGACTGATGTATCTCAGGCCAGCGTACTTGGAGAGGGAGGCCAGAGAGGGGATGTGCGGAAGGCTATGGTGGGCCAAGCAGATCTCCACTTCAGGATTGAGACATTCATTCCTAAGTCCCTTTCTGGGAATTACCCTCAGCCAGAGAAAGCCACCTGGGTCAAGCTCACACCCCAAACCTAGGGACAGCTCATCCAAAGACTGGTGAGTTGGACTCAGGGAGGGTGGCTATCAAGGCTTGGCCCCTTGACTCTTGGTGGGACAGCTCTGCGGAGCTGAGGGGAAGCAGAGGGGAAACCTTCGGTGTGATGGCCTCGCCATCTAGCTCCTCCCTCTGCCCCACGTCGCCGTCCTCACTCCCCACAGGTGTTGATACCAGAGCAAGAGGGAGACAAGCCCTGATGGGTGCCACAGAAGTCGATGTGATACGAGGTCCCTTGTCTAGCCTAGTCCTTCACGGCAGGGCCAAAGGCAGCCAGAGAGGGAAGGAGACTTGCCTCTGTGCACGTGGCCAGCCCTGGCAGAGCTGCCCCTAGAACTCGGGCCTTCTGATTCCACGCTTCCCCAGGAACACTCTAGAAAGGCAAGGCCCTCGATGAGTAATTGAGAAAGATCATTTCCCGATCCCCACTGGCCCCAGCTTTTACTCTGTCATTCCGTGGGCCCTTACGCCAAAAACAACGCTCCATGGGCTCTCAGCATCTCCTGGAGAATCTTGCCAGCGTCATTCTCAGAACGGGACATAAGGGCTGCCATTTTATGAGATTTACCACTCAACTGAGGAAAGATACTTTGATCGTTCTCAGCTGGGTTATTACAGTTGACAATCACCTGCCCATGCAACCCCCAAATTTTTAAATGGAGGAGGGAGGGAATCAGAATCACCCAGCATTGACATTGATTTGGTTAATCCCTAGAGGAAAATACAATTAAACGAAAGGAACAAAATGAAAGCTGACTGATGAGTGGCCATTTTAAGATACTTGGTTCAATTAAGCTAAAAGCCTGCTCTCAGGGCCACAACAATGGTTCCCAGACACTGCCAGCCCGCCTGCACTCCGAGTCGGGACTCTGGAAGCCAAAGAGGAGGGAATCCCTGGATTCTGCACTTGAGCCTGCCTTTCCCATTTAGGGCCAACTTCTCAGATCCCTGCTGACAGCCAATCGCCCCTCCCTGGATGAGGCCCAACAGGGGATGGAACGGAGGACAGGGAACACAAGCTCCATTTCTACAGCATTGAATTTCTTGCTTTTTTTCCTGTTGGCTTGCTTGTCTGCCTGCTTCATAAAAGATGGCCCCTCGTGGGAAGCCAGGGCTTGTTCTGCCACTAACCAGCCTCAGTGTTCACATCTTTAAAATAGGGATGTCCGTAAACCACGGAAACCCGGATGTCAGCTCCCACTCTGTTGAGAATGTGCAGCCTAACTTCAAACCAGCCCCTCATCCTCTCTGGATTGCAGCTGCCTTAACGGCATAAGAATCTCTCTATGCCACCACAATGAAGTTTGCAAGTACTGGGAAAGAAAGGATCGCCTTTTCAACATATGGTTTCAGAACGATGTGAGATCCACAGGCAAAAAAAAGTTAAAAATAGGCAAATGCTTGAACTTGAACTGCTTCACCAAAGAGGATATACAGATGGCAAACAAGCACGTGAAAAGATGTTCAACATCATCAGGCATTGGGAAAATGCAAATTAAAGTCATAGTGTAATGTCATTCAGAATGGCTAAAATAAAAATTAGTGATAACGCCAAATTCTGCAAGGATGTAGAGATACTGGGTCACTCATGCATTGTTGTAGGAATTTAAAATGATACAGCTACTCTGGAAAATAGCTAGGCAGGTTTTTGTGGGTTTTTTTTTTTAAACTAAACATGCAATTACCATATGACCCAGCCATTGCACTCTCGGGCACTTACCCCAGAGAAATAAAAACTTATGTTCACACAAAAACCTACACAAGAATGTTTATAGCAGCTTTATTTGTTACAGCTCAAACCTGGAAACAGCCGAAATATCCTCCATGGGCAAATGATTATACACACACACTACGCCCATATCAAGTAGACTGAGGTTGAAAAGCATCCCCAAAATGTGTGTCCACCCAGAACCTCAGGATGTGACCTTATTTGGAAACCGCGTCTTTGAAGATATAATTAGTTAAGATGAGGTGAGCCCTAGGAGCACTTGGATGGCTCAGTCGGTTAAGCATCTGCCTTTGGCTCAGGGTCCTGGGATGGAGCCAGCATCAAGCCCAGCATTGGGCTCCCTGTGAGCCTGCTTTTCCCTTTGCCCCCTCCCTCCTCCCCCCCACCCCCCTTCCACCCACTATTCATGCTCGCTCTCTCTCTAATAAAATCTTTTTCTTTTCTTTTTTTCTTTTTTAAGGTGAGTCCTAAATCCAATGACTGATGTCCTCCTGAGAAGATCACACAGCCATGGAGGCAGAGATGAGAGCAACATGGCTGGCAAGCCAGGAGCACCAAGGGCTGTTGGCAGCCAAAAGAATCTAGAAGAACCAAAGAAAGATTCTTCCCCAGAGCGTTTCAAGGGAGCATGGCCCTGCCGCCACCTTGCTTTCAGACTGCTGGCCTCCAGAACTGCAAGGGAATAAATTTCTGTTGTTTTCAACCCCCCGCCCCCGGTTTGTGGTATTTGTCACAGCAGACCTAGGATACTAAATACACCACGGGATACTACATGGCAATAAAAAGGAACTAACTGATACACACAACTTCCTCGATGAATCTCGGGAGAATGGTGCCGAATGAAAAAAGCCAACCTCCTAAGGTTACTTACCCTGTGATTCCACTTATATGACATTCTCGAGATGACAAAATTAGAGTGATGGTGACCAGATCAGCGGGGATTCAGGAAGGGAGGCTGGACTGTACAGGGTAGCACAAGGGAGTTTTGGCAGGGGGCGACCCCACAGCTCTGTATCCTGACCGCAGGGGTGGTTCCGTGAATCCAAATGTAGGACAAAATTCACGGAGATGTGCGTACCAAGTGAGTTCATCTGCAGCTGAGTTAACAGTATAAGTTCCTGGTTTTCCTATTTATACCATGTGAGTAAGTTACTTTTCCCTTCTCCGAGTCTCAGGCTCCTTGCATGCAAAGTCTTAGGCAGGAATGATACGCTGTGCTCATGCCCCACCTGAGATGATGTGTGTAAAAGAAAACGAGGCCATAACTAGAAGAGGAATGGGTGCAGTAAATCTTAGTTCCCATCTCATCCCAAGAAGTGCGGCTCCTTCCATTTGTTTTCTCAACCTGCCATTGCATTCAATTCCACCCTTCAAGTCAAACGGGGTTCTCCTGGGAACCCAGGTTCCTCTAGAGTACAGCTCTTCCAGATCTCTCTATCTGGGCCTGCATGAGGGCTGGGCTGCTCCTGGAGCTGAGCCAATAAACACCCACTCCGGGAGCCCCGGCCCCGTCTGCAAAGCTGCCCCGCCATTCAGCCTTCAGCGTTCATAGGGCGCAGCAAAAACTCTCTCTTTTCCCCTGCGCTGAGACCCCATATGCTATCCCTCCCTGCCTTCCCCTTCCTCATTACCCCTGGTACTATTCCAAATGGCCTTGCAAAAACAACTTTACAGTTGCAAAGCAGAGTTTACAAAGTAATTTTTTAAAGATTTTTATTTATTTATTTATTTGACGGAGAGAGACACAGCGAGAGAGGGAACACAAGCAGCAGGAGTGTGAGAGGGAGAAGCAGGCTTCCCGCAGAGCAGGGAGCCTCATGTGCGGCTGCATCCCAGGACCCTAGGATCATGACCTGAGCCTAAGGCAGACACTTAATGACTGAGCCACCAAGATGCCCCTACAAAGCACTTTTCATACATGTGTTATACCTCCTTTGCACCCCAAGACCACAGCTGGAGGCAAAACAGGTCAGGATCCCAACTTCCCAGTCGAGGAGGTAGCTCAGGAATAGGAAGGAGAGAAGGGAACCAACCTACTGTGTGTCAGGCCCTTTATTTTCTTTCATTTGATTATTATAACAAGATTAGGACATAAGTAGTATGAAATCTCCATTTTTCAGATGAAAAAGACCACCTCCTCCTCAGTTCAGAAAGGTAAGCAACATACCCAGTGACATATGGCCAATGAGGGCAGAATGGGGATCAGACCCCAGCCTTTCTGACTCTAATCCAGGAATCCTTCCTTTACACCAGGCATGTAAAGGTTGTTCTCATCCATCTATCATGTTCTCATCCATCCATCCATCCACCCATCCATTCATTTTAACAAGAAGCAATCGGAAATCCTTTCTCTCCATGGGGGTTTCTTGAATTGACCAGATCAGACCCATGTGTGCTCTGGTCCCACACTTGTGAGGATCTTCAGATGTTCTTCTTTACTCTGCATCCCCCAAAGGCTCAACCTTTTCATACTGTGTCATGTTTCTACCTTGGGAATTTACTAGAGCACCCTTTGCCTATGTTAGGCAGTAACGCCAACATCTCTTCTCAACCTCACCCTCTTGGTCCCTCCTACAGTTCCCCAACTCAATAGAGAGCCAGAGTCTTGTCCATATCCCACATATCCTTTCAAGGCTGGAAGGACCCTTAGAAAGCATTCAAGAGGAAATTGGAACCCCCAGTGGGGAGGCACTTGCCTCGAGTCCCATAGTGAGACCAAGAGAGGGGCAGGACTAGCCTCCAGGCCTCCCAGTGCCTATGAGGCCATCCCTGCATGGGTCCCCGCACGGTCAATCTGAGCTCCGACACTGTGGATAGCCATGCCTGCCTTCCTGTGGAAGGCAGTGGAAGGCTGCCTGGGTCAGGGGCCCATAGTGGTTCCAGCCATCTCTCTTCCCTTCCACATTCCTAAATCCTGCCCATCCTCCCAGCCCAAGCCCAACCCTCCTTCTCCCTTGAAAGCTGTCCAGACTATTCTAACCACAAAGGTTTCTCCTTCCATCGACCACTGCTGTCTCTACCCCCCCTCCCCTGCTACCTCCAGATGTCATGGAACTTCACAACCATCCTGAGCCTTAGTTCAACCTTCCCGGTCCAACCGCCACCCTCCCCACAGCAGCTGGCATAGCTGAGTGAATATAAAGCAAAAAAGGGGGGAGATATAGAACCCCCCCTTATGGGAATGTCTGTCCATACTAGGAGTCTGATTTTGAGGGCTCTATCTTATATTTTCACAAACTTACCGGGATTTGGCATCCCTCCCTCCCAAAGAACACTCTAGAATACCTCTCTTCCCATTAGAGCTTTGCCTAATACTCAGAATTAAACTTTAGGGTAAAATTCCACTTTTAAGTTGAGACTTCCTCCCCTCGTGACTAATTGAGATGCCAGGATCAAACTAAGTCTTCCATCCCATTAAATAAAGCCACATAAAAGATGCTCCAGCTAACAGCACTTTCCTGATTTCCTCAAGCTGGCCTGCAATAAGTATTCCTAATTGAGCTTGTTAAAAAGTGGATTTATGAATCCCAATTAGGCCACTCGCGCTTACACGGCCGCAGTTTTCAATACGACCAAACCTTCCTTCTTCCCGGGATGAAATTATTTTGGTGGGTGACAGGATAATTACTGAAACATAAAAGGACCCAGCCAGTACCATAGCAGCAGCCTCAGCAATTCTGTTAGGAGGGCCTGAGGACAAGCAGGGTCTTGATGGCAAATTTAAACCCATGTTCAACGGCTGCCACTCCAGACCTCTCAGCCATGCAGGCACCTCTCCCAGTTCTTTCTCCTTGGCTCCAAAACCAGCCTCCAGATGCCAGCACCACCCTGCCTTGCCCTCTCCTTCCTGGCAGCTCCCCAGCTATTCCAGGGCCTCCTCATCCCAGATCAAGTTCTTCCACCAGCATGGCCTTTCCTCAGCCCCGCACTTCCCCGGCTCCCTTAAAGATCCAGCACAAATGGCTCCTTCTCCAGGAAGCCTTCCTTGCTTGACCCAGCAGCCTCTTGGGCCTACTGCTGTTCAAGTACTTTTCTGTCTGGTTCCTCAGTTATGTCTGCCTCCAGCTCTGTGCCATGAACTCTCTGAGGGCAAGGCTGGTCCTCAGCAGCCCCTGTGCCTGACATGCGGTAGGTTGCTGGCTCCCTCCCTCACCCGCTCCTTCCTTCTTTCCTTTAACAAACTTTTTGGGACCCAATTCTAAAATGGGCAAAGGATCTGAATAGACTTCTCCAGAAGAAATAAACAAATGGCTAATAAGCACATGAAAAGAGGCTTAACATCATGACTCATAAGGGAAACCTAAATCAAAACCACAATGCAATGTCACCTCACACCCATCAAGAGGGCAGCTACCAAAAGAACAGGCGGGAAAAAAACCTGAAGTTGATGAGGATATGGGGAAATTAGAGCCCTCATACACTGCTGGTAGGGATGTAAAACAGTGCAGCCACTTTGGAAAACAGTCTGGCAGTTCCTCAAACATTAACCACAAAGTTCCCTATGACCCAGCACTTCTGCCCCAATGTACATATCCCAAATCAATAAAAACAGGTATCTATGCAAAAACTTCACAGCAGCATTAATTATAGTAGCCAAAAAGTAGAAACAGCCCAAATATCCACCAACGGATGAACAGATTAAAAAATGTGGCACATCCATACAATGGAATATAACTCAGCAATAAAAAGGGACAAAGTAGGGACACCTGGGTGGCTCAGTGGGTTAAGCCTCTGCCTTTGGCTCAGGTCATGATCTCAGGGTCCTGGGATCAAGCCCTGCATTGCTCTCTGCTCAACAGGGAGCCTGCCTACTTGTGATCTCTCTCTCTCTCTGTGTCAAATAAATAAATAAAATCTTTTTAAAAAATTTTTTTTACAAAAAGGACAAAGTACTAGTTCGTGCTACAACATGGACAAACCTTGAAAATGTGCTAAGCGAAAGAAGCCAGTCCCAAAAGACCACATGTTCTATGAATCCATTGATGTGAAATGTCCAGAATGGGCAAATCCACAGAAACAGAAAGTAGATTAGTGCTTATCAGGGGCCAGGAGAGGGAGACTAGGGGTAACTACGGATGGGTCTCGGGTTCCTTCTGGGGGCTGATTGTGGTGATGACACAACTCTGTGATTCACAACTCTGTGAATACAGCAAGTACCACTGAATTATAAGAACATACTAAAGACCACTGAATTATACACTTAAACAGTGAACTGTATGGTACAAGGATTATATTTCAATAAAGATGTTACCAAAAGTATTTTCATTTTAAAGATCACTTGTTGGGCATTTACCCTGTGGGGGAGGGGCAGCACAAAAAGAGTGAACCCCAGGAGCCTGAGCCCCTGGACACCCCTCTACTAAGGCGTGTGTAGCACAGAGCATTTTTATTCCACTATTACGAACTCCCTCAAGATGGCAGCTCCCTGCTTGGCCCAAGATACGCTGACCCGGACCTCTTTCCTTGAATCCGTCAGCATGGAGTAAATTCAATCAACAACAGGATAATTTCCCACTTAGAGATACAGTATAGCAGATAAGAGCAGTCTCTAGAATAAGACCACTAAGAGTCAAATCCCAGCTCTGCCTGTTACCGGCTGGGTGGTCTTGGACAAGTTACTCCACCTCTCTGAGCGTTGGTATTGTCCCCTGTAAAAGGAAGGGATACCAACATTATCTACCTCATCAGGCTGTTGAGTAGATTAGGTGAATTAATACATTAAAAGTACCAGTCATAGTATAAAGTCTATATGAGGGTTACCCAGAATATTCACTGCCCAAGCCTGGGTAGTGAATCTCCTGAATCAGTTTTTAGTGATGGGCAAGTCTTTTTTTTTATTATTATTAAGACTTTATTTATTTATTGGAGAGAGAGAGAGAGAGAGCACAAGTAGGCAGAGGGGCAGGCAGAGGGAGAGGAGAAGCAGGCTTCCTGCCGAGCAAAGAGCCCCATGTGGGACTCGATCTCAGAACTCTGGGATCATGACCTGAACCGAAGGCAGAAGCTTAACCCACTGAGCCGCCTCAGTGCCCTGTGATGGTCAAGTCTTAAGAACATTCATCTTCGGGGCGCCTGGGTGGCTCAGTTGGTTAAGCCACTGCCTTTGGCTCAGGTCATGATCCTGGAGTCCTGGGATCAAGTCCTGCATCAGGCTCCCTGCTTGGCAGAGAGTCTGCTTCTCCCTCTGACCCTCCCCCTTCTCATGCTCGCTCTCTCTCTCTCTCTCTCTCTCTCTCTCTCATTCTCACTCCCTCAAATAAATAAATAAAATCTTAAAAAAGAAAGAAAGAAAGCTCATCTTCACCTCAGTCAACTGCTCCAAGCCCCCATTTCTCCTTGAATTCTTCCCCAGCCCTCTCTCCCTTCAGCCAGAACACCTCAACCCCTCTGCTCCCCCACAGAACAGGGTCTTTGCTCATTTGAGTGCTAGAGGATGTGGGCACACGCGAGAACACGGCCGCGTGCTCTGGCTGTCCTTGGGGCCGTGAGACAGGGAGGCAGGTGTGCAGCAGGGAGAGGTCCCGGATGGTGGAGCAGCCAGCCAGAAGGGCCCAGCCCTGCCATCTGCTCTCCTGGTCAGTCCCAGTGAGCAGCCTGGCATGGATTCACACTTGGTCGCAGTCCAGCACTTCTACCGAGTGCCCATTAGGGGGCAGCTACCAGGCCCAGGCTGTAGGAGTCATTTCCTGTCATAGGGGAGAGAAGAGTGGCCTTGCCCTAAAGAGAGATGTCTGCAATGCACTTGCCCAACATACCTACTCCATTTTACCTAAGAAACACAGTAAGAACCAGCTCGGTCCCCAGGAAAGTGGTGGCTGAGGGACCCGTTCCGTAGGCAACATGGCTTTTATAAGCCCCAGTGTGGAGGTGGGAGACCAGCGCTCATTGGGTGACATCACCTTGCATCCCCCCAGGCTCCCCCAATGGGATTGGGTAATTAAAATGCTTCCTTAACGGTCGCCCTTTGGAAGCAAGGACCCAGTGGGCTTGACCCATCTGGTCACACCTCATGTGCTCACACCCGTCCACAGGCATACGAGTGCAAGCATCCACTCCCATTCAGTCACATGCACACACTCCCATAAACAGCTCACGCACCTACACAACCAGACACGCACACACACACACACACAGTCACACACACAGTCCCCCAATACGCTAGCATGCACACAAGAGCACAAACACACAGATACACTCCCACACACAGGCACAGGTTTGCGAACATACTCACGTAGGGACACAGGCCTTGGAAGTACATGCAAGGGCACCTAAATGGCTTATATCCATCTACAGACACGTGTACACACCCACCCACATATTCACATGCAAGCAAACACACTCATGTCCACACGTTCGCTCCCACAGGCGTTCCGACTGACACACATCCCCACGCTTCCAATAACACATGTGCTCACACATGCACATCATCACACATGCGTGTTCACACCCACACACATGCACCCCCACGTGATCACATGCACTCACACTCTCACACTCTCACATCACACGGACCTAGAGGCAGCCCTGCGGCCCACGCAGGCTCCAGGCTCCACTGGCAGCGCAGGTCGCAGGGGGCCAACAGTTAAGTCAGAAGATTGTTTTCCCGTTTGCTAGGCTCTTTTCCTCCTTCGAAAATTATTACCTGGGCAGGATTCCCAGGGAGGTGGCATGAGGAGCAGAAAACACATGGGTCTACAGAGAGCTCTGAAAACCCCCATTCTGGAAGAAGGTTCCAAGGACGTCCACAGCCTGCGGGGGATAAACCTTGACAGCAGTGGGATACGTTTTCTCAGGTCGTCAGAAGACCTGCCAGGGTTTCGCAGTTTATAGAGAAAGTCTTCCTATGCTACCTCGTCACACCCCTGCTGCCCCACTAGTCCGCCGAAGCCTCTCAAGCCTCAGTTTCCTCGCGGAGTCGCTGTGAGGATTAAATGAGATAATGCGTGGAAATTGCTGAGCGCGGTGCCTGCCACATAGTAAGCCTCGATAAATGATAGCTTTATCCTTGGCATTATTAATATTGGGTATTAATATCCATAAATCCTACAGCAGTGGTGTGAGGTATTGTTTTCTTCGTTTGGTACCAATGAAAACAAAAGCCCGGCACTTCACATGATTTATGCCCAAGATCACGTCTCCAAGGGGCGAAACTAGACTCAGGCCTTCCACCTCCTGGGAATTCCTCCCTGTCCTCTATGCCCAGCGCTCACCGGGGACCTGCTCCACCCAGCCTGGTTCCATGACAGGAGCTTCTCCCTGCTTCCCAACACCTCCCTGCAGAAAGAGCAACTCCCTCCTCAGGTCATCCCATGGACACGATCTGGGTCCTGCTGTTGGGAAGTGCTCTAAATGATTCTTCTGACTCCTCTGTCTCTTCATCCCCATTCTTCCTCAGGCCCCCAAGGAAGAAGGGCTAACCCTGGGCCAGTTGGACAGCAAATCCTTTTATGCTCCAGATTCCCCTCCCCGCCATTCTAAGACCACCTTGTTCAGCCGCCCAGCCTCTGGGACTGCCCCTGTCTTCCTGTCAGACTGAACCCCCAAAACACCTGCCAGGGTAGTTGGGGGAAAGACACAAGACTCCCAGCCCAGGAGCTAGTCCAGGCATCCTGTTGCTGCTCTAGCCCCAAATCACTCTGTGCCCTTGGGCCAGTCACCTCCTCTCTGGGCCTCAGTTTGCACACTGGCAAATGAGGGGACGGGAAGGTCTTACAGGCTGTCACATTCTCTGAGGCTGGGGAGCTGAATAAAATCTCAAAATCCAGGGCAGACTAGTGGGGAAAATAATTGGGGTGAAGGACCCTTTCACATCATAACACAGCAGGAAGGCTCTCAAGAAGACTCTGGGCACAGAGGATGTTTAGATAATAGTCAATAAAGGATAGTGCCCTGCTCTCGGACTTCCTGCAAGGCTGTCCCCATGGGCGCCCTCACAGACAGACACACCTGCTCCTTTTACTATCCTTGGTTCCTTTTAGAGCTACTTGTGGAAGCCTGTGGAGCTCCAGAGAACGGGGGAACCTGGTGGAGGGAGCGCCCACCCACTCGCAAGCACACACAGACACAACGTTGGAGAGGAGCCAGACCCAACAGGACATGGGCCCGGGCCAGTCAGGCCTGCAGGCGAGGAGCCCCTCCGCCGCCAGAAATAATATAGCTCCCCTTGCCATAACAGGGACTGCTCCCCATTATCTGGCCAGCTTCCCCACACACACCGAACCATCCCCCAGGATTTGTTCACCTACTATAATACTGCCTAGGTGGGATATTTTCCATTTGTTCCTGCAGATTTTCCTTCCATACTTCTCCCCTCCATCTGGGCCCCTCCTGGGATAGATGGCACCAGAGCGTCCCATGATCTCTGGCTTCCACTTGGGTTTGGCCAATGGGGCAGCCTGAAGGTAAAGGCAGAGCAGGAGAAGAAGAAGCAGGACTGCTGTGATTCAGCCACATCCCTTCTGGAAAGCACACTCCTGTCAGGCAGCCCTCTCTATACAGTAACCGCGCCCCCCACCCCAACCCCAGAGCCCATGGCCCAGGGAGGCTAACTGCTCCCCACACTTGCTAGCCTTGGGGTGCTGCATATCCTTTGTTGGTTTCCCTAAACTCTGCCCACACCTTGGTAAACAATCCTTTATTAAGCACTCCTGAAATTCCCCAGCTTGTGTGTGCCACCTGCCTCCTGCCAGGACCCCAAGACATCATGGAAGGGGGATGTTCTCCTCGAACAACGATGACATAATGATCATGACCAGAAATGACACAAAGTCAGGCAGAAACAGCCTTGGAGCTCTCTGGCCTTCTGGCTTCTCAGGACAGCAGAGCATTCACTGGTGAGGTCCCCAACCCAAATGTCCCCTTGCCCCGCCGCCAGGACCCAGCCAGGAATGTGAATGAGTCCAGGATTCCCAGGAGCCCTGGCAACCCAGACTGCACGTGACCCAGCGAAACAGGAGGCACCACTCAGCTCCCCCCACCGGTGCCAGGCAGGAATGCCAGCCTAGACTTGCCAGTCTTCTACGTATGCAAAGGAAATCAGAAATATGTGTTTTTAGGGGAGATCTTCTTCTGCTTCACATGTTTTAGAAGCAAAATGTCAGCCAAACATAGCTATAGCCCATAGAGACTTGTTTGTTCCCCCATCAATTAGGCTCTAAGACTGAAATTCCATCTTTGACGTAGACGATTCAGAGGGGTGACAGCTTTGGTGGCCCCGCCAAGGGCGGCACATTCTGAATCTCTGAGTCTCTGCCCTCGGGATGGAACAGGGCCCTTGGCAGATCCCAGACCACAGGGAGAGGTGGGCAGCGGGCAGCAGTGAGGCCAATGGTCCCAGGTCAGGGCACGGACCTGGCCAAGATGGGGGACAAGACTGAGGTGGTTAGAAGTGGGGGACTCACTGGCCAGTGAGCTGGTCTCTAAAAGTTTGGGGCTATTTGGGGTTTGTTGGTTCATTGGTTGGTTACCAAGCTCTGTCTGTCTGCACAAAGTTCTGTCTGAACGTGGCCATGGTCCATATCCCCTATCCTGGTGGGGGAGGTAATGGCAGCCTCTTCAACTCCTGCGAGAGAGGGGAAACTGGTGTTCTCACAAAGGCCCACCATCTGTCCTCCTTCAGGGCCATCAAGTCACTAGGTGTTTAGGTGGCTATGTCCCAGAAAGGGCACCTTGTCCCTCCAGCTGCCTCCAGAACCAGCCAATTCCCCTCCTCTTATAAAAGAGAAGAAAATCTCCCCAATGACCAAAAGCCTCCAGCATGACATTCCTCAGCTTTCTGCCTCTTTCCTTCCCCGAATTGTTCCAGAACTGTCTTTTCCCTCATCTGGCACTGCCCAGGCTACTGGGTATTGTGAGACTGGTTTTTTTTTTGTGTGTGTGTGGGGGGGGGGGGGTCTTCCATCTTAGCACCCCACTAGATCATAAGCCCCCTGGCATCAGGCTGGGGGGTAAGCCTTACACACCCTCAGGGCTAGGTCTAGCTTCTTACGAATGGAGTTCCATTAGTATCCACATGACTTGGCATTTTTGATCATGTATCTGGATAGTAATAAGAAATTATAAGTATAATACTAATGATGACAGATGCCTTACATTTGCACAGCACTTTGAACTTTAGGAAGAAGAAATAATAAACCTAACAATAGTAATGATAGATGTCTTACATTTGTGGAGCACTTTGAAGTTTGCAGAGCACTTTCACAGACTTAATTTTCTATCATCTTCAAAATCCTCCTTATGTAGGGGGAGGTAGATGAAACAAGACAGGTAAAGGGCAAACCACCAGCGGGGCAGGATGGTAAGGACACAGAGGTGCGTTACGCAGCTCTCTCTACTTGGGAATGTGTCTGAAATGTTCTGTTATAAAGAGGTGTTTTTGTTTTTTTTTTTTTAAACACTCCAGTATGTCAGTAAAGCAAGAGGCATTATCGTCACCAGGGTTTTATTCAAGCTCAAGGAACTGAAGCTCAGTCACTCGGTTCTCTAAAACTAGACAAGCGGCATTCCCACCCCCTGGCGAGGGCTCTCTCTATGTCCCTGCTGCCCAAAGTAGGTCCAACAAACACCATTTTCTCAGAGAGTTAAAAGAGCTCTACAAAGGCCAAGATCCCATGGATAAATAAGTTTAACAAAGTGTGAAACAAAGGGGCGCCTGGGTGGCTCAGTGGGTTAAAGCCTCTGTCTTCAGCTCAGGTCATGGTCTCAGGGTCCTGGGATGGAGCCCCACATTGGGCTCTCTGCTCAGCGGGGAGCCTGCTTCCTCCTCTCTCTCTCTCTCTCTGCCTGCTTCTCTGCCTGTTTGTGATCTCTGTCTGTCAAATAAATAAATAAATAAATAAAATCTATTTAAAAAAAAAACAAAACTTGATTTTGGAGGAGAGAGAGGGCTTGTTTTTCCTGCACAAGTGGCCCCTGAGCACCATACAAGAACAGATGCTCCAACCCTCTCCAGAGCCATGAACTGAGCTGCTGATTCAAGCTCTCTCTCCCCCTCTCCCTTCCTTGCTGGTCCTCCATCCCTGGCCCCTTCTGTGCTCACAACAGCTTCCCTGGCAGCTTCATGAGCCCTTTGGGTGGCTCTACGCACGCTTAATCACTACTTCCTCTCCACCCTTCTCCCACTCGGTAGTGAGGCTTTGGGCAAAGAAAAGCAAGTAAGAGAAAAATAACTTGCTTTGTGAAAGCTAGAAATGCATCTGTTTATTATCCTCAAATAGCAACTAATCCTCACTGAGCATTTACTGTATGCCAAGTCCCGTGCTGCGTAATTACCCACATATGCTCTTCACAACAGCCCCGAGAGCTAGGGTCTGTTTTACACCCCATTTTGCAAATGGGCAAACTGAGGCACCTGGAAGGGAAGAGATTGGGGCCACACCCCCTAAATGAGTGCTCCTGACCTCTGAGCCCAGGCAGGAGGGAATTGGAGATCCCTGCTCAGAACCACTCCACTGAACTGCCCCCAGCGAGCAGCTCCGGTCAGAGGACCGCAGAGGTGAACCTCCCCCAGTGGCTGGCCTCGAGGGGCAAGCATGGCCCAGGGGCTGGCAGCCAGGACACACCAAGGCCCCTAGGCTGTAGAAACCATCCCTAGCAACCCCAGCCATTCCCCCAGAGCCACCAACTAACCATTTGCCTTTACGCCCTACGCCCCTGTCCCTAGTCCCGGTCACAGGTCACCCGGGAATGGATTCTGTTCCTTACACCTCCAGTCTCTGGGGAAGGACGGGGAGTTTTATTAGGGGAGCTGTGGGCCAGCTAGGTGCCATACTTCCTGCCTGATTTACTTAACCACCCAACAACCCTACTAGGTGAGCAATAATATTGCCATTTTACAGATGAAGAAACTGAGGCTCAGATAGTTTAAGTAACTTCACAGAATCTGCACTACAGAGATAACCTGAAGCCCCTAGCCTGACTCGAAGACTCACCCTGCTAATGAGGATCCCAAGTGTCCTTCCATAGTAACACCACCTCTAGCGTCAACAAAGGCAGGTGTGACCCCTGGAGAGACAAATAACACCTCCCATTTTACACGGTGTTGACACACATACAGGGTAGACGCTCAGCTATTACTAATACAAACTACAACTTTGCACAGATTATGTGCCAGGCCCCTTGCTAAGCACTTAGCATGCATTATCACATTCAATCCTCTACAACACTGGAAGAGAAGCCCCATTATTACCGTTCTCACTGTACACACGGGGAGCTAAAAGCAATTACCCAGAGTCACTGCAGTAAATGCCTGCCCAGTAGCCATACCCCCTTCTTCATTCCCAGAGTGCCCCACTTTTATTGAGGGGCCCACTCCTCTCCAGCAGGACTGAGAGAAACAGAACCTGAGTGAATTGTCATTACTCAAGCTAATCCTGGTAATCCCTTCCATCATGCTAGGAATTTGTTTAGGAAGGAGCCTGTGATCCATGAGGAAAGTTTGCTGGAGGGCTTCTGGAAAAGGTTTCTTTGCTCTTAAAAGGAGATGTCCCATAAGAGATGGACATTCCCCCTTCTTCCACTGGATATTGTCATTCCTGAGTGTGATGCCTGGAACCACAGCAGCCATCTCACCACCACGAGGCACTAGCATGCCCATGAGCCAACACACTGAGGAGAAGCAGCCAGAGAGGTAGAAAGGAACTGGCTGCTTCTTGGTTAAGCCCTTGAGGTCATGCTTTGCTGTTACTTGCAGTTGAACTGATAGAGCCAAAGGGAAGGTGATCTTCCATCTCTCTGGCTCTAGATTTGGAACTAGACTGAGTCCATGCCCAGAACTTGTATCTGTATGCTACTCTAAAGATTGGACATCAGAAAAAAAAATAAAAATAAATTTAAATGTGTGTGTGTGTGTGTGTGTGTGTGAATGAAGATTAGATATGAGATTGTCAACCGAGACAGACCCAGAATGGTTCTGTCCCCTCTACCTTGGGCCTGCCCAATCCAATCCCAGGTAGCATAAGCCAGGGCCCAAGCCCAGCCTGGCCACCCAACCGTGACTCCAAGCCCCAAAGAACCAGGACCTGAGCAGGGGCGCTCAGCGGACGCCTGGTAATGAGGGAAAGATCCTAGAGCCAGCCCCTGCCCCTTGGGAACCAAGTCTCATTTCATTTTCTACTCCTCCCGCCTTCTTCCGCTGCTGCCCCATAAATCTCCAGTTTATTAATCCTTTACATGAAGCAGTTGGTGCCGGATCCTGATTTACTCCCTGTTCATAAAACTCGGAGATATTAAAGGTGGAAATTACCCAGAAGGACACAGAGCCTCCACTGGGGAGCCCCAGAGCACTGCCTGGCCCCGAACCAGGCCCTCTCTGCCCCTCCCACCTACAGAGCTGCGGATCCGATGATATCATTGCATTGCCCTCCCCCCATCCCCACCCAGCCAAGACATAAGGGGCTCTTCTCTGTCCTCACACAGCTCTCAACCCCGACTTGGCATACAACAGGATAGGGGGCACCACGGTCTCCATTAAAACCCATTTCAGAGTCTCCTACTTTTTGAAGATTTTCCTCCCTTTAAATCCCTTTTGCTATCCATGTGAGAAGAACGGGGGCGAAAGTAGGGAGCTAATTAAAACAATTGAAATGTTGAAATATGTAATAAATCCAGAAACAGGACCAGGAGGAAAATGAGACTTTTATTAAATGACTTTACCCATCCAGGTATTTCCAGTGCCAGGGACCATCTTCATTCCTGAAGCCTCTAAGGGCCCTTCAATATCCCTTTACCCCAATGCTCCCCTGGCCCCACCAACTGCTCAGACCACTGATGGTCTCTCAAATCCAACAGAGCCAGGATCCTCTTAACAAAATCCTGGGTGGGTCTCCGGGCCACCTGCTGAGACTCCCACACCTCACAGTCCACCCCCAAATTAGCTGCCAAATCCCACCTCTTCCCTGCAGGGTGGAGAGAGCCACAGGCAGTCCTCAGAGTCTCATACCAAGGGCAAGGACTCTCCCAGTTCGGTAGAAAACATATCTTAAGCCCAACTATATTCCAGGAATGGCAGTCGGTACTGGGTCCCTGCCTGACCAGGCCCCTTCTCCTGAGGCTCTCACCTTGCTTTTAAAGTTATAAGACTATCATAAGCAGAGTGTCAGGGAAGCAGAAACACGGGTCACTTAGCTCGAAGGAGGGAGGGGAATTCAGGGAAGGCTTCCTGGAGGAGAGAGTGTCTGAGCTGAACTGTGAAGGATGAGTGAGGGTCATAGGGAAGGGCACTGCATCAGAAAACAGCACGAGACAAGGCGTGGAGGTGTGGAGCAGCACTGAGAGTTCTCGGGGAGAGGTGGGGTAGGGAGACCCGACCCAGGGAGGCAGTGGGGTCTTGACTGCTGGGCTAATGAATTTTGACTTTAACCCAAGGGCAACGAGGAACCATTAAAGGGTTTCCAACAGGACAGGGACATGGTCCAGTTTGTACTTTAGAAAGATCTTTCTCCCTGCCGTGGGGAGGGTGGACCAGGGAGGGACCATAAGGGAGAAAGGAGGCCATGACAGGCAGAAGACGGAGAAGGTTAGAGGCAAGAGGGCTCCTGAGCAAGGAGCAGCTAAGCCTCTTACCCCAGTTACACAACTCACAGTTCAAGGCTTGAACTCCAAGCTAGCCCACAGACAGACCCAAGTCTGGCTCCGGGTTGCATTACCTCTCTGGCCTCGGTCTCCTCATCTGGACAGTGGGATAACAGGAGGACCTCCATCACAGGGTGGTTTGGGGGACCTGAGTGAGACAATCCTTAAAGAAGCTGGCACCTCACACTCTGCCACGCACAGCCGTCATCCTACATGGCTTAATGCTGTCTGGAGGGCAGGCTGCCTGCCCAGGGCTTCCTGCCTCTGCGACTTTGTGGCCCCTTCCCAGGGACGGCAGGGAGAGGCACACTCCTGAATGATAAGTGAACCACTGAACCGATCTTTTTGTCCGGGTGGGTATGAATTATTGCAGGAAGCTTCTTGGGTAGGTGTCTTCTGTGGCATTAGATGTATCATTAATTATGTATTAAGTGTTTGAAAGGAAAAGACATCAGTAGCCTATAGGATGTATTTGCATGGAAATAGAGGATTGATTAGATGCAGTATCTATATTGAGGGCTGTTGGGATTTAGGTCCCCAGGCTTCGTGGTGGTGGTAAATTACAACCACGAAAGTCTCTGCAATTGTAAATAATGGTGTCCCAACAGCTGGCGGGACTCTCGGTGCCTGCTGATGAGAGCCACACCGCAAAGAACGGGGAAGCAGGGGAGGAACAGGTCCCATGTGCTGTGGGTCTCTGGCTGTCTAGGCAGACAACCGCCGCCCCGTCAGCCCAGCCCTGTGCCAGGCTAGAAACTTGCCCAACTCGGTCTGCAGATACTCCAGAGAAAGCCTCGAAGCCGCTTCCCAAACTTGGATTTTGCTAACGGCTCTTCTCCAGTTCCCTCTGGGAGTGAGATGCTCGAGTAGAAAGAAGATGCATGTGTTGCTTCTCAAACTGCAGGCTGTGTGTCCCCTTTTAATGAGGAGATAGGGAGAGCTGGAGGAGAGCCGCTCCCACCCCTGGAGAGATGAAGGCCACCAGAACCCCAGGCGTGCCTCCCAGAGGCAGCAAGGAGAGGCTCCTACCGAAGCAGCAGGGAAGATCAGAACAGGCAGCATGAGAGCTTCTGCCTGCCCACGTCAAAGCCCACTGCATGGATGAACTCACTTCGGCTTCCAAGCAGCTGTGTGCATTAGGTGCTATCATAACCCACTGCACAGGCAAGTGAACTGAGGCACAGAGAGAGCTCCCCTAGACACCAGCATCACTCACTCACTCCCCTCCTCCAGGCTATCCCTTCAGTGTCACCTCTTTACTGAGACCTTCCCTAACCGCTCTATTTTAAACCACCCCCCCACCCCATCTCTTCACCTTTCCTGCTTTTTCTGCACATGGCTTGTCACCTTCAAGTGTGCTCTGTCACCTACTAACTGAGTTCAGTTTTAGCCTGGTTCCCTCCACTAGAACGGAAGCTCCCCAAGGGACGGAGTTCGGTCTGTCTTGTCCTGTTGACTGCTCCGTCCTACCAGCTAAATGAGCCAGGTACAGAACAATAAAGTGTTCAATAAACATTTTGTCACCTCCCGAGGTCACCCAGCTTTTAGACAACAGAGTTGGGGCTCAAACCCCAGGAGCTCCAGGCCCTGACCTGGGCAGTGCTGTGAACCGCCATGCATCAAGTCACTGTGCTGGAGGGGTTGTGTTTCCCCAATTACACATGCTGATGCCCTGACCCCCACTGTGGCAGGATTTGGATTAAGAAAGTAGCTGAGGTCAAATGAGGTCATAGGGCGAGGTGCTGATCTGATAGGATTAGCGTCCTTACAAGAGATACCTGCACAAGTTTGAGAGCCGACCTCCCTCTCTCTGTCTCTCTCTCTGCATCTCCCTCCCTCCCTGAGACGGAGCACAGACCCAGGAAAGGCCATGTGAGCACATGGCGAGAAGGTAGCCATCTGCTAGCCAGGAAGAGAGCTCCAAAAACCAAACTGGCTCAAATCCTGATCTTAGGCTTCCAGCCTCCAGAACTGAGAGAAAATGACAGCCAAGCTATGGTAGCTTGTTACAGCAGCCCGAGCAGGCTAACGTACCCTGTCCTAGCTGAGCAGGTGTCTCACCTGCTCCAGAAAGCTGGTGGTTCCCCACTGCCTGCAGGGAAAGGTCCAGACCAGCACCTGGCCCTCACAGTGCACTAATTAATTGGCTAACGGTGGCTGGATCGGACCCCGTTTAGGTGCCTTCCCAGATCTGCTCGGTCCCACCTGCCTCCTGGACTGTCGGCCTTCTCCGCAATGAGCCACTACTGGTCGCACCTGGTCTCATCGACCACCACGGGCTGTCTCAGCTACCCTGGGGGTCAAGAGCAGCTCCAGCACCCAGGTTCAACCCGCCGGATCCCCAGAGCTGCTGGCGGCTCACACCACTTCCAACTCAGCCAAGTGCCATGCCACAGGGTCTGGCTACCCACAGGGGAGGACCTCCTTCCCTTACTCCAAGGAAGGGAAAATCAAGACGCTGGCAGGTAAACTCTCCCTCCCACCATCAAACTCTCCTGAGTCACAGTGGACCCACTTGGGCTCCACACACATCCCTCCTATCCAAGCTACCAGTTTGTTTCGTCATGGAGCTGTGGCCAACCGACATTTGCTTTTCCTCTCTTGTCTGTCTGCCCCTTTCCCCACACTCGCCTCACCGGGAGACTGCTTCCCTACCTACCCACCAACCTGGATAGCACTAGCACCAAGTTCTGCCTCAAACTCTGTTTTCTGGGGAGCCCCAGATCTGCTCAGCTGCGGATGGCCCCTGATGTCCAGCAGGGCTTCGCTTAGAGTAAAGACATACAAGAGAAGACAAAGGACTTGACTTTGAGAAGAAAACCAGATACTGCTGACCCTTCGATCAGGGGATTGTGGGGACATGGACCCTCCGAGGCCCAGACAAGCTTTCATGCTGCCTCTGCACATGTTTTCACCCACGTGTCCTTGGGACTTGACTTCCTAAAAGGCACTGAAGTGATTCAAGGCCGTCTAAAGAGCAGCTGGTGAGCAATTTATACTAGAGTGTAAAAGACTTTCTTTAGAACCTCTGTTTTCTAATGGAGCCCATGAGATGCTAACACTCAGTCTTTATTATGTTCAAGGCACTAAGCTAAGCCCTTTACCTTCATTGTTCATTTAATCTTCACAACAGCCTGAGGTAGTATTATTAATATAAAGTATCACTATTTTTCCCCTTTTACAAATGAGAGAAAAGGTTCTCAGACAACCTAGAACTCGTAGGTTGCCCAAAACCATGCAGCCAGGACTCAAACCCATATCTAAAGGAGAGAATGTCACATACAGTGATGGCCCATACGGAAGACACTTCAGGGGCATAGCCCCGCTGGGGAAGCTTTTTGGGTTGGTGGTTTCTTCCCCATTAGAGAGATCATTAATCGTGTATCAGGTGTTTGAAAAGAAAAGACCTGTTTTGCTCCTTGGCCTCCCACCCAGCCCTGGCCCTCAGTCTACCCACAGGCAGGAATGGATATACGGCTGCTGAAAACCCAAGGTGGCCCTTCCTTCTTTCCTTTCCATTCCCCCCCACCCACCGCCAATAAGGGTAAGTCAGTGGGAGCCTGAGAAGCAGGCACCGGGGCACAAGTCAGACTGTATCTGTCCCTGCTATGCTGTGACATAGATGCCTCTGGCCAGAAGCAACCACCCGTGGAATAAGAAAGTCTTCTCCCCGGAAATGCACCTCGCTGGGTCCCAGGGCCTGTACCCACTGAATTGGTCCCCCTTGTAGATGGAGGGAAAACGGGGTTTCTGGGGCTTCCATCCTCCCTGGGGCCCCCAATTCTGAGAGGGAATTCTGGACCAAAAAGAAAAAGAGAAAATGCCGCAATTCTTAACGCAACGACCTTCAAGAAGAGCAACTACATTTTACCTTGAAAACTGCAGAACCCAGAGCAGAGTCTATGTAGACAATGCAAATGATATGCATGTGATATGCAAACGCGCATGCAAATGATCCAGAGAGCAGGCCAGCGGAGGCACCAGGTGCCTCTAGAGGGAGGTAGAGGGAAGCTTGGACAGGGCAGTTAGGAAGCCAGGAGCCCCAAGTCCAGGGACCACGGAAAAGCTTGCAGGGGAACTCTCCGTGGGGTACACAGAGCCCTTCCTGTCCCACCAGCCCTGCACTACATACACACCCATGCACACCGTCACACACAAAACCACTGCCACCATACAGGCACATACCTCACAGCACAACACACAGAACACAACTCAGAGAAACACACACAGCCACAGAAACGCTGACACACAGACACTGACACACACAAAGGCACGCAGACTCCCACGCACACTCACCCGCTCCACCCTGTACTCAAACACAAACATGAGGGTGAAGAAGCAGACACACATGCGGACAAACACACTGATACACAGCAACACGGACACAAAGTCCCCCCTACCCAAGCACGGAGATGCACATACACACACATACCCACCCCCACCCCATGCAGCCAGGCAGACAAATCCTTCTGGAAAAGAAAGAACTCTAGATATACTGAATCTCCACTCTGAGCCAGGCAGGAGGAGGGAATTTTAAGTCCTTATTTAATCTTTACGAGGCAATATTAAGAAGTGGGGGTGGGAGCACCTGGGTGGCTGGGTCAGTTAAGTGGCTGACTCCTGATTTGGGCTCAGATCATGGTCTCAGGGTCCTGAGATCAAGCCTCACATCGGGATCCACGCTGAGCGTGGACCCTGCTTCAAAATCATTTTCCCTCTGGCCCTCCACTCATGCTCTCTCTCTCCCCCCCTCCAAAAAAAGTGGGGGTAATTATCTCAAATTTACTGACAAGGAAAAACAGGCCCAAAGGTGGACTGATGGACCCAGTCAACAGCAGGACCCAGCTTCCACAATACCATGATGCTGTGACACTCTCTCCCTCCCACCCAGTGGAGTCCTCCCTGGACAGTGGGACACAGAAATCACTATCCACTCCACCCCCATCTACATCTCCGTCCTCCCTAGCCAGTCCTAAAGCCAGCTCCCTCAGAGACACTCCTACTATTCCATCATTTTGCGGGGATATGCTCCATGATGCAACCTCACGTACATTCCGGAAATCTACTGGGGGCGGAAGGAAATCACTTCTTTCAACTCAAATGGGATCCAACACTGGATTTTCAGGAGCTGCCTGGCTCGGAGAGAACATTCACACTAGAAGAATGACTCTCTCCTGCAAAGTATACAAACTTTAAATGCCACCCTGCCCACCCCTTCCTACAAACACACACTCAAAAAGAAATGTGCTTTTCAGGGCAAGAATGAGTAAGATTTCTTGCTTCCTGCCATTAAGTCAGTGTGTCACCTTCGGCAAGACACTGTCCCCCACTCCCCCATCCCAGGGTCTGTTTCCTGATTTGCCTGTGAGAGGTAGGACAAGTGGACTCCCGAGTCTCCCTGACAGCACAAGCGTATGAGGCTGACAGCTGTCCCACAGTGTTCCCCAGCACTGTCCCCTGACTTTGGGGACTCATTGCTAATGTCGGAACCTCCACCGGGGAAGGGTAGGATCAGACACAGCTCCAGGGTCAGGACTCACCTAGCCTGCCAATGGGAGACATTCAGCACCTCCCTAGTAACCTCGAGAGTCTCAGAAGGGAGGCCAGCTGGGAGCCGGGGAACCTTAAAATATAATAAAGCCATGATTATCGGAGTGAGCAGGGAGGAGTGACAAAATGCCACATTGTTGGTTTTGAGTGTATTTAGGGCCTCAGACACTCTTTCCAAATTAATATTCATGGAGGCTGGCATGCCATTTATTTGCATATGTAGATTGTTGCTCATCTCCTGCAGGATAAAAAGTTTTGGGGTGTTTTTAATTATTGTACGTATTCTAAGCTTGAATGATAAACCAGGCAGGTCAGGCAGGGAAAGGGCATCTCCCAAGGGCAGAAGTGGGTTTTAAATAATTTTTGCTCTGGGGTGCCTGGGTGGCTTAGTAGGTTAAATGTCTGATTTCTGCTCAGGTCATGGGATCGAGCCCTGCCTAGGGCTTCTTGCTCAGCGGGAGTCTGCTTCTCCCTCTGCCCCCCCAACATGTGCACACACACACACACACACTCTCTCAAATAAATAAATAAAATCTTTAAATAATAATAATAATAAGAGTTTTTGCTCTGAGGAAAGGTGGGTTCTAGATATACAGGAGTAAGTCACCCCTACCCTGGCCTACAAAATCCATTCTAGAACAGCACTCTGGAGTCCTCCCATCAAGCTCCTACCTCAGGAAGCCTGACCACCGCAGGTCCCCACACAAGCTTCTGGGAAACCAAGCCTGCCACCATCACTCAAAGTCACCTTTGCCAGGCAAGCACCAGGCTTAGGGTATGACGTTGGGCAAGTCGTTCACACTCTCTGGGCTCCCGTTTCTGACAATAATACTCTGCATTGAAGAGTTGTTGTGAAACACAAACCAGATAACTACAGAGACGGACGGATAGCACTAGCCACGCAAAATACGAACGTATTTAACACTACAGAACTGTACACTTAAAAATGGTTAAGACAGTAAATTTTATGTTGTTTATTTACCCCAATAAAAATGATTTTTTTAAAAACCCACAAACTTAAAAACGAATGAACCAAAAAACTGCTCGCCCAAATGAGAAGTCCTGAAAAAGGTAAGCATTGTGGGGCGCCTGGGTGGCTCAGTGGGTTAAAGCCTCTGCCTTTGGCTCGAGTTGTGATCCCAGGGTCCTGGGATTGAGCCCTGCATGGGGGGGGGGGGGGGGATCTCTGCTCAGCGGGGAGCCTGTCTGTCAAATAAATACAATAAAAATCCTTTAAAAAAAAAAAAAAAGGTAAGCATCATTAAGGTACTTCTCCTGCAGTAACCAGCCTATGCTCTTCCCAGGGGCCTTCACGAAAGGTTCTATCCCCTGGCACTGCCAGCCAAAACCTCCCGAGGACTTGAGGGCCATTATTTAGTTCTCTCCTGCTCTTCACTGGCATCTCTCCTCCTTTTTGCACAAATAGCATGTCTTAACTGCTCCACCACTGTGAGAATCCAGAGGTTCCTGATTATTCGAAAGTCCTTGGGCACTGATCGCTCAAAGTGCGTGAAGCCCGGTGAGGGTCTATAGGTGGGAAGGCAGTGCAGCCTGGTGGGAAGTTCATGGGTTTGGAGTCATGCAGACTTGGGTGGAATCCAGATGCTGCCAATGATCAACGGGACCCTGACTGGTCAATCTCTCTAGCCTCAACCTTCTCATCAGTACAATGAGATAATACCTACCTCTAGCGTACGCATCAGCACATAACAAAGGTTCAGAACATGGTTTCTATTACTGTGATTGCTGAAAAATTAGCAGCTCTAGCATGACTCTTTCAGACCACTGGGGGCGCTATTCAGAGAGCGCAACAGTTGGTCTCACGGAGGGGTGCTTGAGGCACTGCAAAGAATCAGGGTTGTGTTTTTCTTTCAAAGACCAAGCAGGGACACTGAGCCTCGATGCCCAGCTTTGCACCAAGGTCTGCTGTTGCACTAGAATTAAACAGAGCTCCTTTAATTGTGTGGGCTAATGAGAAAAAGCGGCATCCTAACACAAATGTTTTTGTGCCAAGGGCCAGCCAAATGACACCCCCACAGGTTGTAGGGACAAAGGTTTCACAGTCATTCCGGTTGAGAAATGTAATAGGACAGGTGAGTCACCACAGGGCACGTGGCGGAGGAAGCAGCCAAAATGCCCCATGCAGCCAAAACCACAATCTGTAGCAAGGGGTGATTTAATCTTAATGGAAAAACAGCATCTATCACGTCAAATTAATATTGTTAATCTGAATATTATTGGCTTTGTAGTTTGCATTTTAATTTATAAACTTGTTTGGAGTTTAATAATGGGTAAGAGTTATAAGCATATGTTATTTATGCCTGTTTTTTTTTTAATTTATATATATTTAAATATTATATTAATAATTTAAGACAATATTAGAGGTCTGGGAAGCTTTCTCCCCATTTAAAGTGGAACCATCTGTACATTTCTCAAGTCTTAAAACCATTGACCTGAAAATTAATGCAGAAACAAACCTGGGGAGGGACCCCTGGGTGGCTAAGTCAGTTGAGCATCTGGCTCTTAGTTTTGGCAGGGGTCATGATCTCATGGGTCATGGGATTGAGTCCTCCAAGCCACTCCACAGGGTGTCTGCTTGAGGATTCTCTCCCTCTGCCCCTCTCCCCACCCTTCCCTGCTCACACACAGGTGCATGCACACGCACACACTCTCAAATAAATAAATAAGAAACAGACCTAGGAAATAGTTAAGGTCCTTTAAAAAAATCAGGTTTATTGGAGGGTGTCTAGGTGGCTCAGTAGGTTAAGCATCTGCCTTCGGCTCAAGTCATAATCCAAAGGTCCTGGGATCAAGCCCCGAATTAGGCTCCCTGCTCAGCCGGGAGCTTGCCTCTCCCTCTCCTACTCCCCTGCACCCCACTCGTTCTGCTTCTCTCTCTCTCTCAAATGAGTAAATAAATCTTTTGTTAAAATCAGGTCTCTTCGACAATGGATGAGGATATAGGTGGCTTGGCTGAGAAGAAACTACAAAACTAGCGAAGGTTACATGATTCAGCCAAGGTCACGCATAAGTCAACCACCCCAGCCAGAATTCCTGCCCTGGATGCCAGAGAGGTCTCCAGAAACCCGGGTGAATGCATTCCCTCCTCCTTTGCTCCTAAAACATGTTAGCCCTCCCTGAGCGAGCAATAAAGGCTGATAAAGAAGCAGGACTCCTCCACATCCCAGCTCCTCTCCATCCCCCACTCAGAGCCAAAGCAGCAGCCAAGTCCTGGGAAAGGTAGATTCCTCCTCCCCGTTCCCAGCAAGCACCTGAGGCTCCCACCTCAGAGTGCTCCAAGAATGCCTGGAATAAAAGATTTCCTGTCTATTGTGCAGGGACACTGGGCTTAGTGTGAAGACGCTTCCACATCCTTCCTGCCTCTGACACCAGTATCACCAATGGGTAGACACTGAGCCCCACTCTGGGCTGGCTTCTGGGGAGGGGAGAGAAACCAGTTTCCATGGGCGGGTTCATTAGGAAGGTGTGACCAACACACCCAGGGGAAGGAGACCAGCCAGCATGCCAGCAAGGGCTCAGTTGTGTAGTGAAAAGGAGAGAGTTATAGGAACTCAGAGCAGAGGTAGACAGACAAGAGAGGGCAGAGATGGAAGCCCCCTATAGGGTGGGGGGGGCCACAGCTGAGCTGTGCCAGTCAAGTGGGACCTGACTGAGTGGCCACTTCAGCCAGTGGCAACAGCTGTGAGAAGGATGACAGTGTCTCTGAGGCAGTGCAGAGGCTGAAGAGAGGAGTCTCACCTCCTACCAAGCTCCCCTCTGGTCTTCTTGCTGATCCTCGAACTTACTGGGTAAGTTCTCACCTCAGGGCCTTTGCACTTGCTCTTCCCTCTGCCCAGTGCCCTCTGCCCCTGATATCCACATGGCATCCTTCCTCATGGTCTCTGCTCCAATGTCACCATCAGAGAGGCCTTCCCTGATCACATTGTATAAGATAGCGGCATCCCATTACCACATATACCCCTTTCCCTCGCTATCTTTCTTCATTATAACCACACAAAGTATATTATATAATGTGTTTGTTTTTTTACCATCTGTCTCCCCTCACTTCAATACAAGCTCCACGAAGGCAAAGACTTCATTTCATTCCCTGCAACGCTGAACCTGTGGTCAATGTTCAGTATTTACAGAATGAATAAATGAGAGGACAGAAGAATGCCTGTCGTAACCCCCAGGGCCCGGCAGACTCCTCCAACAGACTACACTCCCGCTGACCAATCAGCAGCGGTGTCTTCTTTCCACAGGTGACACCCGAGACCCAGGATAGGAGTGGTGGCAGGGGAGGGTGGATGGATACAAAGGGTGGGATCAGGGAGAGGAAGGGCAGAGGAGGTCAGAAAATATGGCTCAGGCCCGGCTTGAGCACAGTGTTTTCTGCTCTAAAGGGGTCTCTAGCTCAGGCTTGCAGGCGGCAGGAAAGACAGTCAAGGTAAAAAGGTAAAAAGCCGAGTTATCACTGCAACCGACAACCGACAACAGGAGGAGCGGGTCCTCAGGAAAGAGTCGTGGGAAACATCAGAGTTTTCAAAGCCCCCGGGACACACTCTTTTTTTTTTTTTTTTTTTTTTTTTTATTTGACAGAGAGAGATCACAAGTAGGCAGAGAGGCAGGCAGAGAGAGAGAGAGAGAGAGAGGAGGAAGCAGGCTCCCCGCTGAGCAGAGAGCCCGATGCAGGACTTGATCCCAGGACCCTGAGATCATGACCCAAGCCGAAGGCAGTGGCTTAACCCACTGAGCCACCCAGGTGCCCCCCTGGGACACACTCGTGGGACAAAACACGGTCTGAGTCTCATCAGAAACAGGTGACAGAAGGAGGTGGGGGACACAGCAAATATGGAAAAGTCTGGGAGTACAGAGCACCACAGGGTGGGGAGAACCTCCCTGAAAATACATGAAATAGACACAGAGGAAAAGCTTGACCTTGACCCTCTCTCTGCCTCCCGCTGGCTGAGTAAGTGTGGCAAGCCACTTGACCTCTCCCAGCCTCCATTTCCTCATCAGTGAAATGACAGCCATAACCCCAACTTCCCAGGGGTGTTACAAGGCTGACTTAAAACAGGTCCTGAAGAATCATCTGAAGTGGTACCCAGCATACAGCAGACATTCAGCAAATTTAGTCTTTTCCCTAAACCAAAGGGGGGGGAGGGGAATGATGAACTGACTTTTCAGGTAAATAATTTTACTTCCCCTATTCCTGTGATTTATTAATTCATAAGTACACACGGAAGTGCCTGATGTTGGATACGAAGAAGGACCCCCCCAACACACACACACACCCAATCTTAGACCTCAATCATCTTACATCCCATTGGGAAAATGAGGAATGTTCCAACCGGATGCGGAGCAATGGCAGCGGCGTCGTATTACTAAGTACGGAATTGGCCGTGTAGCGGTAATTACTACACAAGCTCAGGGGAGGGAAAGATCAATGTTTCGAGATCGTTGTGGGCCCCAGTGGTCAGGGGAGGTCTAATGAGGACGCGGCTCTGACACTGGCCTTGAAGGAAAGGGTGGCTCGGCTTAAACAGGGAGAAAGGCAGAACTTGAAGCGGGCTTGAAGGTGCCAGGGGTGGTGGGTCCTAGCAGGTAAAGATGGTGAGGCAGGAGGCAGAGGGGTGTGGAAGTTTTTGAATGTCTATTTGAGGAGTTTGGGCTTCATGCACTGATGACTACAGGGAAAAAGGTAGATGACACTTGGAGAATAAACAAGGTCTTAGGATGACTGGAAGGAGAGAGAGATGCAAGGCTGGGAAATGGCCCCCCGAGTGACACGATGTGTCTGTCGCCCCAGATTCCAGACTCGCTGCCCCCTCTGTCTTCAGATTACAAACTGTACTATTTACAAAGCTCTAGAGACTATTCCTTGTGACATATGTCCCTGTGCCTGGAGGATGGAGGATGGGAGCAGGAGACCAGAGCCATTGCCCAGCATGAGACAGAAAGAACCAGAATGAAGGGGATGTCTCACGTTGTAAAGGAGGGCTTAACCCGAGACATGTAAGAAAGCTGGTGGATGAATACTGAAATTCGAGGAAGGGGGCGGGCATCAAAGTGTCGCTGAGGTTTGGAGCCCAAGCAGCTGGGAAGGTGGGGGTGCCAACAAAAAATATGAAGTATCCACAAGAGTGGATGGCTTGAGACATGGAAAGACATCAAATTTCAATTTAGGCATAAATTTTACAACGCGGCCAGATATCCAAATAATAATAGTAATAACAGTAATAGCTAATTGGCAACTGAAATGTAGCATGAGAGGGGGAGACTGATGGGTTAGCAAAAACCAGGAATCCAAGACAGGTAAGGAAGCCGCTGGGACCTGTCTGCCAGTCTGAACCACAGCTGGCTACATCTGGACTGTCAAAGACACTAACTGTTGAGATAAGATCTCATCTTGGCCTAATGGTCCCATTTTACCACAGAGAAAGGCAAGAGGAAGCAATTCGGGCCGCAGGAGCTAATAACCCATCTACACTTAAATGCTGGAGTTCCAGTATGCACTATGAAACACCTCCTCCAGGAAGCCTTCCCTAACGACTGTGGCTCCCCTGATGTCACGCTCCTCCTACCACGGTTGGTCTGCAAGTCATAATTATATACCTACTCTGATTGTTTGTTGTCGCTATTGTTCTGATTGTTCTCTAATTATTTGATAGTCCAGTCATCTCATGCCTCCGGCACTAGATCATAATTCTTTGATGTCAGAGGTCAAACCTTCAAATAATCTACTTATTGTATACCACCAGTCAATTGTAATTATTGAGTGAATTCAGATTTATCTTCCCAATAAATCCCCATTATTTAGATGAGTAAACTGAGGCACAAAAAAGTAAAAGGCTTTAGGTCACAAGGCGAAAAATAGACAGATGATTCAAACCCAGGTCTTAAAACTCTATAGCAGTTACTATTGGTTGCTTCTTTCCAAAAGCCTTCCTCTCTGCGGCCCAACACACAAATCATGATGGTTCTAGGCCAGTGACGGCGGTCATCTTCCCTGGCCTGTGGTTGACATACATGATCATGTGATTTGCATTTCCAGCCAGGGAGACCTGAGGGAAAGTCTGCGCAGGAGCTTTTGGGAAAGGTTCTCCTCCAGCCTTTTCTGCCTCTGCTTCTTACTGTAAAAGTGTAATAGCTGGAGCTGTTGCAACCATCTTGTGACCTTATGAACAAGGAAAGATGCAAAGAATCTAGATCTTGATAATGCAGTTGAATCACTGAAAAAACCAAGCTCGGGCAGCACAGCCCACACCTCTTGCAATGGGAGATACTAAGTTCCTGGAGTTCAAGTTTCCTGCTATCTACAATCCTGACTGATACCTACTCTAATAGAGGCCTCTTGTCCCTAAAGATACCTCAGCCAAGCATGATGGGAGATATATAACAAGTAAAAGTCCTGGTCCCAGCCTTCATTGTGCCTGTCCTGAGACTAGACAATCAGATAAGTGTTCGATCTATATTTGATTGATTTCTCCCTTGGCTCACCGGTTCCAGAGCATATATATTCCCTGAAAGCATCTGCCTTCCCTTTACTTAAACCTCACTGATGATTTCTAGGTTTCAGCCTCACGATTTGACTCTGGCCTCAGCATTACTGACCAGGTCCTTCCCTCTAGCATCCCCCAGCTTCTGAGGATCAAGCTAAAAGCAAGATACTTGCACTTGGCTCAGAGAGACCATCAATGGAACTCCGCATTCCTAAATATTTGTTCTTTGAAATGTCTTTCTCAATTAGATCTCACCCAAATGTTTGAGAGTCAGGCTGAATTCCAACTTCCTGCACCCAGAACAGACATGTTGAGCCTGCATAATTACTGTAGCCAGCTTTATTTGCTATAAAAACATGGATTTTTTGCTCCTTCTCAACAGTAAAATAATCAATAAATAGGATCCAGATGAAAAATGCCAGCATTTAGGAAAACAACCTTTTTATGGTTCTTTTCTTTGGGGCTTAATTAACACGTTGGGGATAAAATGCGCTGTTACATTTACCCAAGCAGCTAAGTTGAAACACAAACTCTCCTTTCCTCCTGCTGAGATGCAGCTTCACATCAGAAATCTAGGTGAAACAGACAGTTTCAAAACATTCCAAAATGTTCAACAAACAGATCTGTAAACCTGTGATGTGGACTTCTTCCAACCCCTCTCTGTTCACACTGGCTGTTCAATTTTTCTCTCTCTCCTTTAAGAACACATTGCATAGTTACTGTGAAATGAAACACAGATAGTCCCATTAGCAGGAGAAGCAATCTCTCCGACTTTCTTTTAAATGAAGAAGACATGCCTTTTTGGACACTGACCACCCAGGCCATGAAAGTTTCATGAGGGGTTCTTGAAGCAGATGACACCTTTTCAATTATAACCACTGCTATAATAAACCCCCACAGAGCCACAGGGCACCTATTTATTCCCTAATTATATTGCAATACATTCTCTCTCTGTGTGTGCTGATGAAGATAAAATATTCTTTTAATTCTATGGCCTCCTGTGGGGGGGCAGGGGGAGGGAATCACACATAGGCAAATTCTGGGAGTTCCTAGAGCTAAATCACAGCCTTTGTTCCACCCAGACTTCTGGACTGCAGGCATAATCTCAAGAAAATCTCTCACTTTCCCTTGTTCTACCACAGTGGTTCTCAAAGCGTGGTCCCAGACCAAGAACCTCTGCGTCGCCTGGGAACTCATTACAGATTCAAATTACTGGACCCACTCCAGACCTGCTGAATCAGAAATGGGGGCGGAGCCCAGCAATCTGTGTTTAAATACGTCTTCCAGGTGAAATTAAGAGCCCCTGGTCTACAAAATAGAAAGGAAACAACATTATTTTAAATGAAATCAAAGATCAGGGATACCTGGACTCTACAGTGCTAGGCTCCTTTTGGCATAGCTATCCCAATCTGCAGAGTCAGGGCTCCATTTACCCATCTGTATAATGGGGCTACAGTTTCAAATAGCCGTAGATGCTGAAATTTAAGAGGTACATGGTTACCTGGCACCGGTATCTATGGAGATCTAGCAAGATCCTAGTTGCCAACACTCACCAGCTCTCTCTCTCCCCGTGCTCTGATTGGCAGAAGCTCTGCCGAGCTGTTCCCCCAAAGCCATATCTAAGGTCTTCAATGCAGCCGCCTCTGGGTTACCCTTGGCAACCAGGGCCTGGGGTCATGGAAGACCACACAATCTCCAAATCTCATAGCCAAGAGCTTCAAGCCTTTTACCTCAGAGCCTTGAACCACTAGAGGGGAGGCTCAGAATTCTCTGTTATACTGTCCCATTTCTTCCAACATCTTTTGTGTATTTGCCTCCTTTCCACATCTAGACTTCACCTCATGGAGAACAGGAGCCTAGAATGTCAGCATCATGAGATATGGGACTCTGCCTGTCTGGTTCATCAGTGTAACCCCAACACTTAGACCAGTGCCTGGCAAAAACAATGAGCTCGAGAACTACCTGTTGACTAAACATTCCTAGCACAGTAAACGCCCTGCCCATCATAGGTCCAACAGTATGTTCAAAACCCCTTAAGTATCTAAATTCTAAAAGTCGGGGCGCCTGGGTGGCTCAGTGCGTTAAAGCCTCTGCCTTTCGCTCAGGTCATGATCCCAGGGTCCTGGGATGGAGCCCTGCATCCATCTGGGCTCTGCTCAGCAGGGAGCCTGCTTCTTCCTCTCTCTCTGCCTGCTTCTCTGCCTACTTGTGATCTCTGTCTGTCAAATAAATAAATAAACTCTTTAAAAAATAAATAAATTCTAAAAGTCATGGATGGGAAGGGACAAAGAAACTATTTGAAAGCCCAAGGAACAAGGAGAAAGGGGTAAAGGAGAAGCAAAAGGCTGAATATAACCCTTGTCTCCTGGGGTGCTGAATTCCCAGCCAACTGCTCACCCTAGATGTAGAGTTCGAAGATTCTGGGGATGCGTTTGGAGTTAGTTTTCTGAAGAGCTGGCTCTTTCAACTGTCCTAGTGCTTCTCTCTCAAAAGCCAAATTCTTACCGGCCCTGACTCTGCAGTCCTTTTACTGGTCACTGAACAAGTCATGAGCTTTCCTGCCCCTCTCTTTGTGTTCAAGCCTTGTGCCCCACAATCCTCCTCCCCAACCTGGAAATCTACCGAAGGCTCAATTCCAAACCCTCCTTTCTCCAGACTATCCATCATTTGGCCCCCTCCAAAAGCGATTTCACCTGAGAAGGTCTAGCTTCCTTGGCTACAAGACAACAGCTGCTCTCCCCATGGGTTGCTTTTATGGGGCCAGGCCAGGTCTAAGGGCTCCTTTACCCGCAGAGTTCAGTGCAGGCATGCAACAAACTGTCACCTCCGTGATTTATCCTGGGAGGCGATCCCAGCACAGAGACTAACAAGAGAATCCAGAAACCAGTCCACTACCTCTAAACTCACAACCAATCCTCAAGACCTGCCAAGGGCACACTGTGGCCAGCCTGGAAGCACCTGCCCCATGCTAAGAAAGTGATGATGAGAGTTCTAGAAAAAAAAAGAAAAGGGGGGGACTGAACTAGGAGTCAGGAGACCTGGTTTACATTCCCTTCCACCCGTTAACCAGCTCTAAACAAGTCCTTTCACGTCTCTGAGCCTCAGTTTGCTGATCTGGGAGATGGGAGTAAGAGATGGAGACTGAGCAGACCTTGAACGTTGAGGGGCTTCAACAATCTGTGAGCAACCGAAAGAGGTGTGTGGCGTGCACCAGGGAAAACCCGCCAAACTGAAGATTGAGTGTTCCTGGGTGGCCGGTTCGAAGCCCTCCCGGGACCCCGCCTAACCTACGAGGAGTCCAGGGAAGATGGCCACGGAGGAACCCTTTTCTCGAAGCCCCCAGCTCTCGGTCCCACTAAACCTGCTCCAAACCCTTCAAGAGAAATCTGTCCAATAGCACTCCAACAAAGAAGGCTGCGAGACAGGGGCCGCTAGCTCCGAGGAAGCCTCACGCGCGGCGAATCCGGTCTCCAGGACTCCGGAAGCCAGCGGACCCACGCCCCCCGCAGGCTCCGAGAGCCACGGCCGACCTCCGCTCGAGGGTGGACACCTGGCCGAGGAATTAACCCCTGCTTCCCCGGCAGAGCGCGGGGAGGTGGAGGGCGGGGGGTAAGGATACTGACGCCCGGGCATGAATACCCTAGCCAGAACGAGCCCATATGGCCGGGATCCCAAACCACTCCAAGGCCTCCTGCAACCCGCCAGAGGCCCTGCTTCATCCGCTCCCGGGCGGACGGAGTGGGAGATCCCGAAGCGGAGCCACTTTGAAATATTTTTCTAGAGAACCTGACCACGCGGGAAGGACGCAGACTAGCCTCGCAGCGCGGGCTAGGAGGAACGGATCCCGAGAGCAACTACCGGATGATGGAGCAGATGAGCCCAGGTCCGGGAGAAAGCCGCCAAGGTTGGGAACTCCGGGAACCGTCAATCCCCGGCTCCGCACTCCCAGGTTTCCGACGGGTCACGGCTGCGTCACACTCACCGACCTGGACGCCCGGGGGGAACAATTTTACACCTCCTTAGGTCGAATTTTTTTCTAACATATTAGGAAAAAAAAAACCAAGTCCAAAAGGAAGGCGTCTGCGCTCTGTAGCTCCAAGGGGCCGCAACCACCACCATTACCCCACCTCCAACACTACCTCCTGGGGCTGAGCGAGAAGTTGGGAACTTCGGGACCGCGCTCCAGGCGCGCGCTGGGAGTGTCTCGCTTCTCTTTCAACTTCGGGAGCTGGGGTCCCCGCGGAGGGCCGGAGGGACGTCCAGGAAGTCGACCCACAGGGCTGTTCGCGTCCCAGACCTCCCCGAAGAGAATCGGGGCCACCGGATGAGAAAGAATGAAAGGAGCGTACGTTCGTTTCGCGCCTGCAAAACGCAAAAGCGCGCAGGCTCGGGCTGGGGCTTGGCGGCGGAGAGGCGCTCCGCTGGCCCCGGAGGGGAACCTGGTCGCGCCCCGCAGGCTCCGCACCGCGACCCTGGCAGGGAGCGCGCCCGAAGCACTGCGCGCAGTCTGCGCGCCCGGGGTGGCTCGGGGAGGCTCGGGGGGTGGAAGTCCTGAGACTCCGAGGGGCGACGGGATGCCCTCCCCGGACCAGCGCGCCGCGCCGCTGCGCTCAGGTCTTCCCCGCCACGGGCGCTGCGTCCCGACTGCGGCCAGAGGGCCGGCGCCTGCCCACGCCGGGCGCCCCGCGTCCTGCCGGGACCCCCCGGCTTTCTCCCACGCCCCGGCATTCTCTCCGCCCGCCCTCCCCGCGCCAAACTCGGCTTCCGCACCGACCAGGGCAGCAGAGATCCGCGGAGCAGGTGGAAAGTTAGTCGCGAGGCTCCAAAGCCACCTCTCCGGGACCGCAGCCCCCAACCACCGTCTCCGAGTCCCCCCCGCGCGTCCAGGCTCCGCGTCCTCGCAGTCCCGGCTACGCCACCTACCTGCTTCGGCGGCCGCCCCGGGCTGGGCCGGCCAGTCGCGCGGTCCTGTCCTCCAGAGCCCGAGCCGCGCCAGAGCGCCGGGCCAGGAGCCGGAGCTGCGGGCAGCCGAGAGCCGGGCGGCAGGCTCCACGAGCCAGTGAGCGAGTGAGCGAGCGAGCCGGCGGGCGGCTGAAGCCGCGGCTGCTGCTGCCGAGCCAGCCCCCACCCCCCGCGTCCCTCGGTCCCTCCCTCCTCTTTCCTCCCAGCTCCCCCCTCCCTGCTCGTGGCTCCCTCCCTCCCCCTTTCCTTCCTTCTCCCTCTTCGGTCCTTTCAGACCCTGCTCTCCCTCGCTCGCTCGCCTGCTTTTTCCTATCCTGCAATCCCTCTCCAGCTTTCCTTTAGGTTCCCTTTTCTCGGATTCTGGATTTTCCAGCATCCCTTCTCTCCACCCTACCACTCCACCCGGCCTTTTCGCCCTTCTGCTCGGTCCTCACCCATCCCTCTTTCCTCTCTCTATCCCCTCTCTGTGTCTCTTCGCTTTTTCATCTTTTCCCACCTCTACAGTCGTTTGTCCTCCCTTCCTCCCTCCCGGTGGGTCAGAACCGCCTGCGGGCTGCCTCAGGATGGGAGATCTCCCCCAGTGGGTGCTGAGGTGGGCCGGGGGAGCCCCTCAGGCCTGCTGGTAACAGGCTAAGGATAGAGAAAGGACCAGCCAGGGCTGGAGACTGGAACCCCAGAAAGCGGCTTGTGAAATCTCACACACACACACACACCCCGGGGGTGGGGCATAAAGCCAGAAGGCACATGGGGCAGAATGTCAAACTCCATAGCGTGGTTAAGAGAAGGAAACTGTCGCCCAGAGAGAAGAGAACAAGGACTTGCTGAGGTCTCCAGAGGCAGGGCTGAGACCACTGCTGTCCCAAGCCCCAGACCCGCAGGGCCACTAGGAGGAAGCGTTCTCCCACCTTGGGCCACCCTGCTAGCCCACCCGCACTCCTAGGAGGTGCTGAGCCCTAATGAAAGACTTCGCCCAGATGTAGAGAGTGGAACGAACCCCTCTCCCCAGCCCTTCTGAGCAATGGAAGACTCACCAACCTGCTTCTGCTTATTAGGGATAAAGCAGCAATGGGACACTGCTGTGTGTGATCTGTCTCCTTTTCTCCTTGAACTAGAACAAAAGCAGGGAGGCTCAGACTGGGGGAAAGGTGCTGTACACATCTCTCCCCAGGAGTTTCTTACAAATAAAGCGAACAGGTTGTCTGAAGCTTGGAGAAATGTGTGTCTGTAAGTAATTGTGTTTGGGCACCTAGCCCTCAAAGGTCAACCACTGATAATCGTCTTCATTCTGAATCTGATTGGGGCAAGAGGTTTTTTCATGGCATTTCCACGTTTCAGCCCAGTGGGATTCAGAGGAGAGCCGCAGGGTCCGGATTCCCTCGGAACCCATTCTGCAGCCCTCCTTTGTCAAGACGGATCATCATTCTCCTAGTTTCACCTCTAATTTCTGGGGCTAGAGTTCACTCCCTTCAATCCTGTCCTTTCAATAGTACCAACCAGAAGCAGACCCTCCATCCAGCCCAGATGGAGAAACCCATCTTGGGATACTGGCAAAACCCCACACAAATATCCCATCGAGTCCCCTGCCTTGAGATACCAAATCCAATAAATAAGCCCATGCTTGGGCCTCTGTTGTTTCACAACACAAAACCAGAAACAACATCTGGCCAGGGCTGGGATTAGGGTTAGCAAGTGAGGCAACTAGGGCACATTTAAAAAGGGGTTCACTCTCAGTGTCATTCATTGTTCAAAGTCAGCATCTAAGAGGGAACCCCTCCTTAAACTTGGCACCCTGGGAGTCTTCCTGCTTCACCCTACTCCTGGCAAAATCTCAGGGCTGTCACTAACCAGCTGTGTCACCGTGGTCCGTCACTACGTCTCTCTGACCTTCAGTTTCCCCATCTGATCCTGAAAGGGCTGAAACAGACACTCTCCAAGGCTTTCTCCAGCTCTGAGTGCTGCAGTCTGTGGGTATCAGAGATGCCAAAGGCTAAGAGAACTCCAGCCCTTACTAACTGTGACACTGGGCAGCCACTTCTCTTCCCTAACCTCAGTTACCCTGTAACTAAGATGGGAATGATAAGAGCACTGTGAGCCCTCTGAGGATTAACCCAAATAATGGGTAGAGGGGCACTGGGGAACTGTTAGCAATGAGAGTACACAAGGTGGATATTTGCATATTTGCTTTCATCTTCACATTGCCTTTTGGGTTATACGTTCCACCCACCCTGCATCTGACCCTCACCTCTAGGTGGTAGACAGCCATTGGTAATTCTCAAACCCCAGTGCTGCCAGGTTCAGGGAGGTGGGCAGGTCTTCCTGGATGACCCTTCCACCCCATCTCAAGGAGCAAATGCACAGGAAGCAACTTGCCCCCCACCTCCCTGCCTCTGGCACACACTCCCACACTGCCACGCTGTCAGGCGTGAATTGCGCAGCTGGGGGTTGCCTGGGTTTCTGCCATACTCTAAAAAGCCCCATAGATCTATAAAGCTGCACCTTCTCCACCCAGATGGCAGGCCTCCAAGGACACAGGTCCCAGCAGAGCCAGGAACACTTTTAGCAAACGTCTCTGAGGGTCGGCTCGGGGTCACGCTGGAGCCCTGAGTGCCTGCTTATGGGAGCGCCACTTTGCACATGCCACTGCTGGGGACACGTTCAACCCAGCTGCAAGTTTATTTGGGAAATTATAACATCATAGACCAGGCTACCAGGCTTGAAATGCCTAATCTGAGACAGAAGTTCACTATTGTGAATTATAAACCTGCTCTCAAAAAGCTTGCAGTCTAACGGGGGCAAAAAGACAATAGAAAACAGGAGTGGAGTGAGGGGATGCAGAGCAGAGGCCCCCAAGGCACGTGCCTGAGTTCAAGTTCTGGCTCCATCACTTGTTAGCTATGTGAGGGCGAGTGAATTACCTAATCCCTCTCTGCTTCAGTGTCCTCATCTGCAAAATGGGAACAATAATGAGATAGACACTGCTACTATCCCCGTCATACAGAGGAGGAAATCCAGGCTCAGAAAGAAGAATCGCCTGGCTCAGGGTCACTCAGAAAATAGAGCCCAAGCAGAATAGACGTCATTGCCTTTGCTCCCACTCACTCCCTTCCCCCTCGGCTTCTCCTATCCTTCCTTCTAGAGGGCTCCCAAGTGTCTCTTCTCCCGTGAAATGGCACATGACACCCAGCTCATTGCCATCTCCAAACACCAAAACTCTGGTGACCAAAGTGGGAGGGCCTTCTCATTTTTAGAAATAAATGAACTTCAGAAGGCTAGGACACAGGACTCCAGCCGCAGAGCTCCCCACCTTTCCTCTGCTCAAGTGTACAGGGAATTCCCTTTGTTCTCCTAACCTCTCCCTCTTCTCCTTGCTGAGGGATTGCCTTTTCCCATCTTGTTTTCGGCAGAGCCATGGCTTAAAGTCCCAGAGAGGAACAGCCACAGAGAACACATCAGGGGATGACTGGTTGTTGAATGACGGAAAGATTTCACCTCCTCCACTGCAACTTGCTGTATTAGTTTGCTTGAGAAATGTCTATCTTCCCACCACACCTGAAGGTAATTGGGGTCTTACTTACCTCCACGTCTATTACAAGGGGCTTAGCCTTATTAAAAGAATAAATAAAATACAGTTCACCTTTTTTAAGATTTTATTTATTTATTTGGCAGAGAGAGAGCACAAGCAGGAGGAGAGGCAGACAGAGGGAGAGGAAGAAGCAGAAGTCCCTCAGAGCAGGGAGCCCGATGCGGGGGCCGATCCCAGGACCCTCAGAACATGACCTGAGCCAAAGGCAGACTCTTAACTGACTGAGCGACCCCGGCGCCCCCATGTCTACAGTTTATTACTGAGGTATACATAGGGTCTCATTTAACTCTCCCGGCAATAATCTATAACAGGCAGTATCACCCCCTCTTTCACAGAAGGGGAAACTGAGGGTCCAAGCCAAAGTGATAGAACCCGCATTTGAATTCAAGTCTGCTCGGAGCTCCACCCACTGGAGTCTTGCACTGTAGGGCTGGCACTAGGGTAATGCAAACAAGGACCACCTTCCAGCCAAAAGAAAGCACTGGCTCTCAGGCACTAACTTTTACTTACACAGCCCTGAGAAAAAGCAACCTTCAGATACCCTCCAAATAATTATAGGGACTGTGGGATCCCTGTGACCAAGCCATTGACAAGACACAGAGAAGAAACCGCAGAGGAGGCAGCAACCAAGGGAACCCACTAGTGTTACCCCCGCTCATGTAACACACCCTGGCAGTACACCAGACACAACCTCTGACATACCTACACTCAGCAATCCGGCCCGGCACCCAGATCACCAAGAGACAAACAGCCCAGCGCACCTGCGTCCACACCAACACAACTCAAAACACCTGCACACACGTATAATTCCTGCCCTCACTCAAAAACAGGGGAGGGAGACCAAGGATCCAAATTAAACCCAATTGGAATAACTTTCCTCACGAGCTTTTTATGAACACACAGCCACCAATCAAAGTCTTGATTAGCTTGGTTGTATTTATTAGATTGTGTTCAATAGTTAAAAACTTTGAATATGGATGGAATATTTAATGAGCTTGATAGAGATCTATTTACGTAGAACTGTGAGAAGGACCAATGGCACTAAACTGGGAATTAAATGGAATTTGAATTCTCAGAAGCCAGGGCTGAAAATCTCTCCATTGTACATTTTCATGGATTTATTTAAATTATAGGTTGTTGTCATGACATTATTACGCTATTATTTGTTATGATGCTCAAAGAAATGTGGCATGGAGACACTGAATTTCCTTGCATCCTGGCAAAGTTGAATTGGGTCTGTTCTCTTGCCTCCATGTTTACCAGGAAAAAAGACCAAATGTGATGCTGTGAAATGTAGCACATCTTAAGCCCGTAGTCCTCCTACAAGCACAAGATGCCGTGGAAGCAATTTATGGGATGTACATTGTCCAAGACCAATTTGTCCAAGAGAAGGAACTCAGCGGACTGCAGACAAGCAACATGAATTTCTGAATCTTTTTTACAGAAATGAGAGAATCAGATGCAAAACGCAGCTTTCAGGGGCGTCATGAAGGTTCCTGAAAGTCCTTGGAGGATTTGAGATTCTGGAAGTTAATGAATGAACTTAGCATATCCACGTATGCAGATTTTATGTAAGTTACCGTTATATTAATGGTGCTGTCTAGGTAAAAGGTAATTATGAAATGTGGTTTGTTAGGGGCCAAAGTGAAATCAGTGGAAATGGTCCTTATGCCATAGCAGTCTGCAACCCAGCGGGATGTAAACTGCTTACTCACAAAAGAGAGAAAATGCATCCTCCATCAAAAACCTCATCTCACTGACACACCTTTGTCATATTCTGATTTGCTTTGATTTGGGGTCCAGAGCACATGTAAATGAATGCTGTCAAGAGAATGGTAATGATAATAAAACCATTAGGTGGAGAGTAAGCCTCTGACTCAAATGTGTGTAATCATACTTCTTGATACTATTTTTCTTGCATTTGCAGCAGATAACTGGGGAAAGTATATCTCTAAACACATCCCCCGTTCCTCACCTTCAACAGTCGCCAACCCTTACACCCTACCTGATAGTCATGCCAGTTTATCCAAACGTCGTGAATTTCACCCAATGTTCTGCTTTCCCCTACCTCCTGCCTACCCAACTTTATTTCTGCTGTTCTCAGGACCTGAACGCCCTTCCCAACCTTTTTCAAGCTTGGCAAACTCCAGTCTTGTCCTTTAAAAGTCTGGTCACTGACAAGGTCTTTCTTGGCCCCTCTACCCTATCAGTTTACCTGCATCAATTAGTAGTCTTCTCACTGTCATATGATTATCCGTTCACGGGTCTACCCGCCCCCACTGGACAGTGAATTCCATAAAGGCATTTCAATATCTCCAAGGTTTCAGACAGTGCCTGGCCTCGTGTTGGAGGGATCAAGAGTTGGACTTGGACATGAAGGCACATGGGTTTTGTTTTTGGTTATTTATCCTCTGACTGGAGTGGAGCAAGGTGTTGGCATAGGAGTCATCTTTCTTTCCAGAAAGCTCATAATGTTCCTCGTCCATAGACTCAGATCAATACTCAAAGGGATTGGTTACTTCTTTGCTTTACAAATAAAGTCATCGTCCTCATGCTTTCATTCAACCAGCATTTATAAAGTTCTTACCAGGTGCCAGGCTCTCACTGCCCTGAGTCACAACCCAAATTATGAAGTCGACCCAAGGGATTTGCTGGGGGTACGCAAGGTCTGGGGACAGCCTCTTTCTCCATCCCTGCTAGCAGTTCCCTCCAGCGATCGAGAGACTTTGGGGGAAGCAGAAGAATCTCCCCCTTAGGAGGGGGTCTGGGACTCCCGCCCAGTGGCAGCTTGATTTGGCAAATCCTTAGCTTTTTAAAATTATTATTATTTATTTGAGATAGAGAGAGAAAAAGAGAGAGCACGAGCAGGGGTGGAAGGGCAAAGGGAGAGGAAGGACATGGGGCTCGATCCCAGGACCCTGGCGTCATGACCTGAGCGAAGGCAGATACTCAACCAACTGAGCCACCCGGGCGCCCCAGATCCTTAGCTTTTTAAACATGCCTCGAATCCTTTGTGGAAGTAGGTAGTATCAACTTAACTCTCACATAAAACAAACTGCCCCCACTCCCTGCCCTGTTCTTGGTCCTCCAGCAATGCTGAAAGCTTGCAGGCCCTGTTTCTATTGGACAACAAGCTATATGACAAAGGGACTTCGTTTGGCCTGCTGCCACGCATCTAGCACCTACGACAACATCTGGAACACAGTAGGCCATCAAGAATGATGAATTAATGAATGACGTGTCCTCTCTCTGTCTTCGCTAGTGAGGTCTCCTCTGCTTGGAATACCCTTCCACCTTTCTTCAACCTCTTTTACTCATCCAGGGAGACAAGCTCAGGCAGATGGTCCATAGCAAGTTTTCCTTGAAGCTCCTGGGCTGCACCGCATATCCGTCCTCTGGGTTTCCTGAAACCCTGTCCATAGGCCTCTCTTACCACTAATCACTGCGCGCAGCATTGATCTGTTATGCGTCTGCTCCCCACGCTGGACGTTGAGACTGTGAAGACAGGAACGGTATGCTATCCGTCTTCATACCCTCACCTCCTTGGCAAGGTGTCTGGAAAACAGAAAGCACTCTGTAATGATTTGTCAAGTCGAACTAAACAACCCCAAGCGGATGCAGATTGGGTCATACCAAATGTGATTGCTGATTTAGTTGGCCATTGGGCAAATATTGATTGAGTGCCTCTGATGTGCCAAGCACTGTTCTAGGTATTGGAGATCCCACACAGAGCCAAACGGACAAAAATACTGATAATGATAATCCTTGTCAATTAGACATGACCCAGATACTTGACCATGGCTAGTTAAGTGGTATATAGAGTCAGTATGAAAACTGCTTCAAACTCCAGCTTTAACCATAGTATGAATTAAGTAAGGCAGGAAATTCAGGGTCCCAATACCTCCACCGTCTCTCTTTCCCAGGCTTCAGTATCCCCACCTATGTAATGAATAGATGCTGTAATCTCCCCAGAGATATGTTAATATATGTTTATAGAGGGTCCTCTGAAATTCCTTGCACATTTTTAAATCTCAATAATTTGCCTGGAAATACTTTGCAAATAGTGTTAAGTATCCCAAGGCTTAGGAAACACTTCACAATTGCACAAAGTACAACCTAAATCTCATGATAAATAAAAAATTAAAGTCCAATCAGTTCGCAATTCAGTTGAAATTCAATTTGCCTTTGAATGTCATTTATGGATTTCTCTGGTCCTATCCACCCAGCCATGTTATGTTGAACAAACCTCTGTTGAGTCCCTCTATTGTGTAATAGACATGAAGGAAAGCAAAGATTAATAGGACATGATCTTAAAGTTTTTGTTTTGTTTTTTTTTAAAGAATTTTTAAAGGTTCTATTTATTCATTTAACAGAAAGGGAGAGTACAAACAGGGACAGCAGTAGGCAGAGTGGGAGGGAGAAGCAAGCCTTCTGCTGAGCCAGGAGCCGGATGTGGGACTCGATCCCAGGACCCTAGCATCACAACCTGAGCTGAAGGCAGCCTCTCAACAAACTGAGCCACCCAGGAGTCCCTGACCTTAATGTTTAAAGAGGTCCCAGTTTGGTGGGAGAGACGGAAACACATCTTACCTACTGTAATACGTGAGACTGGGAAACGCCGCGACCCAGGTGCACACAAGACTCCATGCGAGCCCAGAGGACAAGCATATTCACGTTGCCATGGGTTGTATCAGAAAGGCCTGATGGAAATGGTGGAGCCCGAGCCACACCTGAATCCATGAGTATAGTCTGGCAAACAGTAAAAAGAAGGGAAAGGACGTAGGGTGACTGGGTGGTTCTATTGGTTAAGCATCTGACTCTTCTTTTTTTTTAAAGATATTATTTATTTATTTATTTATTTATTTGACAGAGATCAACAAGCATGCAGAGAGGGAAGCAGAGGTGGGGGGGGGGGTGCGGAGCAGGCTCCCCGCTGAGCAGAGAGCCCAATGCAAGTCTTCATCCCAGGACCCTGGGATCATGACCTGAGCCAAAGGCAGAGGCTTAACCCACTGAACCACCCAGGCGCCCCAAGCATCTGACTCTTGATCTCAGGGTCCTGGGATTGATTCCTGCCCTCGGAGGAGTCTGCTTGAGATTCTCTTCCTCTGTGCACCCATGTTCTCTCGCTCTCTCTCTCTCAAATAAATAAATCTTTAAAAAAGAAGAAGAAGAAGACGGGGAAGGATGGGCTAGAAGGAGAAGGGACATGGGCACCGAGATAGGAGGTGCATGGCAACACTCCAGAAGGGCACACATCGCCGGCAGCTGGAGCAAACATAATGGAGAGAAGTTTGGAGACGTGAGCTGGGCTCTGAGGGTGAAGGATATTGACTGACAAGTTCGAATTTTATTCTGGAGATAATGGAGGATATTATCAAACCTTAAGGGTTTTAAAGTTACATGATGGCTTTATATATATATTACATGTTATAAGGACAAAATATTAAATTACATATTTTAAAACATGTTATAAGAATATAATATTCTACCACAAAAAATGCATAAAGACCACTACTATTTGCCTCATATGGAGTGTTTATTGTGTGTCGGGGGCACCGTGCTAAGAATCTGATAGGCGCTGTCCCATTTTATCCTCACAAAAACCAAAGCAAGAGGTATCATGATGCCCATTTTACAAATGTGGCAACAGAGGGTCCAAGTGGTTAAGTCTCCCTGCTAGTCCGTAGCAGACCTGGAACTTGAACGCAGACAGATCTGACTCCAAAGCCATGATATTAACTTCTGGGCTGTGCCAGCAGCTTGGGCAAACAATTAATAAATCCATGAATGAGGGGTTTACATCAAATTCTCTTTTCAGCCTCAGTATATATCAAAAGTTTTTAAATGTTCACACTCTTTAACCCAGTAATGAGATTTCTGGGAATAAGTCTTAAAGAATGATCAAAAATTCACCCAAAGATGAATGCACAAAGATGATTATTGCAATGCTATTTTTACTGGAGAAAAGTTTGTGAAGCAAGCTAAGTGCTTGACATTAGGAAAAGGGTTCATTATAAAATGATGGAGTACTATATGAGCATCAATATTATGATTGCATGGGCTAGAAAATTGTATATATATAAAAATGCACAGCAAAAGAGAGAGAAAGAGAAATGCAAAAGACACATGTCAAAATGTAATTGGTGACCTCCATGAGAGGACCAGGCTTTTTCCCTCCTACACGTTCCAGATTTTCTACATTTGAGCACCTCATTCTTTTTTTTTTTTTTTTTCTTCAAAGATTTCACTTTTAAGTAAACTCTACACCCAACATGGGGCTCAAACTTACAAAACCCTGAGATCAAGAGTTTCATGTTCCACTGACAGAGTCAGTCAGGTGCCCCTTGAGCCCCTCAATCTTGAGATCAGGAAAAAAAAAAATTTTAAATCCACCCTGTGTGTTTTTTAAACAAATTTCAGCTTGGCAACTGGAGAAATTAGAGAGGTCACAGTCAAATCACCTCCCTGCCCAGGATGTGTTTAGTTTAAAACATTGTCTGAGGGGCACCTAAGTGACAGACATCCCAGGGTCCTGGGAATGAGCCCCACATGGCAGGGGGTGTGGGGGGTGTCCCTACTCTGTGAGGGGGCCTGCTTCTCTCTCTGCCTGCTGTTCCCTCTGCTTCTGCTCACTCTCTCTCTCTCTGTCAAATAAATAAAATCTTAAAAAAAAAAAGACATTATCTGAGCTGGTGTCCCAAGCAGGACATGCAAGGGTTCGAATTCAAATCATTCCATTTACTCATAGGTACTCAAATATTGAAAGTATGCAGAATCGTTCATCTTACAATAAAAAAGCTAAATTGCAATGTTCTTACAATTTGCTTAATTAACACTTCTGTTAAATACTATCATGTCCATGCCTTAGCCTGACCATGTGACCTCTTCAGGGGAGGAGAGGGGCAGGAGAAGAAAGGTCAAAGCCAGAACCTCGGGGCCCAACCTGGGAAACCAACTATCTGGTTAAGTGCTGAAACTTACTTTAAGATTGGTGGGCCCTCTCAGAGGAATTAGAGTTAAAGCTAATAACCCAATTTGGAATAATTTAAAGCTCTTCTTAGGGAAGTTTTTTACTCAATTGGGTTCATTATGCATGGGTTTAATGTGTAACAATTTGTTCTTGAAAGCTAACATTATTGTTGGCAATAAAGATAGGAAGTGGAAATAAGTTTCCAATATGTAAAGCAGATTTATTTCTCGTTTCGTACGGACTTGTTCCGGGTCTCTGCTTATGAATCACACCATGGTCCCTGCAATGAGGTGCTGTCCACGCAGTGGGTTATGATAAATGGCCTGTAATTGTGAATCTGATATTGGTTTTCAATATTGAATTTATCATTCTGTCCTCTTAACAGATATTAAATACTTTCAAGAATTTATCCATTTGCCTGATCCATCTGTGATTTTTCAATATGTAAAATTTATTAGTTTCCTAGTTTTTTGAGATTTTAACAGTCGACAACATCATTAATAATGCTGAGTAATGGAGCTGACCTCTTTTAAACCTCGTTCCCTTCCACTAATCCAGAACATCCAAATTGAATCAAAATGTATTCGATTTAGGGACCCAAAAAGAAAACGGCAGGAGGCAGGGTGCGTGGTCTGCAAGGCGGTTCTCTGAGGCTGGGCATCCGTTCACCTCTTCCCCTCCAAGCAGGTACGCCAAGGAGGGAGCCTGTCCCAGGCTGCGCGCACCTCCCCCGCCTCCTCCTTCCTCCTCCCGTGAATGAGCCAGCTCCTCTGCCCTCTCTCCCTTAGCTGCCTCAGTTTCTTCAGTGCGGGGTGATTGATGATAATAATAACACTGCTTGTCTGGCTCCCTCTTGGAGAGTGCTTTGTGAATTAATAGAAGTGTGTGGGCTGTGCACTTGGACAGCCCCTCCACGGTGGCTCCTTTGCTGCCATGGAGGGCTCCTCAAGCTTGGCTGGGAAGGATTCCTGCCCTTCACTGTCGGAAGGGCAAGGAGAGTGCAAAAGAAAGAAAGAAATCAGGCCGCGTGAAAGAGAAACAAGGCTGTGGGAAACGCTACCAAAACAAAACTTCACTGTGCCCTGGTTTGCTGTGTTTGGGCCACTCCAGCATGTTGCTTCCAGAAAAGCCCTGAAACTAGCTCAAGGTCAGAGTCTGGGGCTGTGTTTTTGCTGGGTTTCGTGGTTGCTGATGTGGTAGCCTCCTGGGCCACATCTCACAGTTCCTGGAGCGTCCTCTGTGGCAAGTGGACACCGGGAGGCACAAAGGCTTGCAGAACTGAGCTCCCAAGGTCAGGGAACAAGTTGGCCACCAGCTGCAGGAGTCCTTCATCCAGGATCCCAAAAGCGGATGGAGCCAGGGCTGTGCACACAGGTAGAAGGACAATGAACCTCCTTACAGGCCAGTGGATAGACCGAGAGCAGCCTGGAGAAGGGACCAGCTGAGTGTCCTGGTTACACTTAGGGAACACAGAGGGTCACCCTCTCAGGACCATTCCAAGATGAGCAGCCCCACAACTGCCTCTGAGGGAGGGGATAATTGAAAAATAATTGCCTCACCTTCACCAGAGGCCTAATTTCATATATTTTTTAAAGATTTTATTTATTTATTTAAGAGAGAGAGATCACAAGTAGGCAGAAAGGCAGGCAGAAATAGGGGGAAGCAGGCTCCCTGCTGAGCAGAGAGCCCAACACAGGACTGGATCCCAGGACCCTGAGATCATGACCTGAGCCGAAGGCAGAGGCTTAACCCACTGAGCCACCAGAGGCTTAACCCACTGAGCCACCCAGGCGCCCCCTTGTTTCATATTCTTGCCACAGACCAATTGACTTTCAATCCAATGCAAATTGGCCTCCTTCAAAGTTTTGTCTCTTTAAGGATTATGGGCCAAGATCAAATTATCCAAAGAAACTGAGGTCCATCAAGAGGCTCAGCGAGAGGTGACAAGTTTCCAAATGGAACCTAAGTCAAAAAACTTGTTTGTTTGTTTTTTACCAAAGCCAGAGGGCCACCTGGTTCCAGACCTGGTTCCTGGCCATAGCAGATCAACTGTCCCAGCTGAGACCAAAAGCCAAGAATCCAAACTCCCTATGTGATGCTCCTTCTGCCCTCCCAGGGGCTGGTCTACAAACTGCTCTCAAGGAAGCTCTATCTTCCCCCAAATCCCTGGCATTTTAGAACCATCTGCAGATTCCGCGTTTACTCCTTGGTCTCCGGCTACACTTCCTTATCAAGCAGCCTTCAAAGCCATCTCTCAAACAAAAGGTAATTTTAACTTGACAAATGTTGAATTGAGTACCTGAGTGTCAGGCTGCTTCACACTCGAACTGTCATGGAGACGCAAAGAACGTATAAAATACAGTCTCTGCCCTCTGGTAGGACCAGTAAAGGCACTTCACTTAATAATCAATTATTAAACACTTCCTGCATGCCTGGCACATGGTACTAGATGCTGCAAAGCCCCAGGAAAAAGAATCATGCTTCGTCCCTTTCCAAGGAACTGGGCTGATTAGAGAAAGAAGGTCTTAACACACAAAACCTGATGGCTTATCATGTAGTGTTCAGCTCTGTGGCTGAAGCAGAAGGGTTGGGCAGGATGGATGGAGACTGAAGCAATCAGAGGAAACTTTACGAAAGAGAAGGCAGGAAAAAAGGGCACGAGAGAAGGATGAACCGGCAGAGAAGACAAGATAGACGTTGTATGTGATCAACTATCACACACGAGAGAGAGAGAGATCAGGAATTCCTGTCTTTATTATTCAGCCCTCCGGATATCTGCCCACCCTGCCAGGTACTCACCCATACCCATCTGACAAAGGAAAAGGACCCAAAAAAAAAGGTGTAGGGAGCAGCCTAGCTCGTGCCAGGAAGCGTTCTTCCTTAGCATCCATTGTCATAGGCAACCTTCCCAACCACCCTGCCAAGCAGATATCGTGATCCCCCTTTTTTGGCAGAGGACCCCAAAGCTCGACAGGTAAATCATCTGCCCGAGACTACATGACCAGTACTGGCCAGGCTGGGACTCAAACCTCGGCCTTGGTCTCCTGGTGCTCATCATCTCTTACCACTGACTCATGTGGACCCCAGGAAGGAGAGAACGGCAGTGCTCCAAGAAGGCCATGCTGGACCAGGATCTAGAAGGAAGAGGAGGATGAAGAGAAATGGCATGAAGACAGCCCTTCTGTGCCTGAGCAGGCCAAGTGCTGGGGACGGCAGGGAAGAGCGCCTGGCAGATCATTCTCCTTTTTAGAGTGGGCCCCCATTGCATTCCCGTGGAGCATTTCCTGGGGCTGACATTCCAACTTCGACTTTTCATCATGACCGCTGTTCCTTGTGACAAAACGCCAGGCCCCCCAAAGACACAAGAGCCCCTTGCAGCTGCTGGTGTCCCCAACAGGGCACCTTGTCCTTTGTCCGTGGCAACTCCAGCTTCGCAAGATTTGGGGGCAGAGAAGCCCTGTGTCCAATGATGCCCTCTTCTATGAGGCATGGAGAAAAAAACTCACTGAACCAGAAAATATATATCTTCTCAACACTTCAATGGGTCCTGTCTTAAGCCAAGATCAGTGTAATTAAAATTATAAGAAAATAAGACCGAAGGAAACCCCCTACCGTCCTTAATTAGGAGCGAGATGAGAAGTAAGAAAGTCCAGTGTAACTTATTTAAAAGGCATAGTCCTGAAGTGAGAACAAGAAAGAGAATAATTAAAACGAAGGTATCATTGTTGTTTTTTTGAAGGGTCTCTGTGGACAGAGGCGTCTAATTGGCAGACAAGACACAGGAGGTGGATTGGCCTGTTCTCAGAGTGACTCCTCTAAAGATGAACATGCAGGAAGCTCTGGCCTCAGGGAGCTCTTTGCTACCTCCCCAGAGTCTTTCCAAACAGAAGGGGGAACAGGACAAATACCAGGGGGCCGGGACGCTGGGTCCGCCGACATCAAACACATGAAATGGCTGAATCTCTGAAACTCCCTTGCCATGCAGGAGGCGGGGCGAGCCCGCCGTATTGTCATCATCATTACGGCTGCTGCTACTAACATTTATCTGGCACCAACATTGTACTTAGCACAGTGCAGAGCATAAAGGAAGACACAGCTCCCGCTTTGAAAATCAACATCTAGGCTCCCCTACTGGATTTCTGCCCCAGCAGGGGAACCAGCTTTTGGCAATCCCAGAACACTCCATCCTGCACTGCCCTGATACTGTTTCTTCATTTGCCTTGAACAACTTCAGATCTTCTGGAATCTGCCCAGGGTTCTGGGGACCCTGTCTGGGTTGCTTGGCCCTCAACAGGCCTCTTTGGCCAAAGTCAGGGCTCAAAGGACAGCGCCAAAGGTGGAAGCAGGCACGGGCAGGCAGATCAGATCTGAAAGGGAACAAATGCAGGCAGGGAATGCGGAGGAAAGAAAGCACAGCGTTTTCTCATGATGGCATGAGAGCCAGATTGAACACTTCACCTCACACCACCCCCTGCTGTTCCGGGCCCCTTGTGTCTCTTACCACTTCATTCTGCAATCTTGCGTTCTGTAAATCCATTCATACACTTCAAAAATCAAGACCCACACCCTAGCAAATGTTATCCGTATGAGTCTCTGGAACACAAAAGCCTTGACAAGTGTCCATGGCCATCTAAGAAATGTATAAATATTATCTATACACATTAGTTCCTCAAGCGAAGTCCCACTTCCCGCTGCCAAGTGTTATTTTTTATAGCAGCTCTGTGAGATGAGTGAAGGCGTATATTTTACCAGTAAGCCACTTTTTATAGCATGGGGGGAAAAAAAGCCCCAAACACTTTTATTGCTTTTTAGCCAACAGGATATCTGAATGCAAATGAATGAATCACCTTTGCGATGATTGGCCGCCTGGGTTTCCTTGTCACACACAGAGCAGGCTCCGGGGATGTGACTTGGATTCTCATGAGTCTGGGGAAAGATAAAAGACTGGCATCGCCACCAGTGAATTATGAGATCTGTCTTTATCAGTGAAAATAAGGTCATCACTGAGCCCAGCCACCACCTATTATGTGCGTGTCCCATCTACTTGCCTGTATAATGCGAGCCAGTATGCCGGGGTGAGCCGGAGTAGCCCAGTGTATAAATTAGCCATTTTAAAAAGCTGCATTGAGTCCTTAAGGTCACGGGGGGACCCTTTAATGCGTTGATGCCTCTCTTCAATAAGACTGCTCTTCTTTACTTCTGACCTACATTGCGATGACGATCTGATGGTAAAGGTACTGGGAGGACTCCTAAGTGTATCTGAAACTAGACAGGAAAAAAAATAATGCGTTGAACCACAGGTGGATCCCAGGTGAAAGCTAACCAGTTGTGGAACTGAGTTCCCAGCGGCGGTTTCTAAAGAGAACAAGACATGCATTCATTCAGCCTCTGTTTACAGAGCAATTTCTCTGTGCAAAGGACCGGGCAGACCTCTGGCGTCCCAGGTCTTCCAGAAGCCGCAGAGAGGAGGTGTGTTTTACGTGATGGAAGTTCTTTAGGAGAAGGACAAAGGAAATCATGAGCATTTTCTAAAACCCTGTTTTAGAAACTTGTTTCGGCATCTAAGACAAGCAGACACTAAATCCTATGAAGAGCGATGTTTTTGATGGGAAGGATCGAAGGAAATAAAAGAAAAAAAATCCTGGGAATGGTATCTCCCTCAACCTAGTCTTTGGCCTGGAATTGGCACACTGGTCTCCTTGTAGCTACTCCTCAAAAACAAGTAGGGCTACTACACGTGGCCACAACACAGTAGGCTAGGTCCACCCGGCAAATTCCTCTTTTACAGAACAGCAACAAAGATCGAGCCACCCAGCAGCGGGCCAAGGGCTGGGAGGGATATGGGGATAAAACAGAGACCGGTCTCTAATCCTCAAAATCTCACAGCTCATTTACTGAATACATGACTATTGAGTATCTACTATAGCTTTCTGCTCTATTTGGCAAGCTATACCTTTCTGGTACAACCAAACAACTGAGAGCTTACATTCTTTAAACATCAGATCCAGACCACTGTAAAACTCTGTCCACCCGTGTCTTTGGATCATGAAGGCACTGACAAGTGCTGATGGCCGCCTAATACAGAGAACCCGCTCATCCATTCATTCAATGCATTTTTCATTGAAAACCTGGTATGTGTTAGACACTGTTCTAAGTCTTGGAGGATAGTGAATGAAACAAAGTTCCTGCCCTTATAGAGCTTACACGGACAGGAGAGACGGACAACAAACAAACACATACGCAATGCCTACATCTTTTACACATATCCATTTATTTGTTTAAAGATTTATTAATTTATTTATTTGAGAGCAGTGGGGATGGCCAGAGGGAGAGGGAGAGAGAGTCTTTTTTTTTTTTTAAGATTTTATTTATTTATCTGACACAGAGAGAGATCACAAGCAGGCAGAAGGGCAGGCGGGGGTGGGGGTAGCGGGCTCTCGACTGAGCAGAGAGCCTGATGAGCGACTTGATCCCAGGACCCTGAGACCAGGGCCTGAGCTGAAGGCAGAGGCTTAACCCTCTGAGCCACCCAGGCACCCCTGGGAGAGAGAGTCTTAAGTGGACTCCCTGATGAGTGCGAAGCCCAACGTGGGGCTCGTTCTCACAACCCTGAGGTCACGACCTGAGCCGAAACCAAGAATTGGACACTTAAAACCCACTGCGCCACTCAGGCACCCCTACAAATATCCACGTATAATGAGATGAGTAGAACACAGTAGATTCTGGATCCCAGCTGCCTTGGTTTGATCTCCTCTCTATCAATCACTAGCTATAGACTCTTAAGGAAGTTATTTAACATCAGTATCTCAGTTTTCTCATCTGTAAAGTGGACATAATAATAGTAGTAGTAATAATAATAATAATAATAATAATAATTCCTAATTCACAAAGTTGCTGTTGAGATCAGTATATCAACATATTCAAAGTGTTCAATATAGTACAAGGCATGTAGTTAGTAGTATGTGTGTGTGCCAGTAATATAAATTCCCTGCTTATCAGACAGAGATTAAATGATGAATTAAAAATAAAGATAGGGGGTGCCAGGGTGGCTCAGTCATTGGGCGTCTGCCTTCTGCTCGGGTCATGATTCCAGAGTCCTGGTATTGGGCCCCGCATCGGGCTCCCTGCTGGGTGGGGATCCTGCTTCTCCCTCTCCCACTTCCCTTACTTGTGTTCCTTCTCTTGCTGTGTCTCTCTGTGTCAAATGAATAAATAAAATCTTTAGAAAATAATAATAATAAAATAATTTTTAAAACTAAAAAATAAAAATAAAGATAGGGCACCTGGGTGGCTCACTTGGTTAAGCGACTGTCTTTGGCTCAGGTCCTGATCCCAGGGTCCCAGAATCAAGTCTTGCATCAGGCTCCCTGCTCAGCAGTGGAGTCTGCTTCTCCCTCTCCCTCTGCTTCTTCTCTCTCTCTCTCGTTCACTCACCCTTTTAAAAATATTTAAAAATCATAAAATTAACATAAATAAATACACAAAAAATAAAGATATACAGATGACGGGGGGCTGTTTTAAATTGGGTGGTCAGAGAAGGCCTCCCTGGAGGAGGGGACATTTGAACTGAGACCTGAATGAGGCAAGGGTGTGAGCCGTGTCAGTAACCAGGGAACGGCCCTGAAGGCCGAGTGGCAAGCGCTAACTCCCTGTCCTGGGGCCAAGCTTGGGTTGACAAGAAGCAGGAAGGTGCAAAATATGGCCAAAGCAGAGAGAGGAAGAAGAGTGGCAAGACATGAGGCTGGTGAGGGGGCCACGGGCTACAAGTCACAGTAGGGTCTTGGATATTATTCTAAGAGCAACGAAAAGTCAGCAGAGGGTGTTGAGCAAGGGAGTGACAGAATATTTATTTTCAAATCCTCTGGGTCTGACGGCATCTCAAAAAATTTTGAAACAGAACTGCCAAATGATCTAGCCATTCCACTTCTGGGTATATGTTGAAAAGAACTGGGCGCAGGGTCTTGAAGAGCAGTTTGTACATCCCTGCTCATACCAGCCCTATTCGCAAGAGTGAAAAGGTAGAAGCAACCAAAGGAAGGAGATACGTAGAGGATGCCTGACTGCGTGAAACGAGCCAGCCACGAGAGACAAACACCACGTGATTCCACTTACCTGAGGGAAGGGTCCGATTTTTAGAAACAGAAAGCAGCACGGTGGTTGCCAAGGGCTTGAGGGAGGGGGAATAGAGTTATTATTGAATGGATGTAGAGCTCCGGCTTTGCTAAATGAAAGCCATGCTGGAGATAAGTTGCACAACAATATCAACGTACTTAACTACCGAACTGTATACTTAAAAATGGGTTAGGACTGTGAATTCTTTTAAGTAGGCCCCATGCCCCCAGTGTGGAGCCCAACATGGGGCTTGAACTCACAAGCCTGAGATCAAGACCTGAGCTGAGAGCAAGAGTCAGACACTTAACTGACTGAGCCATCCAGGCGCCCCTAGGATGGTGAATTTTATGGTATGTGTATTTTATAATTTTAAAAGAAATTTTCTGGGGAGCCAACAGACTGGTGGCAAGAAGCAGTGCAAGCAGGGAGACCCTTTAGATGTTTAATTGTCTACCTCCTGACAAACTAACCCAAAAGTTGGTGCCACAGAACAACAACCACGTTATCGTCACTCATCGTTGTATCAGTCGGTTGGGGTCAGCTGGCTGGCTCTTCCGCTCCTAATGAAATTAACCGGACTGTTGTCACAGGAGGGTACAACTGCCTGACACACCCGTGCCACTCATTCATATTTCTGGCAACTTTGCGGGAGATATTGAAAAGGCTGGGCTCAGCTGGGACACTGACTTTGGGCCTTTCTCCCACTCCATGCAGTCTTGGGGCCTCTCCCCTTCTTCAAAGGACGTCTTCATGGGGCCTCATCCCTGAGACTCTCCAGCAGAGTAGCTGGATTCCTCACAGGTGGCTCAGGGTCTCAGAAACACAGACGCCTTCTCGATGCTGAGGCCAGAAATGCACTGAGTCACTTGTCCCACATTCTATAGATGAAAATGAGTCATGAGCCAGCCAGGATTCGGTGTTCTAGACCCAGACAGGCGTGCCTCCCGGGAGGCCTGGTTCACTGAGTCTTTATGGACTCACTAAGTGGTTGCACCCATTCAGGTGCGGGAAAAAAAGAAAGGCTTAGCTCAGGACACTAACAGGGAAGGTGGTGAGAGATGGTTGATTTGGGGTATATTTCTAAGATAGGATCAGTAAGATAGGCTGATGGCTCATATATGGGTTAAAAGGAAAGAAGGTATGAAGGATGAGTCTAAGGTTTTGGCCAAGGCCACTGAATGAGTGGTGATGTCATTAATTAGCCAGCAAAGCATCACCAAGAGCACTGGGCTTGGAGACCTGGGGACACATCCTGCCTCTTTTTAAAATTATTCTTGTTTTTAGAAATTTTGTTTGTCAGAGAGGGAAAGAGTGAAAGAGAGCAAGAAGCAGAGGGAGTGGAAGGCTCCTACTGAGCAAGAAGCCTGATTCAGGACTCGAACCCAGGACCCTGGGATCATGACCTGAGCCGAAGGCAGATGTTTAACCGGCTGAGCCACCCAGGCCGTCCCTCTGCCTCTTTTGTTTATCACCATCTTACCTTGGGCATCCAACCCTCTCTGAGCTTCTACTTTCTGATCTGGAAGATGAGAATCCTAATACCTGCTCACCCTTTGTTGTAAGATCATCTTAGGATTGAATGAAATCTTGTATGGAAGCCCAATTGCCTTGAGTTTGTTACAAAGGCAGTGGCCATAGGAAGACCAGGCACCCTGAAATCGGGAAATCTAGTTTCAGCCCCAGGTTCATCTCAGACTGGCTGTATGAACTTGGGCAAGTCATTGAACCTCACTGTGTTTCCTTATTCAATCACGCCATAGTATCTGCACCACCTGTGCCAAAAGCGTTGGGAGACTCAGCACAAAAACATGCAAAGCCTTCTTGAAAAGGCATAAAATGGCAAATGGAAGGTATTATTGTCACCTCACTAATTACAGATTCAATATCGAGGCTTAGGGTAAAAAAAACAACAACAACGAAGGTAGGGTGGAGTCCACAAATCCACCCTTTCTCAGGGGGCCTGGGGGTTCCAGACTTGGCTTATGGAACAGCCAGGGGACAACGCCATTCAGAGCTGCTGTAAGACGCAACCCATAATTCCAAGTCAGTCATATACATGGCAAGAGAGTCGGTGGGTTATTCATCCTAACGGAGCACAGATAACAAGTTTTGTATAGGTAGCACTTTGACTCCCAGGGAAGCTGTTTTGTTCCTCGTTTTTAATACCCTGGAAAACTAAGGAGTGAAAGCAGCAGGTCCCATCATGAAAGCAAAGAAACAACAGGAGCTGAGGGAAGAAAGACCCAAATACACATCTCTCTTCAAAAGCAAAATGTGTGACATCTGGGGCCATGCCAGGCTCTGGAGCCCAAGGCAAGGATGGGGTGGGGTAGGGGGACTCACAGGTACTCTAATGTCCCCAGGGGCCACAGAAAGCCTTTAGGTTTTAAGGTCTCCTCTGAAAGACACCCACACACTAAGTATCCTGGTTCAATTTATTCTCTGCAGAAGAATAAAAGCTTGTGTCTATACAGCAAGCATATGAACCCAGGCTCTGGGGGAGTCAGGTGCGGACAATTTAAACACCGAACCAGCCCCTTCAGGCAGGAGAGCCCACATAGACTAAAGGACATGGAAAGCAGTCATTGCCTTTTAAAAGGAGTATTTCTGTTTTCATTATCATTTAAGGCTGTAGTCAGTGTTGAACGATAATAAGAAACTGGCAGGGGAAAAAAAAAAAAAAACGCGCCCCAAACACAGGCGTACATAATAAAAATGCTATTATAGACTTTGTGAATATAAATGGTTTTTAAAATGAGGCTGCTAAGACTGGCATCTTAGATGCTACCTGAAAAAAGTCATGTTTCTATATTCCAGCAGTTGCGCTGGTCACCAGTCTCAGCTCTCCACCACAAAACAGGCTGGGTAATTCTTCTGGAATGCCTATCAATACAGACTGGTTGTGGGGCAAAGAGGGGAGACACGGATCAAAGTGGAGGGGGTACAAAGGGCAGAGAAAAAAGACTTGATGCCTGACAGGGGAAAATTGAAGAGGACAAAGGAATAGGACAATGAAAAAGGAATGAGGACTGCTTTACTCTGAATCCTCCGTTCCTCTGGAAGTCTGGGCATGTCTTTGGTGATGTTGTCTTTGCATTTAGCAACAAACTCAAATAGTCAGGGTGCCATTTCTTTGCTTTTCCCCCCATTCTGGTGAAGGCTTTGCAGTAATTAACGAGTACTCAGCAGAAACATAATGATGTCACTGCTGGTATTTCCTTTAACTGACTTACCCCACCACACCCCCCCCATCTACACTTGAGCTCATAGACTTCAAGAAGGCCTAGTTGAAAGGTCAGGCGGGGGGCAGAGGGGGGGTAACTCACTGGAACTCCATTGTGAAGGTCAGAGTTCCCTGTGAGTACTGGACTTCCTGAGAGCGGGGTGTGGTGAACCCTGGAAGCATAGTCAAAAGAGCTTGTTGAACTTTAGAGGTCCACTGGGTCTTCCCAAAGGTGGAAACATGGGTTGGAATAAACCCTGCTTGTCTTTCAAATTGTTCAGGTACCAAACACTTATTCAACCAGGCAAGGCCACACAGTGGGCGGTCTGCTGGGTCAGAGACTACTGGCCACCGGCTAGAGGAGGCATGAGGGGCTTGGAGGTCTACCACGTGCTTCAGCATCCACAACAGGTCCCATGTGATTACTGGCATTGAGCCTGTTGAGCTAGAAATCAAGAGATAAAGGCAAGTAGATAGAAGCCACCAGCAAGCAGCTGAGAATGTGGGACCAGAGCTGGATCATAGCATCTGGGGGCCGCATCAGAACTTCAATACAGGACTCAAATTAATCCTCTCCTCTTGCCATTTCCCAGTGGACCTATCAGCCCATGTGGCTCTGTTAGCCAATGGCATCACAGCCATCCTGGTTTCTAGCTCCAGATCTATAGTTATCCCTCCTCTTCCCCCATTCATTGCAATCTGTCTGCCACGAGCCCTTTAAGACTCTCCCCATCTATGCCTTCTTTTCAAGCCCCTTTAGCCTTGCTCCCCGCTCTCATCTCCTCCTACCTCCAAACTATCCTGATCTCACCTCCTGATTGATCTTCTAATGCACTACTTCGATCATACCACTCTTCTGCTCAAAACTTTCTGGGGTCCCCACTGGCTAGACAACAAAGTCGAGGATTGAGCATCCTGGCATTCAAGTCCTTCCACAGTCCTGCTGTCTTATCCTCTCTGACCTCTCTGTGGCCCAAGCCACCTTCTGTTTGCCACGTCCGTTCGGTGTTTTGCCTTCTGCTCTTCAGACTCGGCTCAGTCATGACCTGCCCTGCTTGGCCCTCATCTGGCCCAGAACAATATTCCTCTTTCCTGAAAGTGCATACAGTACACCCAGCGTCTCCACCATCCACTCGGCAATTTACAGGTCATTACCTGTGGCTTCTCTTCTGTTTTAGGTGACACTTTGCTTTACTGTAATGTTTTGCCTCTTTGTGGCCCCACTTCCTGATCAGGTTGAAAGCTCTTTTTGGTCTGCAAGCTCCGTTCAGGTCCCCACTTTCTTGTTGTCCTAGCCTCATCCCCAAACAGAGTAGGTGCTCACTGAATATATAACCAATATGAGAGCCGGAAGAACATTCTCTCCAGGAAGCTCTTGAAAGTTAGCAGTCTGTTCTGGAAATTTAAAAAAAAAAAAAAAAAAAAAAAAAAAAAAGAAGAAGAAGAAGAAAGAAAAAAAGAAAGGGACTGTCTCCCAAAAAGACTCCTGCCCCAGATGAGCCAACACTCCCTCCAACCCACTTCCTCACACTTCAATGGCTCAACTCAAATCAAGAATTCACGAGCTAGGGGCGCCTGGGTGGCTCAGTTATTAAGCATTTGCCTTGGGCTCAGGTCATGATCCTAGGGTCCTGGGATCGAGCCCTGCATTGGGCTCCCTGCTCAGTGGGAAGCCTGCATCTCCCTCTCCCACTCCTCCTGCTTCTGTTCCCTATCTCCCTGTCTCTCTATCAAATAAATAAATAAAATCTTTAAAAAAAAAAAAAAGAATCTAGGAGCTTCACTGGAAACACCTGTCATGAGTCAACACAGATCCCAGCAAGAAGATCTGGTAGAGATCCTGGGTTCTGACCCAATAATGATGAGGCTGGTTTGGGCTCATGGCTTAGGAATCCTCACTGTGGGGTTCGGACAGGCTCTGGCCAGCGGAGGCAGGGTACGCGCGTGCTCCCACGAATGCACACACAACACCCCAGTATGCAAGTTCAGAGAACATAATCATTCTCGGCAGAATTTTGAAACTTCGTTCCCGAATAGCCCATGGAATTGAATTTCTGATATCTGAGCGCATATTTGGATATGCATTTTCCATTAGTTGTTCAGGCAGACTATAAAACATCGCTGTAGAGGAGGCGCCAATTTGGGGACAGGTTATATCCTTCAAGTTCATTTGTCGGCTGTTTGGAACTTAGAACACGTTTTTCCCTTGAAGCAAGAGGGTACATGGGCCCGCTTAACCCGTAGTGTACTGCACTATAATACCGCAAAGCAATTTTTTATGCTCTTCTTCAAGGGCCTGCAAACTCACACGCCTGTAGCGGACACTGAAAATGAGGAGAGCTGGGTCAGGGAAATACAGAATGGTAGAGACTGTGCTGCGCATGTTCCCATCTAAAGGGAATGGCCACCCCCAGCTCTAGCAGATGGTTGCTATGGAAGAACACGTGCTCCATACAGCAGATCGGGAGAAGGCAAAAATCAACATTTTATGTGAAAATAATTGGCAACTAACTTGGAAAAACTGTACACACAATGCAGATGAAACGAGTCATAGCAGTGGGCTGAAACCGGCCCAAATAACCTCCACTAAATAATGTTGCTTTTTTTTTGGGGGGGGGGGATAATTTCTACAAGCCAACAGCAGGAAAGTCTTACCGCTCTTCTGGGGAGGTGGGTGATGGCTCTTCCCCAGGCCGTGGTCCCAGGGTAAGTGTCTACCTTGCATGAGAGAAGGCTTATGGGGGCACCTGGGTGGCTCAGTGGGTTAAAGTCTCTGCCTTCAGCTCAGGCTGTGATCCCAGGGTGCTTGGATCGAGCCCTGCATCGGGCTCTCTGCTCAGTGGGGAGCCTGCTTCCTCCTCTCTCTCTGCCTGCCTCTCTGCCTACTTGTGATCTCTGTCTGTCAAATAAATAAATAAATCTTTTAAAAAAAAAAGAGAGAGAGAGAGAAGGCTTATGTCTCTGAAGTTCTAAGGACCCACGGTTGCTGTAAGGCCCCCTGGCCCTATATCTAAGCTTCCCCACTTGACTCTATCATGAAATTTAAGGATAGGACCTTTCTACTCCTTTCTGACGTGTTGGGGCACTCGTTAATAGGGTTGATGCAAGTAGGATCCGCCGTGTTTTGCTTTTGTCGTGTTAGTGACTGTTAGTCTCGATCTATCATTTTGACTGTGTTTTCTGACTCTAAATGTTATAGAAGTCCACCATGGAAAATTTGGAAATTTTTCCCTCTGGAAGTAATCACTCTTCATAACGATTTCTTGTCTTCAATCTTTTCCTTTGAATTGTTTTCATATGATACATGCGGAGTGGACTGAATGATGCTCTCTCCTCCCCCCCGCCCCCCCCAAAATAATATGTCCTCGTCCTCATCACTGGAACGGGGGAATGTGACCTTATTTGGAAAACGAGTCTTAAGGATCTTGAGATGAGATCATTCTGGGCAGGTGGCTCCTAACTAAAATGACAAACATCCTTATGAGAGACACACAGAGGGTACACACAGGAGAGGAGGAAGCAATGAGATCGTGGAGGCAGAGACTGAAGTGACGTGGCCACAAGTCAAGGAATGCCAATAGCCACCAGCAGCTGGAAGAGGCAGGGAACGGATTCTCCCGAGGGCCTTCAGAGGGAGTATGGTTTTGACAGATTTTGGACTGCTGGCCTCCAGAACTATGAAAGAGTACATTTCGGTTTTGCCAAGTGTGTGGTAATTTGTTAAGACCGCCCTAGGAAACTAATACAACAAGTAATACATGAATAAATGGATGTAATTAATTCAGACAATGCAGGATTATGTAAAGTGAAAAGAGTGATGGTCCCTTACACACCACACAAATCCCTCTGTATTCCCCATGAATAGTAACTGTTTGGGAACAACCCTTCTAGGCCTTTTTTCTATGCACTTAAACACACACACACACACAAACACACACAAAGACACACACACAAACAAATGTATTTACATATTTTTGTGTCTTTTAAAATAAATGAGATCATGGTATTTGGCTACTTGCTCTTTTTCAAACTCAGTATTTCTTGGGGAAATTTGCATGTCTGTACATAAAGCTCTGACTTAGCCTTCTCGAGACGGCAATATATTCTACGAACATCGCCGATGTCATCATTTTCACTGATTCTGAACTTATTGATGTCACCATATTACATTGATAAATCCAACTTGACTCTCTTCACTTGGCTATAATAGAATTTATTTCCCTCCTTCAAAATCTTCACCTTAAAATGTGTGTGTGTGTGCGCGCGTGAGGGTGTGTGTGTGTGCTTGTGTGTGCTTAGTTCCATTCTGGCTCTCTATCTCTTGCCATTGGAATTGAGTGTGGCCAAGCGACTGGTTTGGGCTAGTGATAGGTTAGCAGAAGCTCTAAGAGCAAGCACACAATCTGTCTGATTCTTTGTCCCCTGCTGGCCAATTACAAAAGCACTATAGGGAGCTTCCATCAGCCTAGGTCTCTTGGTAGGGACAACACAGAGAAGAGGGACATATGATGTGAACAAAAAAATAAACGTCTGTCACTCTAAACCACTCAGATTTGAGGGGTATTTCTTACTGCAGCCGAACCCAGATGATCATAACTAATCTTACATATTTGTGATGTCCGTATCGTATATGTGATGTTTCTATCCTATACATTCGTGTGTGTGTGTGTGTGTCCTATCCTTCTAAGATTGAAGAAAGCTTAAAACAAGTAGCTTGAAAGAGGAAAGTGGGGTTTGCTAACGGTCTGCTCAGTAGTAATCAACGATATGACTAATAATACATTTCTACGTCCTGTTTAGTTCTTGATCCTTTCGCATTTTCACCAAGATGATGAATTGAATGCCAGTGGAAATGAAACATCATGTTTCCAATATCACCAATCTCACACTCACTAGCCATAAACTAACAAACATGTTTGGTGAATGGGGGGGTCCACGGTGTTGCTTTTAAGTCTATAAATACCACTATGCTCTGCGTCTATTAATGAGGCAATGGGTTTCAGGTTATTCTCTATGTACATTTGAAATAACAGTGCTCTGTGGGCTCAAAGAACAGCCCTTCTCTCTTGCTTCTGGATAGGGGGGATTGGCAGGTGCTGCTGGTTTCAGGGAGGGAGGAAGTGCTTTTCTCTGATCAACAGTGATGCCTCAAGCTGATTAAAGAACATTGTTTGTGGAGCTGGAAGAGGATCAAAACGCCTTCAGTTCTCCAAGCCAGAGAAGATAAGGCCTTGAAGGCTAAAATGGCAAACATTAACAAGAGCCTTATAGTTCCAATGAAAGATATTGAAGATCCAATTCTTTTCTCTCCTGGGCAGAAGAATATTTTTTAATGATATCTCTTAAAACGTCACATTTAACAGGAAAAAAAAGGGGGGGGAAGAAAACCCTCCTGCTTTCCTCCATCCAAACACTGCAATCAGAGAAGCTTCCTTAATCATGGCTCTGACCCCACTGCAATTCTACAGGGAAGCAAGGCAGCAAACACTGGCTGCCTCCACCCTCCCGGGTTTGATGACGGCAGCTAGCTGCGCAATGAAAGACGCCCATGATCGTGACATCTTACATTTGAAATTCAAATCTTAAAAAAATGCCACAGCCTCTACCACCTGTCACAGTGGGGTTTTAAGAGAGGATCCTAATCTGGGGGATACAACGTCACTCCTCTTAGGTGGATGTAAGGGGGAAATAGAAGAAGATGGTTCCTACCCACCCAACGTGCCGGACCCACTGCCCTCCCCAAGTCGATCCTGTGTTAGCAGAAGTGGCTGGACTCCCTGCAGGGAATCCTGGGAGAATCCTGGGCGCCATGTAAACAGGTGCTACTTGAGAAATACAAGGTGGGTTTGTTTTGGTGGAGTTTTCCCCCTCCTTCGCTTAACTAACCAAGCCAGCATGGCATTATCTCTTTTTTTTTTTTTTTTTTTTTGACAGAGAGAGAGATCACAAGTAGGCAGAGAGGCAGGCAGAGAGAGAGAGGGGAGGAAGCAAGCTCCCTGCGGAGCAGAGAGCCCGATGCGGGGCTCGATCCCAGGACCCTGGGATCATGACCCGAGCCAAAGGCAGAGGCTTTAACCCACTGAGCTGCCCAGGCGCCCCTCATTCATTTTTATATAGGTTTTAGATCACAATCTTGGTTCTCTTGCTTTTTTTCTTTTTTTTTTTTTTAAGATTTTATTTACTTACTTGTCAGAGAGAGAGAGAGAGCGCACAAGCAAGGGGAGCGGCAGGCAAAGGGAGAAGTAGGCTCCTTGCTGAGCAGAGAGCCCGATGCAGGACTCGATCCCAGGACCCCAGGATCATGACCTGAGCCAAAGGCAGACGCTTAACTGACTGAGCCACCCAGGCATTCCCTCTTCTTCTTTAAGAACATCATCCATACTGGGGCTCCTGGGTGGCTCAGTGGGTTAAAGCCTCTGCCTTCGGCTCAGGTCATGATCCCAGGATCCTGGGTCAAGCCCCCATCGGGCTCTCTGCTCAGCGGGGAGCCTGCTTCCCCCCCCTCTCTGCCTGCTTCTCTGCCTACTTGTGATCTCTCTCTGTCTATCAAATAAATAAATAAAAATCTAAAAAAAAGAACATCATCCATACTGCTCTCAGATACTTAATACCATGGTTTTAAATTGAGTTCAAATGTTTATTATAAGTCATTATGGTAATGCTAAGGTCTGAAAGTCTGTGTCCTTCCAAAATTATGTTGAAACCCTGATCCCCAAAGGCGATGGTACTGGTGGTAGGTGGGGCCTTTGGGAGGTGCTCAAGCCAGAAAGCTGGCTACCCCCTTGCACCCTATGAAGCTACAAGGAGAAATCTGCAAACCAGAAGAGGGGCCTCACAGGATCATGCTAGCTCCCTGACCTCAGACTTCCAGCCTCCAGAGCTGTGAGAATTAAATTTCTCTTGTTTATAAGTCCCTTGGTCTGTAGGATTTCGCTGTAGCAGCCTGAAGGACTAAGACGGGCAGGCAGAATTCCAAGATATCCCCGCAGGTTGCTGTGCCCTGGTGCACACGCACCTTCTCCACGTTATTCGAATTCTAATCTAGATGCTGCTGTGAGGGGGTTTTGCCGAAGCAATTAAGCTCCCAAATCTGTTGACCTGAAAGTAAAAGATCATCCTCAGGTTGGGCCTGATGGAATCAGGTGAGCCCTTAAAGGGCCTGAGTCCTTCCGGTGAGAAGACTGAAAATGTGAGAGGGCCCAGGGAGTGGCCATGTGGCCAGGAGCTGCTTGGGTCTCGGCCCTCCACCTGCAAGCCCCTGAATTCTGCCAACAACCATGTAAGCTTGAAAGAAGAGACCCCCTTCCCCCGACCCAGCTCCAGGAAGGAATCAGCCCAGCTGGCACCCTGATGTCTGTCTTGGGGGACCCTTGAGTAGAGAACCTAATTCAGCCAAGCCCAGACTTCTGACCTACAGAAGCTGCAAGATAATAAATGAGTGTGTTTTTTTCTGTTGCGGAGTTTGTCGTCAGTTTGTTAGATGGCAATGGAAATCGAACACGAGCCGACAGAGCGAGTTTGCTCTGGTCTAAAATGCAAAGGGACTTAAGCATAAATATAATTTTAACTTTTAGCCCTGGTGCTTCTTCCTTCAGAACCAGATGCAAACATGTAGTTTCATATGCCTTTATTAAATAATGAAGATTAAATCGAAGTATTTAATACTTTGTTTATACTTATCCCAAACCTGGAAGGCTTCCTGGAGGCTAGGGTCATGGCTAAGTACTTCTTATTCTCTTTTTCATTTTTCTACAACCTTTCTATTGAGATGAGAAGGTTTTAGAATTCAAAGTCCTTCCTTGCAAGGATCAGGACAAATTCGAACACATGCAGTAACAAAACAGTAAAATAAACAGGAAAACTCCTTGTAGTACATTCATCCAATGAAATAACTATATGCCATGACTGGTGTTCCACTGTTAATAATAGTTCTACAAGATGATGAAAATTCAATTTCATCAAGAAACATCAATAGAAAACAAAAATAAATGACAAATGGTAATGTTTCTATTTTTGAATTATAAATGGCTATCCATATAACTGAATTTTTTTCTAGTCTGCTTCAAGACAAGATGGATTTTCCTTTTTTTTTGTATTAATCAATGAAGCTTAGTTTCTAATTAATTTCAGACCTTTGAGCTCCTTGAATAAAGGTATTGTTTAATACTAGGGTTTCTTGTTTATTTTTTTGTCTCCAATAACTGGATGCATTTTAATGGTGGTATGTGAAAGGCCAAATTTCAACTACTCAGATAACACAGAAGGGACTTTAGCTAAAGCACCCTCCCCTCCCGCCCCCCCCCCAAAATCAATGAAACAGCGCCCCTTAGTGGTAGAAGAACAAAATTGTCAGTAGGTTAACAGTATAGTAAAAATCTTGCTGAGATAAAAATTGGTTAAGTACAAAATAATTTTCTCTTTAAAAAAATTAGAAAGAGTAAGGCAGAACACTTTAGAGCAATTATTGCAAAGTGGATTATGGGGAGTCATAGGGTGTTTTGAAAGCCAAAAGGGAGCCATTGTATCTGCTGGGAAAAGTGAAAATCAAAGATTAACAGCCTTTAACATATAGGGAATTGAATTATCCCTAATACTAGCAGCAGAGTGGTCTCAGCAGCCGTTCATCCTCCAACGACTCTTCTGCTGAGGTGGAGTGCCAATGAAAGTAAGCTGATTCTTCAGATAAATGGGATAATTTTAGACGCTTCCATGACCCTTTAGAATTGTCGACTCATTAATACTAATACTCAGAAACATCTGTCCTGCTAGACGTATTTTATAGTTGAAATAATGAAGGCTCCAGAAGATAGAAAAGGAGTAGGGTCAATATTTGAATGTCCTTGTTTCCAATTCCCTAAACGAAAAATAATTGGGTTCATCCATGGTCCAGTGTATGGAATGTACCCATTCTCTAACTCTCCCCATTTACTAGCTGAAAAGTGGCATGGCTGAGTTATTACTGCTTTGGCTGTGTAGCTCAACCACTTGGGTTCCAAGTCCACCTTTACCGTGGATTGAGTGTGTGGCCTGGGGCAATTATTCAACCCTTGTGTACTTCAAGGTCCTCCCTTCAAACATGCGGCTAATAACAGGATCGTGGTCAAGGCCTCCCCCGCCCCCCCGCCCCAGATTAAATGGGAAAGCAGGAAAAGTGCCTTGAGCAGAGCCTGGCACCCAGTAAAAGTCTGAGAAGCATCAGCTATAATTAGCTGACACGGCATAGATTGACAAGCTCTTCAAGAAGTTGCAAACGCCAGGTTCTATTTGAAGACTCCTAGGGGTGCCCGACAGGCTCCCTGGGTACAGCATGTGACTCTCAATCTCAAGGCTGCAAGTTCAAGCCCCACATTGGATGTACAGATTACTTAAAAGTCAGTAAATAAGGGGCGCCTGGGTGGTGCAGTCGGTTAAGCATCCAACTCTTGGTTTCGGCTCAGGTCATGATCTCAGGGTTGTGAGATAGATGGAGCCCTTCCTTCTCTCCCCACCCCATGCCCCCCAGTTGGGCTCCATGGTGGGCATGGAGCCTGCTTAAGATTCACTCTCCCTCTCCCCCTCCCCACCAAAATAAATACATTTTATAAATAAATAAATAAACATTTCCAGGAAGCATACCAACTACCAATGATGGTAAATTACTTGGGAGGAATAGACGTTGGATATAAATTGAATTTCAGTGTTTTTACTAGGTCTACTTCAAAATTGGTGGACTGTGTTGCAACAAGCATCTTGTGCTATTTTAATTTTAAATAAATACAGAGTATTTCAAAGCCCACTTCAGGAAACCCCTGAGCCCTTGGAGGTCACCTTCCAGAATTTCTTTTGTACATTTAACCTCCCTATTCCCTTAGCCCTTTGTGAAGATGTCCCACCCTCTGCAGGCTAACCTTTTGATGAGACCTTTTGATTATAGTCCAGTGGTTGCTGATGTCTGCACTCCCGGAGCGCATCTGCAAAAAGGCATGCAAATACGGCAAGCTCCTGCAGTGTAAGCACGCTGGGCTCCGCTTGAAGAAGACCGCAGTCATGTGCCAGGGAAACCGAGCCACAGGCAGAGATTTCCATCAGCAATAGAGTGCTGAAAGCTGTCACAGCGTTCTGCTATCTGGGCACCAGCCTGTCCATCAGTGCTTGGATTGACAAGGAAAGGGAAAACAGAAGAGAGAAGCAAGCGCCAAGCATCCTTCCCAGTGTGGCCCTACTGTGGCACAGTAGCCCAGCCCCAACCAGAGCCCCGAAGACCACCGCTGCTCTCAGACCTCCTAGAGGAGTTTACGATTCAGGACTGCTGTAGAATCTTTGAGCAGCTTCCCCAGGATGTTTAATGTCCAGTGAGAGGTTGTTTAAACAATGAGGCAGCACTTCAGCAAGTTTCTTAATCTCCTTTGTAAAGTTGGAGGGTATCAGGGTAATGCTAGCAGCTGTACCAAAAGTTCATTGCTCCCTTACAAGAGGGGCCTGTGGATGTTCCTGGATTGGAGAGGCAGGAGTTTGCTCTGTACAGTACTTAGAGGACCCAAGTTGGGAGGATGGGAGCAGGTCTTCTGTCTTCAGTCCTGGCTTCCAAGATCCCCTGGGCTTTAGCATCTAGCTGGTGGAACAGGAAAGAGGAGTGTTCACAGGAGGTTTTCATGGGCTAGGCCTGGAAAGGGAGCTCTTACATTCTGTGGCCCTACCTATCTATGTGCAAAGGAGACTGGGAAATGTGGTTCATCTGTGTGCCCAGAGGAAAAGAGGACATGGATTTGGTGAACAGAGAGCCAGTCTCTATAGATGAAATCACACACTTACCTTGAAGGGTTGTGATAAGGATTAAAGATGACATGGGGAAGTGTGCTTAGCTCATTGGTTATTGGGGAGGAGAGTAGGGATGTGAAACAGAGGTAAGCAGTAGAATGCCCAAGCAGGTAGTAGATACTGGGATGAGCTGGAGAAGTCAGAGACATAAGGTTAAGGTGATGGCAGATCAGGCTGAATTAGAGCTAAGGGGTTTGAGTTGAGGGTCCTCAGGATGTCACTAATGCTGCCCACCAAAGGGTTTCAGTTCTCTGCCTTCAAGCTATAAGGTAGGAATGTACTACCCTCTCACCTTACCCCTCCCCCCATCCCCCTCCATCCCTCACCCACTTCCAATCCTCTACCTCTCCATTCCCCCATCCATCACTCCCACAGGACTCCACCCACACTGCTGAGGGTGTGGTCACGTGACTAGTTCCAACCAACAGGCAGAAAGGACATGTATCACTTCTGGACTGAGTTTTTAATTGCTGGTGTAAGACTGTCTAGAGGGCTCTTCTCCCTTTGCCAATGAACAGCAAAGAGTATTCCGGAGAGGACTGGTTCCATCAGCCTGGGGCCAGGAGGGCAACGCAGAGTAGAACCTCTCCGCACTCATGTAATATCTTGTGTTGTTTTAAATTGTTGGGAATTGTAAAGTTGCGTATTACTGCACCATAACATATTTATTCTGACTGATACAGAAATCTTTTTTGGGGCAAGAGGCATCAGATAAGTCTGTGAAAAAACAAACCAACAAAAAGTCATTCTTGTCCATTTTAGATCAGTTCTAAGAATAAAGGCATCACACTTTTTTTTTAAAGGTTTTATTTATTTATTTGACAGAGATCACAAGTAGGCAGAGTCAGGCAGAGAGGAGGAAGCAGGCTCCCTGCTGAGCCGACAGCCCGATGCGGGACTCGATCCCAGGATCCTGGGATCATGACCTGAGCCGAAGGCAGAGGCTTTAACCCACTGAGCCACCCAGGCGCCCCGTGGGCATCACACTTTTAAGTACATAATTTGTATATTATTGCCTCAATGCAAGGAAAGGAAGTGCTTTAAGGTCTTTGCATTATTTTACATATTGATAAAATCAACTTTCAAGAGAGCCCCAGCTAGACTCTCTTCCTTAAAAGATCACTAGTCCCAGGCTGCCTGGGTGGCTCAGTGGGTTAAAGCCTCTGCCTTTGGCTCAGATCATGATCCCAGGGTCTTGGGATCGAGCCCCACATCAGGCTCTCTGCTCTGAAGGGTGTGTGCTTCCCCCTCTCTGTCTCTGCTTGCCTTGTTGCCTACTTGTGATTTTTGTCTGTCAAATAAACAAATAAAAATCTTTTTAAAAAAAGATCACTAGTCCCAATTTAGAAAAAGTGTGTTTGGTTTTTTTTTTCCCAAAGATTTTATTTATTTATTTGTCAGAGAGAGGGAAAGAGAGAGCACAAGCAGAGGGAGTGGCAGGAAGGGCAGTAGAGGGAGAAACAGTCTTCCCCCTGAGCAAGAAGCCTGATGTGACACTTGATCCCAGTACCGTGGGATCATGACCTGAGCCAAAGGCAGATGCTTAACCAACTTAGCCACTCAGGTGCCCTTCAGAGCTCCTTTCTATTTGTTATATGGGATACTGCCCAAGACATAAATGATCGAATAAAGTTAATTTGATAATTTACTTAGTTGAATTTCATTTTTAACAGATCTGGGCATCAGTGGGATCAAAAGACACTTTCAACAACTTTGGCAACAAAAAAACACAAGCATGATACCAACAAACCCTTTTGAGTGCTCTCTCTTGCTGTTTCCAAGGGCTGTGGGTAAGTTCTTTCAGTTCTGATCTCCACTGTCTTTGCATGGAGCTCCCAACCTTATTGGCTTTCCAGTCTGTGATTCCCCTTTTTCAAAACCCAGTCTAGTTTGCAGTCCTCATTTGGGGGATTTGCTATTTTAGTCCTTTCCCCAGTATCCAGTTCCAGATTGGGAATTGCGGGTGATGCACACAGGACCCTCTGTTGGCCAGTCCACAGTAACATCTCTTGGTTACTGCTGGTGTGTTTTCGTGCACGTGTTTGTTTGTCTAAATAGAGGTTATTGTTAACAGGGACCTCGGAAGCCAAAAAAGCCACAAATTTAGTGGGCGTGGGTAGAGGACTTAAAAGTTATTAGAGCACTTGCCAGCTAACCCAAAGACTCTTGGGTTAGGATAAGCTGGTCATGGAATGAGATAGATTGACACTAGATTACCCACCAACCTCAAGAAAATCTCTGTGCAAGGAAGGTAGTAAAGTGCCACATAATCTCTAACCCAGCAGTACATCCCTCTTAGATACTGGCTTGATTCTGAGACACCTAGAAGCTTAGCAGGAGGAAGAAGGAGGAGGAGGAAGAGAAGAGGAAGGGGAGGAGGAAGAGGAGGAAGAAGGCGGGAGGAGGAAGAGGAGGAGAAGAATGGGTCTTTAAATTCTAAGAAGTTGAACATACCCACTTTCCAGCACACCTATTTATTTTCTGGCTAAGAACTATAGCTGTGGAAGCTGTGGATATCTACAAAAATGGCAAAAATCTCACTAAAAACAAACTAAAATTACATGGCCATTATGGGGAATGTTCCAATTAGACGAGGACCTTCATATAAGAAAGGATTCCTGAATTAACCAAATAGAATGGGATACCTATTTTCATTGGTATGTAGAAGCTTTCAAAAGTCTTCAAGATTTCAAAATTGCTTCATTAAAAAAAATTCATGGCAGGGACGCCTGGGTGGCTCAGTTGGTTAGGCATCTGCCTTCGGCTCAGGTCATGGTCCCAGGATCCTGGGATCGAGTCCCACATTGGGCTCCCTGCTCAGTGCATGTGCTCCTCTCCCTCTGCGTGCTGCTCCCCCTGCTTGTGCATGTGCTCTCTTTCTCTCTGACAAATGAATAAATAAAATCTTTTTTAAAAAAAATTCTTGGCAAATGGCTAATGAAAAATTAAAGACACAAGAGGTACCTCTGACATGACTCCTACTGCCGCCTTCTGCCCTCATTTACCTGAATACTTGTGTTCTACTATTTCTCTGAATTACCTTTCCTCTCTGAAGGACTATTCAACGATTCCCCTTTAAGATAAAGCCAGCTGGGATTACAAGCCATCCTCCTTCGGTATCTCTCACTCCTTGGTCAAAGGCTGAACTAAGGGTCACAGCTAAACAAATTGCCCAACCCTGGGGAAGATCCCCAAATGGTTTTTTGAAAAATTTAGAGTCATTCTTGGGGCCTTCAACCCAGGGGGCCACATCCTTATGAGCTTGTACACATGTGGGTAGGACCTAATGAAGCCTAAAATGGATACAGGAAGCAAAAGGGCAAAACCTCAAGGATGATATTCGAGATCCTCCATCTTCAATATGTTCCCCTCGTGCACCAGAAAAAGCTTGCAACGCTCGATGCTTGCAATGTAGTTATAAACCATTCCAAGGGGTGTCGGGCTGGCTCAGGCTACAGTGATTGAGACTCTTGACCTCAGGCTTGTAAGCTGGAGCCTCATGTTGGCTGTAGAGATTACTTAAAAATAACTAAAAAATAAAAAAAAATCTAGGGGCACCTGAGTGGCTCAGATGGTTGAGCATCCAACTCAACTTCAACTTGGATCTCAGTCTCAGGGTCCTGAGATCAGGCCATGTCAGGCTCTACTCTGGGCATGGAGCCTTCTTGGGAGTCTCTCTCCTCCCACTGCCCCTCCCTCCATCTCCCTCTCAAAAATAATAATAATACATCTTTAGAAAAAGCCATTCCTCGAGTCTTCCCTGGCCACATCGATTGGTTTATTATTCAAACACACAAACAAAAGAAAGATAAACCTGTGGCCAACTTGGGAAAACCCACCATGGAAGCCACTAAGTTCCGTGCACTAAACTAATCTGCTCTGCTGCCCTATTTATAAATGGATGATCCTTTGAGATTAGTGGATTGATAAAAAGGCAGAAAATAGGATGCGAAGCCACCAGTCAGAATGACATCGTGACCACAACTGAGCACTCTGAAAGGACTTTGAAGCAAGACCATGAAAAAGTTCACTGAACTACTTGGCCTTACCGCTACAACAGCTCCAAGGCCAGAGACTTAAAATGATCCCTGGGCCTCCAGCGTTACACCTTCCTAGGGGTCCGTTATCAAAACCCTGGCCCTGAAATCAGTATCTCTACTGTAATCAAGGGGACACTGGAAAAAAGATTGTCCTCCAAGCCTCAAAATAAATTCTTCCACATCAACTCAAATGCCTTGATATTTGCTCCCAAAGAAGGCCCCCATATGGTCCCTGCCCAGAGGAGACGGGGACTCCAAACTGCTATAGTAATCCCCTTCAACAGCCTATGGGAAACTCAAATTAAAATTAATGGGAAATCTTGCCAAATTCTGGTCGCTACTGGAGCTATCCCTTCTATTTTAAACCCCACTCTCATAGGAGAGCAAATCCCACAGAATGAAAAGAAGGTTTCCATAGGAAGCTTATCTAATAAAATTCAGAGAGAGTTTCTATCTCAAGCAGTACAAATGACTCTGTGACCTTTCACTGAAAAACATTCCTTTTTGCAGTGTGATACAGCCCCAGTTAATCTATTAGGTAGAGATCTCCCTTCTAAATTAAAAGGGATAATATGTTTTGCCTCCAATGGAGACCTCACCTTAGAATTTCCTGACCAACCGGAGCCTGATCTTTTATGTTCCCTACAATGTCCTTGACACAGAAGAGGAGGAATTTCAACAACGTCCCTGATCTAATCAAGGTGCCCCAAAATCTGTGGGCTTCTGCTTTTTTAAATAAAGATTTTATTTACTTGAGAGAGAGAGAGAGAGCACAAGTTGGGGGGAGGGACAGAGGAAAATCTCAAGTGGAATCTCAAGCAGACTCTGCACTGAGCACGGAACCTGACGTGGGATTCAGTCTCACAACCCAGAGATCATGGCCTGAGCAGAAATCATGAGTCACCTGAGCTGAAATCATGAGGCGGATGCTTACTGAGCCACCCCAGGGGCTCCTCTATGGGCTACTTCTAATATTGATGTTTGGAGAATAAAAAGGTTAGAGCTTATAAAAATTCAGATAGACATAACTAAAACTCTTCCCAAGTGGCCTCAATATCCATTAAAGTTTGAGGCCACACAAAGCCTCATACCAATAGTAGAAGACCTAATCATTCCTGTCCCAGCCTCTGTAATATGCCTAACTTGCCAGTCCAGAAACCTAATGAGGACTTGAGATTTGTCCAGGGCTTGAGAACTATTAACAAGGTAGCTATTCAGGGCCTGTGCCTGGCTCTGTCAGTAGAGCATGTGATTCTTGATCTTGGGGTTGTGAGTTCAAGCCCCATATTGCATGTAGAGATAACTTAAGAGTAATATATTTTTTTAAGATTTTATTTTTTTGACAGACAGAGATCACAAGTAGGCAGAGAGGCAGGCAGAGAGAGAGGGGGAAGCAGGCTCCCCTCAGAGTAGGGAGCCCGATGCGGGGCTCGATCCCGGGACCCTGAGATCATGACCTGAGCTGAAGGCAGCGGCTTAACCCACAGAGCCACCCAGGTACCCCACCTTAAAAGTAATATCTTAACACACACACACACACGCACGCACACGCGCGACAGTTACTCCCCATTTCTGTTTTTCCAAGCCCGAGCATCCTTTTATAGCAAGTTCCACCTGACTCAAGGTGGTTCACTGTCATAAACCTCTGTTAATCCAAAGTCCATAACAGCCATTTGCCTTTACTCGTACTCTTTAAAGTGAATGTATTTCTAGTCTCTATTGGAGACTATGGATTCCTAATTTTTCTCTGTTGGCTTCCCCACTCTATGAACATCCTAAAACGTCAGTCCCTGAATGCCTGCCTTGAGAGGATAACAGGAGCAGTCCTTTCTAAAACGAAAACAGGTACTGCAAGAATCACGCGTCTTGGAGTTACCTAACTATTCAACACCCTTCTCCTTATTTGTGCATGAGAAAACACAGCCCGGAAATGCTTGTGCAAGAACATGACAATGAACACAGACCTACTGCCTTGGACAGCATACAGCTTGACTCAGTTGCTCCCATCTGTCCCAACTGCCTTCAGGCTACAGTCTCAGCTACAAAGTTGGTAGAAGCCTTAGGAAATGACATTGATTTATACTTCACATACCTTTTTAACTCTGAATTGACTCAGTATTTCTCTGCAAGTGGACTCCTCCTCCTCCATCCTTCTGCTTTCACCACCTAATTTACATCTTAAATGTTGCAACATCCTTAACCCCTCCAACTCTACCACCCCTGCCTGATGGAGGTGGGCCCCACGACTGTGAGCTAATAATGTCCCATTTCGTGAAACCTCATCCTGATTTACAAGACACCCCTTTGACTAATTCTGATCTAATTTTGTGTGCTGATGAGTCACACTATAAAAATGAAAAAGGGATTTTCCAAGCCGGTTGTGCTGTTACTATCCAAGAGGAGCTACTTGAAAGCAATAACCTCCCACAAGCTAAATCCAGCCCACAGAGCTCTGTGCCCTTACTAGAGCACGCTAGTTATCATCAAAAGGATGAGTTGTTAATATTTATGCTGATAACCGGTATGCCTTGGGGGTCTCATCCATGATTTGGAGATTTCTGGAAACAAAAGGGATTTTCTTATATCCGCTGGGACCCCAATCAAAAGTGTACAACAAATAAATGACTTCTTACTACTATTCTCTTATCTTCTGAAACTGCTGTCATCAAAATTGAGGCTCACACTAGAAAGGCAGAGCCTGAGCACCAGGGAAATGCCCTGGTTCACTCTCTTGGAAAGGCAGTAGCAACAGAAGTAGATGAAGTTCATTTGCCTCCTGACCCCTCCTTGCCAGACTTTTGACATCTTGACGTCCTCCTTGTAATGTGGCAGCAGTCTGCTCCTGAATCAGAGACCACGATGGGTAAACAAGCACCCAAGATGGCCACTTGGTTCTTCCCCCACCCTCCAACAAATCTCATTTTCCTGTTTTAGCATTGCTTTACTGCTTGTGGACCTCTACCATGGATGCCTGACCTGTCAGATCCACAATCCTGGGAAAACTATGTTTATTCCCAGAGGCCTCAAAATTGCCCCAGGGACCCTCTGGGCACCTGCAGCAGAACATCATTCAGCTGCCACCTAGTAGGGGTTATCGATATGCCCTTGTTATTGTATATTTTCCGAATGGGTTGAAGACTTCCCCTGTCACAGAGCTAATGCCCTTACAGGGGCAAAGAGACTGTTGGAAAACATGTTTCCCACTTGGGGTACACCTTGCATAATCTCCAGTGATCAAGGCAACCTACACTTCGGTGGGCAATCTACAAGCTTTAACAAAAATCTTAGACTTCTTGGCATTATCACAGTTGCTAGCACCCTCAAGAAGGTGAAGAGAATGAATGGGATCCTCGAACTTGAAAATCTCTAAACTTGGGGCACCTGGGCGGTACAGTTGTATGTGTTCGACTCTTGGTTTCTGCGCTCAGGTTGTGATCTCAAGGTCATGAGATTGAGCCCTGTGTCAGGCTCTGTGCTGAGTAACAGAGTCTGTTTAAGATTTTCTCTCCCTCTCCCTCTGTCCCTCCCCAACCATCTCTCTAAATAAATAAACACATCTTTTTAAAAAATCTTAATTTCCTGAAACTATTAGACTCCGTGTGCAGGAATATTGCCTCTGGTCCTCTGGACTATTTGCAGACCCCCTTTGGGAAACATAAACTCACTCCCCATTAAGATGGTTACCAGCCAACCAATGCCTATTGGTATATAATGGTTTGCTGATCCCTTGTTTTCTCATGCTAGTATGACCAATTACTGTAAATCTGTAACATCTTATGCCAAAGCCTGTCATGAACATGTTAAGGAAACTTTCCCAGATCCCAGTTCAAAGGGCCCTCTTGGCCATAGTCTGGAACCTGCTGACTGGGTATTCTGGAAATGGCATCAGAAGAAGACAGCTCTTGAAACCTATTGGAAGAGACCTTCCCAAGTGCTCCCTACGCTGCTGTGAAACTAGAAGGCATTGAGCCTTGCGTGCACATCTCCCAGGTAAAGAAGGCCCCATCTGACATCTGGTCCTATGCAGATGCTGGAAATCTCCCAATCAAATTGGTGAGGAAGACAAGCAGCTGACATCGAGATAGACTGCTTCCAAGATGCCAGGTCAAGACTTCATACTTTACTTTTTTTTTAAGATTTATTTATTTATTTGAAAGACAGAGAGTGGGGCAGTGGGGGCGGTGGAACAGGAGAAGGAGAGAGAGAATCTTAAGCAGACTCTACGCTGAGCCAGGAGGAGTCCGATGCGGAGCTTGATCTCATGACCCTGAGATCATGACCTGAGCCAAAATCAAGAGCCAGACAATTAGACAACTGTGCCACCCAGGGGCCCCAAGACTTCATACTTTAAACATGAAATCCTTTCTTCTCTTTCTTTCCTTTACTCTGGAATTGGCCTGGGAAGATAATAACATCATCTGTATCTCCCAGACCACTGTTACAGAGGGTAACATTTCCAATGACAGAATTTGTCATCCAAAACTCCAACCTGTCCTTGAGTCTAGAAGCCCTCTGGTTGTTCCTGTGACCGAGTTCTCCTCTATTCCCAAAGCCACCACAACGAGAGACACCCCCCTTAGAAGTCTCTTATCTAGTTCAACTCTTGTGACCAGAAATCCAGTGCCGTGTTTTTACCTTTCTCTAATTATAAACTGTTCCTAGCCAAGTAGACACAAATGCCTATGTAAATCTCAGCACATTGGCATTGGCACTCTGATGTTCTCGTGATTATCTAACTCAGATCTGCCTCCAGTCACAAAAAGAACTCACCAGCGGCACCCATCTTTCAAGGTAATTAGAACAACTATATGGTGCTAGGAGATTTACTTCCCAAATACACTGAAAATCCACCCGAGTCCTGGCTTGAACTGGCAAATGCAACAGTCCCTGTGTGTGACTCCACTGATGGTACCACCGAACCCAGAATGGGCTGCTTTATCTCTGTCTGTGGTGGTTATCATTCTCCTTGGATCACATAGCTGGGCAATACCTCTGAAGTTCCCTGACTGTGCCTCTAACTGTTCCCAAACAAAGCTACCTCACTAGTCAGCACCCCTAAATTTATTGTCAAGTTAGAAAGGACCTTCCAAGAAACCTTTAGGATTCAGGATTTGCTTCCTTGCACAGGGCCCTAGTTCCTCAGTTAGGAATTCATGTAAATATAAATATGATCAGGAGCCTGCCTTTAACTCTTGAAAATATTGCAGAATGTGCTAAGATAAGAGATGCCCAATAAAAATCCTTAGACTCTGGCCAAAGTCCTTCTTGATCATAAGGTGGCCTTCAAGTTTCTTGCAGCTGGGCAAGGAACTGTCTGTGTGGTGGCCAATACCACGTACTGGATTAACACTTCTGGAGAAGTTAAAACAATTCCATAAGAGCACTATGCATGCCACTTGGCTTAAAAAGGTGATGGCTTCAATTGGGGGTCTCTCTTTGACTTTCTTGATTTTGATTGGGTTGAGTCTTGGGGACTGATGGGGTCTGTGATCAAAGGAATCAGATTGATACAAAGCGAAGGTCAAGCAAAGCTTTATTTCGCGCCAGCACCAAGAAACAAACCAACCCGCTGGGGCCGTCTCTTATGCGACGACCTCCAGCCTCACAGACTAGCTTTTATAGAGCAAAGGCCATGTGATTGAAACTGGCCAATGAGATTGTAATACACAGAGAAAGTTGCATAGTCCTGCTAGGTCACACACGGGTAGCCAATTGAATTACAATTTACCCTATAGTAGCTGTTTGAACTAGCCTATCACTCAGGTCAGAATTGGCACCCAAAAGGCAGGGTTTACATTCATTGGTGGTTAGGGAGATTGTATGTGTGCTTTACCGATTGATGTCTCCACCTGGCCTGAATCGTCCGTGCATTCTGGGTTCTGTTATCTCCACCTGACCTGACCTGTCCTTGTATTTGGGCTCTGTTATCAGGGACTGGTCGACCATATTTTACTGGTTTCCCAGACTTGCTTTTAAGTAAGTTCCCCTGGGGAGGGGGGCAGGGTCACTTTAAGTTTTATTGCATAAACAACAAAATGGCTGTTTAACCAAGATGGACTCGCTCTGGCTAAGTAGGCCCCTACAGGGTCCATGGCTCCAAAGTGCACTCTAAGCACTGAGAATTATTCTGTTTATAAAAATTACAGTGGTGGGGTGCCTGGGTGGCTCAGTGGGTCAAAGCCTCTGCCTTCAGCTTGGGTCATGATCCTGGGGGTCCTGGGATCGAGCCCCGCATTGGGCTCTCTGCTCAGCCGGGAGCTGCTTCCCTTCCTCTCTCTGCCTGCCTCTCTACCTAATTGTGATCTCTGTCAAATCAATACATAAAATCTTAAAAAAAAAAAAAAAAATTAACAGTGTTCTCCCTGGCACACTATATTCGCTCAAAAGCTTTAAATGCGGCGCGCCTGGGTGGCTCAGATGGTTAAGCATCTGCCTTTTGCTCAGGTCATGATCCCAGTGTCCCACATCGAGCCCCGCATCAGGCTCCTGCTTGGCGGGAAGTCCGTTTCTCCCTCTGCTCCTCTCCCCTCCTCCTACTCTCTTTCTCTCTCTCTCAAATACATAAATAAAAATCTTGGGAGGAAAAAAAAAAAACTTTAAATGCAGGTGTATAGCCACAAACCACGAAGCAAATGATCTCCCTAAGACTGGAACTCCGAAAAAGGAATGAAGAGAACGACCACCTAGAAAATGGTGAACCTGGAGTCCTGACAGGCAAATAACTCAGAGATTCAGCCAAAAACATCCTGACCTGTGAGAATCACACAGAGGATCAGTAAAAGCTGTGAGAACTCCCTGAGGGGTAGCTGAGAGGTGTGCTAATGCCTTCAATTTTGATTACACGTTTCAGTTGAGAGAGGAGGGAGAAGGAAAAAGAAAGGAACAATAGGCCCCAAATTGCCCCCATGACAGCAAACTGAGCCTTAATTGCAGTTTCAGCCTCTCCCAGGAATGTGACCTTACTCAGCCTATCCGGAATTATCTAATCAGCACCAGTGAGGTAGTCCCCACGACAGACTCCCACCCTTTCCCCAAAGCAAGGTAACCTTGTCTGAAACAATCCACTCTGTTAGAAACTTCCTTTTCCACTTCCCTTCTGCCTGAAAAGTCCTTCCGTTTTGCACAGCTCCTCGGTGCTCCTTTTCTGTGTTTGCTAGATGCAATGCCATATGATTCATAAATCCTTAAATAAAGCCAATTTGATCTTTAAATTTACTTGATTTTTTTTTTAACCAAAAGGAAGCTCTGATGTTCCCAGCCACCAGGGTGAGCTGCCTTAACTAGAGCTTGACAAGTAGACTATAAAGTCCTTATATGCAGGACTTCATATAATTTACTCATCTGTGAATAACAGAGTAATTAGTTAAGAGCCTGCTTTGAATTCAGCCAGATTCTGGCTTGGATATTGATTCTACCACTTAATAACTGGGTAACCTTGGCCACTTAACCTCCCTAATCCTCCTTCATCGCCTGTAAAATGGGGATAATAATGCTTGACTCCATTGACTTGAGGAAATTAAATGTGACACTTGTATGTAATGCTTCTGGTACAGCTCAAAATACAAATGCTTGTTGAGTACTTTGAAGAACAGCGGCTGGTATCCAACCAAGAGTGTGTGATCTCGTAAGAAACCGTGCCGGAGTCTCTAGGTTTAAAGGGAGTTTCTTTGCCAGAGGCTGCAAACGCCAGAGTTGAGATTGAACAGATAGTGTTAACCTCAAGGAAGTGGATTGGTTTTCCTTTTATTTGCATTGTTTGAATTTTTATATGGATTAAAAATGCATGAAATTAAAAATAAATACGACTTTTTAAAGGGAAAAAAATTGCTGGGTTGGCAGGGTTTCTGGCTTGTTCGCTGAATCTTTTAGCTCTTTTAGGAAAGCAAGAACGAGTTAGAGAAAACACCAGTAATTACCTACCCAGCAGCCCCCATGCCCATAAGGACCTTGGGGTAAAAAAGCAAAATCTAGTAATTGCTCAGAGTTGGACCAGTACCTTGTTCACAAGACTTTACTTCCACAGATTCCACACATCTTATCTCCCTACGTCGTTTGGGCCGTTTCCACCCCTCCCTGCTCCCAGGCCACGGTGGGCAGTGGGGAGACGAAGGCAAGGCTGGAGCACCCCTCCCGCTGCTGCCTTCGGCTCTCAGGCGCGGCCTCCGCCGTTAGGGCGGTTCTGGGAACCCTCAGGGCGCTCTGGCGGCTGCCAGGGGTGCCGGGGTGTCTGGGAGCCCGGGAGCCCGCGTAGACCAGGCCGCCCGGCCCAGGGGGCGGGCCCGCAGCCGCGGCCTCGCTTCCGCCAGCGTTGCGCTGCGCCCGCCACCTCCCGGCCGCTCTCTGGAGCCGGCCTCTCGGGGCCCGGAGCCGTGAGCCACCGAGCGCCGCCGGCATGCTGCAGAAGCGGGAGAAGGTGCTGCTCCTGAGGACCTTCCAGGGCCGGACGCTGCGGATCGTGCGGGAGCACTACCTGCGGCCCAGCGTGCCCTGCAACAGCCCGCTCTGCCCGCAGCCCGCCACCTGCCACAACGGTCAGAGCCAGGGCCGGCGCCGGGCCGGGTTGGTCCGGAGCCCTGAGTGCGGCCCTGGGCGGCGGGAGCGAGGGCGGCGGGGGCGGGAGACGCCGCGGCGCTGCTGGGGGCGGAGCGCGAGGTCGCGCGGGCGCCGAGGCGGAGGCCGCAGGGCCTCTGCCCGCCCAGACATCTGCTCAGGCCTGGCGTTGGGGCTGCGGGCGGGGAGCGAGAGGCCCGTGCCCCCGGAACCGCCCCGAGGGCCGCGGCGCGCTGCTTCCTGGGGGTTTCCACCCCCGCCCTCCCGACGGCCCCCCTCTCAAATGCAAGGGCCCAGAGCCTGGCGCCCCCGCAGCGTGGAGGCCGAGCGAGCGGGGCTTCCCAACGGGCCCAGGGGCGCAGGAACTTGCCCCTGGTGCAACCCCCAGGATGGTGTGGTGGTGAAATGGAGGGGGGTGTCGAGCTGCGCGCCCCACGTGGAGAGGTGGGGCGCCATCCTGCGGCGCCGAGAGGTCCTGCTGCTTCTCTTTTGACACTACTTCCCACTAAGGTTCCGACCTGCTAACCCAGGCGTTGTGACTTTTAGCCGGTGGAGAGCCCTCTGCACTAAAATTTGTGAATTGTCTTGGGTCCTCGTTGCACGGGAAGGTCACGGGGAAGTTGGATTTGGAGCTCCCGTGCGCTAGACCTTACCCCACTTGGTTTCTCGGTTGCAAGGGTGGCCGATTGAAGGAGGAAGATGACTGGTTCTCTACCCTCTGGTGGGAGAGGAGCCTGGGGGGTCCTTAGGATTTGGAGTCCTCATTTTAAGGTTAAAGTCAACATTTCAGGTACACCTTGGCTAAGCAGCTCTCTGAGATGCGGCGTGAGTAGAAAGCCTAACCACTGCTCTTGCCTTCATTGAGCATCTTTTTCAGTCGATTCCGGCTTTCTGGCCCCTGGGGCCATAGGAGCGTGTACCCAAGCTTGACTCAGAACCAGCCTGAAATTGCTAGGCAGAAACACGTGGTTAACATGTCTGTTTCGCGGGACCCCATTTGAATGTGAGTGTAGGTCAGCGAGTTAACAAATATTTAGGTTGTGCTGAAGATTTGCCTGTTTAAAAAAAAAAAAAAAATCAGCCATCTTCTGCACCACTGGCAACACCATAAACCACACGGAGCTTTTACTCAGCTACAGCTTCAGACAAATGCAGATGCTGAATTTACCTGAGCTTTGGGCCTGTACCCAAGTAGATTTGTGGTGTCCTTTAAAAACTTCAGGATGTAATTAAGACTGGAAGTTATTTTGCAGTGATAAGCCAGGTTCACAATTGTCTAATTGCTTACATTTTGAATTATGTTTTAGATGGGAAACTCTTGTCTAGTGATGTGACTCATTATATGATCCCAGATTGGAAGGTTGTTCAAGATTACCTGGAGATCCTTGAGTTCCCAGAGTTGAAGGGAATTATTTTCATGCAGACGGCTTGTCAAACGTTGCAGCATCAAAGAGGCCGCAGGTATCCGTTTTGCATTATATATTTATTTCTATATGGCATATTTTTCTTTTCCCCTTTAGAAAAGATCCGTCGTTGGAGGGGTTGGGGAGGAATTCATTATTTTATCTGAAAGGACTTTTTGAACTAATATTTGGTATTCTCTTCGCTGGTGAGGAATGCAGTGACATTATTTTATATTTCTGCTTCAACACCTGGCCAAGAGATCTGACTGTAGATCAATAAACTGCAGTGTCCCCAGTATATGGGTATTTAAGATTCTTGGCTTTGGGTTTGCATGTATTTTTTAGCTATATTGTTTCAGAAGCCTACACGTTTTTTTTTGGGGGGGGGGTAGTATTTTATTTTTAAATTTTAAACTGTTTATTATGGATGCAAATTGTACTTGTAGTGATTTATTTAATGAAAACAGAAGTAACTTGTTTTATTTTTACATTACTGGAATAACTGCCAGCCATACTCACTGTATTTGCCAAAGGATTTCTGATTTAAATCAGTTTAAAATGCTTACCTTATACCTAAATGAAGAACAGTTGTTCACCTTTTAAACAAATACCTAAAAACTGTTTTTGCTTCATTTGACATTGGGAAAGGATTTATGACTTGAAAGTGAAGACTGCATAGAAAAGCATATTAAAATTATACATCCAACCTCTTAGCACCCCTAGTTATTTAAAAAGCAGAAACTGTGTGTTTATTCTTTTTTAAATGTTGTGGTTTCCTCAGACTTGGTGGTAAAAGATGAAGTGTGTTTATTTGTATATGAAAATGATGAGTTGTCCTTATTATAGGCTCAGTTCAAAAAATGTGCATTAACTAGAGTGCAGATTTTTCAGATAGAATATTTTTCAATGAGTTTGAAGTTGATTTTGCTCAGACACAAAGATATAGATGTTTATACACATCCAGGTTTGAATGCTGCTCCAGGGGTCGTATTTCAATTTCTGCTACTAAAATCAATTTGTTGCTATCATTCGGATTGCAAGCACTCTGCCGAGCCCTTTCAACTTCTGTTTTCTGAAATATTTTTAATATTAAGGGTGGTTTTAAAAACCAATTCCTGGGACATTCAAAAGCAAAGAATTGGAATTTAAATGTCTTTTCTCCTGAACATTTCAAAAGTAGTTAACTTGATGAGAAACTATTGGATTTCCACCGCTTTACCGTGTCTCTAAAAATACTAAATGTGAGAACAAAGGATGAGCAGTTGTGAAATAGGCCAATATGATATCACCCTAGTTTTCCTATTTGGTCAGCACATTTTGAGCTCAGAGTTCCAGGCCTTATGGAGTACAAAAAGGAGTACAGTTGATCCTTGAACAGCATAAGGATTAGGGTCTCAGACCACTGGACAGAGAAAAATCCATGTATAATTTTCAGTTCCCTCAAAACTTGGACCAGAATCCTTACCAATAACGTAAATAGTTGATTAACATATATTTTATACGTTATGTATATTATATATTGTAAACCGTATTCTTGAAATAAAGTAAGCTAGAGAACGGAAAACATTATTAAGAAAATCATAATGAAGGGACGCCTGGGTGGCTCAGTCAGTTGAGCACTTGTCTCTGGCTCAGGTCATGGTCCCAGGTTCCTGAGATCAAGTCCGTGGCCTCCAGGCGTCTTCTCCGTCTCCATCTGCCCCCAGCTTGTGCGCTCCTACACACTCTTGCTCTCAAATAAATAAGGTCTTTAACAAAAACCAAAACCATAATGAGGAGAAAATATATTTACAATGCTGTACTGTATTTACTAAAAAAATTCCGTGTGTCAATGGATCCTTGTAGGTCATACCCAGGTTAAAGGGTCAGCTGTATCAGTCCCTCTCAACAAAGCTGTTGTCTTGGTGGGTTAGGTGTGAGAAGGTGATGGTGGCACACCCTTCACGTAGGCAATATGACTTAGTGTGGACTACGCAAAGTGCAGAGGTGAATACAGTATGTGAAGGTTCAGCCCAAAGGCCTCTGAAGGAAGTAGGTTTGAGATTGGTCTTAAGGGATGCCTGGGTGGCTCAGTCAGTTAAGCGTCTGCCTTCAGCTCAGGTCATGATCCCAGGGTCCTGGGGTAGAGTCCCATGTGGGGCTCCCTGGTCAGCAGGGAGCCTTCCTCTTCCTGCCGCTCCCCCTGCTTGTGTGCTCGCTTTCTCTCTCTCTTTCTGACAAATACATAAATAAATAAATAAAGTCTTTTTTTTTAAGATTTTATTTATTTATTTGACAGAGAGATCACAAGTAGGCAGAAGATAGGCAGAGAGAGAAGGGGAAGCAGGCTCCCCGCTGAGCAGAGAGCCCGATGTGGGGCACGGTACCAGGACCCTGAGATCATAACCTGAGCTGAAGGCAGAGGCTTAACCCACTGAGCCACCCAGGCGCCCCAATAAAGTCTTTTTTAAAAAGAGAGAGAGAGAGAGAGAGAGAGAGAGATTGGTTTTAATGCAGAGGTACTGAATGTAACTGATGAAGGGAAAGAAGAGGCAGGCAAAGGAATTGGCATGTTTGGGGCTTGGTCAGTTGTTTACCTGGTAAGCAGCCAGCAGTTATATTCATGTGCAAAGAACTAAATGACCAAAATTACCAAAGCCCTAAAAAATGTTCTGTGTCCAAAGCTGACTTTATAATTGATCACAGCCCTTGAATGTAAAAGACCCAGGAAATTCACTTTATTAGTTTGGACTTCATTAAGTGTTAAATGTAAGTCGTTGGACTTTTTATGTTTAACCCTAGTGGCCTAGCAGAGGCCCCCTGGTGTTTTGTTTCATTTAATGTTGGCAAATATCTTCTTACGTTTTTCCATTCTTTTTTGGAGATTTTTGAGATGCTAGTAAATAATTCATTCTATTTGATATACTTTGAGGAACATTTTTGCTTAAAAAAGTCTTGTCAGTAAAAAAAAAACAAACCTGGTTGGACTAGTGTCTGGTGTAAGGCAGACTTGCTTTCTCTCCTTTTGCCCCCTTCCGGAATTCCTTTGTTAGATTTAGCAGTTCACGCCTCTGTTTCTCAGTATGTTACATAAGATTAGAATTAGGGAATATTACGGTTGGAGAAGATCTAAGAAGTCAAGTGATCTAACTCCCCATCCAACAGATCAGTGTTACTCAGTCCTTGTTTCTAAGACTTTTTATCAACTTTTTTTTTCCCCTGAACAACCAGTCTTAATTTGCTCTGTTGTTACTTAAATGTGTTTTAACATAAATCTGGTTGTAAAATCCTCAGGCTTAAGTACTTCCTGCAACCCTAAACCCAAATCAGACCTTCAAATTAAATAAGCAAAGCTTACAAAATAAGAAGACTGCAAATGAACGTAAATTTAACATGACAGATGACATTGTTCTACTGAAATGAAATCACCAGAGTTGAGTTTCTCATTAAAAAGACATAGCCTCCAGGGGCACCTGGGTGGCTCAGTGGGTTAAGCCTCTGCCTTCAGCTCAGGTCATGATCCCAGGGTCCTGGGATGGAGCCCCCACATCGGGCTCTCTGCACTGCAGGGAGCCTGCTTCCTCCTCTCTCTCTGCCTGCCTCTCTGCCTACTTGTGATCTCTGTCAGATAAATCAAGAAAAAATTAAAAAAAAAAAAAAAAAGACATAGCCTCCTAACTGGTTCTGTACTTAATATGATTTTGTATTTTGATTTTGATACTGTCAATGCAGAAAATGCCCATTTTTCTAAGTATATTCCAGAAGACATTACGAAAGAAGTCACTTTTTTGATTGCTCGGGATAATCACCTGTTCTCCTTCCATGAGGGATCGCTTGATGCCTCTGGGAGGCCATCTTGTCCGTTGCGTTCATTCCTGTATGCAGGTGTTCGTCTGTTTATTCAACAAACATGTGCTGAGAGACGGTGCGTGCTCACTCCGAGGCTGCCGCACTGAACAGAAGGAGACACAGTGTTGGGGGGGAAACAGTGGTCCTCAGATAATCACACAAACAGATGGTGAGCTATGGAGAGCTGTCACGGTGCCACAGGCCCCAAGGGATAGAGGCTTGCTTTCAGGAGAACCCCTGTTCATCAGGGAGGTGAGGAAAAGCTTTCCCAAGGGAGAGACCTACGTTGGGCTCTCCAGGGTGGGTAAGAGTAAACCAGGCAGAGAAAGGAGAAAAGCTTTGCAGGGGAGGTCGGCTGCTGTGCAGGGTGGTGGAGAGAGAAATTTGCTCCATTCAAGGAACTGAAAAAAGCCCTGGCATGGATGAGGGGTTTCAGGGATGTTGGTGCACAGTTGTAAGCTGGGTATGGTAATATATACAATCAGATGCCTATTTTGAAAATACAACCAGGCTGTGGAGAAGAGGCTGTTCCTTTAGTTCACATGAGAGGAGTTGGTAGCTTAGAGATGGAAAGAAATAGATACTTTCAACAGCATCTTAGTAGGTAAAGGTCCGTAGAACTTCCTTAGTCTTTAACCCAGAGAACTGAAAACATATCCATGCAGAATTTGTCCAGGAATGTTCTACCAACTGTATTTCTAATAGCCCCCCAAAGGGCAACGGAACCAAGTGTCCATCACCTGATAATGGTTACACAAAATGTGCTTATCCATACAATGGGATATTGTTCAGCCATAAAAGGAATGGAAGTATTGACATGTGCTGTAACATGAAAATAGGCCAAGTGAAAGAAACCAGCCACACAAAAAAAGTCATTTTTGTATGAATCCATCTATATGAAATGCCTGGAGGGGCACCTGGGTGGCTCAGTCGGTTAATTATCTGCCTTCCACTCAGGTCATGGTCCCCAGGTCCTGCCATCCAGCCCTGCGTCAGACTCCTTGCTCAGCCAGCGGGGAGCCCGCTTCTGCCTCTGCCTACCATTCCACTAGCTTGTGTTCTCTCTCTCTCTTTCTCAAATAATAAAATCTTTTAAAAAATGAAATGCCGGGGTGCCCGTGTGGCTCAGTGGGTTAAGCCTCTGCCTTCAGCTCAGATCATGATCTCAGGGTCCTGGGATCGAGCCCCACATCAGGCTCCCTGCTCAGCAGGGAACCTGCTTCCTTCCCCCCAACCCCTGCCTGCCCTTCTGCTTACTTGTGTGCACTCTCGCTCTCTCTCTCTCTCTGTCAAATAAATAAATAAATAAAATCTTAAAAAAAAAAAAAAATGAAATGCCTGGAATAGGTAAATCCAAGAGACAGAAAATAGACTAGTGATTGCCAGGGGAATGGGGAATGAGTGCTTGATGGATCTAAGTTTCTCTTTCGGGGTGATAAAATGTTTGGACTTTGTGGTGATGGTTGCATCACTCTGCCCACTCAAAAAGCTATTGATTGTTAGGTTTTACAAGGGTAATTTTATGGTATATGAACTATATCTCAGTTAAGCTGTTACTTAAATAAAACCTATAAAACTTAGTAGTGGCGTTAGATAGGTAAGGAGAGGGGGAAGGTGGTGTCAAGGCTAACACTAAGGTTTCAGGTTTGCATAACTGGATAGAGAAAGCACTAGAGGAGGTCTAGAGGGGTGGAGCTAGAGGTCATGAGTTTGAGGTTGTCTTTGAGGCTTCCAAATGGCTGTACAGCTAAACGGCATTCAGATGGTCCAAAGTATACTCCATTGAGAATGTTTAAGAGTACCACCCAGGGGCAACTGACTGGCTCTAGAGTGAGTAGAGCATGTGCCTCTTGATCTCCAGGTCATGAGTTCAAGCCCCACACTGGGTGTAGAGCTTACTTCAAAAACAAAACAAAACAAAAAACGAATACACCTATTATAAAGGAAAACACAAACTTCTAAAATTCTTGTGGAAAACTGAAGGACCTCTGAAAATAAGTCTACCAAAGACAACCTAGCAGGGTTCTGCAAAAAATGATGGAAGGAACACAGTATTGTGCATCTGCCGACTGGTTGGGAGAAGCCCACCTTTCATCCGCAGAGCATACAGTCAGCAGGCCAAGGTAGATAAGCTCACCATTGAGTGAAAATAGTACAAAAATCAGTCTAAGGAAAGTAAGCATAGCCTTGCCACTAAGAAATTGTTTGAACTCTTTAAATAATAGAGATCTGGGGAATGCTTAAGCCAGTCCAGGGAAACTAGGATTCTTCTGTAAGACTGGACCTTTTAAAATTTTAGATCGTTTTGTTGTACTTGACTCTCTGAAACCTCTGTTCTCCTGTCATCCAGGCCAAACTTGTTGAAGTCACCATGATGTTCTTTGCCAGCTCCGGGCGGCATACTCATACATCTAACCCCATCGTACGCACCACCAGCCCTGACCGGCCAAAAATATGACTATATTGTATGCATGCCCTATTAAATTACAACCGTAAGCCCACATGCCTGCAAGGAAACCCGACTGTCACACTCAGAGTGATTCACTCTTTCCTGCTTTCCCCATTAATATTCTTGTGCCGTTTGTTCATTCGTCTTATCCGGCTGATAGGTAGCTGACAAATGGAAGCAGGACGAGTCCAAGGAAAATATATGGGAGCAAAACTTTAAATTGAGAACATCCTTTTTGCTAAGTTCCATGTTTTGCTGTGTTGTTCCTCTAATTTGGTGGCAAACACCCAGGGTCTGGCTTATGGAACATCGGTCCCTGGGGGAGGACAGGGCTGGAGAATCCCGGGGTGCTGAGGGCAGGTGTCTAGACAAATCCGGGGATGTGTGCAGAGCTTGGAAGAGCAGTCCCAGGGTTCTGAAAATGGCAGGGTGGGTCCTGACACACTGCTATCTTATATTTGGGTCCCTGTTGTCACAAGGAGTTGTGAGTTCACTTACGCATTTGGGAAACATTTCTCGGGCATGTGAATCACACTGTCTGCTCTCCTGAACTTTGTGCCTCCCTCTGCTCCCTTGGGTGCTTTGCCTCACTGGCTCTCGATGGTCCTTCTCTCAGGTGTCCCCTCTTCCCAGAGGCCTTCCCCAGCCCTCCTGTGTTCTCTGCACCCTGCACCCTTCCCCTTCATGCCACTTCTCCCACTGAAATGAGTGGTGGCTCTTTTGGGGGTTTTTTTGTGGGTTTTTTTTTTTTTAACTTTGTTTTGCCACTTAGTCTAGCTGTTTTTTTTTTTTTTTTTTTTTTTTTTTAAAGATTTTATTTATTTATTTGACAGAGAGAGATCACAAGTAGGTAGAAAGGCAGGCAGAGAGAGAGAGGAGGAGGAAACAGGCTCCCTGCCGAGCAGAGAGCCCGATGTGGGACTCGATCCCAGGACCCTGAGATCATGACCTGAGCCGAAGGCAGCGGCTTAACCCACTGAGCCACCCAGGCGCCCAGTCTAGCTGTTTCTTAAAATTGTAGTGAATTAGTGTCAGCTTCACTATTCTAACAATTTTTCATCGAATAGCTCAGTGGCAGTGAGTACATTCACATTCATACAACCATCACCACCATCCTTTCCAGAACTTTACTCCATCTCCGTAAACTGAAGCTCTCCACCTGGTAAACATTAACACCCACTTCCCCCTCCTCTAAGCCCCTGGCAGCAGCCATTCTACTTTCTGTCTCTTGAATTTGACTAAGTACCTCATCTAAATGGAATTATACAGTGTTTGCCCTTTTGTGTCTGGCTTATTTCACTTAGCAGAATGTCTTCAACATTTATCCATTCTTTTTTAAGATTTTATTTCAGAGAGAGAGAGAGATTGGGAGAGCATAAAAACACCAGTGGGGTGAGGGGCAGAAGGACAACCAGACTCCCTGCTGAGCAGGGATTTCCCAACACAGAGCTCCATCCCAGGACCCTGGGATCACGACCTGAGCTGAAGGCAGACACTTAACCAACGGAGCCACCCAGGTGCCCCAAGGTTTATCCATGTTGTAGCATGTGTCAGAACCTCCTTTTTTAAAAGATTGAATAATAGTCCCTTGTATGTATACCCCGCATTTTGTTTATCCATCCGTCTGTCATTGGACCTTTAGGTTGCCTTCTTGGTGACTCTAGGCTGTTGTGAAGATGCTGCCATGAACAATGGAATAAGGATATCTCCTTGAGACCCTGTCTTCAGTGCTTTGGGGTATATGCTCAGAAGTGCGGTTGCTGGGTCATGCAGTAGTTCTTGTTTTAATTTTTTTTTTAAGATTTTATTTATTTACTTGACAGAGATCACAAGTAGGCAGAGAGGCAGAGAGAGAGAGGAGGAAGCAGGCTCCCCACTGAGCAGAGACCCAATGCAGGACTCAATCCCAGATCTGAGCCAAAGGCAGACGCTTAACCCACTGAGCCACCCAGGCGCCCCTTGTTTTAATTTTTTTGAGGAATGTGTGATTCTGTCATGTTCACTGTGAGCAGGGTGCTGTGGATAAAGGACAGGAAGGAGATGCCTGAGGGCATTCAGTGGCGCACAAGGAGTCCCTTGAGGGCATTCAGTGGTGCACAAGACCTGGCACATAGAAGCAATGCAGCAGGGGCCCCTGGGTGGCTCAGAGGGTTAAGCCTCTGCCTTTGTCTCAGGTCATGGTCTCAGGGTCCTGGGATGGAGCCCTGCATTGAGGTCTATGCTCAGCAGGGAGCCTGCTCCCGTGTGCCCACTCCCCCCCCCCCCGCCTTCTGCCTCTCTGCCTACTTGTGATCTCTGTCAAATAAATAAATAAAATCTTAAAAAAAAATAAGGAACATAGCAAACATTTGCCAAATGAAGGATGCTTAATATAGAAGAAAATTAGCAAACAAATGCACTAAGTTCAGGTGGTTTTTTAGGGGTCTAGAAAATGTTATGGTCGATAAAGGTAGCAAAAAACATGGAGGATAAGATCAGGAAAAATAGGCAATATTTTTTCAGCATTTTCTCTGAAATAATTACAGTTGCTTATAAAGTCTTTTCTAAAATCTTGCTTAAGAAATAAGGCTCATTTAAAATTCATGCATTACAGAAATGTGTAAAGCAGAAAGTGGAAGCCTTCACCTTACCATTGTGCAGGGACGGTTCGCTGTGAACAGGGTGGTATAGGCTCTTCTATGCATATTCTACGAAGTTTCATTATTTTTTTTTTCAAAGATTTTATTTATTTGTCGGGGGTGGGGGAGAGCACAGGCAGGGGGAGCAGCAGGCAGAGGGAGAAGCAGTCTTCCCACTGAGCCAGGAACCCAATGTGGGACTGGATCCCGGCACCCTGGGATCATGACCTGAGACGAGGGCAGACACTTAACCAACTGAGCCACCAGGGCGCCTCTCTAGAGGTTTTAAAACTGACTTTAAATATATCTTTGTGAAGGTAGGAAAATTACCAGTTACGTGTCCAAAGCATTTCTGAGTTGGGGGGCGGGGCAGCTTTTGTTTGTACACGTAGGATGCTGTTAAGGAAAGCTGCCATTCACAGACCTGAAACTAAATCCTTTTGTTTGTTATGAAATTGTAGAAGTGCTATTACTTGGTGATTCTTTTTAAAATAGCTCAAAATTAGAATTACTAAGAAAATAAAATCAGTGTTTCTTGTTTTCTAATTAAGTGCTGAAATGACACAGATATTGGTGATTAGCATTTATTTAAAGAAGAGAAGTTGGAGAGTTCTGCCTTCGCTTTAATGAGAAGGCTTTTTTTTTTTTTTTTTTTCTTTTTTAAATCCACAGCAGTGGGCTGGAGGTGGGAATGGAAGGGCACAAATTTTGTTATATTAAAACACATGTTAAATGCCAATCATCTGCCTTGGATAATTTATATGTTAATTTAATGTCTGGTTTAATATCAGTCCATTTTTAAATAAACAATAGGCCTCCTTTAAGATAAGTGAACATTTCTGTATTCCATATTACCTAGACTATTGAAAGGCACTTTTAAAAAATTATTTTTTTTTATTAACATATAATGTATTATTAGCGCCAGGGGTACACGTCTGTGAATCATCAGGCTTACACACTTCACAGCACTCACCATAGCACATGCCCTCGCCAGTGTCCATCACCCAGCCACCCTATCCCTATCTGCCCCCCCAAACCTCAGTTTGCTTTGTGAGATTAAGAGTCTCTTACAGTTTGGTTTGTCTCCCTCCCGATCCCATCTTGTTTCATTTTTTCCTTCCCTACCCCCGACAACCCCCTGCCCTGCCTCTCAGATTCCTCATATCAGAGAGATCATATGATTGTCTTTCTCTGATTGACTTATTTCGCTCAGCATAATAACCTCTAGTTCCATCCATGTCATTGCAAACGGCAAGATTGAAAGGCACCCTTTTTTTTTTTTTTTAAGATCTCTCTCCCTGACAGAGGGAGAGAGATCACAAGTAGAGAGAGCAGCAGGCAGAGTTGGGGGGTGGGGAGCAGGCTCCCCGGTGAGCAGAGAGCACATGCAGGGCTTGATGCAGGGCTGGATCCCAGATGCAGGGCTGATCCCAGGACCCTGAGATCATGACCTGGGCGGAAGGCAGAGGCTTAACCCACTGAGCCACCCAGGTGCCCCTGAAAAGCACCTTCTTAAAATAAAAACAAAGCAAAGCATCATCTTGGAAACTGACCCACATGCAGCGGCATATTTGATGTGAGACTTTGGCTAGCATTACTGGAAGGATCTCCTGATGGGAGAAACCTAAAGGTTATTCTTTATCTGACAGATGAAGCCAGACCTTATTCGTGCGAGTGAGGGGGCTGCCTAAATAGAATTCACAGATAAACCCCCAAATTTATTTCCTTCACATGTCCTTTTCCAGGCTGCCAGCAAAAAGTAAAATGTACTTGCGCCTAATGCCATTTTTAGAACAAAGTGAGGTACAGAAATAAAGCACTAAACCCTGCTAGCCTCTGGTCCCGCACGAGCCTTTGAAGAGGGGGTGTGTGGGGCAGGGTCATATAATTCCATAATAAATGGCCAAAAGTCTACAAAGGAAAGGACGGGGATGATTGATCCATAAGCTAATTAATGCAGTCCTGCCTGAGCACATTCTAGCAGGCAGAACCGAGAAACAGCAGCCCAGTAGTACTACGTGCACTAAGGCCAATATAAAATAAGTGTTTCTTGGGTTTTAAATACTCAGTCTTTTGTCCTAAAATGCCTCATCTTTGATCCTTAGCACGAGCTGGCAATAGATGATTGCCTGCTATCTCAGATTTCTTTTTCTCTGTGTCCCAGACAGTATAACAAATTGCGACATCTTTTGAAGGATGCGCGTCATGACTGCGTTCTCTTTGCTAATGAGTTCCAGCAGCACTGCTATCACCCTCGAGAGAGAGGAGAATCCATGGAGAAGTGGCAGACCAGGTATGGCTGTGAGTTTGCGTGGCTCTCTAAACCAGCAGTTACTCTAGAACTCTGAGTGATACTGAACTGCTGACTGTGTCACTATTTTAGATCTATCGTTTGAATACATACGTGTTTTAGAAATTGTCATCAGGGAGCCACAGATACTCAGAGTGAGTTTGTCCTAGATCTTAACAGCTGGCTTTTATAACTTTAATGCTTGTGTATTTGTGTGTGTGCGTGTGTGTGTGTGTGTATGTGTATAAGGGGGGGAAGAGGTCCACTTTGAAGCCAAGATCATCTCGGTTTTTCTGTTATAGGTTGCTCTAATATCCCAACCAGTCTTGTTAAACAAACTGATAGGTTAATTCTGGTAAAGCTGTTTTAGAAAGTACAGTGTCACTGTTTCGAACCGTCTATAAGCAGAGCCTGAAGCAAGGAGTTGGGTGTGGGTTGTCGATGTAGTGGGCAGTTCCCTGAAACGAGTGAGGAAGTGCAGGGCCTGAGACAGAAGGAGGGAAAGCAGTTATTAAGGATGTGGGAAATTGAGGCTCAGTCCTACTGGGAACTTCTGAGAAGCTGCAGAGTATGTGCCTCAGAAGGCGTCTAGAAGGGAAGAGGCGAGGGTGGTAAAGAGACTTCCGCCTTCAGCTGAGGGTCTTTCTGCAGGGGAGTTGACTCCACTCAGTGGGCCGGGGGTAGGATGGCAGTGCCGCCCTGCTCCAGCTGAAGTCCGAAATGGGCCTGGCGCATAGGGCTGGGCACCTAGAGCCTCTGCCACACTCTTCTGCAGAGAGCCCTGGAGATCTTAAGCTCTCAACTGTCTTATCTATACAAAACATTTAAATTGTCTTTTTCTTTGTAATTCTTTATCTGTCTAGCCATTAAATATTTAAACTCTCTAAAGTGAAATAAGCACTGATGCGTACAGAGTCCTTAATTATAGTCCTAAGTTCCCATAGGGCTCGGTACCAGAAAGGGATAACAAATCGTTCTCTAGATTAGGTCACATGTGGGTACTGAGAATGATCGTGCTTCCTAACTACTAACTACACAGGCTTGTATAGTATACATTAGTTGAATTTTTTTTATAAGATTTTATTTTATTGTCAGAGAGAGTGCACAAGCAGGGGGAACGGCAGGCAGAGGGAGAAGCAGGCTCCCATGTGGGACTGGATCCCAGGATCCTGACTTGAGCCAAAGGCAGATGTTCAACCAGCTGAGCCACCCAGGCATCCTGGCTGAAATTTTTTTTGACCTAAAACTATAGGAACCTTACCTGGCATCTTACTTTGCAGAAAGGGAAACAAATGCTTACGGAAACTGGCCATCCGAGTTTATACACATCATCAGAAACCTAATCCTGTCTCAAATCCATACATCTTCAGGCCTAGGCTGTATTTTCCAATTCCGGTTCTTGTCAGGAAGATTTTCAGACATTTCCTGTGATTCCATGGCAGACCTTACTAGATTATGGTCTTCAGCTCTTTGCAGCCTCATTTTGCTTTTAGCCAGACTTGTTTCTTGATCTTTTAAACCTCACATAGTACAGCTTGTCACCCGTGTGGGGCCATGTGTCACGGTATGCCAGCTCAGTGGTATGAAAAGATAGCAGAGCCACATGGTTTCTAGGCCGTATCAAGAAATGAAGGAGGCTGCTGTGGCGGTCGAATGTCTTCAGGAAGAAGAGATGTCAGGTGCTCTCTGATTCATCATTGTATCCCCAGGGTGCCCACCCCAGGGTGTGTGTGTAATGGGTGCTTGGGAATTAGTTGTTGAATGAACAAATGGTTGTCTGCATATGCTGAAGGGGAGCAGGGTAAAAGCCAGGTGTGAAGCTTTGATCAGCAGCTTGTCCTGGGTGGGCTTACGTGCTCTTTGCTTTTCCAGGAGCATATATCGCGCCGCTGTGTGGTACTATCACCACTGCCAGGATAAGATGCCCATCGTCATGGTGACAGAAGACGAAGAGGCAGTCCAGCAGTACGGAAGTGAAACAGAAGGAGTGTTTGTGATTTCCTTCAAGGTACTTCCATTTGTTGTGTCCCTAAGTGCGTCTGTGTGTGTTCGTGTGCTCAGTGGTACCCATCATGCTCTCGATCCCGGTGGCAATACTGAAAAGGGGAATTAAAGAATGAAGGAAGACTGCAGCCAAGGAGTTCCTGTCTTTGTTTCTCTCCAAGTAAGTGATCTTGAAGTCAGCAAATTTAGGCAGACTCCCTGTGACTGTAGGATCCACGGCATCTAAGACGTCAGCCCCGAAAGCCCCCTGTTGACCGTGAACTCGTGCGTAGTTATGGTAGTAACAGTATTAGGTAATAACAGTATTAGGAACGATGATTACAAAATTTCCAGGAGTCTCTTGTTCTTGACGTACAAAATGGCAGTTTTACATGGTTCCACCTAATAGTAATAGCCAGCATTCATCTATGCCAGGCACCGTTCTAAGTGTATTTCATTTAATTCTTGCAACAGCCCCGTGAGTTAGATGTTACTGTCCATATTTAATTGATGAGGAAACTGAAGCACAGAAAGGCTAAGCAGCTCGCACAAAATCACACAGGTACCGAGTGGTGGAGCTAGGATTAGAACCCCAGCACTCTAACTCCCTTACCCACCCTGCTCTGTTTTTCTGAGTACCCATGCCACATAGTTGTATAGGCCAGCCTTGTTTTTCTGCTGTTTCTTGCTCTTCTCCACTTAGGACTATGCATTGGGGTTAGTAGAGATAGAGGAAGGGGTTAGCAAAGCTGTCATATCAGCTTGGTACCCAGATCATAGACAGAAGTAGCGTTATTGGTGACTATTTCTTGGGTTATATGAGCAACACAGTTCTCCTGGTTTGGAGGGACCCTTTGGGAAAGTGGGATGGCTCTTAATCTCCCATTAGGTTACTGGTCTCATGTGTCTGCCCAGTAGGCATCAAGTTCCTGTTGTTGGTATCGGTTTTTGATTCAGAACCTCGAATGAGGCCCTCCATTACCCCTGTCAGTTTAGAGAAAGTCAAGTTGGATTTTGAATTGTAGATTCTATAAGAGTTCCCAGGTGCATGTACTGTTAAAGATTTGCCAATAGAATTTTCTTGGCCCTGCTATAAAAAAGCGTTCTGGCATGCCAGAGAATTCCGGGGGCGCTGGATATTAATGGCAGTGTCACTTGTTTTTTCTGTTGCAATACATCATGTCTTGTTCCTGCAGAGGACAGTTGACTAAAATCACATTTTTCTACTTTTTGTTAAAATTACTTTTCTTTGTAGTTCAGTCAGAGAGTACCATTTTCTTCGGTCTAGCATCTCCTAAGCAAACTGTGTGACCAAAGGCTTCATAGAGGCAAATGATGACAGGAAAAAAAGAGATACTTTTGGGGTTCAGATGAGAAGGAAAGCTAGAATTTCCTATGGGGACTTGAAGTGAGCTGGGAAGAGTGAAGACGATAAATCCTCAGAGAGAGGTGGTTTAAGTGGCAAAGGTTTGATGGTGGTAAGCGACCATGGAATCAGGGTACTGACTTAGCACAGATACTACTTCTCAAAAGACTTGGGAAAGAAAGGAAGTGATTTGAATAGTACCCTGCAGTCAGTGGGAGAAATGCCAGTGTTGACAAGAAGAGTAATGTGTTTTCTTATTTATTTTTTTTTTTTTTTAGGATTTTACTTATTTATTTGAGAGAGAGAGAGAGACAGATCATGAGACAGATCATGATCAGAGGCAGGAAGAGGGAGAAGCAGGCTCCCCTCTGAGCAAGATGCCTAATGCAGGACTCGATCTCAGGACCCTGGGATCATGACCTGAGCTGAAGGCAGACACTTGCAGATTGAGCCACCCAGGCACCCCTATAATGTGTTTTCTTCCCAATTTGGGGAAAGAGAGTGTGCTAGACTCTACCTTAGAAGACTCTGCCTTAAAGTTGAGTTAAAAAACACCCGTAAAACTGATGTTATTTAGTGAGAGCCAGCCATTTGGGGGAGTGTACTCCAGACATAGCACAGCTGGCCTCAACACACCATACTCTTGTGGGTGGTGCTGGGTGTTTGATCAAGGGTCTCTCTTACAGACATTACACCGAGAGGTGCAGTAACACTCAGAAAGTCTGCGTGGAGGGGACCCTGGCTGCTTGTTTCAAAGATACATTTCATACCAGGTCATCACAACTAATAGCAACTACTACCCGAGGAATGTTATCACATCTGTCGACAGTCACCAAGACTCTGGGAGCTTAGAAGGCCTGAGAAGAATAGAAAGTCTTTACTTTGCCCCTCTCTGCTTATTTGACATAGCCAGTGGGCTGGGGCAGGGCGGGGTGGGGGAGACATTTCCACAGACACTTCCCTCCTTTCTATTTTTACTTGCTTATTTAAGTTTCTTAGAAATTCAGACATTTCAAGATGAAAAAAATAAAAACAAAAAACAGGAGGAGAATGCGCACAGAAGAGCTGTCCTCTCATTGCAGGCCATTGTCTGCAGCAGTGAGACGCATGGGAAGAAAGGAAGAACAGCCATGCGTGCTTGCGTGCTGGGGGCGGGGGGAGGAGATTCAGAAGAGCAAAGTAAGCATTCCATAGTAGGAAGGTCCTCACTGGGGTAATTTGGCCCACTTCCGGGATTAGTGAGGGGGTAGAAAGCTCCAGGAATGTGAGGCTCGGGGAGGCAGTGCTCACTGAACACCCCCTCTAGCCCTTACACCCTCAGTTCCCTGTGCAAGACTTTCTGTGCCTGCCAGCAGGCAGCACCATTATCTTCTGACCATGCTCCTCTTGTGCCTTTATTAAATGCAGAATTACCTGGACAATTTTTGGCCCGACTTAAAGGCCGCCCACGAGCTCTGTGACTCTATCCTTCAGTCTCGACGGGAAAGGGAGAATGAGAGTCAGGAGAGCCACGGGAAGGAGTACACAGAACATCTTCCCCTGGAAGTGTTAGAAGCTGGCATTAAATCGGGACGCTACATCCAGGTGAGGGGCGTCACAAAGCGAGGGCGTTGGCCTGGCCAGCATGTTTTCTTCTCTGCTTTACTGGCCTGTCACGGGCCTTTAATTTCAAAGGCCATAAACGAGATGGGCACGAATAAGCCAGGGCTGTCCATGTCCTAAGATGATCGGGAGTCGTTCTTCCTGTGGACACCATGCTGTCTGGTCTGGTGCTACTCTCTCATCTTAATCAGGTTGGATATTGAGCGTCACACAATTACCCTAATAAATGCCTCCACGTCTCTGGAAAGAGATGTTTTTGAATCAAGGTATGGAGATCTGACAAAATGGTGAAGTTTGGCTTCTTCGCTCCTTTGCAATTCTCCTGCCCCTTTCAGGGAGTCTTTTGTGGTCCTCCAGGACCCAGAACCCTGAACCTGGAAGCTGTCAAGCTATCTTGAGAAGTTATCAGGTAAAATTACTATTCAGATTTCGACAGTTTGACATGTGTGCATGCGCAGTTCGATTACATCAGCAGATTTGTGTTAACTGCCACCACTATCAAGATACAGAACTGTTACATTGTGAATCTGATATTTTGGACAAGCAGCTCAGTTTTTACATAGTCCAAAGTTTGAGAACACGCTGAAGTCCCTCTCTAAAGCGTGGGCATTTTAATTATTATTATTATTATTATTTTTTAAGAGAGCATGGGGGTGGAGCAGGGGCAGGCAGAGGGAGAGGGTGAAAGAGAATTGTAAGCAGGCTCCATGCCCAGCAGGAAATCGGAAGTCAGACGATTAACCGCCTAAGCCACCTAAGCGTCCCTAGGTGGGTATTTTAAATGAGCGTGTCTAGAGCAGCTAATGCTTCTATCTGGCTAGTAAAGTTTACGGCATTCCAGGGAGGATGTTTGAGGAAGAAAATTTTTTAAAGACCACTCGTCACTTAGGTAAGATAGATCCTGGCACTTTCAACACCTGGTGTAGCCAAGAATACTTCAAAATGATGGTATGTTCTCTGGAGAAAAGAAACGTTACTGATGAATATTTCTCCTAAAGGAAGGGATCCCAGACCTTAAAAGAATATTTTGGGGATATTTTCACACACTTTTTGCAAACTGTACCTTTGGAGGCAAAGTGGGCAGAAAAAAAATTTTTCAATTGATTTTTATTATGATTTTAGGGAGTCCTGAATGTCAACAAACACAGGGCACAAATAGAAGCTTTCGTTCGACTTCAAGGAGCCAGCTGTAAAGATTCAGGTTCAGTATAAGCCTTACTTAAATTTCCGTACTTCATCTCTATTCTGGTATCACACAGTGAAGAAAATGAAGCTGAAACTGTCGCATCAAAAATGCCGGTCAGATTACCCCTACTCCCCCCTCCTGTTTTATCCATAGTTTCTGATTTTATTGCAATCAATTTGTAAAAATGAGAAGAGCTAAATTTTATTGAGTACCCACTTTACATCAGGCACAGTTCTAAGCATTGAAAGTAGATACCATCATTGTCTGGCCCCTTTTCTTCCTGAGGATCCACAAGGTTACTGGGAGGAAAGTGTAATAAAGAGAAACAAAGTAGCTCACCCGAGTTCTCACACCTGGCGAGCAGGCGGACACTGGATGTGCCGTAGAGGCATTGTCACTGGGATTTCATTTTTTTTTTTTTTTAATTTATTTACTTGACAGAAAGAGATCACAAGTAGGCAGAGAGGCAGGCAGAGAGAGAGGAGGAAGAAGGCTCCCGGCTGAGCAGAGAGCCTGATGTGGGGCTTGATCCCAGGACCCTGGGATCATGACCTGAGCCAAAGGCAGAGGCTTTAACCCGCTGAGCCACCCAGGCGCCCCTCCTTTTTTTTTTTTTTTAAACAGAACCTTTTCAAACCCACTTTCCTGAGCTGAAGGCAGAGGCATTAACCCACTGAGCCATTCAGGGGCCCCGTCACTGGGATTTCAAGACACTGCCCAGTGCGGCCTAACTGGAATAATCTTAAAAGTGATGAAAATGAAAATGTGTAAATGAGCTGTATCATAATAGTGCATAGGTCCTGGTCTTCAATGGCAGGGTACAAACACCCTGAAAGTCAAGGGGATGTGGCTGGATGGGAGGGGAAAGAGAACTTCTCCCGCTGGCTTCTGCTCAGGAGTCAGGCGGGGCCTGTGGTTCATTGGGCTGCTCGCCACTCCCTGGCTGCATGGCCCCTGTAGGCCTGACAAAATTCCAGCGTGGGCTTCCATAGGTTTGTGCGGGGAATGGTCACTTGCCATAGAGATGGGCAGAGGAAGCCCTTCTAAAAGCACGTGGTGTAAGAGGACGTGTTGGCTGTGTTTCTTCATTCCTTTGGCCTCCCCTTTGAAGGAGGAAGCTTTTCTCCGCAGGGCCAGTGTGTTGCATGTGGCAGGCCCCACAGCTTTATGAGGTCTCTGTGTGCCTGCCCAAACACAGGTTTAGTCAGTGACATCCTTGTCCACGGGATGAAGGCTCGAAATCGCTCGATTCATGGAGATGTGGTAGTTGTGGAACTCCTGCCTAAAAATGAATGGAAAGGAAGAACGGCTGCCCTATGTGAGAATGACAGTGATGACAAGGCCTTGGGAGACCCCCCGAGTGAACCCATGCCCACAGGTGAGCCCGCCGGCAGGCCTCTTGGTTTCTGGTGTTCCGAAGCACGTTTATTTGTTCTCTCTCGAACGATCTAGAAATACCAGTTATTAAGTTTTGCTGTCATTTCTTTTCCTCCATTACCCATTTCCCCATCTCTGCTGATTGATGTTATTATCCTCAGCATCCAAATAAGTCATCATTTTCCCCATCCTAGAACAGAACAAAACTCAAAATCCTCTCAAGTCCCACATCCCATCCAGCTGCTGCCCTTTCCTCTGCTTCAGTGTGTGGCAAGACTCAGGGAGACTGCTACCACTGTGTTCTCTCTACTCATTGTCTCCCGAAGCCGCTACATTCAGGTGTCCCCACCGCCCAGAAACCTTTGACCTCTTGTCAAGGGCACCAGTGACCTCATTGCCTACAGCCCCGGGCACCTGTAACCCTTGGCAGCATTTGGCCAACAGATTGCTGTGTCATCTTTGGCTTTAGGTGCTTTGCCTTCTCTGCTGGGTGCTCCTTCTTGGTCCCTTTGCTGGAGCTTCTCCATCTTACAGACCTCTGGGATGTGCCTGGGTGGCTCACTGAATGTCCTCCACTCCTCCTGCTCTGCTTCTCCAACCCAGACCCCCTGCTCAGCCTCTGGTGTCGTCTCCTCAGTTGTCTGTTTGGCATCTTCCACGGAATGTCCAATGGGTACCTCCTACTTAACACGCCTGATAACAAAGTCCTGATTTCTAACCCCAAACCTGCTCCTCCCCAAGTCTTCCCCCTCTCAATAAATAGCAATAGCAGGTTCATTCTACGCGTGGCCAACCCAAAGGCCCAGGGATAACCCTCCACATTTTTCTCACTCATCAGCAAGTCCCATGTGGCCTGAATGTGGCAGCTCCCATGCTTCGTCAGATCTCTCCTGATAGGGTCCTCTAGAACCCCTTGATGTGGTCACCCCAGTCTCCGCCTCACTGGTTTCCCTGCTCCCTCCCTTGCTCCCAATGGCCTCTTCTCCACATGGGAGCCAGCCACAGGAGTCCCTTTAAAGGGCTTTGGGTCCTGTCATGTCTCTGCTTAACGCTCTCTAATAACTGCTTCCTGTTTCTCTCAGAATAAAATCCAAAGTCTTTACCATGGCCTACATGGTCCCACCGGCTTGGGCTGCCTTCTGTCACTGTCTTCATCATCACTGCTCTTGCCACATTGACCATCTTGACTTCTGCACTGAAAACAGGCTTTCCCCAAACCTCCTCACGCCAACCTCTCTCACTTCAACTCTCTGCTCAGATTGTCACTTCACTTAAAATAGCTGCCATTGCTGACCCTTTGTCACTCTTGGTCACCTCATCCTGTTTTGTACCTTCCTTAGCAAACATCGCTACCTTTCCTGTATTTACTTTTTATTGTCTGTTTCCCACCCCTACGGACACCCAGACTAGAACATCCACTCTGGAAAATCAAGAATTTTGTTCTGATGCTGCTACATTTCCTGCACCTAGAACAGGGCTCATTAGGACAACTCTCGACTTGTGTGGATGTGCTTGAGACAAACTGAACGTTGTGTTTCCTGTTTTCCTTCCTCACTGCTGAATGAGTCAGCATCCAGAGAGGTAACATCTCACCATAGAAGGCCTTGTTTTGTTTTCTCCCAAAGGCAAAGTGGTTTGTTTTGTTTTCCCAAAGGCAAAGTGGTGGGCATCCTTCAGAAGAACTGGCGGGATTACGTGGTGACATTTCCATCCAAAGAAGAGGTCCAGTCTCAGGGCAAAAATGCTCAGAAAATCCTAGTTACACCTTGGGATAACAGAATTCCCAAAATCCGCATCAGCACTCAGCAGACGGAAGCGCTCCAGGTAGCTGCCATTGTACTTTTCCTCCTGTCTTTGCTGGCCCTCCCACTCCACCAGGAAACGCAGTGCCTTTGCATAAGAAGGGATAAATTATTGATGGCATCTGGCATTTCGAGATCCTGTTTTTAAAAAATTCGAAATATAAGGAACCGTCTGTTAAGCAGTCCTTGGTTAATAAATGAAAGCCAGAGAGAAACTGTCCTAGAAAGAGCCGTGTAGGACAGCTACAGAGTCCATACATTATCTGGCTGTCCAACACAGAAACTTTCAATAGCTATGCTTTGCCAACACTAACAAGCTTTCTTCCAGCTAGCGATACAGAAATACGATCTCTCTGCCCTGTAGGGATGATCTAGTGGTACTTCACCAAATTGATTATCCATAAAGGAATATAGCGCTGGAGGGAAGATATAAACAAGGAAGTTAGAAATTAACTTACTGTGGCAAAAAGCACAGGCATGGCCCAGTTTCATTTGCCTGATGTTCTGCAGTTTGTAAATGAGACTTCGTAGCCAGACGTCCCCAGCCAGTAACCAGGTCTTGGTGCACCCATCGCATCCTTGGAGGCCTTCTGCGGGCCGTCGGAGGCTTCTTGCAGCCCTCGCTTCCCAAACCCGTGGTTTGCTGGAACTTGGAGGCGGTGGGGTTCAGTTCACATTGACCCCTCCCTCCCCACTGAAAGATGTCCATGAAACTTAGCAAGTAACTTCAAAGAAAGTAGAAAGTAACTCCCACACTGGCAAAATTGAGATTTTTGTTTTGAAACGGAATTTGTACTATGCACCATGGGGTTTTCTTTTGTGTTGCAAATATTAACTAGAATCTGTCGCAGTTGGCTTTCTTTAACAGAAATTTGCAGCCTCCTTATTGGATGTAGAGGGATATTGCCTCCTTCCAAAGCCTTGGGCTGAGCACTTATATAACCATCTGGCAATTTAGTAAAACAGCAAGAACCAAAACAAAAAGCAAAGCCCACTGTTCAGTCGGCCATTCTCTTTGGAGCTTGATGCTGTGTATCTTGTGTGTCTACTGCCTCTGACTGACCCACTTAATTCCTGGAGCTGGGCTGGTGGGGTTTCTTTTCTCTTTTTGTGCAGGACTTCCGGGTGGTTGTGCGCATCGATTCCTGGGAGTCGACATCCCTGTACCCAAATGGACATTTTGTGCGTGTTTTAGGCAGAATCGGGGACCTGGAAGGGGAAATTGCGACCATCCTGGTGGAAAACAGCATTTCGGTTGTCCCTTTCTCCGAAGCTCAGGTCCGGTTTCCCGGAGTCCTTTGGTCTGGTGAAAGACATTCTGTACAGTTTCTTTTTGCATTTGTTTGTTGTTTGTTTCATCATTAAGAAGAAAAATCTCTGTACTGTGTAACCACTCACGAAAGTCACAGATAATGGAAGCAGCTCACTCCTCTCTGTTCTGTGTGTGGACCAGACTGAAGTCAGCTTAGAGTGCATAGTTTCCCAGAGCCTCACAGCTTTTTACATTTTCCAACTGTGCTTAAAAATGGTATGTCAGTGGCTTATTGTCAGTGGCTTATCGCCCCCAGCTGCAAAGGTGCCTGGTTACAGACCCTACTGGGCTCCACTCCCCGTCCTAATCACTCACCCACAGGCCTGCACAGAGCCATGGGGAGTAGCTTCTAGGGTCCCATACATCTCTGACCTGCGGGTCACCAAGTCATGCTCATGAAACAGTTTTTGTAACCTTTGCAGAAAACACACATTCAATAAACCTAAAACATTAGCTATGTTCATCACTTTATGATCTTTTACAATCCTCATAGATCTTGTTTATCATTCTTGCATAACTAGATCCATAGTGTGCCTTTGCTATTTTCTGTTCTGCTTCTTTCACTTCCAGCTATTTCTGTGTATTGATACAGCTATGTCTTCCTAGTTAATGGCAAATTATTGCATATCAATGTACTCTGCTTAAGTCTTCCTTAGTTTTGGGGCATGGGGCTGTTTAATTTTTCAGTAGTAGAAGAAATGCCACTTCAAACATTTTTCTAAATACTGCTTTTTTTTTTCTTTTGCATCATTTTTCTTGGGATATAATCCTTAAAGTAAGATTACCAAGTCAAAGGGCATAAAAAATTTAAGTGGCTTTTATTTGTATCAGCAGATTATTCTCCAGAAAAATTGGACCAGTTTGCATTGCCATAAAAAACATATGGGTGTTCTTATTTTCATTATAGTCTTTGACAGAACAGGAGCTGTAATAGTAAAATATTTTAGAATATTTTACATTATTAAATTTTTATGCTTAACATTAGTTTCTAGAAATTATTTGTTGACTTGTTTTGACAGCTCTTAGTGAAAATGTTAGAATAAAATAAAGCATGGTGTAGACTTCACAGGACTAGAATTTTCTCTTCCTGTTTAGCCTACTTAACTGCAAATTGATGGCCTAAACAGGTAATAATAGAGAGAAAGTGCCCTAGATTGGTCCCACTTAAATTATCTTTAAGGAGCAGGCTTTTAGTACTTGGGACATATTGGGGTTTTTTTTTTTTTTTCAGAGCTTGACTTGAATTAAAAGCTCCACTGCATTTAAAAAGTGGATCATTTGAAAGTGGCAAGAGGTTGCACTCTTTCTAAGCCACCATTCATCCTTGTTCTGGCCTGCATAACTAAAGAAGCTGCTGGAAACTGGCAGACTGTAAGGGTCCTCAAAGACAGGGGACTGGGTCTTTCCTATTGGCTCCTGAACTTTCCAGAGCCTAGCACAGTTCCTGATACACATTAGGCACCTAATAAATAATTATCAATCAAAAGAAGTAAACACATTAATTGCAAAAGGTAACGGGGAATGAATGGATTTCTGTGAGATTGCAGTGAGAATGTTCCAGAGCAGAGTTTCATAGGAAGCCTGTGGTGCGAGAATTGCTGAATATCTGACTGTCATCATATAGATGTGTGAAATGCCAGTCAACACACCAGAAAATCCCTGGAAAGTGAGTCCAGAAGAGGAACGGGAACGGAAAGACTTGAGGGAAACCCATCTCGTGTTCAGCATTGACCCAAAAGGCTGTGAAGATGTGGACGACACGCTCTCAGTCAGAACCTTAGCTAACGGCAACTTGGAACTCGGGGTCCACATTGCAGACGTAACACACTTCGTGCCACCAAATTCTTACATCGACATCGAAGCTAGGACAAGGTAATGCATTTTGAGACCAACGGTGTGAGTTTGTATTTGGGACCTTCACCTAGTTCATAACTCCCTGTTTTCAGAGTCTCAAATCAAAGATTTCCCAGTTTTGTGCAATTCTGCAAATCCCTTCTAGAAAAAAAGGGGAAAAATGGAGGTCCACTTCCCCTTTCCCTATAGAGAAATAGTTCCTTGATCAATTTACCTTTCCTTTTTTTTTTTTTTTTTAAAGATTTTATTTATTTATTTGACAGACAGAGATCACAAGTAGGCAGAGAGGCAGGCAGAGAGAGAAGGAAGCAGGCTCCCTGCTGAGCAGAGAGCCCGATGTGGGGCTCGATCCCAGGACTCTGGGATCATGACCTGAGCCAAAGGCAGAGGCTTTAACCCGCTGAGCCACCCAGGCGCCCCTCCTTTTTTTTTTTTTTTAACAGAACCTTTTCAAACCCACTTTCCTTCCAAATTGTGATGAGTTAAATTTTTCCTGGATGGATACTCTTTCCTATAAATACCGGCTCATTACACTCTAATTTTTCTTAGACAGCTAAGATTCATGTCACTTTTTCTTTCTTTTCTATATCAGTGGAAGAATATTCAGCCCAAGGCAGTCTCCCTTAGAAAAGTGGGAACGTGGGAATAGCTCCATTACCCAGTCTGCTGTGCTTTATGAAAAAGCAATAGCCTTGGGGGATTTGCACTATGGACTTGGCGGTTTCCCTCCCCCACGGCCCCTGCGGCCGGCAGCCGTGCTACTGAAGGTCACACACCCACATATGTGTCGTTCACAGGGCCATCACTTACTATTTAGCGGACCGTCGCTATGACATGCTGCCCTCCATCCTCAGTGCTGATCTGTGCTCCCTTCTGGGAGGCGTTGATAGGTGAGTTTGTTCATGATTTTTTTTCTTCAATCACCAGGGCTTGTCTTGGCTCTTCTGTGCTGTCCAGTGCTTTGCTTCTGGTCTCTTTCTCCTCTGCTTTTGAATACACTCTGCCCCCCTGTTCTCTACCCCCATTTTTCCCCTGTCCCCTCTGCGCCACTCATTTGTAGGCGGTTTTTCTCTAGACTTCCCTGCCCTTCCTGTCGTCTTTTCTGTACGTCTAGCTGTGAGGCCGCTTCTCCCTCTGTTGTTGGCTTTTTAAAACTCAGCTAAAAGGCTAGGAACAAACGTGGACGACTTTGTGCATATATATTCCCTGGCTGAGGCTGTTTTGCATGAGGACCATGAACTTAGGGAGTCTTTTATTTGTGGTAGTTAACATTTATATCTGTCTTTGAATACATAATAAAACCATATAGTCCAAAATTTATAGGTTCCAAAAGATATTTCATGAAAGGCTCCCCTCCTGTCTCTTTCCCCCAGTTACCAAGTTTTTATGTATTTTTCTGGATATAGTGCATATACACACAAATGTAGACATGTGGTCTCTCTCTCATACTCAGATTGTGACGTTATATGTATGGATGCTATTCAGCTGCTTGCTTTTTATTTCTCTTAACAGTGTAGCTTGTAGATCATTCCATATTAATAACAGTTGCTTGTCTATGGAAATTTGGATTATTCTCAGTCTTTGGCTATTACAAACAAAACTGTACTGAATTACATGGAACATAAGTCATTTCATATATTTTTTAAAAGATTTTATTTATTTATTTGAGAGAGAGACAGTGAGAGAGAGCATGAGCGAGGAGAAGGTCAGATGGAGAAGCAGACTCCCTGTGGAGCTGGGAGCCCTATGTGGGACTTGATCCCGGAACTCCGGGATCATGACCTGAGCCGAAGGCAGTCGTCCAACCAACTGAGCCACCCAGGCGTCCCGTCATTTCATATTTTTAAAAGTAGAGTATAGGAGCGCCTGGGTGGCTCAGTGGGTTAAGCCGCTGCCTTCGGCTCAGGTCATGATCTCAGAGTCCTGGGATCGAGTCCCGCATCGGGCTCTCTGCTCAGCAGAGAGCCTGCTTCCCTCTCTCTCTCTCTGCGTGCCTCTCCATCTACTTGTGATTTCTCTCTGTCAAATAAATAAATAAAATCTTAAAAAAATAATAATAATAATAAAAATCTAACAACAACAACAAAAAAAAGTAGAGTATAACTGACAGATAAATTCCTAGAAGTGGAATTTCTGTGTCAAAGGGTAAATGCATTTGTGTTTAGATAGATGTAATCAAATTGCCCTCCATAAAAATTACACCAGTTATATTCCCACCACCGATGTATGAGAATGCTTGTTCCCCAACAGCCTTACCAACACAATATGTTGTATTTTTTTTTATCTTTGCCAATTTGAGATGAAAATTGTATCTTACTTAGGTGGTTTTAATTTGCACTTTTCCTATTATGAATAAGGTTAAACATTATTGTGTATGTTTAACACTCATATATGTATGTATTCTTTTCTGTTTCTATAAAAGGAACTTTCAGGGGCGCCTGGGTGGCTCAGTGGGTTAGGCCGCTGCCTTCGGCTCAGGTCATGATCTCAGGGTCCTGGGATCGAGTCCCGCATCGGGCTCTCTGCTCAGCAGAGAGCCTGCTTCCCTCTCTCTCTCTCTGCGTGCCTCTCCATCTACTTGTGATTTCTCTCTGTCAAATAAATAAATAAAATCTTTTTTAAAAAATAAATAAATAAATAAAAATAAAAGGAACTTTCAGGTTCCGTTCCTTTTTTTTTTTTTTTTTTTGCTCTCCATCTGTTTGTTAATAATTTGTAAGAACTCTACATATTAGGAAAAGTAGCCCTTTGTTTTTATATGAGGTGCAAATGTTGCATGTGTTTTTAAACAGAGTGATGGTAAAGTGGGTCTTTTTTTTTTTTTTATAGATTTTATTTATTTATTTGACAGAGATCACAAGCAGGCAGAGAGGCAGGCAGAGAGAGAGGAAGGGAAGCAGGCTCCCTGCTGAGCAGAGAGCCCGATGTGGGACTCGATCCCAGGACCCTGAGATCATGACCTGAGCCGAAGGCAGTGGTTTAACACACTGAGCCACCCAGGCGCCCCGTAAAGTGGGTCTTTATTAAGTGAACTTTTTTTGCTAATTAACCCTCCATCGAGAGTGATATGATAGTTCATTGTTATTCTTTTGATTTGAAAGGCTTTCTTCTTTACTAGCAAGCCCACCAGACTTGATTATCTCAGTGCTACTCTAGTGTAATCAAAATGGAGAACATTGTAACATTACATGTGAACTCGTTTCAGATATGCTCAGAGCTCAACAGAATCTAGACTAACTTTGTTGTTTTAATTTTAAATAATTTTTGAGTTAATGGCGGAGTGTTTGAATTGAGACATTGGTCCAAAAACCTGTAGCATTATCATTTCTTTTAAGTTACATTTAGGGTCTATTCTACTTACTTCAAAAATGGAAGAATTGAATAAAGTCAGTGTTACTGGTTTTATAGGTATGCCGTAAGTGTCATATGGGAATTGGATAAAACCTCCTATGAAATTAAGACAGTGTGGTACGGCAGAACCATTATTCGATCAGCATACAAACTGTTTTATGAAGCAGCCCAGGAACTGCTGGACGGAAACTTCCACATTGTTGATGATATTCCAGAATTCAGAGACTTGGATGAGAAGAGCAGACAAGCCAAGCTAGAGGAGTTGGTGTGGGCCATTGGAAAGTTGACTGAAATAGCGCGCCACATCCGGGCTAAGCGAGACCGTTGCGGGGCCCTGGAATTAGAGGGGGTAGAGATTCGTGTTCAGCTGGATGAAAAAAAGAACATCCATGACCTCATCCCCAGGCAGCCCCTGGAAGTCCACGAGACGGTGGCTGAATGCATGATCTTGGCCAACCACTGGGTAGCCAAGAAGATCTGGGAGAGTTTCCCTCATCAGGCCTTGTTGCGCCAACACCCTCCTCCACAGCAGGAGTTTTTTTCTGAACTGCGAGAATGTGCTAAAGCAAAAGGCTTCTTCGTAGATACACGGTAACTCCTCTCTTGTGGGGGCAGAGGAATGGAGGGAGTGCTGTACACTTATTTATCTTATAGTAGTTCCTAAAATGGGACAGCCAGATCTTTGACCAAAAATAGAAAACTTCTTGGCTCTCTGCATTTACTACAATGTAGGTATAGAGATTAAAATTAAAAGTTTATTTAGGCATAATTTTGATCCACTAAAATTTGTGATGCAGAAGTAAGGGACCTGTTACTCCTGGTTTAATTTCATAGACCCCTTTGGCATATACCAAGAAGTAATCCTGTTTATTTTAGTGCTTTAAAAATGCAACTTATCTTTGAGGCAACATCCTAAAATACCACACCAAAGATAAATGTATACCATCCCTTCATAGAATGAGACATTTTTATCCCTCCTCCAGAAGAAAAGATTTTCCCTATTGAAAATGCTATACAGGGGTTGGCTCAGTTAGTAGAGCATGTGACTTTTTTTTTTTTTTAAGATTTTATTTATTTATTTGATAGAGACACAGTGAGAAAGGGAATACAAGCAGAGGGAGTGGGAAAGGGAGAAGCAGGCGCCCCACTGAGCAGGGAACCTGATGCGGGGCTCCATCCCAGGACTCTGGGATCATGACCTGAACCAAAGGCAGACGCTTAACGACTGAGCCACCCGGGCACCCCTGTTAGTTTCATTTTTAATATTCTATATTTCTGGGTTTTAAAGATTAGTTGAGTAAATAAGCAATATTCCCTGTCCCTTTCTCTTTAAAAAAAAAAAAAAGGGACTGCACCTCAGGTTTGGTTTAGTTCTGTTTTTTAAGTCCCTCTGGCTCAGTAATTGTTTGTTGTTGTTTTTTTTTTAAGATTTTCTTCATTTATTTGACAGAGATCACAAGTAGGCAGAGAGGCAGGCAGAGAGAGAGGAGGAAGCAGATTCCCTGCCAAGCAGAGAACCCGATGTGGGGTTCAATCCCAGGACCCTGGGATCATGACCTGAGCTGAAAGCATATGCTTTAACCCACTGAGCCACCCACGTGTCCCTGGCTCAGTAATTCTTGATTTCCAAAAAGTCCATTCTTTGATCTGTAAGGGATATTTCACATTAAGCGTATTAGGAATTCAGTTCCACAAAAGTATTTGACACCTACTATGTGCTGGGCATTAACCTAACCACATAGGTATCAGTACATGGTTCTTAACTACTTTGGAAATACTATTTAAAATTATACACTTTCTTTGTTTCAACCTTAAAAGCAGACTAGATTTCTGTAGTTGAAAAGAGTTGCATCTAAAATGGATCCAAAATAAAATTTCTTCAGAATGAAAGATTGCCCTTAGAGTATTGACTTGCACATTGTTGCTGGAGACTAAATAAAGGTCTTTCGGGTTTTTTTGTCAGGTCCAATAAAACACTGGCTGATTCTCTGGATAATGCGAATGACCCCAACGATCCCATCGTAAACAGATTGCTGCGATCCATGGCCACACAGGCCATGTCTAACGCACTGTATTTCTCTACTGGGTCGTGTGCGGAGGAAGAGTTCCATCATTATGGTGAATGATAGCATTCTTTTGTGTGGCCATAACCTTGAGCAGGTCATTTAAAAAATATTTTTTGTTGTTGTTGATTTCCATCTTTTGGTTTCTTTTTGAAGGCCTTGCATTAGATAAATATACTCACTTTACATCTCCGATAAGAAGATACTCAGATATCGTAGTACACCGATTGCTGATGGCAGCCATTTCAAAAGATAAGAAAATGGAAATTAAGGACAATTTGCTCAGCAACAAAGATCTTGAGGAATTATGCAGACATATCAACAACAGAAACCGAGTAAGAAGGGATTTTAAATTCTCTTCCATCATCTCTTTTGCTAAGAGAGTACCAGCTTTATTTTGTGATGGAATGAAGAGCCATATAGTCTAGCACATTAAATTCTAGCATTATTCTACCCAAGGAAATAAGGTGAAAAATTGTAATGTCTCTTGTGTTGCTCTCAATATTTACAGATGTTACAAAGTCATTTAATGTGGGTGTAGGAGATTTGACAATAGGTCAGATGTTTTTCCCAAAAAGACCACGCATCATCTCACCACCCAAAGATAGCCATTATTCACTATTCCAGACCATGATTTTTATGCATGACAAATAGGGTAGCATACCTGCTCTCTGAAATCTTTTGCACTTGACACATCTGTGACTGACAACATCACCTCAGAGAAATGACAGGCTTCTTTTAGAAGCTGCTTTGTATTTTATTTCCTATTGTTGGCTAGTGGCTACAATATTGTACAGCATAGAAGAGAGCATTTGGTGATACAGAAAAATTGGAAACTACCTCAATATTTAATACAATTTTTGTATCTTGTATTCTAGTTCACTGCTGTGCAGTATTATAGTCACTAGCCATGTAGGCTAGTGTTCCATTCTGCCCAGATTCTGTTGGGCAGCACTGTTGTCCTGGGCAACCCAGTTGACATCCCTCCTTGTATATATACCTTACAGACTTCTCAGACAGTTGCCCAGATTGCTGACTCAGAAGGTGTGCACAAGTAAATCTTTGGTGCATTTGACCAAATTGCCCTTTGGGATAGCAGTACTAATTTATACTTGCATCAGCAGGATTGTGGTAGGACAGACAAAATGAAGGGGAGGCATGGATTCAGATACTTTCCTGTCTGAATGAACTGTAAACAGAGTCTAAGTCACATGTTATTTTCTTAAAGAATTAATTTTCTAAAGGACATTTTTAGGCAATGTTTGCTGGATGGTTAGGCTCCCACAAAACTGATTGAATTCATGATACGGAAGAATATTTGTGTTAATACTTACCAATACTTTAGTAAGTCCAGCCTTTTTAAAGACGTCGTTTCTGTGGAAGTATGAATTCTGCGTTTCCCCTGGGGATGACCGGGTGCTTTAGCCTGCTTTGGGTTGTGCTGCTTCTTCCAGGCAGCCCAGCATTCTCAGAAGCAATCTACGGAGCTCTTCCAGTGCATGTATTTTAAAGACAAAGACCCAGAGAATGAGGCGCGTTGCATATCTGATGGGGTTATATATTCAATTAGAACAAATGGAGTACTCGTATTTATACCAAGGTATGTTACATCTAACATAATAGTTGTTAAGAAATCATAGTTATAGGGGCACCTGGCTGGCTCAGTTGGTTTAAATATCTGCTTTCAGTTTGTGTCATGATCTCAGGGTCCTGGGATCGAGCCCCGAGTTGGGCTTCCTGCTCAGCCAGGAGTGTGCTTGTCCCTGTCCCTGTGCCCTTACCCCCACTGTACTCGTGGTCTCTATCAAATAAGATCTTAAAAAAAAAAAATTATAGTTAAATTAGTGTAGAACACAAAGACTGTGTCAGATGTAACTTGTTAAAATACAACAACTATTTGTAGGTACAGATGTACATACTATAAGAGAATAATGCACTATAAGAGTATAAAAAGGAGGGGCACCTGGATGGCTCAGTCAGTTAAGCATCCGACTCGATCCCAGCTCAGGTTGTGATCGTAGGGTCCTGAGTTCAAGCCTTATGTTGGGCTCCTACTTAAAAAAATTATAAAAGATTAGCATCTAGTACATCTGTATTAGTGTTAAGTAAGACAGGATTTTACTTCCTTATTTAGCAAAATAGTTTTCCACCTGCTCAGTGAAATATTTGGAGGTGAGAGGAAAAGTTGGTTTTAATCTAGAATAAAAACTAGCATTCTAGATGGAGGGTACAAAAGTTGTATACTGAGAATACATTATCTCTGGATTTTTATTCTGGCAATGATTCAGGTTTGGAATTAAAGGTGCCGCTTATCTAAGAAATAAAGATGGTTTGGTGATCTCGTGTGGCTCAGACAGCCGTTCTGAATGGAAACCAGGATCTCTTCAACGATTTCAAAACAAAATCACCTCTACCACAACAGGCGGGGAGTCTGTTACGTTCCATTTGTTTGACCATGTAACAGTAAGTCCGTATTTACATTAAGCCTTGCTTTCAGTGTTGTGTATGAAGAATGAGATTTGGGGGGTGCCTGGGTGGCTCAGTGGGTTAAGCCTCTGCCTTCAGCTCGGGTCATGATCTCAGGGTCCTGGGATCGAGTCCCGCATCGGGCTCTCTGCTCGGTGGGGAGCCTGCTTCCTACTCTCTCTCTCTCTGCCTGCCTTTCTGCCTACTTGTGATCTCTGCCAAATAAATAAATAAAATCTTAAAAAAAAAAAAATGAGATTTGGTAACATGCCTTTTCTTCTCTGTGATAGGTGAGAATATCCGTACAGGCCTCCCGTTGCCATTCTGATACAATCAGGCTTGAAATAATAAGCAATAAACCATACCTGATACCAGATAAAGAACTTTTTCATCAGAGCTCCCTCTTGTTAAAGAGTGATTTAGTGAAGGAAGTAACTAGATCTGTGGAGGAGGCTCAGCTTGCTCAAGAAGTCAAAGTAAACATCATTCAGGAAGATTATCAGAAATACTGTCAAACAAAGGGAAGAAGCCTATATACACTCCTGGAAGAGATAAGGGACCTAGCTCTCCTGGATGTGTCCAACAGTTATGGAATGTGAAATACTTTTTGCTTCATTAAAATAACTGTTTTGTGAACACTTTCAACCTTCTTTTTAACATTAACATCTAATGTTCTTTGTCACCTAATGTTCTAGTCATTTGGGATTCAGTTGATAGTTCACCAAGACGCAGAACATTTTCTCATCATTTATTAGAGTTGCATTAAAGAGCAGTTAGGTCCCTGTGGAAACTGATTTTTCAGAAGTGGATAGATCATGATGGGTGACTCTACAGTCAGATTGTCAGTCTCTTTTTAATAAATCCAGAATTAATTTTTCATTAGCTTATCTCAAATCCATTCTTCCAAAATAACTTAATTTTTCTAGTAACAGCTACTCTGGACCATTTGGATCCTAGGCCCTTCTGACAGCTTTCAGATTAACTTTTCAGGTTGTCTTCAGGTTAAGACTTAGTTCTGTCCACCTACTCACTTTAAAACTCCTATTTCATGTGACTCAAACGTCCCCTGCTGTCCCCATACCAGTTGTGGATAAAGCACAGGGAATGGGGTGGAGTGCAGAGGTAAGTAATGTCTGTTTCCTCAAACTTCCCCTTTCCACCCTCTCATTTTTCTGAGTACTCCTTGGATGGAGCTGCATTGGCCTGGCCCTTATGGAAGACTTGTTATTTTGCCAGTGTATCCCACTGCTGGGAAAAAAAAACTTTAGTCCTCCACCAGGCCAGTCCCCAGCCAGCCAGAGGCCCCCTCACCCCAGCCCATATGTTCTTGTGCTCAGCTTCTGGTTTTCAGCCCAACCATCCTTGTCACCCTCCATCACCAGCAGAAGTCAGCAAACCTGATAGCATTAAGATGCCTGCGTGTCCCCACTTCAGAGAGAAAGCCACTTTAGCAGCATCACTGTGCCAGTCTCACACACAAAAAGCAGCCTTCACGTGGCACCTGGCTGGCTCAGTTGGTGAAAAATGCGACTCTGGATCCCAGGGTTTTAAGTTTGAGCCCCACTGTGTGTAGCGATTACTTTAAAAAATAAAATCTTTTTTTTTTTTTTTAAAGATTTTATTTATTTATTTGACAGAGAGAAATTACAAGTACACTGAGAGGCAGGCAGAGAGAGAGAGAGAAGGAAGCAGGCTCCCTGCTGAGCAGAGAGCCCGATGCGGGACTCGATCCCAGGACCCTGAGATCATGACCTGAGCCGAAGGCAGCAGCTTAACCCACTGAGCCACCCAGGCGCCCCTAAAAAATAAAATCTTAAAAGAAGGAAAAAAGCAACCTTCCCATCTCCTAGTTTGTAAAAACTAGCTTTGCCTTTCCTTGTTGCCCATCGGAATCTGAATCTGCCATGAACTAGACCTTTAAACTTGGTTGCCAATGTGTCACTTCATCTGTAATTCACTCCTCCACCAGGCTGATAAACTCAGGCAGGAAAAACTCCAATGAGATCTTCTCACCATCTGGCCGTAATACTCCTAACCTCGTATTTGCCATTCCCAAGTCTTTCATATTTCCTAGGATTTCCATTTCTGTATCATTATTAAACATGTCCTTCCCAGTCTTGTGTGGATCCTCCTAGGTGTTCTGTGTTCCCCATGATGCTTTGCAAGTTTCTCCCACTTGTCGGTAAGGTACCAAAGAGCATCTGAACTCCCCTAGAATGGACAGACGCAGGCCAGGCAATACAGCTGCCTTTCAGGTGACCCTTTTAAGTTTCTCCAAACACATGTAAACACATACAGAAACCTTAAACATTTTACCAAAAGTGTAAATTGCACAACTAAATAGCAATAAGAAACTTTCATAAAGTCTCTAGAGACAGTCTATAAGATTCCTTTTTTTTTTCTTTTTTTTTTTTTTTAAGATTTTTATTTATTTATTTGACACTCAGAGATCACAAGTAGACAGAGAGGCAGGCAGAGAGAGAGAAGGAAGCAGGTTCCCCACTGAGAGCTCGATGCGGGGCTTGATCCCAGGACCCTAGGATCATGACCTGAGCCGAAGGCAGAGGCTTTAACCTACTGAGCCACTTAGGCGCCCCTAAGATTTCTTTTTGTTAATGGACATTAATATTTATTATATATTTACATCTCAAAATCCCCAATTTAGTGAAAACGACATTCAATGGCACTCTAGCAGCAGAGGTGCTTCTTAACTACTAATCGCTTTTATAAAGTCACATCTATATAAAAAACATTAAATAAATAGGCTCAACTAAAGAAACAAGTATAAATACAAATAATACAATATTTTAAACAGAAATCTGTGAAAGTCTTACTACATAAGAATTTTCACTCCAAGTAGACAAAATACATACTAATCTAAAACTTAGAGGGTAAGAAGTTAATAGATTTTCTCTTAGTTGAAGCCTATCCAATCTCAGTAACATTTCTGGAGAAAGCATAAAGTTAATGACTATACATTTTAAAAGGAATGGTCCAGCTGTGTTGTCTCTGTTTTTAATTCGTCCTCTTCATTTACAGTATTGGCAGCAGCATCATGTGGATTATCTAGAATGTCTTTGTTAAATCCAACCAATGACTCCTCTTGATCCTCATCTGTATTAACCTCTTCAGTGGTCTGTGTGTTTATTAACAAGTCTAAAAGAGAAATCATCATTATTACTCATTATAAGCACCTGATCCAATCTTACCTGATAAATACAAATCTCTCCACAAACTTTTCTCAGTGGAAATGAAATCTATGATCACTTTCTTCCAATAGTCACCTGTATAGATGTATAAAGTTCATTCAAAAATGCAAGTCTTGAAAGGTACCAAACTCAAACTCTTGAATTGTACCCAAATGCAACTGTTCTCTTTCAAAAATCGCAGCTATTAGACGAAAATTTTTAAAAATCAAGTGCTCTTAACAGCTATACATCAAAGTGATCTCTAGCAAAGAAAATTTAGGATCCTTATTTCTATTTGGGCAAATTTTAAAGTAATACATTATAAATAGAAGATGGGCCTTAAAATGCTTATTGCCAGGTATACTTTGATAATGACAGCAAAGGAACTGCCATCAATGATAGTTGGATCTTCATGTCATTTTTCACCTGGTAGTAATAAAATACCCATTTGTAAAGCTGAAGATTAAATTCATTTTAATTGGAAAGAATAACAATGTAGTCACATTAATTTTTTCACTTGTGAATTTCATATCATCTTGGGTGAAACTTATTTTATAACATGGTATCTTCACTATTTAACCATAATTCTTATTTTTCCATTTCAAAAGGAAAACTACATTGGAAATGGAAAAAGACATGCAGTTTGCTTCACTCAAAACCAATCTGGATTATTTTTAAATGTAGTTTTAATAATCTTGTCTAGTTTCCAAACTCACAGTCTGTTTTAAAAACAGCAAATTTTAAGTTTTTATTTTTTTTTTTAAAGATTTTATTTATTTATTTGACAGAGAGAGATCACAAACAGGCAGAGAGGCAGGCAGAGAGAGAGGAGGAAGCAGGCTCCCTGCTGAGCAGAGAGCCGGATGCGGGACTCGATCCCAGGACCCTGGGATCATGACCTGAGCCGAAGGCAGCGGCTTAACCCACTGAGCCACCCAGGCGCCCCTAATTTTAAGTTTTAAAAAGAGAAGAGAATGCATCAGATAAGCAAACTGACAGCTAAGTGACACAATACAATAAAAATTAAGGACCTATGTAAGTCACAGCAAATGGCTCTAAAATCCTCAAAAGGTGCAGAAGGCATTTTATAGGTTTAGAAAAGTACCATAATAATTAATGTTCAAAATTACGATCCTAAAAATAAAATATGGGGTCCCTGGGTGGCTCAGTTGGTTAAGTGTCTGCCTTTGGCTCAGGTCATGATCCTAGGGTCCCGGGATGCAGCCCTGAGTTGCAGCAGGGAGCCTACTTCTCCTCATGCCCTTCCCCTCCTTGTGTTCTCTCTCTCAAATAAATTTTTAAAATCTTGGGGCGCCTGGGTGGCTCAGTGGGTTAAAGCCTCTGCCTTCGGCTCAGGTCTTGATCCCAGGGTCCTGGGATCGGGCTCTCTGCTCTGCAGGGAGCCTGCTTCCTCCTCTCTCCCTGCCTGCCTCTCTGCCTACTTGTAATCTCTGTCTGTTAAATAAATAAAATCTTAAAAAAAAAAAAAAAATTTAAATCTTTAAAACAAAAGGGGGGGCACCTGGGTGGCTCAGTGGGTTAAAGCCTCTGCCTTCGGCTCCGGTCATAATCTCAGGGTCCTGGGTTCGAGCCCCGCATCGAGCTCTCTGTGTGACAGGGAGCCTGCTTCCTCCTCTCTCTCTCTGCCTGCCTGCCTCTCTGCCTACTTGTGATCTCTGTCTGTCAAATAAATAAATAAAATCTTAAAAAAAAAAAAATGGGGGCACCTGGATGGCTCAGTGGGTTCAAGCCTCTGCCTTCAGCTCAGGTCCTGGGATCCATCCCCGCATCGGGCTTTCTCCTCAGCAGGGAGCCTGATTCCTCCTCTCTCTGCCTACCTGTGATCTCTGCCAAATAAATAAATAAAATGTTTTAAAAAAATAAAATCTTAAAAAAAAATAAAGATAAAATATGTGTCACACACTTTAAGGAGTCAGGGAAGAAGAAAGATTCAGAATCAAGATGAAGGGATTAAAATAATTTTTAAAGCAGTCCCCAGCTATCCAGAAAACCATCTTAGACTCATTTATTCTTTGAAGATTCCAGATAGCTCACATACACACACACATAGATACACACATGCGTGTGCTTTCTCAAATGTATATAAATTTAATACATCAGATTTTCCTATTCCTAGAGGCATTTTATCTTGCAGATAGTAGAAAAGTTAAAATTTCTAACATGCCCTTGATATATTAATGGTAGCACATAAAACCCAGCATAAAATTTACCATTTCCAAGGGACTGACTATTACTCAATAGCTTTGCCTGCCTTCTTTCCAAGGCCAGTTGTTTATTTCTCTCAATTCTCTGTTGTTGTTCTTCTGTTAGGCTTCTACTTGACTCAGAAGCAAAATTCTCACTTCCCAGTGAGTTTGTCGAGAAGGGATCTAATTGGGTAGCCGTTACGTCGTGGCCATGATCTTCTCCTTCATCTGCAGTAGAAATGAAAGTTACTACATCTGTGGTTAGAAAAAAAGCTTAATGCAGCTATTAGTTAAAAGCCAGTTTAAAGTATAGAGGTGCCAGAACTGAACAAACTGTTTCTTCAAATTGTTCTGGGAGAATGTTCTAAATACTGATGATCCTTGAACAACAGAGAAGTTAGGGATGCCGACCCCCAGCACAGTCAAAAATCAGAGAACTTCTGTGTCTCCAAAGCGCAACTACTAATAGCCGACTGTTGACCACAATACGAATAACATAGTCAATTGACACGTATTATCTATATTATATGTACATATATACTGCACTTTTCAAGTAAGCTAGAGAAAAGAAAATGTTATTAAAGCATAAGGAAGAGGGTGCCTGGGTGGCTCAGTGGGTTAAGCCGCTGCCTTCAGCTCAGGTCATGATCTCAGGGTCCTGGGATCGAGTCCCGAATCGGGCTCTCTGCTCAGCAGGGAGTCTGCTTCCTCCTCTCTCTCTCTGCCTGCCTCTCTGCCTACTTGTGATCTCTCTCTGTCAAATAAATAAATAAAATCTTAAAAAAAATAAATAAAGCATAAGGAAGAGAAAATACATTTACAGTACTGAACCATAAGAAATCTGTAAGTAGACCTGCTCAATTCAAACCCATGTTTTTCACGGGGTCACCTGTATGTGCCTATTCAAGCAAGTAAAAGGGAATACTTATGAATCATTCTAAAGAGACAAGTAAAATGGAAATACTAGTTTTAAAATATGCATGAACAGGGGCACCTGGGTGGCTCAGTGCGTTGAGCCTCTGCCTTCGGCTCAGGTCATGATCTCAGGGTCGTGGGATCAAGCCCTGCATCGTGCTCTCTGCTTGGCAGGGAGCCTGCTTCCCCCCCCACCCGCCTACTTTTGATCCCTCTCCGTCAAATAAATAAGTAAAATCTTAAAAAAATTTTTTTAAAAGCATGAGTAGAAAGCACAAGTTCTTAGTTATGATTAGAAAATATTTTCTGAAAAAAATTTTTTTTTTTTTGCTTGGGCTAATGAACTTAGAATCCAAACCATATTCTTGCTTTACATTAAACAAAAACATTTTAATAGCTTGCTATAGTGTCTATATAGCACAGTAATAATTTTATATAAGCTATTTTTTAATAGGGTAAAACTAAGACGCAAAGTGAAAAAGGAGGGGTGCCTGGCTCAGGTGGAGCATGTGACTCTTGATCTTGGGGTTGAGTTTGAGACCCACAGTGTAGAAATTACTTGAAAATAAAATCTTTCCCAAAAAGTGAAAGAAAAATTTAAAGATCTATAGACAGATTTCCACATTAATTAAAAAACAAAACAAAACTGTGCTTTCTACATAAGGCCTAATAAATTCTTAAAGCCCTATATGCCAGTTATCTCCAAGTAGGAAGCCCCTAAAATGAACCACAATGGTATAGAAAGTAAATATTGGATCTTTCATTTTTATGTAAGGATTCAGACAAACTGCTGAACTAACTTAAAGACAGGCAGTGACAAACTGTCATTTATCCATATGACAGGTACAGTGTGGCCTGGATGCTACCTTAAAAGCAGACAGCTCCATGCCACAGAAGGGCAGGACAGCTGGGCCCTCACTCGTTTTTTAAATTTCAGCATACTGTGAAATACAGCTAATTCTGATCACCCATTTAAGCAAACTGCCTAGTTGTAACACCAAAACAATCCCAACAAAATGCACAAGTGGTAACTTAAAAAGGGTTTTGCAAAATAACAATACATAAAGAGAAGGTAGACAGAAAATAGAGACACAAGCAAGAACTTCACACAAGCACTTCACCCTCTCCCTACATCATTCACATTACAGGGTTAAAGGAAAAAAATAAGATAACGTCGTCTGATCTGATGAGTGGACAAAAACAAACAAACCCCCAAACATATCAACACCACTATTTGAAATACGAATTTACACACACTAACCTTGTCCTACGTGTATACTGTGCCTTAAGGTATTAGTATTAGTTAATGTAAAAACCATCACAACTAGCAAAAAATTTAAAACTGAAGACAAACCTACATAATTATTCTGGTGAGGTTTAAAAATCCTATGATACTGGGGCACCTGGGTGGCTCAGAGGGTTAAAGCCTCTGCCTTTGGCTCAGGTCATGATCCCAGGGTCCTGGGTTCGAGCCCCAAACTGGGCTCTCTCCTTGGCAGGGAACCTGCTTCCTCTTTTCTCTCTCTGACTGCCTCTCTGCCTACTTGTGATCTCTCTCTGTCGAATAAATAAAAAATCTTTAAAAAAAAATCCTATGATACTTGATTTTACAACCAAATCCTTTTGAAGTTTCTTCCTTAACAGTGAATGAAAAAGCAATACGCTTGTCCTTCCTGATGTAGAAAAAAAAATGTAGCAAGAAACCAAGATGCATTCCTTTGTCAGGAAATATTGATGGTATACAGGGAGAAAACATTGCTAGAGAAATTAAACAAGTATTAGAACCAGTTATGCAATACTGGGGTTTCTACTGTGCTTCACCTTACAAGGTGTACAGGATTCCAAATGAATAAGAATGATATACATAAAGAACTACTGTTTTGTGAGCCATGGAAGGAAAGATCTCTTCAATAGTAAATGGCCTCCTTAATACAATGTTTTATGGAAAACCAGTGTGAACATAACCACTGATGAAGCTCTGACTGATAAAAATGGGGTTAAAAATTTTTGAAATTCCCTCACTGCAACATTAGCAGGCATGCAACTATGGTAAAGAAGCCAAAGACAAATATTCAGTGTGCTAGAGGATGCCATCATTTTAGCACACATAAACCAACAGATAAGCAAATACACAATAACTGAAAGGAAATAAGTACTATGGGGTAAAAAAGGATAGGGAATCAGGACTGGGAGTGGGAGTACAATTTTAACCCACTGAGCCACCCAGGTGCCCTGGGAGTACGATTTTAATAGTGTAGTCAGGGAGATTTCACTGAGTTGACTTTTGAGCAGTTTGAAAGGGGTAAGAGAGCCATGTAGACTTGGGGGTGGGAAGGAGGACGAAGGATGTGTTCAAGGCAGAGTAAGAAGGCAAAAGCCTTAAGACAAAAATGTGCCTGGAAGGTTTGAAGAATAGCTAGGAGGCAAGTAGTCACTAAAGCAGTATGAGTGGGGAACTGTAAAAGATACAGTCAGAGAGGCAAGGAAGATAGGGTAAGGAGTAGATACTGTAGGGCCAAGAAGACATTGTGAGGATTTTGGCTTTTGCTCTGGGTGAAATAAGGAGCCACTATAGGGCTCTAAGCAGAGGAGTTACAGGACTATATATATGCCAAAAATATTAAAATTTAGCCCCTGATTGACTTTTAAGAAAACTGATTGAAAAAAGGTAGATGATAACTTGCTTGTGAACTTCAACAAGAATCCTTGCATTAGTGAATGGGATGGGAAAATGTTAAGTGCCATTAATGATACTCCACTTCTATCTGGATGAATCTTAGTAAGATAAAACTAAGATTTGTTGAGGGGAGACTGTATCTACCACACCTTCAAATCATCAATCAGGCTATCAGCCCAAAATTTTGGAGGAAAGAAAATATTCCAAAGAGCATTAAGTCATATTGTTCTCACTTTAAAACATCATGGTAATAATGTTCTAGTGAGAATTAAAATGTGCATTATTGGAGCATGGGTGGCTCAATGGGTTAATGGCTCAGGTCATGATCTCAGGGTCCTGGGATCAAGCGGCACATTAGGCTCCACACTCAGCAGGGAATCTGCTTCTCCCTCTTCCTCTGCCCCTCCCCCGGCTCATGCTCACTCATGCTCACTCTCTCAAATAAATAAAATCTTTTAAAAAAAAATGTGTTATTGGGCGCCTGGGTGGCTCAGTGGGTTAAGCCGCTGCCTTCGGCTCAGGTCATGATCTCGGGGTCCTGGGATCGAGTCCCGCATCGGGCTCTCTGCTCAGTGGGGAGCCTGCTTCCTCCTCTCTCTCTCTGCCTGCCTCTCTGCCTACTTGTGATCTTTCTCTGTCAAATAAATAGAATCTTTAAAAAAATAAAAAATAAAAAATAAATTTAAAAATGTGTTATTTATCATGTCAGTAGTCCATGTATTATAAAAATAAATAAAATGCTCAAAACACTTTTACTGTTGTAGTATCTTATCCAAAAGATCTGGAGACCATTCTCTTAGGATACAGAGAAGACAGATTCAACAACAAACAAGGCTGTGTGACAGAGGCCTCTTCTAAGTACCCAGTATTTCAGCAAGCCCATAATCCCATCAATAGTCCCATTAATTTATTGCCTCTGCACAAATGAGTCCCTCTCTCCAAAATCACTTTTGTCTGAACTCTCCTGTTTATCATTCAAAGTACTTGTGATTTGTTCTCTGTGAGGATGGCTTTCCCTTCCCCTGGGTAAAAGCAACTATGCTCACCTTTGCACCTAACCCTGTGCCCTGTTTCTAATTTCAGCACCTATCAGAATGGAGGTGATGTTATATCTCACTCACCCACTAGTCTGCTAGCCCATGAACCAAGGGTCTGATCTTATTCATCATTTTTTTTTTTTTTAAAGATTTTATTTATTTATTTGACAGAGAGAGAGATCACAGGTAGGCAGAGAGGCAGGCAGGGGTGGGGGGTGCAGGCTCCCTGCTGAGCAGAGGGCCCAGTGCAGGGCTTGATCCCAGGACCCTGAGATCATGACCTGAGCTGAAGGCAGAGGCTTAACCCACTGAGCCACCCAGGCGCCCCTTATTCATCTTTATCCCTGAAACACTAGCACACACTATGTCCCTCAAAAACTCCTACCAAATAAACTACCTGACCCAGCGGTATGTGCTGTGGAATTTAGTTACTAATTCCTTCCATATACCAAATCCTATCCCACAGATACATACCATATCTTACCAAAATATTAAATCTTGGATTATATGAATCACAATTTTTTATTTTTTTAATTGGATTTCAGTTGATTAGTGTATTTTTTGAATTCTAACACTTCTTCCAAGACACCGGTAAAGAATAAAAATCAGGGACGCCTGGGTGGCTCAGTTGGTTAAGCAGCTGCCTTCGGCTCAGGTCATGATCCCAGCGTCCTGGGATCGAGTCCCGCATCGGGCTCCTTGCTCCGCAGGGAGCCTGCTTCTCCCTCTGACTCTGCCTGCCTCTCTGCCTGTGCTCGCTCTTGCTCTCTCTTTCTCTCTGACAAATAAATAAATAAAATCTTAAAAAAAAAAAAAAAAAAAGAGAGAATAAAAATCAATTTCAAAACTAAAAATGAATCAATCATTTTTAGTATTGATTTCTCATTTTTCAAATGTATTTTCATAAAAGCTATTTAATGTTAAAAATCTTTTTTTAAAGATTTTTTTTTTTTTTTTTTTTTTTATTTATTTATTTGACAGAGAGAGATCACAAGTAGGCAGAGAGGCAGGCAGAGAGAGAGAGAGGAGGAAGCAGGCTCCCTGCTGAGCAGAGAGCCCGATGCGGGACTCGATCCCAGGACCCTGAGATCATGACCCGAGCCGAAGGCAGCGGCCTAACCCACTGAGCCACCCAGGCGCCCCTAAAAATCTTTTTTTAAAAAAAATTTTTTTATTAACATATATTATTTGCCCTAGGGGTACAGGTCTCTGAATCATCAGGCTTACACACTTCAAAGCACTCACCACAGCACACATCCTCCCCAATGTCCATAACCCCAATCACCCTCTCCATAAACCCCCTACCCCCAGCAACCCTCAGTATGTTTTGTGAGATTAAGAGTCTCTTACAATTTGTCTCCCTCCCAACCATGTTTCATTTTTTCCTTCCCTACCCCCCAAACCCCCCACTTTGCCTCTCAAATTCCTCGTATCAGAGATCATATGATAACAATTTTTCATTTTTAATAGCAACTTATAAATAACTTGGGGGATTCTGCAGGGAGCCTGTATTTTCTACCACATCTATTACAAGTTTAAAAAACAAAAATAGGGACGCCTGGGTGGCTCAGTTGGTTAAGCAGCTGCCTTCGGCTCAGGTCATGATCCCAGCGTCCTGGGATCGAGTCCCACATCGGGCTCCTTGCTCCGCGGGGAGCCTGCTTCTCCCTCTGACTCTGCCTTCCATTCTGTCTGCCTGTGCTCGCTCTCGCTCTCTCTCATAAATAAATAAAATCTTTAAAAAAATAAAAATAAAAATAAACATGTATGGAGCCATCGCACAGAGAATCTGCTAACTATACAGACCCTGTCGGCAGGAACCATGTTTTAATGTGTGTGACTACCTATGGTCGCACTGTACAACTAACAAATGCAACCAGTACCAGGAACAGTCACACAGGTCTTACGGAAGACCTACAGAGATATTCCTCAACTAAAAATGGGGTTATGTCCTGATAAGCCCTCATAGGTTGATAGTAAGTCAAAATGGATTTAATATACCTCACCTACCTTAAACGTACTCAGAACACTAACATTACCCTAGTTAGGCAAAATCATGCAACACAAAAACTGTTTTATAATACAGTGTTGAATATCTCATGTAATTTATGGAATACTGTACTGAAAGTGGAAAACACAGTGGTTGTATGGGTACAAAATGGTTGTCAGTTTATCGGTGGTTTGCCCTCATGTGTGGCTGCTCCTGCCCCGCATCACAAGAGTATCACAGCACATATGCTAGCCTGGGGGGGAAAAATCAAAATCTGAAATTCTAAGTATGGTTTCTAGTGAGTGTGTATCACTTCTGCACCATTATAAAGTCAAAGAATCATAAAGCAAACCACTGTTAAGTTGGGGACCATCTATGTACAGGATCTATACTCTTAAGAGAAATGTAAACTATTTCACCATCAAATTATGCTAATTCCCCATAGCCACTTTTAATGGTGTGTTATGAATATGAACTAGTGTCATTTACTTTCATTAACCAAGCACTACAAAGGATAAATGGGTATCAGTTCTCAAAGGCTCAAGTTCTATGACTAAATATATTTCTACATCTCTTAATGGCACTGTAGGCATATCTTTAAGAAACAAGTGTCAAACAATATTCTAGATGTACCAAGGCATTTTAACTCATTCCTATTTACTATAATTATGTCTACTCAATTACTCAATATAGATGAAGTGCTTAATCTACCCCTGCCCCAACTAGATCTATTTCTAACAGCAAAATTGTTATAAATAAACCTGTATTCTTACCATTATTGCTAATAAAATCTTCATGTAAAATAGGCAGGTCAAGTCGAATTCGCTTTAAACAGGTCTGAAAATAAAGAGATATTTTTACATTTTCATCAGAACACTTAGGATAAAATGAGAATTTATTCAATTCTTAGTTTCAAAAAAGTTGTTCTTCAAATAACTACTATTTTTTTCCTACCATGATAGATTTCAAAATAAAAACACCAAACAGTGACTTAGCCTCAACTAAAATCCATCCTTGGCACTATTTAGCATTATAAATGATATTCATAATAATCTCAACACCTACCTGAACTTCCTTTTTACTTCCCAGGTATTCAACTCTGTCAATAAAATCCTCAAATTGCAGCTTAGGGAATAGCCTATGTGCCCAATGCTCCATGTGTCTGATTAGCGTTTTCAAGTCTTCAGCCTGGCACATAAAAATAAAAATGCTAAATAGAAGACTCATTCTCAGAACTAACCTTGTCAGCAGATTTCAGAATTGAATAGTAATGCCAAAGTCACTGGTGTCATTTTATATTTATAAGGTTAAGAAACTTCTGAAGAAACTTTAAGAAGAAGAACTATTCATGGAGTTTATTCATGCAGTCTAAAAGTGCACTGGATATAGATTAAAAAAAAAAAAAACAGTAAAAAACATGATAAAAGTTAAAAGATAATCATATATCTTTTCAAAAAAGAATTTATTTATTTATGTGAGAGAGAAAAAGAGCCCACAAGAGAGCACAAGCAGGGGGAGCAACAGAGGAAGAGGGATAAGCAGGCTCCCTGCTGATCAGGTAGCCTGATGTAGGGCTCAATCCCAGGACTCAGGGATCATAACTTGAGCTGAAGGCAGATGGATATCATGTACCTACTCAGAACTGTAAAGGAATATGTGAAAATAAGCTTTAATAAAATATGTCAAGATATCTTCTAGGAATAATTAACCAAAATGACAGGTCCCTAAATCATACATAGAACAAAGCATTGAGAATTCAAAACTACAAAAATAGGGGCGACTGGGTGTCTCAGTGGGTTAAAGCCTCTGCTTTTGGCTCAGGTCATGATCCCAAGGTCCAGGGATCGAGCCCCACATCAGGCTCTCTGCTCAGCAGGGAGCCTGCTTCCCCCACTTTCTCTGCCTGCCTCTCTGCCTACTTGTGATCTCTGTCAAATAAATAAATAAAATCTTTAAAAAATAAAAAATAAAAATAAAAAAAAACTACAAAAATATATTCGGATATCCCAAGGGTAAGTACAAAGACTAGCAACAACAGTTAAAATGTTAAAAAAAAAAAAAAAAAGATTTAAAAAAAATGTTCTCAGGGCACAATTCCTCTTTATATATGAAATTTTAATTTAACATTTAAATTTTTAAAAGCAAAAATGAAAAACAAAGTTTAATAAACTGGACTAAGGAATAACAAAATTGCAAATTCCTGGTTTTAATGTAAAATATTTTATTCTTCTCTTAATAGGATTTTAAAGATTTATTTACTTATTTTTGAGACAGTGTATGTGAGAGAGGACGCTTGCACACGAGTGGAGAGAAGGGCAGGGGGTAGAAATCTCCAAGCAGACTCCCCAATGAGCACAGGGCCTGAGAGATCATGACCTGAGTGGAAAGCAAGAGTGAGACACTCTTAACCAACTAAGCCACCCAGGTGTCCCTTAACAGTATTTTAAAACAGGGGTGCCTGGGTGGCTCAGTAGGTTAGGGCCTCTGCCTTCAGCTCCGGTCATGATCCCAGGGTCCTGGGTTCAAGCCCCACATCAGGCTCTCTGCTCGGCAGGGAGCCTGCTTCCTTCTCTCTCTGACTGCCTCTCTGCCTACTTGTGATCTCTGTCTGTCAAATAAATAAAATCTTAAAAAAAAAAACAAAAAACAGTATTTTAAAACAGAATAGTCAAGGGGTGCAGGTGGCTCAGCTAACTCAGGTCATGACCTCAGGATCCTGGGATGGAGTCCCACATTGGGCTCTCTGCTCAGCAGAGAGTCTTCTTCTCTGCCTCTGCTTCTCCCCCTGCTTATGTGTTCTCTTTCTCAAATAAATAGTAATAATAAAAAAAAATAGAACTGTCAAAAACACAGGCTCTGGATCACACTGTATAGAATCAAATCTCAATCCTGCTACCGAATAGCTCTGTGACTTTAAGCAAATCACTCTACTGCTGTGCCTTCTTTTTCGCGTTAAGAGAATATTTTACACACTTTGTAGGGTTATGAGAAGTAAGTAATACAAGTAAAGTGCCTGACACAAAGTATACACTCAAATACTGGCTACTTTCCTGTTATCTGATCTTGTCTAAGAAGGCAATGGTCAACCCGACCAGTAACTAAACATGTAATACCAACAGCATTGTGTTTGCAGCACATACATTAAAGTAATACAAAGAGGATGTGCTTTCCTTCTCATTCTGATAATAAAGGTAAGTTTATTTATTCGTATTTAATTCAATCACCTAAGATTATTTTCTAATTGTTGGGGGGTAGCTGGTCAGTCACCTCACAATATCATGTTAGACCTAAGGGTCAAAAGAGAAACACCTAAATACACCTAAATTTATGTCCTAAGTCATACATGGAGAAAAAAGCAGTGAGGATTCAACTCTGTGACAAAACAGGAAGAACTTCCAAGGGCAAAGCACAGAAGACTAAACAGCATAAACTCCTGGAGCTCACCCTCACCCAGTGAAGAAACACAAAATTTGTATCCTTCATATAAACTCATTTATTTTAATAAAGTACTTATTATGAAAATGGTGAGGACTTCATTAAAGTCAAAGCACCAATTCATCCTTACAGCCTGAAAATTTCAACAAGGGCAATGAATTAACTCGGATTGTTTTGTGTTTTGTCTTGTTTTGTCTTTTTCTTTTTAGGTAAGCTTTATACCCAACATGGGGCTTTAACTCACAACCCCAAGATTGAGTCTCATGCTCCACTAACTGAGCCAGCTAGGTGTCCCTCTTTTTTTTTGAGATGGGTATGCTATTTTTTTTTTTTTTAAAGATTTTATTTATTTATTTGACAGAGAGAAATCACAAGTAGATGGAGAGGCAGGCAGAGAGAGAGAGGGAGGAGGAAGCAGGCTCCCCACTGAGCAGAGAGCCCGATGCGGGACTCGATCCCAGGACCCTGAGATCATGACCTGAGCCGAAGGCAGCAGCTTAACCCACTGAGCCACCCAGGCGCCAGAGATGGGTATGCTTTTAAAATATCCTGATTTACATTTAGTTTTCTGGCAAAATAGGACAGACTTCTATTCTCTCTTCCCATCCACTGAAGCTGAGCAAAGGTACTACAATTTTTCAGCCTCCCAGCTTTAAAATCTTGGATTTTTTGTTTTTATTTTATTATTATTATTTTTTTTAAGTAAGCTCTACATACAACGTGGGGCTTGTATTCATGACCCCAAGATCAGGAGTTACACGTTCTACCAACTAAGCCAGTTGGGCACTCCTCCTGGGATTATTTTTTTTTACTTCTTTTTACCTCCTTATATCCAACTGCCTGTAAGTACTGTACGTTGTTTATGTCTCTACTACTACCCTATCAGGCTATCTTGACCTTGTCATCTTCACCCTGGTAGTGTGACAGTATCTGAATTGCCCTCTGCTTCCAGTCTCTTCCCTCCTTCCCATTATCCTGCATGCCACACTAAGATGGTGCTCACTGTTACATTAACAGTACTGTAGCCGGACTACGAAAGGGGAAGTCTTAACTGTTGACTTTGGACACTTAAACCTCTAAAATTCCCGGCATCTGGGTGGCTCAGTCACTTAAGCGTCTGCCTTCAGCTCAGGTCATGGTCCTGAGATGGAGCCCCCCATCAGGCTCCCTTATCAGTGGGGAGTCTTCTTCTGCCGCTGCCCCTGCTTATGCTTGCTCTCTGTCAAATAAATAAATAAAATCTTTAAAAGAATTCTAAAATCTCATTTCCTTAACTAGATAATGGGACCAACAAACCTACCCCACAGGTTTGAGAATTAAAGAATATATTTGAAAATACTTCATGAACTGCAAAGCTCTATAAAGATATCTGCAAAAAATTATATCTACACTCTACATTATTCAAAGATAAGAGACTTTTAGGGGTGCCTGTGTAGCTCAGTCAGTTATGCTATGACTCTTAAACTCAGCCCAGGTCTCAATCTCAAGGTCATGAGTTCAAGCCCCATACTGGGGGCTCCCAATTTTTAAAAAAAGAGAGATAAGAGACTTATCTTTAAAAAAAGGGAGAAAGGTAAGAGACTTTAAAAATATACACTTAGACAGTGATCAACAGTTCTTAAATGTCTTCATTTTTCAACTTAAATGATGCCTATTATGAATTAGACACATATGACAAGATATGTGTCATATTTGGGGGACATGTAACTGATACAAGTCAAGTCCTTGCTCTCCTGAAGCCTAAAATTGCTCTTTCAGGTGACTAAGTCAATTTCATTCCTAGGAATTATAAAGTACAAACTCAAAACTTACAGACTTAGATGTGATTTTCCAAAGCCATAGAGTGGCAAAAATGAGACTATAAGACTTGTTTTCTGACTCTTAAAGCAGGGCCCTTTCCACTACATCTTAGCTTCTCAAGAGATATGATAAAAGATAGTATCTTTGAAACATTCTAAGATTCCTCAGAACATGATAATGGGCCCACAGTTCTACCGATATTTGAAAGAACAAAGAATAAAAATCAGACAATTCTTACCTCATGACCTTTACCTTTGAATTTCACCTTATCAAACACATGCCTTAATGCTGGAAGCCCTCTCTCTGAAATTAATCTGTGAAGAGAAATATGTTCTAAATTTCAAGTTTTCTAGAACCACCAAGGCCAAAGCAAAACCATTATTATCCACTGAACTGAAAAACAAAAGTGCCTGGCTGCTTCAGTCAGCTTAACATCCAACTCTTGATTTCAGCTCAGGTGATGATCTCAGGGTCCTAAGATCAAGCCCCACAATGGGATCCACACTCAGTGGGGAGTCTGCTTGAGTCTCTCTCTCTCGCTCCCTCTGCACCCCCATCACTCTCTCAAATAAATAAATAAATCTTTAAAAGGAAAAAAGGACAAATAACTAAACTCCAAATTGTACCAACTGAACGTTTTTTATATAAGGGGTAAAAAACATAATGTGAAAGAAAAAAAAAAAAAGAAAGAAAGAAATGTTTAAGGAAATAGTAAATGTACCTCTGAGCATCCAGCTTGGGTATATTCCGTTTAACTGTTCTCTTTGGAGGTACAGGAACAGGTACTCCTCTCCCTGACTCTGGTGAAATACACCAAGATTTAATATTACTTAAATAATTTAAGCCTCATTTATAAAATGTATCATTTCTATGCTAATAGATGGATAACTGAACACAGGCACTTTCTTGGAACTCTATAAAGACCTTCATCAGGTTCAGTTCCTTCACCATCTTCTCTCTGTGGAGAGGCTGGAGGTGGAAAAGGAGGAAAAGTTTCATCTTCTACATGCTCATAATCTGGTAGGTCAATCAAGCCATTTTCCTGTGGCTCCAGCATCTTTTCCTCTACAGGAAAGAAAAAATAAACATGTTTATTCATCCAAGTAGTCTCCCTATTACACAGTTAAGTTCTACCTATAGCAAAATGCATGTGTTTCCGTCAGTTAAACACATCATGAAAAGAAGTGGAGATTGGTTATAGGGAAAAAACTACTGGTTTAGAAATCAGAAGTGAGTTCTAACATAGACCCTATCACCCAGTAACTGCATGATTTTCAGCAAATCATTTTCCCTCAACTGTTGAGTCTCCCCTCAGAGGGCTTCAAACTATGGTTCAAATGGGTGTGAGAGAGACAGGGTTCAGGTACCTCACCCCCACTTTAAACAGAGCAGCTTTTTAAAAAGTCAGTTTACAAATTCATCTTTTAGTTAAGGTTTCCTGTGAGAGAAGGGAAATAATCCTAAGGCTGATAAAATGAAAGAACCCTTTTCAGTACCATCAAACTTGACAACATCTAACACTTTTGATCAGTTCCTTTCTCCTTTTTCTGGAAAGGTATTTTTGTTGGTTTCTGAAACACAGCACTTATTTGGTTTCCTCCCTTTCTGAACACTGCTCCTAGAATCTTCTGTGCAGATTCATCTTCCCCTAACTGGTCAGTAGGTATTCAAGACTCCATCATAGGCCCTCTTCACTTCTTTACGTGCATGGTTTTAATAATCATTGATAGATGAATATTTATCTCTCGTTTTTTATCTCTACTCTAGGCATCAAATCTGAGCTCCAGATCCCTATATCTCCTTTTACAGCTCTTCAATTTCTCAAAGGCAACTATATCATCTCATGTACAAAACCAAACTTCTAAATTTCCCAATTCAGTGAGTGACATCTATCCATCCATGCAAGTAAGAGAACTATAAATCACCCCTGATACCTCCTTCCCCATCCATCCTACTTATCCTGTCCATTTTACTTCCTAAGCATCAGTTAAGTCTTTCCATTTCTCCCTATCTCCACAACCACTTCCTAACATTCCTTCCTTTCGTTACTCCATTATTCATAACCACTTTTGCCTTTTTCAAACCATTCTCCATACTATACTAGACTAAGGCTCTGGAAATGTAAAGCCAATCACATTACCACTTAGCTTAAATATTTCAATGGGTTCCTACTGCTCTTGGGCTAATGAGAAAATGCCAAAGCTCTGCTTGGTCTGGCACCTTCCTACTTCTCCAGCCTCACTTCAAACAACTTTTCATGCTCTTTTCTTTATCTTGAAAGAGCCATATCCCTCAGGCCATGGGAATGGGAAAAAATGGGGGAAAAGTCCATTGCTAAGGTTGTTTCTTATCTTGAGGGCTCTTCGCAGACTCCCTGTCTCTTTCAGATCTCAACTCTCACCTCCTCAGATAAGTCTACCCCAATTTCCCTGAATTAAATCTCCTATAATAAGCATTCAAAGTACCAAGTACCAATTTCATGGCACTTACCCAGTTTCAATATTATTTTCCATTTCTGTGATTATTTGACTAATGTTTGTCTTCCATACTAGACTGCAGCTCTAAAAAGGCAAAGACCAGGTGAGTCTCTTTGTGCTCCACCACTATATCCCCAAAGCTGGTATACAGCAAGTGCTCCACAAATATCTGTTGAGTGAAGGAATAAAGATTCCAAAGCTTCCCTCAAACTGTAAAACTACTAGAGCTAAATGATCCCTAAAATCTCTCCAATTCTAAATTTCCATGACCACAGATACAAAAAAAAAAACAACAAAAAAAAAAACGTATCAACTCCTGATGATGACCCACCTTTTATCTTCAACTAAGGCTCAATAACCATAGATTTTCAAAATTGGAAAGGCAATGAGATATAATCTAAAGTAGCTTCCTAGCTACAGTATAGTCAGTCAGGTTAAGTTTGATCCTAGTCAAGTTTCTTTGGAAAGAAATGGGGTCCACACTTTTGAGAACAGGGAGCCGTGAGTTTGATGGCAGGGCACAAACTATATTAAGTGTAGCAAGATGCAGCCTAAGGAATTGGCCAAGCATGGGGGTTGTCAGTAAACTGGTTGTGAATAAGGCTGCTCTCAGATCTTTCACTTCTTGACGGTGGTTGCATACTGTTTTTAGACACTGATGAAATTCTCTTAGCTTCCCCGCTCTGGTCCTCAAACTCTCAAAGGAGTCAAGGAAATTTAATATCCAAACTCCAATTCGTTCCCAGACCCTTAAGGGGTCCAATGTCCAACTTCATCCAAATAATCAAAACAGTAGCCCGTGTCGAAAGGGGATGACTCGGGGCGCCTGGGTGGCTCAGTGGGTTAAAGCCTCTGCCTTCGGCTCAGGTCATGATCCCAGGGTCCTGGGATCGAGCCCCACATCGGGCTCTCTGCTCGGCAGAGAGCCTGCTTCTTCCTCTCTCTCTCTGCCTGCCTCTCTGCCTACTTGTAATCTCTGCCTATCAAATAAATTAAAAAAAAAAAATCTTAAAAAAAAGAAAGGGGATGACTCCATGTCCTCCTTTGCCAGCCACCCTAAAACCACTCTGCCACTCCATCTCCCTTCTCCACCCTTCCCATCCCCGCTGCCCTAGTCTCCCTTCAACTTCATTCATCCATTCATCCTACATTTACAGGACGCCTTCTATGTTTAGAGGCGCCCGGACATAAGGTAGCCCGAGACGTAGAGGTGGACTGACGACGCACATTCCCTCCCGCTACAGGACTGAGTTCGGCGAGAGGCGGACCCGAAGGAGAAACCACAGGGAGAAGTGCCCGCCCTCTTCCCCACAGGTCGCGGCCTCTCCAGTCCCCCTCTGTCCCGGTCTGTCGCAGTCTTCTCCAACCTCCACACTCCCACCCCGCGACGCCCCAGCACCCCTGCTCTCCCGCCCCCCCTCGCTCCACCACCGCTCCCCGCAGGCCCTCTACTGGTCCGCGTGCCCGCTCTCACCTCACGCTCGCTGCGGCGGCCACAGCGCGGGGATAGACGCGGCCCCCAAACCGCGTTGATCGCGAGACTCTGGAGAACGCGCCGCGAGAAGAGGCCTCCGAGTTTGGCGCCAAATCTGCGCGGGACCCGCCTACCCGCGCCCCCCAGGTGCCGCCCGCCCGCGTTCGTCCCCGCCTTTCCGGGGTCCCGCCTTCCCACCGCGCCGCGCCCGCAGCTTCCGCCTTCCGGAATTCTTTAGAGGAGGTGGACTTTACTTACTTGAAGCTCATTATTTGTAACTCTCTAGGCAGTTGAGAGTTTGGGGAGAGGTTTGTTTTCTAGAAAACTGGCTTGTGGATGGAGCAGAGAGAATAGAGCCGAAAGAATTTGGTAAGAAACTACCGATTCTTCAGAGTTCATAACAATTCCTTGAACACTGAGTTTTATTGTTTATTGAATAATGAGCTGAGAAAAGAGGTGGTAAAGAGTTAAATAACCCATTATATGTTAACTTAAAATGGAAAAAAAGGAGTTATGACACAAAATGTAAAAAATTTTACAAAAAATGTAAAAAATTGCGTTTAATTTTTATTTTTATTGTTATTATTTTTTTTAAGTGAGTTAAGGGGGCCCTGACTGGCCCAATTCATAGGGCATGCGACTCTTCATCTCAGGGTAGTTAAGTTCAAACCCCACTTGGTAGAGTTTACTTTTAAAAAGTGAGTCCAAATACATTCGTATTTACTTATATTCCCGCACATACACACAAGTGAGGAAAATAATATATAACTAATACCTGTGGGGATGGGAACTGGGCATATGGCATGAGGTGGGTTGGGGACTTAACTCTGTACCTTTTTTTTTTTAATTAAGCTTTAGCCCAAAATGGGGTCTGAACTCATGACCCTGAGATCAAGAATCACTCTACCTACTGAACCAGCCAGGAGCCCCTGTACCTCTTTTTTTTTTTTTTTTTTTTAAGATTTTATTTATTCACTTGACACACAGAGGAATCACAAGTAGTCAGAGAGGCAGGCAGAGAGAGAGGGGGAAGCAGGCTCTCCAATGAGCAGAGACCCCAACACGGAACTGGATCCCAGGACCCCAAGATCATGACCCAAGCGGAAGGCAGAGGCTTAACCCACTGAGCCACCCAGGTGCCCTGTACCTTTTTTGAACATATAAATACATTAGCTATTCAAAAAACAAAAACAGTTATCTGCAGCAAATACAGCATCAAGATTTGACAAACCACGATGAGTAGTGTTTTGCAACATTATTCTACTTTTCTATAACTTGGAGTATTTTAGTAAAATTCTAAAAGAATAAATCATATATGTGAGAAGGATAAGATAAAATAAATTGCAAGCTATATTGTCTAAAATTATGTATGCAAATGTGTACATATACCACATTTTCCTTAATTTTATGATTTTATTTCTATACATTTATTTACATAAAATATGTATAAAATGCATTTACTTATATCTATACATGCAAGATAATATGTGTTAATATTAACCAATTAAAAAAGTGAACACTGGGGCGCCTGGCTGGCCCAGTCAGTAGAGAATATGACTCTTAATCTCCAGGGTTGTAAGCTTGAGCCCCATGTTGGGTGTAAAGATTATTTAAAAATAAAATCTTTTAAAAAAAGAAAGAAAATTAACATTAATTTGAAAAGGGACTGTCAACTTCAAAAGTCTGAATAACTGAAGCAAAAGGCATTCTTCTAATTATCCAGATAACAGTCTATATTTCACACAAATAAAGTAAATGTAAAAGCACTTAAAGAAATTGAAAATTTATATCTATCTCCTCACCCACCCCCACATCAAAAAGCCCAGAGCAGAAGCTCTGCGGGTTTGAACCTCAGTTCCATTATTTACTACTTAGTGACCTTGGACTCTGCTTCCGTTTTCTCAGTATTACTAACAGAACCTACTAAATAGGATTATGAGGAGGATGAAATTATAGTACTTAGTGTTACCCTTTATTATCCATATAATTTTTAGAATATTTGACCCTTTGAGAAAATGTAAATACTTTAGCAAGTCATTTGTGGGCCCATGTGAATATAACTACCATTGACTTCACATATTATTGTCAAAGACTAATTGTCTCTTTTGTTCATATGTGAGGAATACTAGAAGTATATTTTCTGTAGCAATTTTGCCAGAGGTATAAAGATATATTTCCCACGGACCATATCATTAGCACATTTTAAAAATAGCTTAATGGTCTTTTGTTTGTTTTAAAGATTTTATTTTAATCTCTGCACCCAACATTGGGCTCGAACTAAAAACCCTGAGATCAAGAGTCACATACTCTACTGACTGAGCCAGCCAGGCACCCCAGGAGTTTAATGTTTTTAAAAGTGAGTAGTATTAAAGGAAAAAAATCAGACTGTTAAAGAGCAAAGGTTGAGTATGGAGTGTAAAAGTTTCTCTTGCAAGCAGAGAACCCACCCAGTCCAGAGATGAGTTTTGAAAAAAGAGGAATGGAGCACATCTTTTACAACCAAAAGACTATGAACTATTTCCATCTCACATTAAAAAAGGGAAACCTCGGATTCTTATTGACTGGTGGTGTTATTTGGATTTAACACTTAGGTGAGTGCTGGGCTGGCTGGTGGTAGTGGTCTGCTGTGTATCTGGGGACTACATCTCAAGACTATGGCATCTATTTGTCCCTGGCTTGTACATGACATGCCCAAGTTGAGATCGTATCACCTAACCAGGGCTACATCAGCATTAGCAATTAAGGTGGCCAAGGCCAGGAATAATAAAATCAGATCTGATTCAGCCAGAAATAACAGAAAAAAAAAAACCCAACACACAGAAACTATAATAAACTGAAATAGCAATAAGCAAAATAGAAAGCTTATTTGTTTCTCATGTATAAGAAATCTGGAGGGGGATGGCTGGGTGACTCAGTCGGTTAAGCATCTACCTTTGGCTCTGGTCATGATCCCAGGGTCCTGGAATTGAGTCCCAACAGCGGGCTTCCTGCTCAGTGTGAAGCCTGCTTCTCCCTCTGCCTGCCTCTTCCCCTGCTTGTGCTGTCTCTCTCTCTAACAAATAAATAAATAAAATCTTAAAAAAAAAAAAAAAGGAAAAGAAAAGAAATCTGGAGGTAATGAGTTGGAAAGGGATTTCATGGTGTTAGGAATCCAGACTCCTGTCTTCTTCCTTTACCACATAAGCATCTCATTCTCAAGTTCACCTTATTGTCCAAGATGGCTTCTAGCACTCCAGCTGCATTCCACTCAGTAGGAAAGAGGAACAAAACAGTACATTTTAAGAACATTTCCCAGAAGTTGCATACAATTCCGTTTACATCTCATTATGCGGAACGTAATCACATGGCCACACACAGCTGCAAAGGAGACTGAGAACATAATCTTTATTATTAGTGGTCATGGCCCAGAAAAAATTTAGGGTTTGTGTTACTGTGGAAGGGGTAAAAGGGGTAAAAAGATTTTGGGGGACATAGCACATTGCCTCAAATAACAAAATAGAAATGATAAGACTAATACGTACAATTTTGGGATAGTTCCAAGAATATTAAGAACATGAATAGCTAGTACTTTCACAATAATGCACACAAACAATTCTCAGTATAAGAAGACTTACATCACTGTGCATTGTGCTATGCATTTTGGAATCTTTCCTAGAATTCATTTTTTTTTTTAAGATTTTATTTGAGATTTTATTTGAGAGATCACAAGTAGGCAGAGAGGGTGGGGGAAGCAGGTCCCCCGCCGAGCAGAAAGCCTGATGCGGGGCTCGATCCCAGGACCCTGAGATCATAACCTGAGCCGAAAGCAGAGCCTTTAACTCACTGACTGAGCCACCCAGGCGCCCCACCTAGAATACATTTTTAAGCCACATTATCAGCTCTACTAAGAACTTAAAAGTCTGACATGATCAAATCATTTTATTGCTCTAAGCCTGTTTGCTCTTCTGTAATACAAAAGGTGTGGATTATTTGACCCCCAGGGTACTTTTTTTTTTTTAAGATTTTTATTTATTTATTTGATAGAGATCACAAGTAGGCAGAAAGGCAGGCAGAGAGAGAGGGGGAAGCAGGCTCTCCGCTGATGTGGGGCTCGATCCCATGACCCTGAGATCATGACCCGAGCCGAAGGCAGAGGCCTAAACCACTGAGCCACCCAGGTGCCCCGACCCCCAGGGTACTTTTTTAGTGGAGGACACTGAATAGTAATAAAAAAGGTACCTCTTTAATGCTCTGTGTTTTAGGTTATAAATCAAAAGAGTTAATATAAGATAAACTTTGAATATGCTATGTTTGGGGACTCCCATCTTTTTATGAGTTTATTGTTGAGGTAAAAGTTGAACATTTACCTCTGCAAGGTTCCTTACTTCTAGGTTCCTTACTTCATGGTTCGTTACCAACACTGGTTGCCCTGTTTTCCACAAATGAGTGAGATTTCAGGTCAGAAGAGGGTAAAGTGAAGACAGAGGTATTGCTTGCAATATATTCTGACCACCCCTGCCACACACACAATAACAATTACCACCTTCAAAGGACAGCAGGGCTAGAGGTACTAGTGGCCACGTTCAGCATCTAGCACCAGTGGTGAGAGTAGAAGTCCACTTTTGCTAAGTAGGTAGAGGCACTTGTACCCAATCATGGACTTACTACCCCCAAGCTTCTGGGGTCTCCAGTGGAGCAGCAGAACAACACAATTTTGGCATTAGTACTGTATAGCTCCCAAGCCATATTTTCTGCCCAGATTCTAGGAGCCATCTGTATCCTTTAACACATTTATTTTCTATTTAAACTAGTAAAAAGATGATACTGGATTCTGTTGTTTGTAATGAAGAACCCTGGCTAACACACATTGACTGACTAAATGATAAAAGAAAAAGAAAGGTAGAAGACAGTGATGAAATTCTAGAACCTAGGTGAGGTTCTGTGGGCTGAGGTCCGGAGCCGATGACCAAGAAAGAATTCTTGTCTAGCAGGATTGTGAGCTCTGCAAGTTGACTATTTGCTTATTGTTCATCGCAGTCAGGGCTGCCTGAGGGTTGCTACACATAGGACTGAGGGGGAGCGGATGGAGGGGGGGATACAAGGCGCCAGCTTTGCTTTGTCCTCAGCCAGCCTCGTGCTCCCTCATCAACAGTATACAAGTAAAGGCTGATTTACTTGGAACCCAAAAGTTGATAAGTGCTAGAAGAAAGATGAACAAGAGCTGGAGTAGTCAGGAAAGACTCCTGGAAAGATCTAGAACTTGAACAGAATCTTGGAATCAACTCGGATTTGGATATATGTATGGGAAGTTGCCCTAAAATAAGGAAAGTAGTAGAAGCATAAAAAATGATTATCAAGCTAGGGGCACCTGCCTGGCTCAGTCTGTAGAGCATGTGGCTCTTGATCTCACAGTCTTGAGTTCAAGCCCCATGCTGGGCATGGAGTCTACTTAAAAAAAAAAAAAAAAAAAAAAAAAGAGGAGGGACGCCTGGGTGACTCAGAAGTTAGGCATCTGCCGATTCCAGGGTCCTGGGATCCGGCCCTGTGTCTGGCTCCCTACTCAGTGGGGAGCCTGCTTTGCCCTCTCCCACTCCCCCTACTGTGTCCCTCTGTCGTCGTCTGTCAAATAAATGAATAAAATCATTTTTAAAAAATTATTAAGCTTCCATAAAGAAACTGATCAACTTGACTCAGATTGTGTTGTTAGGAAGAATGAAAAACAAGAATAGGATAGTTATTTTGAACAGAGGAGTCTTATTACAGATTCCTTTTTTTCATAGCCCCTAAAGATTTTAAATATTATTGGTATATAATTTTTGATACCTTTAAAATAATATATGTAATATTCATGTGTGTTAAAATGCATAATAATGGAATACACACACCTGTCAGCATACCATCCAACCTAAGAACTATTCCTAGCTATATGTCTATCCCTTCTCCCATTCCCCTGAATCTCCTGTCCATCCCACGGAGATCACCACTACCCTGAATTTTACATTTATAATTCCTTTTTTTTTTTTAAGATTTATTTATTTATTTATTTGACAGCACAAGTAGGCAGAGAGGCAGGCAGAGAGAGGCAGGAAGCCGGCTCCCTGCTGAGCAGAGCCCGATACGGGGCTCTCTGGGATCCTGGGATCATGACCTGAGCCAAAGGCAAAGGCTTTAACCCACTGAGCCACCCAGACGCCCCTATAATTCCTCTAAAAGCTATTTTTAGTATGTATGTATAGACCTAAAAATGTAAGCAATATGTTGTTTAATATTGCTTCTTTTTAAGCTTTATACAGCTGATAACAAGATGTATGTAATCTGCTTAGGCTTTTCTCACTCTATATTTTGTTCTGTGATGTTTCCATGTTTCATACAGGTGTAGTTTAGAAATTTTTCACTGCTGTATATTACTCTATTATTGGATGTGCCATAATTTATTTATTTTCTTGTCAATAAACATTTGAAATGGTTTGAGCGTTCTGCAACTATGAATAGTGCTGCCATTGAGTGTTCTTATATATGTGTCTCACCTATGCATTCTTTTTTTTTTTTTAAAGATTTTATTTATTTAATGACAGATAGTGAGAGAGGGAATACAAACACGGAGAGCTGGAGAGGGAGAAGCTTCCAGCTGAGCAGGGAGCCTGATATGGCACTCGATTCCAGGACCCTGGGATCATGACTTGAGCTGAAGGCAGATGCTTAAGGACTGAGCCAGCCAGGCACCTCTCACATATGATATGTTTTGTTACATATGTATTATTATATGCATATTGATTTATATGTATATAAATGTATATAAATCAAAGGAGCAAAGACCTTGAAAAGACAGGTGGAATGGGATCCAGATCACAGAGGGAAGAGATAGCTTTTGATGGGAGGATACAGCATGTCTTTCCATTCTAATATGAAGGATGAAAAGCTTCAACATAGGGTGCCTGGGTGGCTCAGTGGGTTAAAGTTTCTGCCTTCAGCTTGGGTCACGATCTCAGGGTACTGGGATTGAGCCCCACATAGGGCTCTCTGCTGAGCAGGGAGCCTGCTTCCCCGCCACACCCCTGCCTGCCTCTCTGCTTACTTGTGACCTCTGTCTGTCAAATAAATAAATAAAATCTTAAAAAAAAAAAAAAAAGAGAGAAAAGCTTTGACGTAGATGTGTTATTAGGTTTGTGATAGGAAGTTAAGGATTGGAGAGGATGACTGGGTCACTCCATGATGGTAGTTACCCGAATAAGTACAGTGGGAAGAGAAAAGGACAGGGGACTTGAAGTATTTGCAGGAGGTGGTAGAACTTGGACTCTGCACTGAATGGAATAATAACGGGAGGAGACTGAATGAAGACAGAGGCTTAAAGGAAGCTGAGTTTTGATGGTTCCTCAGTTTATTTCCAGGAGAGCTCTTGAGCAAGTCAGCCCATTGTGGTCAAAGGTTGATGTGTCTAAATTTGTAATATTGAAGACTGTTTGTCATACAGAAGCCCAGAGTCTCTCTACTCCTGGGTCTTCTTACTCCTCAAAGGTTAAGTACAACTGATTCAGATCACTTCCACTGCCTGTGGAAGTTGAAGGCCCTCCCAAGATTTTTGTAAATACACAGTGACCCCTAGGTCCTCAGGATTATCTGGGCTTCCTAGTGCCTGAATCTCATGTACCATTTCAACTTAGGCCCTTTCTCCAGTTCCAACAATAAAAGTCACTAATTTAGTGGGTGTAGACATTCTTGTAGGGTTCCTGGAGAGAGGGTTACATTAAATCTAGCAAAATCCTTATCTTGATGCCACCTTTCCGAATTTCCTCTTTCCTTCCCATCTCCTCTGTTGTAGGTGATATCTGTGTTCTATCTTCTTAAGTTTGAGACCAAATGATACCTTCAGGATAGGACTGGGAGGCAGTATACATGAGTGCTTACAAGTTCAAGCACTTATTAAAATATAGAATTTCCCACTAGACAGCAACATGCAAAAGAATGAAACTGGACCACTTTCTTATTCTATACACAAAAATAAATTCAAAATTGATTAAAGATCAAAATGTGAGACAGGAAACCATTAAAACCCTAGAGGAGAACACAGGCAGCAACCTCTTTGACATCGGCCAAGCAATTTCTCACTAGATACGTCTCCTGAGGCAAGGGAAATAAAAGCAAAAATAAACGCATGGGACTTCATCCAAATAAAATTTTCTGCACAGAGAAGGAAACAGTCAACAAAACTAAAAGGCAACCTATGGAATGCAAGAAGATATTTACAAATGACATATCTGATAAAGGGTTAGTGATCCAAAATATGTAAAGAACTCAGAAAACTCAAACACACAACACCCAAAATGATGTTAACAAATAATCCACCCAAACAATGGACAGAAGATATGAACTGACATTTTTCCAAGGAAGACATACAGATGGCCAGCTGTCACATGGAAAGATACTCAACATTACTCACTATCGGGGAAATGCAAATCAAACTACAATGAGATACGGCCTCACACCAGTCAGAATGGCTAAAATTGGGTGCCTGGGTGGCTCAGTGGGTTGGGCTGCTGCCTTCGGCTCAGGTCATGTTCTCAGGGTCCTGGGATGGAGTCCTGCATCAGGCTCTCTGCTCAGCAGGGAGCCTGCTTCCCTCTCTCTCTCTGCCTCCCTCTCTGTCTACTTGTGATTTCTCTCTGTCAAATAAATAAATAAAATCTTAAAAAAAAAAAAAAAAAGAATGGCTAAAATTAACACAGGAAACAACAGTTGTTGGCGAGGATGCAGAGTAAGGGGAGCCATCGCCCACTGTTGGTAGGAATGCAAAGTGGCAGCCACTCTGGAAAACAATAGAATGTTACTTAGCCATTAAAAAGAGTGAAATCTTGGGCCTGGGTGGCTCAGTGGGTTAAAGCCTCTGCCTCCAGCTCAGGTCAAGATCTCAGGGTCCTGGGATCGAGCCCCATATCGGGCTTTCTGCTCAGTGGGTGGGGGGGCTGCTTCCCCCTCTCTCTCTGCCTGTCTCACTGCCTACTTATGATCTCTGTCTGTAAATAAATAAATAAATAAATAGTGAAATCTTGCCATTTGCAATGACATGAATAGAGCTAGAGAGAATTATGCTATGTGAAGTAAGTCAGTCAGAGGAAAATACCATATGATTTCACTCATATGTGGAATTTAAGAAACAAAACAAACAAACATGGGGGGGTTGCCGGGAAGAGAGGCAAACCAAGAAACAGACTATTAACTGTGAAGAACAAACTGATGGTGACCAGAGGGGAGGTAAGTGGGTTTAAATAGGTGATGGGAATTAAAGAGTGCACTTTTGATGAATACCGGGTATTGTATATAAGTGATGAATCACTAAATTCTACACCTGAAACTAATATTACACTGTATGTTAACTACCTGGAATTTAAATAAAAACCTGGAGGGAAAAGGTACAGGATTTCTCAAAGAGAAAACTTCTCTCCATAAGAGGACATTAGTGCTATGAATGAAGGTAGTAAAATGTTATTCACCTCCATCCACATAGAACTGAATGGAAATGAAGAGTGATCAGAAAGTATTCCCAAGGTGGGGTGGAGTGGAAGCAAGCACTCAGCCATCTCACACACTGAGACCAACACTATTTGATTTTCATGTTTCATGTTTCCAGCTATTTCTTCTGTGTTCCCAATAGTAAGATATTTTGCAATTCTTAAAATATTTTAAAAAAGAAATACACTTAGGTTATTTTTGACTTTCATAATTTTAAAATATTTTATGCTCAAATACCTCATAGAAGCACTGTCACCAGGTGAGGGAGCTGAGGAGCTGTTCCTTAATTAAACGTCTTCATGAGCAAGGAGTATGTTTTCAAGATTCAGGGTTGAAGAGGTATTATTTCCCTGAGTGTATTCAAATAACAAAAATGTCTTAGGACACAAATAACATGAACTACAAAAAGAAATCAATAAATTTGACTTCATTAAAAAAAAAGTTTGTTCTTCAAAGAAAATTAAAAGACAACCCACAGGCAGGTAAAAAGTGACTGTAAAACATATATTCAACAAAGGACTATACTATATAGCATATGTAAAGAACTCTTACAAGTCAACAATGAGACAAGGAACCCAATTCAAAATGGGCAAAAGATTTGAACATTCATTTCCCCAAGGAAGATACGTGGATGTGAAATAAGCACATAAATAAGATGCTCAGTATCACTAATCAGTAGGGAAATGCAGTAATGCCACAACAAGCAGGGCAAAGGGGTGCCAGGGTGGCTTAGCTGGTTGAACATCCGACTCGTGATTTCGGCTCAGGTCCTGATTTCAGAGTTGCAAAATTCAGCCCCGCATTGGGCTTGGCCCTGGGTGTGGCTCCCCACCCCTCCATCTTCCACTCTCCCTCTCTAAAAAGCAAAGCAAAACAAAACAAACACCCCCCACACAGTAAGACTAGAATGGCTAAAACTTGAAAAGACCAATCATACAGATACTGACAAAGATGTAAACCAAGTGGAACTCTCCCACTATTGATGGGAAATGGAAAATAGTTTAAATGCTATGGAAAATAGTTTAAATGCTTTGGAAAATAGTTTGAATTTTTTTTAAAAGTTAAAATACACCTACTGTATGACCCAGCCGTTTTACTCTTAGGTATCTACCCAAGAGAAATGAAAACATATTTATGTATAGACTTGTACACAGGGACTCCTGGGTGGCTCAGTAGTAAAGGGTCTGCCTTCAGCTCAGGTCATGATCCCAGGGTTTTGGAAACGAGCCCTGCATTGGGCTCCCTGCTGCTGGGGAAGCCTGTTCTCCCTCTCCCACTCCCCCTGCTTGTGTTCCCTTTCTCTCTCGGTCTTCCTCCAACAACAAAAAAAAATAAAATCTTAAAAAAAAAAAAAAAAGACTTGTACACAGACGTTCCTAGCAGCTTTATTTGTAATAGCCAAAAAACTTGAAACCACACAAATATCCATCAAAGGGCGAATAGAGGGATGCCTAACTGGCTAAGTCCATGGAGCATGTGACTCTTGATCTTGGGGTTGTGAGTTCGAGCCCCACGTTGGGTAGAGTTTGCTAAAATAAATTATTTTTTTTAAAAAAAGGAAAACAAATTGTGGTATATCCATAAAATAGCACACTACTCAGCAATCAATGAACTATAGACAAACACAACAACATGAGTGAACCACAGCAATTATGTTGAGTGAAAGAAGCCAGATGTACAACTCCATTTATATAAAATTCCAGAAAATGCGAACTATACCAAGGCGATGGGCAGATGAGAAAAGGATTCTAAAGGGGTATGAGGTGGGATGCCTGGGTGGCACAGTCCGTTAAGCATCTGACTTCGGCTCAGATCATGATCCCGGAGTCCTGGGATCAAGTTCCACATTGGGTTCTCTGCTCAGTGGGGAGCCTGCTACTTCCTCCGCGCCAGCAGCTCCCACTGCTTGTGTGGGCTCTCTCTGACAAATAAATAAAAGTAAAATATTTAAAGGGGCATGAGGTAACTATTGGGATATGATGGGTGCGTTTTTTGGTCTTGATTATATTGATGGTTTCTCCACACATAACAAAAGTGTTCAAATTTTATACTTTTTTATTTTTAAATTTTTATTTTTTAGTAAGATTTTATTTATTTATTTGACAGAAAGAGACACAGCAAGAGAAGGAACAGAACCAGAGGGAGCAGGAGAAGGAGAAGCAGGCTTCCCACAGAGTGGGGAGCCTGATGTGGGACTCGATCCCAAGACCCTGGGATCATGACCTGAGCTGAAGGCAGATGCTTAAGGACTAAGTCACCCAGGTGCCCTTTTTTCTTTTTAAAAGGTTTTATTTACTTACAATTTTATACTTTTTAAAAGAGATTGATTTATTTTAGCAACAGAGAGCCTGAGCATGATTTGGGGGGAAGCGGGGCAGAGGGAGAGAAAGAAAGAGAAGCAGACTTCTCACTGAGCATGGAGCCCCATGCAGGGCTGGATCTAAAGACCCTGAGATCATGACCTGAGCCAAAACCAAGAATCAGATGCTTAACCTATGAGTCACCCAGGGCCCCCAAACTTTATACTGTCAATGTGTGCCATGTATCTTACATGATCAAGTCCCAGTAGATCTATAAAAAATATTCAAAGTATAAGAGATGTTTTTAAGATATAGAAGAAAATACCCTCAATAACATTTAAACTAATTTCATTAGTTACTGAGTTCTCAGTTTACCAGGGTATCTTTTTTTTTTTTTTTTAAGATATTATTATTTATTTATTTGACAGAGATCACAAGTAGGCAGAGAGGCAGGCGGGGGATGGGGGAAGCAAGCTCCCCACTGAGCAGAGAGCCAGATGGGGCTCAATCCCAGGACCCTGGGATCATGACCTGAGCCGAAGGCAGAGGCTTAACCCATTGAGCCATCCAGGTGCCCCTCCCCATAGAGATTTTTAAACTAATGCAATGAATCCTATCATGCCGATATACCATAGAATTCTCTAGTTTTACACATTAATTTTTAAGATAATACAGTGAATTACTTTTTTAACACAGAAATCCAAAGAAGGAAACCAAAAATTGTCCACAAGCTTCCCACCTAGGAAATATCTGTTGATGTTTTTGAAGAAAATAAAGTAGTACATTTATATGGACAGAAAAATCAAACAATACAAAAAGATACAAAATAAAAAATGAAAGTTTTTCTTTCCATTCAGCAAGTCTTTCTACAGGCAATGACTATGGAGGCACCTGGCTGGTACCTTGTCATAGAGCATGTGACTCTTGATCTTAAGGTCGTGAGTTCATGCCCCCACATTGGTTGTAGAGATTACTTAAAAATAAAATCTTAAAGAAATAATAAATAAAAGGTAATTACTGTTAACAAATTCTTATATAGTTTCTTCTAAGAAAAAAATTAAATTCAATAAAAGATGAGTATAAAAGAATAATTAATTTCTATCTACATCTTATTGTTATGAGTAAAGTTGAAGCAAACATCCCTTTGTACATTAATCTTTGTGCATATCTCTGTTTATTTTCCTAAAATAAATTCCCAAATTTAGACTGTAGGCATTATGGACTTTACATGAAATTTCTTCTTCTTTTTTTCTGTTAACAGTTATACACTGAGTTTGAATGATATCTAGATTTACCATTTTCTAAGTTTGGCCCCAAATTCACAGAACTCAAAAAAAGTGTGGATCTGTCCAAATATACTGAACTTATATGCCAAATATGTTTTGACATCCCTTGACACTGAAGGTATCAAAATCAGAGAAAATGATATTAGAAAAGGAAAAAAAAAAAATCACGTGTTGTTATTTATGGCATTACCAACATCTTTAATGTGTTTATAATTGGAGATACTTGGAAATATCACAGCTGGGGGCCCTTGAGTCTCTTGATCTCACAGTCATGGGTTCAAGCCTCACATTGGGTGTGGAGCCTACAGAAAGAAAGAAAAGAAAGAGAAGAGAAGAGAGGGGAAGAGAAGAAAAGGAAAGGAAAGGAAAGAAAATAAAAGAAAACATCATAGCCAAACAGACTTACCTGATGACTCTTAAACAAAGCTAATTTGGTGGTGCCTGGCTGGCTCAGTGGGTAGAGCATACACTCTTGATCTCAGGATCTTGAGTTCAAGGTCCACATTGGGCATAGAGCTTAGTTAAAAAACAACAACAACTATTTTTACCTATCAGCTATTTGGCAAAATACCAAGACTCTTAAAAGATCATTGAACAGGAAATCAGGAGACATGTCCCTGTTCTAACCCTAACTAGTTACATGACCTTGAAGTATACCACTGAATCCTCTGAGGCTGTGTGCCCATTTCTAGAAGGGATAAAATGGGGTGATTGGACGCCATGTCTTTTATGGTCCAGCTGAAATTCTAAAAAGAACTCAGTATCCCATTCTCTGTATGCAGAAACCCCAGGTCAGATGCCAGTCTAGGATCTAGTTACAAAGATCTATCTATTCAGGGGCACCTGGGTGGCTCAGTCGGTTAAGAGGCTGCCTTCGGCTTGGGTCATGATCCCAGGGTCCTGGGAGCCAAGCATGGGGCTCCCTGCTCTGCAGGGAGTCTTCTTCTCCCTCTTCCTCTGCCTGCCACTCTGCTACTTGTGCTCTCTTTCTGTCTGTTAAATAAAGTAAAATCTTAAAAAAAAAAAAAAAGATCTATCTATTCAGAGAAAGCACACACAGGAGCAAGGATAAGGGGCCATTTGGTTTAGTAGTAATTATAATGACACTACATGCTATCATTATAATAACAAAAACAATACTTTGTATTTTATGAGGCTGAACAATTAAAACAGTTGGCACACCACAGAGATTCTTTGCTCCTTGGGAAATACATACAACTCCAAAATACATTGATGTGTCAATAATTATAGCTCAAGATATCATAAAATTTATATAACCCCAGGGCTACATGTCAGGCACAGTTCATTGTTGAAGATGAAACTCTTTTCAGGAAAATTCTCAGCTTTCTGCAAGCTGACCTGGCCTTTAAGCAAGAATGTGAATTATAAAAAGATTGCCAGTCAGATGTTAGGATGGTTATGCCTGTGGAGGCCCTATATACTCTTATCACAGCTCCCAGATCACTGGAGATCAAATGGTCACTCTTCATCTTAAATTTCCTGCTTGTAATCTTTGCTAAGCACTTGGCAGGAAAAGGTGATGCAGGGTTTTTCTGTTGAGTAGAGAAAAGCATGAAAAAAAGAAAAGAAAAAGGCCAATGATGACAAGCATTCAAATGAATGTCCTAGGAAAGAGATTTGCTTAATCTCAGATCAGATTTGAGAAAAAGAATATCCGGGATCCTGGATTGTGATTCCAAAGGAAGTCCAGACTTCCTTTTCCACAGCTGCCCTGTAGGAAGCTGGTAAGTCCCAGGTATATCTTCTTTCACTGTGCTACCCAAGAGTGAAAAGCAAAGTAGCACATCTCTCGGATGCCAAGCCAGGGTGAGGTCCCTGCCCGCACTCCCCTCCAAAAAAAGCGACAGATCTGACATCCTGTCTGGTTGAAGCCACATCCTTAGAGAGCAATTGCATTGCATCATTCCTCACCTTGCTGAGGCCTCTTTTCCTTTAAATGAAGGGCAAGTGACCATTAAAAGTGGTTCCCAAAATAACCCAGTGGTTTCATTGCATTTGGAATGTCCGACAACCAGAACTGAGGAAGCGGATGTACCTAGTCTGAAGGGGGCGGAGGTGGCTGCGAGGCGGGGGTAGGGTAGTGTGTTACCCTTGGCACTATGACCCTTTGCTTGGTTACTCGGTAGGAACAGCTGCCAAACTCACAGGAGCTTACAAATCTAGACAATGGATTCTATTTCTTAGCTATTTTTTTAAACCATTGAAGAATGAGCCCCACCCTGAACAAATGAATTATAGGCAAAGTTAATGTTGGTAAAATTGGCCTTTGATAACGAATCAGAGTTCACTTTTGGCTAAAGAGTAGGAAACTGTTGTATTAAGGAGAAGAACGTGGAAGGTTGAATTTTTTCATATAGAATAACTTCTACTTGCAATACCTTGGCATTTTAAAAAATTTTTAATGGTTTTTTTAAGAGAGAGTGTGTGGGGGAGGGGCAGAGGGCAAGGAAAAGAGGAAATCTTTTTTCTTTCTTTCTTTAAAAAAAAAAAAGAAAGGGAGAGAGAGAGCATGTGCGTGTGAACTGGGATAGGAGTACAGAGAGAGGAGAGAGAGAACCCCAAGCCAACTACCCACTGAGCACAGAGCCCAACTAAGGGCTTGATCTCACAACACTGAGAAAATGACCTGAGCCAAAATCAACAGTTGGACACTTAGCTGACTGAGCCAACCAGGTGCCCCAATACCTTGGCACTTTTTATTTTGAACCTCCCAACTGAATTTTTCATAAGTAAATAAACACTTAATTTGTAAGGAACAAATCTGGACTTGCCTCTAAAATAAAGCTCATAAATTGATAAAGTTCATTGATCCTATAATATCAACCACATGTGAGTATGGCTAAGCTAAACACCAGACTCTGTAATGTAAACAGAAGTTTATTGTTCAGTAGTGTATCTTGAATGGTTTTTAATTTCCTCTCTACACTTTTCTAGTTTTGTTTTTTTTTAAGATTTTATTTATTTATTTGACAGAGATCACAAGTAGGCAGAGAGGCAGGCAGAGAGAGGGAAACAGGCTCCCTGCTCAGCAGAGAGCCCTAAACCGAGCCCTATTCCAGGACCCTGAGATCATAACCTGAGCCAAAGGCAGAGGCTTAACCCACTGAGCCACCCAGGTGCCCCTTCTACTTTTTCCCCCCACATATTACACTGGAATTAGTTATATACTTTCTATTTATTTTTAAAGATTTTATTTATTTATTTGACACAGAGAGAGATCAAAAGTAGGCAGAGAGGCAGGCAGAGGGGGAAGCAGGCTCCCCACTGAGCAGAGAGCCCGATGCGGGGCTCAATCCCAGGACCACAACAAGATCATGACTTGAGCTGAAGGCAGAGGCTTAACCCACTGAGCCATCCAGGTGACCAGTTATTTATTTTTTTTAAACCCATTTGAAACAAAAAAACCCCAAGATGTTAAGAAGATATAATATTTTAAGATGATAAAAAGCTTTATTACTCTTTCGATCTAAAGATCAAAACAAAACACATTTTGGTTAGTCTGACCTATTTTCTGAGAAAAAAAAGGTTTTATCATGATTTCTTTTTTAAATCCTAGCTTTATTAAGATATTTATTAAGATATAATTGACATGTAACATTCTGTTAAGTTTAAGGCCTACATGGGGCGCCTGGGTCTCTTTCTCTCTGTCAAATAAAGAAATAAAATCTTCAAAAAAAAAAAAAGTTTAAGGCCTACAGCTGCCGATTTGATGCATTTGTATATTGCAAAATGATTACCACCACAGCATTAGTTAACACCTTCATTCTGTCATATAATTACCATTTCTTTTTTGTTATGAGAATATTTAAAATTTGCTGTCTTAGCAACATTCAAATATGTAATATAGTATTGCTAGCTATAACCACCATACTATACATTACATCCCCAGAACTTGGTAATCTTATAACTGGTAGTTTGTAACTTTCAATCAGTTATCTTCCTATTTCCCCCTCATCCCAGTCTCTAGTAACCACCACTTTATTCTCTATTTCTTTGAGTCTGGCTTTTTTAGATTTCACCTAAAAGGTTTCACACAGTATTTTTCTTTCTCTGTCTGACTTATCTCACTTAGTGTAATAGCCTCATGGTCCATCCATGTTGTAAATGTCAGGATTTCTTTTTTCTTGTGACTGGATAATATTCCATTGTGTATACATACCACATCTTCTTTATGCATTCAGCCACTGACAAACACTTGGGCTGATCCCGTGTCTTGACTATTGTGAATAATACTGCAATGAACATGGGAGGGAGCTCAGTTATCTCCTTGAAATCCTGATGTCAGTTCCTTTGGATAAATACCCAGAAGTGGGATTGCTGGGTCATATGGTGGCTTTATTTATTTTTTAATTTTGACTTGATAATTAATTTATTTTTGAAGAACCTCCATAGTGTTTTCCATACTGGCTGTATCAATTTGCATTCCCACCGACAGGATACAAGGGTTCCCTTTTCTCCATACCCTGCCAATGCTTGTTATCACTTGTCTTTTTGATGACAGCCTTTCTAACAATATCTCATTGTAGTTTTGATTTGCATTTTCCTGATGATTAGTAATGTTGAGTGAATTTCTTTTTCTTTTCTCTTGTAATTGTTTTATTGAAGGGTAACATATATCCAGAAAAGTACATAAATCATAAATGGGATACACTTGTATAACCTACACCCAGATCAAGAAAGCAAACATTAGGGGCACCTGGGTGGCTTGGTGGGTTAGGCCTCTGCCTTCAGCTCAGGTCGTGATCTCAGGGTCTTGGATCTAGCCCCTCATCGGGCTCTCTGCTCAGTGGGGAGCCTGCTTCCCTCCTTCTCTCTGCCTGCGTCTCTGCCTACTTGTGATCTCTGTCAAATAAATAAATTAAATTAAATTAAAAAAAGAAAGCAAACATTATTAGCACCCCAAAAGCCCCATTTGACTCACCTGCCTATTACTCTGCTCCATAAGGATGACCACTATCCCAGCTTCTAACACCATAGATTAGGTTTGCCCATTTTGTACCACATATATTTTTTACATATATATATGTACATATTACTTCTTTTTGTCTAACTTTTACTCAACAGGATGTTTGTGAGACTCATTCATATTGTTGCAAGTAGCCATATTCTATTTTCACAAAGCTATAGAGTATTTCATTGCAAGGATTTACCGCAGCTTATCCATTTATGACTGATGGACATTTGGGTTGTTTCCCTGATAACGATTACAGATAGTGTTACTATAAACATTCTTGCACATGTTTTCCGAAGAACGTATATATTGATTTTTCTACATATATGCTTGGGAGTAGAATCTCTGAGTCATGGGGTAGAAGTAAGTTCAACCTTAGTAGATAATGTCAAACAGTTTTTCCAACTGATTTCACACATTATTACTCCCACCTTTGGGGTGAAAGTCCTCTTCTAGTTGCTCTAAATCTTAACAAGATTTGCTATTATTTATCCTATTCAATTTATTTTTTATTTTTTATTTTTTTAAAGATTTTATTTATTTATTTAACAGACAGAGATCACAAGTAGGCTGAGAGGCAGGCAGAGAGAGAGGAGGAAGCAGGCTCCCTGCCGAGCAGAGAGCCCGATGCGGGACTCGATCCCAGGTCCCTGGGATCATGACCTGAGCTGAAGGCAGCGGCTCAACCCACTGAGCCACCCAGGCGCCCCCAATTTATTTATTTTTAAAAAGATTTTATTTATTTATTTGACAGACAGAGATCACAAGTAGGCAGAGAGGCAGGCGGGGGGGGCGGGCGCGGTGGTGGGGCGCAGGCTCCCCACTGAGCAGAGAGCCTGATGCAGGGCTTGATCTCAGGACCCTGAGATCAGGACCTGAGCTGAAGGCAGAGGCTTAATCCACTGAGCCACCCAGGCACCCCATCCTTTTCAACTTAGCCAGAATAGTGGATGTGGTATCATTGTGTGTGTGTTTTTTATTGTGGTAAAAACATACATAAAGTTTTTACCATTTTGACCATTTTTTCTCAAAAGATTTATTTATTTTTAAAGATTGTATTTATTTATTTGACAGAGAGATCACAAGTAGGCAGAGAAGCAGGCCGGGGCGGCTGGGGGCCAGCCAGTGCGAAGCAGGTTCTCTGCTGAGCAAGGAGCCTGATGTGGGGCTCGATCCCTGGTCCCTGAGATTATAACCTGAGCAAAGGCAGAGGCTTAACCCACTAAGCCATGCAGGTGCCCCAAAAGATTTATTTATTTTTTAAGAGAGAGAGAGAATGCACAGGAGGGAGGGGCAGAGGGAGAGGGAAAGACAGAGTCTTTTTTTTTTTTTTTAAATTTTGCAGTCTGTTTCCCCACTTTATTATCTTTATATTTTTATTATTAACATATAATGTATGATTTGTTTCAGGGGCACACGTCTGTGATTTATCAGTCTTACACAACCCAGAGAGCTCACCACAACACATACCCTCCCCAATGTCCTTCACCCAGCCACCACATCCCCCTTACGCCCCCCTCCAGCAACCCTCAGTTCATTTCCTAAGATTAAGAGTCTCTTATGGTTTGTCTCTCTCTCTGGTTTCATCTCGTTTCATTTGGAAAGGGAGAGTCATAAGTAGACTCTGTGCTGAGCGCAGAGCCCGACTTAGGGCTTGATCTCAGGACCCTGAGATTACAATCTGAGCTCAAATCAAGAGTCATATGCTTAACCAACTGTACCACCCAGGCACCCCACCATTTTGACCACTCTAAAGTGTACATTTTAGTGAAAATAAGTACTTACATTGTGATTTTCAGTTCCTTCATAACTAAGAAAGTTCAGCATCTTTTCATGATTATTTGTTTTGGGGCTTTTTTGGTGTTTTAAACAATTTATTTATTTATTTGATAGAGAGATCACAAGTAGGTAGAGAGGCAGACAGAGAGAGAGGGGGAAGCAGTCTCCTCGCTGAGCAAGGAGCCTGATGTGGCACTCAATCTTAGGACTCTGGGATCATTACCTGAGCTGAAGGCAGAGGTTTAAGCCACTGAGCCATTCTCTTTTCATGATTATTAACCATTTGGATATTTTCTTTTATTAAGGGTCTGTTCAAGTCTTTTGCCCATTTTTCTATTGGATTGTTTGTCTTTTTCTTGTTTATGTGTAAGAGTTTTTTTTTTTTTAATTTTTAAGAAGGGTTTTATTTATTTATTTGATACAGAGAGAGGACGCAAGAGAGCTTACAAGCAGGGGGAGCTGCAGGCAAAGGGAGAGAGAGAGACGGAGGCTCCCCGCTGAGCAGATAGCTTAATGTGGGACCCAATCCCTGGACCCTAGGACCTGAGCTGAGCTGAAGGCAGATGCTTAACCAACTGAGCTATCCAGCCTCCCTCTGTGTAGGAGTTTTTATATATTATGGACAAGAGGTTTCCCCCCAACATATGAATTGTAAATGTCCTCTCTATTTTTACCCTTTTTGAAGGTCAGAAGTAACTAATATTAATAGAGTCCAATTTATTGTATTTTTCCTTTATGATTTGTTTTTTGTGTCTTCTTTAAGAAAGCTTTGCTGAGGTGCACCTGGCTGGCTCAGTCATTAGAGCATGTGACTCTTGATCTCCAGGTTGTGAGTTCAAGCCCCAGGTTGGGCGTAGAACTTACTTAAAACCAAAAAAACAAACCCCAAATAAACAAAAAACTCCTAAAAAATAACCCCCCCCAAAACTTCACCTACCTAATATCTTCACCTAATATGAAGATATTCTCCAATATTTTCTTCTAAAAGCTTTATTTAGTTCTATAATCCATCTAGAGTTGATTTGTTATGTCTGGTGTGATATAGGGATTAAGACTTACTTTTCTCTCATGGAGAGTCAATTGGCCCATCACCATTTGTTTAAAAGATCATCCTTTCCCCCACTGCACTGTATTATCATCTTTGCCAAAAATTAGGTGATCAAATATGGGTTTGTTTTCAGACTCTTTATTCTTCCCCACTTGTCTACTTGTCTGTCCTTATGCTAGTGCCATACTGCTTTAAATACTCAGATGGATCTCAATATCTGGTAGCATAGATCTTCCAGTTTTGTTCTTCAAGCTCTCTCGGCTATTCTTGGCTCCTTCCCCTGGATTTCATCGTTGGTGTTGTTGCTTTAATAACAGCTTTATTAAGAGACAATACATATATACCATATAATTTGCTCATTTAAAGTGTATAATTCAATGGTTTTAATAAATTTACAGAGACGAGCAACCATCACCACAGTCAATTTTAGGACATTTTCATCACCTTAGAAGAAACTCAGGCACTTAAGCTCTCATTTTACTATCCCAAGTTCATCTGCCCTACCAAGCCCGAAACAATCACTAGTCAACTCTCTGTCTCCATAGATTTGCCTATTCTGGACATTTCCTCTAAATGGGATCATACAATATGTGACATTTTGTGACTGACCGCTTTCACTTAACATCATGTTTTCAAAGTCATTCATGCTGTAGCATGGATCAGCCCTTCATTCCTCTTCATGGCTGAGTAATATTCTGTTGTATGGGTATGTCACCTTTTGTTCACCCATTCATGATTTGATGGAAATTTGGGTTGCTTCCACTCTTTGGCTATCATGAATAATGCTTCCATAAACATCTGTGTGTAAGTTTTTGTATGGATATACTTTTTTCATTTCTCTTGAGCATATAGTTAGGGGTAGAATTTCTGAGTCATACAGTAACTATATTTAACTGGAGGAATTGCCAGACTGTTTCCCAAATTGTCTGCACTACTGTACATTCCCATATTAATGTTAAAAAATTTTTAAATGTTTTTAATTAAGTTTTATGGATTATAAAAAATTCAGAGTACCAAGGACTACAAAATGAAGAGGAAACCTTATTCTCTTTATATACAGCAAACACCTGGGTGGCTGACACACTGCTCTGGACCAGCAGTTGCAGGTGCTTAGTTTGTTCTGCATACTTAATACCTTTAGGACTGAATAGAGGGGGGGGAAGAGAGGGATTGAATATTTGTTTGTTTGTTTATGAGAGGGGAGAGAGACAGAGCAGGGGTGGGGCAAAGGGAGAGGGAGAGACTCTCAAGCAGGCTCTACTTCCAGAGTGGCAATGGATACTGGGGATCCCATGACCCCCGGCCACAAGATCATGACCCGAGCAAAAATCAAGGGTCTTATGCTTAACCAACTGAGCCACCCAGGCACCCCTGAATTTACATTAAAAAAAAAAAAATCTATGGTACCTCTTTTACTTTTTTAAGCTCTTTATTCATCTTATTTCTTTAAGTTTCATATAACTGGGATTATTGGTTTAAAGGTTGTTTTTTTGTTTTGGTTTGTTTTTTTAGAGGGGGGGGTTTCAAGGCTTTAAAATATATTATCAATCTGCTCTCAAAAAAGGTTGCCCAGGGCGCCTGGGTGGCCAGTTGGTTAAGCGCTGCCTTCGGCTCAGGTCATGATCCCAGGGTCCGGGGATCGAGTCTCACATTGGGCTCCCAGCTCCATGGGGAGTCTGCTTCTCCCTCTGACCTTCTCCCCACTCATGCTCTCGCTCTCTCTTCCTCAAATGAATAAATAAAATGTTTAAAAAAAAAAAAGGTTGCCCAATTACAATCTCATCAGTAATCTCATCAGTACCCTCATCAGTAGATCAATAGTGTGTAATACAATTTCATATAAATCTATTTGCTAGTTTGTTAGGCTCAAGGAGTGTTTTGACAAGTTTTCGAGTTCCTTAGGCTCCCTCTCTTGTAGAAATGAGAAGTCTTTCCTTACTCATTTTATTATTTCATCTCCTTCAACGTGATTCGGCCCGGGGAGGGCGCTCCAGTCACCGCAGAAGAGGAGACAGCCCGGCGTCCCGCCACGTGAAACCCACCTTAGCTCGGTGAATCAGGACGCACGACCTCCTTTCCCGGTGGGTCCACCTGAGTGCCGCGTGGCAGCAGAGGGCGCTGTGGAGCCAGCGCCGGACCCCGCCCCCAGGGCAGCACGCCGCGCCCCCGTGACGTATTTCCGCGTCATCTGCCGCCTAGGCGTACTCCCATTGGCTGTCGGCGAGGCAATAGGGGCGGAGCCGAGTGGGTGTGTGGAAAGCGCAGCAGCCCCGGTGGAGGGGCGAGGCTTCCCTCTTCCCCGCCCCTGCTCCGCTCTCCATTCCCTCCCTGGGACGGCTGCGCCGAGCGGCTGGAGCGCGGCGCCGGTGGCGGCGGTACTTTCCGCGCTGAAGCTGGAGCAGGGCTGTGGCGGTGTCGATCGAGCCTGAAGGACGGGTTGACTGAGGGAGAGAGGGAGGGAATCCCGGGCTGCCGAGCTGCGCCGGCGGGGAAGCCCTTCGATTCGCTGCGCGCCAAGGCGAGCTCCAGGCGAGAGGGTCGGGGGTCCCCAGAGACCGCCAGCGGCCCCTTGGCGTTGACTGGACCACGCGGGGCGCGCCTCCCGAAGGCAGCCCCGGGGCTCGCGACCCCTACTTGGCCCTGCGCGGCGGGCGTGGGGCAGCTCAGAGGGAGGAAGCAAGAGAGGGGCCGCCCTCCCCTCAGAGTTAGAAGCGCCTTCCCTGGTCCAGAATGCCCAAGAAGAAGCCGACGCCCATCCAGCTGAACCCGGCCCCCGACGGCTCCGCGGTTAACGGGACCAGCTCGGCGGAGTAAGTCTGGGGTGGGCGGCGAGCGCCGGTCCGGGCTGCAGAGGCCACTGCTGGGGTGTAGGAGCCCAGGCGGGTGTGCGCGGCGCGCCGGGCTCCTCTCGGGTTCGTCACGTACGTTTCAGGCTGGCAGGGGCGAGGAACTCCCGGCCGCCGAGGTATCGGTGACTAAGCACAGATTGTGCTCCTGACTCAGACCCGTCAGTGGACCCAGCGAGCCTCAATATTCCCCCTCTCCTGACCCTTGCAGTCATCCTTGGCCACTGGCCATTCACTTTCTCCCCCTGAAAGATAAAAACTGGTTCATCTCCCGTAACCCCCCCCCCCCCAACCCCGAGCTGTTTTCCCCAGATCGTCTGGGATCGTGGCCTGCGAAGGGGAGAAGGGAGCAAATGTCCTGGAAAAAATTGAGATCGCATCTGCGTCTTTGAGACCGGCTCGGGGTATGGAGAGTGGAGTTGGGACGAGCAAGCCGCGTCCTCACCTTTGTGCTTGACACCTGTGGGCCGGGAGTGCAGCCTCGTTGCGGCGGCTGGCTGGCTGGCTGGCTGGCTGGCAGGGGCGTGTGCGCATCGGTATCCCGGTGGCTTTTCTCTCGCCGACTTCGGGGCCTCTGGGTTCTTGGCCTTCTTCCTGGAAACTATCTTGTCTCCAAGGGAGCCGCTTTCCTCTTCTTCGTCTCACTCTTCATTCATTAACAAATCCCTCCTCACCAGTGACTCTCCTGGCTTTCCGTATTTTACCATGAGCCCTAAACTGACCTGAGACGTGAACACCGTAGCCATGAAAACCAGCGCAAGGTGCTCCATCTCCGCAGCTTCCAGTGTGGCTCAGAAGCCGGCACTTTATCTCATTAAACAGGGATGAGGGCGCTTTCGTGGGGTGTTTCCGAACTCCCACAACTCTTTTTGTGCCCTTAATAGGGAACAAGACTGTTAGGGAGAGAGATCCGGCCAGCTGGAGAATTAACCAGAAAAGATTTGGTTCGTAATCTTTATTTGCACACTGGAGATGTATGGAAGCTAGCTGATGAAATGAATGGAGTAGGCCTGAACTGTCTGCCCTTTGGTGATTTCTATAACCTTCCCTTCTCTCTTTAGATTTTAATAGCCTGGGGACCTGCTGGCTTGATGACTCTCTTCATCCCTGTAATGATCGCAAGGCCAGTGGAGGACCTGTGTTGTGAACTCAGTTAGTTTCCTCAGACCTGTTCCCAACAGATGCTCTTCAGTTACTGTCATGGCTCTTCTGTGTGATATTGACTTGGACAGGTCAGATTCTATGCAGAATAGTTATTCAGGCTTACTGTACATAATTTTACCCCTTTAAAACAAATTGACATCCCCCCAGCACAGGGCAGGACAACTTTTGACCATAGTGCCTGGTTGAATGTTGTGGCCTGACCATCCTGCCCTTATTTGATTTGGAGGTAGGTACTTAGTGGAAGTACCTGTTGTCATCTCTTGTTAATTGTGGCGCCACACCTGTGTTCTTTGCAAATGGGAGGAATCTCATTAAAAAATACAGGGGCGCCTGGATGGTACAGTTAAGCGTCCTACTCTTGGTTTCAGCTGGGGTCATGCGTGCTCTCGGGGTCCTAGTATCGGATCTGAGTTGAGATCAATGAAGAGTCTGCTTGGGGATTTTTCTCTCTCTCTGCTCCTCATGCTGCCTCTCTAAAATAAATAAATCTTTAAAAAAAGAAAAAATACAGGCAGAAAAAGAATACTCTGTAGTTGGTGGCAGAAAAGTTTGGTGGGACTGGGAGATTCTCAGCAGTGGTTAGGAGGTTGGTCTCTGGAATCAGGCTAAGTTTGAAGCCTGCCTCTTTTACTTTGTGGTTTTGTGATCTGGGACAAGTATCATTCTTATCTTAAAGATACAGCTTAGGTTTAGTTTTGTCATCTGTAAAAATGGAGCTAATGATAGAACCTACTTAGGGTAGTTTTGAAGGTTAAATGAGCTAATACGTAGTAAACGTCCCATAAATGTTAGCTTCTGGTGCCTTTGCCACTGGATGGATGTTGAGAAAGCTGAAGGAAACTAGAAGGTAATTTCCATTCGTGGTGGTGGATATGTGTGTTAAGGTGCCTTTGCTTCTGGATAAGCGAATCCCCACAATTGCTTAGTTTTTTGTGCCATCTGCATCTACCTCCATGACTCATTGCTGTGTTACAATAGGAGGCATCTTTGTGTAGGCTGCCTGAGACAAACAGGGACTGTTCCCCTACATTTCCTGGCACTAAAGGGAGGAAAGCTGTACACATATTCATCTTTCACCTTCGAGAGTGTTTCTCAAGTGAGGCTGCTGTACTCGTGATTTCTGTGATTAGACCAGGGCATGGTTTGAACATTATCATGTCATGTAAACTAGGAAGCAAAAAAAAAAAAAAATAAAATAAAAAAAATAAATCCGTTGACATAAAGGATCTCTTAGTACTAACTTGGCAAGGTTGTTTCTCCTCTCTGGCTCCTTGGCACTTGGGATTTACCTCTAACTTAGCACTTAATGTATTCGGATGGAGCTGGGTGCATGGACCTGAAGTTTATGCAAGTTGCCAGGGTCCTTGAAAAAAAAAGAGTGCAAAAGTACCTTTTTTGCAAATTTTTGCAAAAATGTCTGAGTGTACTGCATGGGTACTAAGCGTTAGTATGAAATAAATTGGAAATAAGATAATATCAGCCCCCTGTTTCAAATGTTTTCACGGTTCCATTGCAGTTAGAATGAAATCCAGACTCCTACTGGGCTGTGAGACCCAGAGATCTGCCCCCTGTGGCAGCACCCCCCATCTCTTTAACCACATTTCCTGCTGCTTCTTCCTTCCACCATTCTAGTCCTCTTTCACTTCCTCCTGGGGATGGTCTGTACCCCCTCCAGGCCCTTACACATGCTGTTCCCTTAGCCTAGAATGAATCATCCCTTCCTCTTCCCAATCTGGGAAGGAAGTAATCATCATCTCTACCTAAATGCCATTTCCTCTGAGGTGTTCACAGACCACCTTATCTCTAAGGGAGGTCACTTTCCCTGTCATCTGTTTTTTTTTTGTTTTTTTGTTTTTTAAAGACAGGGCATTTAAGAGTGCCTTTCTTTCTTTCTTTTTTTTAAAGTAGGTTCCACTTAAATTGGGCCCCCTTGTGGGGCCCAAATTCATGACTCTGTGATCAGGAGAGTTGCATGCTTCACATACTGAGCCAGCTACGACCCCATCACCTGATTTTTTTTTTTTTTTTTCATGACATTCATTCACTGTCTATAATTTTTTACTAGGATATCTTAAATATCTCTCTTTTTTGTACACCATAAACTGTAAGGTTAGTACTGCCTTTTTTTTTTTCAAAATTTCACTTATTTATTTGACGGAGAGATCACAAGTAGGCAGAGAGGCAGGCAGAGAGAGAGAGGGAAAGCAGGCTCCCTGCTGAGCAGAGAGCTGGGGCTCTATCCCAGGACCCTGGGATCATGACCCCCGCCGAAGGCAGAGGTGTAACCTACCAAGCCACCCAGGCACCCTAGTACTGCCTTTTTCTGATTCAGTGTTCTGTAAGTAGTCCCTGGGACACAGTAGCTGGCATATAGTAAGTGCAAATATGCTTGAGTAAAACAGTGAGAGTCTTGAATTTCTAATATTTGCACAATGTGTTTAACACATCTTTTTGTACTTTTTCATTTATTTACCCCTTTGCTGTCATTTCCCTCTCCCCATTTCCTTTTCTTTCACAGGCTCTCACCCACTCTAGGGTATTTAATATTTGGTCTTACAGTTCCACCCATTTTTTGGTATGTATGTACCTTTGGGAGGTAGATGGTATTGTTTTGTGTGTTTCTGTGCAGAGAGTGCTGAATGCGATTGTGCTGTTACTCTGCCTTAAGAAGGGAGATCCTGCCATTTGTGACAACATGGATGAACCTGGAAGACATATTAAATGAAATAAGCCAGACAGAGATGAAAAAAAAAAATACTGTGTGATCTCACTTACATGTGGAATCTAAAAAAAGGGGGAGAATAAGTCAAAACAGAGAGTAGATAGGTGGTTACCAGGGGTGGAGAGATGGGGGTATTGGTCAGAGGATACAAAGCTGTAGTTAATGTAGGATAAATAAGCCTAGAGATCTAATGTACAACATGGCGGCTATAGTTAATACCAGTGTATTAAATACTGGAGATTTGGTAACATAGTAGATTTCAGGTGCTCACATAAACCAAAAAATGTTAACTATGTAAGGAAATAAATACTTTTGTTAATTAGCTTGACTATAGTAATTGTTTCTCTGTATGTGTATCAAAGCTCACGTTGTACGCCCTAAATATATTCAGATTTTATAAAAATTACTGTTGTGCTGTAAATACGCCTCAGTTGGGATAGATTAGGTTATACTGAGGTTACAAACAACCAGAAAATCAGTAGTTGAACACACTTGCAGGTCAGTGGGAGTCTCTGTTCATTGGATTCCATTAGGGATCTAGGCTTATGGAGGTACCATCTCTGAAATATGCTCATGTGAGAAGGGCATCTTGTGAATCACATTCTGGCTCCTAAAGTTTTTGTTGAGAAGTGACAGGTCGCTTTTGCTCCCATTTTATTGGCTGGAGCAAATCATACGGCTGTGCTGACCTTCAAAGGAGCAGGGGCTTCTTAGAAGGAGAACCAGGAATATTTAAACAGAAGCAATGACCACCCCGAGCTTTTCTTCCAGTTTGTCTTTACTTTTTTTTTTTTAAACAAAATACCATGTTTCTGACCTATTCATGATGCTACATGATACTATTAATTATTTGTCTTGTTTGCAGAGCAGTCTTGGACATGTACCACATTTTACTTATTGTTCTATGTCAATTCCCCTAGAATGAGACAACTGTTTTCAGCCTTTTGCTGCATCAGACAGTACGGTCATGACCATCCTTGTGCATGGCTCCCTTTGGACCCTTGTGAGAGTTCCCTATGGGGTGTACTCAAATGGGATTGCTTGGGGTGTGTCTCCTACCATGTGTCTCCTACCTTGATGAGGCACTTGCTTTATCTCCTTGTTTCTGAAAGAACACTTTTTTGTTTAAGATTTTATTTATTTATTTATTTATTATTTATTTATTTTAAAAAAGTTTATTTATTTATTTGACAGAGAGACAGCAAGGAACACAAGCTGGGGGAGCGGGAGCGGGAGAGGGAGAAGCAGGCTTCCACTGAGCAGGGAGCCCAGTATGGGGCTCTATCCCAGAACCTAGGATGGTGACCTGAGCCAAAGGCTGTTGCCTAACGACTGAGCTGTCCAGGTGCCCCTAAGATTTTACTTTAAAGTGATCTCCACACCCAACATGGGGCTTGAACTCACAACCCTGATATCAAGAGTTGCATGCTGTACCAACTAAGCCAGTCAGGTGCCCATTAAAGAGCACTTCTTATCTCCATGAGGAAAAGCTTGAGCCCTGAGAAGAAATCCCAGCATAGGGCATTTCCCAAAATGTCACTTTCTGGTTGACTTCAAGCAAGTCCTTTGTACTTCCTGACTCTTTTGTTTCCTTATGTATTCAGTGGAAGGGGGGGCCTTACAGAATCTTGACCTTAATGGCCTATGGGGTCCCACCCTATCACCCTGCCCCCCTCACACACCTGCCATTCAGCCCCACTGTACACTGGTATCTGGTCCACGGTAGGTGGTGCACATTCCCACCTCAGAGCTCTTGCATTTGGCATTCCATCTACCTGGAAGCTCTTTAAAAAAACTTGCTTCCTCACGTCCTTCAGAACTCTGTCTGCAAAAATGTCTCTTCACGGAGGTCGTCCTTGTTCACTCTGTGTAGTCTGTAACACAGCACTTCCTGTCTCTGCCCCTTTGCTGTGCCCAGTCTTTCCTCAAGCACTTAACCACTAACTAACATGGCATGGTGTGTATTCCTCTGTGGTCCCTGCCCGGCTAATGTGGAAGCTTCACGAAGGTGGGGGCTTGGCTTTGCTCCTTGGCCAGTGAATAGAACAGTGTCTGCTCTTCAGTAGACACCTGCTGATGAAATGAAGCATTCCTACCCCGAATGAGTATTAGGAAGATTAAGCAAGGTAACTCATGTAAAACTCATGTAAAAGAGCTTTGAAGGCCATGAAGTGGGGAAGAAACGGAGGGTGCGTTGCTTGGCCTTGGTGGCACCCATAGATTTTGGCTTTCGAACGGTTTCACCATAACCCTAAAACATGCAGACTGACTTCACAATTGCGCTCGGAGCATAGTTCCTAGCATCAGCACTTCCGCCAGGTTTGTCTGGGACGCACATCTGTTAGGATGTGAAGGCCCTTCAGGAAGGGGACAGCAAGGTTATGACAGGTTGATGTGCTTTTCGGGGGTCTCCGATGGCCTTTTTGGGTTGTGTACCATGATCACGAGGAGCCTTTCAAGTGGTTTTGACTCATTTTGTAGTTTTGAACTTGGATGTGTCTCCCTCTTTGTTGCTGCAGTAATGAATACTGGTGCTGTCATTTGAGAACAGCCGCAGGTGAATAGTCTGCGGTCTTGGGAGGAATGCCTGTGCTGTTGTCATAGCGGATACAGAAAGGGCACACAGATTCCTGCAGATGACTTCATCATGGCAAGGAGATGTGGGGGGTACTTGTTTGAACATAAACGCTTAGAACATTCTACTTTCATGAACTTGTTCGTCTTTGAAAGAAAGGGAGAGGATACGTCAGTAGAGTAGGCATTGGCCCTGTCTTCCCCATCTAGTTTGATTTTTCTCTCTCCCAGTTCACCTGTTGTGGTCCGCATTGACCCCTTTACTGTCTTCCCTTCACACCAGCAAATTGCTTCCTACCTCTGTCTGGTCTTGCTCACATGGTTTCTTTTGTCTGGAATGCCCTCTGCTTTTCTGTGTGATTGTATTTTTGTTTTATATTTGCCACCACACTTCAGCGTCTGTGAGGGCAGAGACCATGACTATCTTGTGTACTGATCTTTCTCCAGCATCTAGCAAGGTGCCTGGAATCAGTGAGTGCTGTCTGTCTTTCAAAACCTGGCATAAATTTCATCTCCACGTATACATCTAGGTAATCCTGTGATTATATAGTGTTTTCTGAATAACTCCATGTTATTCTACGACTTGTCTTAAAGACTTAAACTGCTTCTTAATTGCTAATCTTGGCTCTATCATTGAACTTTACTGAGCCTCAGTTTTCCTTATTAGGAAAGTAAGGATGATAATGTAACAAACCTGTGAAGAAGGCAGGCAGATAAGCATCATCTGAAATAATGTATATGAAAGCACTTTATCATTACTGGAATGCTCTTCAAGGGGGAAGTGTTGTTAGTGATGCCCCTTTGAATTCTTCCTTCTCAGAAAGCTGTTATCTTTTGCTCTTAATACCAAATTACAAATGTTGATAAATCATGTTAATTTGGGCATTTTATATGCTGCCTGTCTTTTAAAATCTAAGCCAGATCTGCATCTAATCAAGCCTTGAGACCTAACTTCCTGTTTACAACAAATGCAGGGACAGAGGAACAAGTTAAATGACACCAGGAGGAAACCATCTGACAAATCCAGGACGTGGAACGTTCTCTATGACAACTGACTTAGTCTTTCTAGAAAGTCAGTGTCATGGGCAAAAGCAGGGGGAGTGGTATGGTTCTAGAGTAACAGACTGGGGTGCCTGGGTGGCTCAGTGGTTTAAGCCGCTGCCTTCGGCTCAGGTCATGATCTCAGGGTGCTGGGATCGAGTCCCGCATCGGGCTCTCTGCTCAGCAGGGAGCCTGCTTCCCTCTGTCTCTCTCTGTCTGCCTCTCCATCTACTTGTGATTTCTCTCTGTCAAATAAATAAATAAATAAAATCTTAAAAAAAAAAAAAATAGAGTAACAGACTGAAGACACATGCTAACCAAATGTAATGCATGAACCTCAGGTGGATGCTGAATCAAAAATGAAATAGTGACCAAATGTGTTCTTGGCACAATTTGGGAAATTTGAATAGAGAATTATTAATTTTTTAGCTGTTATGTATTATTATGTAGGAAAAAGTTCTTCATAGGTGATACATGAGACTCACTTTGAAATGGTTCAGGAAAAAATGCACATACACACATAGATAAAGCAAATGAAGCAAATTGTCTGCAGTTGTTTAGTTGGTTAGTTTATGAGTTTCCCTGTTTTATTCTTTCCATTTTTCTGTATGTTTGGAAAAATTCATAATAAATACTTGAGTTCCCAGAGAACAAAATTCATCCTGAGTCTTAAGCCCTTTTTATTTATTTTATTTTATTTTTTTATAATTTATTTTATCTTTTTAAAAGATTTTTATTTATTTATCAGAGAGAGAGGGGGAGAGAGCGAGCACAGGCAGACAGAATGGCAGGCAGAGGGAGAAGCAGGCTCCCTGCAGAGCAAGGAGCCCGATGTGGGACTCGATCCCAGGACCTGAGCCGAAGGCAGCTGCTTAACCAACTGAGCCACCCAGGCGTCCCCCTTTTTAATGTTAACTCACATTTTCTCTTAACCCTTTTGTACTTCTGGTCTATGTTGTGTAATGAATATAACATTAAATAGTATCATTTTAAAATCATAATGCTTTCTTATTCACTAAGTGTGCCTTTTATGTCTTTTTTTTTTTTAAAGATAATTAAAAAAAAAATATTTTATTTATTTAATTTACAGACAGATCAGAAGGCGGCAGAGAGGCGGGCAGAGAGAGAGGAAGGGAAGCAGGCTCCCTGCCAAGCAGAGGGCCCGATTTGGGGCTCGATCCCAGGACCCTGGGATCATGACCTGAGCTGAAAGCAGAGGCTTTAACCCACTAAGTCACCCAGGCGCCCCCCCTTTTGTGTCTTTTCCCCTTAACTTGATTAGGGCCATACCTTTTTGGACCCCTGTGTTTATAACACTGCTGATACGGTTAATCATTTTTGGTAGATTGAACAAAACCAAAGTAGTGTTTGTGTAAATTTATTTTTAAGAATTTGTTTTATTTTTTTTAAGATTTTATTTATTTATTTGACAGAGATCACAAGTAGGCAGAGAGAGGAAGAGAAGCAGGCTCCCTGCTGAGCAGAGAGCCCGCTTGATCCTGGGACCCCAGAATCATGACCTGAGCCGAAGGCAGAGGCCTTAAGCCACTGAGGTGCCCCTATTTATTTTTTAAAAAGATTTATTTAGGGGGCGCCTGGGTGGCTCAGTGGGTTAAGCTGCTGCCTTCGGCTCAGGTCATGATCTCAGGGTCCTGGGATCGAGTCCCGCATCGAGCTCTCTGCTCAGCAGGGAGCCTGCTTCCCTCTCTCTCTTTCTGTCTGCCTCTCCGACCACTTGTGATTTCTCTCTGTCAAATAAATAAATAAAATCTTAAAAAAAAAAAAAAAAAGATTTATTTAGGGGCAGATCCTGGGCTGTTCAGTCAGGTAAGCGTTTGCCTTCAGCTCATGTCCTGATCTCAGGGTTGTAGGATCCAGCTGCACATGAGGCTCCCTGCTCAGCAGAGAGTCTGTGTCTCCCTCTCTCTCTGACCCTCCTCCCCGCTTGCGCTCACTCGCGCACTCGCTCGCTCTCTCTCTCTCTTGCACTCAAAAAAAAAAAAAAAAAGATTTCTTTATTTATTTTAGAGTGTGGGGAGCGGGAGGAAGAGAGTGTCTTAAGCATATTCCATGCTGGATGCAGAGCCTGTCGTGGGGCTGGATCCCACGGAGATCAAGACCCCAGCTGAAATCAGGAGCTATCAGATTCAAACTGATTGCAATACTCAGGGAGCCCAAAATTTCGTTTAAACAATGAAACTGGGGCACCTGGGTGGCTCATTTGGTTGAGCATCAGACTCTTGTTTTGGTTTAGTCATGATTTCAGTGTCCTGGGATTGGGCCCCATGTGGGGCTCAGTGCAGAGTCTGAGATTCTTTCCCTCTCCCTCTCCCACCCCTTCTGCTCCTCCCTCCCTTCAAATAAAGAAATAAAATCTAAAAAAAAAAAAAAAAAAAAAAATCAAAAATAAACTGACAACCACAAAAAACCTCTTTGCTAGCTTTCCTCGGTATGAATTGGTTCTATTTCCACCATCTTCCCAGGAAGCACAGGTCAAGCAAATGGTGAATATTTCTGACATGTGGAGAAAACAAACCCTGAGAACCCACAGGCTGGGCAGAAAATGAGGTTGAGCCCGAGAGGAAAGCTTAAAGTCCCAGTTTTGTTTCTGTTTTCTTCCAGAAGCTTCCATTTCTCAAAAATCATCTGTCTTACTGCTGCTTGATTGTTTTTACTTCATGTCCGGTGTCCTCGTTCTGTTGCCCAAAAGCCTGTGAGATCTGTTTGGAGACTCCAATACCTGTTTGCTGAGTTAACCCCTCCCAGGATGAATGGTGTTTTGTTTTAAAGCAGCAGGTGTTCTCTGGATTCTGGCGCGGCACAGCCTCAAAGAGCTGATCCTGCCTCTGATTTCTCAGTGTAGTTCCCAGGGGCATCCTGCTTTGATGTTAGCAAGGGAGTCAGATTAAGAAGAGGTTACAGCGTGTTAAGAAGAAGTGGAGAAGGGTAATGTGACCTCTTTCCCCCTCACCCCCTTCTTTGAATATTTGTTAACACTTTTTAAAGAAGGAAACTACAGACTTCAAACTTCCCAGTTTAACTTTTTTTTGGACATTCCATTATATATGTGGCTGTGATCAGTTGATGAAGTCTCTCTCTACTCTCCAGTCCCCCTCTCAACTTTTCATGGACATAATCCTCTTGGTTTCGTATATTTTTGGCTGAGTCTGGCTTTATAAATGATATTTTGTTGATGAGGTGGCTTCCAGATTTTGTTTTTTGAAGATTTTATTTATTTGAGAGAGAAGGTGCAGGGGGGTGGGGCGGGAGGAGCAGAGGGAGAGAGAATCTTAAGCAGATTCCCCACTGAGTGCAGAGCCTGATTTGGGGCTCCATCTTGAGACCCTGAGACCCTGAGATAATGACCTGAACTGAAACCAAGAGCTGGGCACTTAACCGACTGCGCCACCCAGGCACCCCCAGATTTTCATTATGTACTGATAGTCTGGCAAATGTTCTGAACCAATTTGTTTTGTTCCGCTTTTAAATTAATTCATACACCAAATCAGAGGCAGTGAACCATGTTGCCGCTGTTTGTTACGTATTAACAGAATATGTTCCAAAAAAAGATGGAACCAATTATATTTAACTGTTTCCTCAAGCTGCAGAAAGGTTTTTTTCCTTCTCCTTTTATTTTTTTAAAGCTCTGATTTTTTGATAGTTTGGTAGGTGGAAAGGGCTCCTTTGAAGGTCAATCTGCTTTACTTAAGGTGTTAGCCAGGCTGTGTTTTTGAAATGGGATTATTTTCTATATTTCACCAATTCGTTTGAACTAATATTTATTGAATGCTTGATGTAATTTGCTATGCTAGGAGCTGGGGGCAGTTGAGTAAGATTTTCTTTGTCTCTAGGGATTTTAAAACCTCATTAGCAGGACGGGGAGAGGTCGCAGGGGCTCAGGAAGGAAACAAACGGCTGCCGAGGAAGGAAAGTGCCCTGATGTATAAAGAAAGTACTGTCAGAGCTCAAGGAGAGGAGGAAGAAGGCACATCCAGTGGGGGAGATTAGGAAAGCCATCACGGAAGAGATGACATTTGAGCTGGGCCTTGAAGGATAGCTAGGATTTCCATGGGAATGGAGGGGGGCAGGGCATGGCAGGAAGAGAGCAGAGGATGAGTGGCTTCTCATAAGTGGGAAAGCCTGGGATGCCTGGAGGAGCTGGGAAGTAGTTGAGTGCGCTGGTGCATGGGTGCAGGTTGGAGGAGATGAAGCTAGAGAGGTAGGTGGGCTGGTTTTCTGATACCCGCTACATATTTCAAAAAAGTCACATGCAAACTTTTCTTCTCTGATGATTTTTCAAGAGGTATGTCTAAACAGTTTTTATGTGCTTTGTATTTATTTGTTCATTCATGTCTTTTGTTAATCTACCCAGTTACTTGTCTGGTGGTTTGTTGAAGTCCGTATGCTCTGTATTTTAAAGTTTTATCAATTATGTGGCTGCAACGTTGTCTCGGTGAGGTTTTCCTTTTATGTCGTGTTAAGAAAAACATTTTTTTTTTGTCTTTAAAAACATGTCTTTTGTATGAGATAGCTCTACCTTTGTTTAGTATTTAGACGTATCTCTTCACAACTTTGCTGGAGGATGTGGCTTCTTTGTCTTATAGCCATTTCTTTCTCGTATGGTTAATTCTGTCCCATCTGGAATTTATTAATGTGTTTGGTGTGAGGAATGGGTCTAGTTATTCTCCACAGTGTGTTCTAGTATCTTACAGGAATTTATTAAATATCTATCTATCTATTGTATTTTCAGGTTTACTTTTATTTGGTAGTGGTGGTATTTTGATGTATTTATAAAATTGCCTTTTAACACTTATGTAGTGTTGATATGGTTTTTTTTTTCAGTTTGGTAGGGTTAATGAAAACGTAATTAAAAATTAAAAAATTGGGGCACCTGGGTGGCTCAGTGGGTTAAAGCCTCTGCCTTCGGCTCAGGTCATGATCCCAGGGTCCTGGGATCGAGCCCTGCATCAGGCTCTCTGCTCAGCAGGGAGCCTGCTTCCTCCTCTCTCTGACTGCCTCTCTGCCTACTGTGATATCTGTCTGTCAAATAAATAAATAAAATCTTTAAAAAAAAAAATTAAAAAATTATTTATTTATTTATTTGTCAGAGAGAGAGAGAGAGAGAACACAAGCAGGCAGAGCGGCAGGCAGAGGCTGAGAGAGAAGCAGGCTCCCCACAGAGCAAGGAGCCCGACGTGGGACTCGATCCCAGGATTCCGGGATCATGACCCGAGCCGAAGGCAGCGGCTTAACCCACTGAGCCACTCAGGCGTCCCTTTTTAAAAAATTTTTTAAGGGCGCCTGGGTGGCTCAGTGGGTTAAGCCGCTGCCTTCGGCTCGGGTCGTGATCTCGGGGTCCTGGGATCGAGTCCCGCATCGGGCTCTCTGCTCGGCAGGGAGCCTGCTCCCCCCCCCCCTCTCTGCCTGCTTCTCTATCTACTTGTGATTTCTCTCTGTCAAATAAATAAATAAATAAATAAAATTTTTTTAAAAAAGATTATTTATTTGACAGAGATCACAAGTAGACAGAGAGGCAGGCAGAGGAGGTGGGGGAAGCAGGCCTCCCGTCGAGCAGATAGCCCGACTCGGGGGTCGATTCCAGGACCCTGGGATCATGAACCAAGCCAAAGGCAGAGGCTTTAACCCAGACCCAGGCACCCTAAAGATTTTATTTTTTAGTAATCTCTAGACCCAACTTGGGGCTTGAACTCATGACTCTGAGATCAAGTGTGGCATGCTCTACCAACTGAGCCACCCAGGTGCCCCTAATGAAAACTTTAACAACTCTCATCGTGTACCTTTCCATTTATTAATGTCTCTTCTCTCTCTCCTATTATGGTGTTACAGTTTCTTCCGAGTAACTCTAGTGTGTTCTGAGTTAATATTTCAAGGCTTAACATTTTGATGTCATTTTTTTCTTAATGTCATTGTGACTGAACATTTTTCAATTTGTATTTTCTTTTCTTTAAAAAAAAATTTTTTTTAAACATTTTATTTATTTATTTGACAGACAGAGATCACAAGTAGGCAGAGAGGAAGGCAGAGAGAGAGGAGGAAGCAGGCTCTCCATGAAGCAGAGAGCCCGATGCGGGGCTCAATCCCAGGACTCTGGGATCATGACCTGAGCCGAAGGCAGAGGCCTTAACCCACTGAGCCACCCAGGCGCCCTGTAATTTGTATTTTCTATCTTGACCATGATTTGATTTGTATGAATTGTTTATGTCCTGCAGCTTTGTTAAATTCAGTCATAGCTACTAATTTTTTTGGTTGACTGTATATGCATTTCTATCTAGATTTACTGGTATCCTTTTTAAAACATAACTTATTTTTTCCTCTGAACATCTTTATATTTTATAACCATCTTGCTTTGCTCTCAGTAGCAGTTCTTGTGTCCCAGGGGAACATTATTAAGTATAATGATGCTTCCCAAGGACCTTCTGGGCAAGGAACATTTCTGCTTTTTCCAAAGAGCCATGAAAATAGGAAGCAGCTGCCTAGCTTCATAGAAGCAGAGCCTGTTTGGGCGGGATGGGACCTTACAGATCCTTTAGCCCCCCTGCCTGCTTTTGCAAGATGAAACCAGACCCAGAGAGCAGAAAGAACTTGCTGGGAGCTCACACAGCTGGAATGGAGGAGTTGGTTTTCAGACTTTGATTTTCCTATGGTGTATATATTACATGCTTTCATTTGGGATACTTGGTTGGAAGATGTTCTAACCAGGTCTGCCCACCACTAAATTTGGTAACTGTATCCGGTATTATCAAAAAAAATTTAAAACTAATAATTGGAATTTTTTCAAGAAATCATCGAAAAATTTTCAAGTAATAATCTGAAGCTCTTGAGAAGGCAACCCTCTGTGTCACCATTCTCTTAGGTGTTTGAGTGAAAAGGGGATAAGGAAATGAGGGGAGGAAAGGGTATTTTAGTCCAGGATCCTTAGTAGGAGGGCCTATTTTTAAGCTTCATAATGTCAGTTTTAAAAGCAGTGGTTTTCAAAATAACCACAGACAAAAGTCCCCTTGAAATGAATGCCGTTCTGGAATTGACCTATTTTGAGTTTAACTGTTCCCAAGAAAGGTTCACAATCTTGAATGCTCTTACGTGCATTTACTTTTCAGACAAAGTAGAACAGTAAGTTGAGAGAATGATGTGCATGGGTTCCAGATTCAGGTTAAATCTAGGAATATGGGAGGTTGTAAGCAGACATGACTGGCCAATCATATTGTACTTACAGGCTTGTCTGGATCCAGGATAATTATAGTCCCTTCTTTATTAAGTTGTAAGTTACATTTCCAAGTTAGTTTAAAAAAATTAGACCTTCACCACATTTGAGAGTCTAGAGTCAAAGTTATTTGCCCAATTTGATTTCATACCATCCTTCAGAAAACGGTCCTTCCAGAATGGCCTGTCGGGGGAGGCCTCAGAGCTTAGCAAGAATTCCAAGCCAACTGTAAACCTTTTGTCTGATGGTTTACTGGAACCCAGACTGCAATCCTACCAAAATGCCAGCCTGTATTTCATCTTCTTCCTCCCATCCCCCAACAGGAAGAAGGCAGCAGCTTAACATTCCAATAATTATTATTAGAAAATTAATCCTGCTTTTAGGCATTCATTTAGGTCCAGTATAAAACTTGGTCATTGGTGCCGTGGAAAGGTTCCATTCACTAGAGGACAGGCCAGTGGAACACTTGGACCAGGCTTTTAACACATATTAATTTAAGTAGAGACTGGGGTGCCTGACTGGCTCAGTCAGTAGAGCATTCGACCTCTCTCGAGGTTGTAGGTTTGAGCCCCATGTTGGGTATAGAAATTACTTAAAAATAAATATATATTTTTAAGATACTATTTATTTTTCAGAGAGAGAGAGAGCACAAGCAAGGGGAGCAGCAGGCAGAGCAGGCAGACGGAGAAGCAGGTTTTCTGCTGAGCAGGGAGCCCGATGTAGGACTCCATCCCAGGACTCTGGGATCATGACCTGAGCCAAAGGCAGATGCTTAACCAACTGAGCCACCCAGGCATCCCAAAAATAAAAGCTTAAAATTTTTTTTTTTTTAAGATAGGGACTGTAACATTTTTAAAAATTTTATTGGAACACTCCCTTCTAAAACATAGTCTCTTTTGCCTTGTTTTATTTTGGTAACTAAACTAATGCTGGGTTAGCCATAAATGTAGTTTGTTGCTTTTCTATTTCTGAGTATTCTGAATCACTGAGCAATTACAAAATGAAAGGTTATCCTAAAGCGTTTCCAAAGAAAGAAACCGTCAAATATTAGGGGAAGTCAAGGGGAGAGTTAAGGAGGGAAGTACCAGAACCACCAACAGGTGTTGGTTGCATTGAAAAAAGTGTCAGCTTAGTATACAATCATGGGGAAGAGTTTTGTGAATTCCTGAATGCTGGTGTGAGGTGGAGGGGCCCCAGAGTAAGCGGAAGTCAGCAGTTCCGGAGGCGCAGAGGACTTGGCTTGCTGGCTCGCCCACAGCTGAGGACCTGAATCAATTCCTAAGCAAGTGGCATTCTGGAAAGACAAGGGCTGCATCTGTAGGAGCACAGCTGTTAATCTGCGGGGTAATAATTAAGAACAGGTCGAGATAGGAAGGAACAATAGGATGAAGTCGAAAGACGTGAAACTTGTATCCTTGAAGGACACCATAACTCAAAAAAGAACTAACATTTATTGAGAGCCTGTTTCCTATCTACATGCATTATCTTGAATTTGCATTAAAATTCTGCAAGAAAGGTCCTAATATTCTGTTGTACAAATAAGGAAAATGAAGTTCAGGGGAGTTAAGTAATTTACGAAGTTCGTACATTTAGAAGGTCGTGGGACTCAGTTTAGAAGCCAGGTTTGGCCTACTCGAACATCCATGTTTCTCCCACACAGCTGTCCAAAGATCATGTAAAATGATAGAGGTCTTTAAAAAACCAGTTTTTTTTTTTTTTTTTTTTTCAAAGTAAACCCTATGCCTAGTGTGGGGCTTGAACTGACAACCCTGAGATCAGGAGTTACATACTCTACTGACTGAGCCAGTCAGGCACCTTTCTAGAGGTCTTTTTAGAGTTGTACTTGCCAAAACTGGAGCCACTAGCCATATGTAGCTATTGAAATTTCAATGTATTAAAATTCAGTGAAGTTTAAAAATAAAAATCAGTTTCTAAGTTGCCCAAGCCACACTTGAAGGGACTGGGGCGGCATGTGACTAGTGGCTACTGCATTGGAGATCATAGATTAGAGCCCACTGTTGGCAGAAAACTAGTGCCTAGTGGTCATCCAATTTTACCCTTTTATTTATTTTTGCCTCTTATTTTGTGAAGGAGAAAATGAGGGACAAAGAAAGGAGGTAATGTGTTCAGTGTCCTTTGTCTGATTAATCTGAGCCTTTGGGCTGATTGCCTGGTGGCTTTCCCATGGTCCACACTCTCCTTTTAAAACAGTTAACAGGCCAGAGGTGTGCAAGAGGAGTGACTGCTCTACTGTCCCCAGCCTTGCCTGGCCTTCAAACTAGAGTCTTTCTCCCAGAGTGCAGCCCCTTGTTTTCCTAAGTTCAAAGGGCATATCCGGATTAGTTGCCTCTAGGAAAATGAGAGAGGTTTGTTGGAAAGGAATTCCATAGTAAATGTCTGAAACAGCACTTTGATTCCCCCTGTTCGTGCTCTGCCTTCCTACCAAGCACTTTGTAGCTGAACTTGCAGCTGCTTGCCATTTGTCTTCCAATCAAGGCCAACTTCAAAATGGTTCAGATGACAGAGGTATGTATACTTTGAATAGAAGCAGCTGCTTGTTGTTTGCTGTGATTTGAATGGCTTTTATGTGAGGGTCAAATAGATTTAGATTATGACTAAAATTACAACAGTAGGTTTCATACTTCTGTGTTAAGAATATTCAGGGGCACCTGGGTGGCTCAGTCGTTAAGCGTCTCTCGTCAGCTTGGGTCATGATCCCAGGGTCCTGGGATGGAGTCCTGCATCGAGCTCCCTGCTCAGTGGGAAGCCTGCTTCTCCCTCTACCCCTGCTTGTGTTCCTGCTCTTGCTGTCTCCCTTTCTCTCTCAAATAAATATAATCTGTAAAATAAAAAAGATTGAGATGTATTAACATTCATTTAACTGATACTTACTACGTATTTTATTACGTACCTGGTATAGACCAGCTACTGGGCTGAGAAGTGGATGAAATGGACTTTCGCTGAAGATGGAAAAGATGTCAGTGTTCTGGGCGAGTCTAATGCACTTTAAAAACTTGCCTGAATTTTATCATCAGCACTTGCCATCCGTCTATTTAGTCCTGAAATGCAGTGAAAGCTCCAGCTTGGATCATTGGTTTGAAGTAAAGTGAAGAATCATGTGCAAATGTCCTTTTAGTAGATGCTATTAAAGCCATTTAAATTATACACGCCAGTGTCTAAATGACAGTCTAAAGTGTATGTGTGTGTGTGGAGTCGGGGGATGGGCATGTGGGAACAATAAGGAGGCATTGTACTGTGGTAATATTTTTAGGAAACCTTAAATGTAATACTTGATTTCAGTATATCACACTCATTGGTTGGTTTAGAAAGTTGTCTTTTAGAAACAAAGTTTGGGTTTTTTTACCTAAAGAAATGTTAAAGTCACATGCTTGAGTATGGACAGAAATAAAAAACAAGTTGAAGTGATGGTAAGATATTCCAGTGCCTGTCTTTTCGGAGAGTAGGAAGGCAGAGGTGGACAGGACATTAAAGATGGTGGGCACAGCATCAGAGTATCAGAGAGTCCTGATGTCCAGTCTTTCTCTAACTGCCTGAGGTGTGTGGTAGTGGTGGTGTTGGGGGGAGTGTGTGGGCAGAGCACCCAGCCGACTCCTTGTCTAGTTTTTATAGAGTATGGTCTTATTTCTAGAAGGTTGGGAATGAGCTTATGAGAGTTTTTGGACTGAAGAGGCCCCAAAGGCAGGGCGGTCCGAGGAGCACATATTAGTCCCTTTTTGGAGTTATGGATGCTAGCTGTGCAGCAACGAGCCTAGCTTCCCAGTCAGGTTTTAAATAACTGTTCGTACCTCTCCAGGTGTTTCATTTGAGTCCAGAAATTAACCTCTTTTCCAGAGGGCTCTGCAAGTCTGCAGGCTTGAGAATTGTCAGGCTGCAGTACTCTTGAATAACTGTGCCTTGTGTGGAGGGAGAGTGAGAGCTCAGCTCCTTCCCTGGGAGAGCTGTTAACTTGCCATATGACCACCCTGTGCCTGCTTCTCTTCAAAGTGGGCTGATGGGAATGGCTTCCTACCTTTCAGGGTTTATATAATGAGTCCACATGACCATACAGGTCACCAGTGAGCACATTTCCAAGTTCACAGTAGGTATCAAGTGGATTAAATTTTATTATCAGCAGAAATCTTGGAGGTCTCTCTTGGCCATCCTCTTTTTTGGCAGATGAAGAATCCAGGACTGCAAAGAAGGGTTAAGGGAAGTTGGGCTTCTTACATGGTAGGTTTTACTGTGAAGGCGACTTTAGAGTAAGCATGGCCTGGAGACAATGTGACATGGGGAAAAGGCTTTGGAACCTGCAGGTGTCACTTTGAATCCTGACCCTGCCTCTTACTCTCTTGAGTGATCTTGTGAAGTTCTTTCGCATCCTTGAGTCTGTTTGCATATCTGTAAAATGGACATAGTGACACATACCCAGCAGAAAGGACTTGTAGACACTTCATGTGTGTAAACTGGTTTTTATGATTATTAGGACTAATGATAAGGGCCAGGACTAGATTCCCTGGCAGGGTGCCTTGTTCCCCGTCAGGTGAGAAGGAGAATTCTCACCTCCCAAAGCCCTTCCAGTGATGGGGCTCTTCAGCTGTTCTTTATCCGTACAGGCAGAATAGAGACAATGCTGGGCATACTTGCAATTTGGAGAGAGGAAGCAAAAGAATTATTTTCAGTGAAACGGGAGGCTGCAGAAGGTGCCCAGGAAAAAACTGCCACACAGTACATCCCAGCACAGACTTCTAGCATCTCCGGGACCACCATCTGCCTGACAAGAAGTAGCTGTGCTTTCTTCTCCGAGAGTTTAAAGAGGATTTCCTGGGCCCCCTGCGCGCGCTCCTCTGTGTTGTGTGTGTGTAGGAATAGGGAGGGGTAGACACTGACAGAAAGGGAAGATAATACTCCTGTGCTTCAAGCCAGATGTTGGGGCTTCTGCTCTAGGTGGCTCTTGAGTTCTACTTTTTCAGAGTTCATCCAGATGGCTTTCCCAGTGCATCCAGGGCTCTGCTCAGACTGCCTCCTAGGGATTCCCTTCTCTACCTTTCAGTCCATGTTGCAATCTTAATTTTGTGTCAAAACTCAGTTTGTAGGTCACCTTTCATCTTATTTTTAAAAAAGATTTATTTACTTATTGTAGAGAGCGAGCACGAGTTGGGGGAGGGACAGAGGGAGAGTACCTTCAAGTAGACTCCCTGCTGAGCCTGGTGCTGAGCCTGGTGCGGGGCTCGATCCCACAATCCATGAGATCATGACCTGAGCCATCCAGGTGTGCCCATAGGTCACCTTTTGTGAAAATCTGTCACAGACCTGTCCTCCCCCTGACTCCAGGCAGTGGTCATTTTTCCACCCTCCAGGGTGCTCTATACACATCCCATCACTCTATAGTTGTGTGTGGAACTTCTGTCCAGTTGGACTGAAAGTAGGGAACCCTGGGACTCAGTCTTATTCATTTTCATTTCCAGTGCATGGCATGCTCCCTGCTGTCTGGTTTGGTGAATTTTTGCCAAGCGACTAAGTCCTGACACTCATTTTTTTTTTTTTTTTAATTTTTTTTTTTAATTTTATTTATTTCTTTGACAGAGACAGATCACAAGTAGGCAGAGAGACAGGCAGAGAGAGGAGGAAGCAGGCTCCCTGCTGAGCAGAGAGCCCGATGCGGGACTCGATCCCAGGACCCTGAGATCATGACCTGAGCCGAAGGCAGAGGCTTTAACCCACTGAGCCACCCAGGCGCCCCCTGACACTCATTTTGATTTGACTTAATTTGATTATTTTCAGTTTAATATTTTGGCACAAGAAGGTCACAGTGTTGGTAGTAATCATAGCATTTGTTCTATGAGGCTTTGTATAATCTTCATTTTCTTTTTTTTAAGTTATCTCTCTGTCCAACGCTTAAACTCATGACCCCAAGATCAAGTGTCCCATGCTCTACCAACTAAGCCAGCCAGGTGCCCCACTCCTCATCGTTTTTAATCCCTTTGTTTCCTCATTCAGCCACATGAGGCATGTGGATTGTGTGTTACCTTTACTCAACAGATAGGAAACTGATTCTGGTTAAGGGGATTGTCTATTTCACACCAGCAGCAAAGAGTGCGTATAGTCCTCTATACTGCCTTTTCAGCCAACAGTCCCTTCCTTGCCCAGAGGGGAGGCATTTGGGGAGCATATACTCACGGTGACATCTTTCCTATTCTCTGATGTTCCCTCACCCCGCTGCTTGGCGCAGAGGGCAGGCTCAGGGAATGTTTGGAGCCGGATGCATCAGTGAGCCTCTTTTGCCTGCTGGGCTGAACACTTATCCCCAGCAAATGTTGGGCTTCTTGATGGATATGTGACACTGGTGGCTGAATATACATGGCACCTGTGGCTTTTCACACTCTCCCCCCACGCCTCTCCAGGGACTGGGATAGGACAGATGGTCATGGACACAGGATTCTCAGCTCTGCATCTTCTCTGCAAATCACATTTGGGGAAAAGTGAAGTTTGTGCAGTAATGCAATTTCGGTAACACGGTTTCATACTGCCGGTGAGTTGTTTAACACTCTCCGGATAAATCACACTTCAGCAGAACTCATCTGGGAACATAGTTTAATTTCACTGTGGGTGGCTGTGATTCCCACCCACCAGCCCTCCCACCCCCCTAATAAATCTAGGCTGATAAGGTGAATGCAGCTCTAAGCCAGCCTATTTCTGGACCCAGGATAGCATTACATTGTATTAATCATCCTTTTCACCACCAACACCTTTCATTCTTTCTCCCCCGAGGATCACTGCTTGTCTGTCCTTAAATGTTACAGATGGAGAAGGTCTTTATAGTCGTCCTCCTGCATGTGTGATGAAGGGATTGAGGCCCAGAGAGGCCAGGCGGCTCGTGGCTACTGAGCCACAGCCTGAATGGAGATCTAGGACCCCTGACTTTTCTCTAGTGCTGGGATCCTGTTTTCAACCCGCCCTACCACCCACCCTTTGATTCTGTTTTACCTCTGGGGGAGAGTCTCTGTGTTCTGTTTAGAGTGAATAAAGGGGATCTCTTTACTGTTAAATGCCCCCAGCACAGAGTGTATTCATTTCTTCTTAACCCTTAACAGCATCTTTTGACATGTCTTTGGTAAGGGCTATGAAAGTCTTGATGATTTCTGTATGGTCACCTGTAGCCTAGGGGTAACCTGGTTCAGGTTGGACTGATAGGAGTTAGCTTTTAGGAAAAAAAAAGAAAGGAATGATAAGAGTATGTGGAGAGAGAGAGAAAAATAATATTGTTAAATTCTCTCTTAACAGTATATGTTGGCTCTTCGACTCTAAAAATCACGATATATTGACGTTTCAAATACAGCAAATAAGACATATAGCCCAAGAACTGCTGAAGATTTTTAAAACGTACAAAAGGTCCAAGCCTGGAGCTTGAAAAATACTTCTCATTTCTCATAGAAGCTTCATTGTTCTATGTTCTCCTGTTACTGGAGTTGGGGCGAGCTGGAAAGGGTCAGCAACTGGTGTGCCATTGACTGCTCTCTGGTCCTCCCCTGTAGTCTTTGTCTAAGTGGAAACCTTTTGAGAGGGACACACATGCCTGGCCAGCCAGTGGGGCCCAGTCGACCTGCATGGGGGTGATGTGTGTAGCAGGAAGCCAGTTGTGATACAGATACAGCAGAAGATGATTTTCCTTTGTACAGGATCTTACATGTAGAGGTAGTTAGTGTTTATTGATTTAAAAAAATGTATCTTTTTCTTCTTGACTACAAAGATCTCAAGGCTCCTTAAGGGGAAAAGAGGAGCTTTATTATGCCCTGCTCCTCTTCTAATTCTGTGACCAGCTTCCCCACAGTTACAGATTCTGTTCTGGAACTTAGTGGGCGCTCTTGCTTTGTGTTGGAGGAGTGATCCTTAGAGGCAGACTGCCGAGGCTGGAGCCCTCCACCCCTGAACAGCTCTGTCAGTTGGACTTCCGGAGGTCTGGCATCCTTGCTTCCTCGTTAGTTAAGTGTGGGGGAGGTAATAATACCTAACTTACACTGTTGTTTTGTGGGATAAGTGTAAAGTTGTGAGCATAACATCTAAATCATAGTAGGCACTCAATAAAATGTTACCCATGACTTTGTACATTTCCTTTGGGATTTCTCTGTCAAGTTTATTGCCACTGTTAGTAAGTCTACCCCCTCCTTTAAGGTTGAAGTCCAGTATTATCCTGTCCATGAAACTGCCTGGTCTCCCTTAAAAAACTTCTGGTGGAACTGTCCATGAACTACTTGGGAGTGTGTGTGTGCTTATGTGATTTTCATGTATATCTGTTGTTTCATTATCTTCATTGTGAGCTTTTGGAGACTAATAGCTTTGTTTTGATGCCCTATCTGTAGTCCAGGTCTGGTGTGTAGTGAGTGGTCTGTAAATGTGGAATGAATGAATGTTGCTTTTAGCTTACAGAGCTTGTGTGGGATAGGGGATTTGCTTCATTGGGTTTTCCCTGATATCAAGTACAATGTTATGTGCATTAAGTTTCTTATAGCTGTTTTTGAATCCTCTCTTTTTTTTTTTTAAGAAATATTTTTATTATTTTAGAGAGAAAGTAAGCAGGCACACACGTGTGGGTGGGGCAAGGGGCAAAAGGAGAGAGAGAGAGAGAGAGACTCCTCAAGCTGATTCCGCACTGCGGGCAGAGCCTGATGTAGGGCTTGGTCCCAGGACCCTGAGATCATGACTTTGACCGAAATCAAGAGTCAGTTGCTTTCTTCTTTTTGTCCTTTTTGACTGATTAAGCAAAGCTGGACCAATTGGAGCCCCCAGGTGGGACCAAGGGATGTGGCTCCTGCTGGACTCTGCTGTAGGTCAAATATTTACATTTAGTGCACAGCATGAAGGAAGTTGGGAGTATTATATGATCATATGGATTCTAGTTACTGGACTGTAAATGACTGTGGTGGGTGAGGATGTCCTAAATATATTAGTGGCTTGGGGGCCTGAAGGAGTTAAAGCTCCTCTCAGAATAGCCCAAGCAGCTCCTAGGAAGTAGCTTCCGAGGCAGGATGTGGCAAACCAGTGTGTAAATGAGCGCGTTCTCCTTTGGAAGAAAAGGAAGTGGGTGGGGAGAAGTGAAGAGGAAGAGCTCGGTGGACAAATCTTTTTATCTGCTACTGTAAGAACAAGCTTCTCTTTTGAATGCCAGCCAGAGCCTGTAGAATTTTAACCCCAGGCGACCAAGGCCCAAAGAATGCTGAATGATGATGGTCTTGCAGTTTTCTGGTTTTTCTCCACAATACCTCAAATTTAATACACAGTGGAGTGTTGTTTTTAGTAGATTTTGTTTTCTGATCTTGATCATCGGTTATTTAATGTTGTTTGAGGATTCACAGTTAATGTGAAATGTCATCACAGTCACAGTCTTCTAATTCTAACCAAGAATCATTTTATTTATCGGCTTTTATTTTTAAGTGATCTCTACACCCAACATGGGGCCCAAACTCAGGACCCTGAGATCATACGTTCCACCAACTGAGATCAAGAGTCACGCGTTCTAGCCAACCACCCCTAACCTAGAGTAATTTAGAAGAAAGGTTTTTGGGGGTTTGTTTTGTTTTGTTTTGGTCTCTTTGATGTGTTTACTTACCTGTTTTAGAACACATTGTCACCCATTATCTCTCCAGGTGCTCTTAACAGTCCCTCATGATACAGGGACAAGAGTGTAGTCTTATTTCAAGGTTCAGGGTTAGATGGCCTGTTACTGGCTGCAGAGCTCCTGACTTCAAGTTTAGAGTTGTTTCCATAATCTTGGTTCCACTTGGTAAAAGCAAAAGGTTTGTACATTGGAGGTAAATTACTCACAGTGTAATTTTGCGAATAAAAATAGCCTCTGGGATTCAGTAAGGCATGTAGGAAAGAAAACAGGTGAACTGAATTTGGTGAGCTTCAGGCATCCCTGGAAAAGCAGCCACCACTTGTACGTGGATTGTATAAATAGCAGTAATGCAGATCACTGTTGGGTTTAGGAATTGGATCCAGGACAATAGATCACTGTGAGAAATATTGGTAAAGGCTTCTTTGAGTCTGTCTTTGGACAAGGTAATGAGAGTTTAATTATCTGGAAGAGGATCCCTGTGGCTTCCTAGGATTTGGAAAGCTGAGCTCAGCTGCTTTTAAAGTTCAGATTTCTACATACTCTTTGTCTCAAGGAAACTTGTATGTCTTCTGAGATGCAGAGCTCTTGACTCCATTTCTGTGAAGGTTCCAAAATAGAATTTTCGCACTTATCCGCAGGTCTATTTTGCCCAAGCACAGTATACCTTATAGGTGATTTGACTCCAAAACCACACACTTAAATTGCATCCTGCTCACATTGTGATGGTTTGCATGTATTTTAGATTTTTAAAGATATAAAAAGTATTCTTATGGCATATAAATTTTTTTTTTAATTAAAAAAAAAAAGGGTGACTGGGTGACTCAGTGGGTTAAGCCTCTGCCTTCGGCTCAGATCATGATCTCAGGGTTCTGGGATTGAGCTCCGCATTGGGCTCTCTGCTTAGCGGGGAGCTTGTCTACTCCCCCTCTCTGCCTCCCTCTCTGCCTACTTGTGATCTTTGTCAAATAAATAAAATCTTTAAAAAAAACAAAAAACAAAAAACTTGTGGCATTTTTAGAAGCTAAGATGTCAGACTGCTCTTTGCTGAACCCTGAACACCCTGAGGCGAATATTCTAATTATAGGCTGGTGTGGTGGGACCATCTCTTTTTAATTTTTTTTTTTAAACATAAGATTTTTACTTTTTTGAGGTATAATTGACATATAAGCATGCCAGTTGATACATGTATTGTGATATGATTACCACCGTAGCCTTAGCTAACATATCATATCACATAATTATGTCTTTTTTGTAGTGAGAAGATTTAAGATCTAATCTCTTAGCAGCTTTGCTGTCTTAGTACGATATTGTTGACTGTGCTTTGCATGATGTCTCTAGGCTCTATTCATCTTCCACTGCAGGTTTGTACCTTTTGACCAACATCTCCCCTACATCCCTTCCTTTTCCTCAAACCTGATTGTTGAGCCTGGTGTACTGTGCCCTTCATGGTCTAGCCCCAGCTTACCCTCTGGCCTCATCTGTCCACCCTTCTGGATGGATGCACCTACTCTCCAGCCACTTGGAATGGCCTGTAACTTCTGTGCTGATGCCCAAGCCTGCAGTGCTTTTTCTCTTGCTGCAAACAGTTGGATTATCCTTCAGGACTAAACCTGGGCGTTAAATTTGCTGACCTTCTCTTTCCCTTCCTCGTCTTATATGGAACGGGGAGGCTTACCTCTGTTCTCAAAGGCCCCTCTGCCCACCTCACTTTCAGAATTATGGTCTACCTTACCCTGTTGCCATTGGTATCCTTCCCTGTGTTTGGTTTGCACTGTGATCCCTGTTTCTTTCTTTCATCTTTACCTTTTTTTTTTTTTTTTTTTTAAGGTTTTATTTATTCATTTGACAGAGAGAGAGAGAGCACGAGCAGAGGAAGCAGCAGAAGGAGAGGAAGAAACAGGCTCCCCTATGAGCAGGGAGTCTAGTGTGGGGCTTGATCCCAGGACCCTGAGATCATGACCTGAGCTGAAGACAGACACTTTAACTGACTGAGACAGCCAGGCGCCCCATCATCTCTATATCTTTATCTCCCAGTCACCCTTTCTGTCTCTCTCTCTTTCTGTCTCTCTCTCTCTCATACACACACGCACACGCACACGCACATGCACACTCACACACAATGCCTGGTGAGGGCAGGGACCTAAGTCTTCCTCATCTGTACCCTCCTAGCCTCGAGCACAGATAGTGCCTGTTCCACAGTGGCTGCTCTGTGATAAAGCCGCCTTGCATTTTCACAGCTGTGGGTGTAAATGGGTATAAGGCAGATGTCTGTTCAGCCTCCCCTGCCCTCCTCTAGATTAGAGCAGTCCTGCAGCTTTACATTCTCATGGTCACTTTTGCTTTTCTGGGACCCATGGTTCCCATTTTTGTTTTTTGTTTTTTCTCTTCTTGTTGCTCTGTGTTGAATCAGCTTGGAATTTGGCCCTTTTTTTCCTGGTTTCCTCCAAACAACAATAAGAATGAAATAAACACAAAGCTATTTCCGTGCACAGCAGATTGGACTGAGGGTCTGGTGTAGGGAGGGTGTATTACATTCTAGCAGTACAGACAGCTTAACATCTGGTGGTGGTAACTAGCTTTGGTCTTAAATGACCTTTGCCCCTTTGCCGTGGTACCTCCTTTCCTCTTGGTTCACTTTATAGCCACTCTCCAAATAGGCTTCTCCCATCTTACTCTGCAGCATTAATCATTTCTCCAGCTCTACTCTACATGCTGTTTAGGCCTGCTTTTGCTTATGCTGTGGCTGAGGATCAGGCCCTTTTAAACTATGGGCAATCCTTCTGGTCCTCTGGCAGCCTCTGTTGTGTGGGGGTTTGTTAGCACAAACATTTACCTCCCCCACTTTTAGAATACAGATGCCAGCACAGTCAGCTTTGGTTCTCTCTGGTCTGTGATGTTCCTTCTGCCAGGTAGGTTTTGACCGTGACAGGCCAACTGCTATTGATTTGAGGGCCTGACTAGTAGTTTTCTCCAAAGCGAGCACTTGTACGGACTTCTAGTCGTGGTCTTGAGACCGGCTTCTTTTGCTCATTGCCAGACAGTGATGTAGGGAGTGGGGTTTTTCGTCCAGAGATGATGTGTTCTCAGAGGTGAGGTTTGTTGACCCCTCTTGTGGGTACTTTGATTAAGGAGAAGGGCCAAGCTGTCATAAACGTGTGTTCATGTATTTAAGGAAGGAACAGGTCTGGAGAATTGATGATTTCTTTGTGTGGACTTGAATTAGAGACAGATTTTTAGTCTGTGTTACCTCTGACTGTATCTTCCTGCCTTAGCTGTGCTTCTGAGCATTGGCTCTTTCCCTTTTTGCCCTGGGGACTTGACTGATCTGATGGTTCTGGGTTATGAGGTCCAAGATGACTGTCACATTGGGTCCTGTACTTCTGTCTCTCATTGAAGAGCAGCTTTGCACTGCTGAGTCATAGAGTGGCATGGGCTATTACTACATAGGCAGTCTCCTTCCTTTCTTCCTTTCTCTCTCTCTTTTTTTTTTTTAACTAGGTGCCATGCCCAACATGGGATTTGAACTCAGATCAAGAGTCACGTGCTCTCCTGGCTGAGCTAGCCAGGCATTCCTACATAGGCAGTTTTTTTTTTTTCTTTCTTTCTATCTATCTATCTATTTATTTATTTGACAGACAGAGATCACAAGCAGGCAGAGAAGCAGGTAGAGAGGTGGAGGGTTGGGGGAGCAGGCTCCCCGCTGAGCAGAGAGCCTCATGTGGGCCTTGATCCCAGGATCCCGGGACCATGACCCAAGCGAAAGGCAGAGGCTCTAACCCACTGAGCCACCCAGGCGCCCCTATAGGCAGTTTCAAAAAGGTCTTTATCCTAGTCATCTTAAGAGCAGGGACTGGGTGGGGTCAAATACATTGTCTAAGGCCACAGTCAACCAGCTGGTCCTTTCAGGAACACACCTATTGTGTGGCCACCACCAGACCCAAGGCTCCCCTTGTTCCTCGGATGGTGACCACATATTTCATGGACGTTTCACTTGGGTTGTCCATGGTGTTTTCTCCCTTCCAGGACTTCCTGCCCCTCCTCTCTACCCTGCCACGCTCAGTAGGCCCCTGGCTGTCTTCAGGCCACCTGAATTTTTACTCATTCTACTGGCGTGCTTCACCTGGGCCGTGTCCTTTCCTTCTCCCTCCAAATGACTCAGCCTTGGATGTTCCTCTGAAAGGAATTCCTCTCTGGGTAGATTTAATTTGTTGCCTTTCCAGGAACCTCAAGGAAATAAGTCACTAACAGGAAATACAGGTGTGATTGGCTGATGATTTGAAGGACCTGAACTCTTCTGCCCAAGGTGTGAATAAAAGATAACTTTTGGAGTTCCAGGCCTACCTGGTCTTAATCGCTCCTGGCCTCCATTTCCGTTTCTGTAAAATGGGAACAACATATGTAATTTTTAATGTTGTGAGGATGAAGTGAGTTAATGGGAATAATATGGCTAGCATTTAAGAGTCTCTTAAATTTCGTTCTTTATCAGACAGTTAGGTCCCTCTTTTGTCCTCATCAAGTAACAGTATTATTCTTTTCACCCTCCATCTTCTGATCCCCACCGCCTCCCCCCACCCTGCTCTCCTGTCTCCAAATTTCATCACTTTTTTTTTTCTTGGTACTTCTCCGAAAGACTGATCCTTTAGAAATTAATTCATATGTGGCTAATATGAAACAAATTTTGTCCATTGGAGCTGAAGAAACCATAGTCTGTCAGTTCTTTCAAGCAACAATACGACACCCTCTCTCCGATTCAGGATGTTGTTCAATATTTGAGAAGAGTCTGTGTGAGTGGGTGGTCCTGTCACTCCAGAGGTTCCTCTGTGTGGGTGTGTGCGTGTGTTTTTCAGCGTGACTCTCTGCAGAAACACGCTATGGGAAGGCAGTTTGTATCATTTCAGGAGGCTCTTTGATTCCAGGAAGTGTTTTTGGGTTTTGTTTGCTTTTGTTTGGTTTTCTAAGGGTAGGAATATGTGATTATTTATCCTTTTTCTTTTCTTTTTTTAAGTAGGCTCCACACCCAGTGTGGGGCTTGAACTCCGAGCTGTGAGAGCAAGAGTTGCACACGCTACTGACTGAGCCAGCCAGGCACCCCTGTTTATCCCCTTATTAATTAAACCTATTTTCTTGACTTTGAAACACATTTGTTGATTGGCCTGGAAGCTACTTGGTTGAAAATGAAATGAAAGAGAAACACTTGTCCTGACCCTCAGGACCTTCTTCTTTTTTAAAAAATATTTTATTTATTTGACAGAGAGAGATCACAAGTAGGCAGAGAGAGGGGGAGAAGCAGGCTCCCCACTGAGCAGAGAGCCTGATGTGGGGCTCTGTCATGACCTGGGCCCAAGACAGAGGCTTAACCTACTGGGCTACCCAGGTGCTCACAGGACCCTCTTTTTTATGTGACATTCCTCTCACACTTTTTTTGCTCATCACAGCCTTATTCTCCATTTTCTACAGAGCAGACCACACTAGAATACCCTTTCTCCTTTTTTTTTTTTTTTTAAATTTTACCTATTTATTTGACAGAGAGAGAGAGAGAGATCACAAGTAGGCAGAGAGGCAGGCACAGAGAGAGAGGGGGAAGTAGGCTCCCTGCTGGGCAGAGAGCTGGATGCAGGGCTCGATCCAAGGACCCTGAGATCACGACCGGAGCCGAAGGCAGAGGCCCAATCCACTGAACCACCCAGGCGCCCCTCTCCTTTTTTTGCTATCTAAATTTTATTCATGGGGCGCCTGGGTGGCTCAGTGGGTTAAGCCGCTGCCTTCGGCTCAGGTCATGATCTCAGGGTCCTGGGATCGAGTCCCGCATCGGGCTCTCTGCTCAGCAGGGAGCCTGCTTCCTTCTCTCTCTCTCTGCCTGCCTCTCAATGTACTTGTAATTTCTCTCTGTCAAATAAATAAATAAAATCTTTAAAAAAAAATAAATTTTATTCATTGTTGCAAACCAGTTCAGGGCTTCTATTCCTATAAGATTTAGGCTGATGATGCCAGCATCTCCTGCACTGCAGAGCTGTGTCCCAGGCCTCTGGAGAAAATTAGGGGACCTACAAAACTGTCTTTGCCCCAGTCCTTTTTTGGGCATGGTGGTGAAACCACTGAAAGGCGGTACGGTCAGTATTTTTTTTTTTTTTTAAAGTAGGCTCCACACTGGGTCTGAACTCACACGAGATCAAAGAGTTGGAGAGTCAAGACACTCAACTGACGGAGCCATCCCAGCGCCCCAGGGCAGTGTTCAACTACATTGTACGTTTTTGCCAGATTATTTATTACATGAAAACATGAAGATGCAGGAATTTCATCAGTAGAATGAGGCTGACAGTGGTGATCACATCATGGTGGTGTTAGATGAAAGGGCCTCATCTACCTTAGCAGAGTACTGGCCGCACAGTACTCAGTAAATCAATAGGGAGGACTAGCAAGTTAAATGTTACCCTTACTAACCAATACTATTAAATATTTGTTTAGCACCTTAAATGATTTCAGCATTTTTTACATTCCATTTTTAAGGTATCTCTGCAGCAACTGTTTTTTATATTTATTTTTTAAGGAAGCTCTATACCCATTGTGGGGCTTGAACTCCTGACCCCAAGACAAGATCTACTGACTGAGCCAGCTAGGCACCCTGTCCACAACAACCTTTTATTTCTCATCACGTCATTGGCTTGAAGTGCCCTTAGCTGTCTGTATTCCTCTCCCTGTGTCACAAAGAGCCTTCTGGTGCCGAAACGCATGCATCCTCAGAGAAGACCTGCAAAGATAAAACAATCCATATCGTCTCAAAGGAAAAGGCAGTGAGGATGGAAAAACGGTCAGTGGGGTGTACATGTGGACAAGAAGAAATGACCAGGGCCTCAAGCTGTACGGCCTGGGAAGCCTGCCGCCATGTTTGCAGAGATGCATGGCCCTGGGACTTAGCTTCAAAGTTCTGTTCTTCGAAAACTGCAGGATGAATCTGGTTTTAGGATCAGAGAACTTTAGCACTGAAAAGGGCTTTAAAGACCACCTAGTTTAACTCTCCTGATTTACCTGTGAGAACAGGTGAGGATAAAGTAACGTGAATAGTTGACAGACTGCTTTCTGTGTTGAACCCAAGTCTTCTGACTCCCAAAGCCTTCACACTTATTTTCTGCAGCAAAGAGTAAATGGCAGCCACGTGCCATGTTTTTTTTCTTTATTCTTTCTAGTAGTTTTATGTCCCACTGTGAAAGGCCAGTTCTGTGCTGACCCAGAAGCAGCTGATTTCCTACATATGTCACTGGCCCTGGAGGTGGATCTGGGGGCTGCTTTCCAGAACAACTGTGAGACTTTGCTCACCTATACGTCTGTCAGCAAGCAGTGGAGAGTAGGCGGTCAAAAAACGATTTACATTAGCAGCCAGCATCAAGGAAAAGGGAAAGAATTACTTCTGCTAAATTCAGTGAAGCACATTATGAACCAGGCAGGGGAACGGCTGTTCTAAAGCTTGTCTTCCCATAGCCGCTTAAGAGTCTAAGCCCAAAGCTGGGTTCAACACCAACACAAAGTAGAGGTCTGTGGCTGGAGGTAGAGGAGGAAGCTTTCTCCTGCCCACGATCTGCCACAGATGCAAGGTCGTTTTGGTTGCCATGGAGAGGAGGGCAAGTCCGTGTTCGCGGGGCCTGTTTAAGACTGAGGCTGGCCCAGGACTGGAGAGAACTTCCCTATCACTACCATAGGTATGGTGGCTGGCTTCCCAGGCTGTACAGCTTGAGGCCCTAGTCATTTCTTCTTGACCACATGTACACCCCACTGACCCTTTTCTCATCCTCACTGCCTTTTCCTTTGTGACGATATGGACTGTTTTGTCTTTGCAGGCCTTCTCTGAGGATGCATGCGTTTGGGCACCAGAAGGCCCTTTGTGACACAGGGAGAGGAATACAGAGAGCTAAGGTCACTTCAAATCAATGATGCGATAAGAAATAAAAGGTGGTCACAGAGATGATGTGAGGGTGTTATGTAAAATAATTGTGCTCAATCTCTGGAGGAGGGGCAGAGGAATGAGGAAAGATCTCACTCTGTGGCCAGGCATTACGGGACGGTTTAAAGCTGAGGGAGGATTAGGAACGGTGAGGGGGGAAAAAAATCTCTGCAGCTCAGGCTCCACTCGGAGCACAAGATAAAACTCATTGTTGGAGAAATTGGCAGCCTGTGGTGCACGGAGATTACCAGTGTTCACCAGAAAACCCAAACCTAGCTCAGCTCCCAGCGAATACATGCTAACAGCACGACAGAAGAATGTGCCCATTTCACCATAAAGATGATGTCCCTCAGTCCTTATTCTCCTAGTACAGTGTGTACCATTCAGTGTAATGTTAAAAGACACGGAATCGAGAGAGAGAAAAACAACTTACAAGAGATAAGACCGTTGGTAGAACTAGAATCAGAGGTGATCTACATGTTGAAATGAACGGACAGGGGCTTTAAAATAACCTGTGATTATGGACAACATGCATGAACAAATGAGGAATTTCAGAAGAGATGGAAACCAAAGATGAGTGAAAATGCTAGAAAATTTCAAAAACATGACATTGGAAGTCAAGGGGTCTGTCAGCTGACTGGAGGCAACTGAGAAAAGAATCAGTGACCCTGAAGATAGGTTAGTAGAAATAATCTAAACTGAAAAAAAAAAAGTGTCCAGACTGAGACACAAGAAGGAAAGGAATAAAAAATCAGACCACAGCATCCAAGATATATGCATATATATAGAGGGAGAAATAGAAATTGAGAGAGAGAGAGATTAGAGACAGACAGACACTGACCTGACTGCAGCTTTTTAAGGAATTGGCTGTGGAACTACAGAAGCCTCTGAAGTCCACAGTTTGCAGGGTAGCCTGGCAGGCTGGAGACCCATGGTAGACTTGCACTTAAGTCCAAAGGCAGTCTGCTGGCACACTGCCTTCTTTGGGGAGGTTAGTTTTTGTTCTTTTAAGGCCTTAAACTGACTGGATGAGTCCCACTCCGCATTATGAAGAATAATCTGCTTTACTCAAAGTTGACCAGTTTAAATGTTATTCTTACCCCTTTCCCCTCCCCACAGACCCCACTTTTGTAGAAACCTTCTGAATAAAGTTTGACCAAATACCTTAGCATTGTGGCCCTGCCAAAGCTGACACATAAAATTAACCATCATATGTCCCCTTCTGGTTACTGCCCCCACCCAAAAGCGTGTTCACTTTTATGCTTTATAACTGCGTAGATTAGTTTTGCCTTTCCTTGAATTTGACATAGATGCAGAAGAACACATATTTTGTTGTTCCATCTGGCTTCTTTCTTATGTAACCCTAGAATTTTATTGTCTAGTGAGCTGAGCATTCCTTCCCAGAGCGGCCTATAGGTTTGAGGGGTAAGGGTACAGAACCCCTTCTCCACCGTGCTCTTTGGGGCTAGCCTAAACTGCACTCCCTAACACTGATGGGCTAGCCTGGGGTGGAGTCTGGAATCGGTTAGCTGTGCCGTGGGCCCTCACTCCCTTCCCCCTTCAGGCCCATTCTTCCTTCCTCTCTCAGACTCTTTGTTGTTTTGTTTGTTTGTTTATTTTTTAAAGATTTTATTTATTTGTGAGAGAGAGAGAGAGAGATACAGAGCGCAAGCACAGGCAGAGTGGCAGGCTAGAGGCAGAGGGAGAAGCAGGCTCCCTGCGAAGCAAGGAGCCCAATGTGGGACTCGATCCCAGGACGCTGGGATCATGACCTGAGCGGAAGGCAGCCGCTTAACCAACTGAGTCACCCAGGCGTCCCTGTTTGTTTGTTTTAAAATACTTTTATTTACTTATTTTGGAGAGAAAGAAAGGAGATGATCAGGGGAGGGCAGAGGGAGAGGGAGAAGCAGACACCCTGCCGAGCAGGGACCCTTTGGTGGACCTCCATCCCAGGACCCTGAGATCATGACCTGAGCCAAAGGCAGACACTTAACCAACTGAGCCACCCAGGCACCTTCTTTGTAACCCCCACAGACCCGCATCCATGTTCGACTCTGTAGAGAACCCAAAGCCAGTTCATCTCTCTCTCCTCTCCCCCCCCATATCCCTTCTCTTGAAGATCTTTGGCTTTTCAACCTGAACACGCACTCAGTCTTACTCTACTTCCTCAGCTGGTTGTCAAATTGACGGGTGTGGTTGGATCCCAGAGACGGCGAACTAGACAACTCTCCCCTTCCCTTCTCTCCTCCTCCCCTTGTACTTTTATTTTAAAACTGGGTGTGGAAACTGAGTGCCAGGAAGGGTGGTAACTTGCCCAAGATCTCACAGATGGCGGTCATACAGGGTGAGGTTGGAGGGGTTGCTGTCAGTCTCTTGATACTGTTTGCTCCTGGCTTGGGTCTTCTGCCTCCTCTCTTTCTTCCCAGCCCCAGTAGCATTCCTCCCTGCCCAATGTCACAGGGAGAGAGAACTTCCCGAGTCCCCGAGCTCCCTGAGGACACCCCCTGCCCATGCTGGGACCCTTTCTTTGCTCCAGCACGGTCATTGATTGTCATCTTCTGCTCTTCCCTCTGGGCTCCTCCCTGGCAGAGCCTGCCACCCAGGCTAGAGCAAGGCTCAGGCTGGTGACAGACCGCTGGCTGGTGTTGGCATGTTGCTGTGGCCCATTTCTGTTGGGGTGTGGCAGTTTGACGACCCCTTTCCGTTGTCCAGATGTTATCTCCCTCCCCCTTAAATCATTCCTTTAGGTCAGCTTCCCATCTCAGTGACCATCAGGGTTGGCGATGGCAGTGTGGGGCCTTGAAAGGTGCTCTGTTCTAGGAATTGGGAGAGCTAGCTGCCCGTAAGGCATGTGACTTTGTCCTCTCTGGATCTCAGTTTCCTCACCTGTAGAATGGGTCCAGTAGGGTCTTAGAAGTCCCTCCCTGTGCTACGTTTTATGCTGCTTCCTGGTTTAAATGCAGGAGCCACAAATGCAAGATTCCAGTTGTGGCAGTCATTGCCCTTGGGCTTAGCAGATGGGTGGGATGAGGGAGAGGGAAGGAGATGTTCTTGCCCATAGGATCGTCCTTTCTCCACCCACTTCATTGTGCCTCCTTGGTGTTTTCAGAACACAAATGACAACCCTTGTTTTTCTCCACATTTCTTGCTCTTCTCTGCCTTCCCATTTCAAACCTATAATCTTCCTGTATCTTGATGCACTTGTGTTTATTGTAAGACAGCCATGGTGCAGAATTCATGTTGCTGTGAGTTATTTTCTCTCTGTTATGGTGCATAGGGTGATGGGAGGCAGACATCACAGCTGATCCCTGGAGGACTGTGTATGTGTGTGTGTGTGTGAGAGAAAGAGAGAGAGAGAGAGAGAGATTTATTGTTTTGAGCTCCAGTGCCCTGTCTTTTTTTTTTTTTTTAATTTTTTATTTATTCATTGGACAGACAGAGATCACAAGTAGGCGGTGAAGCAGGCAGAGAGAGGAGGAAGCAGGCTCCCTGCTGAGCAGAGAGCCCAATTCGGGGCTCGATCCCAGGACCCTGAGATCATGACCTGAGCTGAAGGCAGAGGCTTAACCCACTGAGCCACCCAGGTGCCCCTCCAGTGCCCTGTCTTGATCCATAGTCCTGATTTTGCTGATTTCAGTTAAAACCAAAGATTGTGCAAGAGACCGGTTCTGGTCCTCCGAGATGTGGAGACTGATGGTGTGGTTGAGGGGTGACAGGCCCCCCTTTTCCTTTGCTGGAAGCATTTCAGCTTCGGGTAGGGCAGGGCAGGAACCATGTGGAACATCACTGACTCCCCGAACGGGAGGAAGCAGTACTAAACACAGCTACGTTATTGATTGATTTCTTTTTAATGAGTACTGAAAGCCGCTGAGATGCCAGGATTTTCCTTTCACCTTCAGATAAAACCCTTTGTCTTTCATCCTCTGCAACAGTTCCTTTAAGAAACTTTTCAAGAGTTTTAAGAATTGTTAAGGAAAAAGGTAGTAACTTCTGGATTCCATTGTTGCTGCCTTGGCAGCAGCTCCTCCACCTCCAGCCTACCTGCACTTGCCCTAACACTAGTGTAGAAGCGTGCCAGAATCCCATAGTTCTTCCCGTGGTTTTCTGTTCTGGTCCTCCCCGGTGAAGGAAGCATAGAGTTGTGATTCCGTTTGACAGGAGAGAAGACAGAGATGTGTCAGAGTTGAATGAGCAGTCCGTGCTCGCATAGCTAGCAGTCAGGGTAGGGATCTGGGATTCCCGATTACTATTGACTTGTCAGCTCGGCAGTGCTGTTTTACCCCCGGTCATCAGGAAAGTCAGGGCAACACAGTGTGGAGTCTTTACTGTGTCCCTCTGTGGCTCAGCCTTCTGAACGCACCAGTGAGGAGCCAGCTCCTTAGCTGGTGGGGTAGGTGGTTAGACAGGTCGAGGAGGGAGGAAGGCCAGATTAAATTTTTCTTCTGGAAGGTGGGGGAATTACTTGTTTCTACAAAGTCGGGAAAATGAGCAGAGTTAGCATTTCTTCTTTTTGCCTATTGGGTGGGGTTTCTTGTGGCCAGTGTTACTTGCAAGGCAGCATTGAACTTGATGTGCATGCAGGGTAGGCAGGATTGCATCTGGAGCAAAGTGTGTTTTGTGGAGGTGCCCCATCTTTATGAGTAGTCGAGCCCTTCTGTCGCAGAGGCCCCCGCTAGGATCTTACCCCTGTCAACACGTTGCCTTCCTTGAAAGTATTGAAGTTTTTGAAGAGGTAGTCTAGCATTATGGTTAAAATTAGAGATTCTCTCTGCCCAGGTTTCCATGCTTGCTCTGTTGCTTAGTAGCTGTGTGACCTTGGACAAGTCACTTTGCCCATCTGTGCTTGCGTTTGGCATCTGTTGAGGATTAAACACATGAGCAAGTGTAACAGTACACAGTGCTGTGAGGAGAATGACTTCCTTCCATTCAGTCCCTGCCCCCATCACCGGCCCAGCATGCATGCGTGTTTGACAGAAGCCCCTGGAGTGGACTGCTGAGCCCTATAGGCAGCCGGAACCTCAATGAAGTTTTAGCTATGGGGTCTGTCTGCGTTTGACAGGTGTCTCCACACGTTGTCATTGATGGGTTCCTGAGAGTCAGGAAACCTGAAGGTGTGCACAGTATCCTCCCAGCCATACTGGTTCTGGGCCCCTACCCCTGAGAGGCGGGGGCAGCTGTGAGACATAGTTGAACCTTTCAGCAGGATGAGAATTACCAGCTATCTTAGTCTGTTGGGGCTGCATAACAAAATGTCATAGACTGGTTGGCTTGAATGACAGAAAGGTATTTTCTCATAGTCCTGGAGGCGTGAAGACTGAGATGAGGGTGCTGGTGTGGTTGGGTTTTGGGGAGGCCTCTCTGCCTGGCCTGCAGACAGCGCCCTTCTCTTGGTGTCCTCATAGGGCCTTCTTCAGTGTGTGCCCAGAGGCAGGGAGGCCACCTCTCTTCTTAATGACCACCCGTCCTATCTGATTATGACTCCACCCCCCCATGAACTTATTTAACCTTCATCACCTCTTAAAAGTCCTGTCTCTCAACATACTTACATTGGGGGTTAGGCCTTCAACATACGGATTTGAGGGAGACACAGTTCAGTCCATGGCACCAGCCTTCCTTCCCCAAGAGCCCCCAGTGAAGACGCTTGGTGAGAACAGCCTGGTGCCCTCTGTGGCTAGTATACTGTTATTTGTAAGGTGTGTTGCATCTTCCCATAGACTGGGGTGGCAGGAGGGTTTGGATCTCCCTGCCTTCTTTTTTTTTTTTTTTTAAAGATTATTTATTTATTTACTTGACAGAGAGAGATCACAAGGAGGCAGAGAGGCAGGCAGAGAGAGAGAGAGGAGGAAGCAGGCTCCCCGCGGAGCAGAGAGCCCGATGCGGGACTCGATCCCAGGACCCTGAGATCATGACCTGAGCCGAAGGCAGCAGCTTAACCCACTGAGCCACCCAGGTGCCCTCCCTGCCTTCTTGAGAGTTGGAAAAGAGGATGAATGAAGGGTGGAAGATGATGCTTACTCCCACCCATGAAGCTCAGAAGTGGGGTGCATATGTTGGGGGCGGGCTCCAGCCTTCTGGTGTGTAATGATGGTCTTGTTGCCGTGTTTGTTTAGGGCTAAAATCACCTGAAACACAGTGGGAGCTCTTTACCACTGACTCCTTCACGAGTTCCCTGGAGTAACGAATGCTTTTCTGTTCTCTGAAAACTCAGTACTGCCCACCAGCGTGCTGAATGCACAGTTTGCAGGCCGCTCTGCCCTGCCCACTCAACCTCTGCACCCACCGGCGAAATTATGTGCTTACCAAGAGCCGGTTTGTTCCCAGCGTCGTTTGTATGGTTGTGGCTGGCGTTGTAATTATGAAACAAACATACTTAAATATTAGATAAACTGGTGAAACACGCCTGCAGGTGAAGTGGGTCCCCCACCCTCTTTTTTTTTTTTTAAAGATTTTATTTATTTGACAGAGAGAGATCACAAGTAGATGGAGAGGCAGGCAGAGAGAGAGAGGAGGAAGCAGGCTCCCCGCTGAGCAGAGAGCCCGATGCGGGACTCGATCCCAGGACCCTGAGATCATGACCTGAGCCAAAGGCAGAGGCTTAACCCACTGAGCCACCCAGGCGCCCCTCCCCACCCTCTTTGACCACTAATTAAAAGCCCTGGAAAGACTCAGTAAGTCCAGCTCACTAAACATTATTATACAATTAGATGAGCATTAAGATGGGGGGAAATCCTAAAACTCTAACAATTTTGTGTTGATATATATATATTTTTAAGATTTTTTAATTTCTTCATTTGACAGAGATCACAAGTAGGCAAAGAGGCAGGCAGAGAGAGAGGAAGGAAGCAGGCTTCCTGCTGAGCAGAGAGCCCAATGCGACAGGGCTGGATCCCAGGACCCTGAGATCATGACCTAAGCCTAAGGCAGAGGCTTTAACCCATTGAGCCACCCAGGCACCCCTTTTGTTGATATTCTGTGTCTATGTTTTTACTCTAAAGAATCAGGCATTGGAAATGATAGTGTATTGTTCTGGTTCATGTGAGAGGATGGTGTGGGGCTCTTACCAGTGGAATTTTATTCAAAGAGAGGGCCTTGTCCTACCTACATTAGAAGATGGGTGAATAAATGCACATTTATATATATTATGCAAAAATAAAAACTTTAGTTATATATTTTTAGGATTCCTTGCTTTGATTAACCTGGCTCCTGACCTGGTTGCATTAGAGAGGAGTTTCTGCTGTTGCCATTCAGTTTAGAGCCTGTTTTGATTATTTGGTTTAATTTCAGTTTAATGAAATAGATTTTTTTTTAGGAAATAGATTTTATTTCGTGTATGGTGTTAGCTTAATAAATCCAATACTAGAAGGACCTGTGGAAGGAGGATTTTAAAGCAGATGAAGGTGGCTCGTTCAGGATTTTAGTAGATTCTTTGGCTCCTTCTGTAGACTTGCAGCATAGTGAGAGAGATCTAATTCCCTTGTTTGACAAATGAGGAAACTGAGGCCTCGAAAGGAGAAGGGTGTCACTGGCGAGGGGTGTCGGGTGGTATAGTGAAGGCCCCAGAACCACCGCGCATGGAACCCTTCCCCAGAACCCCTGCGTCCGCTCTCCGTCTGGCCCCAGAGCTGGAACTCTCCACCACACAGATACTTCTCTGGGGGAGACCCCTCTGATGTCGGTTCTAACTCACGCTCCCCCTTTGGGACAGGACCAACCTGGAGGCCTTGCAGAAGAAGCTTGAGGAGCTGGAGCTTGATGAGCAGCAGCGGAAGCGCCTTGAGGCCTTTCTCACCCAGAAGCAGAAGGTCGGGGAATTGAAGGATGATGACTTTGAGAAGATCAGTGAGCTTGGCGCAGGCAACGGTGGTGTGGTGTTCAAGGTCTCCCACAAGCCATCAGGCCTGGTCATGGCCAGAAAGGTGAGGCCACTTAAAATAAAAAAAAAATTTTTAAAAAGGTGGGGTTGCTGAATCAGGTTGGCCTTGGTGAATAGGTAATTGGATTATCTCTTGGAAGATCTGGGGCCTGGGGCCACTGGGAGGAAGACTGACTGTTCACTCAGTACCTGTTTGTGCTGTTTGAATTTTGAGCTCCTGTTATCTGTGAGTTGATAGGATAAACGCACTGGTGGTGTGTCAGTGTATTCATCCCCACCCCCAGACTGGAAAAGAATGGCTGGTGACCTTCCTTAGCCTTCTGCGTGTTCTGGAAAGAATGCAGGGGGCCTCTTTGCCATTTTCCCGTGCAGGAGAAAACACTTTCATTTAGCCAGGCAGCGATGCACTAGACACTGATTTCAAGTTGTTTGCCTGCATTCCAACCCTGTGGGCACTTCTGCATCTCCCTGCGGTGTGATATCTCTGCTCCCTGCCATGGCCCCATGTAGCCTGCGGTGTTGGAGGTGGACTTCTGTCCACCCGTGGTCCTCCTCTTTCCGAATGTGGCCCCTGATATAGGAAGGCCGGGCTCTTGCGTGTTTCCTGGCCCACCAGCTTTAATCCCACCAGCAAATGTTTGCTCGGGCCACTCCTTCCTTCTTTCAAGCAGTGTCCGTCTCCACGGCCCACCTCCCGTCTGGCTTCTGCTAGCTGCTCCAGCCCACCACGATAACCACAGCTCCCACGTCCTCTGGCACTCCTTGTCTGTGACCCTTGCTGGTGGCTTAGTCTTACTCAGTACCCATTTCATATGGCGGATGTGTTTGTCAACCTGTCTCCTGGATGAAACCAGGGACAGTGTGAGGGGGTCATAAGGTGGCACCTGAGGCCCCGGCTGGCTGTCCACTACCTCAGGGTCCAGAGGTTAAGGGGCAATCTCCTGGGCAGCTGAGGTCCACATGCCCAGTTCCTTATACCCTTCCACTCCCGCAGCCCTTGGGTGTCAGCCGGTCCTCAAGGCTGCTTTTCCCCTCATCTCTCAGCTTCACAGGTCCTTTTGGAGGAGACTTTGTTCTTGGGAGGGGTAAGCTTCCCTCTTCGTCACTCTTGGCTCTAGGAACAGAGGCACAGCCACCCTCCCCTGGCTCCAGCTATTCCAGTCCAGTACTAATACCTGCCTTGATAGGTTAGCACCAAGTGCTTTGGTCAGGTGGAAACTGGTTAGTTACGCCGTGCATGTCTCCTCTCTTGGTGCCTTTAAGAGCTTAAGCATTGAAGAACGCTCCCATCCATCCATGCATTCATGCCTCTGTGTATTTTTTTTTTTTTTTTTAATTTTTTTTTTTTTTTTTTTTTAAGATTTTATTTATTTTATTTGACAGAGAGAGAGATCACAAGTAGGCAGAGAGGCAGGCAGAGACAGAGGGGGAAGCAGGCTCCCTGCTGAGCAGAGGGCCCGATGCGGGGCTCGATCCCAGGACACTGAGACCATGACCTGAGCCGAAGGCAGCGGCCCAATCCACTGAGCCACCCAGGCGCCCCACCTCTGTGTATTTTTAAAGCCTCTTTTCCTCCTACCTCTCTTTCCCCAGCTCATTCACCTGGAGATCAAACCTGCAATCCGGAACCAGATCATAAGGGAGCTTCAGGTCCTACACGAGTGCAACTCCCCCTACATCGTGGGCTTCTACGGTGCATTCTACAGCGATGGCGAGATCAGCATCTGCATGGAGCACATGGTATGTGGCAGTCTTCCAGGCTCTGGGGCAGTGGTCTGGGAGTCGGATGGCTCTGGGCTCGTCTTTGGTTTGGGATGCGACCGGCTGCCTCCCTGTTCCTCCTTGCATCCATATCCCTGTTTGGACATCTGGGAAGCGTGACTGTAGAACCTGGAATGATAACCAAAGACAACAGGCCTCTTTCTGAGATACCCTTCTCTCTACAAAGATCGGTGACAGCAACCAGGTAACCCTGGTGGGAATGCCCAGAGCACATCTCCCATTTTTCTCCCATTTTTCTTGGTAAAATCTGGTTAGTGTAGTTTAAGTCCATTTATGATTTATGATGTGCAGTGTCATGTGCTAGGTACCCAGTTCTGGGGTTGTGGAGATGAGACATTCCCGTCCTCAGAGACTGTAATCTGCTTTCAGGACAGTCCGGAGGGGTTCTTTTGGCGTCCAGAGAAGTAACACCACCTGGTACACATCAGAGGGGGCAAATAAGGGGGCGCTTACAGATTAATTGTGTGGACCTGAGTTACCAGTCTTTGTTTTTTTGTTTTTTTGGTTTTTTTTTTTAAAGATTTTATTTACTTACTTGACAGAGAGAGATCACAAGTAGGCAGAGAGGCAGGCAGAGAGAGAGGAGAAAGCAGGCTCCCCGCCAAGCAGAGAGCCCGATGCAGGACTCGATCCCAGGACCCTGAGATCATGACCCGAGCCGAAGGCAGAGGCTTAACCCACTGAGCCACCCAGGCGCCCAGTTACCAGTCTTTGTACCATTAGCTGCCTGGAGTCCCTTCCTGCTCTTCCCAGTGCCTAACAGTAATAGTAATCGTTAACAGTAACAGTGCACAACAATAATCATGTTAGTAGTACTAATACAGATTAATGTGTCAGGTATATATCCCATCATGTACTGCCTAACACAGATTGATACTTTACTGCATTTTCTCAACAACCTCATTGGCTGGGTAGATCATTTGTGATTTACAAATGAAGAGACTGAGGCCCAGAGAAATGAATGACTAGCCCAAGGTCCTGCAGCTAGTTAATGGAATTAGAATTTAAACCAAGGCTGTCGGACCCCAAGGCCAGTACTTTGTTGAATCCCCTGGATAGTGATTAAGGCTCTGTTTCCATCCTGGATGCCAGAATTTCAGAGATAGAAGCTGGCTTCATGATCGCTGTTTTTCCCTGTCCCCATGAGGCAACAGGGGACTTTAGAATCCGAGATGTTTTTGTTTTATTTTTTTAAATATTTCATTCATTTATTGGACAGAGTGAGAGGGAACACAAGCAGGGGGAGTGGGAGAGGGAGAAGCAGGCACCCCACTGAGTAGGCAGCCTGATGCGGGGTTGATCCCAGGCCCCTGGGATCATGACCTGAGCTGAAGGCAGACACTTAATGACTGAACCATCCAGGTGCCCTGGAATCTGAGATGTTTATTCATATCTCCCTTCTCCACAAAAATCCATGTAGACACTGTCTTGTTTGCCACTGTGTCTCCAGCACCCAGAATAGTCCTGGCACACAGCAGGTGCTCAATAATGACTTGTTTACAGACTGTCACCTTCTAGTCGGGACCTTGGGCATGTTTCTTTCTGATTCTCTTGTTTCTTGCTTTTGTACAATGGCCATTCCTCTACTTCCCTCTTAGTTGATGAGTCCTCAAGGATTAGGGAAGATAACGGAGTCAGTCCTGGGGCACTGACTTCAGGCCTGGCTTCTGTGAACAGTAGTGCCCGCTTCATTCTCACTGGAGCTGACAGCTCAGAGACAAGGGCTTGATGTGACCCAGTCTGCGCACTTCTGGCTGCCGCGCTTTCAGTTTCAGGCGGAGTGCCCTTCAGCAGCTGTACTTCCTTCCTGCCCTGACCTCTGGAAGGACAGCCCCGGGGCCTGGCCTTAATGAACTCCAGGAACACCTGCCAGGGAGGTTTGTCCCTTGCCGGAGCCCCATTACTTTGAACTTCTCTTCATGGGAACGATCGGGGAGTGCTGTGCACACTTTTGGAGGCATCTGCTGACTGGTGGGGAGCCGTGTGGAATACAGACCCTGAAACCTCTTCTGCGTGCCTGAAGGTCACTGAGAAAGCTCTCCTTCCTCTTGCTTGAAGGGGAGTGCAGCAGCCTCTGGGAAACATGTGAATATGTCTGGTTTGGTCCTCCCTCAGTCTTGGGGTGCTGATATTTTCCCCTTGGGTCTTAGCCTCCCTTTGGTGGGGTGCGGCGCAGGGGGAGGGGGCTGTCCCTTATGCTTTGGGTTTCTTGGGTGCTTTGTGCTGATGATGATTGATTTTCTAGCTCTTGCCCGGAGTTTTGGATGAAGATGGGGAACTGGGAGGGAAGGTCCTTGAGAACTAGAATGGGGAGAGGTTGGAGGTAATGGCCAGAGGAGGCTTTTCCCTCGTAAGTGTTACTGCAATAATGGAAGGTGGGTGGCGGCATGGCTAGACATAACAGTGACTAGCTCTCCCATCACTTGGCGAGTCCTTTCCATGTCGTGGAAATTATTAATCCCATCAGCCCTCTCCTGTGAGACACAGTGTGGACCACCCTCCCTAAGGTGGTAGATGCAGGGAACATGGCCTTGAGAGCTTAGTCCAAATTCTATAACCAATAAATGTCGGTGAGCTCAGTCCTAACTAGTGTCTCTGACCAGGTCTGCTTTCTTTAAATTTTAGGCTCTCAGGATTTTCTCGTCTGTGCAGAGAAATGTTTGGAGCAGCTAGCTCTTCTCTAGGGGTCCTGCCTCCCGCTAACACCCGTGTCTCTGTGGATTTGGGCACTTATAGCCACTCAGGGTTTACGTTAGTTAGCATGGGTTCAGCTTCACAAACACTTACTTGTGTTGCCTGTGATGTGAAGGGTGCCACAGGAGCCCTGGGGCATGGAGAGCCTGTGAGCAGCCTCTCTCTTCTCCAGAGCTGGTCGCAGGCCAGATGGCTGTGCTCTAGGACCTTCTTAGGTGAGGATTGTCCGTGTGGACAGAAGGGCTCCTGAGCACCTGCTCTGTGTCATCTCATGCTGTCTTCTGAGCCATCAGGTAACTTCCTGAATTCCCTCCACGTCTCTGCCACTCAGCGTTCTCCCTTTGTTAGAGGAACAAGGATGCTATGTGTCGGATGAGCATGTTTGAACTCCGGGGGGTGCTTGCCTCAGAGGTTAGGATTAGGCCCCAGACATTGATAGGCAGCGGCCTTTTCCTTTATTCAGAACTTGCTGGAACCTGTTCTGTTAGCCTTATGTCGCCTCTTGCTGTGAGGAATTCAGTCTTTTTATTTGTCTTCAATGCACCTGTAGTGAGGCTTCCTCATTCTGGAATCCTTTATTCACTTTGGATTCTTGGCTGTTGATCACAACCTTTGTTCCTCTTGCTCTGCCCTTCCCACCCAACCTTTCCCTCCAGGGGGACACAAGGACTCAGGACGGGACAAGGGTCGGTTTCCCATCCTCTCAGTCCATTTCCAGTATCTTCAGGTCAGGTTTCCTCTCCTGGATTTGGCTTTGTGGGCACGGTAGGGTCCTCCCACAGAAACAGAAGATATCTCTGGAGTTACCCCAGGGAGCCTGAGCCTAGAAAGCTGGCTTTCAGAAGCTGGAGGGTCAGAACCTTTGAGGTTCAAACACAGTGTCTGGTGCCTGTTGGGTGAAATGTATCGAGTGGCTGAGTGAAGGAGGCCCAGATGCGGAGGGCACGGTCAGGCCTGGGGCATGGTGGGAGAGAGTTAGGCCTGGGGTTTTCTGTTCCTAGGTATCCCCCAGGCACTGAGCGGCTGGAACAGTATGTTAATGCTGACAGAGAAGCTCAGAGCAACCGGAGGCAGGATCGTGTGGTGGAGCTCTGTGGCCTGAGGTCTAAGCAGCCACGCTCCAGAGTAGCTTTCTGCTCTAGCCCCGGACCCACTCATGCCTTCTTCGCCCCTAAGCAGCCTTTCCTCCGAGAGTGCTCCTATCCTGGCCTCCTCTGACAGAAGAGCTCTCTGACTGCTCATTGCCACTTCTCTTTGGGGATTTCTGTTCTGTCTCAGCTTCCACATTTCAAAGGTGGTGTTGTTTAGACCCTGTGCATTAGCCACATCCCAACTTCAGAGGTTCTTGGCTTCTTTGTCACTGTCTCTGTGTGTTCTTTGTGGCTAACATTTCCCCCAACACTTCATTAATTAGGACAATTTTAAACACAGCAAGGTGTAGGATACACTGTAAACCCAGCACCCAGATTCTAAGCTTACGGTTTTGCCTTATTTGCTGGACCACATATTGCCCATCTATCCCTGGCCCACATCATTTTTTAGATGCATCTTAAAATGAATTTGTGTCCTTGGGATCCATGGGACAAATTCACCCATGTTCTAAAGCGCACAGCCTAGGGCTGACCTCTGCTAGAAAGAAGCTGTGCTTGTACTGCGCTGTCTGGATGGTTGAGACCCCGGGGGTGAATGGATGCCCCCTGATCAGGATAGGAATCTCCTGCCCTGGGGGAAGTAGATTCCTGCTCAGGTGGTAGCTGAGCAACTGGTGACCTGAGGATTCAGGGGGAATGGTTCTCAGGCAGGCGTAAAAGCTTTTGAGCTCCTTTTTTTCCATAAAGCATTTGTCTCTTCTATAGAAAACCTTCACAAAAGCACCATTGATTTACTTAATAATTGGCTTCTAAAAATAAGTACAATTTCAGCAGCTTTAGTCAAGGAAGGCAAGTCCTTGGCAACAGTGAAGTGAAATTAAAAGGTTGTAAGGTGAGTTGTAGGCAGCTCTGGGTAATTCTGACTGTGGTTCATGCTTCGTAAATGTTGCTAATAATCCCATTGTTCATGCTGTAACTCTGCTCACAGCCGGGAAGGAGGTGAAAGGAAAGAGAGCCAGGGTTTCTTCCTTTTTAATAGGAATATTTATCCCAACCCCCCAGGGAAAGCGTGAGCCAGGCTGCCCTCTGTCTTAGGCTGTGGAACCTGAGAACCAAGGAGTTAGCATTTCTACCTCATTTGAGTTTGATTTTGACAGAGTTGCTTTTTTACCTAGTTTTAACTGCATAGTCCTCCCTGGTAATTAGAGGCAAAGCCTATCAGACAAAGGATCTGAAACCACATCCAACTGGAAGCAGGAGAGAAATGGCTTGGAATCTTTCTGCACTGGAGTCCCTTTTCCCACTGGTAAAGGAAATTGAGCGGTGCGCTCGTGTTTCTAGAAGCCTGCTGACTTAGATGTGGTTACCTGGGCTCTGATGTCCTGATTTGGCCACCAGGGGCCTGCGGCATTGTGAAGGCGGCCTGGTCCACAGGGTGACTCGAAACTCAGCCTGGATCACAGCTTGGGTAGGACTCTTCCAAGGATTCTTAGAAAATAAGTGGTTTTACAGGGGAGCTCTGTTTGGTTCTAGATTAATGATTGCACTCTCATGTCTGGGTGGGAGTTCTGGCACATAGGAAATGTTAGGTTGAATTTCAGAATCTTCCATCATGCTCTTGGGTTGACTGACCCACCCACCATTAATTCTGAGGAGAAGACAACCTGTTTGGGGGTACTCAAGGGTATTTGGGAATTTGTACTTGTACCGCTTTCTTCTCCCTCAGCATCTGTGATTCAGAGTCGACTGTGATAGAGAGTGATTGGTCTAAATGCTCCTTTCTATAAGCCTAGGATTTTTAAGTGGATAATCTATTTTTTAGCGTTGTTTTAGGAGACATTTCTTGAGGGGTCTGTATCCCTGAATGAATCCTACTTATTTTCTCACCTTCTGTAGAAAGTGTTGTTCTATCTATCTTAGAGTGTTGTTGCACAAACTGGACATTTAGTAAGTACTGTAATTAATTGATTTGTAGATTTAACATTCCACTTTCATAAAGGAGTTCAATAATTTAAAAAGGTAAAACATTTATTCACTGTGGAAAATTTGCAAACAGAAGAAAAGCACAAAGAAGGAACTATACGCAACAGAAATCCCTCATTGTCTCAACCATCTAGACCAGAAGTAACCATTGGTAACATTTTGGATGTTCTGGTTTTGTGTGCATATGCAAACACTTTTTTATGTGTATAAAAGTGGTACTATGGGGTGCCTGGGTGGCTCAGTCAGTTAAATGTCTGCCTTCAGGTCATGATCCTAGAGTCCTGGGATCGAGTCCCACACCAGGCACCTTGCTCAGTGGGAAGCCTGCTTCTCCCTCTGCCTGGTGCTCCCCCTGCTTGTGCTCATGCTTTCTCCTCTCTCTTTCTGACTTATATTTCAAAAAAGTGGGAACATGTTCTGTCCTTCTGTTTATCATGTGTGCCTTGTTCTGTGACCTTACGCTCCATGTATCACCGAGGCTAGGTGGTTTTGGAGGCAGGAAGCTTACAGAGATGTCCCCCTGCTTTGCCAGGTCTTGCTGCCCCAGGTGCAGTTTCTGTGTCCCTCCTGGTGCCAGCTCTTCCCTTAGCCCCTTCCTCCTCTGAGCACCTGTAGTGATGTCTGTTCTCCTCATTCAACCGTTTGTTCCCTGCCTTGTTTCAGAGGAGGATTTGAGGTGCCCTGCCTCATTGAATGTTCTTTCTCCCCAGGCAGAGGGTGTTTGTTTCTGTATTTATAGTTTTTTCCATCCCTAGTTTTTCACATGTGCCTGTGCTTTTCACAGAGTTCATTAGTAAATGACCGAGTAACTGCTCAGTGTAGATGAGATACTTTAAAAATCAGTCTAACTCTTTCTCTCTCTCTCAGATACTTAAACAACAACAAAAAATGGGGCTCTTGCATGGCGCAGTCATTGGAGCTTCGAACTCTTGATTTTGGCTCAGGTCTTGATTTCAAGGTTGTGGGATCCAGCCCAGCAGTATCTGTGCTCAGCAGGGGTCATCAACTTGGGTTTCTCTTTCCCTCTCCCTCTACCCCTTGCCCTCCATGACCCGAGCTGAAGGCAGATGCCCAACCATCGGAGCCACCCAGGCACCCCAGACTCAGACTAATTTTTAATGGTTTATTTATCTTGAGAGAGAGTGCATGCACATACGAGCAGTATGAACAGGGTGAGGGAAAGAGGGAGAGGGAGATTAGGACCTGAGCTGAAATCAAGAGTTGGACCTGTAACTGAGCCACTCAGGTGTCCCTTGAGTGCCTTTTTTTCTTTCTTTTTTTTTTTTTTAATTTATAATTTAAACTCAGTTTAATTAACATATAGTGTATTGCTAGTTTCAGAGGTAGAATTGAGGGGTTATCAGTTGTGTATAGCACCTGGTGCTCACTGCATCACGTGCCCTCCTTAATGCCCATCACCCAGTTACCCCATCCTCCAGTCCCTTCCCCTCCAGCAGCTCTCAGTTTGTTTCCTAGGGTTAAGAATCTCTTATGGTTTGTCTCCCTCTCTGTTTTTGTCTTTTTATTTTTTTTAAAGATTTTATTTATTTATTTGACAGAGAAAGATCACAAGTAGGCAGAGAGGCAGGCAGAGAGAGAGAGAGAGGAGGAAGCAGGCTCCCTGCTGAGCAGAGAGCCCGATGCGGGACTCGATCCCAGGACCCTGAGATCGTGACCTGAGCCGAAGGCAGCGGCTTAACCCACTGAGCCACCCAGGCGCCCTCTCTGTTTCTGTCTTAATTTATTTTTCCTTCCCTTCCTCTATGTTTCTCAGTGTTTCTTAAATTCCACATAAGTGAAATCATATGATATTTGCCTTTCTCTAATTGACTTATTTCACTTAGCATAATATCCTCTAGTTTAATCCATGTCATTGCAAATGGCATTATTATTATTATTATTATTTTTGATGGCTGCATAATGTTCCAGCATATGTGGTTGTGCACACATGGTGGGAACACAGACACATCTTTATCTATCATCTGCTGATGGACATCTTGGCTTTTTCCAAATTTTGGCTATTGTAGACATCGGTGCTATGAACAGTGTGTGGTATGAGCCCCTTCAAGATACTTTATTTGTATTCTTTGGATAAAACCTAGTAGTACAATTGCTAGGTCCTAGAGTAGCTCTATTTTTCACTTTTTGAGGAACCTCCATACTGTTTTCCAGAGTGGCTGCACCGGTTTGTATTCCCACCAACAGTGAAAGGTGGTTCCCCTTTCTCCAAATCCTTTCCAGCATCTGTTGTTTCCTGAGTTGTTAATTTTAGCCAACAAATGTCATTCTATAAAGCGAAATCAGAATTACTTCTTTCTTCTGCATGTATAACACTTTTCTTTCTTTTTTTAAAAGACTTATTTACTTATTTATTTGACAGACAGAGATCACAAGTAGGCAGAGAAGCAGGCAGAGAGAGAGGGGGGAAGCAGGCTCCCCGCTGAGCAGAGAGCCAGACATGGGGCTCAATCCCAGGACCCTGAGATCATGACCTGAGCTGAAGGCAGAGGCTTAACTCACTGAGCCACCCAGGCACCCCTGTAACACTTTTCTTAAGCACTTGTTTTATTAGGAGTTGTATATTTACTCTTCTACTGTGTACATTTTATTTTTTTAGAGATTTTACTTATTTGAGAGAGAGCGAGTGAGAGAACATGAGTGGGGAAGGGGGTTGGGGAGAAGGGGCAGAGGGAGAGGGAGAAGCAGACTCTCTGCTGAGCAGGGAGCCTGATGTGGGACTCGATCCCAGGAACCCCAGGATCATGACTTGAGCTGAAGGCAGATGGATGCTTAACCGACTGAACCACCCAGGTACCCCTGTACGTGTATTGAGGATGGGAACAGGTCTTTTTTTATATCTCTGTCCTCCATAGAACTTAACACCCCTTCATGACACTTAGTAGGATTTGTGGAATGAATTATTACTCTCTGTGGCATTTTTCTTTTTATTTTATTAACTGTGATTTGTTAGGATAATATCAAATACAAGTTGTGACTTACATGCTGGTGATAAATGTGATAAAATGACTGACATTTATTGAGCATTTACTATGGGCTAGATGCTGTCCTGAGTGCTTTGCATGTATTAGCTTGTTCAATGTTTATAGTCACCTGTGGTTATTATAGTAACCTTAAAATACCACCCCCATTTTACAAGTTGTGAGTAACATGGTCAAAGTTCCCTTGATGGTAAGTGGCAGAGTTGGTGGGATGTGAATTTAGACAGTTTGCCTCTAGAGCCTCTGGTCCTAACCATATACTGTTCCTTCAGTTCAGCACAAACCTTTTTTTTTCTCCCCAGAGATTTTATTTTTAAGTAATCTCTGCACCCAATATAGGGCTTGAACTGTTAGCTCCAAGATCAAGAGTCATGTGTTCTACTGACTGAATCAGCCAAGTGCCCCCAACACAGCTTTTTTTGATTTTTGGATTGGTAGTTCATTTAATGATTATTCATATGATTTGAGTTTTTGGTTACTTGATCCTCCCACAATGTTTTGCATTTCTGTCTTTGAGGTCTGGAACAAATCAAACATTACCCTTCAGGGGGATTTGCCACATGTGAGATATCCTTCCCTGCTGAAGTTTAACACTTGAAAAAATAGTTAGAAACACTGTCACTAAATGGGCTGGTTTTCTTTTTCTTAGGATGGGGGTTCCTTGGATCAAGTCCTGAAGAAAGCTGGAAGAATTCCTGAGCAAATTTTAGGAAAAGTTAGCATTGCTGTGAGTATATTGTGTAATTTTTCTTCCAAGCCCTCTCATCAGGAAGTTAATGAGCTGGCAGGAAATGGACATGGGAGGAAGATAGTAAGTCAGTCAAAGGGAAAGTTTGTAAGAAGAGTAGGGTCTTATTGCTAGAATTTTCCCTGTCTAGATTCTAGATATAATATCTCTCTCTCTTTTGTCAGAACCTGAAAAGTGACTTTCTTTATATTAAAATCTGTGTCTACAGAAATAGGACAGGGTGTCCAAAAGAATTCCCACTGTGGCATGAAAAATCCTCTTTTTATATTGCAGCTTTAGAAAAAAAGGGAATTCAAGCACCAGGGTTTTTAAAGTTGTCTAAACCTGAAATAATCAATGTTGCTTAAAGTAACTCTATACCATTTAAAAAGATGGTTTCTTGATAAGACAGGTTAAAAATTGAATACAAAATAAGGAAAGAAGGCAAATTTGTGATGTTAGATGAAATATTTTCTAGATCATTTTAAAATACGGAGGCTGACTAACCACCATCATTTCAATTTCCCATCTTGTGACATTGTCTTTCTTCTAGGTAATAAAAGGTCTGACATACCTGAGGGAGAAGCACAAGATTATGCACAGAGGTGAGAAGTACTTGCTAGTTACTATGTTTTGAATTTTAGTTGAAATTGAACAGTTGTTGCATTCTCTTGTGTGTGTTATTTTGGTGTGAAAGCTATTGAATAGTGTTTTTAATCTTTATAACAAGTCTTTGACTAGTTAGTTATTTAGTTTGCAGTAAGCTTTACACTGAACATGGGGCTTGAACTCATGACCCTGAGATCGAGTTGCATGTTCTACTGACCTGCAGTCTCTAGACATTCCAGTAGGTGTGGAGGGGTATCTCACTGTGATCTGAATGACCTGCCCCTTGTGACTCACTATGTTCACTATCTTCTCATGTGCTTTTATGCCACCCAGATATCTTCATTAGTAAGGCCTCTGTTCAAAGGTTTACCCATTTTTCCAATTGGGTTATCTTTTTATTATTAAATTTTAAGAGGTCTTTATATATTCTAGACAAGACTACCTGACAGATGGATGTTTTGCCAATATCTGGTTTTAGTCTGTGGCTTGCCTTTTCGTCTCTGTGTCTTTGGAAAAGCAAATGTTTTTTATTTAGATGAAGCTCAGTTTCTTGATTTTTTTTTTTTTTTTTTTTTCCTTTAGACTTGGTTGTGCCTTTGGTGTCCCATATTAAAAACTCTGCTGCAACAGAGGTCACCACGATAGTCTTCTGTCTTCTTTCAGAAGGCACTCTGTGCCTGTAATTCATAGAGTTAGACCTGTGATCCACCGAGAGCTCAGTTTTCTTTATGGGTTTATTTTTCTGCATAAGAATACACAACCATTGGGGCAACATTTGTTGACGAGATGATTTTTCCTCTATTGAACTGCCTCGGAATCTTTGTCAAAACTCAATGGACTACATGTGTACATGTCTGTTTCTGAATTCTTCCTTCTGTTCTATTTGATCTGTTATATTTAGCTTCACACCAACACCACACTGCTGATAATTGCAGCTTTGTAATAAATCTGGAAATCAGGTAGTCTGAGTGCCCCATCTTTGTTTTTCTTCTTCAAAGCTGTTTTGTCTGTTCTAGGCCCTTTGTGTTTCCATTTCTGTTTTGGATATAATTTGTCAATTCTACACAGAAAGGTTACTGGGATTTTCAGTGGGATGGCCTTGAATCTACAGATCAGTTAAAGCAAAACTGACACCTTAACAACCCTGACCGTGAGGGTAGTTGCATAACAACATGAATGTATTCACTGCCAGAACTGTATGCTTGAAAATGGTTAAAATGGTAAATTTTATGTTATGCATATTTTATAATTTTTGAAAAAAATGCCAATTTCAGAAGTGGCTCCTAAGCTGGCCAGTCAATTCCATCAGCCCCCCTCACTCCTCTTGAGCCCTCCCTTCTCACACCTGTCGCCATTAACACACCGTGACTGAACAGACGTGGTCCATAGCCCTATGTTCTCCATTTTTCTGGCCTCTGGCTTCTTCAGCCTTTTTTTATTTCCTGATAAACTTTATTGAGGTGTAATTTATATTGGATAAAAGACAGCCACTTTAGCGGAAGGTTTGATGTGTGATGTTTGATAAATCCTCACATGCATCTACCACCATAATTAGGATAGAACATTTCCACCACCCCAGAAGTACACTTGCGCTTCTGATGCTCATTTCTCCTTAGACCTTCGGGCAACCACTGATGTGCTTTCTATCACTGTAGACTTGTTTTTGCTTTCTCTATTTTATATAGGTGGAAATAGTTTATACTTTTTTTTTTTTTTGAGATTTTATTTGAGAGAGGGAGGGAAAGAGCACTGAGCAGGGGAGGGGCAGAGGGATGAGCAGGCTCCTGGCTGAGCAGGGAGCCCAACTCGAGGCTTTATCCTAGGACCCTGGATCATGACTGAGTCAAAAGCAGACGCTTAATGACTGAGCCTCCCAGGCGCCCCCTGTGTGATGCCATTTATGTAACTCTAGAAATTATAAACTGATCTGTAGTGATGAAATGCAGACCAATGGTCCTGTGGGGAGTGAGGGAAGGGGGAAGGGAAGAATTAGAGGGGCACAAAGAAACTTTTGGGGGTAATATGTTTATAATCTTGGTTGTGATGATTACATATATATATTCTTCAAATGATACACGTGAAACATATGGGGTTTATTGTATGAAAATTATATACTAGTAGGGGTGCCAGGATGGCGCAGTTGGTTAAGTTTCCAGTTCTTGGTTTCAGATCAGGTCATGATCTTGGTCCTGAGTGGGATCGAGCCCCGTTTCAGGCTCTGCACTTGGTAGGAAGTCTGCTTGAGATTCTCTCTCTCTCTCTCTCTGCCTCTCAGAGACTTGTTCACTCTCTCTCTTTCGTTCTCTCTCAAGTAAATAAATCTTTTTAAAAAAATTTACTTACTTGGGGCGCCTGGGTGGCTCAGTGGGTTGGGCCGCTGCCTTCGGCTCAGGTCATGATCTCAGGATTCTGGGATCAAGTCCCGCATTGGGCTCTCTGCTCAGCAGGGAACCTGCTTCCCTTCCTCTCTCTCTACCTGCCTCTCTGCCTACTTGTGATCTCTCTCTCTGTCAAAAAAAAAAAAAAAAAAAAAAAATCTTTTAAAAAAAAATTACTTACTTGACGGAGTGAGAGAGATCAGAAGTAGGCAGAGCAGTAGGCAGAGAGAGGGAAGCAGGCTCCCTGCTGAGCAGAGAGCTGATGCAGGGCTCAGTCCCAGGACCCGCTCCCAGGACCCCCTCCTAGGATGCTGAGATCATGACCTGAGCCGAAGGCAGAGGCTTAACCCACTGAGCCACCCAGGCGCTCCTCAAGTAAATAAATCTTTAAAAAGTAAAATTATAGTCTCTCTCTCATTCTCTCTCAAGTAAATAAATCTTAAAAAAAAATAAAATTGTAGGGGCACCTGGGTGGCTCAGTTGGTTAGGGACTGACTTTGACTTGGGTCATGATCCCAGGGTCCTGGGATCGAGTCCCATGTTGGGCTCCCTGCTCATTGGGAAGCCTGCTTTTCCCTCTCCCTCTGTCTGCTATTCTGCCTGCTTATGCTCAATCTCTCTGTGTCAAATAAATAAAAAAATATTTAAAAAAAGAAGAAAATTGGGGCGCCTGGGTAGCTCAGTGGATTAAGGCCTCTGCTTTTGGCTCGGGTTGTGATCCCGGGGTCCTGGGATCGAGCCCCACATCGGGCTCTCTGCTCGGTGGGGAACCTGCTTCCTCCTATCTCTGCCTGCTTCTCTGCCTACTTGTGATCTCTGTCTGTCAAATAAATAAAATCTTAAAAAAAAAATTATATACTAAAAAAGCTATTAACCAAGAAGCAAAAAAATAAAAAAACAAAAAACAAACAAACCACCCCTTCCCCCCAAAAACAGTGAAGTTGTTGAAAACAGTGATAAAGCAAGTTTCTTAAAAGCAGCCAGGGAAAGGGACAACCACTTTGGGAGAGAGTTTGGTAGTTTCTTCTGAAGTTAAACCATACAACCAGTCCATCAACCCCACATCTCAGCATTGACTTAAGAGAAATGAATACAGGGGCGCCTGGGTGGCTCAGTGGGTTAAAGCCTCTGCCTTTCGCTCAGGTCATGATTCCAGGGTCCTGGGATCGAGCTCCGTATCGGGCTCTCTGCTTGGCAGGGAGCCTGCTTCCTCTTGTCTCTCTGCCTGCCTCTCTGCCTACTTGTAATCTCTGTCTGTCAAATAAATAAATAATCTTTAAAAAAAAAAGAGAGAAATGAATACATTTGTCCACTACAGACTTGTGCACAAATGTTCATAGCATCTTTATTCACAGTAGCCCCAAACTAGAACAAACAAAATATTAATCACCAGACGAGTGAATAAACAAATTTTGATATATTTACACAACAGAATGCAACTCAACAATAAAAATGAACAAACTGTTGATACAACTTGGATGAATCTCAAAAACGTGCTGAGTAAAGAAGCCCTAAACAAAAGAATACAGACTGTAGGACTCCACATATGTGATTATCTAGGACAGACGTAGTTAATCCACAGTAACATAGTAATAAAATAAAGTAGATTAGTGGTTGCCTGAAGGTGTGGGGGACTGGAGTGGGGATCGCCTTCAAAGGGATATGACGGAACTTTTTGGAGTAATCAAAATTTTAAATCCTGATTTTGGTGGTGGGTTCACAGGTGTATACTTCATTTGGAATGTGTCAAACTATACACTTAAAATGCAAAGTTGTAGAAGGCTTCCTACTTTTAACCACTATCTACCATTTTGTCCTTTTTAGTAGCAGTAAAGAGATACAGTGCGACTTGTGTGGGGAACAGTTTTCCAGCAGTACGTAGACCTTGATCTGGGGTGTTTTTTGTTTTTTGTTTTTTTCCCAGATCTCTGAATTCTGGGATAGAATATTCTAGTGTACTTACTTCTAGGAAATAGGAGTAGCTGAAAGGAGAGGTGAAGTGAACATTTCCTGTGCGTGGGGCTGTGTTTGAGGGCTGCAAATGACATAAATTCTCACTTAAGAGGGACCCATGCGGGACCATCAGTGTTGGAGGAGGATCTGGTAGAGGAAGGCCATTGTGTCATTTATAAAACAGAATCCTCTTGCCTCCTCCTCGGCTGCTGTGAGGATTTAGGAAATCACAGAATGCAGCTAGCACAATGGTTTACAGAAAGAGGGGCCTAACAAAGGTGGATTGCCTTCCTTCTGCCTTTATGTAGTTTGTGAAGAAATGGAGACCCAGTGAGACGGAATTCCTTTTATGAGCTGGACCTTTGTGTGCTGCTCCCTTCTGCTGTTACTGCCTTTCCTGGGAATGCTTGTTTCCCAACCCCACCCCCTCCCTCATACTCCTACCTTTTCTAGCTAAGTCGCTCATCTTTTCAAGTATAGCCCCGAGCCTTGGGACTCTGCCAGTTAAAGTTCAAATCCTAAGTCTCTTACATACAGGGTGTATAAACTCTTAGTTATTTATTCATCTGTTAAATGAGGAGAGTTCATGCTAAAGGGCAGTAATTGCAAATTACACACATATTTTGTATATTTGTGAGGCTTAAAGGGCTGCCTCACATAAATCATTAATAATGTTACTGTTTAGCTTAGTTACAGTGTTACTATAGTAATAATGTGACTGTTTGGTTCAGACATCTCTTCCAAGAAGTGTTCCCATGAACCAACCCCTTCCCAAAGCAGATGAAGGGTTTTGCGTCTGTATTCCTCGGGCAGTGTCCATCCCTTTGTTACTGTAATTAGTAATGACTGTTTATCGAGGGCCTGTTATGTACCAAGTGGTGTATCATGTGCGTTCACTACTTTTCTCATTTATTGGTCACACCGACCTTGTGATAGGTCTCTTTTGCCTGTATTCCACATGTGGAAACCATGGCGCGGTGTTTGTTTTCCTCTCACTGGTCTGTGAGTGTCTGCAAGTCAAGGGCCATGTCTCATTCGTTTGTGTGTGCGCAGCCCCTAGTGGAACAGCATAGAGTGGCTCGCCCTTCAAGGGCTATTAAACCGGTGGAAGTGTGATTACCTTGTGCCAGAACACACAGGAATCAACAGTGGAACCGGGCCAAGAAGCCGTGTCTCCTGCTCCTAACACAGTGGTTCATCTAGGCCAGAGTTTTTCTCTTCCTGCTGCCTTCCATGTACTGTAGGCTGTGTGTTTGATGGAGAGCTCTAACTTTATGTCCATTCCAGAAAGAGGAAAGTTTCAGCTTATTCCTGGAACAACCAACTTGCTTTTCCCTTTTTGCCTGGTGCTGCCCCCACTTCTCTCTGGAATTTCTTTTCTGGCTCCACCAGTTACTGCTCCTTGGCATGAAGAGCTGCTCTGTGAGCCAGACGGGTCTCTGGGCAGATACCTTTGTTGGAGAGTTCGTTCCTTGCCCAGCCAAGAAGGGGAAGTCACTGGGACTTTGGCTCCAATGAGCCGTGTGCGCAGGCAGCTTGGCCTGGCTCTCCGCGGTTTAGACTCCCACTGTCATGCGTCTTCTCCAGAAGCCCTGAAAGAATTCACTGGGAGCCCTGGGCTGTGGAATGGTATTCTTGCACAATGTGATTCCTGAGCAAGAACAATGAGTGGATGGTTCCTGGAAACCTGAGTAAGGGTGACAGTGGGACAACTCAGTCTCCCTGCCTCTGTCTTTAGGCTTCCTTGCTGCCAGTAATTTTTCCCTCTGGTCTAAATATATTCTTTTCCTGATGAAATTTAAACTCTGTTTTTTCTCATTATGCCCTTGAGAGAAATGGGGAAGAAGTGAAGAGGTTTTTTCTTTGTCTCACATTCTTTATTCCCACTTGTCGATACTGATTTACTGGTGATAACTTAGTGATTATTTCAGTGAGCTTTTGGTGTGGAATAACCAGCCCAACACTTACTGGTTTATTTATTTTTTATTTTTTTCATTTTTTAAAAAGATTTTATTTGTCGGAGAGAAAGATAGTACCAGCTAGGGGAACAACAGGCAGAGGGAGAAGCAGACTCCCCCCTGAGCAGGGAGCTCGATGTGGAACTAGATCCCAGGACCCTGGGCTTGTGACCTGAGTGGAAGGCAGGTGCTTAACCTACTGATCCACCCAGATGTCCCAGCACTTAGTACTTTAAAAATAGCAATGTATAGGAGCTTGGGGTCTCAGTCATTTGAGCATCCAACTCTTGGTTTTGGATCAGGTCATGATCTCATGGGTCGTGAGATCCAGCCCTATGTGGGGCCCTGTGCTCAGTGTGGGATCTGCTCAGGATTCTCTCTCTGCCTCTCCCCCTGCTCTCTCTCTCTCAAATATCTTTAAAAAGAGAGAGAGAGAAACAGCAGTGTCTTACTTTCTGTAATTTTGTGGGTTGGTTGGGCTTCCTCATGTTTTCACTCATCCTCTGAGATGCTAATGCCCTGGCTTCTTTCCACAATGGCCTTGGGGTTGAAATTACTACTGACGTAGAAGGAGGGCTAACCCTAGTCAAGCACGATTTAAAGCTCTGCTTCCGTCAGGTTTGGTAATGTCCTTTTGGCTGAGGCAAAAAAAAAAAAAAGAAGTCATGTGATAAAGTCAGGGCTTAAAATGTAGAGGGACAGATTCTGTCTCGTTGCGAGCAACTACAAAATATTATGGCCACAGGTTTTTCACTCTATCCTGGTGCCAGAAGTTCAGCATTTGGGAAACCTTGGGCACGTTGTTTAACTTCTCCAAGCCTCAGGGAAATGGAGAGACTAGCCTTCCTCCAGGGCTCTGAGGATTGAGACAATGCCTACATGCACTTAAAAAGGTGCTTGACCAACATAGTTGACATATATGTTACGGCCACTTAGCAGATGAATTAGTAGGTTTTTATGATTGCCAAACACTGGTTTAAGCATCTCAAAAAACTTAAAAGTTCAGAGAAGTTTTTGAAGAGCTGGACCCACACATCTGTGGGGCAGGGACCTGGGCTGCTCTGGTTGGGAGGCGGGGTTGTGTCAGCAGAAAAGCCGCTAACTTCCATGGGTTGCTTCGGCTTTCTTAGCCTCACGGCGGGTGTGGTACTAATACCAGTTGCTTTTTCAGGGAGAGGAAGAGCCATATGCTTAGTTGGGGCGAAACTGTTTTCACATGCCATTTAGGTCCTGTTTTTACAGCTAGGTAGCAGTCTCTTGAAAGTTTTTTCTTTATCTTTAGTCGACTGGTTGAGTTGAAAGACCATTGGTGCTAGTGGGATACCCTGCCTGGGCCTGCATGTGGCTAGCTTTCCTGCCTTACTGATGTGTCCATGCTGGGTGCAAACCAAGTTCTTCCCCTCATTCCTGGAGTGATTTGTCTCTGCTGCCCCAGGGTGGGACTTTGTGGGCAGGACTGGTACAGCTGATATTCCCAGTGTTTGAAGTGATGGCCAGCTGCTCTGGACTCTTCATTTGTAGGGAACGCTCTGAAGGCAAGCTTTCCACCGCCCCGCCCCCTGCCCCAGGAGCCAGCTGCACCAGCCTAAAGGGAGCTCATAACCCATCACTGTGCTTGTCCTACCTGCCCTTGGGTTGGTGGGTGGTGGAGAGGGGCACTAAGTCCTGGGACCAGCCCACAAATCCAGCTCCCTGCCTGACCCCTGTTCCTGCCTGCCCCCTGCCCCCTCTTCTGGGATGCTGGGTGGCAAAAAAAAAAAAAAAAAAGACTGGTAGGGAACCAGTGTGCTGTGATCCTATAGCCAGGGCACAGGGGTGCAAGAGCACTGTGCTCGGGGTTCCAAACAGACCCGGTTTGACCACTGGCCACTGGCCGCTGACAAAATCAAGGGCAGAGAGAGGATTGGTGGTGAAAAAAAGAAAGGAATTTATTACAGTGAGGCGACACCAGGAAGATGATGGACTAGCGTCTCCAAAGGGCCGGAAGCACTTTCTTTCTTTCTTCTTCTTCTTCTTCTTCTTTTTTTTTTTTTTTTAAGATTTTATTTATTTATTTGATACAGAGATCAGAAGTAAGCAGAGAGGCAAACAGAGGGGGAAGCAGGCTCCCCGCTTCCCCATGTGGGGAGCAGAGAGCCCCATGTGGGGCTCAAGCCCAGGACCCTGGAATCATGACCTGAGCTGAAGGCAGAGGCTTAACTGACTGAGCCACGCAGGCGCTCCACTTTCAGGTTTATGTAAGGAAAATGTGGGACAGAGGTCAGATTTGTCATTGTCTTGGGGTCAGTCACACAAGGTCTTGGCATCAGGGCAGTCCTTCTTGCTTGAGGGGATAGTTCCCATGTCAGGATGCTTTTCCCTTCAGGTCTTTTTTGCCTGAGTTAGAAGAGGAGCTGGAAAGAAGAACTTCATTATTAGAAAGAACATACTTGAGGTCAGAGAGGTAGTAGCAATCCTCTGTCAGTCTGTCCTGGCATTGGGTAGACACCCTTGGGTGTTCAAAGGGCGGAGCAGCCTGTGTGACTCAGCCTGGTGTGTGTGGTTTGTGGGCTGTTGGTTGGGGAGTGGGGGTTAGCTCTGTGAGCCCCCTGGGAATATAAACTATGTCTGGAATCTGAGTAGTGTCCCGGTGTATGGTCATGGCTAGGTACGTGTTCATGTTGCTCCATGTTTATTTGCCCTTCTCCCCGTTGGCTTCCCCCATCCAAGGAAAGTAGTATCTGTATAATATTCATAGAATACCTACCAAGTTCAAGGTACTGAGTGAATCACTACAGAGGGCATAAAGATGTCTCAGAAATGAATTGTGTCCTCCAGCAGCTTGGAGTTTAACAGGGGAAAAGTGACTCTAAATACATGGTGGAACACAGCCAGTGTCATTTTTTATGCATGAATCGCTACCCTGCCAACTTTCAAATAGAATTTGATGTGATATAATTAGTCAGGATTCTTTGGTTGTGTCAGAAATCCAGTGCAAGATTACTTAATGAAAAGAGAGAATGTATTGGCGTGGGTTACCTATTAGAAGGCAGGGATGAACATGGGGTTGAAATGACAGTTTTAGGACCCTGTTACCCCTCGGCCTTAAGCCTCGTGTTGTGGGCCTCCTGTATAGTTGGAATCTTTTCACTGGGGGCAACATGGACGCCCCCAGCCCGGGGGATTAGTACTGTGTTCCCCAGAAAGAGATCTGCCTCTCCTGAGGGATTGAATCACTGATTGGCTCTGCTAGCAGTGCCCGCCCACTACTGGGCCAATCACTGTTTTCCAGGGGCTAGCGTAGTCTGGTTGGCCATCTGGGATTATAAACCCACCCCCTGGTGAGATAGATGGGGCTTCTTGGTTGACTCCCTAGCAGAAACCCCCAAAGAAAAGAGGGGGTTGATTCCTGGAGGGTGGGGAAGAGGAACAGATGCTGAAAACTAGCAAATTAGGAGGAAAAATTATTTATCGCTACAAATAACGATTAAGCCCTGGGTCAGAGAGACAAAAACTGTTAACAGATCAAAACAGTAATTACACATTTAAGCAGAGGTGGGCAGACTGGTGGCCCACAGGCCACATATGGTGTATTGCCTATTTTTGTAGGGCCTGCAAGCCAAGAATTGTTTTTCAGAATTTTGTGACATGTGATAATTGTGTGAAATTCAAATTTCAGTGTCCATAATGAAGTTTTGTTGGAACATAGCGTGCTTACTTAAGTGTTTTCCGTGACTTTTTGTGCTATAATGGCAAAGGTGAGTAGTTGCTTGTGAAAGAGACCGTATGGCCCCCAGAGCCTAAAAATATTTGCTCTGTGATCTTTGTCAGAAAAAGCTTCCTGACTACTGAGTTTTAAGGGGAAGATGAATTCCCCGATTGAGGACACTTTAGAATTTACGCTCGAGACTCAGCTCTAAGGTTTTCAGCCTTGAGTGCTTGGTGAAAACATGGATGGCATAGGTAGGAGAGAGGGTTTTTCCCTGATTCTGAAGCTCAGAAAGGAATTAATCACAAAGGTTTTGAGGCAGTTTTCCCACTTCCTGTGGAAGGAGCTTCTAGATCTGGTGCATGTAAAAGCTGGCTCATGTGGTTAGGCTGAGTTCCAGGGTGGGAGGTCGGGTCCTAAGGATGTAGCTCCACTTCATGCCACTTAAAGCAGTGATTTGTGTTTCCAGCCTGTTCTTCGTAGCCTGCTCCACTAATCAAGGTCTTATTTTGATCGAGACTCTGAAGAAACATTATGTAAGTTAAAGTGATAGACAGTTCATACAGCTTAGCCCATAAATTGTTTTTCCCTTGGAGTTGCTGGCTAGTGAAGATCAATAAATGCCAAGAATAGTTTTAAATGTTGCCTCAACTCGTTTTTCTTTTTCTTCAGTCAGATGGGGCAGTGTGTGGCCTGTCTCATCATGATATGCTGTGCTGGATGAGGACCCTGGCCTGCAGTGCCCCCGCACAGCCAGCCTTGATTTCTCAGGGGGGTGCATGGCCAATGGCTCTCTTCAGAGCTAGAGTAGTTTGTACTGGGGCCCTCCTGCTGGGAGGGCACTCGGGGCAAGTTCCTTACTGCTTGGGGAGCGGTCAGGTCTGAGTAAGAGTTAAGTCTTCTGCCAAGACTTCAAGAGTGCTTTTGGATCTCAGTCCTGGGGACAGCTGGGGTCTCCAGAGCACATTGTGTTAGCAACAGTCCCTGGAGGGTCAGGGTTTAGACCCCTGACGTCTTCCTGTCGCTGTCGGCACTGATAGGCAAGATCAGAAGTGGTCCAAATATGTTTTTGGTTGTTGTCATTTTGCAAGCTGTTTGTGGCAGACTCACCTGTGGTCAGTTTCTGAGTGTCTTCTTCTGTGATCCTTGGCAGACACTGTCTACCTGCTGGTCCTCTTCTGGTATCCTGCCAGGCTTCCCTGAGCAGAAAGTTTCACAGTGACCCCTGAGGCTGCACACAGGGTTCTGTACTGATGACAGTCCCTGGCTGAGTGGCAAGGGTGTGTCTTGTGGCCTCCATCTGTAGGCTGCCCCGGGCATCCAGGAAGTGGCCGGGCTGTGCTCCTTCCTTTGCCGGCCGTCTTATCCACCAGTCATATTGTGACAGCCTCAGGGGGACAGTGAATTTATGGGAAAAACCGATTCCTTTGAACTCGCTCTAGACTGCTCTACCTTACAGATGGAGAGAAACAGAAAGTGGCTAATTAGTAGCTAGAATCCAGTATGCTGGTTTCTTGGTGAGAAATGTGAGTCACGTTCTCTCTAGAATTACCTCAGCTGCTAGACCCAAAGCGATGGATGATGGCTCCAGATGAGTGTCTCTTAGCTCTTCAGGAGAGGCAGATGGGCTGCTGGAGGAGGGAGAGTGCTTCCTCAGTCCCCCGGGGGAAGCACTGTGGAGGGGGTGTCATGTGTGCCAAGCTCTACAGCAAGGAGATGGTACACAGGTGGTAGTATCCAGGAAAGGAATACCAGGTGGAGCGGAGCCCAGGATCATGGCACCGAGGCAGAAAACACAGGAAATAGCAAGTTGTTTGGGTTGTCTAGGGTTCCTGATGGCAAGTGGTGGGAGTCCAGTAAGGGATGCTTGAAGCACTCAAGGGGGTTCTTCACGGTTCTGCCCAGGAACTGGATATTATCATAGGCAGCGGAGAACAAAGCAGGGGTCCTACACAGGGAAGTCAGGTGAGCTATCTTTTGAAGAGGGTCCTGGCTGTTGTGGCTAAGATGAGCTGGAGCATGGGAATGCAAGCTGGTGCAACCACTCTGGAAAACAGCATGGAGGTTCCTCAAAAAGGTGAAAATAGAGCTACCCTATGACCTAGCAATTGCACTACTGGGTATTTACCCTAAAGATACAAATGTAGTGATCAAAAGGGGCACATGCACCCGAATGTTTATTTTTTTTTTATTTTTATTTATTTTTTTTTTTAAAGATTTTATTTATTTATCAGAGAGAAAGGGGGGCAGAGAGCAAGCACAGGCAGACAGAATGGCAGGCAGAGGCAGAGGGAGAAGCAGGCTCCCTGCCGAGCAAGAAGCCCGATGTGGGACTCGATCCCAGGACGCCGGGATCATGACCTGAGCCGAAGGCAGCTGCTCAACCAACTGAGCCACCCAGGCGTCCCCACCCGAATGTTTATAGCAGCAATGTCCACAATAGCCAAACTATGGAAAGAACCTAGATGTCCATCAACAGATGACTGGATAAAGATGTGGTTTATATACACAATGGAATACTATGCAGCCATCAAAAGAAATGAAATCTTGCCATTTGCGATGATGTGGATGGAACTAGAGGGTATCATGCTTAGTGAAATAAGTCAGTAGGAGAAAGACAACTATCACATGATCTCCCTGATACGAGGAAGTGGAGAAGCAACATGGGGGCTTAGGGGGGTAGGAGAAGAATAAATCAAACAAGATGGGATCGGGAGGGAGACAAACCATAAGTGACTCTTAACCTCACAAAACAAACTGAGGTTGGGGCGCCTGGGTAGCTCAGTGGGTTAAGCTGTTGCCTTCGGCTCAGGTCATGATCTCAGGGTCCTGGGATCAAGTCCCGCATCGGGCTCTCTGCTCAGCAGGGAGCCTGCTTCCCCCCCCCCCCCCCCTCTCTGCCTGCCTCTCCATCTACTTGTGATCTCTCTCTCTCTGTCAAATAAATAAATAAATAAATCTTTAAAACAAAACAAAACAAAACTGAGGTTGCTGGGGGGAGGGGCGTCGGGAGAAGGGGGTGGGGTTATGGACATTGGGGAGGGTATGTGCTATGGTGAGTGCCATAGCACATGAAGTGCCATGAAGTGTGTAAACCTGGCGATTCACAGACGTGTACCCCTGGGGATAAAAATACATTATATGTTTATAAAAAATAATAAATTAAAAAAAAAAAAAAAGATGAGCTGGAGTGGGGAGAGGTCACTTAGGAGGCCGTTGGCATGGTCCAGTAAGAGAAAGTATGGGTCAGGAGAGTAGCCTGGTGGGGGGAGAGGGGAACAGGTGCAGGGGGAGGTGGTCAGGGTTTATTTTGGGAAGCCCCTGGAGAGCAAAGGGCAGGTGTGGTGCATTCAGATGGGGAAGGGGGAGAGGGGTTAGAAGACTTTCCCAGGGTCCAGGAAGAGCTGTGTCATGTTCTTCTCACATCACAAAGCCTCATTTCTAAGGGAAGCCTGGGGCTGGGACTGGCACTTGCCTCAGTTACAGATAACTTCTTGAGGAGGACCATGGGCCCAGGAGAGCATGCTTGAGTCAGAAGTCAGGTGATCAAGCGAAGAGCAGATGTCATTAACTGTAGCTCAGGATGGAGCCCAGCTTCTGCGGCCCCGCACCCCAGAGTGACCACGTCATCTAGTGGTACATCTCGGCGTGAGGCTGGGAGCCAGCCGAGCGGGGAGCCCGATATGGCTCTTGATCCCTGGACCCCTGATCATGACGTGAGCTGAAGGCCACTGCTTAACAGCTGAGCCACCCAGACGCCACGGTCATGCCTTACTTTGGTGGAGTTTTTGCCATCATAAATACAGTGATATTACTAGAAATTCTCTCTCACTTGGTATTTAAAAACGAGCAGATCTCCGGCTCTCTCTACCTTTCCATTTTCCAGTGTCTTTTCTACCCCTCTCCTGCTGCTGAGCAAGTTAGCCTTCAGCAGGTCAGAACAGGTCTTTTAGCTAATTTCCCTTTCTTGAATTGTGGATGCTAAGCATCCAAGTTAGCATTGTTTTCCTGCCTGCAGGTGGGTGATTGGCTTTGTGATAGACTACAGATCATCTGGCCTCTGTATTGGCCTGCATCCTGCAAAGGGAAATGTGTGCTTGAAGGCAGTTTCTTTTCTTTCTTCTTCTTCTTTCTTTTTTTAAAAAAACCGATTTTATGTATTTATTTATTTATTTGAAAGAGAGTGAGTAAGAAAGTTGGCACAAGCAAGGGGAGAAGCAGGCAGAGGGAGAAGCAGGCTCCCCACTGAGCAAGGAGCCTGATGCTATGCAGGACTCAATCCCAGGACCCCAGGATCATGACCTGAGCCGAAGGCAGACACTTAACCAGCTGAGCCACCCAGGCACCCAGAGTCATTCTCTTTTAATGGAAAAGTTACTTTGTGATCTTTGGGAAGGGACATTTCTTTAAGCCTTGATTACTCTGGGGCTGTTCTGCCAATTATTATTAAGGGCTCATTGAAAATAAGAGACTAAGAATCAGCTTTTCCCATGACTGCCTTTCCCCTTTTTCTTTTCCTTTTGCTGTCTCTTCCCCCCCACCCATCCTCTTGAGTATAACCCCCATACCTTTTGCTGTGGCTTTTGTTACATCCTGTTTTAAAAATGTTGATCATTTCTGAGAATGGCATGAACTAATGAAAACCAAACTCTGAAAAAGAAAAATGGATTCAGAATGCTCCCAGTAATGTCTCGTTTAATTGTTAACATTTGCGTGCCTTTTGGGTCTGGAGATGAACACTGAATTTGCAGAAAGGGGTGCACAAAGGTAGAAAATGAAAGCACTTCGGGGCGCCTCGGTAGCTCAGTGGGTTAAAGCCTCTGCCTTCAGCTTGGGTCATGATCCCAGGGTCCTGGGATTCAGCCCCGCATCAGGCTCTCTGCTCAGCAGGGAACCTGTTTCCTCCTCTCTCTCTCTCTGCCTGCCTCTCTGCCTACTTGTGATCTCTGTCTATCAAATAAATAAATAAAATCTTTAAAAAAAAAAAGTAATGAAAAAACTAATGAATCTTGGGAGGGGAGAAAAAAAATTAAATTGCACTTGGTGGCCTTTCTTGTAAGAAGTGGAGAGAGGAAAGTAGCTGCATGTTAGGACCCAGACTTCGTGCTCTGAAAGTTCCCTGCTTGAACTCTGCTGTTAGGCAGAAGGAGGTAGGAAGCAGCCTCTGTTTCCCCTTTAGCAAATTTCTGCAGGCAGGACCTTCCCAGAGTGGGAGAAGGAAGCAAACTCTCCCTCACCGGGAGCAGAGAAGCCTTTTCTCTCACTGCCAGACTTAAAGGATTTGTTGATCCCAAAGTCAGATCACGTTCCCAGATAGAGCTTGTTATGTCTATAATGTGAGTGATCCCCTTTCCCAACCACAACTTTAAAAAAATTGAGATAAGATTGACATAGAACATTGTGTTTTGGGTGTGTGGTCTGCCGATGGGATGGGTGCATCTTTTGGGAAATGATCACTGCAGTAAGTTTAGCTAATATTCGTCGTGACGTGATTACATTTATTTTTCTTGTGAGGAGAGCTTTTAAGATGTCCTTGGAGGGCTGCCTGGCTGGGTCAGTAGAGCACGCAAGTCTTGATCTTGGGTTTGTGAGTTTGAGCCCCAGGTTGGGTGGAGAGAAAAAAGATGTCCTGTCTTAGCAGCTTCCAAGTGTAAGGTCCTGTATTGTTAACTCTAATCACTGTGTTGTACGTTCCATCCCAGGATGATTTCTCTTAGAACTGAAAGTTTGTACCTTCTGACCACCATCCCCTGCACCTGAATAAGGACTTTTCTGAACTTTGGAGTACAGCTCAACATTTGCCCTGACATTTAGAGCTTAATTATCGAGGCTCCGGATAATGAAGAGCCTGAGTGCTACTGTAGCCTCTGCCGTTGGCTTCATGTGTCATCTTGACAGACGGCTCCCTGACTCTGGGCCTCTGGGTTTTCTCATCTGTACACGGGGGTGAATGGGACTTGCTTCTTCCCATTGTTGTGAGGATTAGAGAGGCCCATGTATTTAAAAGCCCTGGCATAGGAGGTCTTCGTGGAACCAGAGCTTTTGTGGGGTCTTCCCAGACCCGGGCTTGCCTGCCCATCCCCCACCCTAGCCTTGCAGCCGCATCCGTCCTCCTTTGCTGAGGGAAGGCAGCGAGGGGGGAAAGCTGTGCTCTTGGGAAGGTTGGGTGCCAGGTTACAGTTCATGGCTAACTGAAAGGTTTGGGATTCTCTCTGAATGTTAATATCTTTGCTGTTTAATTGGCTCCCGGAGGTCATGGATAAGGTAACTGGAGGTGGCTCTGTGGAGACCATTATTTGACATACCAGGGTCAGCCACCTTTCCCTTCTGTTTCTTTACCTTTAGAGAACGGTTAATAGGGATCTGCTGGGGTTGCTCATTTGAGGCGAAAGGAACCATTTAAAAATCTCTTTGCCTCTGTTTCTTTAACCTTTGACTCTCTCGCTTATCCAAAGTCCTCTCCCTTTTGGTTTTAGCCTTTGTCACGGATGAGCCAGAGTGTGGCTTCCAGGGGTCACTTGGTGTGCTTCTCCGGAGCTCTTTTCTTTCCTCTTCCTCCTGTTGCTTCTGTGCTCCCCAGTCCCTCCCCTGCATCTCTGCCCTCTGTTCCTTCGTGCGGGGTCTCCTTCCATCTTGTGTCCCCAACCCCGCCCCCATAGGGAATGCAGATTCCTATAATAGTCTTCTCTGCCAAACAAAATGAGGTTCCTCGAATATAGTACCCTTTGGCGGGCTGACCCTCTCCTTGCTCCATCTGTCTGCAAAGGACCTTGCCCACTAGTCAGGCTGGTGTTGAGCCTGGTTGGCTGGGAGAATTCACAGCACAGTCCACAGTGCCCTGAGCATCCCTCTCTCCTTGCCCTTACCATCATACCCACGGGCACACGTTCTTGTTACTTTCCATGTTCGGTCTCCCCTAGTGGTGATGGCCTTGAGGACACGGACAGGAACTGGGTCCCTTTTTACTCATAGCTCAGTTGTAAGTGTTTATAGAATAACCCAGTGACACACTGAATTATTTAATCCAAACCCTTTGTTTTACAGGGGTAGAGAATGCTCAGAAATTAAGTTAAAATCATTTGCTCTTGGGGGAAGAATCAGAAGGCTTTGCACAGTAGTTATTTCTGGGGCAGAAAATAGGAGAGAAGAAAATACTTCATCCACTTAGTTTTTTCATGAAAAACTAAAAAGAGGTTTCATAAAACCTCCTTGTTTGTGTTTGAAAAAGGGCTTACCTGTTCTCATTGTTGTGGGAGCTGAGCAGGATCAGGGCCACAAACCTTCACCTCTCATAGGTTTCCTGGGGTAGCTTGTCAGCCTGGGGGGGCCTTGTGGATGCTGGATGCTTCCTTCACAATGCAGCCTAGCCCACCAGGTCCTGCCTGGGGCTCCTCCCGGCCTCGCCCTCCTGTGATTGGGGGTGAGAAAGGGCCTTGGGAAGCAGGGGGACCTGGGCCTATGATTTCAGCAGTGGTTGAGGTTGCTGCTGGGAAAGCTGTGGGGGGAAGCCAGATGAAACAAGCCTCCCAGGGCTCCAGGAGCAAGATAGGAAGGGGATGCCGAAGAACTCAGCACCCGGGAAGCTGAGGGGAGGGTGAGTGCGAAAGGTGCATGGTTCACCTGCAGGGACCAGCACAGTTAGTGGGGCAGGCCTGAGCTTGGGGGCTGGGTCACAGCTGGAAGCTGGGGAGGTAAGGCCAGAGCAGTGGCAGGCTGGGAAAGACCAGGTTAGAGGCAGGGGCTGTCTTGCCAGAGAAGGACAGTGAGCACAGGACAGAGGAGGGAGGGTGGCCATTGTGGAGAATAAAGGGGGGATCCTGACAGGTGGAAGAAGCAATCTGTCTGGACTTGGGTGACATGGACCTCTTCTGCCCCCAGAGAAGAGCCTGATGGGGCAGGAGCCGCCAGGGGCAGCATGCATTGGCCTGGGGGCTCAGCCGCTTGCTCTGGAGTTGAGTGATTTCAAGGCCCAGGTCTGCAAGCAGCTTCTTGTCTGCCCTTCCAGGTCACCAAGCTGGGCTGTGTGCTTTGCCTGTGGCCCCAGGGTGTGGTCCAGGCAGGGAAAAGCCCTCAGGATTTCCCTCCCCTCCTCCGCCCCATCCCCCATGGTCTCTGCAACCTCCCAGGCAGTTTCCTTCCCTGGCGGTGGGGGAGGCGGGATAGAGGAAAGCTGTGTTACATAAGTTTGGAGAAAAAGAGGCTTGCTTGCCATGTGAATAGAAATCAGATCCCAGCAGTGACAGAGGCTGTGTGGCCACTCCTGAGCAGCAGCTGCGGCCTGGAGAGAACCTCTCAGCCAGCAGAGGAAGGAAAACTGGGTGGGGAGCGCCTTGGGGGCTCAGGTGGTTAAGTGGCTGCCTTCAGGTTGTGGTCCTGGGGTTCTGGGATCAAGTCCTGCATCGGGCTCCCTACTCAGCGGGGAGTCGTCTTCTCCCTCTCCCTCTGCTGCTCCCCCTGCTTGTGTTCTCTTTCTCTCAAATAAATAAATAAAATCTTAAAAAAAGAAAAAGCTTGGGTGGAGGTGGGTGGGGGCTGCTTTCTGTTGGGGAGGGAGGAAGCAGGGCTCTGGTGCTGTGAACTGCTCATCGTGCTCATTGTGGAGGGTCGCCTGTGAAAGAATCCTTTGTCCCTGTGAGGGGCAGGGGTGCTGTATGCCATGTAAATGCCCACCCCGCACCAGGTTGGTCCTGGTTACCATCGGGTAAGGTCACAAGCGCTGTGACTATTAGTGCCCAGGCGGGTGGGTTCCAGGGCTACAAAGGGACCTGCTCAAGGCTGCAAGTAGAGTAGGGGGAGGGAGTGGGGAGGCGCAGGCAAGGCAGGGATTTGAATACAGGTCCCTTTAGCCAGGGGTGCTCTTCGACTTGAGAGCAAGGCCCTACCTGCCTTGGGCACATTTGGGAGGTGAAGGAGGCACAGGCGTGAAGGGCTGGGGCATCCGGTGGCAAGTGTTGGAGTGTACGGTGTGTTCTGTCCCCATAGTGCCATCTCCCAGCTAGCTGTACCCAGCTCTGTCCTGCCACTCCACGGAGCCCACTGCATCCTGAACATTAACCAGTGTGTTTGCGCAGGAGGCTACACGACAGGAAGTGGCTGAGGGGAACAGAGTTGGGTCATGTGACAGTGGGGTGGGCGAGAAGAGGACAGGCCTAGGTATCAGAGAAGGTCTGACTTTCTGGTTCCAGCTGCACCCAGTTTCTGCTGTGGGACGTGGGCCAGGGTCCTAGACCCTTTTGGGCATTAGACTGAAGGGGAGTAGCCAGATTCCCTCTCACGTTACTTCTGTTGCCTGCATTCTAGAAGTCTGTATTTATAGGAGACACTGGGAGGGTGCGGGGGGTTGGGAAAGGTCTCATGTCCTGTGCCATGGTGAGGGCTGGGTCTTAGAAAGACCACACCAGTGGCTCTGAGTGCTCGTGTGTGTACACGGTGAATTCAGAGCCATTCTGTCGCAAGGATTTTGGAGCCCCTGGTGCATGTTGGTTACAGTCCTGGCTCCTGGCCCACAGTGTGAGGCCCTCTGGTGGAGGGGGTGGTGAGCACAGAGGCGCTTGAGCGGGAAAGAGGGCTGACGTGGGAGGGGCAGGGAAAGGACCTACTGGGATAGGAGAGGGTGTTTTGTTTCGTCTTTTTTTTGAAGATTTTATTTATTTATTTGACAGATAGAGATCACAAGTAGGTAGAGAGGCAGTTAGAGAAGGGGAGGCAGGCTCGCTGCTGAGCTGAGAGCCCGACCCTGAGATTATGACCTGAGCCGAAGGCAGAAGCTTAGCTCACTGAGCCACTCAAGCACCCCAGGAGAGGGTGTTTTTTGTGTTTTGGTTTTTTTTTTTTTTTTTTCCCACTTTACCCTTGGAAAGAAACCTTCAAAGACTTGTTAGAAACTATTTAAGGATAAATACAAGCATGTACCATTTCATCGTGCTTTGCAGATACTGCACTTTTTACAAAATGACGGTTTGCATCAGTCCTGTGTTGAGCAAGTCTATACCATTTTCCCAACATCGTTTGCTCCCTTCATGTCTCTTGGTCACATTTTGGTAATTCTTGAATTTTTCAAACTTTCTCATTATCATATTTGTTATGGTGATGTGTGATCAGTGATTGTGCTTTGCCGAAAGCTCAGGTTAACCATGGTTAGCACTTTAGCAATAACGTATTTTTAAATTCAAGTATTTACATCTTTTTTTTTTCTTTTTTTTTTTTTAAAGATGTAATGTTGCTGTATACTTAATAGATTACCATCTAGTGTAAACATAACTTTTAAAACATGTATTTATTTGAGAGTGAGTGAGCATGGGTGGGGAGCAGAAGGAGAGGGGGAGGGAGAAGCAGATGTCTTCCTGCTGAGAAGGGATTCCCTAGCTCCCCTCACCCTATCGGGGGCTCGATCCCAGGACCCTGAGATCATGACCTGAGCTGAAGGCAGCTGCTTAACCAACTGAGCCAGCCAGGTGTCCCAGCATAACCTTTATATGCACCAGGAAACCCAGACAAATTATTTGACTTCCTTTATTGTGATACTCATTTTATTGTAGTGGTCTGGAACTGAACCTGCCAGATCTCAGAAGCGTTCCTGTCAATGCATTCATCTGAGTATTGAAGGGAAAAATAATGGGGATTGGTTTTTTTCCTCTAATTTTCCAAATATTCTATAATTTCTGTAATAGTGTCTCTATTACTTCTGTCAAAGACTGTCTGTCTGGTTTATGCTTTGCTTACTGTGTGGCTCCCACTGCTGATGTCTGCCCACAGAACCCTGGCCTGGGGATTTTTACCAAGTCCCAGCCTCATCTCCCCACCTGTAAATGAGAACACTGGACTCTTCTGCCCACTTGACAGGGCAGTGGTTTGAATCAGGGGAAGTGGGGAAGAAAAACATTTGAAAGTTAACCTCCCTCTGCAAAGGGAAAGGCTGATGAACTAGTAGTCATTGGGCAGCTGGGTGGGAAGTGGGGAGGGTCTGGGTGCAGGGAAGGGGTTGGGGCTGATTCTGGGGAGCACTGCCTTGCCTGGCCCCAGTAGGGCAGCGAGGGGCTCTCCTTGACTGATAGTGGGCCTCAGCTCTGTAGGCTGTTTGGGAAATCACTTCCGAGAAAGGCAGTCATAAGGCCTCACTCCCAGCGTCTGCCATAAATATTCAGAAAATGATGCTCTGTGCTTGGTATCAAGGTCAAGCATTGAAACTCCTGCTCCCATCCCATCTCCTTTTAGTCTCTGGTCTGTAGCCTTAGCAAGCATATAGGTTTTATTAGTTGTATTTTTCTTCCCGCCTCATGATCCAGCCATAGATACTCGGTCTTGCCAGTAAGGGTGATTAAGCAATGAAGTTTGAAATCTTGATTATTCGTGATAACTGACTACCTCCTGTGGATCATGTGTTCAAGTTCGGATTCTCAGAGTGGGAATCCGCTGCCTTTCTGTCCTGCTTGTACAACAGGTAGCTGTTTCCTCTCCTGAGAATCCTTTCTCAAACCCTGAATAAGGGGGTATAAGGGACCTTGGTGTCCAGCGTTTGCAAGCCAGGGGCTGGCTGTGTGATGGTCACAGGTGCTTGGACTTATGGGCAGGACTGGGCTGTCTGGAGAATGTTGACCCCTCTCCCTCCCCAGACCACCCGTGTCAACTCCCTCCCTTTCCGTGTTCTCTCCCCTGCAGATGTCAAGCCTTCCAACATCCTCGTGAACTCCCGTGGGGAGATCAAGCTCTGTGACTTTGGGGTCAGTGGGCAACTCATCGACTCCATGGCCAACTCCTTTGTGGGCACAAGGTCCTACATGTCGGTATGAGCAGTGGGTTCTGTTTCTCTAGCATCTTGCCTGGTTGGGGATAGGAGCCAAGCGGGTAACTTCCCCCACGGTGCCAGGGGGTGGATGATGGCGGGGAGGGGAAGGAAATGAGGGAGGAGGCATTGGTGGCGGCATCGGCATGTTCTCTTCTCACCCCCATGCCACAAGCTTCATGGAGGCAGGGATAGGACGGTGGGGGTTGGGGTCTCAGTTGTCCCTAGGGGCTGGCTTGGGGCCTGGCATGTGGTAGGTGCCCGGGGAGTGCTTGGCAAGTAGGCTAATGTTTGGTTGACTGAACAGGTGGTAGTTGGCTAGTGTGCTCCAGAGGAGGATTCAGAAAGGGGGAGATGTGACTCTGAGTGAGTGGGGATCTCCGTGGAGATCCAGGCGTGGATTAATCCGATGGGGAGGCAGAGGCTGGGGCATCCCGGCATACAGGGTGTTTTCTGAGTTCTTTTCCACATCCTTGAGTGAGCTCATCTGATCTGTGTGGTTGCCCCACGAAGAGCAGATTATCGCTCCCATTTTAGAGATGAGGAAAGGCAGATGTAGAGCCTGGACTGAAAGCCAGGTCTCCTTGCCAGTTAGTCCCCTGTGCTCAGCACGCCCTCACTTGCCCTTTGGGTCCGATTCCACACCTGCTTCCGGCCTCCACGTGTGGAAGTTGATACCCACATCCTCATTCCTTCTAGCCCGCCCCTGCCCCCACCTGGGCAGCCACTGTCCGCATGACTGGCCCAGTGCTGACCCACATTTCCGCCCCCTCCACTCAAGTGACACAGTCTTTCAGAAACATGAAACAGGCCTCTTCAGGTTCTTCCCTCAGTGTCTAAGAACTGAGCAGCTAGTGTTCTGGGCCACTCACCTGCTGTTGCAAAGTTCAAAATCTGTCAACAGACCCTGGGACCCGTTGATCAGGGTTAGTGGTTTCGGTGTTTGTGGTTATGTGGTCAGTTCCAAAAGAGTTCAGTGTTTGAGTTAGTGAAAATTCCTATGGGAGATATTAATGATGTCCAAAAACATGTACAGTGGTCAGGATGAGATTTTTTTTTTTTTGTGGAGTTCTTGAAATACATGTGCTATTTCAGTTAACGCTGGATTAAAAATAATGCTTTGTACAGTAATATGTACTTTCCCCCCTAACTCTTCCTGCCAGTAACAGCCCTTATTTGTCCAGCATTTTGTGACATCTAACATCCGTTCCCATTGGGTTTGGCCTTCTCGGTAACCCTGTGAGGAGAGCAGGTGTTTTCTGATGTCTGTATTGTCCTCACCACCACCTCCATCAGCTCCACTTTATAGATGAGGAAACTGAGGCTCAGGATCACATAGTTTACAAGTCACAGAATTGGGACTTGATCTGGGGTTTCCTGACCCCAGATCCTTTGCCTTTTCTACTGTTCCATGTTGTCCAAGGACAGTCAGTGAGTCTGTGGTGATCTGGTCTTAGAGCTCAACTTTCTTGACTCTCAAGGCCACTCTCTTTCGACCCACCAGACAGTTCGTTCATGACCCATGTTCTGGAAGCATGTTCCACACCCAGGTGACAAGATGAGCCTTGCAGGCTGGGCTTTGAACCAGCAACCCTGCATGTCCAAGACAGTGACAAGGTGGGACAAAACTGGGGGTACAGTTGAAGCAGCAGCCGGGGTCCAGGCAGGCCAGAGGCTGTTAGTTGAGGGCTGGGAGGAGGCATGGGTCAGAGCCATGGGAGCCAGGTAGGATTTGAACACAGTGGTTGGAGGCAGGTCAGAGACCAGGTTCAAGCAGTTAGTGGAGGTCCCAAAGAAGATAAAATGCATCAGTAGATCCAGGGCCCGGGCCCAGACCAAGCAGGGCAGCCCACTCCCTGCAGTGCACACAAGCCTCAAAGAGGCAGGAAGGCCTAAGGCCCCCTTTTGAGCCTCCACGGGGTGGGCCTCTCGCTCAGCCACACAGGCCGGATTAGCTCACAGGTGATCAGAACTGTGTCTGTCTCTCGTGCAGCCGGAAAGACTCCAGGGGACCCACTACTCAGTGCAGTCGGACATCTGGAGCATGGGGCTGTCTCTGGTTGAGATGGCGGTGGGGAGGTATCCCATCCCTCCCCCAGACGCCAAGGAGCTGGAGCTGGTGTTTGGGTGCCCAGTGGAGGGAGATGCGGCGGAGACACCACCCAGACCCAGGACTCCTGGAAGGCCCCTCAGCTGTGAGTGGCCTGATGTGGCCCCTGCTTGGACTGGGAGCAGAGGGGTGGGGTCCCTTACTCTGGTGGGTTTCGGGAGGGCTGATTCTTTGGATATTCTCCCGAGACTGCCTGCCTGTCTCTGGATGCCGGGCTGGGGCGGGAGGCAGAGCAGGTAGAGGTCTCCAGGTGGGTGTTAGATTATTGTTACTAGCAACATCTTCTCCCCCTCTGTTGAGTGTTGGCTGTGTTCTGGCATGGCATTTAGCACTTTATAGGTGCTGTCTCATTTTTAAAAATCATGACTTTTTAGGTAGATTTTTTTTTTTGAGATAAAATTCATACAACATAAAATGCACATTTTGAAGTGTACATTTCAGTGGTTTTTAGTATATTCATGTTGTGCACCCATCCTGTGTTATTCAAGAACATGTCCCATCACCCTAAAAGAAACCTCACCTCCATGACCAATCGCTTCCGTCTCTTCCTACCCCCAGCCCTAGTAGAACAGTAGACACTGATCTACTCTGTGTCTCCATGGATTCTGAGTATTATCTAATTTTAATAGTGAACATGTGTGAACACTATTATAACGTCTAGAGTCAAGGAAACTGAGGCACGAAGTGCCTGGCTTGTCAAGACTGCACACCCATAAGTGGCAAAGCCTGAGTGCTAGGTGCTGAGCGCTGTGCAGACAGCATGCCTCTTTGATCATGCATACTGAAAATTAAACCTGGTATTTGGAAGATTCTGGCCCAGCCACCATCTTCTGATGTATTTCCTGCTGGGACGTTTGTGACCAGGAGGACCTGGTATCTGTCCCTGGGAGGCCCTCATAGGAGAGGGCCTATATGAAGGGAGAAATAGAGGAAGGCAGGGATAGCTGATGGTGATGGGTCACTGGAGGGATGGTGGCTGTGGCCTTTGAGGCTGGCCGGGACTCTGGAGGATAGAGGAAGAGACCCAAGTTCAGGGAGAACTAAAACAGTTCTTGAGTTACTTAGTTACTACCTCATTTTCTCCTCTCTCAATGTAAGGAAGGGAAGAAGGGCAGGCATGATTATCCATCTCCACTGTAGCAGAGTCCATACTCAGCAGTCAGTGGATTTGCTCGAGGTCACAGACCTGGGGGGTGGGAGAGCCCAGAATCCTACCCTGGCTGGCCAACTCTGTGGCCTCTGCTGGTCCGCTCTGTGTTTGGCCTTATCTGTGTCTCTGCTTATTATCCATGACCCTGTTCCAGTCTCCAGGACCCATGCTCCAATCCCTAGACTCATGTTGACAAATAATTGTTTTTCTGAGAAGTGTTTTCTTTTTTCTTGTGAAATATGTAGCTTATGGAATGGACAGCCGACCTCCCATGGCAATTTTTGAGCTGCTGGATTACATAGTCAATGAGGTAAGTGCTGCATAGCTTCTTTGACCTTGGTATTTGCTTCTCTTAAGCAAACAGTTAATTTGATTGGGATACCTGTGAGTTGTTCGCACAGTGGGGCTTCTTGGGCCCTGAGGGTTTCTCGTGGGGCATTGTGCTGTTGGAGTAGGGGGCAGGTGTCCCTTCCCCAGGGAACAGCCTTGGGTACCTGAGTTTGTTCCTTTCTCAGTCAGGAGCCCCCAGTGTGCCCGTGCCATGCCTGCTGCTTCATCAGGCAGTCCTTGTGCACTTACTGTTGGCTGGGCACTGCAGGCTGAAGGTAGGGATGAGGCGGGGTCCACAGGTGGAAAAACAGAAGTCCCTGGTAGTGAAGATCACTAGCTCCATTTGGGAGGCAAGGCAAATACAGGGTAGGGTAGGGTTTTCTCTGTTAAGTGCCTTTAAAAACCAGTAGGTGTAAAAAAAAAAAATGACAGTGTAGAAATGGAAGATATTCACTATAGACTGTGTGAAAAATACTAGAGTACTATGTATACTATGGTCAATTCTTTAAAAAGTCTTTATGAAAAAAATCTATGCATGTATGTGCATATGCAGTCTGGAAATTAGTAGGACAGTGGTTTTCTTGGGGTGATGGAAGCTTCTTTTGGCTCATTGCTGCTGACTGACTTTAATGCAAAGAACACATTGTTTGTGTAACACCTACACCAATAGGTTTAAGTGAAAAGAGGACAGAGGATGGAAGAGAAGGACCAGCAGGCCTCCAACCTGGGTTATTACTCTTCAGGTAGCTTCTGTGACGACCGGCCTGGGCTACATCTGCACAGCCCCCCATAGCTGCTGCCGCTAGTAATTGCTGGTGTGTGTCCACACCACTCTCCAAGGTTTACAGTTGGCAGTGTCCATGGGAAAGGGTCCCAGAGACCCTGAGGCCCTCCTCATCTCACAGGAGGATGAACTAAGGCTCACAGAGAAATAGTGATTTGTTCAGGCACTAGACAAGTGAGTGGCAGAGCACTAATCGGGCCCCAATTCTGAGTGTGCTTTTTTGAGTCCAGCAGTTCACTGGGGTGACCCCACAGGCAGCCCCTGGCTCCCCAGCCCTGTCCTCCCACGGCTGGAGAAGGGCAGTGCTGCCCAGAGGTCTGCAGGGAGGGAGCTGGTGGGGAATATGGCTGGAGAAGGAAGCCAGGCCTTTCTTATGTCTTGACATGTATTTGCAGCCCCCTCCAAAACTGCCCAGTGGAGTGTTCAGTCTGGAATTTCAAGATTTTGTGAATAAATGGTAAGTCTGCTACTTGCTCTCTAGGAGAGTTATGCTGGTTTTGTCACACACACACCACGCCCGCTAGCCCCCAGTTTTGGGGGAGCAGAGCTCTGCCCTTTTCCCTGCACTTCAGAGTGCCACGACTTCAGGGACTGGTCTGACTACAGCAATGGGTCAGAACTGCTGCTTTTGGCACCTGCTCTACAGGGACTGGCAGGTTGCCTTTGGGTCGTTTAATTCAGCAAGCATTTGCTAACCTGCAGGCATGCCACTCTGCTGAACAGGAAGGCCTTGGAGAAGGCTCAGGCCCTCAGAAGCTCCAGGGTGTGGGGAGGGCAGGCATGTAAATGTTAAGTAACTAGAGTGGGAACCAATGCCAGGCAGTCTCTCTCACATTATCTTTTTCTTTCAGCTTAATAAAAAACCCAGCAGAGAGAGCAGATCTGAAGCAACTCATGGTAAGGCCACTGATTTCCAATTTGTACAGAAATTATTCGTTTGTTCTCTGTCAGTCATCTGCCCCCTACTCCCTGAGCCCATTCCCTGCTCTGCCTTGACCCCTGTGCTCCCGCTGCCCCAGGGGCTGCAGGATCCTGAACATCAGCCTCATGTATCCCCCCAGCAGTGTAAAGGCCAAGCGGAGCCCCTTCTGACAGCAGCTGGCCACTTGAGTGCGCCCTCAGTGCTGCCCTAGGACAGGCTCCAGGGGTACCTGGAGGTACCAGGGGTACTAGAGCAGCGAAGTTCTAGCCCCAGGACTCTTGATCTTTAAGGTTTTTGAACACCACTTACTCTCCGTTTCCCTGCACACAGGTTCATGCCTTTATCAAGAGATCTGATGGGGAGGAAGTGGATTTTGCAGGTTGGCTCTGCTCCACCATTGGCCTTAACCAGCCCAGCACACCGACCCACGCAGCTGGCGTCTAAGTACGTGGGAAGTGGTAGAGAGCGAGTCCCCTGCCCAGTGGTGTGCCATGTCGCTTCCGGGCCTCTTGCCCGTACCTGTCTCTGTTCAGACGTGCATCTCACCTATGACAAGGGATGAAGAACACAGCATGTGCCAAAATTCTATTTGTGTCATTTTTAATATTATTGTCTTTATTCTTCCTGTTCCTCCCTAAGTGGATTGGCTTTGTGCTTGGGGCTATTTTTGTGTATGTCGATCAACACACGCGCAATGTGGAATTACAGTGAAACTTTGGTGACTGTGGGTAGTCATTCTTACTTACTGAAAATTGCACTGCTCTTTCCTCACCATGACTGGCTAGCTGCCTGTATTTTCAGGATTCTCTGACACTTGGTGGTACTGCATTCTTGCCAGGCAGACCTTCTATTTGAGCAGGAAGGGGCCTTGTAAGATCCTTCACAGGCAGTGCATGTGAAGCATGCTTTGCTGCTACGAAAAAGAACATCAGAAAGTATATATCATGTTATTTTATTATATTTTTGCTTTTGGTGTAGAATGAAGCAATTTCTATCAAAATCTAGCCAGAGCCCTTCACTGCCATGATAGCTAGGGCTTCACCAGTCTGTCTACTGGGATGATTTGTAGACTTCTGGTTGTATTTCTATTTATTTTTAAATATATTATGTGGGATATTTAGTGGTTTATGTCTCTTTGAGTTTGAATTAGTGTTTCTAAAATGGTGGTTACTTTGAATGTTACAAATGGATCAAGGCATTAAAATGTATGAGATTTCTTTCCCCAAATCCAAGCACTGATGCTATTGTAAACAAGTGTGTATAGTGCCTAAAAACTGTATGAAAATCCTTTTAACCATTTCAGTCCAGATGTTTAACAAATCTAATCTCTTATTCTAATAAATATACTATCAAGTTAAAAGGATGGAAAAATGTCTCCTTTTGTGGTAGGATTTTCAGTGTCTCTGGTACACAGACATACACAAAGTCAGACGATTTGGCCAAGCCTTATAGTGAGGGCACAGGTGGAGACAGGAAGGAGGCTAGAAGGCAGAAATGCCACACTGAGGACAAGTTCAGTGCTCTGGACTAATGGATCTTCCCGTGATCCCAGGCTTTGGACTTTGTGCAGCCCTTTCCTCCACTTATGCGTGAATCTTCCAGCTACCTTTCCTGTGGACCTGTGGATAGATCCCATCTCTTCCTGCCATTTTGACACAGGGAAAAGCAATAGGCAAGGTGGGGTTTGCCGTGTCACCGGTGTGCTCCCAGGGGCACACTGTTCTTGGCTTGCCATGCCTGATTGGTGTGGGAGCCTCTGCCTGGGACACCGGGTCCTGTGCTTTCTTCCACTGAGCAGTACTCTCCCCTCTTTTACTAGTGACTTCTTTACACTTTCTTGGAGAGGAATGGACCTGATACTGGCTTTGTCCTGCCTGTGAGGTAGCAGTGAAGTCACAGAAAACAAAGCCATGTCCCACTGACCTTTGCTGCCCAAGTGACTTTCAGAACTTGAGATACTTGTGATGATGCCTGGTCAGCACCTCCTTCCTCATTTTCTTCAAGAGGACAGGTTACAGAAAACCAAAATAAACACATCTTTAAAAACAAAAGGCCCATTTTGTTTTTAAACTAAAACAGGATCTGAATAAATCTCCTGAGTAGGTACTTCCACTCTGGATCTCCTAGAGCTTGGAAGGCAGCCAGGACGTTAAAAAACGCTTTGTGGTATGTACACGGCAGCTTTGGCCAGTCCGTTTTCTCTTGCTAGGAGGCTAACATCTGTTCGAAGTTAATAATCTAACCCACGTGTTTCAACATCCATTCAAACCGAGGTTTAAAACTCACATCCTATGTCTTTTGCTAATGGAGAGGATATGAACCGAGAAGGTCTCATCAAAATGTGCAAACTTCATCTTAGGAGGAAGGTGTAACCTGCAGTCTAATACCAGGATCTGAATGCTTTCGTGTTCAGTGTCTTTTGAGGGGTGTTTTAAATTCCCTATTTACACGCAAATGTGTGTTACATTTTGAGAGTCAAGAGGTTTCTTCCTAGTAATTTTTACCAAGAATGATCTTGTTCTCAAGAATGAGGTCACCTGCCTCAGTCTTGCTGTTCTGAATTCCCTTTGTCAAGTACCTCCCTTAGCCTTTCTCTTGTTGAGACACTGACAATAGTTAGATTTTTACATACTATCTCGTAGGAATATTGTCATTTTACCCACAGGACTCTGAGGGCTGCAAAGAGTTAAGAAGACAAGCAACCAGTTAGTGGTAGAGCTACAATTCAGAGCCAACTTCTCTAGCTCTCAGAATCCCACGCTCCTATTTTAAATAAAACCTCTAAGTGTATAGATTGATTGCTTTTCATCGCACAACAGTCTGCACACTGTCTTTTCCAAGAAACATGCTCATTTAAACTTCTATTTAAGAGTAGCTCAAAGTAACTTTTAATGAAATGCTGATTAATAAATACACTCATGTTCTCTTCTAGAATGGTTACAGAACAAGTTCTGCTTGAGGAGGTTCTTTCTGTTTTGTTTGGCTTTTCTGTTGCTTGGGCAGGGCAAATTAGTTTTATAAAATTAAGCAACTACATAACTGTATATTCACTGGAAGAGGGACGGTATGGAGAAGTGAATCTCAGCTCTAAGTAGCAAATTTTAACAACTGTTATTCTGTAACTGTCATCATTACAAAACCCCAATCTCCCAAGCACAGTGATTTAATGGCACATTCCCCAAGTCCAGAAATGGGTTTTAAACCATTCTGCTTTACTTTTTTGCCCCCGGGGAGGAACTAATCCTTTCCTCTGTTGCTATTTGGAAACCAGAAAGCTGCACGGACAGCTCTTTATCTGTACTTTCTTTTCTTTCTTTCTTTCTTTCTTTTTTTTTTTTAAGATTTTGTTTATTTGACAGAGATCACAAGTAGGCAGAGAGGCATGCAGGAGGGTAGGGGAAGCAGACTCCCTGCTGAGCAGAGAGCCCGATGCGGGACTCAGTCCCAGGACCCCAGGATCATGACCTGAGCTGAATTTGAAGGCAGAGGCTTTAAACCACTGAGCCACCCAAGTTCCCCTATCTGTACTTTATTTCTAAGCACATTTTTCCACTGTGATGTCTCAAGCTACAGGTGATGGCAGCCCCACAAACCCCTCTAGAGTACAGAGTTCCTACATGCTCCACCGAGGGGTGGCAGCAGCTTGTGTTCTCAAGTGGCCCTCTGGCTCCTCACTGGTCATCCTTCTCTCCTAGACCTCAGCCTTGCTCTGCTCACAATAGTTCAGTGGCATCCACAGAACCTTTAATTGGTTTTCTTAAAAGAGGTATTGCTGACTGGAAAGGCTGGCTTGTATTTAAACTCTGCCCTTTGTGCAAATGCCAGACTTTCTCAATAGCATTTTAGAGGAAACTTTGTTTTGAGCATAATTACTAAATCTGACCAGAATAGTTACAGCACCACCCTTATTGCTCAATGCTAAGACACTGCATGTCTGCTTTTCCACATGGCACTAATTTTTGTTAAAGTGTTCTGAAACTTGAGTTCTTGATGGAACCATTTTCAAGACTACACAACCTTAAAAGTTCTTGTTCCTTTTAAAGCCGACCAGAGGGCCCATGGAAAGAAAATTTTTTTGAAGAGACAAAAGTTCCTCAGATGTAGTAACTTAGTTCCTGTAACTAAGCTTGGTTCTTCCCTACCCTGCTTCAGGAATCTGATTCTTCTTCCTCTTCCTCCTCCTCCTCTTCGGGCACATGGCTCCTTGTGCTCAACTCCAGTGCTGTTTGGTTGATTGATGCTTCATTGTCAACATGAACCAACATCTGCTTTAGGCAAGAACATTATGCTTTAGTAGAAAAGACACTAGCCTTAAACCAGCAAATTCTTAAATATGTTTTAAAATCAAATTTCAACTGCACCTCCATCCCCAATAATTATCATCAGGAGGTAAGGCGACTTCCTATTTTTCCAATTTCTACCCTGACCCTCTTACCGCACCCCCGCCCCCGCCCCCCACTGCCAAAATGGGAGGGGACTAAATTCCGTAGATTTCACAGAATGTCAAATGTCTACAACCATGGTTCATGCATTAAGAATTACGCTGGCTTAGGTATGCTTTCAAATGGCTTAAATACACCTGGGAGAAAAAGTGCTCAAATACGGGATATTTAGAAAGAAGAATATTGTACTATTTTACTTGAGGGCATTAGTAGAAGGAGATGTTGAAGATTGGAACTCACTTTTTAGCACTATGCTTTGTAGTTGAAGCTACAATCTGTTCTTAAATCCCAGGCTTACTTATTCATGAAGCAGTGGAAGTTCTGACAAACTCCTGCAAAGCTCTCTAACTCTCCCTGGGTCCACTGGAGTAACTACAGAGGTCAGATGACTAGGAGGCTGCAGGCAAATGCCACAGTACCTGACTTATAAATCAAGGTCTGACTAGCTGGTAGAAAAGTGGCTGTTCCCTGTCTAAAACAGTGATACTGAAATAGCCAGTTTATAACACTAGAACATTCTTACAAGCAATTCCCTGAGTCCTCTGGGCATGATAATGTAATTTACAAAAAGTTTTTGGCCTCCAGGCAGCATGAGCACAGAATGCACTTTGCATTCTCTCCCTAGGCCCACACCTGATTCAACTTACATCAGGTGACTGTTCGGGTGCAGGCTGAGAAGACAACATCTCCTCTCCTCTCCTAGAACTAATCATTGATTGGAGGGCTAGTTCTTCAACCTAGGAAAGAAGAGGTGAGGACACTTTGCTTACCATTTCACTGGACTACTGACATGGGTAAAATTTGCTGAGCACGTTGTCAAAAGGCTTGCAGCATGAGAAGTGAAAACAGTGGTTCTAGAGGGAAGCATGGGGCTTTTACTCTTTTCCCACATTTTAAGGAAAGGAGCCAAGAAAAATATCTAGCCCCTTACCCCTGGGGTACGGATATCTCAGCTGTGGCAAGACTTTCATTCCCCTAGATAGGTAAGATCAGCCGATGCGGGGCTCCATCCCAGGTCTGCGATCATGACCTGAGCGGAAGGCAGAGGCTTTAACCCACTGAGCCACCCAGGCTATGGAATTCTACCCAGTAATGAGAAAGGGAAGGCAGGAAGAATAAAAAGTACGTACGTGTGTACGTACGTGTGTGTACACACACACACACACACACACGAAAGTACAAGTGTCTGGAGCGTAAAGAACTGAGGCGTTAGAGATCGTCCTCATCATCACACAGGACACCCACCGGGTATTTTGTACAGGTACTAGTGATACAAGAACATAATTAAGTGCCGCCCATTACAACTATCCTGAGGAAAGTAGTATTTAGATTATGTCGCAGCTATACGGTGCTTTTCAGCTTAAAAATGGCCTTCATAACCTGCATCTCATTTGGACTTAAGATCCTGAATTAGAGTTCTAAGCCGCCCTTATCAACGTCATCTCACTGGGACAGAGAGTGGATTAGGCACAGGTGTGGGAAATGGCCCTGGTGCACCTAAATCTCGTCCGGGCCGTGGAATCCGCAGCAGCTGCCAGAAGAAAAACTATTGGGAACGGCGCGCGACAAGTCTCCTTCCTCAGGGCCTCGCTTGCTTTCTCTGCACAACGGATCAACGAGTCTCCTCTGGGTTAACAATACTGGAGCTGTTTCAAGCGCCAAATGGAGCTAGTAAACGGTGGCTAGCACATGCTAAAGGAGCTCGGGAGGAAGCGGTCCGCACATGGTGTGCGGAGCACCTGCATTTACAGGTGTTGGGAGCGTGGCGGGGTCTCTGCCGCACGTACACATCGCTGGACCTCAGCCTAGACCTGCAGGATCCAGATTCTGACACGAGTGGGCTCGCAATATCAAACACGCTGGCCAAGGGCTTGTCGACTACCAGGTGGACGCGGCCGACGCCTAGGGTTCCCGCGGGGTGGGAGAGAAGCGGGGGTCACCTTGAGCCGGTTCAACTGGTCGTGCAAGGCCGCCTTCAACCGCAGCAGCGTCTCCTCCTCCTTGCGCAGCTCCTGAAGCCGGCTAAGCATGGCGTCCCCTCCCGCCCGCCGTCCGCCTGGCGCCCGGTAGCGACGTCATAATCCCCGCGTTTCCGGAAACCGAGCGGCGGGCTGGGCGGGGCTTGAGCCACGTGGGCCAAGGCGCTTCCGGCTCGCTGCGTCTGGGTGGGCCTGCTCTGCCCAGCCCAACCCCGGGTTTTTAACCGAAAACACTGGAGCTCAGTAATCATTAGGAATCCTAAAGCACAGGGCCTGGAGCAATAAAGAACTTGAGAGGTAAAAACGGTCAAGTACCCACTTTCAAATGCTTTTGAGCAGTACTCCCAGCATCGTACTTTCAATGTTTTTGCAACAGGTGGTTCTTTGTAACTCCACAAAAGCTGCGGACGCACCTGAGGGCAGAGGCGCACGAGCCCTGTTTATTTTTGCAGGCAAGGATTCCTGGTCACATAATAGTGGTTCCCAAGAGGCCGCGCAAGTTAGAACAGGAAAACAAACCATTGCTAATATTCAGTTGGGGCGCAGTCCCTTTAACTGCTAAGGGATGGAGATAGATAACCTGGATCTGGATTTTAAGGTTATCAAAAGAAACCAGATGCAAAACCACCCTGATAAGAGACAACACATGGGTCAGGACAGGTCAACCGTTAAGGTGGTCAAGATACTGACAAAACAGGGTAAAAAAACCTCAATGTCTTTTTTTTAAGATTTTATTTTTTGACAGAGATCACATGTAGGAGAGAGGCAGGCAGAGAGAGAGAAGGAAGCGGCCTGCTAAGCAGAGAGCCTGAGGTGGGGCTCCATCCCAGGACTCTGGGATCATGACCTGAGCTGAAGGCAGAGGCTTTAACCCACTGAGCCACCCAGGAACCCCCAACAATGTCCTTTTGACACACTTCTCTGCAATATACTCAACATATCCATCCCTTCACTAAAACTGCAAAAACCCAAGTAGTTCTGGAAAATGCTTCTGACACTCTATACTATGGGTCAAAATACTGAGGGTAGCATTTCCTCTAGTAACTGTACTTATCACAGCAGCTTAATAGGAACCTTTGTGGAGGAAGCATCAATTTCTTATTGCAGTGCCTTGAAATACATAGATCCTGCCCTCTTGTGGTATTGAGAAAAAAAACCTCTTATGTAATTATACGTTTCCAAGATGAACTTTTTGGTTTTGGAGGGAGGAGTGATGTACCTTTTTACAAAGATTTTATAGAGCAAGCCTGCAAGTGAGCACATGAGGGAAGAGGGAGAGAATCCCAAGCAAACTACTCACTTAACTTGGGAGACTGACATGGGGCTTGACCCCATGACCCATAAGCTCTTGACTTGACCCCAAACCAAGAATGGAAGCTCAACCAACTGAGGCAGCCAGCCAGGTGCCTGAGGAGTGCTAAATCTTCTAACAGCTTCTGCACATCTGAGAAGTCTTTTAACCACCTGCATCTCAAAACATTACAAACTGATTTTTTAATCTGGATTTATGAGCATTCTTCTTCCCATCCAATGGCATGGACTGTAAAGGCAAGGCCCTGTTTTACACCAAACTCTAAAATGGAAAACAAGAAGCCCGAATTATGAGGAAACAAACAAAATTCTAAACAAGATTCACAAACACATCCAACAAGTCTTGCTTCTCAATGGCTTTGATCATGTCTTTATTCAAAATTAGCTGTCCAAAATTATTTAACTTTTATGAATAAACGTTAAGTTTTTAGGCAGCAGGCTTCTCTGCAGTGGGTTTCTTTTCTGCAGGCTTCTTATCAGCTGCTGGTTTCTTGGTAGCTGCAGCCTTTTTCCCCACCACAGGTTTCTTCTGCTTCTTCACACTAACAGCCTTCTTTCCTTTCTTCCCTACCAGAGGCTTCTTGCCTGGAACTCCCTTCTCACCTGATTTGGCTTCTAAGGCTGCTGCCGCCTTATCCATCCGGAGTTTGTGCTGCAACAAATTAAGACAAAAACCTAAGAATCCTATCTTTCAAAAGAAGTTAACCTATCATCAAAAACCAAACTCTCACTCACATTCTTGGCCTGGCGAAGAATAGTGTTCCGGCGCATGGTCTTTGCATAGGGGTTTAGCTTCAACATGATTCTCAGGTTCTTCAGTGGATTCTTCTTCAGGACCCTGCGATGAATCTTCTTGCTGTTAAAAAGGAACATTAGTATCTTATTCACATTACCCACCATTTCTGAAATAGCCAATACTATGCATATGAGGCTTTAGCAACAGCAGGTATCACAACTTTACCGTGGTGCTCGGAGGGCTCTTTGGATCTCTGGACTTTTCAAGATTCTGCTAAGGTCTGTATTAAGCATCTTATGCATGGGAAGGCTGAAAAAAAAAAAAAAATGCCGAACAGTAAGATGCTCAATTCCTATTTCTCAGAGTCCCCTCAGAATTCCATTACACTACTGCTGTTCAGAGTATCTCACCATTTCACAATACTGAATTTGAACATAAAGGTCACATTATTTAGAAAACATGCAAACCAATTCTGAATGTAAATATTCACAGCATGAACACCTGTGTTCAACATATGAAAACAAAGAACACTCACTTGTAGTTACTCTTGAGGGAGGCAGCCTTACGCCAAGTGCCATAAAGATCGTCTAACTTGCGGAAAGCACTTTCAGTCCAAATGCAGAAACGTCCCACATGCCCACCAGGAGCAAGTTTCAAAATGTTCAGTTTGCTTACATTAAGTAAAGTAATTCCTTTGGAAACAAGAAGCCCGAATTATGAGGAAACAAACAAGGGAAAACAGTTAGGGAACCTGTATTTTAAATACAAGAAATACAAATCATGTTTATGACTTATGGGTTATATAAGGTACCCGAAAATTACGTCACAAATTAGGCAGTTTCAACCATCATTGGTGTTACTTATTCAGCTGAATATCAGAAGTTCCACATAATCATGTGTTTCAGAAACACGGACCATAAAGTGGAATCTCATCATAATAAAAGCTGAGGAAGCTCCCATCATATGGGCAATTGAAGTAAGCAGAACAATTACCAGGAATGTTTCTGAAGGCCTTGATGATACCATTGTCTTCATTGTAGATGATGCAGGGTCCCCTGCGCTGGATTCGACGGCGGTTTCTCATTTTGCCCTTGCCAGCTCTCATTCGCTGAGAGGCATAGACCTAAAAAGTGAGAACATTTATTAGTTTTTCGATTAAGATACAAACCCTGCAATTGAACTTCAAAGTTAAACTCCACTTTACAGATGATGAAAAGGAGCCACAATTAACTGCTCAACATTCACACACAGCAGCAAATGGCAATCAAGATTCAAAACCCAAGTTATAAGGTTTTAGAGAGTCCTTTTCTCCTATCCACTGAAGTTACACTGTCCTCCAGACACCTTCTGAAATTTAAAAATCTGACAACAGATCTGTGTCAAGGACCACAAAGTAAAAATTTGTTCATTAAGCCTACCTTTTTGATATCATTCCAGGCTTTAAGTTTTTTAAGAAGCAAAACAGCCTCCTTGGTCTTCTTGTAGCCTTCAACTTTATCTTCCACCACCAAAGGAAGTTCAGGAACTTCCTCAATACGATGACCTGACAATGCCAAGTAACACCAACAAATATCTGATTATCCCGAACGTTTTAAAAAAAAAATCAAGAAACATTTCATATACTCCACGAAAGCAAAATAGCATACAATGTGCCAAATCAGAATTTCCACAAATATCATGTGTTTCAGAAACACGGACCAATTAAGTGGAATCTCATCATTTTGACCATTTAAAACAGAATAGGGACATGACGAAGTTTGAGCGGAAAAGTTTTCTAATACATGAAATCACTACATTCCATTTAGTTCACCAGTTATTACACAGTATTCACCAAAGACTTACTATAGATTGAAGTAGTCAGAACTATTATTTAATATAGGGACTCTGGGATGAATAGAATCCATACAATTATTAGCATGAATAAAATGGGTTAGGTAGAGAGAGAGAGAAAAAAGTATTTTGTACCATTTCTATAATACAAAATATACAAACCTTTAGACATGACCAGCGCTGGTAAGGCCGAGGCAGCCAGGGCAGAGCAAATGGCGTATCGCTTCTGTGTTGTGTTCACTCTGCGATGCCAACGGCGCCAGGTTTTGGTGGGTGCAAACATGCGGCCCCCACGACACATCTATTTTCCCAGTTAAGAATCACATTTCTTAGGAATTTAAGGAATTAAAAGACTTATGTCTTGCTCAGTAAGAATTTTCGTCACCCTTCTGAACCAGCTTACTGACAGCAGGCAACTGTCGCTGAGAACAGAGTAAGACGCAAATTACGACATCATTGCAAGCAGAACTTCCTCACGCCAAGCCTCTATCTGCCCAGGGCAAGGTTTAACTTGAACACTATTAATATGCTGAAAAAAATTTCAAAAACTGCTCATATGAATTAATCAGGTCACGTTTGATAAATTCCACAAGGGCTGACCAATCCAGAGTGAAACAAAGGATACATTTCCAAAGGCACCCTGGCCAGAACGGTGAGTCCCACCACCTCGAACTCTGGGAATTCGAGCCACAGCTCTGCCAGTACCCCAAGACTCAGCACTGGTTTGATGACCTGAAATTGGGAAAACATACAAGTTTTAGCTACTCAGCCATACCATTCTAGAACTATTACCCATGATAGCAACAGCATCAGAACATCCAGAAAAATCATGTTGATTCAGAAACACGGACCAATGGAATGGAATTTCATCACTACTGTTAAGTAGGTCTTAAAACATCAACCCTTAAAAAATCCATACCTGCTAATTCACTGACAGCATATGGCTGTCTGTTGTTTTTGCGCAAGTTGGTGTGAACAAAGTTGACAATATCCGGTCGAATGGGAGCCTTGAACACAGCAGGCAAAGTAACATTTTTGCCAGATGATTCCCCCTTTTCGGAGTACACAGATATCAATGGGCGAGCACACGCCTGGGAAAAAGAAAAACAGATTTATGTTGACAGATGATGTCAGAGACACTATTCTCTCCTATTAGCAACACCTTTAAAGACTGAGTACAGAAGAGATTTGTATTTGCGCTGGTACACAATACTCAGAGCTGAAACCAAGGCTGTTGCTAACACATCAGGTTTATTAACAAATAAATTCTTACACTTAAAGGATATTTAGAACCTCAAAATCTACCACAAAATTTACCATTCATCTTTCAACCCAGACCGTACAAAATGATCAAAAGCATACTGGAAGGTTTGCAAATGCTATTTAATGCCACCCTCTGAATATTTACCACATCATCAACAAATCTAGTCTACCACAGCTCTACTTAAAATTTATGCCCCTGGCCCCCTTCATCCCCAACACATCACAAGAAACTCACCAAAAAAAAATAACTGGTCGTATTACTTTTTGCTCAATCTTCCCAAAGAAGATTGAACCTACTGAAATTCTGAGGATGGCTTATGTGATCTGCTGGACCTCATCTCCCATAATCTTTTCCAGACATCACTGTCCCTACACTCAGGGCCATACCCCTTCTGCCTCAGAAGTAGCTGTCTTCATCCTACAGAGGCTCAGCATGCTTTCTCACACTCCTTCAGGCCACCTTTTGGAAAGTTTCTCTGATCACTCTAAGGCCCAACTACTGCTCCACTCCCATTCCCCCATGTTCCCAACAATCATGACCAGCAAGTATTTAGGTGTTATCCTGTCAAAATTAGGATCCAAGCAACCCAAGTGTTTTTTGTCCCCTTTTTTCACTTAACTCTCTATGGCACAAAACACTACACATTATTTGTGGAATGCAGTGCATGTGACAGTCGTACTATGAACTAAGAACTCCAAGATTTAGCGTGCACCAAACGGAACAATTTTTAAAAGAGGGTCAGGAAGCTTTTGTAGAGGCTATTCTTAGACGAACAGACAATTAAAAAGAAAGTGGATATGCAAGTCTTTCAAAAAATCTATCTCGAAACACCGTCATAGTCCTTACTGAACCACCCGTGAAAATTCAAGGCCCAAAATTGATTTTCACTCCGATTTAGCGTTAGGCCCCCAAAACTTCCGAACTGTCAAGAGAACCCATGCCTTCTACGATCCACGGAAAGCTAAAATCCCAAAGGTTCCTCTGCACCTGAGAGCGATCTGGAATCGTCCTGTGCTGGGACGCCCACGTTGCCTCTAAAATGGCTGCCGTAAAGCCGCCCTACTCAGCTCCGAGCCACAAGAATATACCTTTGACCCTCATCTCCTTTTCCTCGCTTTCTCTCATGAAGATTTTATGCCCCAAGCCCCCAACCCATTCCCGCCGGGACCCGAGAGCAGGGAAGAGCCCTCCAGACAGAGCTTCCACTCACCATCGCGGGGAGAGGAGAGGGCCACGCTCCTCTCTACCCGGCGGCTCCTATAGGAAAAGGAAGTACCTACTACTTCCGCTCTATATGTAAGCTTCCACTCGTCCGCCAACACGCCCCGCCTCAGAACCAATCCAGAGACACAAAACATCACTCTTCCACTCTATAAAAACAAAAAATAGAGCATTATTTCTTTATATGTATCAAATTACGGTATCTACGGACTTTCAAAGCCAAGAAAAGCGCTTAGAAACAAGGGACTTCTTTTCGCGGAATAATCCGTAAGGAGGCGTGGCACCTCTCGCGAGAAGAGGTTTCCTTTCCCTTTCGACCACTGCAACTTATTTTAACTTTTTCTTTAGGGAATGGAAAACTGCGGGGACGGAAAAGACCGCTGTGTCCTCTAGAACAAAAGATTAACTTTGTGGACAAACGGGGCCTGGCGGGCGTGGGTGGCGTGTAAACGTAGTCCCGGCGAGAGGGTCATGACCCCGGACGTCAGCGGCCGGCGCGCAGTTCAGTTTGGCGGTCTCGCATCTGCAGTCGAATTGGGGCGTGATGTGGTCCCGAATCAACAGAGCGGCGGAGGAGTTTTACTCTCGTCTCCTGCAGTGAGTTGTAGCCCGTGCTGTTGCCTAGGGTGCCAGGGCAGCACTGCTCCCTCGGCATGTTTTTCGGTCTCCGCCCCCAGCCTTCTGCCCCTGCTTTGGGAAGAAGCGCCTTGTCAGTTATCGGGGGCGCCTAAGTTACAGACTAAGGCAGCTTTCCTGGGGTCTGGGAATTGGGGAAGACCGGTTATCTGCTCCGTTGTGGGCTTGGCCCTGTGGGGGCTTGCTTGTAGTCTCCTATAGAAGAAAACAAGTCTACGTTATCAATCGGGGTGGGAGGTGACAAATTTTTCAAGAGGCGCTTTATTCATGCCCGTAATGCACGGAACTTAGGATATGCTGACGACACCTCTCAGGAGATGGGAAAATAGATGTCAGCCTTCTTCATCTGTTTAAAGCTTTTCTGGAGTGAAACGTAGTGTCTATTCAGAATAACTGTTCGTGCTGCCGCTGTAGTGTGTTGGCTTTTTGTTTTGTTTTGTTTTGTTTTTGTTTGTTTTTTTAAGTACCTTTATTTCACTGTGCTTTAAGAGTATTCTTAGGGGCGCCTGGGTGGCTCAGTGGGTTAAAGCCTCTGCCTTCGGCCCGGGTCATGATCTGGGGTCTTGGGATGGAGCCCCGCATCGGGCTCTCTGCTCAGTGGGGAGCCTGCTTCTTCCTTTCTCTGCCTGCCTCTCTGCCTACTTGTGATCTCTGTCTGTCAAATAAATAAATAGAATCTTAAAAAAAAAAAAAGTATTCTTAAAGTGAATTGCTAGTACAAAAGGGGATTCCATCTAGTCTGCATCCAACTTTAAAATCGAATCCAGCAGGTCTCAAATTTGAGTTTGCATCAATCACCTGGAGGGTTGTCCAAAGGCAAGATTGCTGGGCCCCATCTCCAGGCTTTCTGATTTAGTAAATCTGGGTGGGGCCAAAGAATTCTGACAAATTCTAGGTGAAACCTCCTGCTGGCCTCACACCACATTTGAGAACCACTGATGTAATCTAAGCCTTTATTTTCTAAATGCCATAATTTTTTATTATTCTGGCCTCCAAGGTCATGCCCTCCATCTCATGATCAGAAAAGTGTTTCTCGTTTAAAACATTTTAGTGGGGTGTCTGGATGGCTCAGTCAGTTAAGTGTCTGCCTTTGGCTCAGGTCCTGATCTCAGGGTCCTGGCATCAAGCCCCATGTAGGGCTCCCTGCTGCTTCTCTCTCTGCCTCTGCCCCTCTCGCCTGCTCATGCTCACTCTCATGCTCTCTCTCAAATAAAATCTTTAAAATAAAATAAAATCTTTTAGTGAGCTCCTCTTGACTTTCAGGATGAATTTCTACTAGTATAGCAACAAGTCTTCCATTGTGCCAACACAGCACCCTCCACTCACCTCTGTTGGAGCACCCATCACCTTGTATTCTAGCTGTTGGCTCTTTGGGCTTCAGTCAAGACTAGGAACCAGGGACTATGTTTTTGTTGTATATCCTGGACACCTATAAAGAGTGCCTGCCTATAACATATATGATTGTTGAATAATTGATTGAATAACATCCCTCAGTTATACACAAAGGACAAATATCTTTAAAAATAAATCACTGTCTTGTCCAAAATGGCAAAAGTGAGTCATTCACAGGCCTAGCTCTCCTGTTTTTATTTCAGTAAGTCAGAGTAGATCAAATAACAAATGGTATCCTGAGACAATCCCATTGGGCTTCTTTAGGTCTCTAAAGATTGTGTCTCTTTCAGAGTGTAGATCAGGCTGATGTGCATTTTGGTATGTTTAATGGTTTATTGTTCACATGCTTTGGGATGACTATTTTAGAACTTTCTGGAATGAAATGATAATTATTAATTATATCTGAGTTTTGTGCTTATCAAGTTAGTATACTAAGTTTTTAGTGACAGTCGATAAAAATAGAGGGAGAATAGATGTTTCTATTTTAACCATAGAAATCTAGGGCTGGGAACCTTAAATAACTTTTCTGTGGTTACCCACTGATTCAGTGCAGATCAGAATCCAGTGATTTTTACTTACCTTGAGTTACATGGTAAATAACATTTCAATAGTAACTGATGATGTGTTTTACAAGATAAGAGAGTACAGGTAGATAACCTGATTTCCTCCTGCCTCTGAGAAGCCACTGTGCCCAGTTGTGGGCAGCAGTTTATTAATTTCTGCCACATCTCTTTTTTCTCATACTCTTTTTTTTTAAATTTATTTGTCAGAGAGAGAGAGAGCGCGCACAAGCAGGGACGGTGGCAGGCAGAGGGAGAAGTAGACTCCTCGCTGAGCAGAGCCCAATGTGGGACTCAATCCCAGGACCCTGAGATCATGACCAGATCCAAAGGCAGCTTTACCGACTGAGCCACCCAGGAGTCCCTTCTCATATTCTTTTCCTGCTTTTTTCCCTCTTCCCAACCATGCCTTCGGGCTGCCATGACTACTTTGCATTTTGCTTTTCTCACATGTCATGCAAAGATAAACTGATGACTACTGAATTTAAATGTCAGAATACTGTAGCTCTGTTTTTCATATGTAGTTCTTCATTTCAGGGAGTTTGATGAAGAAAAGAAAGGAGTCCATAAAGATCCATTTGTCTATGAGGTATGAACAATTTATTTCATTTTTAAACACAACTCAGTAATTCTAACATTCTGCTTCTTTAAAAGATGGGTTCATTGAAGTTAATTTAGAGTAAATCCCACCCTTTTAGAGTACAGTTCTATGAGTTTTTAAAAATGCATTCAGTCATATAACCAGCCCTATGACCAACATCTAGAACATTTCCGGCACCTCCAAAAATATCATGTACCTTTATAACCAGCCCTCTGTCTCTGTCTTTTTCCAGGGTGTCATATAAATAAAATCACGCAGTATGTAGTCTTTTGGCTTCTATCAAGGAATGTAGTACATTTGAGATTTATCTATTTTTTGTGTGGATCAGTAGTTCATTCCTTTTTATTGTTGGATAGTATCCCATTATATGGATGTGTGATGCATATCTATTTACCAGCTGGTGGACACATGAATTGTTTTCAGTTTTTCATAGTTACGAATAAAGCTGCTATAAATATTCTTGGATTTATTAAGCATCTGATATATGCCAAGTGTTTCATAGCTAAAGTCCCTGTAAGGTTTAATTTATAAAATAACTAAACTAAAGTGAACTAAAAGTAATTATATGCTAAAAAACAAATAAGCTGTAGAGAAATAGTCATATAAGATAAAGGTTAATATCATGTATATAAAATACATAAAAAATTCTTAAAAATCAAAGAAAAGTGACAACTGTAATAGAAGAATAGACAAAAGACATAAATAAATAAATAAGCCCAGAAAGAAAATTACAAGTAGAGTTATTTCTTACTGTTGGACTTTTCACTAACCAAACATAGGAATTAAGTATATCTAGGTAAATGTATTAATCCTTCCTCATTGGAATTCTTGCTTAATACATATATTAGTTTCCTAGGGCTGCTGTAACCACAAATTGGTATGCTTAAAACATCAGAAATTTATTCTGTTGGGGCGCCTGGGTGGCTCAGTGGGTTAAAGCCGCTGCCTTCAGCTCAGGTCGTGATCCCAGAGTTCTGGGATCGAGCCCCGCATCGGGCTCTCTGCTCGGTGGGGTGCCTGCTTCCTCCTCTCTCTCTGCCTGCCTCTCTGCCTACTTGTGATCTCTGTCAAATAAATAAATAAACATTTAAAAAAAAAAAAAAGAAATTTATTCTGTTGCTATTCTGGAGACTAGGACTCTGAAATGGAGGTGGCAGAAGGGCCATGCTGCTATTGGAGGCTCTAGGAAAGGATTTTTCCTCAGCTCTTCCTAGTTTCTGGTGGTTTCCTACAATCCTTGGAGTTTCTTGCTGTGTAGACACATCACTCTATTTCTGCCGCTGTTACTAGATTGCATTCCCTGTGTGTCTATGTCCGTAAATCTTTCCCTCCTTATAAGTACATCAGTCATTGGAAGTAGCCCCCTCCCCCGCCCCACAATCCAAGCTAATCCCTAACTTGATTATATTTGCCAAGACCCTTTTTCTAATGGTCACATTCAGAGGAACCAGGGGTTAGGACTTCACTGTATCTTTTGGGGACATATTCAATCTACAACAGTACTTGAAATTCAAGAACCTAGTAGATTAGAACAATACAGCATCCTTTGCTTTCTGAACTTGGTATCTAAATGCTTTAAAATCCAACCTGAGAAATGAAACAGATTCAAGTAATGAGAGTTATTTGTCAATGATAAGCCTTTGAGAGACTGCTCACCTTCATTAATAATGGAATAAATTTGAAAAAACAGTAACAAACAAGACACTATTTTTTGCTGTGAGATGGTAAAAATAAACAGTGAAAATACTCTGTGTTGCCATAAGTGATGGGAATGCAAATATATGGGGGCAGCATATTTGCAAGGCAATTTGACAAAGTCAGTGTGATTCTAAGTATTCATCTTAAGAAAGCAATTCAAGGATGTCTATTATTGTTTATTGCAGCAGGTAACTTAAGCACCTGGGTGGCTCAGTGGGTTAAAGACTCTGCCTTCGGCTCAGGTCATGATCCCAGGGTCCTGGGATCGAGCCCCGCCTCAGGCTCTCTGCTCGACGGGGAGCCTGCTTCTCTCTCTCTCTCTGCCTGCCTCTCTGCCTACTTGTGATCTCTTCTGTCAAGTAAATAAATAAAATCTTAAGGGAAAAAAAATCCAAATATTGAACAAAATGAGATTAGTTATGTGATGGTAGAGCCAAAGAACACTTAATAGATGGAAAGAAGTGTATGATACAGATGTCATATTTTTATTAAGCAAAATCTTATCTAGATATCTAAATACTGAATACATTTCTACTTAAGGGGATTTATTTATGCGCCTGGGAAAAGATCTGACAAAATAGGTGCAAACCATGCTAGTGACTAGTGATTATCCTGGCTAATCGATTTATATGTGTATTTTTAAAAAATGACTTAGCTTTGTATTTTCAGACTTTTCTGCAATAAACATGTTTGCAATTGGAGGGAAAAAATATACAGTTCCTAGAGATTGATAAAAGTCCTAAGTTCCATAGTACAATCAGAAGAAAAGATCATATTTATAAACTGCTAATTACATGGTACAATATAGTAAATACACCATGAGTCACGAAGGAAGAAGTCTGTGTGATCCTAATCAAAAGAAAGCTCTACAATCGGGATGCACTTTAGGGAGGCCTTGAAGCATGTGTAGAGGTGAATAGAGCTAGGTTTGTCTAAACATGAAAAAACACAGCAAAGAATAAATGCAATCTTCTCTTTAGAATATTATGTCTTGTTCAAATTCTCTTTCTCGGCCGCTTGCGTAAAACTAGTCTTTAAGTGTTCAAATATTCGTACTGATAGGTATGTGTGCATATATAACGTTCCTTGACATTATCTATTTTTAATAGGCTGATATTCAAGTGCAGTTGATCAGCAAAGGCCAACCGAATCCTTTGAAAAATATTCTAAATGAAAATGACCTAGTATTCATCATGGAGAAATTGGTAAGTAGTGCTTGGGCTTTGCACTTGTTTAATTCTTTTTTTTTCTTTTTTATTTAAGATTTTATTTTTAAGTAATCTCTATCCTCAATGCGGGGCTCGACCCGAAGATTAAGAGTCGCATGCTCCACCAACTGAGCCAGCCAGGCACTCCTGTGTTTAATTCCTAGTAGGAAATTCAGTTTGCAAATGATCTCAAATGTGCACTTTTTTTTTTATCAGCATACTAGGAAAGTGGATTCTAATTCTTTCAGAAGTAGATACAGTGATGTCCAATAGAAATATAATAAGAACTGTATAGGTAATTTAAAATTTTAAAGTAGCCTGATTTTTAAAAAAAAGTGAAATTAATTATACAGTAAAGTTGACTTTTTTCTTTTCTTGTCCACTTCTTTGAATCTTGGCACATGTATAGACTCTGGTAATCACCACCACAATCAAGGCACAAAACAGTTCCATCACTCCAAACAGCTCCGTCATGCTATCCCTTGAAAATCCCCCAGCAACCACTGATCTCTTCTCCCTTGGTGTAGTTTTTATCTTTTTAAGAAAGTCGTGAATGGACTCACACAATGTGTAACCTTTCAAGTCTGGCTTCTTTCACTCTGCATAATACCTTTGAGATAGATCCAAGTTGTATGCATATCAGTGGTTCATTTCTTGTAGTTGCTGAGTAGATTCTGTGGTATGGATGGACCATCATTTATTTATCTAGTCACCCTCTGAATGACGTTTGGGCTTTTTTCTGTCTCCAATGATTATGAATAGAGCTGCTATAATCATTTTTGTGCACATTTTTTTTGCATAAACATGTTTTTTCTTTACGGTAAATACCGAGGCATGGGGTTGTCTGAAATTAGGTTTAATAATGCTTTTTATTTAGTCTCATAAATGTGATAATACCATTTCAAAGCACAGTTAATGTAAAAATCATTAATGAGATATTTCAAGTTTTTTTCCCCCATGCTGCATCTTCAAAATCTGGTGCGTATTTACACTTAACATTTTCATTTGTCTGGCCCCATTTCCAGTACTCAGGAGCTGCATGTGGCCAGTGACTGTCGTATTGAACAGCACAGCATAAATAGCTATGACTCATGAAGTTCTACTTGAATTATTGTTTGTGAAATGTAACAGAAAACATCTTATCTTTTGCATCACTTTTTAATTCCAGCTTGAAACCTTTGTGTTTTAATTATGGTGTTTTGGCAGAGGAATTATAATGATTTTTATTGAATGGTGATAATGCCGTCAGGTTACATGGTTGTTTTGGGGCCAGAACCCATTCCTTTGACTACATTGTTTCCTGAAGTAGATTGGAACAGACTCTAATAGGGGAAAGTGGAGGTGCTTTTAGAAGGAACTCTTCTGTTTGATGCTTTAGGATTCTCATGCTGTCTGGTGAAGGAGCAGGGAGCTTTTCATTTGAATGCATACAAAAGCTCCTTTTGAGGAAAAAGGGCAACTTTGTCTTTTATGTTAATGGAAGGGCATTATTACTGCTTATATATAGTGGACAGATGCTTAGGAAATAATTATGGGTGAGTTATGTGGTTGAATTTAGACTTTTTTTATGGGGAGAAGGGAAAATGTATGTAGAGTAAAGCCAAAAAAAATTAAGATGTTCAGGTGAAGATGAGTCACCTAGGAAAAGATAAGGATGAGCCAAGGGGGATGTGGGAATGTGAGTTAGGATTCTAGTGAGGATGCAGCTCACAGTTTTGGGAAGGTCCCTGCAATTCACGGGGGACCGGGCATTTTTGGATGAGGAGCAGTCAAAATGGCCATTGTCTCTGCGAAGATCAGTAGAGCTTAAAGCGCAAATTTTACGTAGATGGGTATTAAATAGAAGAAAAAAATGACATTTTGGATACCATCTGTTCTAGGCCCTCTTTGGAAAGCCAGGCTTAGAAGGGACTGAGATCTGTGATCCTGCAAAAGAAATTCAAAGTTGAGGAAATATCTGGGTCTGATACCTATTAAGTGGGCGGAGTATTTACTGCCCGAAGAGCTTAATGGATAAGATCCAGAGTTGTTTTTTTTTTTTAATATTTTATTTATTTATTTGATAGAAAGAGATCACAAGTAGGCAGAGAGACAGGCAGAGAGAGAGGGAAGAAGCAGGGTCCCTGCTGAGCAGAGAGCCCGATGTGGGGCTCGATCCCAGGACCCTGAGATCATGACCTGAGCCGAAGGGAGAGGCTTTAGCCCACTGAGCCACCCAGGCGCCCCAAGATCCAGAGTTTTGAAGTCAAGTCAGACTATCTAGATTCAAATGTTGCAGTTGCCACTCACTGGGTGTGATTCTAGGCAAGTTATTTAGCCATTGGCTACCTCAGTTTTTCCATCTATAAAATAGAATTGTTGGGGCGCCTGGTTGGCTCAGTGGGTTAAAGCCTCTGCCTTTGGCTCAGGTCGTGATCCCAGGGTCCTGGGATCGAGCCCTGCATTGGGCTCCCTGCTCAGTGGGGAGCCTGCTTCTCTGCCTGCCTCTCTGCCTACCTGTGATCTCTGTCTGTCAAATAAATAAATAAAATCTTTAAAAAAAAAAAAAAGAGTTGTTAATGGGGCATCTGGGTGGCTCAGTCGGTTAAGTGTTTGACTCTTAGTTTTGACTTGGGTCATGATCTTTGGGTTGTGAGAGCAAGCCCTTTGGGGTCTTGTGCTCAATAAGAGCCTGCTTGAGATTCTCTCTCTTCCTCTCCTTTGCCCCCCCCCCCAAATAAATAAATAAAATCTTTTAAACAAGAGTTAATAGTAGTAGCTATTTCAGGATTTTTATGAAAAGTAACAGAAAACTTAGAATAGTAGGTGTTACATAGTAATGCTCAGGAAATATGAACTCTTGGGGTTATTGTTATTATTGGCAAGGCTGAATTATGTAACTACTTAAACATGGAGATATTAGAAACACATAGGTTTAGAACTTGTAACACAAATGAGAGCTGCTAGTCCTAAAAGGAGTAGATTTAATGAGTAAGGGCTCTGGCCCTTTGAGTTCTGGGAGTGAAAAATCAGGAGTCTTCCACAGGGTTTCCCTTGGTGTTTTGCCTTTGGTTCATCATTTATACATGTTGGAGACTTCCTTTTCTTATGGCATCAGATGCTTCCTCTGTCAGTAGCAATTTAGATCATTATCTTTTTACAGGACAGTGGAAGTACTTCTGATGGCAAGATTTGGTGGTATCAGACTGGTTTGTAGCTGTGATTCTTGCCATCACCCAGTCATTTGTGCTTAAGGGTTTGGAAACCAGTACGTTATGTTCTAGCATAGTGAAGAAATGGCTGTTAAGTGTTTTTTTACCTGACTAAATGATTTAAAAATATTTTTTAAGCCTTTAGACAAGGAAGAAACAAGTCATGTTGAAGAACCACAATGTGAAGAAACAGCTATTTCTGATTTCTCTACTGGGGAGAATGTTGGACCACTTGCTTTACCAGTTGGGAGAGCAAGGTAAGTTTTTCTTAGCATTGAGCTAAGTGGAGGGCTGGAAGCCAGATTTAAATGAAAGTGTTCTTAGAGGTGCCTGGGTGGCTCAGTGGGTTAAGCCTCTGCCTTCGGCTCAGGTCACGATCTCGGGATCCTGGGATTGAGCCCTGCATCGGGCTCTCTGCTCAGCAGGGAGCCTGCTTCCCCCTCTCTCTATACCTGCCTCTTTGCCAACTTGTGATCTCTCTATCTGTCAAGTAAATAAATAAAATCTTTTAAAAAAATTAAAAAAAAAAGGTGTTCTTAGAAACATTGGGGAAAACAATATGTATGTAGTCCAGATCCTTCCCTCCTTTCTTAACCCTCTCCCTAGTCATGATACCCAAATCTTCAGGGATGGCTTTACTTGAATATCCCATAGGTGTCTGAAGCATGACCAAGAAGACTGTGTCCTGGTCCCTTTCTCCACTCCCCTATACCATTTGCTCTTGCTTCTTAATTGTGTGTGTGTGTTTAAATTTTTATTTATTTGACAGAGAGAAATCACAAGTAGGCAGAGAGGCAAGCAGATGGGGGTGGGGGAAGCACGCTCCCCGCTGAGCAGAGACCCTGATGTGGGGCTCAGTCCCAAGACTCTTAGATTATGACCTGACCCAAAGGCAGAGGCTTAAACCACTGAGCCATCCAGGTGCCCCATTGCTTTTTAATTATTTACTTTGTATTTGGTTCCCTTCTAGTCTTTCTTCCTCACTGCCACCAGAGATCTTTAGAAATCACTGAAAGCATGGTTGTGTTGCTTCCTTGCTTAAAAGTCATGATACAATCCAAATTTCTTATAAATGACACATAGGAACCTTCACTCTCTACTCCAGAGCTTCGCCACCAGGGGAGCCATAGCCTGTGGGCATTTGGAAGTACACAGCGGTACTTTTTGGTTGTTACAGTGTCTGAGGGGAGCGATTGGCCTGGGCTGTGGATAGGGAACGTCCTACAGTGTACTGGGCTCTCCTGCTCAAGGAGGAATTATCCCACCCCGATGCCAGCAGTGCCCCTGTTAGAAAGCCTGCTGCCCCGTCTACCAGCCCACCTTTGCTTCCTGCCTCCCTGCTATGTAGCTGAGTGCAGCACTCCCGAGCTGGCCCCCCTCACTTCCACAACCAAAGTTACTGCTGTCAAGGAGTTCTGGAGGATATAAGTTATATAAATAATAACAGCGGATGATAAGGACTCTAACAATAATACTCACAAAGTGACTCCCTGTGGTGGTTTTGGTTTATTTTGCCAGGTGGAAGCTTTTGACATTTTTCTGTAGTTAAATTTATCAGTCTTTTATGGCTTCTTGATTTTAAGTCATGTTTGACCTTTTTTTCCTTTTTCCCCTGCAACATAAACATTATTTATCGGTATTGTTTTCTCCATCCAGTGCTTGTTTGGATTTATCCCTATGCTTATCATTGCCTTGCCTTGCATTTGAGACCTTCTTTTTGGGGTTATTGTGTTTCCTTTCTGAAACACAATCCCTTAGAACTCCCTTTGTTGAACATCCATTGGTAATAAATGAAGTTTTCATCTCTATGGAAAATTTCCAGCTACATTTTTTGGTAAATTTTAGTTATGATACACTTTCAAATTTACAAAAAAGTTGAAAGAATAGCACAGGAACTTCGTATACCCTTGACCCATATTTTCCAGTTATTTACATGTTGCCAAATCTGCTTTGTCATCTTCTCTCTCATTCCTCCTCCTCCTCGTAGTCCTCCCCCACTCTGCCACCTATATAACATAACTCCTGTCACCCACACACATTTTTTAAATGAAATATTGAGAGAATGTTGGAGATACTGTGCTCCTTTACCTCTAAATACTTCACTATGCATTTTCTGAGAACAAGTATATTCTCTTATGTAACCACAGAATAATGATCAAAATCTGGAAGTTTAACAGTTACAGTACTTTTATCTCATTCACAGACTATTCAGTTTTCCTTAAGTGTTCCAGTGCCTAATGACCTCATGTATCTTTTCATGTACTTACTGGCTCCTTTTTTTTCCTTGCCCCAGCTTTATTGAGGTATAATTAATGTATCATGCCTATTTCTTCTGCTTCACCTCACAGCCTACTTTAACTCCTACTGAATCTCTACCCTACCCTATTGGACTCCCTGCTTTAGATAGCTACATTCTCGTCACTTTCTGGTGTGTGCCTGGTGTGCCCTTCTCCCACTTCATCACTGGGTGAAATATTTATGTAGTTTGCCGCTTAATTTCCAGATTTTTGTTTCTGGGATACTAGGGTATTAGAATTTATAATTAGAAACATATTTGGTCTTTGTCCAATGTTCCTGGCACAGAGTTCCTAAAACCCTTAGAGTTTCTTAAGGGAGGAAAAAGAGGAAGATGTCTTCTGTTACGTTAGTGAGGTAGCTTTGGGGGGCACCTGGGTGGCTCTGTTAGTTGAACAGTCGGCTCTTATTTTCTGCTCAGGTCATAATCTCAGGGTCCTGGGATCCAGCCCTGCATCAGGCTCCCTGCTCAGCAGGGACTCTGCTTAAGGATTCTTTCTCTCTCTTCCTCTCCCTTTGCCCATCCCCCTGCCCTCCTGCTAACATGCTTTCTCTCTGTCTAAAATAAATAAATCTTTAAAAAAAAAAAAAAAATGAGGTGGCTTTTGGAAAGCCCCTAGGTAACTTGGGGGTTGGGGGAGTGGGATTGCCAGGGTACCAACCCTGTGATTAGAGGGTTAGAACATTCAGCCAAACCCCTACCTCCAGGAAGGGGAGAAGGCCTAGAGGTTGAGTTCAGTCCCTGATGTCTGGTAGTTAATCATTTCATGCCTATGTGACTAGGGCTTCATAGGAAACCAAAAGGAGAGTGTTTAGAGAACCTCTGGGTTGGTGAACAGGTGGAGATTTGGGGAAAGTGGCTCACTAAGAGAGGGCATGGGCGCTCCACACCCTTTCCCCATACCTTGTTCCGTGCATCTCTTCATCTGGCTGTTCCTGAGTTATATCCTTTCATAATAAACCAGTGATCTAGTAAGTAAAGTGTTTTTCTGAGTTCTTTAAGTCGCCCTAGCAAATTAATTGAACCCAAGGAGGACTATAGCTGGTCAGTCAGAAGCACAGGTGACAACCTGGACCTGCATTTGTTATCGGAAGGTGGGTGGCGGGGGGAGGGGGGCGTCTTATAGGACTGAGACCTTAACCTGTGGCATCTGATGCTTTCTCTGGGTAGATGATGTCAGAATTGAGTTGAATTGTAGGGCACCCAGCTGGTGTCAGAGAACTACTTGGTATGAGGAAAAAGCCCACACATTAGAGGTGGGGACAGAATCTTATTGGTGACTGAAAGTAGGATCAGTGTCAGAATCATAGGTGCCCTTCATCATATCTTTGGAAATGAAAACTTGGTTGATGGACAGTTTCTACTTACAGTTTGTTCTTCCTACTCTTGTTTTTAAGGCAGTTAATCGGACTTTACACCATGGCTCACAATCCTAATATGACCCACCTGAAGATTAATCAGCCGGTTACTCCCCTTCCTCCCCTGTGGGTAAGGTGCGACAGTTCAGATCCTGAAGGGACCTGTTGGCTTGGAGCTGAGCTCGTCACCACAAATCACAGCATTACAGGAATTGTCTTATATACAGTCAGTTGTAAAGGTGAGAGCTCACTCATCTTACTTTTGTGGGGGTGTATATTTATTTATTGGTATTGTTACTGTGTTGTGGTTTTTACTGAAAACATATTGTGAAGAAAGAAGTGGAACTTGTCAGCCACCAGGAACCTACTCTGATGTGTGACTTATGGCATATAGGAAGTGTTCCCGACACAGAGCTCCAAAAATCTGAACAGGAGTTTATGGCTTTGTTAGTTTTATTTGGGTTTCATTTGGTTTATATTGTGTATTTTTGGAAATTTTCATCAGAGGATTAAAAAAATGGAATATAACCATATAATTCCTATCTCATAGTAGATGTTTAATTATATTTTTGGTAGTAGCATTCTTACTAAACCCTGACATCAGATTTGTTTCCTGTGTGCAGTAAACCAAATCTCTAATGAGCCACTGGGTTTGAAGCAGAGAATGTTTTATTATCAGAAAGGCAGCCCGTAGAGAGGACAGAGAATATTCCCAAATCTGTCTTCCTGACTGAGCAAGTTTATGATCCTAGGGGGAGATTGCATTGTATACATATTGATGAAAAGGGCAGGGGAAGCTTGTGGCTGTTCATGTGGAAAGATGGAGCGTGTGCATTGGGCAAACATAGGTAACATCTATATCACTTGGGGGTGCAGACTAACACCAGAACAAGGCATGATTCTGTCTCTGACACAGGAAGTTATCTTAGGACAAGGAGCAGGAGCTGTGGGCATCCCTGAGCCCCTGGAAACTGGATGACAGGGTGTGGGCTCATTATCTCGGGTAAGGGATGCAGAACCTTGCATGCTCGTTGACCTCGAGTCCAGGCTCCGCACAGGCAGCTAATGGATTCGTTAGTGGGGTCCGAAAAGACTCAATTACTGATGAGAGAGAAACAGGTCTCTGAAAAACCAGCTTTAAATTTTCTGCTGTGTTTCAACCTTATTAACCCTGCGGGGCATGGTTCCAGTATTGACCTTTGTTCCACTTTCCTTCCTTTGTCACCAATTCATCTGGATTTAAAACTTAATTTCGCAATGACTAGTGTGAAGTTGCGCTGCCCTCAGAATTTGAGGGGTTGTCATTTTCCAACTCTAACAATATAATTTTGAATTGTACCTTTAAAGTTGTTTTTCTTTTATGTCTTATAGCTGATAAAAATTATTGTGTAAATCTTGAAGACCTGAAAAGTTCACATAAGAAAAGACATCATTTATCTACTGTAAGTATTTCTTTCTTCTGTGACATTAGTTTCTTCAAATTGTTATGGACCTGTTAACCTAGTTTAGTAGGTTTTTTCACTCATAATATGACTAGTTTTGTTTCTTTTTTTTTTTTTTTTAAAGTATCGAAATGTTTGTGTTTATTTTTACTTAAGTTAATGACCAAAAATAGGTGCTGCCTTTGCCTTGTAACCACCTTTTGTGATGAAAAAGAATTGTCTTACTTTTCCATTTGGGAGAAAAGTGTGGCACTTTTTCTTCTGCTGGGAAAAGAACCAAGGTAGTTTTGATAACGGGCCTCTGGCTGTGTCAAAGTGTAGCTAATGGTGGCTGGTGTGCTCTTTTCAGGTAACAGCCAGGGGCTTCGCCCAGTATGAGCTCTTTAAGTCTACAGCCTTGGATGACACACTTGCTGCGTCACAAACTACAATCACTTTGGATATTTCCTGGAGTCCCGTTGATGAGATTCTTCAAATCCCTCCTCTTTCTTCAACTGCAACTTTGGTAGGAGTGAACGTATTTTGTTTTGAGTTTATTCAGTGTGGATTGACTTTTAACTAGCTTGTTGCTGGTGCCGCATACTTCCAGCCCCAGCCCTACCTGCTGGATGGTTCTGAGAGGCCCAGCTTACTCCTGAAGTCTCACAGGGGCAGCCAGTGGAGGTTTGGCTGGGTGACCTCGGCCCATGGTGGCAATTATGTAACTTAAGAATTTTCTAGTGATTAATAAAGTCTCTCTCTCTCTCTTTTTTTTTTTTTTTTTTGACAGAGAGAGATCACAAGTAGACAGAGAGGCAGGCAGAGAGAGAGAGAGGGAAGCAGGCTCCCCGCTGAGCAGAGAGCCCGATGGGGGCTTGATCCCAGGACCCTGAGATCATGACCTGAGCTGAAGGCAGTGGCTTAACCCACTGAGCTACCCAGGCGCCCAAGTCTCTCTCTTTTTTAAAAAAAAGATTTTATTTATTTATTTGACAGAGAGATCACAAGTAGGCAGAGAGGGAGGCAGGCAGAGAGAGAGGAGGAAGCAGGCTCCCTGCTAAGCAGAGAGCCTGATTTGGGACTCCATCTTAGGACCCTGAGATCGTGACCTGGGCCAAAGGCAGCGGCTTACACTTAACCCACTGAGCTACCCAGGCAACCCAATAAAGTCTCTTGAGTTGGGACCCAAGTGAAGTAATCAAAGTGACTTATCTCTGCTATTCTTAAAAGATTGTAGATATTGGCAACACATCCAGAACCATTATACTATTAAGGCTTTTCATTTTATATTTACTTTTCTAGGAATCTGTCTGAAGTTAATCAGAATTGGTAGCGAAAATATATGTGCAAAGATATTCCACACTGTGATAATGACTGTGTTTCTAAAATACTAACAACAAACCCGAATGTTCAATAGGGTTTTCCTGATGAAATATTATACATTCTTTACATATCATGATTTAAAGTGTCTTTAATGATAATAAAAATGCTTATTGTTAGGCAAACAAAAGGAAAATATACAAAATTGCAATATAGTAGAATCTCAACTATGTTTTTGAAAACTCTGTACACAGAAGCCTGATAGTGTTAATTGTGGTTCCCCCCCCACACTTCTTTTAAGGTTTTAGAAAGTTCACTTTAGAAAGTGACCTCTGGCTAAGACAGCACAGCATTGGTTTAGCTAGAAGGAGTCTATTGAACATATTTACTAGGGGTGGTTATTTTGGGTATGTGGTAATGCTGAGTTTGTCATTGGGTCTTAGGATGTATTTATTTTCATTTCTCTCTCTTTCTTTTGGAAATTCAGTGGGAAAGGGCAGGAGAGGGTATGAGGAGAGCAGTCGTTCGACATAGGCACAATCATGGTATAGAGAGAGGGGCTGGTGGCATGAGTTTAGGTTACTGTCTTGGGATGGATGGGATCTATGGTGTCTCTGGGGAAGATGTTCTAAATGCAGCATTACCTTACTTATTCAGTTCATTAGTGCTTTACGAAATATATTTTTTAATGTGTGGGGAGCTTGAAATGCAAGTAACTGTGACCATTATGCAGAGAAGATAGGATTACTAGTGAAAACTGACTTTGGGAACTTTTTAGAATATTAAAGTGGAATCGGGAGAGCCCAGAGGTCCTTTGAATCATCTTCAGAGAGAACTGAAATTTCTCCTTGTGAGTATCCTTCTGGAATTTGTGACTTGTATTAAATCTTGTGTTTTCATAAGAATATTTGCTAATGTCATTGTTAATTAGTTTTTCAAAATTCTGTTCCAATTGTTGTGTATTCAGTAGATACTCTTGGCAATTTGGATGATATGATTTTACTGCATGGTAGTTGTCCTTACAATCACAGGGAGCATTAGTTAAGAGCTACACTTCTTCTGCCTTTTTACTGGAGTGTTCAGATTTTATTCAGATAGTAGGTTCCCCTCTTTACTTGGGTCGGCTGCCAGTTTATCCCAAATGCATGTATAATCTGCTTATTAATAACTGGGAATTTGACTCATGCTAAAGACTAGCATATGTTTCAAGAATTTTATGTCTCAGTGAGTTTTACTCTACTCTACAAATTGAATCTCAAGGGGTGCCTCATTTTAATGCAGTAGAAATTCAAAATGTCCTTGCCTGGGATAAAGAGCCGTTTACATTTAGTCATTTGCCCTACTTACTTTTTTTTTTTTTAACAGCTTTGAGATAAATTACATCCCATAAAATTCACTTGTTTCAAGTACATAATTCAGTGGGTTTTCATATACTTACAGAGTTGTATAACTGTGGTCACATATAATTTCAGAGCATTTTCTTCAAAAGAAACCCCATACCCATTAGCAGTCACCTCCCAAGCCCCCCAGCCCTGCAGCTGCTGGTCTGCTTTTATAGTATTTTGTTCCATTTCATCAGTGAATAGCAGTTCATCACATAGCTATAGCATATCTCGTTCGTCCACTCGTCGGCTGATGGGTGTTTCTGTTGTTTCTACTTTTTGACTATTACAAATAATGCTGCCGTGAAGAGTCTTGTATAAGTTTTGTGGGACATACATTTTCACATCTTTTGGGTGGTGTTCCTGGGGCAGTGTGATAACTGTGTTTCTAAGCTTTGGAGGAGCTGCCGAACTATAACTGTTTTCCAAAGTGGCTATAGATTTTACATTCCTACCAGCAGTGTGTGTTCCAGTTTCTCCATATCCTTGCCAACACTTGGTATTATCTTTTTATTATGATTATTATTAATTTTTATTACCATCCTAGTGGGGATGAGGTGGTATTTGATGGTTTTGACTTGCATTTTCTGGATGGCTTACTGACTTGGAGCTTCTTTTCATGTTCTTATTAGCTCCAACTTATTTCTTTCTTTAATCTCTTGCCCTACTTCTGCTCCCACTGATCCCCTAACCCTGGCCTGCTTATTGTACCTGGTCCTGTCATGCTCTCCCATTGTGGTCAGTGTGTCTTGCTCTGCCCGGGGTATCCCTCTCGCACCCTGAGCTCTCTGTGATGTCCTATTCTAGGGTGATTGCACTGGTCCCCCAGAGTGGCTTATGCCGCCTGTGTTTTGTGTTGTGAAAGCTCACTCCTCACACCTCTTGTCAGAGTGTTTATCAAACACAGTGATATGTTTGCTTCTCTTTCTGTCCTTCTAGACCTGAGAGCCAGGTACTCTGTGCCTGTAGCAGCTAGCACAGTACCAAGTATTTCTAATACTTTTACGTCCAATTATTATTTCCCTGTTTGTATAAAACCTGGTATTTTTTTCTCACCTTTCTTTCTGGAAAACTCCTCTTTTAGGACCCTTCCTGTGGACTTCCATCACACTTCTATCCTCATGTTTCTGCCCTTCTCTCTTCAAACCCTGTCATTCACTGATTTGGCTAATGCCTTTATGAGGGTACTCCAGACTCTTCTTTAAGCTGATACCATTCTCCTTCCTTCCCACTTCCACCGAATCATTTCCCAGTTGAGTAGAAGGCTGTTGCCTCAAACAATATTTCCAAAATGAAATTTGATTTTCTCCAGGCGAGATCCCCTCAGAGAAACCCCCCTCTACCACCATTTCTGTGTGTGGTTCCACTATTCCTTCAGTTTCCCAGGCTAGAAACCCTTCTACTTTAGGTTAGTAGGAACAATTGCTACCACCACACTAACATGGAAGGATTTTTTTCTTTCTGTGCCCTGGTTCTTGGTCACACCACTTAGAAGAATGAAGAGGTAGACAGAGTGGTGGGTGGCAAGGCAAAGTTTATGGTACAAAGCTCCCAAAAAGGGAGGGGACCTGAGTTTCTCGGTCAAGGGATTTTTATGGGCTTGTTAGAAGGCTTTTATTCTGACTAACCCTCCTTACGCCTGTCATAGGTTCTGGTTATTGTCCCTATCTGTCACACGGGAAAGAGTGGAGGGCTCCTTCCAAGGTAGTGTAAAATCCTTTTAAAAGTGTTTTCCTCTTAAGGCAGGGCCCCTTGTCTCTGCCCCTATCTACTTTCCAACTATCCCTTCATCAGAACTGCCACAACTAGAAGCTGCCACTCTGTGCCAGGGATGTGGTGCTGGAGGTTTCGGTTATTTTGCTGGAAGCATCAGCAGTTGCTATGTGGAAGACCTGATTCAAATATACGTCTGTCATTCAAACTCATGCCTGTCTGTCTGACTTGAAAGTCCATGTTTTGTTAAAACCTCCCTTGTAAATTCACAGAATCTTAGATGTGCCCATGGCCACAATCTCTCCCAAGGTCAGTCCCCTGTATTTTTGTAAATACCTAGGATTTTTTTTATTTTTTCCACATCTCCCTTCCTCTCTCCCTCCCTCTCTCTCTAATAAACTGTTCTTTTTTTCCTTTAAGCTTTTTCTCACTGCCCATTTAGTTAAAGCCCTTATCCCTTGCCTCCTGGACTACTGTAATGGTCATTTATTGTTTCTCAACAGGGACACTATGGGCATTTTAGGCATAACCATTCTTTGTGCTTTGGGACCATTGTACACATTGCAAGATGTTTAACATCCTTGGCCCCTACCAGACTAAATACTCGAAGTGCCCTTGTACTCCCTGTCATTGTGACACCAAAAACTATCTGCACATTTTTCCAAAGACACTCCCCCCACCAAGGGGTAGAAATTGATATCACTTCTGTTGAGAAACATTGTACTTTCTCTTTTCCTTAGAATCCATCCAGGGTATTTCTAACACAAATTCTTTTTTTTTTTTTTTTTTAAGATTTTATTTATTTATTTGACAGGCAGAGATCACAAGTAGGCAGAGAGGTAGGCAGAGAGAGAGAGAGAGGGGAGAAAGCAGGCTCCCCGCCAAGCAGAGAGCCCGATGTGGGGCTCGATCCCAGGACCCTGGGACCATGACCTGAGCCGAAGGCAGAGGCTTTAACCCACTGAGCCACCCAGGCGCCCCTAACACAAATTCTTAAGTCCTTGATATGCCATGTTCCTGCCCAAACATCAACAGTTACTGTCTTTCATATGAAATTTAAAAAAAACAAAACAAAACAAGAGGTTTTAAGATCTGTCTGGGCCTTCATTTCTCACTGTTCCCATAGGTGTTTTCTCCACCACGGCTGGACCTCACCCCACCCTCTCCATCTTGTTCTATGTTCCTTCTCTGCAGCTCCTGCTTCCCACATTTGAGTACTGCTGATGCTTCACATTGTTCCCCTGGCTGTTCCAGTCTCCCTTTCCTTTGGTATAGATATTAAATGTATAGACATATACATTTAAATTATTTTTATATAAACTTCCATTCGGTTTCACGTTTTTTGCTCCCTGATTATTGCACCTGGATTATTGGTCCTTTTTAACCAAAATTACAAGTATCTTCAGGGCAGGCTCATTAGTCTGGAATCCTCGGTAGCACTGATGCACATGGCACCACCCTTAGAACACCGTCTTTGGTACCAGACTGCCAAGTGTGTGTCTTGGCACGTCAGTAATGTGTGACCTTGAGCAAGTTACTTTACCTCCCTTGGCCTCAGTGAAATGGGAATGATGGTAATATCTGCCTGATAGGGTTTTTGTGAGGATTAAATACCATACTACATATAAAACACTTAGAACTGTTGCTGGCATGTGGTTCATGAATGTTCAAGAAACGTTATAATGACTAAAATTAGTATTAAATATATTCCTACTGATGAAGGTTTTTTTTTTCCCTAAGAAAATATTGTATTTCTTTTTTTTCTTTTTTTTAAATCTCCCTTAGGTTTTGGCTGATGGTTTGCGGACTGGTGTAACTGAATGGCCTGAGCCTCTGGAAGTAAAATCTGCTGTTGAACTTGTGCAGGAATTTCTGAATGGTCTTTGTTTTTCTAACTCACCCTGTGTAAATTGTTGATTTTTCTTTGTTGAGAATTTATACTTTTCTAAATTTAAAAATAAGATGTCTTTCTAGGGTTGGTATTCTTTTTGGTTGGGAAATTTATAAAGCTATGAGGTCTCTCATGGTGAGAGGGACAGATTTGTTCTGAATTACTAATGGTAGAGGTCTAGGTAATTTTTAAGAATAGTACTGAATTTAAATTTTATATACAACAGCTGTATTTAAGACTATAGGAAAAGAGGGATGGAACAGAAACCTTTGAGCACCTACCACGGGCCCAATGTAGTGTGTCAGTGACTTTCACTGTATCTCAGTTCATAACTGCCAGTAGAGAGTCAAGTAATTTGCTAAAATCCCTGGTATACTTCTACTGTCCTCATTTGCCATTTGAAAACGGGATTAGGACAGAAATTATTTAGAAAGCAGGAAAATAAAATCTAGAGTTAACAAGCTTTTGCTACTTTCTAGACTTAAATAAGCTGGATGGATTTACTGATTCTACAAAAAAAGACACAGAGGTAAGTGACTCTTACCAGTTAGAAATGTGCACTGAAATAGCTTTTAAAATTTGGTCACACTGCTGTCCTTCATGTCATATTATTTCAAGTGGATCTGGGATAGCTAAGGCAGCATTTTGAGGGTAGTTTTTTGTTGGTCTTTAATGTCAGCACTAGTGATTGTTTTACTTAAGAACTAAGAAATGCATTTGAAGAGAACTAATGTGTATGTATTATTAATTGATCAACTGCAAAAAAGCAGAAATGACTATGTCAATATGCTATAAGATGGTATTATCATACTAATAAGTTGTGAGATGGTTTGTTAATATGCTTTTCCTGGTATCATTAAATTCATCTAAATAGGTTGTCATTTGATGAAACAGGAAAATGGAAACAAATGTCAATTCATTATTTTTGCATCAAAAAAGTCTAATGCTTGCTTTTAGGCATCACACTTGTACAACAATTTTAGGGGTCCCATTTTTCACTGTCACTTGATTTGTATCTTGTCATGAATGAATGAAGTGTAGAAAATTCATTCCCATCTGTGGATCCCCAATTTTCCCAGGGCAGCATTTGAAAGCCCACTGGCTTTAAATTATTCCTTTTCTTGTTTGATAAACTGAGTCACTCTCTGACATTGCTATTTCAGACGGTGAAGCACGACAGCGCTGCGGTTGACCGCTCCATTGAGTGTCTCTTCACAGTACGGGGGGATCTGGATTTTGCCGAGCAGCTGTGGTTCAAAATGAGTGGTAGTATGTGTCTGTCATGATTGTGAAATAAAATGTTTCCTGCATTTGTTAGGTTTACTTTTAAGTCTTTGAAGATCATATAGGACTAGTGTACTACTAGTCTTCTATGGAAGGCTGGTTCCTGTTTTCTCAAATTCACTCCTAATAATGTATTGGCACATTCTACTCAAGAATTGTATTAAGAGAAGGCAATTCATAGAGTCTATTCTTTTCTCCTGCCTTGAGTATAAGATATAAGTGGCTTTTATGTTACATTTCAAAACCTCCACCTTAGTGACATTATAATTATTAGAAAAAGGGAAAGATATTCCTTAATATTGCACTGTGTTACCTTGTGACAGTGAGCTTACTCTCTTACTTTAGAAATGTGTTTAATCTTTCTTTTTGCCTTTATTTTCTTTCCCCTTCCCCCACCTATAAAATACAGATACTTGTCTTCTATTTGTTTTTCCTTAAGATTGATGATATATTTGATCTGCAGCAGTACCATGAAAGTAATGTTGCACTGACTTGTTTTCCAAGGTGTGATTTCGTATCAAGATTTGGTGAAGTGCTTCACGTTGATCATCCAGAGTCTACAACGTGGTGATATACAGCCGTGGGTAGGTTTAGTAGTGTGTGTTAGAACACTTTTTCAGCAGCATAGCCTGAAGCTTAAGGCATAGGCTTGGGAACAGACTGCCTGAATTTGAATCCAGCCCTGTTGCTTTCTTAGCTATGTAAACTTGAGTGGGTTTCTTTACGTACCTATGCCCCAACCTATGCCTCATCTGTACAGTAGGGATAGGAAAAGTACCTGTTGTTTTAGGGCTAAAAATTTTGTTTTTTGTTGAATAGACCCTTTAAATATGATATAGTGTCCTTCCTCATCTCTTATTAGAGTCTTTGGTTTAAAATCTAATTTATCTGATATAAGGATTGCCACTCCAGCTTTTTTTTTTATGTCCATTAGTGTGGTAAATGGTTTTCCACTCCCTCACTTTAAATCTGGAGGTGTCTTTGGGTCTAAAGTGAGTCTCTTGCAGATAGCATATCGATGGGTCTTTTTTTTTTTTTAATCCAATCTGATGCCCTCTATCTTTTGACTGGGACTTTTACATACATTCAGGGTAACTATTGAAAGATATGACTTTAGTGCCAATGTATTGTCTGTAAGGTGACTGTTCCTGTATATTGTCTCTGTTCCTTTCTGGTCTGTGTTACTTTTAGGCTCTCTCTTTGCTTAGAGGACCCCTTTCAGTATTTCATATAGGCTGGTTTGGTGATTGCAGATTTTTTCAGTTTTTGTTTGTCCTGGAAAAAAAATTTCATTTTAAGATTTTATTTATTTATTTGAGAGAGAGAGAGCACAAGCACAGGGAAATGGCAGAGAGAGAGGGAGAAGTAGGCTCCCTGCCAAGCAGGTCCATGATCCCAGGACCCTGAGATCATGACCTGAGTTGAAGGCAGACACTTAACCCATTGAGCCACCCGTGCCCCATTAGTGCTAAATAATTTAATTCATGTAATGCAACTAGCACCCAGCTCATAATTAGGTGTTCATTATGTGTAAGATACTAGTACAATCATTGTTGTTGCTGTGAATGACCATTCTCATATACTACTGATGAGAGCACAAATTGGGATGTTCTTTATGAAGCAACTGTGGATAATGCATTGAGATCCTCAAAGTGTATCATGCTCGCCCTTGGAATCATTAGTTTTTTTTTCTTAGGATCCACCCGAAGCTCATACATAGGAACATATCAAGATTTTATGTATTGGAATAGTCACCACAGCCTCATTTATAGTAGCAAAAAGTTATAAATGACCTAAATTCCCCATTAAAGGACTAAGTAAATAATGATATGGCCACATAATGGCATATGTGATGGTTGCTAAAATGATGCCGGCAGATGATGTGGAAAAATGCTTACAATCTGCAGTAAAAAGAAAGGACTATACATTATTGCATAAAGAAAGTAACTTTTGGAGAGAAAAACGTGGTAATAAATATACCAAAATGTTATAGCAGTTGCCTCTAGTGCTAGGGTTACAAATGAATTTTTCCAACTGCATTCTACATTTCTATACTTTATGGATTTTCCACAATGAACTTGTGCTTTTACAATCAAGAAAAAGCTAAGTTAAGAAAAACTAGAAACCAAAAGATTCCTCATTTCATAGGAATTCTATGAACTAGGGTAGCTGCCAGTTCATAACTGTAAAACTTGGAAACTTTTGTGGGTGAGTGCAAAGATCCACTGCACAGTGAAGGTCTACAAGCGCTGCCCCTCCCTGGGCGGTGGCGACTGTAGACAGTATGACCTCTGCTGTAGAGGTTTTCTCACGTGACTTCTGTGTTTGTGAGATGTTTGCAAGTATATCCCTGCCATGTGAAATGAGTGCAAACAGCACAGAAATCGTTTTTACTGAAACAAGGGAAATGCCAGAGATTATGATGGAGATTTGAGAAAATAGATGTCAGTGAGAAAATATCCAGTATTTCAGGTATCTTTAAAACGAAGTGTTGGGGCGCCTGGGTGGCTTAGACAGTTAAACGTCTGCCTTCAGCTCAGGTCATGACCCCAGGGTCCTGGGATCGAGTCCCACATCAGGCTCCCTGCTCATTGGAGAGCCTGCTTCTTCTGGTTGCGCTCTCTCTCGTTGACAAATAAAATCTTTAAAAACACACACACACACACAAAACCTTTAAAACGAAGTGTTTAATATTTGGTACCTGCTTTAGCTCTGTTCGTTCACAGCTTTTGATTTGCAGATGATCTAGTTAGTGTGTTAATATTGTAGCCAAGGAGTTCCTTCTGACACGGAGACCAACGAGGGAGGAAGTTGTCCTGAAGTAGCAGGTGTTCTGTGCAGAGGAAGATGTTCAGTGTTGGGAAGGATGCCCAGGAGCACTTAATCAGCTAGAAGAAAAGAAGTCGTAGTTACAAAGCATCAGAGGACCAACCCTGTCTTCTTGGTGGAATTGTATCTGGGGGTGATCAGTTGAACCTCTTCATAGTTGCTTTGGGCTAAAGCAAATCATATAGGAATGACCCTTCAGGAACAGACATGTTTATAACTTAGGGCTTTTTATTCAAACAGTTTATGGTATCAAGAGATGGAAAATCCTTATCATTTTCAGCTTGTAGCTAATGCAGTTTGCTTCTCTTTTGTTTATTGGATTTGTTTGTTTTTACTTGTGTTTTTTTATATATATATATATATATTTTAAATTTCTAGCTCCACAGCGGAAGTAACAGTTTACTAAGTAAGCTTATCCATCAGTCTTATCATGGAACCATGGACTCAGTTGCTCTCAGTGGGACTGTTCCAGTCAAGATGCTTTTGGAAATTGGTCTGGATAAACTGAAGAAAGATTATATCAGTTTTTTCATAGGTGAGTCCCTTTCCCAGCTTTTAAAAAATTAAAAAGTACTTCACAGTCTTTAGTCAGAGTCATTCTCAGATGTTCTCTTTCTACTTGGCCCTGTCATTTATAGCCCTGGCTTTCACTCTGGCTCACTGTGAAATCAGCCCTTCTGTTTTCTGGCACTTAATTTCCTTCTTGATAAAGATACTTGATTAAGGGCACGTGGGTGGCTCAGTTGGTTAAGCAACTGCCTTTGGCTCACGTCATGATTCTGGAATCCAGGATCGAATCCTACATCAGGCTCCTTGCTCGGCAGGGAATCTGCTTTCCCACTGACCTCTCTCCTCTCATGTTTTCTCTCTCTCATGCTCTCTCTCTCTCTTTCAAATAAATAAATAAAAACTTAAAAAAAAGAGATACTTGATTAAATAGCACTCTAGTTTTTGTTTGCTTGTGTTTTCAATTCAAACATTTTGAGATCCTAGAAGGTTGGTGTAGTAAATAAAAAAATCATTTTGTGGGATGCTGTTTTAATACCCAGCACTTGGTTGTTTTTTTTAGAGGCAAGCTGTGATGGTTTTAGAATAGTGTTAATATATATTTATGGTGTAACATGCCATAAAATTTGGCTATTTCTGAGGAACTATTTAACTTGAGCATCCCTTTTATATATGAACTCTGAAAAATTTTACTTAGGGGGTGCCTGTGTGGCTCAGTGGGTTAAGACACTGCCTTCGGCTCAGGTCATAATCTCAGGGTCCTGGGATCGAGCCCCACATTGGGCTCCCTGCTCAGCGGGAAGCCTGCTTCCTCCTCTCTCTCTGCCTGCCTCTCTGCCTACTTGTGGTGTCTCTCTCTCTCTCTCTCTCTCTCTCTGTGTCAAATAAATAAATAAATAAATGAAATCTTGAAAATTTTTTTTTTTTACTCAGGTTCCTTAGCAGCTAATAGACAATATCTGAAGCTTATTTTCATTTATGTGTTTTTTCTTACTAGGTCAGGAACTTGCATCCTTGAATCACTTGGTGAGTTTTGTTTTTTTTTTTTTATTCTAAAGTTGGTTTTTCTTTTATTCGTTTTACCTATAGATACTAAATACCTATTCTGTGCCAGCTTCTGTCTTAGGACCTAGGAAACAGATAAGTATAAAAGTAAATAATTAACAGATAAAGTACTCTTTATTTTCATGAATACCCCCTAGCAATTTCATTTGCCTGTTTTTATTTTAATATGGTTTGACTCCAGACTTTTGACACAATAGTCCTTAAACTTGGAGAATCTTCTTTAAGACTTACTGAATTATTAATTCCTGGGCCCTAGTGTCTCCATAGACCTGGGGCTCAAGAATATGTCTTTTTAAACAAGTCCTCTCTTATTTCAAATGATTCTGATGCTTTTTCCTTACTGTATTTGTTTTCTATTACTGCATAACAAATTCCAGTAGTCCCCACCTACCTAAGGGGGACTACCATGGATAGTACTAAATACTATGTATACTGTGTCATTTCCTATACACACTCACCTATCCTAAAGTTTAGGCACAATCAGAGATTAACAGCAATGACTAAAAATAGAACAATTATAATAATATAATGTAATAAAAGTTATGTGGTGTGGTCTCTGTCTTTCTCAAAGTATGTTACTGCACTCACCCATCTTGTGATGTGGGATGATAAAATGCTGATGAGATTGAGTGAGGTGAATGATGTAGGTGTTATGACCTAGTGTTAGACCACTATTGACCTTTCAGGAGGACTGAAACTGTGGAAAGTGAAAACTTGGATAAGGGGGGTACTCCTGGAGTACAAACTGAGAAGTGTAAATGAACACAGCTATATTAGATCACAGTTTCCCGGGGTTGGACACTGGGCACATTTTAGCTGGATCTTCTGCTTGGAGTTTCACAAAGCTGAAATCAAGGTGTCAGCCATCTCCTTGACTAGGGAAAAATATTCTTCTAAATTTTCTCATTTGTTGTTCGCAGAATTCATTTCCTTGTGGTCTGATAACGAAGGTTCCCATTTTTTTGCTAGCTGTCGACCCAGAGCCAGTCTCAGGTCTTAGAGGTTGCTCATGCGTCCTTGCCATGTGGCCTTCTCCACAACATGGTGGGCAGTTTGTTTCTTCAGAGCCAACAGGAGAGCATCTCTAATGCATCACCTTCTCTTAAAAGGCTCACCTGATTAGGTAGATCATAGTGATGACCAGGTAATAATCTCCCTTTAGATTAATTCAAAGTCAGTCATTTAGTAACCTTATCATGGATGTAACATCCCATCATATTCACAAGTTCTGGCCTCACTGTAGGGGAAGGGATTATATAAGATATGTACTTCAGGCAGTGGGAATCTTGGGGGCCGTCATAGACTTCCACTTTCCATATTTACCATGGAGTGTACTCCCTTAGGATCTTTTCTCAAAAATAGGATGAGGTCTGAGCATTTGATGATGCTTGACATATATTGCCAAGGTTTTTTTTTTTTTTAAACTGGTTGTACCAGTTTGCCAATAATAGATGAGTGGAAGCTTATCAACACACTTGATTAATCTCTTGGTACTGTTACCTATTTTTAGAGGTGGACAGTTCTGTACACCTGGCAAAGGTATTGAAGTTAAGAATTATCTTGTGGATTTGCGAGTCACTCCAACTGGAGAGTTCAGAGGGTGGTATTAGTTACCCACTCAGGCCTCTGTGGTAAGGCAGTTCTTGGATTTGATTTGACCAGAGAACGTAATGGTTTGTTGGGAACATTCTCAGTAACGACTTCACTTATGGTTTAGTCTAAAGAATAATATTGAAAGGTGGCACATTCTCTGGCTGCCTCCAGTTTTTTCCCCTAAATCAAGCATAGTTAAGGTTTAGCAAGCATAGCAATCTTTGTAAAGATTGTTCTCGTTCTTTAACTTCTTATTTTGCTTGTGCTGTTTTTTATTCCAGGAATATTTCATTACTCCATCAGTAGATATACAAGAACAGGTGTATCGTGTTCAAAAACTCCACCATATTCTAGAAATATTAGTCAGTTGCATGCTTTTCATTAAGCCCCAACATGAGCTCCTCTTTGCTTTAACACAGTAAGTATTGCTCTCTTGGTCCTGTCACATACACATGAATTCTCTTGTGAAACAGCTGGAGCCAAAATGTGTGCAGTTTTTATTATCAGTTCGGCTAGACTCTGTACAGCCTGTCTCCACAGCAGAATGGTTCTGGTCCCAGTTGGAGGAAGGGAAAGGCTCTGGATTCAGAAGGACTCGGGTTCAACACTTGGCCTAGCACTTTCTGCCTTCCTGGGGAAGTTTCCTCTTGTTGCATCTTGTTTTCTCATCTAGAAACAGGAACCAATAACCTTATGTGTTTGTTGTTGGGGTTAAATGATGGCATGTGTATAAGAACCCAGCACCTAATAGGTGCTTCATGACTACTTCCTTCTCTTTTCTTTCTGTCCTTAATACATTGCGGCCAAACTAAGCATTGCTAGATCTCCATACGGTACTTGAGTGGAACCAACTGTTATTACCAGACCTCTGTCAATAGCACTGCTGTAATTTTAGAGATTCCACTGATGAGTTTGACTATAAACAGCTTGGAATGATCCTCTTACGTGGGTTGCTGGCGTCTTATGTGTATTTGAAGCCTCAGATTGGAAATGAGTGAACCATCTGGTGGAAGGGCTGGCTTTTTCCCTGGGCCTTTCCCAAAATCAGAATTTGTCTCAGTTGTACAGGGAGAAGTTTGAAATTGTTGTTGTTTACAGACTCTAAAAGATTTATTGTCATTAAAGATGAAGAGTGTAAATGAGTTAACCCTTTAATTCTCTAGAGTTTAAAAACCATGGAGGCTATCATTGTCTTTCTTTTGCTTCTTTTTGCTTTTCTTTCTCTGATACCTTTCTTCCCCTCTCATGCCTTTACTTTGGCTCAACTTGAATATATTTTACATTGTGAGAAATATGTCTTCTTTTGATTTAAAAATTTTTTAAAAAATTGAATGAGATTTGCTTTCAGAATCAAAAACAACCCAACTTTTGTGTAAGGGGGAGGGGGCATTTTTTGTTTACTTTTGTGGCCCTGAAATTATTCTTTTGTTATTGTTTTGGTTAGTGGTCCTAGATGAAATGTTTCCCTTAAGAGCTTTAGATTATCAGAAAACCTTTATCTCCAGGGGGCACTTTTTTCCCCCAAAAGATGTCCTTTTTTGGGTTTGTTTTTGTTTGTTTGTTTTAGGTCCTGCATAAAATATTACAAACAAAATCCTCTTGATGAACAACACATTTTTCAGCTACCAGTCAGACCAACTGCTGTAAAAAGCTTATATCAAAGGTCAGCAATTTAATAATTAAATTATACTTTAAGGTGGGGGGCGGTGTGGGTGGCCATCTGCCTTCTGCTCAGGTTGTGATCTCGTGGTCCTGGGATCAAGCCCTGTGTCTGGCTCCCCACTCAGTGTGGAGTTTGCTTCTTTCTTTCCCTCTTCTTCTGCCCGCCCCCCCACTTGTGCATGCTCACTCTCTTGCTCTCTCTCTCTCTCAAATAAATAAATAAACTCTTTAAAAAAAAAAGTTACACTCTAAGCCTGGCTATAATTCTTGGTCAATTTCTGTGTCCTTTCCCTGGGGAATCTTACGACTAAGAGCTGCTTTACCTCCAAAACCTTAATCCTTTCTCTCCTGCTTTTTGACTATCATCTGAAAGGAGTTCCCCCTCTTTCTTCTCCCAGTCCTTTCTTTTGTCTTTTCTCTTCCTTCCTGTGGGCCTCTAGTCTTCATTTTTCTCTCAATCTGTAATTCCTTCACAGTATAGGGCAGAAAATGTAGCCAGAAGGGAAATGACAGATTGGGAAGGAAGTGATCAGGGTATTGATGACAAAGTCAAGGGTATGGCTGTGGGAGTGAGAGGATTTGGGATTGGGGAGGTATGGGGACCATGACACTATAAAGTTACAGACTGGCCATCCACATAGACTCTGAGGTTGCCTCCAATGATGGTCTCCCGAGCTCTTCCCTCTGCATGCAGTGTACTTAAAATTTCTCTTCTACTGAAGTCATTCTGATTATACCCTTCCTTGGTTTGGTTCCTTCTCAGCCAAACTCGGTCATTCCTTGAAACTGCTCTGACAGAGGTCTCCAGTGGCCTCCTAATTGCCAAATCCAGCGGACAATTTTCCAGTGAAAGAGTGTGTTTTAGCTCCTTTTGTCATTAGCTGGCCCACCAATTCTTTTCTCCTTATAAGTAAGCACTTACAAGGCTGTTTGGCATTTAAAACTATTCCTTTCTTGGACCTATCCCCTCACTTCACTTCTGTGACATAGCTTTTGTCTTAATTTTAATTCTATCTCTCTGGCCCACCTCCAAGACTGAGAGTAGATCTCTTTTCATGTTCCTCCTCTGCCTGCTTCTCATATGGGTTTTCACCAGAACTCCACCTTCTGCCTCTTTTTCTTATTTTCCATCTTCCCTGGTTGATTGTATTCATACTTAAGGCCTTGCTTCCTCTGTGCTAATGATGATTCATAACTCATGTCTCTGTCTCCTGAGCTTCGAGTCATGTTTCTAGATGCCTGTTAGATGTGAATGCCCAACATCAATGTCCTGTAGGTAATTCTTACTCAAAACCCATAATTTAGAATTGTGGCCTACCCGTTTCTTCTTCCTCCGTGCCTCTGACATCCAGGATTTCACTCATGAGTGGGGAGGGAGGGAAGGAAGGAGGGAGGAAATAACTAACTGGGCTTTTTATCCCCCTTTGATGTTTTCTTCTTTCCTTAGTGAGAAGCCACAGAAATGGAAAGTGGAAATAAGTGGTGGTCAGAAGAAGGTGAAAACAGTTTGGCAGCTGAGTGACAGCATACCGGTAGACCATCTGAGTTTCCACAAACCTGGTAAAGATGGTTTGTCATCTGTTCAGATAAATTGTTCTAATAGAAGTGAAATCGAATCTTTACTGGCATAGTATGATAGCTCTTACGCTGTTTTAAATAATTTTCCTGAACTCTAAGTGTATAACGTATTTATTCTGGAAAAAAAGCCCTGGAAGAGGTATCCTGCATAGAGGAACCTTTACTAAAAGAGGTTGAGCAGGGACGCCTGGGTGGCTCAGTTGGTTAAGCAGCTGCCTTCGGCTCAGGTCATGATCCCAGCATCCTGGGATCGAGTCCCACATCGGGCTCCTTGCTCGGCAGGGAGCCTTCTTCTCCCTCTGACTCTGCCTTCCACTCTGTCTGCCTGTGCTCTCTCTCACTCTCTCTCTCTCTTACAAATAAATAAATAAAATCTTAAAAAAAAAAAAAAAAAAAAGAGGTTGAGCAGTAGGGATACAGGGCGTAAAAGTAGATTATGAGGTTGAAATGCCAGCTCATTCTTCTTTGCACTCTTTCATGATGGTATTTCTGCCCTAATCTCTTCTCTGGGGAGGCTGGAAGAGGGTTGCTATTTCTAATGTTCTATCAAAGATGGTCCACATCAGTCAGAGAATGTGTGTGAGCCCCTGGTATGATATGCCGGCTCCAAGTATTTTTACTTCGGCAAGTACCCGTAAAACTGTTATCTTCATGTGTGTGGATTGCATGGTGCTGTCCTCTCATTTTGTACATCTTAAATGGCTGCATTTCAGATATTGCAGTGATTGTTCAAAATCAAATCTGATAGTTGGTTCTTTTTTAAAAGATTTTATTTATTTATTCGAGAAAGAGGCAGTGAGAGAGCATGAGAAAGGAGAAGGTCAGAGGGAGAAGCAGACTCCTTGAGGAGCTGGGAGCCCAATGCAGGCCTCTGTCCTGGGACTCCGGGATCATGACCTGAGCCGAAGGCAGTTGCCCAACCAACTGAGCCACCCGGGTGCCCCAAATCTGATAATTTTAAGACAGAATCTGAAAAGATTTCGAAAAGCTTATAGTCAACCACTGCTGGTTGTTGAACTGCAGAACTATACAAATAGTTCGTTTTAAAGATTAATACCTTGCAAAATTATTTCCAGAAAATGTTTGTTTTTCTCCCTGAAATATGTTTTGATTCAAGCATAATGGAAACTTCTCTCAGCTAGAATGGAAACTTCTCAATTCGTATGGCTGAATGGTAAAAGTCCTAAAGAAACGGAAAAATTTTCCTAAGAACCATCAGCTAAAGTCCTGCTGTCTTTTCAAAGTGTGATATGAAATCTGGAAGGTATAAAGCTTGAAAATCAACCATAGAAAACTAAAAAAATTTCTGCATGACAAAAAAATACCAGAGACAAAACAACAAGTGATAAACTAGGAAAATCAACTTGCAGCTCATGTTCAGAAAAGGGACAAAATTGCCTAGTATATAAAGAACTTCTAAATCAGTAAGAAAAATAATTAATAACTCAGAAAAATGGTCAGGTAACTTGAACAGTTTAGCAAAGAGGATATTCAAATGTCATCTTCAAGATAAAAGGTGCTCAGCCCCACCTATATATAGTAAGAGAAATGCACATTTACATTCCAAGGACACCATCTTTTACCTGTCAGATTAGCAAAGATCAAAGAGTTTGGTGTCACAGTAAGGTCAGGATGTGAGCCAGGTGGCGGCCTCACACATTGCCAGTTGAAGTGTAAGGTTGCACCGCTCCTGTGGAGAGCGATATCCACCAAAATTTAAAATACATTTTGTAGGGGCATCTGGGTGGCTCAGTGGGTTAAAGCCTCTGCCTTCGGCTCAGGTCATGATCCCTGGGTCCTGGGATTGAGCCCCACATTGGGCTCTCTGCTCAGCGGGGAGCCTGCTTCCTCCTCTCTCTCTGCCTGCCCCTTTGCCTGCTTGTGATCTCTGTCTGTCAAATAAATAAATAAAATCTTTAAAAATAAATAAAAATAAAATAAAATAAAATACATTTTGTTTTATTAGTAGGGATTTTTTCCTTACATAAAACCAGACACGTGGGAAAAGACCTATGAACAAGTGCGATACTGTTTACATTAGCAAAAGCCTGGAAAAAATACGGAGAATGGGGCATAAGAGAAGATCTGGAAGGAGACAATGAAATTTTAAGCTGGAGGTGTGGCTTCTTGGGAGCAGTGATTGTTCTCAGCTTTGGGTGAAGATTAAAATCATTTAGGGAGCTTTTAGTGTCTTAATAACAAGACCAAGTAAATCAGAATCTCTGGAACTATGGGACGCCTGGGTGGCTCAGTTGGTTAAGCAGCTGCCTTCGGCTCAGGTCATGATCCCAGCATCCTGGGATCGAGTCCCACATTGGGCTCCTTGCTCTGCAGGGAGCCTGCTTCTCCCTCTGACTCTGCCTACCACTCTGTCTGCCTGTGCTCGCTCTTGCTCGCTCTCTGACAAATAAATAAATAAAAATCTAAAAAAAAAAAAACCAGAATCTCTGGAGCTAGTACCTGAACATCAATGATTTTTAACGTTGTCCAGGGGATTCTTTTGGGCAACTAGTTTGAGAACCACCAATTTAAGCATTTTGTTTCTCTACATATGTTGTTTCAGGTTGGTTTGTTTTTGAAAAAGACTTCTTTTTTATGATAAAAAATAAAGTTTTAAAGCTGTGAACATATGTGAAACATTTTTGGAAAATGCTGTTTTAATATCACATAAAAATCTAACCTGTTTATGAGGAAATTCATACAAGATTAAACACCTTTTTTCAATGATGCTGAATAAGTGAAATAGATTGAACATATCTTCTAGAGTCTTTGATGCAGATTACTTCAAAAAAGAGTGAAAATTACCTTGGTTAGAGTTAAAATAATTCATTGATTCATTATGCCAATGACTCTGCCTATGAAAATAAGGAATTAAAAAAAATTAAGAATTCTTTTTTTTTTTTTTAATATTTTATTTATTTTATTTGACAGACAGAGATTACAAGTAGGCAGAGAGGCAGGCAGAGAGAAAGAGAGAGAGGAGGAAGCAGGCTCCCTGCCCAGCAGAGAGCCCGATGCGGGACTCGATCCCAGGACCCTGAGATCATGACCTGAGCCGAAGGCAGCGGCCTAACCCACTGAGCCACCCAGGCGCCCCCCAAAAAATTAAGAATTCTTATGAAATCATATATTTCTGTGCTTAGAAAAGCACTCATTACTCCATTTTGGCTATAACTTTATATTATGTTCTTGGTGTTTATCTAGAAATTTATTCAGTCACCTCCAGCCCAAAGCAAGACCCACTGGTGAAGGAGGCCCTCATTTGTAAGCATCATGGGCTATGCAAAGACCCAGTTTTAAATATTAAAGCCCAGCCATGATTTATTTTTGCCAAACATACACATTTCAGAGGTTAGACTTTCTGCCGCATTGGACTGAAGACTTAGGTCACCTACTAGCCTTTCAAGATATCTAATGTGATACTGTTTAGTAAAAGATTGAGATCAAAAACAGGAAGACTTGAGAAGCGATGTCATGGGGAAGAGAATAATGATTTGGAGCGAACAGAGGAGAACAGTATCTGGGAGAGTGCTGCTTGCCCGGGCCTCTCCGCAAATGATTATTGAGAATAGTGAGAAATGTGGAAACCAAAATGTTGACCCACAAGAATGGGGCCATAATCTCATCTAAATCTTAATTGTACCACTTATTTTTTTAAATACTACCGTCTTCAGATGAAAAAATGCATATGTGTCTGGCCTTAAGACCAGAAATCCCAAGTAGAAATTGTTTTCTGAAACATGTGTTAAGATTGGAAAAAGAGTTTAACCACAGTGGATGAGGCAGAAAGATGAAGCAGTACATTCCCAAATCAAAATACAGGATTAAAAAAATATCTGCCTTGTATTTCCTTCAATCACGTTTTCAGTGCATCTCAAAGGGTTTGAATCATCCCTGCTGGTTTTTGTCTCATAAATTCAAAGTAGAAGACACATGTCATTCAGATTACTTCTTGATTATTGTAACATTGAGCAGTAGAAAGTAGAAAGGCCAGCAGGCTGGTAAGCAGTTCTGATTTCTGTCTGGTTACAGATGTTTCTGAATTGACATTGAACAGTAGCCTGGAAGAAAGGATGTCCTTTACTAACCTGGTTACCTGCAGCCAGGTGCATTTCAAATGAAGTCTGCTGAAGGAGTCCTCTGTAAGGTACTATGTCCGCTTTGTGTTCCCCCCAAATACTTTGTAATGTATAAGTAGCTTATGTTTCAGTTTTTTTTAATAACAGAAATGTTGATTTGGTCCATTTGGAATATGGATTATTTTTCAGTAATCCTGCAAGAGGCTTACCAGATGTTATTGAGCAACGCAAGTCTGTAATTTCCTTTCTGCTTTCTGTAGTCAACTGAATAGGTCAGGTTAATCCTAAAACCAGAGAAATAAAAACAATTTTTTGAGTGGTAATATCTTTGCATTTTAAATCTGTATATGTGGTAGAGAGTTTGATTTCAAAAATGATAGGAGAGAAAAACCCTGAACGAGCCTGTCAGTTTGACATTGAAAGCCAAGTTCTGTTAAAAATAATTTTACCCAGCACTCCCCTATTTTATGGCAGCATTATCGACTATAGCCAAAGCATGGAAAGAGCTCAAGTGTCCATCGACTGATGAATGGTTAAAGAAGATATGATATCTATATATAATAGATCATTACTCAGCTATCAAAAACAATGAATTCTTGGCATTTGCAATGACGTGGATGGAGCTAGATTATGTTATGCTAAGTGAAATCCATCAGTCAGAGAAAGACAAGTGCCATATGATTTTACTCCTACGTGGAATTTAAGAACAAAAACGGATGAGCATATGGGGTGGGGGAAAATAGAGAGAGGGAAGCAAACCAGGAGAGACTCTTAACATTAGAGAACAAACTGAGATTGATGGAGGGAGTTGCGTCGGGGGTGGGCTCGATGGGTGATGGGCATTAAGTAGGACACTTGTTTTGTTGAGCACAGGGTGTTATATGTAAGTGATGAGTCACCAGATTTTACCCCTGAAACCAATATTGCACTGTGTGTTAATTAAGTAGAACTTAAATAAAATTTTCAAAAGAACAAAACAGTTTTACCCCAGCCCGATTGTAGCACTAAAGCCCCAGATGTAAATACCATTTTTTAAAATGTTTGAGACAGTATTAACCAAGAGAATGAATGCAATAGCATTTTCTACTGTCTTACTGTTTTTGTGTTTTAGAAACAGTAGAATCAGGTAATGAATAAAATGCTTAATATCATTCTTTCTTAAGCCATGTTTGAACCCCAAATAAATAGGTGTTATTTAACTTCTGCATTTTAGCATAATTAAAGAATAAAATGGACATTTATTTAAAAACCCTGAATATATAATTACAGAAAAGAGATTAAATATATTTCTTTGAGATATTTCACTGAGGTTAATTGAGTTTAGCGTAAGAAAATTTATCTCAGGAAAGTATACGTGTTCACTTACTTGGTACCCACCTAATGCATTTTCCTAGTTGCTCGATAGAATTTAGAACCTGAAGGGATTGTTATCTGTAGATGAATGACTGTGTCCATTGTGTGTAGGACAGTGCGAGGTTGACAGTTATTTTCACATTAAAGTAATGTTTCTGGAGAGATTTTTATTTTTATTTATTTTTTTAAAGATTTATTCATTTGCAAGAGAGCATGAGCAGGGCAAGGGGCAGAGGAAGAGGGAAATAAGTAGACATTGTGCTGATTAAGGAGCCTGTAGCAGGGCTTGATCCCCAGGACCCTGAGATCATGACCTGAGTCAAAATCAAGGGTTGGATGCCTAACTGACCAAGCCACCCAGGCGCCTCTGAATAGAGTTTTAGAAGGAAAAAAATACCAAGTATCAAAAACAGTTTGTGTGCTAGGATTCCTTTTTTGCAAAGTGAAAATAGATGCATAACAGCAAAATACTAACATTGACTTTGACAGATGGTCTTTATTTCATTTTTGCTTCTTTTTATTTTCTAATTTTTAAATCCCAGCACAAGACCAAAAAAAATTTTTTTATCACAAAGCCTGAAAACAGAATCGTATATAAACCTTCAAAGCAGAGAAAGGAGGAAGATCCTGAAGATTCCTGATGAAAGATGAATCTGCAGAATGGGCAACCCTCTCTCAGCTCTGTCCCCGAAGCAGGAGCAGCAGGAGAACAGCAGATATTAGTATGCACAGGGTGCAAACTGTAGGTACCACGATCTCTGTCACCATCTGCATGTGACTTAGTAGAGGCTCTGAAACAGGAGGGAGAACACAACAAATGAGCAGGTCATCATTTCAGCGAATATAGCCTCATCCTGAAAGATTCAACCATACTTGCAAAAATTTGGAAAATGGCATCATCAAGCTTTCTAATTATCCTCACTTGCTCCAAAAGAGAACATGGTGAATTAAATGTTCTTAAAAATATGTGAGGGCTTTATAAAATATTTCACAAAGTGTGGGCTAAAGAATGCCTACATTTGGTTCTTCCAGAGGTATTGGAATAAAGCCTAACGGTATGTTATACTTACCATAAATTCATGTGAAGATATTAAAAAGCATGTTCCCTGGTTTCTATGATTTTCACTGTGGAGGGTTTTTGAAAGAAAATCCTTGGGAAGCATCTCTAACCCTTCAAAGATGTCACTGTGTAACTTAAGAGGTGTAGGAGTTTCCATATTGAAAATTTGTGTGGCAACTCTTATGTAGTTAAGTAATAATCTCAAAGAGTTGAACAATGGGCAGTGTTCATGTACATGATTATAGTAGTGGACATTTATGTAGTTTCTACTTTCAGGTTTTGTGCCTGGCACCCTGGCTACCATAATAAATAAGGCATGAGGCCCTGGTCCCACAGAATTCATAGACTCAGCAGTAGATTCCACATCATGTGTGTAGGTAATAAAATATAAGTTTATTTTGGTTTAAAGGAATATGCATCCTTGCTATTACCTGGTTATTTAGATGAGAGCAGGGCATGGTAGTGGCCTGTAAAATTGGCCTATAAAAAAAATAGCTCAGCTGGAAAAAGAAAAAAAAAATAGCTGAATTGGTAGGATTTGTTTCATCTAGCATTTTCCACCTCTGATACCACATTAAAGATTAACATACCACATTAACAAACGTGTTCCTGTTTGTTAAAACAGGAAGTACATTTCTCTGATTGCTCTTAGGGAAAGACAGAATTCAAAGAAATAAATGCTGTGTGCTGGCATTCGTTGGTGTGTAGAAGCATCTTTGTTCCTCTACATCTCTGAGCCTTGTTGATCCTGTTGCACAAGAAACCTTGCTTCTGTAAGGTCAAGAACTTTGTTTAGTTTATTGCTGAGCTTAAAACACCCCCTAGCTAATAGTGAGTGCTCAGTAATTACTTTCTGGATGAGAGAATATCGTATCTGGAGTGTTCTTTGCCTTTTCTTTATTCAAATATGGTTGCATTTTTCCCTCCTTCCACAAAGCCCACTATAACAAAAATGGGTTTATAAACTGACTGTATGATTCAGAAAGAATAAAACGAGGATGGATAAAATATTTCTCTTTTGTGGTAGATTTTTAAAATGTTGTTTGAAATGCTTATAAAACAGAAATCTGACATTGTTTCAAAGTGAGGGAATAAATTCATTTTTAATTGTATGTTTTGGAATGATCAACTTTGGATAGATCCACATTTTGAGGTTTTGGTAATATCTTTATAGGTATAATTATGTTCCTTAATTATCAGAGGGAGAAATTAAAATATACTCACCTGCAGCAAGCATCTGGTTGTTGATAGAACAAGTTTCCAAGGCTTTGAGGTACCAGCTTTCCACCTAATAAAAACCCACTAGATAAGTAATGTCATCTTAGACTAATTTTTGCTGTTCCAAATAATTTTTGAAATAAAGAATTTATTTAAAAGAATTTTGAATTTTGAGTTCAAGAATTTCAAGAATTTTGAAATAAAGAATTTTATTAAAAGAGTTTAAATTGGTTAATATTTATTAAATGCCTATGTGCATCATTGTGAGGGAGTCAAAATAAACAACCAAACTGGTCTTTATTCTTGAAGAGATTAGAATATAGCCCTTTTCTAGAAGTGCCAAACTGCTGAAAGCCTATGAGTCACTGTTCATTTATGGTGCCCCTGGGCTCATCCTCAAAGGGTGTTGGTAAATAAGTGAGATTTATTTTTAGAAATTGTCTTTATTGAGACATTCTAAATTAGGCTTTTTATTCCCTACCATCAATAGCAACATAGAGAACGGATGGAAAAATTTATAGGTGACTGAAAATGTTTGGTATGTTGTAAAGGATTATTAATTCTAAGTTTGATTATTTTTAATATCATTTTGGAACTAGTGGGAAAAGAATTGAAAGTTATGGTCATTATACATTTAATTTACCTCTTCTCTTTCCATGGATGTTGAAGAGTAAGTAGGCAGTATTTGTTTGCATTAAGATATAACATTTAAAATAACATTTAACTAGAAGTGTCTAGTTAACCTGACCCTCATAACCTAAAACAAATAGGACTTATACATAACTCCAGTGTGTCCTTCATGCTCTGCAAGTTAGGGATTGAATTTGAAGTGAGGACTGAAATTTAAGGAATATTTACCACATTCTAAACAAATGAGCAAAGAAGTGGCACAAGTTAGGGGAAAAGTCGTAAGGGACGTGTTCCCACAAACCCCTGTCCTCCTCCACGGAGCCGAGAGGTTTGCTACGCTGCACACCCCAAGCTGCTTAGCTCTTCAAAAATCTAGAACCAGTGAGGGGCACTGGCCTGGCTCAGACAGAAAAGGACCTGACTCTCGATCTTGGGGTCGTGAGTTCTAGCCCCCTCTAATAGGGCAGAGATTTTTTTAAAAAAATCTAGAAAAAGTAACATCAATAATTAGTCCTACCTCTCTTGGGTTGGGAAACCCATTGGCAGTGATAATCTTCTTGTAATATTGAACTGACGCCTTTGGGTAGCGTGGCTTATTTCTGTTGTTAAATTCGACATAGTAGAATCCGTATCTATCTGAGTATCCTTTCTCCCATTCAAACTTATCCAACAGAGACCAAGAAGTATACCCTTTTATATTAACACCATCTTTTATAGCTGAAAGACATTTTGTTCCATTTTTTAATATGTTTCACTTACTTGGAAAAATAACATTGTAAAGATAATTTTTAATGTACTTAGGAGATTCAGAAATAAGCTTCAGTCAATCATGGCTATTACCAAATTCTGTCCAAGTTAAGTAGAAAATATGTGAAGACAGTCTTGGTTTGCAGCTCACCTTTTAGCATTTCATTTATGTAGCCCTTAAGGTACTGAATTCTCCACTCATCACATAATTGCGTACAGTGTAACTTTTGAGACGCACCGTTTTCTGTCACATAGATGGGAGGATTGCCGTATTGAGTCTGGAAGTGAGTCATAGGAATATCTTAAAAATTCTACCCTACATGTGGGTTTCCGAGTCTGGGGCACATAGGAGAGTGGATTATTTAAGCCGCCATATTTGAATTGTGTGTATTTAGCGTTCAGTAAGTTCCAGTTCACACATTTATTTGGAGGTGAATGTAGACAGGAGCAAGTACGAAAGACTACATTTCTCATTGAATCAGCATCATTATAGAGAAAATATACTTCAGGGCTTATTTTTTCCCACATAGTTCATTTCAAGTGAGAAGGGCAGCCAAATAACTGTGGGATGAGAATTTGTAGCTATGGTTCTACCCATTGAGGTGGTTACTCATAGCCAGCATTAGTCCCTAAAGCCTATATCTAGGAGCCTCTGAAGTGGAGGTGACTGAGTTTGACTTTAAAAGGTAAACACCTAACTGGAATTAAAAACTTTAAAAAGGGGGCGCCTGGGTGACGCAGTGGGTTAAAGCCTCTTCCTTCTGCTCAGGTCGTGATCCCAGGGTCCTGGGATCGAGCCCCATATCAGGCTTTCTGCTCTGCGGGGAGCCTGCTTCCCTCTCTCTCTCTGCCTGCCTCTCTGCCTATTTGTGATCTCTGTATGTCAAATAAATAAATAAAATCTTAAAAAACAACAACAACAACAACTTAAACATAGGCATCTGAGCCTAAGCTCATGATTTGAGGTCAGAAATGTTCATTAGAGGTACCTGGGTGGCTCAGTCAGTTAGGGGTCCAACTCTTGATTTCAGCTGGGGTCAAGGTTTTCGGGTCTTTGGATCGTGAAATAGAACCCCATGTCAGCTCTGTAGGGAGTCTGCTTATCCCTCTCCCTCCCCTCCCCTAGTGCATGCTTGCATGCGCACACGTACTCACACACACACACAATCACACACTCTCTCATTCTTTTCAGATAAAATCTTTAAAGGAAAAAAAACGTTCATTAAATAGCTTCACGTGATCATCACCTGAGCGAAGTGGAGGAGCCTCCGAAATCCCCATGGCACAGAATACAGCCACTTTGACCCCAGATCAGGCCAGTTGGGGTCAACCAGTTCTACTAAGTCACGATCATTCTGGTAGCTGGGCCCCTGGCGGGAGGGGTAGTTCCTTTCTGTGATGTACCGAGTAGTATAATGGCCTAATCCCAAGAAATCAGATGTGCCTTTAATGTAGCTCTTTTCCTGGAGTGAGAACACTGGTAACCTTGACATATCCAGGCCTTGCTCTGCACTTTTTTTCCCTATTGAGAGAGAAAAATGGAGTTTAATAGAGTTTGGCTTTCTCACAATCCTTTTGCTGTTCTGTACCACGACGATACTGGCATGTTGACGTAAGAACTCTTACCCAGATCTCGGGCTTTGGGATTGGTTTGTATGAAAAACATAACCTTAGCCTTTTTATCTGGAATTTTGACATTTGAATACTATTCACGGTGTTAAAAGCTCATGTTGCTTGAAAGTTGTATTTCCATAGAGGACTCAGTAAATGGTTTGCCTACAACTTTGGAGCTATATGGAAAAAAATGGGGTTGGATTCCTGTATTATTTCCTAGCTCTGTTTATCCTATGTTTTACTTGCATGTGTAAAAGGATGTGTGTACCAGGACCTTCACTGTAGATTAAGTAGCAAAAAATTGGAAACAACCCAAACGTCTATGAGGAGAGACTGGTTAAATAGTCAGATATTCTTCCGTACAACACTGCAGTCAAGAGAAATGACTGATGCAGCCCTTTATATAACAACTTGGAAAGAAGCCAAGATCCATGTTTTCAGTGAAAGATGCAAGTACACACATGGAGCGGCAGTGTTTTTGCTCACACGTGCACAATCCTTCTTGGTAAGTGTGCTTCCTGCTGGGGAGGATGGGAGCAGTGGGAAGAGGGAGGGAGGGAAACTTGACTTTTCACCTTGTTAGCTCTTGTAATTAAAAAAATTTGAAACATGCCTAAAACCTTCCTATGATCTCTGCAAAAAGAAAAGGGGGGGGGGCTTTTAAATGAGTAAAAATAGGAAACATCTGTAGGAGTTGTTCTAAAATATAACCATAAACATATTTCCAAAGAGGCTATTGGTTTAGATTAACTGAGTGAAGAGCTTGTGTTATTAGATACCTTTAAGATCCTAGCGTGTTATTACTTTACTTGAAAACCACAAGGCGTTGTCCCTGAACTAATACAGTAATCACTGGCTACATGTGGCCAGTAGCTGACGCATCCTCAGTCACACTGAAGGACTGATTTTTTAGTTCTTTGAAATTTAAATAGACGCAAGTGACTGAAGGCTAACCTACTGGACGGCACAGATAACATTTCCACCATCGCTGGAAGTTCTGTTGGACAACACGGGTCTAGAATCATGTTTGTTCATATATGGCGCTTATGAGATGCCTGCAAGTAACTGGTATACAAGACTTCCAGCAGAAGAAAATATTACCTGCTCAAAGAATCCTTCTTTCCCCGTTGTACTGGGAAAAATTCAGCCCCGTTTCCATTTGAATTACCACAAAGATGGCATTGTCAGGGTCTGGAATCAATTGGCCCGAAGCCTAGGAACTCTTGTATGACAAATAATCAATTTGACTTCTTTAGTGCCATCCTGTTGTGGCTCCTGCCATGGCCTCCAGGGAGCCCGGGAGTGAATGCTGTGGGAATGATGGGCTGTGTCCCATCCTCAGGGCTTTTCCCTGGGCATCTTGATGTCATTCTCAGGACTTTGAAGCTTATGTGTATAGAGGTGTCCCAGAACTGGTTATTGCTGAGAGGTTTTTAGAGATTATTTGTCTGATTGTTCATTTTCACATGACAAGAATGACACCCAATGCCGTCAAACCCGTTGCCCAGAGTTGCTCACTGGTTAGAGCAGAGTTGGAATTAGAACCTGCTGCTTCTATTCTAGGTAAGTCTGATAAAGGGTTCTTTAGAAAGGGAATTTTTTGGAATGTTGACAGTTCTTAGTCAAACATCCAAAATAGCCTTGCTGTGTGAGTGCCACCTTTGTCTCTCTTTATAGGGGGAAGCTGACTGCTACCTCTGAGTAAACAGAGCTAATACTCTGATTCCAATGGCCAGACACTGCTGGTTGCCCACCCGATCAACAGTCACATGGCTTTCTCTCCCTCTTCTTCATCCTCTTTAGAGAGTCCTGGCTCCCCCAGCCTCTGAGGCTCTAGTCTTAGTAGTCTAGGACATTCTGGGATATGTGATAGTTCCATCCCTGGAGGACTTCCCTTGAAGGTAAGTCAGTTGTGGGTGGAGACTCTTTTCTGGGGTGATTTTCCTTGTTCTTAAAAATGGGTATGACCAAGCTATTTCCATTTTTCTGCCTCTGGGTGTTGATGTATCAAGATATGATGCTGGAGCTGCTGCAGCCATCTTGTGGCAATGGGGAGTTGTTTGATGGGCTGGCTAAAGGTGCCAGAGTGAAAGATGGAATGAGTCTTGTTTTTCAAAGACATCCCTGAAAGCTGGATTAACTGGCTCTGAATCACCCTTTTCTGGACTTGGTACCTGAGATGATAAATTCCCTACTTTTCAGGCCATTTTAGTTAGCATTTTCTGTTACATGGCACTTAAAGGCACCCAAACGGATAGAGCCCTGTAAGCTCTATGCATCTTTATTCTCTTCTCTGACAATGTGGAAACCAGAGCTCAGAAAGCATTTCTCAAGTGACAGAACCAACACTAGAACTGGCATTGCCCAAGACTGTGTCTTTGAGTTCTCTCTCCTACTTCCAAGTGTAAGGGAGGGGAGTGGTGAGAAAGAGACAGGAGAGCAGAACAGAAAAGAGAAGTCCAGAGAATGGGGTCTGAAATTTTCAATCTCCGCGTTTGGGGACTTGTCTGGGGGTCGTTCCTCCGCTCTCCCCAGTTCAAATTTGCCATTCTCAGTTCCTACGGGACTGGGCTCTCCCTTTGAGTGCCTTGCCCAGACCCCGTGTGTTCTTCCATCCCCCCGCCTCTCCATCACCTCACTTGTGCTCAGCACTGTTGTTCTGGTGCCTGGAGCTTAAAAATGCGACTTGACTCACCGATCCGGTCCTTCATGACTTGAGGGTAGTCTCCAGCATAGATGGGGTTGGCAAACCAGCCCAGACAGAACTGTAGGTATCTCTCGGCAGCTTCTATGTCCTTGGGGCTACTGATGTCCATGGGTTCCCCCCAATCACAATTTAGTGAGATCCCCACCAGACCTTAAAAGAAAGGACAGGGAGTGGCAGGTGCAAATGGCGCTGCCCCCACCCTGGGGCTGTGTCCTAGAGGTTGGGCAGTGGGGCTCACCTTGCTGCTTGCCACGCCACGTGCTGTTGTAGGAATGCCAGGCTTGGGCGTGGGCCTGAAAATGGAGGGGTGCATCAAAGGTGCCTGACTGGCACATTTCTCTCCTGCCTTTCTCTCCCTCTGTCCCTCTGTCTCTCTGACGAGAGATCAAGTTAATGGAGTCCCATCTTTTTCCTGAGTCCGGCCTTGATGATACCGATACCCTGTCTCCCTTCCTCTGACCTCCAGAGGCACCTGTTTTCTGTTTTGTAGTTCTGTTTTCTGTTCTGTAAAGAAACTTGGTCTAATTCTGGCATAAACAAAACTACCTCTTGGTGTGATTTCTTTTTTTTTCTTTTTCTTTTTTTTTTTAAAGAATGCAGTTGCTTTCCTCAGACAAGGTAGCAGGCAGCATTTTATTTTATTTTTTTTTTAAGATGTATTTATTTGACAGACAGAGGTCACAAGTAGGCAGAGAGGCAGACAGAGAGAGGGGGGGAAGCAGGCTCCCTGCTGAGTAGAGAGCCCGATGCTGGGCTCTATCCCAGGACCCTGGGACCTGAGCTGAAGGCAGAGGCTTTAACCCACTGAGCCACCCAGGCGCTCCTTGGTGTGATTTCTTATTCCACAGAATTTTGCTAAAGTTTCTTGCTTTGTTCCTGTTTGTCTTCTGTAGTAACTAGGCAGTACTTTTACCATAGGTGCTCAGGAAGTTTGGAAAATACCAAACATCTGAAACAGTCTTGAGAATGGAATTCAAAATGTGCTGACCTGCCTTCTCTCCATACTTTCCATCAGTGACCCACTGAGGCCTTCAGAGCTCTACCCTTTAAATAGTCACAGTTAAGGGGGCACCTGGTGGCTCAGTCACTTGGGCATCCAACTCTTGATTTCGGCTAAGGTAATGATCTTAGGGTCTTGTGATGGAGCCCTGCATTGGGCTCTCCGCTCAGTGGGGAGTCTGCTTGAGATTCTCTCTCTCTGCCCATCCCCCTGCTCTCCCCCCGCCTCAAATAAATGAATAAATCTTAGAAACAATATTCACAGTTTAGGAACTCTTAAGCCAAATGGAGAAAGAATGAGGAGGTTCTCTCCTTGACAGGAATTTTAAAGTCTAGTATGTCACTCAGGGGCCCCTGTTCCTGCTTGATCAGATTGTTGCCCTTCTGCTGAATGTCCATTGGGACCATGCATCGTGCCTCACATCCCTGCTCCGCAGGTACCCGAATCCTCATCTGTGTCCTACACTGTGACCCAGTCCCCTCCACCTGCTCAAGCCTTCCCAGCGGCCTTGTAACTCACGAGTCACCCTGAAGCATCTTCTGTCTCCTTCCCTTCCGAGCCCTTACTGAGCTCGGCTGCCCCAAAGACCATCTCCACTGCAGCTCTTCCAAGAAGGGACTGTTTTCCCCCACATACCTCACGGTCGTGGGTAGTGTCCATCTTGTTCTTTATTACTACTGCTTGCAAACTCTTTCTCCTTCCACAACCCCAGGGCCTTTGAAGTCCACCCTGTAGGACAAGCACTCCTAACCCCTTCTTACTGCTGTTCTTCACAACCCCAGTTACTGCTGCTCATTCACTGGAGGTTTCAGCCCCTAGTTCACTGTCATCCCGCCCCTTCCTCCTGTCCCCATTCCTCACAAGACTGCTTAGAGCTGTAGGTGACAAGTTTTCCCACGCATGCACTCCACCCACTTGACTGGACTATCAGCTCTAGAGAGCTGTCACTGTACTATCTCGGTGGAGGGGTCCAGCACTGGGTGACCGGGCACTGCCTCCATAGAGCCTCATGGAATGCAAGGGAACCATGCCAAGGTGCGATGGAATATGCCAGAACCACAGAGGACTGAACTCAGGCTCAGAGCCTTGGGACAGGCTGAACTGATGCTGGGGTCTGTCCCTCCACCCCAAACCCAGGCTTCACTCCCAGAAGGAACCCCCACTTACCTTAATGATGTGGTGTGCTGCCGTGTACAGGCCCGTGCCGTGGAGCTGCAGGCCTGGAGCATGGTGGCCTGTCTCATAGCCTTTCTCTGCCATCGTCTGCAGCAACAGAAAGTGGGGACCACAGCACCCGTGAGAAGCGGGGAGGAGCACTCTGGTCCAGGAAGGGGGCGTTTCCCACCTGGAGAAGGGCCCTGCTTACCCGAGGGTCACTGAAAGTGACCCAGTGCTTCACCCGGTCCCCAAAGGCCTCAAAGCACAGATCGGCGTAATCGCGGAAGTAGCTGATCATGCTCACGTTCTGCCAGCCGCCGCACTTGACCTGGAGCAGCTGCAGACAGAGAGTGCAGAGGGAGGTGGCTACCCCAGGGCTGTGTCTGGAGAAAAGACTTCTGGAGTTTATAGGCCCGGAGTGTGGGAGAAACAGGGCGATAGCCACCACAGAGGTTGTAGAGGGCAGTGGAGAGCCAAATGCAGGTTCTTGGGCATTACAACCTGAGGATGGTGACCAGTGAAGCCCCATGAAGCAACATCAGTGGGGTCAGGCTATGTGACATATACAATCAAGAGGGAGGGAACAGAGAAAGTTTGAGACTCTCATGCTTAGGAATGTGATAGATTGAATATTTAAGAAATGGGCCAAGGCAGAGAGGTCTGCTATTGGGAGAAGAACCTCAACTACTCATGCAGAAGAAGTAAGACATGGTGTGGGACATGGAAGCTCTGATTAGGATTTTGAGGGCCATGCAAATGGGAGACCCTAAAAGCTCTTATGAGGGTGGGTTCTGCCTTCTGTGGAGGACTCTTTTCCGACCAAAGTCATCTGCTTTGTGAAGATGGGATTTTCCCCAAATTCAGCATTCCATTGAAAATGCCTACTGAGCTCTCCCTGCTGGGTTTGAGGGCATGCGAAAGGGCCCGGTGAGTGAAAGCCATTAACTAGGGAAGAAACTGGAATGTGGTCTCCAGTTTGTCTCCCTAAAGTCGGCTCTATGCCCCAACCCCAACGTAGAGAGGTCTCTGGCAGCTCACCTCCCCACAGAATGATCCCAGTCACCTCAGTTCGGTAGTCAAGACCTCCCGGGCCTGGCCCCAAGCCACACCTCCTACCTCTACCCCTCCCACTCCTGCCTGCTCCCCAAACTCTTAATCCAGTCACTTGCCATGCCCTCTCTGCCCCCTGGTTGTGCTCCCTCCATCCAGAACACCCCATCCACCTCATACATCCCAAACCCTCAAAGCACCTGACCGGACCCCATCCTCTCCCCAGCAGCTCCCTGAGGCCTCTTCTCTACTCTCTGACCCCTTGCAGCCTGTGTCACAGAGGGTCACCTACACCACCCCTCTCCCAGTAGGCCGGGATCCCATGAGGCCTTGCTGAGTGAAGGGAAGAAGTGCTTGAATACTGATGTCTGACAGTGACCTTGAGACTTAATTGGTCTGGGGGGACTGTGCCCAGGTGATGGGGCTCAAACAGACTTGTTAATTATGCCATTTCATCACATCTTACTCAAAAGGGATTTCATCTTAGTTTGATGAATTGTTTTTAGGCCAAATGTTTTGGGAAAACATCAAAATCCACTTATCACCTATTTACAAACATCAGTGAAATCAGCACCACATCCCTCTGTGGGTGAGTCAGATTTCTTGGCTCCCTCCCATCTCTGCGTCCAGACCTCAGCCTTTGTCCCACCTTGGCAAGCCTCAGGTGCCCCCTGCTGAGCTACCCCCTCCCCATCCCCAGGCCTCACCTGTGGGAGATCCCAGTGGTGCAAGGTCACGATGGGGGTAATGTTGCTCTTCAGGAGGGCGTTGATGAAATCATTATAGAATTTGATTGCCCTCTTGTTCACCTTGTCAGCTGAAGGCGAGATAAAAGGGGCCGTGACCTTCCCAAGTGCAGTGCTCCTTGGCCCTGTGGTCTTTCTCTGGCCTAAAGGTGCCCAGTCTGCCCAATTCTGGGTCTGGGGGACGGCATGGGTGTTCGGCTGCCTGCAGAACCTGGGAGGGCTGCTGCCAAAGTAGCCATGTTCTGGGGCTGCTGTCCCTCCCCAGCACTCTGTGGTGTCCCCGCAAAGCCAACATAGCCAGAAGGGACCACGCTTGGGCCTGGTAGGGGCTGCCCCGTCTTACCTCGGACGCCGGTAGGTAGGAGCCGAGGCCAAGAGAGGGAGAATCTGTAGTGGCTCACGTGCAGCTCCCTGAGCAGGACGATATCCTCCTGTGCAGACAGGGGTGGGAGGCAGGGCAGAGCCACCTAGGGCTCTGGGGTGGGGGTTCGTGGGTCCCACTGTGGGCCCGGGCTAATGCAGCTCCTCATCTATTCAGTAGGGGTAAAGGCACCTGCCCTGCTTTCTCCTGCCAAGGGTCAAATACATGCAGGATAGGAGGGTGCTTTGAGATGTCCATTGGGGTGTTCCTAATAAACTTGGGGGATGAATCCCCCAAGAAGTTAGCCCAGACAGGAAAAGTGGGTTCTGAGCGGAGGGACTTCCTCCACAGGGGCTGATTCACAAGGAGAGAACAAGGGTTCAGGCCACGTGGCTTATAGACCCTAGGGTCATGGTATCAGCCACTCAGGTGTCCATCACTTGGGCTAAGGCCCTCGTTCAGGTGGGGCCTTGCTTTCCTTTCCTTTTTGCACATCCTTCCCTGAACCCTCAGCCCACCCATCCCCAGGCACCAACGGCCCCTCCTGTTTTTCCTGCAGTGGGATAGGGCCTGCTTAGCAGAGTGCCAAATTGACATTGTCCCCCAGACCCCTTCCTATGTCACCATCCATTTCAGCTGGGTACACACGTGCCCCCCCAACACACACCGGTCACTCACCTGCACCTTGTAGTAACCATCACAAGCCGCGTCTGCTGTCTCATCCCCAAGCACCTTTCCCTTCCCACTGTGCGTGAAGGCATCCCAGATGCTGGGCCCTTTCCCATCCTGGTCCCAGGCTCCCTCCGTCTGGAAGGCGGAACTGCCCACACCCCAGGAGAAGCCTGCAAGTAGAGACCCCGAGCTGGGCCCTGGGCCCCCTCCTACTCCCCACCCAGTCCCTGGACTCTGGGCTGTGCCTCCTGGGCCACAGGGCAGGCCCCCTCCCCAAAGCCTGCCCCTGTCTCCCCAGGAGTGGGAGCCTGTGGGGGAGGGCGGGGCAGGACCTAACACATTTAAAGCTTTCATTCGTACAGTTTTAGCTCTCATTAACATTCACTGTGTAAGTTTAAAAAAATCCGCTAGGAACTTCTCTATTAAAACAGCTATGTGGAGTTCTTTTTCTCATTTTACCCATCAGGAAACTAAAACACCAAAGTCCTTGGCAAGCCAGCCAAGGTGGGCAAACGGACAAACAGACGGATAGACCAACAAAGGAATGGACATACCAAATGGGAAGCTTCCATAGTAGAAGGAGGCCTCTTCTGGGGCTCCCTTCCTGGTGGCCCCCAGCCTGGACACCAGCAGTAGCACCCACCAAAGTGTGACAACCCGCACTGGCTTCATGGCACCCGGCCCTCCCCCATTCCTGAAAAAGCACACCTGACAGGTGGAGGCCCACACAGCCAGGACTGGGGGGCTGGATCTCAGTTTGGGGGTGAAGGCCAGGAGGGGAGGTGGGGAGGGTTATCTAGAGCAACCTTGGCTCAGCTAGGGCCTCTGGTCCATTGCTCCCCCAGGAGCTACCCGCAGAGGCTGATGCTGGGCACTTAAGGAGGAGAAGAACATGGGGCTTGGGGTGTGGGCTCTGGGGCTGATGTGCCAGGCTCCAAACCACCTCTGCTCCCTGTCTGTGGGGGTTTCCCAGCCTGTGAGAGGCCCTGATTGGATGAGGAAACTGCTTCTGCCTTAGGGCAGCTCCCATTGATGAGGGAGGCAAGGCAACCCACAGATCCGCTGAAGCACCCCACCGGTACACTGTGGCTGGGGGTATGGGGGACAGACTTCTCCCCAAGCCGGGGATCACAAGCAGGGTTGCCATCCCAGGGCCTCCAGTCCTGAGGGTCAGGACGATGCCCTCCCACTGGGATTCCCTCTCTAATGCAGCCAAGCTGGGTTACCTGGGATCGTCCTGTGTCCCAGACACCCCAGAGCAGCGGTGGCAGCCAGAGTGCTCTCAGACTGACCCCCAGGGCCTATGCTGCCCCTGAGAGCCCAGCCCACAGTGCAGCGAAGGCTCTGGTTGGGGGGTGTGGTCACCGGCCTAACCTCCCCCTGCAAAGAGCTTCAATAGCCCCATTCAACGGGGAGGGCAGGAATGCTGAGCTGGCTGGTGGCGCCTGAGTCAGCTGCAGGGACAGCTTGGCCCTGGGCCCTGGCACATCCAGTCGGCCCCCTGTGAAGGCAGAGGGGCAGGGATCCAGGCCCCCCTACCCTTTCTCGGCCTGCTGGGCCACATTCTACTCACCGTAGCCTGGGAAGCTGGAGGTGGGGGTGGCGGGGTGGGGATTAGCATTTGCAGACCCCCTCTTTGTATCCACCTCTCCGTGCTGTCAGAGACCACTCGTGGCAGAAGGTAAAGTTGGTTTTTCCACCTTATCTCCTCTGTTTGGGCCCTTCATTCATTCCTTCACTCACTCGCTTAATCCGGATTGCTTGCTGGAACACCCTCCCTGGAGGTTCAGCCCCTCTGGCTTCCCATCCTGGCTGCCCGGGTCCCCCATTGTGACTGCCTTCATCCCATTCACCTGGCTCCCCTGCCTTTAACTGAGCTTCACCGGGGCTCTGTCAACCGGGTGCCTCTTTGACCTTGGTTGATTAATCTCTTTCTTGCCAGAGAGGAATGGGACTTGGCCTGTGCCCTCCGGGGGTTCGAGGTCTGGTGGGGGAGGAAGGCTGTGGATGGATGGAGGGAAAGTGGTTCTAAACACCGTACTGGGTTGGGGGACAAAGATAAGGACTCTAACGGAAGGAAGGACAGGACACTGTAGAGTCTCAAGGAGGTGCAACTGTCTTCACAGGGAAGGGGACATCGAACCTGACACTTGAAGGCTGCAGAGGCGTTGGTTATGTGGCATGGAGCCAGGAAGGCATGGGAACAGGCAGGGGAAACAGCCTGAGGAAAGGTCCTGAGGTATGTTTGGGGAACTGGGAACCTGGTATCTTCTCTACTCTTGTATCTGTCATGCAGTGTCCAAGCAGGCAGAGCTGTGTCCTCAGGGCGAGCAGGCCTCTGGACAGGCTACCTGAGTGTCCATCTCCCCTCTGGGTAGTCTGCTGTGGCATCCAAGGCCAGTGATGTGCTATTTGTGCCAGGACTAGTGCCTGCCTCACAGAACTCAGGGCTCTGGGGACTCTGCTTGCTGGGCTGAGGTAGGCAGGATACATAAAACTTTAAGAGCTGATGTCATCTCTGAAAAATGCCCCCTTCCTGCAGAGCCAGGGGCTCAGTGTTTGTGTTGGAGGAGATGGTCAGCCTGGCATGGCTGGGGCTGCTTGGGGGCTCTGTCTCTACTGTCCTGTTCCTGTTCTCTCTCCTTCCACCAGCTGGGAGCCTGGCTCTGGCTGGAAGGACCTGCACCTCACCGCTGGATGACTCTCTACCTATCCCCTCCCCCTCTAGTCCCAGGCTGCTTGGGTCCAGCCTGAGGTCTGCAGCAACCAGGGCAGGACCCTGCCTTTGCGTCTGAGGTCCCTGAGGGCCGGGCCTGGCTGCAAGCAGGTGTGTTGGGAGAGACAGGTGGCCTTTGGACCCGTGTAGCTCCTCCTTTTCTCTCCCTAACGGAGACTATGGAGGTGGGAGCCCTTTGCCAACAGCCTCTGCAGGATCCAGCACGGAGCCCAAGCTCTGAGACTTGTAAGAAGGGACTTGCCCCTCTCTGGGTCTGGATATGGGAGAGGCCCAGCTCAGCCTGCCCCATAGCTCAGGACCCTTCCAAGCTAACAGAGGGGCTGGAGTGGGAAAGACACTGGAGATTCAGGAAAACAGACCCCTGCCTCCATGTAGCCAAGAAGTAGCTGTGGGATCCAGTGTCAGTGACTTTCTCTGGGACCAAGGCTCCCTATCTAACAAATGAAAACAGGTCTCTCTTGGTCCTCTGGCTGGCACTGTAGGGCCTCGCAATTCTCTTCCCTGGCCATAGGGGCCAGTTTTTCCCTCTCCAAAGAGGTCTATAGACTCCATCTACCACCACCTCTGGCCCTACAGCCCAACTCAGCCTATTCAGCCCTGACCTGAGGGGACCAGTCCCAGGAATCAAGGTGCAGTGTGACATTGGGCCACCCATTGCCCCTCTCTGGGCCTTTGTTTTTCCCCCTGTAAAAACAAAGGAGTCCAGGGGCCCCAGGTGGCTCAGTGGGTTGAGCCTCTGCCTTCAGCTCGGGTCATGATCTCGGAGTCCTGGGATCGAGCCCCGAGTCAGGCTCTCTGCTCAGCAGGGAGCCTGCTTCCCCCTCTCTCTCTCTGCCTACCTCTCTGCCTCCTTGTGATCTCTGTCTGTCAAATAGATAGATAAAAAATCTTAAAAGAAAACAAAAACCAAAAAACCCCACAAAGGAGTCTGGCCACTAGTTGTCTGGTCTTCCTTAGCTCTGGGGTTCTATTCAAGAGGTGATAGGCTATTTTCAGGTTGTCTTGATTTGGGCTTCGGAGGAGGCAGGGAAGCTGGTCAGAGCAGTGCTGCTGATGCCGGGACGGAGTTGGGAGGTTTGCAGGGATGACGGTGGGGCTGCTTTGCTGGAGCACGTCAGTAGGTTGTGTGTGTGTGTGTGTGTGCGCGCGCGCGCATACACGTGTGTGTCCAGGGACTGTTGGGGGAAAGAGCCCACCTCAGGGAGTAGATCTATCCAGGGGAGCAGGAACACAGGGCCAGGAGTGGGATGCTTGGTTTATAAGGCGCACTCTGGGCCCAAATCGGACTTCCTTTGGAGGCTGGAGTAGAGAGGCAAGTTGTCTGTGACAGGCCTCTAGGGGAGGGGGTTGGGGAGGAGGGTGGAAGGGCTGGGGTGAGTGGCTCATGGAGCAGAGAGGGTAGCGGTTAGGCTCAGAGAATCTGGAGGCAAATCTAACTTTGCTTCTCAGCTCAGCACCGGGCAGCTGAGTGTTACACACACGTCCCAGAACATCTCTGAGCCATTTTTTCATGTATAAATGGGGATACATGCTTCCCAGCATCACTTAAATGTTAAAAGGCATGATAGACGTGTTTTCTGCGGTGCCCGGCAGGGAGAAAGGCCCCAGTAAATGGTCTTGTCCTCAACACTATCACGTTCTCAAGGCTGAACCCCACATAGGGGGGTGTTCTGGGTGAGGCACAGTGCCTGGTGGGCTGACCAGGGGTTTCCATGATCTGAGGGCTTTGTTTGTTTGGAAGATGCCCCAATCCTGCCATGCTGTGGGCTCTGCAGGGGCCAGGCCCCTCTGTCCCCGCTGCAGGGGACCTCTGCGTCCTAGAGCCCCACTCACTACCCACAGTGTGGACTTGGAGGGCGGCTGCTAGCTTGGGCCATGAGAACAAAACATAGGGCCTTTTGCCTTTGGGTATGGATGGTTAATGTCCATAGTCCACTTCACTTCTTGGAGTGCCCAACCTTTTATCATAAAAATGTCCAAACATGCAGGAAAGTTGGAGGAATTGCACATTTCCCACTGTGTGTCCGCTGAATGTCTGCTGAGGCTCTCTTTTACTTTGCTTTGCTTTATCCCGGTCTCCTCTCTGCCGGCCAGCCAGCCAGCTCCTCTGCTTCTCCCATGCCTTCCCAGTAAGGTGCCAATGCTGGGTCCCCATAGCCCTAATCACTTCATAGGCATCTCACCAACTATATTTGTTTCGGGCTCTTTTCTCTTCGAGGCAAGATCTGCTCCCAGTGAAATGCATGCATCTCACATGCACTGTCCTGTAAGTTTTGACAAAAGCGGTCGCGTATTGCCAAACCACCACTTCCCGACTCTGAGTCGCTGCATCCTCTGAGGGATTTGGGGGAAATTCCTGCAGGTCTGAAGAGTGGGAATCCATGCCTTGTCCTGCTGAGCTCTGGCCGCTTGGAAATGCTGAGCTACATCTATGGCCCGCCTCAGCCTGTGCCCAGAACTTGACCTATACGTTTCCGTGTCATCTCATTCTCCCTTCCCCTGATCTCCTTGCCTGTTATTTTTAAATCCTGAGGTATCTACAGCTCTGCAAGCTGGTTCTCAGATCCTTTTTCCTGGAACAAGACCAAAGAAGTGCTACATAAATAACCATATTGGAATCTGCAGGAGCTTTCAATGGTTTGTGGTATCCGAATATGGGAAATTGAGGCTGTTCCAGTACGTTTGGAAGGAATCGCCACAGAGCATGGACCTGTGTGTATAGTGTGCATGTATGTATAAACACACACACACGCGCGCGAATAGTCTTTGTGGTCCAGATGCTGGCACTCACTGTGAAACTGCCAATTCTAAACCCAAAGGGGCCAGGACCCTTGCAGAGGTCAGCACCTGCAAACAAGGCCTAATGATGATGGCTGTTCTGGAACCAGGCTGCCCGATGGGCCAGCCCTTCCCTTCTGGAGAGCTCTTTGGCTTGAGCTCATCTGCTGAGGCTCCCCGGGTCCTGCCTGGCATTTTCTCCCCCAGCTCCACTCCTGGGGCACCCTGGGGCCAGCTGTTGAAGACCCCAGCTGAGCAGGTTCTAGTTCCGCGAGGGTGGAGAGAGTGAGGACTGGAGTGGGGAGAGTGGGAGACTCTCCGCAAAAGTGGGAGAAAAGCCTCCATCCCTTTTCCTTGCTCTGAACCTTGTCGGGTCTGTCTCCCATAACCTGCATCACCGACCTCACCTCATGTTTACTGAGAAGGCTGTTTGATCAGAGTCTGTCTGCACTAGACTCTAATCTCGTCTACTTTCATTCACGACTGACTATGATTTGTTGAAGGAATGAAGGAATGAAGGAATGAAGGTGTTTTGGGTTTTGCCTTCCTCCCCACACGGAGGGTGTGAGAACAAGTTCAGGGGATCGTCCCTGGGCAGGAGAAAGCCTGGGCTGGGGATGGTGTCCTTGAGGATGGACCTCAGGGCTGCTTAGAGAACCTCATTGGGGAGGCGGCACCAGCTTAGGAAAGGGGAGCCTAGGTCCTTCCACAGGGAGCATGTCAAGGAACGATGCTGGTGACTCCCTCCTGAGGAAGAAGTACCCACGAGACCCAATGATGATGATCTCAGAAAGTTTCTCGAACAGTAGCCAGGGTGCCAGTGAAAGATTCTTCTTCTTCTTCTCCTTCTCCTCCTCCTCCTCCTCCTCCTTCTTCTTCTTCTTCTTCTTTTTCTTCTTCTTCTTCCTTCTTCTTCTTCTTCTCCTCCCCCTTCCCCTCCTCCTCTTCCTCCTCCTCCTTCTTCTTCTTCTTTTTAAGGTTATTTATTTGAGAGAGAGAGAGAGCATAAACAGGGGGAAGAGGGAGAAGCAGGCTCCCCCATGACCTGGGAGCCTGACATGGGGCTCGACCTGGGGTTTGCTCCTAGGACCCTGGGATCATGACGCAATCCAAAGGCAGATGCCTAACCGACTGAGCCACCCAGGCAGCCCAAGACAGTGGAAGATTCTAAGACATGTGTGTGTGTGTGTGTGTGTGTATAGTATAAAAATAATATATGTGTAAAAATATATATAACTTCTAAGTTTAAAAAATTACATAGAAAATACCCCAATAGATTCACATACAAAACAATGGCAACCATCCCTGAAATAAATGGAACAAGAATGGGTTTCTCCTCGTCTCCTTCTCCCACTGTCCCTCCTGAGATGCCCATTTCCGACAACTGGCCACATCTCTCCCTGTGTTTCCTCTGTGTTTTCGTACAAATTAGGTACCTATATGTATAGGTCGCTTTGATTACTTACATCAGAGGAGATAGATAGGTAGAAGCGTTTGGCAGCCTGCGTTTTTTTCTTTTTATAGTGTATGTTGGCGATCTTTCTGGATCAATACACCCAGTGCCAGCTTATTTGTTTTAATGCCTTCACAGTGTTCCATTGGGTGGATGTTCCCTAATTGATCTAACTAGTGCCCTGTGGGGGAACTTTCTTTTTTTCCCGATGCTTTGCTCTCACCAAGAGCACTGCAGTGCATGTACCTGTACATGTAATTTCATCCCTGCCTGTGCACATCTAGTCCTAAAAGTGGAATTGCTGAGTTAGTTGTGACTTTGATGGGTGTTGCCAGCTCGTCCTTCATTAGAGATAAGCCTCATTCTTTATAACCAGTTATATTCAGTGTCAACATTTAACCAGCGTAACTAGAGAGAGATGAGAACAGAACCGTGGCTCAGTAGGTGGGAGCCAAATTGGCCTGTGGCTGGTGGCTGGGGAGTGACTTGGCACACGTGGGGAGCTCAGTGGTGTATTTGCTCCAGCTAATCCCTGAAGAAACCATCACTGGTCCAGAGCCTTACAGTTTACAGAGTGTATTTCTGTGTCTAATAAGTCTCCCTTAACCCTGTTGAATGAGGAAGGACAGTATCACCTATTTTCTTTTTTTAAAAAGATTTTATTTATTTATTTGACAGACAGCGATCACAAGTAGGCAGAGAGGCAGGCAGAGAGAGAGAGAGGAGGATGCAGGCTCCCTGCTGAGCAGAGAGCCCGATGCGGGGCTCGATCCCAGGACCCTGGGACCATGACCTGAGCCGAAGGCAGAGGCATTACCCACTGAGCCACCCAGGCGCCCCAGTATCACCTATTTTCATCCCATTCTGTGGATGAGTAAACAGAGGGTTGAAAGAGTCACACTCAAGGGACCAGCACGCTCAGACTCTGAGACTCCAACTTTCTGGCATTTTTCTACTGTTTCAACTGCTTTCTCCTTTCTGTCCAGGTCACTTCCTGTGTCTCTCCACTCTTGCAACCCTCTCTACACCAAATCCTCCCCAAGTAATGCTGCTTTCAGGATGAATCCCCAAGCCACATTCTCAGACTCCAGCAGACCCCGGAATATGTAATGAGATGAGAGCTGGTAAGGACCTGCTGGAAATACACCCCCGAGCCTGTCCCTAGGGTGAGAACTGATGGATTCTTTTTTTTTTTTTTTTAAATAAGATTTTATTTATTTATTTGACAGAGAGAGATCACAAGTAGGCAGAGAGAGAGGGGGAAGCAGACTTCCCACTGAGCAGAGAGCCTGATATGGGGCTTGAGATCATGACCTGAACTGAAGGCAGAGGCTTAACCCCTGAGCCACCCAGGTGCCCCAAACTGACGGATTCTTATTGCTCAGACAGGCTCAAGGACAGATGGTAGGAGCTGGGCTTCTTCTACCCAGCCTCTTCGCCCTCCAGGGCCAGAAAATTCATTATTTAAGTTTGAAGAATAAATAATTGGTTGGGGGGAGATGCATAGGTTAACACACGTGGGGAAAAGCAAAAGACCTAAGTTATAAAGGTACTTCATCATGCAGAACCCGTTTAGGTTTTTAGTGTGTGCAGTAGACCCTCGAACAATGCAGGGGTTAGGGGCACTGACCTCCGAACAGCCAAATACCCATGTATAACTTTTGACTCAATAGTTAATAATAGCGTACAGTTGATTGGAAAGCCTTAGCAATAGCATCAATAGTCAGTTACTCCACATCTTGTATGTTACATGTGTTATATACTGTATTCTTATAATACAGTATGCTAGTGAAGAAAATGTTGTTAGGAAAGTCATAAGGAAGAGAAAAGAGTGCTGTTCTGGGTTTACTGATACTGTTTACAAGATGAATAATCTGTCCATACCTACATCAGTAGTGTCTTACGTGATGCAAAGTGCTGTAAATGTTCGATATACCAATGTGAGGCACCAAAAATGAAAAGATAATGTCTGATCTGTGCTCATGTGCATAAGGCTTGATAGATTTTAACTTTGTAATTGATGTGTACTTTACGGTAGACTAGTATCCACATCTATTTTATGCATTCATGACATACCTAACTTTCTTAATTTTTTCGATATTTCTAGGCTACTTGGTTCAACCGATGTTTCTCAAATTGCCACAAACTTCCAAAAATGTTCTCATATATTTCACTGATAAAAAGCTGTGTATAAGTGCAGCCACATTGTTCAAACCCATGTTGTTCAAGGATCAACTGTAAATGTGTTTTATATATATATATATATATATATATATATATATATATATATTTTAAAAGATTTTATTTATTTACTTGACAGACAGAGATCACAAGTAGGCAGAGAGGTAGGCAGAGAGAGAGGAGGAAGCAGGCTCCCCACTGAGCAGAGATCCTGACTTGGGGCTCGATCCCAGGAACCTGGGATCATGACCTGAGACAAAGGCAGAGGCTTTAACCCACTGAGCCACCAAGGCGCCTCTGTAAATGTGTTTTTAACCAATTTCTTCCCACCCTTTTCCCTGTTGTATTTTCACTCAGACGTGACCGCCCTGGGTATCCAGTTTTGAATCCTGTTGTCTTTGTTTCACTTAAGATCATCCACATGTCCCATATGCTTTATGGTAGGCAGCCTCTAAGATGGCACCGGGTGATCTGGATGGGGTTCCAGACACGCTACCCCAAAACGAGGCACCTTGCCATATTGAAGAGTTTAAGCTGAGTCTGAGAAGACAGCAGGAGCAGGAAGATCACTCTGACCTTCCCTCTGCCCCTCTCCCCTGAAACAAGTCAGAAACGCTCCTGAGAGAGATGCCCTCCCCGTCTGGGAAGAAAGGGCCACCATTATCTGCAAAGACAGAAACACCACGAAGAATCTGAACAAACAGGTCTTGCTAAGTTTCCCCCAGTTTACTACATTCTCTGACCCATCATACTCCTATGAAGGGATGCCTGCCCACTCTTCATCATACCTAGCATAGAAATACTCAGGTCTGTTTTTTTTGGTCTTCATTTCCTTAGGAAGGCTCCCGTGTCATATGAAACTTATATTAAATACATTTGTATGCTCTTCTCCTGATCATCTGTCCTGCTCAGTTTAATTTTCAGAGCCAGCCAAGGACACTGAGGGGGGAGGAAAGCTTTCCCCTGGTATTCACATGCTAGTGTAACCCTCTCCTCTTGAACCTGGGCTTGACCTAGTGACTCCATTCTAATGAACAGAATTAGAATTAGAGTTGAAATATTCTAATAGGATGAATAGAATATAGCAGAAATGAGGGGAGGTCTCTTTCAAGATCAAGTCACAGAGGCCTGTGTGCCTTCCAGGTTGTTCACTTGCTCTGAGGGAAGCCAGCCGCCATGTTGTGGGCTGTTCTGTGGAGAGACAGTTGAGGACCCGATGTCTCAAGAGCCAACAAGGACCTGAGCCACATGAGTGACCTGGGAGGTGGATCCTCTCCCAGCCTCGCTTTGAGGTGGACCGCAGCCTCCTGAGGAACACTGACCCACAGGCTCCCAGCTGAGCCACAGAAACTCTGAGATAGCAAATGCTTGTTAAGCCACTAAGTTTGAGGGTAATTTGTCTCTCAGAAAAATTTTCCTTTTGTGGCTGTCTGGGCTGTGTTTTACCTCTCATTAATACAAAATTAACTTTAGTATATATCTTCCTGTGCAATGAGTCTTTTCCAAATGTAGCATTATTTCCAGAGGGTGACTCCATCAGGGAGACGATGGAGGTCAAAATTAAGACATGTATAATTTTCCATCAACATCCCCAAGTTGCTGTCCTCCGAGGAAGGGGTGACCGAATGGGGTCATTAGTAGTGCCCTGGTCCCCATTTCCACACAGCTTTAGCCAGTACCTTCCTTAGTCTTCCTGATGAACAGTGTTTCCAGCAGCGATCCGGTAGTAATCAGACCTTCCCCGCCTACCTCCCATGGTTATTGTCCAACCTGAAATCAAAATCATGTCAGTCAAAAGTCCCCTGGCTTCCACATGGTGCTCTGTAAGACTAGGAGAGGATATGGTTTTTGCTTAGAATCACAGGACTTCTTGGAGCTCTGCTTATCCCAGCCTCGTCCATTTTATAGGAGAGGAAGCAGGGGCCCAGAGATGGCCACGGGTCATCCGCTAATTCATGGCAGGGTGAGGACAAGGTAACCCAGGTCCGTTGCCTCCCTGCTTCAAGCTGTTCTTTTGGACTCAGCTTCCACCCCTCACATCGCCTGAACCAGATCGGCAGAACTGTAGGTCTCTCCTGCATTCCCTGGGGATCCAGAAAATTCGCACATTGAAGAGAAGCTCACTCCAAATCCTTTCTCCCTTTGCTGCTCCGGCTATCCGACAATCCCCTTCCCTCATTTCCACTCCCCCTGTGGCTCTCCCCGGCTCACGCCTGCATCTCAAGGCTGGTTGGCCCTTTGGCTCCAGCCTCCTCCTCTCTCCAAGCCCCTCTCTTAGGCCATGAACCCCAGCCCGATTGTTTCCATCCCCCTGTCCCCACAGCCAAGAAAACAGGAAGTGTCTGAGTCACCCGTTGTCCCCTGGGCTTCGGCTGTCTGGGCCCGAGTTCTGGAGTCAAGGAAGGACAAGTAGGGAAAAGGTTGGCTTCACAGATGACAATTGTCTTGTGGAGCCCCAAAATGAAAAGATAATGTCAGTTTTCCAGCACTGCCTTCCAGCCTAGGGGACCCCAAATAGCCCGTGGGCTAGGAATCTCCCCAGCTCTTCTTGGGATAAAGGTAAGAGCACTACCTCAAGGTTTGGAGTTGAAGAGTTGTCTCTCTCCCCGCAGCTGTGGACCCTTTGGCTTGTCCGGTGGCTCTCAAGCTTGGTTATTTATTAAAATCACCCAGACTGTTTTAAAAAAGACTGAACCCTGGGCTCCAGCCCCAGAGATCCAGGTTTAATTTTTAAAAGCTCCTCAGGTGATTCCAAAGTATAGTCAGGCTTGGGAAACTGCTCTCGGAGCCTCAGTTTCTCTCCTGTCCCATAGGGCTCATGATGCCTACTTTCCACAGCTGCTGAGAAACAAGGTATCCTCGGTGTGTTCAGGCACATTGAAAGGTAAAGCACTAGTGTGAGAAGTCTTTCTGTGCCCACCTGTGGGAAGGCTTGGGTGGAAGTGGGCTACCCCGAGGGTTCCCTTGGTCTCGAGAACCCAGGTCAAGATGGTAGTGGCAAGACACCGATGAATGTGCTGAAGAGCACAAGCAAAGCCTGTTTCCCGTTCCCCAGTGGCTGCGCTCCAAAGAGCCCAGCACCTGGGCAGAGGAAATGCAGGGGACAAATAGCAGGTATCACTCCAGGCCTGGCCCCCAATGAGCTGCTGGTCCAGTGGTGGAGAAGAGCAGGCAAGCAAAGGCTCCAACAAACACAAGGCAGAAGGATAAAAGCGTTCCAAGAGCAGATAAAAGCTGACAATGAGATGCGTTCTCCCTGGAGGAAGTAAGGAAGACTTCCTGTAGGAGATGGCATCTACACCAGGGGGCTCATGCAGGGTCTGAGAACCCCAGACTGAGGGAAATGCAGGAACAAAGGCAGAAAGGTGGGAAGGAAAGTGCATTCAAGACTTCCCATGGCCACCTGGGGGCAAGAGAGAGCGGAGAGGACAGGAAAGGCAGGAGGCCAGTCATCTGGGCAGAGGCCAGCCTTCCCTTCCAGCCCTTTTCCCTTGGGAACACAAGTATATACTGTATGATTCCATTTATGAAGAAGTACATTTATTTTATGGCATGATCTGATCATATTTCAAATATCTTTTTTTTTTCTTCAAGTGTCTGTTTTTGATATTGATGGTTTCTGCTGGCCCTTGGCTATGTTGTCTTGTCACCTGTGTGCCTTTTTTTTTTTTTGAATTTTAAATTTAAAAATTATTTATAAATTTATTTAAGTTGTTTTCTTTTTTTAAGATTTATTTATTTATTTGAGAGAGAGAGCATGAGCAGCAGGAAGGGCAGAGAGAGAAGGAGAGAGAATCTCTAGCAGACGCCCCGCTGAGTGCAGCGACTGATCATGACCTGAGCTGAAACCAAGAGTCGGACACCACCCAAGTGCTCCATTAAATTTCTTTAAGTCTTTGTACCTGGTTGTTTTTTTATTGTAGGTTGAACATTTGTTTGAAACGTCACCTTTGGATATTACTTGACACCTGAAGTGATGTCACCGTCCTTTCGTTAGGTCCTTCCGTTAGCATCTGCCAGGCACCTGGGGCACTGGCAGTCTCGGATCTCGGTAGTTCAGTTTTCCAGCCTAAGACTTCGTGCCCCTCCCCACCCCCCGTCCCTCGGGGAGTTCAAAGCCAGAGTGTAGAGCTTACAAGGGCCAGTTTGCTTCTGGGTCACCTTGACTCTGAAAGTGTAAGCCTTTGGATTTCCCTGTCCTGAATGGGGGCTAGTTTCCAGTTCTGTGCCCTGACTTCTGTTCCTTGACCCCCTCCCGGCTCTCAGAGGCTCTGCCCAGCTTCCTGGTCACCTTCTCCTGATTGGCCAACTCCACTGTGGCCTCCCGATGCTGGTCTCACTGGCCAGGCAATTTCCTGATATCTTGCTAGCTCTCTGATGCTTTTAAGATTACTTAATCTCTCGTGGCCAGTTTTTCTAAGTTGCCTTCAGTAGCAGATCTGGTCCAGACATCTGCCTTTAGTGAAAATAAAGATCCTCTTCTAATTTGATTCTACCATGATTGTGTTCCTGCTTAATTGTTTAATCCTATAATTGTACCTCTTTTTCTTTTAAATAAAAAAGATTGATAGTCAACTACATATACTTACTTGTGTTTTCTAACAATACAAAAAAATGTTCAAAACAATAATACCAAGATGAATTAAAAACAGGGCATGAGCCCCGCACCCACCTGATGTGATTTGTCCTGGGTCTGTGTGGTTCTTTGGGACCTCACTCCCTTCTATCCTCAGGCTGCTGGGGCTGTGCCCCAGGGCCACATCCTTCTGTCGAGGTGATTTCTTTCAGAGGAAATAAATCTGGGGGCACCCTTCTAGACTTTAAATTTAGTTTTCAAATCTTATTCTAGTAGCATTAAATTTTAACAATCTCCTTTGAGACATCTTTGAATAAGATGGCCATGGGAAGTCTTTTTTTTTTTTTTTTTTGGCCATGGGAAGTCTTGAATGCACTTTCCTTCCCACCTTTGGTCCAGTTTATAAACTTAATCAAACATATTAAAATATTTTATTTTATACATATATATGTGTGTATATATATATATATTTCCCCCCCCCACGCCCAATGTAGGGCTTGAACTCACAACCCTGAGATCAAGAGTTGCATGCTCTAGTGACTGAGCCAGCCAGGAGCCCTTTAAAATATTTTAACCTTTATTCAAAAATTAGACTTCTTATTCCAGTAGTCTAATTTCTGACTGAACCAACAAGAGCTTTTGTCCTCAGTATTAAGTAATCTTTATAAAACTGTCAGTTAACCTTATAAAAAAATAAGAATTAAATAATAAAGATGAAAATATGGTGAATTTAAAGTTCTCTTACATGTTCTAATATGATGCATAAACTCATAGGATGCTCAGTTTAAATTATTCAGTTATATACGTTCAATTAATAGTTCTAAGGCTGTTGCTCTAAAAGACCACATTACCTTATCTATTACAAGCATTATAGAGTAACAAATACACATTGTTTACCTCAACATAAAAATACCAGTGGTGGGCGCCTGGGTGGCTCAGTGGGTTAAGCCGCTGCCTTCGACTCAGGTCATGATCTCAGGGTCCTGGGATCGAGGCATCGGGCTCTCTGCTCAGCAGGGAGCCTGCTTCCTCCTCTCTCTCTGCCTGCCTCTCTGCCTGCTTGTGATCTCTCTCTGTCAAATAAATAAATAAATAAATAAAATCTTTAAAAAAAAAAAAATACTAGTGTCAGGGTCAAGTAGCCCACATCCTTGGGTCCAAATGTTATACACACTTCCCAGATCTTCTGGTGCAGTTTCCTCCCAAACAGGCAGCCTGATTGGTTTTTGTATTTGACACTTAAGCTAGGTGTGATAGGCAGGATAAGATCCTCCCTCCCCAAGGGAGCCGCAGCCTCATCTCCAGAACCTGTGAATATGTTACCTTACATGGCAAAAGGAGACTTTGCAGGTGTGATTAAGGTAAGGTCTTGAGATGGGGAGAGTAGCCTGCATTATCCAGGTGGGCCCGGTGTAATCACAAGGGTCCTTATGAGGGACAGGGAGCAAGAGAATCAGAGAAGGAGGTGATAGCCAAAGCAGAGACTCGAGTGATGTGATCGCTGGCTGAAAGGGAGCCAGGAGCCAATAAATGAGAGCCACCTCTAGAAGCTGAAAAAAGGCCAGGGAACAGATTCTCCCCTAGAGCCTCCAGCGGGAATGCAGTCCTGCCAACACCTGGTTTCAGCCCAGGGAATGTCATCTGGGACTTCTGACATCCAGAGCTGTAAGATAAGAAATCTGTGTTGTTTAAACCCACTAAGTTTGTGGTAATTTGTTACAGCAGCAGTAAGAAACTAATACAGTATATAAATATAAATCTTCACTTAACCCTAAGATTTCTGAGTTCAGTATCAGCCTAAGGTATGCAAAATCCATTCCATTGAATTTTAAGGACTTTTAAATGATGGCAGCAACAGAATTGATTATAAAGATAAAAGGAAACTACACAATTGTGTTTGCCCAGCACCCTCCACTGGAGATGGGAAGCTCTGTTCCTCACTGTCCCTCATTCCGTGTGGCTACGAAGTAAACACTTACTGAACATGATTGTTTGGTTTTGTTTCTAATCAGACAGATTCATGTTCTACAGTGGACAGTCCTAGCTTCTTGGAATGTGTTTTCTGCAGCTACTGGGGCTTTTTGACATTCAGACACCTGAAGACCATTGTAGACGCCATTTCTATCAGTGATTATATGAGACAGGTCCCCAGGACATGGGTGGTGACAGCCGCAGAGAACAATCATGATGTGGTGTGGTACGTGCAGGGACAGCTAGTCATGTGGAACCTCTTCCCATCACAGAGGAGGGAGGGTGGGAAGGGTTGGTCAGGGCGACCTGGGACACAGGGGCCGAGAAGGGACAGCGCACGGACTGAAGTTGATGGCTGGGAAACATGAACAAAAGGTTGCCATGTCTTGGGGACCCTTGGTGGGGAAGTGAGGAGACCCAGGCTGGAGCTGGTGGGGATCCCTCTGGAGCCTAGCCCCATCCATCAGTGTGGATTGACGCAGGCTGGGTTTCAGACCCAGGCCTGTCTGTGCCTCAGTTTCTTCATCTAAGCAGTGTTATTCATGGTAGAACCTTCCTCTTCACTGGGAGGCTGGAGGCCCCTGGAAGGGCAGGGAGGACAGCGTATGTTTAGGGAGGTAAGTCTGACTCTAGCCAGTGGAGCCACTGGGGACCTGTGCCCCCTCACTTTCGAGGACATCCTTTGTCTGCTCTCCCCTCCTCAAGGCCTGGGCCCAGGCCTTCACTTGCACTGATGACAAACCTGGCAACCAACCTCCGGGGAGGGGTATGTGGGGACTCCAGACTAAACTGGACAGATCAGAGTCTGAGGGGGTGACAGCTCTGGGAATCTGATTCCCAGGGACTCTGGAGCCTCGCTGGAGTTCATAACAGACTCAGAGCTTGAGTCTGGGTCTGCATAGACTGCCCCTGACACACCCCCTTTCACAGTCAAGCTCATGCTTCAGGCCCAGTGCTGGTTATAGTGTTATTCTCCAGGTCTGCTTTCCCCACGGTGTCTTTGGGGTTTAGAAAGAATGCCCAGTTACATCTTAATTCCAGATGAGCAACCTTGGCTTTTTTTTTTGTTTTGTTCCAAGATTTGCATGGGACATACTTGCACTGAAAATATTACTTGTTGTTTATCTGAAATCTAAATGAACCAGGCATCCTATATTTTACCTGCTAACCCTACTGCCCAGGCCTGAGGCATCTTTCCTAGTTGTTGAGACACGCTCGTGCCCCCGGTGGACACACTGATGTTTCTGCCTCTGCCTGGGAGGTTTCCCACCTGGGCCCAGAGCATCACTGGCGGAAGTATCCAGCGAAACCTTGCAAGGAAGGGGTGGCTGCCTTGAAGAGTGACTGGGAAGGAAGCCTGGAAGATGCCCCCATAAAGCGGGCCAGGCTGAGAGACGTGCTTCTAGGCTCTGACTCCCTCTAGGCTCCCATGGAAGGGGGAGAGGGTAGACACCACCGCTGCCCTCCCCTGCCGCCTGCCCACCCCTCTGCCCAGGTCTCCAAGATGGTGGGAGGGCTCAGAATTAGTGATGGTGATTCTGGAAGTAGTTCTGGAAACCGACAGGGCAAGACAAGGAGGGATCCAGATGGCTCTGACATTGAATCATCTAATCCAGACCGCCTTTGGGCCTGTTTCCTGGGGAGAGGGGCTGCTGGCCTGCAGAGGGCGCCCTCGCCCCACGGTGCCGGTGGTGGTGGGAGACACGCGATGAGTCTAGAGTGAAGCTCAGGCCCAGGAGGAGGACACCCACCCAGGTCAGAGGCTCATAGTCTGTCAGACCCACTACCTCCTGATATAAAATATTGTGGATGCCCTTTTTAACCATCCTGAAATGAAATTCACACATATTACCACCACCCAGAGACAAATAAAACACAAATGTATGGCTTTAATTGTAATAGAAAGGAAAAATGAAAAGACAGCAATTGAGAATAAAATGAAATGTATTTCAGTCTGTAAACATTTAGGCACGGCTACACTAGGAAGGCCTTGCCATGTGTAATTAATTACCTCTGGCTTTTAACTGTAGACAGAAGTACTGAATGTGACAGGTCAGTTGCAGGTGCGTTCAGGGTATTGGCTCAGCTGGATAAAATACCTGCCAAGATTTTCTGGAAAAGGTAACAAAAAAGAAAATCAAAAGTTTATATTTTTAAGTAATCTCTACCCCCAACCCAGGGCTGGAACGCAAGACCCCAAGATCAAACGCCACACGCTTTTTCCATCGAGACAGCTAGGCACCCCTGAAAAAGGAATATTTCTTGATAAAATTCCAAACTAAACCAAGTACAGGTCTTCCCTGGATTTATTTAGTTGTCCTCCTAGAAAATCTGGTGTATGCTTTTCAAGCCATACAATACTATATTTTGTGTTTATATGTAAAATCGAGTTAGAGTCTGGGTTTAGAGATTTGTAAGTAGGGCTTTCACCGATAGGGCTCCTGAGACAGTTCTTTGTTGTGGAACCATCCTCCTGCCCACCCATGGGGCCCTGCTGCCCCACCACTACCCACAATTCTATAAAACGTGTCCTGGAGCCATACGTGCTCTGTCAGGGTCAGCATAAGGAGGCCACATGGGGAACCCGGAACCCCCAGCCTCCAGCTTGGCTCCCTGCACTGGAGCCTGGGCCCACGGCACCCCCAGTTTACAGATACTCTGAACTCCGGTGGAGCTCCTGGGGTCTGAGCCAAACACGGTGGCCCTCAGGTTGTTTGGGGTATAGGGGGAGGCAAAGGAAACAGGATGGACTCCCCTCTACGTTCCCTCCTTTCTAGGGACTCTGTCTGGAACGGATGGGGGAGGTGATAGCCTTGCGTCCAGTTGTGGTGGACAGGGTGACATGGCTCCCAGATCCTTCTCCCAGGACTCGTTGCCAGCTGGTGGGACTGCTGTCCTTCCTTCAGGGATGGTCCCAGCTGCGGAGTTGCTTCCCTAAGGTTGCCCCCTCCTCCAGGCAGCCCACATCCATGGACTTCCTAAGCAAGGAATCTAAAGGCCTGGCCATCTCAGCCCCGGCTTAGAATACCTCTGAAAGGCCCAGGGGCTCCAGGGCCTCCCAGGGGTCTGACCTGTACCACAGCTCTGCTTCTTCCCCTCCCTACTCCTGCTCTGTCCTCTCCTTTCCACAGGTGTAGATCCCAAGGCCTCCTTAATAAACTCCTGTACCTTACTCCACCTTGGAGTCTTCTTGGAGAAGCCAACCTGTGACACCCCGCAACGGGCCGTGCTGGGGGATTGTGGGACCCACCCTGGGAAGAGCAGCACAGGAAAGGGCGGGACCATTCCTGTTGCCGGCATTTGGGAGGGCCCCGTTTCAGTCAGGGGCCTCCAGAGAAGAGGACCCAATAGGATAAGTATAGATAGATAGAAAGAGATCTAATACGAGGGACCAGCTCGTGCGCTTGTGGAGGCTGAGGAGTTCCACCACCTGCATTCCACAAGCTGGAGGCCCAGGGAAGCTGGTGCTGGAGTTCCAAGTCCAAAGTCAAAGGCCCGAGAACTGGGGAGCCCACGGTATAAGTCCCAATCTGAGTCTGAAGGCCCAAGAACCAGAAGTGCTAATGTCTGAGGACAGAGAAGACAGATGTCCCAGTTCAAGGAAAGAAAATCCACCTCTCTTCTGCCTTTTGTTCCATTCCGACCCTCGGATCGGAGGGTGGCCGCCCATCTGCGTGAGGGCGCCCTTCACTCCGTCTCCATGTGCCAGGCTCTTCCGGAAATGCACTCACAGTCACACCCTGAAATAATGTTTGACCAGCTGTCTGGACATCCCTGAGCCCAATCGAGTAGACACATAAAATTTAGCCATCTCAGCCCTCCTAGAGGAGGTGGGCTGCGGGCCATCTCGAAGGACGGTTAGGACTTGAAGAATCGGAGATTGGGAGGGCAGGAAGGGAATTTCAGCTGATCACCGTATGGCGTGCCCTGTGCCCTGGAGGTAGGTACTTGACTTATACATTTCACCTGAGTGGGGAGGCTGGCCTGGGGGAATGGCAAGGCGTGGAGCTCTGCTGGAAGAGAAGGCTGCGTTGAGTTGGAACGTAGGCTTTGTATGGAAGGCAATGGGGAGCCTCAGACAGGGAGAGCTGCTGCAGGATAGACATTTTCAGTAAGGTCTCTGTGGTACCAATGCATGTTGTGTTAGAAGAGTTTGAGGCTGTTGCTAATGTCTGAGATCCCATAAGTCCTGCCCGGAGCTGTGGCCATGGGGCCGCCGCACCCAGGAGATGACTGGGTGAGGCGTGGGGGGAAGGGAAGGAGGGCCCCCAGCCCAGAGCTGAGCTTGTGAAGGACGGTCACTGGGCAGGTATGCATGGCTGCAGGGGACTGTATGGTTTTTCTCGGATGGGGGTTGGGGGAAGTGAGCCTTCCTTTGCAAAGGGTCCGCCTGGGGACCATCAACTGTGAGGACCCCAGTCCCCGTCATGGGTGGCTCAAGGGGAGGGCAGGGAGAACAAGGGCTGGTATATCAAGGTAACACTAGCTAATGTAACACGCAACACCCCTACCCCGACACGTGCCCCCTCATTTCAGTGCCTTAACACAAAACAATGTTCCTGTGCGTTTGCCCTAATGCACGTGTTTCTGGGTGGCCGGTGACTCTTCTCCATGGTGACCAGCACTTTTCTAACTTGTGGCTCTGTTAGCTCCAAGGTCCTCAGTGTTCCTTATGTTCAATGGGTGGATGAGGAAAGAGGGGGCACACCTTAAAGGCCTTGACCAAGAAGTGACACATATCACTTCTGCTCTTATTCTACTGGTGAGAATGCTAGATGCAAAGGTGCCTGGGAAATGTAGTCCATGGTGGGGCAGCCACTTCCCAGTGACAACTGTGTGTGGAAGAGGGGAGCCGTCTTGGGTCTGCAGGGAATCCTGTTGCCTCATCTGGCCGTGGGCCCAGCAGGAGGAAACGCCCCCTGTCTCCAGTAGGCTTCCAGAACAGGTTTACACGGTGAGTGTTGAGGGCACTGCGTGTATCTTGTGGGTGGGATCTGCCCACAGTAGGCTGGGGGGGCTGGTAGGGTAGGTGAAGTGTGACCCTGCTATGCTCTGTTGTGCAATGTGGCAGTTGTGGGCTCTATGTCCATTGTGTTGGTTTTCTGTTTTTCTGTGCATTTCCATTGCTGCGTAACAAGTGAGCAAGTACTCAGCAGCTTAAAACAACATGCACAGATTCGCTTCACAGTTCTGTAGTCTAGAAGTCCAGGTGGGGATGGTTGGGGTCTTTGCTGAGAGTCCTACAAGGCCAAAATCAAGGTGTGGCTGGGCTGGGCTTGGCTGGACTCTTCTCCAGAGGCTCCAGGGAAGATATGCTTCTAGACTCACTCAGTCTTCCTCACAGGCAGAATTCAGTTCCTGGCAATTAAAGGACTTCCTGCCTGTTTCCTTGCTGGCTGTCAGTGGGGGGTCGCTCTCCGTTTTAGAAGCCACTTCCTGGTCCTTGCGTGTGGCCCCTTCACTTCCAAAGCCAACAACCATATGTCAAGTCCTTCTAGCGCCTTGGAGCTCTCTGATGTTCCCTTCTGCCACCAGCGGAAGAAAACTTGCTTTTTTTGTTGTTTTGTTTTTTAAAATTTGTATGTATTTGAGAGAGAGGGAGAGGGAGCACAAGCAGGGGGCTGGGGAGAGGGAGAGGGAGAAGCAGGTCTCCTGCTGAGCAGAGAGCCTGATGTGGGGCTCCATCCAGGACCCTGGGATCATAACCTGGGCCAAAGACAAGTTGAGCCACCTGCCACCCAGCCCCCCAGAAAACTTGCTTTTAAAGGGCTCAGGTGAGTAGATTAAACTGCCCAGATAATCTCCGTTTTGCCATACACCATAATCATTAAAGTGATATCTCATCATATCCATAAGTACCACCCATACTTAGAGGGGAGGGGATCTGACAAGGTCAAGGGTCAGTGGGGATCATTCTTAGAATTCTCCCTCCCACAAGGGCTGGGTCCAAATGCCCTTGATCCTAGTTTCCTCCTCTGCAAAGTGCAGATAATTGTATCACATGACCATACGGTGAGAATTAAATTTATTTATCCATATATATGAACAAACATTTGCCAAGCACCTTCTCTGAGCTGGGGGCCGCTCTGGGCACTAGGCATCCAGATGCAGACATGACAGGCAAAGGTGACATACGGGAAGGGCCAGCAGCACGACTCAGCCTGTGCTTGGGCAGCAGTCATAGAGTTGCTGGCTTGGGGCTGACGTTTCATCCGCCATCCCTCTCCCCCTGCCGCCTGGCACAACCTCTCACACCCTCCCCGGGCCCAAGAGCAGACATCTCCTAACTGCTGGGAGGACAGGCTGCCTCCCCTGAGCTCAAGCATGCAAAGTGGTGGCAGCCGCAGCGCCTCTGTCCATCAGCTCCTTCCAAGGATGCAGAGAATTCATCTGCAGATGTCTCCTGAAATATTCAAAGTGATTAAGACAAATACCTACTAACTGTCCACGATGGGCTGTGCTTCCTCCAGGCTGCCCTCCCAGACTACCCACAGCGAGGCATGGTCCCTCTTGGGTGACTACAGTCCAGCCTGCTTCTCTCCTGCAACATGGTGTCCCCCGCCTCACCCTGTACCACTCCACTGGGGGGTCATATCTTACCGCCATTCCTGGTCACTGGCTAAAGGGCTGCCTGGAAGAGTTGTCTGAGGGGGCAACTGATTGAAGACCTGTCAGTTTCAGCCTTGGCCCCTGCACCCCCAACCCTAGAGAAAACCGAGGCCAGTACAGAGGCTCTTGCTTTCAAGTGGTGGCTCTAAAGTCCTAAGCTCTCACCTTCCTCTCCCTGTGAGTCCGACTTAAAGGGCTCCTTTGTGCACATCTGCCTCTCCCCCCACCCATCCCGCCCCAGATGCCCTTCTCGCCTGAATATTCAGTTCCAGTCCTAATTCACTGCCCGCTGTCACCCAAACTCAAGGACCCTCACCATGTCTCCCGTCCTAGAAAATCCTCCCTCCACCCCGCCTCACAGATGTCTGAGGAGTGAATAATTGATGGCGGTTGATGAGCAGAGCAGGAAGAGGGCTAGTTTGAATCCTGGCTGTTCCTCCTGGGGTTGATGGGGAGGCTCTGTTCAATGTGGTGGGGGCCCTCAGAGTGAGCTGGGGCCCCATAGTGATCCAGACACTCTGCAATGGAAAGCTGTGGGGTGGCAGGCAGGGACTGCTGACATGGGCATCTGAGAACAGAGAAGGCTCCTGGACAGGAGTCAGATTGAGAGACATGGCCGAGATGAAGCTTGACTCTCAGAGAGGAGGGTCACCTAGGTACAATGGAGGTCCTCGGGTTGTCACTGGGAAAGGAGACTTCTTGGTTCTGATCAAGAGGGCCATGGAGGAAGAACTTTTTTAATTTTTTTAAGATTTTATTTATTTGTTTGACAGAGAGCATAAGCAGGGGGAGCAGCAGGCAGAGGGAGAGGGAAAGACAGGCTCCCCACTGAGCAGGGAGCCCAATGTGGGGCTCGATCCGAGGATCCTGGGATCATGACCTGCGCTGAAGGCAGATGCTTAACTGACTGAGTCACCCAGGCGCCCCAGGAAGAACAGTATTTAAAAGGGTGGAGAATTCACGTTTACTATTCTTTCCTGTGAGATCATGAGCTATGCTTTGGGAGCCTTAAAACCTCGGAGAACACGGCAGGGGGTCCTACAGGTGACCTTGGCTGGTGGGGACCACAGCCTAGGAAACATGGATGGGTTGCTTATACACAGATATGAGCTCTGAAGGACATGATGTCACTGGCGGGGGGCCCCCTCTTCCTCTAAGAACAGGGGCTGCTGCTAGGCCTTAGCGGACACTCACAGTTAGAGATAAAGAAGATGTGCCTACGTCCGCATGGCACTCATCACCTTTCTGGGGACTGTCTTTTCTTTTCGGCCCGGAGAGTAGAGAGCAGACCCAGCAGAGAGGATCCCTGAGGATGTGCGGGTTCTCTGTGACAGCCCAGCGCGAGAGGCTGCTGACCTCAGGAAGCAGGAATGCAGGCTGTCTGAAATCATGGTGATGATGGACAGAAGGGAAAAGGCTGCATTCTTTCCTCGCAGAGAGCTGCAGGCGTGAGCACACGTGTGTGTATGCAGGCGTGTGTGCATGGCAGGAACCCAGGAGAATGACATTCCAATGGCTGAGCTCCAAGTCAGCTCCCAAGAAGATGTAAAATTAAAAAGACACTTTTGGTCTTGCTTCCTGCTGGATTCCCAGTGCCCTTGAGAATGACCAGCTGGCTGCCTGGAACTCGGACTGAGACAAGGTGGGCAGCGCCACTGGCGTGCTTAGCCAGGGCTCCTGTCCGGAGTGTCTCCACCAGGTAGCCTGCCCTTTGCCCAGAGGCCTCCTGAGGGTCCTTTTATTTTGTGGCTCTGCTGTTCTCGATGTCTAGTCTCCATCCCAAGCTCTAAACGGAGTGTTGGCCACGTCCCAGTGGTGGGGCAGGTAGATGGGAGCGGAAGGCGTGCTCCTCTTCTCTGAGGGCAGGTGGAATCCGGGCTGATCACCGGTGCTCACGCCCAGGAAGCCAGAGTACAATCCCGTGGTCCCACCTAGCGATAAGACAGGCTGATGGTGCCTGGCTCATAGACAGGGATTCTGTTATTAAAGGAAGAAAATGACAGTGGATTCTGGACAGCAGTTAGCATTTTGTCCACAAAGCAAGAGGTGGATTGGAGGCTTGTGTGGAGGCAGGGAGGCCATGTAAGAGGCTACTGTAGTAAAATCCAAGTAAGGAGCCGTGGGGGCCTGGACCAGAGGGTGGCCACTGGGGAGAGACCACAGTTGGAAGAATTCAGGAAATATTTAGGTGGTAGAACCATAGCATTGGGTATTAGTTAAATATTGAGGGGGAAGGAGTAGGAGGGCTTGGGGCAATTTCTGTAAATCCGGCATGGAAATTGGGCACATTTATTTGGCAAATGTTTATGGACTTGATCCCACACGGCAGGTACCATGCTTGGAGAAGTGTGGCACTAACTCTGTCCTCATGGGCCATTGGAGGAGAAAGATTCACCCCCAGGAAACAAGGCAGGGGAACTTTCAGATGCTTGGAAACCAGTTAGGGTGGACAGTGGGTGGACAGGATTTCAGGGGAAGCAGAATTTGCCGTTGGGCATGGGGCTATGTGGTAGGGCTGAGCTCTCCCAGAGGAGGAGGCAAGCATTCCAGGTGAAGAAGCAGAAGGACCCAAGACTTGGAGGTGGCCCACATTATCAGGAAAATCTTTCTAGGGATGGTTGTGGGCACCCTGGTGCAGAGCAAACCCTTTGGAACCAGATGGACCCAGGTTCAGATCCTGCCTCTGTACGCACGTGTTGCTGGTGGAGTCATAGTTGGGTCAGTCTCCACCACAGACTATTTGGTATTATTTATGGGAGCTATAATCACACCTATCCCTCAACCCAGCAGTCTACTTCCAGGAATTTATCCTACAGATAATACCCATGCACAGGGGAAGCAACGCACACACAGGCTGTTTATTGCAGCGCTATTTTTGGAATTGCAATAAGATTAGAAATAACCCACATGTCCATCCATATAGGATTGAGTAAATAAATGATGTATTTATGCTGTGAAAAAGAAGGAAGTTCCTCTCTCTGTACTAATACGGAAAGATTTCTAAGATCTGTTGTGGGTGATAAAAGCAAGGCACAGCTTAGTGTGTAGGATTTACTACCATTTGGATAAAGAAAAAAGGCGGGGAGGGAAGGATATCTCTCCAAATATATCTGTGTATTTTTTTTTATATTTGCGTGTATATGCATGGATATCTGGAAGGAACACACAAGATGTACCCTGCAGGACAGAGAGTTAAAAGACTGAGCAGCGCCGTTGGCTGGCACACTTTTTACTGCACTCTTTTGTACGTTTGGAATTTCGGATTACGTGAATCTATTTTTTTTAAAAGATTTTATTTACTTATTAGTGAGCACGTGCATAAGTGTGAGTGGGGGTGGTGCAGAGGGAGAAATAGATTCCTGGTAGAGTAGGGAGCCAGATGTGGGACTCGATCCCAGGACCCTGGGATCATGAGCTGAGCCTAAGGCAGATGCTTTGCCAACTGAGCCACTCAGGCGCTGCCCCTCAGATTATGTGAATGTATTATCTATATCCTCATCCTGCTGTTCGATAGCTGTGTGGCTGTAGGCTAAGCCCTGGCTGGCTTGCCCACTGGCCAATACGAGCTGCCTACCACAGACTTAGCGGTGTTCGGGAATCAGGGTGCGGTACGTTCAACAACTCTTCCTTCCGTTTCCCCGGCCAGCCAAGACAGGGAGCTCAGGAGAAGGAGCAGGTTTGGAGGTGCAGAGCGGGAAGCCAGTTCTCCCCAGTAACTTTGGGCTTGGCGAACGCTTTCTATAAAGGGCCAGGGAGTGATTATTTCAGACTTTGTGGGCCACTCGGCATCTGTCCTGTCCGCTCAAGTCTGCCGGTGTATCGTGAAAGCAGCCACAGACACGCTGTAAACTAGTGCGCCGGGCTGTGTCCCAATAATTTAGGGATGCTGAAATCCAGATGCGATACAATTTTCATGTGTTGTGACATTTTATTCCTCTTTTGATTCCCCGCCCCCAACCATTTAAAAATGTAAAAGCATGCTTAGCTCAGCCTGTATGAGCACTGGTGGTACTTCGTACTTGAGCTGTAGCTTGTGGACATCCCACCCACCCCTCTAATGATCTGATTACCAGAAAAGGGACCACTGGCGCTCAGGCCTTCCTCCGGCTGGGTTTTTGTCCCCCTTCCCCCCTGACACCAGTAGCCACAAGGCTAACACCTGCCCCTCACTGTTTGGATGCTTGTCTCCAGAATAGAGGGGGGGTAAGGGCAGGACCTGGCCGTTCCCTGTTAAGTCTTGGCCCCTTCTGAAGACCTGGTTCATTCTTAATTTTTTTAAATTTATTTTTAAAGATATAATTATTTATTTTAGAAAGAGAGCGTAAGTGTGTGCCTGCATGAACGGGTGGGGGGGATTATAGAGGCAGAGGAAGCGGTTGAGAATTTCAAGCAGATCCCCGCTGAGCAGGGAGCCTGATGTGGGACTCGATCCCAGGACCCTGAGATCGTGACCTGAGCCGAAAGCAGATGCTTAACCAACTGAGCCACCCAGACGCCCTGACATGGTTCATTTTTAAATAAGAAATCAGCCTTCCCAAGGGCCTGACCTTTCCAAATCTGGCCAGAAACTGGGCTCTCTCTCGAGGCAGGAAGTGGGGGCAAAGTTTGGCCTCCAAACACTGCCCTTCTTATGACCAGTTCTCCACCAGTTCCAAACCTGCCTCTGTGCCGGTCCTGCCCGGGCCAGCTCAGGTGGTGGCAGGGCGGGTAGGGGAGGAGGGGAGACCTGCCCGGGCTGCTGCAGGAGGCTGCAGTGTCATCCCCGGGGCCTGCCTTCCTCTGGGAGACAGGGGGCTGGGAGATTTTCTTTGAAACCTGCCTCCCCGTGTGGAGGGGCTCAGATGAGCGGAAATGCTTGGACTACTCTCCAGAGAAGCTTCTTTCAATGCTAGCTCCTCTTTTCTCTGTTCGCTCTTTTCGATGGGTCTCCTCTGCCCGGCCCTCTTTTCTTCCTCTTCTCCCTTGACCTCCGTTTGTTTCCTTCTCCCTGTAGCTTGTGGAGCTACACTCCCCTCAGCGTGGCCTGAGTGTTGCTGCCGAGCCCATGCTCAGACAGCTCCCTCCTCAAGGAAGCCCCGAGTCCCTTTCCCCACCTGGATGTACTTTCCTTTCAGAGAAACACCACCTGCTTCTCTCTCGCTTCTCTCTCTCGTGGTGGCCTTCTGAGAACCACGGCCTGGATTTTGTGCTCCCCAGACGGGGACTCCAGTAGTACCTTGACACAGGGGGATCGTGCCTGTTGGAAGCTCCACAAGGGACAAGCAAGTCATGTCCAGGAAGTGGCAAATGGGCTGCCCTTTTTGGTGGGCGAGTCAAAACCCAGATGTGTGCTATGGGTGCCCAGAGGAAACCAGGAGGCTGGCCGGGGCATCTTGGACTCAGGAGGACAGCACCATGGGCTCTTGCAATGCCAAGCTTTGAACCCAGCTCTGCGACCCCGTGGGGTCCCTGCTGGGAGCTGCCACCTCCTGTTAGGGGCCTTGGGGAATGTTGCTGGAGGAGGGGGCTGTGTCTGAGCTGGATCTCTCCTCTTCTCCTTTAAGCACCTTGGTCCCTCTTTTCCTCTCTTTGCCCCCCTGAGCTAATGAGCTGAATGCCCCCGCTGTAAATGTCTGTGTCTACCTGTTTCTCCCTTGAATGGCCAGGCTCCTGTTGGCTCCAGAGGAGCATCCTGGGAGAGGTGGCCAGCAGATGCTAGATACTGGCCACCTGGAGGCCTGAGTGCACCTGCAGCTGGCCCCTTCCCCACCTGGGCACTGGGACAGGGCAGGGGGCCCAGCCCACCTGCCCGTGGCTTCGGACACTAGCCCCTTCCACTCAGTCACTCACAAAATGTGTGTGAGTGTGCAGAGGGGACTGGGACTGAAGGAGGAGTGGGGCCGCCTGGGGCACAGGGCTGATGGTTGGGGTCTCCAGGACCGGTCTGGCATAAAGGGACATTCATTCCTGACAGGTGTGTGCTGGGCTTAGGCCTGGCCAGGTCCAGCCAGAGCTTTCAGCAGGACTTAATCAGGCCTGAGGTGGGCCCCTCCCTCCTGAGAGCTGGAGTTGGGCTCTGGCAGGGGTCACTGGAACAGAGCTTTCTGGGGAGCAGAAAACCAGCCCAAGGCACCTGACCGCAGAGCCAAATCACCTGGGTGACCAGGGGTTGCGTACAGGGTGCTCATGGTCCAGATAAGAAACTGAGGCCCCACGTGGCATGGAGCGTGAAGACTGATTGAGGGCCGGTCTACGCAAAGTAGCTCACTGACGTGGGCCTCTTTTACAAATGGAAAAATCAAGGTCCCAAAGCTTCATGAGCCTGACAGAGGCTCAGGGCAGGGGGGTAGCAGGGTGGGCTTTCCCACCCCAGGATATTGACGAGGCTGTGCCTTTCGATGGGGGTCCTTTTTCCCTCAGCTTCTCTACCCTTCCCTCCGGGCTTTGTCTGACCGAGTTTGGGGACAGGGAGGGGGATATCGGAGTGACCTGGTCAGTGTAACATGTGGGTATTGGGCCAAAAATTGAGGTGAGCAAGAAATTTTATTTTTCTATCCTTCTATATACTCTCCATTGCAAGCCCTCTCTGGGGAGTGGGGGAAGCAGAAGGGGTCACAGTGTGAAGGTAACTTCAGGCAGCCCTTCCCCAAGGGCTGGTTTCAACTTGGTGGGCAGCTTGCTCCTCACATCGGCTTCTGTCAGGGACCTGAGGATCCTTCTGTGTTTCTGAAGCCTTGGTGAGACCCAGAAATCTCTGAGACTCGCTTATAAAACTTTCTATAGATTTCTGGACATCTCCTCCAGTCTAGACAGGCTCCCCCAGAAATTCTCCCTTCTAAGGGAGGCTCTCCTTCATGCCTGGCTTCTCAGGTACAGCTCGAGCTTAGAGTTTCCAGGGATGTCTCAGATTTCATCAGTGGGTTCCATCATCCCTTTTCTGTGTGGCCCATGGCTTTGGTGGGCAGTGAGGGATGTGGGGAGGTTGTCCTCTGGACTGACCACCAGCGTGTGCTGCTCTGCTGATGGGGGCAAGGCAGCATGTTGTGAGGGTCCCTGAGGGTCGAGGTAGTCTTCCATTCTCTTTCTCGGGGGGCATGTGCCATCATCAGTCAACTGTGAGTCCCCAGGGCCATGGGGGTTACTGTGGCCCAGCTGGGTTCCAGGAACCTTCTGGGCCTCTGGTTTCCCTGACCAAGCCTAGCCACAAGGGGCAGACTGGCTGCCCTGAAGGAGAGTGGGCAGTCTTGGTTTGCCCAGAATTATGGGGGGTGGTTCTCAGGACGAAGGAATTTCAGTTCTAAAACTAGGATAGTATTGGGTACTGGGTAAACTGAGGCAAGCTGACACCCTGTCTTTTTCTCTCCCTCTCTCTCCTGCCTTCAGCCTGCTATGGCTGGACCAGGGAGGGAAGGAAAGGTCAAAGGATCTTCATTTCTATATTCTGTGTTTGGAATAAGGTTCTAGGTCAACCATGGGGTCTTTTTTTTTTTTTTTTTTAAGATTTCATTTATTTATTTGATAGAGAGAGTTTGAGAGCATGCGAGGGGAGAAGGGCAGAGGGAGAAGCAGACTCCCCATAGAAATGGGAGCCAGATGTGGGACTCGATCCTGGGACTCCGGGATCATGACCTGAGCTGAAGGCAGTTGCTTAACCAACTGAGCCACCCAGGCACCCCTCAACCATGAGGTCTTGACAAGACTCCTTGGAGAGTTCATCCCCAACCCTCTCCACTGCGCCCAGTCCCAATAAAGGAGTCAAGTTTGGTTTTGGTGCTCCCTGTCTTTATACTGGGCTGCGGCCAAGCCTGGCCTCCTGTTGAAGGCAGTCCTAGGTCCATACTGCCTCATTCTGTGACCTTGGGCAGGTCACTCTGCTTCCCTCTTGCCCCAGTCTCCTTAGCTATGAAACAGAGGGTTGGGTTTAGAAGGTCTGCTGAGGCCCCTCTCATGTTGTTTGGAGCCCACACAGATGAGAACTCTGACCCTGATCCCGCTATGTAGCCCTGGAAAGTCCAGCAGGAGGCCAGCAGCTTGAGCCGTTAGACTTTGGGAAGGGCAAGCCAAGGACAGAGTCCTGATGGTCTGGACAAAGGAAATAAATTAGTCCTGCACCAAGAGGGCAGTGGTTAGAGCTAGGGCCCCCTAGAACTTGGACTCAGCCAGTGAGTCCGACCTTACTCACTTCTGGAAGCAAACAGAAGTAGAGTGAATTGCCCAAAGGAACACAGCAAGTGTGTGACCCAAGGGGTGTTAGACTCCTGGTCCCCTGGCTTCCCCCCAGGGCTGTCTGGGCTCCTACTCAGGACCACTAATGTTAGGAAGCACTCTCCACGTGGAACGTCCCCTCCTGCCCAGCACACCCACGCCTCAGCCTCCCAAGGCTGCAGCACTTAGACCCCCAGATCTTGCAGGACCCCGTGAACAGGGGAATGGTAGGTGTGGCTCACCTCTGAGCCAGCTGCTGGAGATGCTGCCCCAAAGCATGGGGGAGGTGGGAGGCAGGGAGCCGCTGGGGGAGTTGGGAGAGGGAGTGCAGAGCCTGGGGCCCTGAGGGCTGTGCGGTTTGAATCTGGGTCTTTTTGTTGAGTGGGGTCTTGGCTTTTGCAGAGGTTATCAGACATGAATACCTAATACTTCCAGTAATAATAGCAATGGCAGCGGTAATAATAATACAAGATTCCATTCATTGGGTGCTTACCCTGTTCCTGGCTCTGTTCTGAATGCTCGAGTTCATTTGACGCTCATGACAGCCCTGGGGGACAGGGAGTATGAATATGACCATTTTACAGCTAAGAAGGGCGGAGCGACGTAAATGTGGTCACTTCACTGAAGATGGGAGGGTGCAGGGAGCGAGTTCGAATTCCTATTCCCAGGAGGCTGAGTGGCGCCGAAGGTCTTGTTCTGAAACTTGGGCAGAGTTTGCATTGTAACACCCAGTGGTGACAATTTTAATTTTAAAACGGTGTTTTCTTTTCTCTCTCTCTCTCTCTCTTTTTTTTTTTTTTTTTTTTTTAAGATTTTATTTACTTATTTGGCAGGGAAAGACTTGAGAGAGAGAACACAAGCAGGAGAAGCAGGGAGGGAGAAGCAGGCTTCCTGTGGAGCAGGAAGCTTGATGCGGGGCTCCATCCCAGGACGCTGGAATCATGACCTGAACTGAAGGCAGATGCTTAATGACTGAGCCACCCAGCCTCCCCTAAAAATGGTGTTTTAAGTGACAGCCCTTTTGGACCAAATCTTGGCATCAAATTAAATTGCCTGGCTTTGTAGTTCCTGGAACATGTGGCTGGGCTGCCCCCAGGGGGCGCCCATGTCCCATCCAGGAGGCATGCCTCTCCTGGGATCCCTCCCCTACAGCATCTGGGTGGCGAAATCTGGGAGGGGCAGGAGATACTGGAGAAGTAGGGCACCAAACATTGGGCTCCACGGTATGGCTCTTCCTTCATGAGCAGAGGCTCCCCCCAGAAAGGTGCAGTGATGGGCTTCACGGAATCTGTACAGAATGAAACGAGGGGGACTTGTAGGGTATTTCTAAGGAGAGAGCCCAAAGTTTTCATCAAGTATCACAGAAAAGGCCGGTAGACCTTCATGGTTAGGAACTCTGCTCTGGGCACCAGAATCCCAGGACAGGAGTGCTCTCTTCCCAACCATGGCTGATCCCTTTGGCATCACCCCAGCATGGCAGGCCATTTGGGGGGCTCTAAGCACCCTGAGAAGAAGTCCACCACCCTCTTCTCCAAAAGTGGGAGACTTGCAGAAATCGCCCTACCCACCCTGCCCCAGCTTGAGGAGTGCCTGAGGGCAGGAGGAAGCCCAGTCCCCCTGTTGCTTACTTGCCTCGTGGGCCTCCGTTTCCTCACTGTAGAAGGACAGAAGTGAATGTCGGCTTTGTAGCTTACTGTCAGCATCAAAGCTAAGTCCTGTGGGCAGGGGTCTATTACCCCTGCTGAGCTGATACCTGGGAACTTCTGGGCCATTCTTGGCTGAGCCTCCTTTTCCAGAGTCCAGGCCCTCCTCCTGCAGAGCAGACACAGGAGCAGAGCGTGTTTCTGCGGGCCAGGCCTTCCCGGCTGCAGCAGGAAAGCATCTGTCCCCTGTAACAGGCAGGTGGTGAAATTAAGCTAGAATGTGAGCTTACCAGGAGGGAGCTTGTCTCTCTTGCTCTCTGCTGTGTGCTCAGGGCCCAGAACACTATGTCCCACCCAGGAGGCGCTCAGGAAATATTTGTCCAACAGCAGATGGGGCCCTGGGGAAGGGGTAGCTGGAGAAGTTGGGGGGGAGGGGCCGTGACATTATCCCATCCAAGGGCCCTGGTTCAGCTCTGTTACCAACTTTCTGGGTGACCGTGGGCGCCCTTCTCCTCTCCAGGCCCATTTTCCCATCTCTAAAATGAGGGGCTGTCCCAGAGGGGCTCCAGGCTCCATTCAGGCCCTCACGACCACACCGTCTTGAGAGCATGATTTGATAGAGGGAATCAGGGAAGGCATGAGGGACCCAGGAATTCTGAGGGGACAGGACAGGGGGGCACTCTGTGGTTAGACCTAGACCGGGACCTTGGCAGCTGGGGCCTGCGGAAAGCTGTCTGCTGCCACCCACAAGATGGGCTCCCCCAGCCCTTCACCTCCTCAGCCCGAGGAGCTCTAGGAACACTGGCTCTTCTTCCTTTTGCAAATGAGGCAAAGGCCAACACTCCCCACACTCGTCCTGCTGGGAGCTCTGAGGAAAGGGGTCTTGTCTCTAGCTGGGACCCTGCTCCAGCCTTGGCCCTGGGTTGAAATGGCCTTCACAGACACCCCCACCCCACCCCCGGACCCTGGGGATACGGGGTTGATGCGGGAGAGCCTTCGGTTAGCTTTGCGCTGGTTTGTACCACTCAGTACCAACCTCACCCCTGCTCTCCTTTCTCTGTCTTCTCTTTCTGAGTAACTTCTGGGACCATAGCCTGACAGAAAAGCCTACCTGGCATTATAATTAGACATAATTTGCTGTTTAATTTAAGCAGTGGATTTCACCAGTAATACAGCATGGATTTTATAACACCTGTGACCGACAACTATTAAAACAAAATGTCTTTCTGAGAAAGTTCTAGCACGTTGCCCACTCCCCACCCCAACCAGCATTGTCTCCAGCAACCACTGAAATAGTAGTAAATACAACCCGACTGCATTACAAATTACTTAGGACAAAAGTTGGATGTGCTTTTGGGTGAACATTGCAGAATTAGATGAGATTTTTAAAAAATGAAAACTCTCTCTTCTCCATGTCACAGGAACAGTTTGGTGTATCATGCCTGATGTTTCTGTGGACATATGAACTATGTACACATTTATGTAGTTTTTTGTACAAATAAAATAATAATCTACATATGATTCTGTAACGTATATACCCTTCAATCAGAACATGCGAGTCTCCCCTGTTGTTTGTGTGACCACAGTAACGGACATTTGGGTGGTTTCCAGTTTTCCATTATTGCAAAAAGTGCTGATGTGACACTTTGTACCTAATCTTTGTGCACTTGTATGAATTTATCTGCAAGGCAGTTTTCTAGAAGAGGGATTACTAAGTCCAAGAATATATAAATTTAAAATATTCATAGAGGGTTGCCTGACTGGCTCAGTCAGTGGAATGTGCGACCCTTGATCTTGGGGTTATGAGTTCTAGCCCCAAGACTACTGAAAAAGAAAATCTTTGAAAAAAATAAATAAAATATTTATGGGTCTCACCAAACTGTCAAAATCAAACTTTTGTCAATCTGTATGTTCACAGTGTGCAATTTCTTTTTTTTATTTTTTATTTTTAAACTAACATATAATGTATTATTAGCCCCAGGGGTACAGGTCTGTGAATCATCAGGCTTACACCACAGTGTGCAATTTCTTAATTCACCACCAAGTGAGTTGATGACTAGGCTATCTTGCCAATCTGTATCTATCTGATAGGAGAGCCTTGTATCCCAGTGTTTTAATTTGCATTTCTTCAACTGGAAGTTGAGCACTGTTGTTTATATTTTGGGCCTTTATACTTCTGCTGATATCCATTGCCCCACTTTTAAGTTGTCCGATTCTTATTCATTATAAAAGAGCTTTACATATTAATTAATCAAATTAATTTTTGTTCTGTCCTAATTGCTGGCAAATATTTTTTCTTTTTGTGTGTGTTTTATTGATTTATGTTTTATTTCCAAAATCTACATAGTAACAGTTTCCAGAATTTTCTTTGTGGAGTCCTGGTTTCTTGTTGAGTCACATTTTTAATACTATATATCCCCAGTAACTGGGATGGTCCTCAGTCTGCACATTGAGATTTAGGGGAGGAAGTGTCTTGCCATTTGCAGGGAAGAGTAAGAGGTACAGAGAGGATCTGCAGATCTCCAGGGTAGCCAAAAGACCACACGGGGTGATGGAGAAAAGTCCAGACTTTAGTACTCTCCCTGGCTGCCCTGTCCTCCCTTGGTGTGAGTTTTTCCAAATGCACAATGAGGGGGATGAAAAATTTAGCTCCCAGGTCACTTCCTGTTTTAACATTTGATGAGTCTGTTCACACACGGTATGCCCCCGGATGGGCTTTTGGGAATTATTTCTGGACCTCCATAAAGGGGGAGGTAGAGGGGCGCCTGGGTGGCTCAGTCGGTTAAGCATCTGCTTTCTGCTCAGGTCATGATCTTAGGGTCCTGGAATCAAGTCCTTTGTTGGGCTCCCTGCTCAGCGGGGAGTCTGCTTCTCCCTCCCCTTTTGCCCCTCCTCACTCTCCACTCATGTTGTCTCTCCCTGTCTCTCAAATAAATAAGTAAAATCTTAAAAAAAAAAAAAAAAAAAGGTGGAGGTAGAACAGGGTGAAGGGTCCGGTCCTTTACAACTCTGATATGACTCTACAGCTGAGTCTCCCAACATTCCCCATGCCTCAGAGGCACCTGGGGAGCAGTCAGGAACACCAGCACCCGGGCCCCCCACCCAGGACAATTAACAGTCCCAGGGCTGCTCCTTGGAAATGCAGTCTTCAGATAAAGGGCTGGTATCCAAAATCTATAAAGAACTTATCAAACTCAATACCCAAAGAACAAATAATCCAATAAAAAAAAAATCCATGTCTTCATGGGCAGAAGACATGAACAGACATTCCTGCAAAGAAGACATCCAGATAGCCAACAGACACATGAAAAACTGCTCCACATCACTCGGCATCAGGGAAATACAAATCAAAACCACAATGAGATATTACCTTACAGCAGTCAGAATGGCTAAAATTAACAAGTCAGGAAATGACAAGTGTTGGTGAAGATGCAGAGAAAGGGGAACCCCCCTACACTGTTGGTGGGAATGCAAGCTGGTGCAGCTACTCTGGAAAACAGTGTAGAGATTCCTCAGAAAGTTGAAAATACCCAGCAATCACACTACTGGGTATTTACCGCAAAGACACAAATGTAGTGATCTGAAGGGGCACTTGCACCCCAATGTTTATAGTAGCAATGTCCACAATAGCCAAACTATGGAAAGAGCCTAGATGTCCATCAACAGATGAATGGATAAAGAAGATGTGTGTACACACACACACCACACACACACACACACACACACACATATATATTTATATATATATATACACACACACACACAATGGAATACTATGCAGCCATCAAAAGAAACAAACTCTTACCATTTGCAATGACATGGATGGAACTAGAGGGTATTAGCTAAGTGAAATAAGTCAGTCAGAGAAAGGCAATGATGAAACCAGAGAGGGAGACAAACCATAAGAAGCTCTTAATCTCAGGAAACAAACTAAGGGTTGCTGTGGGGTTGGGGGGTAGGAATAGGGTGGCTGGGTGGTGGACACTGAGGAGGGTATGTGCTATGGTGAGTGCTGTGAATTGTGTAAGACTAATGATTCGCAGACCTGTACTCCTGAAACAGATAATATATTTTATGTTAAAAGAAAAGAAAAGAAATGCAATCTTGGAGTGATTCCCCCAGTCGGGCTCCCACAGTGCTTCTGGGCTGCTTGGGCAAACACACTTATCTTCAAACACAGGGCTTTGGAGTTACACTGTTGTGTTTGCTTTCTGATCATTCATCAAGCTGTATACTTATGATCTTGCCAAGGAGAAAGGGACAGCTTATTCTAAACCCCAAAAAGGCTGGGGAGCCCTGATGTAAATGTACTTTGCAGTCCTGGGCATGCACATACAGACAGTATTTGGGCACCAAGGGCATGATGATGCTGATGTGTACTTTTTCTCTCTGTCTAACATGGAAGGAAGAAAGGACTGAAGGGGTCCAGCTTGGCTACCAAGGAGTTCCCTGGGCCCATGGACATTTAAAGTGGATCTTGGGTGAGCCTCAAGTCTCCTCATCTGTACAGAGGGGCCAATGATGCCTCCTTCTCCAAGCTATCTAGTTTTGGGTCAAATAACCTTCAAGCAGAGCAGCTGACCTGGCACATAGTAGGTGCTCAAGTCGAGCCAATCCAGGCCTCGGTGGGGGCCTCCTATGAAAACAGGTTGTAGCCAGATCTTGGTGCTGGGGCCACGCATTGTGCTTAGTGAGGCTGGCAGACCTGCTTTGCCCCCTACTGGGGCTCAGTTCATCTCCGCGCACCTCATTTTGCTGGTCCGTTCAGTGCACAGAGTCAAACCACTTTGGCAGGGTTGTCATAAGGATTAAATGAGGCCACGTGTGTGAAGTGTGGCGGCCAGAGCCAGGCCCAGAGCCAGCAGCTCTGTGTACCCTGGGGGGACTCCTGGCTTCAGAGAACAGAGTCCCTTTTGACTCTCCTGGCCACCGCGGTCATTACACACGATCCCTGAGCGCTGGAGAGCAAATATCTTCGCTCCACCTTTTCCTGGGCCGCAGCCCCTCTGGCCTGCCGGGTTTGGGTTTGTGGGCAGGGCGAGTGGCTCGGCTTTGATGTGAGTTGTGTTGAAGCTGGGAGATGGAGGTATGGGGCCCCCCGTTGGCCTTGGTGGCTCAGGACCAGCTTCTACTCTTCAGCCCCAGAGCCTGGCAGGGCCCTGCTGCCTTGGGCCGGTGGAGGGAGGTGGCTTGGCACCAGTAGCTCCTCACACCATCCCTAAGACATGGGCATGGCTGTTAATCCCGTTTTGTCGATAGGGAAACTAGGCTAGTTGTTCCCCGGCTCTGAGGATCATTAAGGTAGGTAGGAAGGCAGAAGTGCCTCCTGATTCGCCCTGAGTCCGAAAGTCCAACGCATTCTCTGGAAGGTGCTTCTTTACCTTCACACTCTGGTGTGAAGAAGGTGCTTCTTCACACCAGAACCTGCAAGGGCTAACACACACCCACACAGGTTTCCCAGGCACCTGATCTGTGCCTGGCCCTGCGCCCCCGCCGAGAGAGCAGGGAGGATGAATCAGACACAGTCTCTACACAGCCATGGGTTCAAATCCCAGCTCTGGCTCGGGCCAGCTGCAGGGACAGCTCTGGACCTCAGTTTTCTTATCTGTCAAATGGGGCGTTAAAGGGAAAGTTAAATCAAGTACTATGTTGGAAGTGATTACTGGTTTATGCGAGGGAGGCATTACTAACATGCCCGAGCCCAACTTCCAAGTCTCTGTGACCAAAGCAGGAAAAGCCCAAGGAGAGAGCGTGTGAGGGGCTCTGGCAGCTCCCACAGGAGCAGGCATGGCATGGGAGACGGGGACATGCTTCCAGGCAGAAGACTTGTCTTTCTGCTGGTCTTGCCATTCCTGCCCATTTTTCAGAGGAGGAGAAAGTAGCCCAGAGCAGGGTTTTGCCCCCAAATTGGAGAAGAGGAGCCTGTCTCAGCTCTGGGCAGGAGTTCCCAGTGTACTCTGAGGTCCTGGGAAACTGCTTTAACCTCTCGGTGCCTCAGTTTCTCCCTCTGTCTGTCACACAGAGGGAGCTGCCGGAAGTGCCTTGCCTCTGAAGCACGAGCACCTCTCACGGAATGACCCAAGCGTCCATCAAAGTGGTCCCACTGGAACCAGGCTTAGGTTGGATCAGACTAAATGTGGAAGGGGCCAAGTTGGGGAGCCCCTCCCAGAGGGGTCCCAGAAACCTTCAAGGGAGGAGGTGGCCTTGGAGAGGACTGTGGCTTTGTCTCTGCTTGGACTCTGCTGTGGGCAAGGGGCTCCTGAGTCCTTAGAAGGTGAGGAGGGAGGCGAGAATGCCGGGGCACCCGCAGGCATTCCAATCCCAGGGTGGGACCTGATGTGAGGAGAGACGCCTGCCCTGCCGGGGATGGCGGTGGGGGCACGCCTGGGGTCACGAGGGGAGGAGGAAGAGGAGGAGGCAGGGGACCGTTGCCAGCCAGGAAATGTCTGCTGGCTGGCATCAGGCGTTCTTGAGCTAGCGTGCTTCCTGAAAGCAGTGCACACAAGCCCAGTGACCTCACCCCTCAGACATGCGGGGACAGCCCCCCATTCCAAATAGCCCGTCCCCTGGCCCCCTGGGACCGCAAACGGGTGGTAGTGTGGACCTTTCAGCGCTGAAACAACATCTTTTCACTCAACAGTGTTGACTGAGCACCCACTTCACGCGGGCACCATGCCAGGCAGCAGCTCTCAAAGAACGGCTCTTAGTGGCCGATGGACCTACCTTCTCCCAGCCAGTCCCTTGCCCCTGGAGCTGGGCAGGTCTCCTAGTGTGCTCTTTTGGTGGGGACAGTGAGGTCATCCCGGATGAGGAGGAGTCCCTAGAGTGGATAAGCCCTTGAGAGGTGGGATGGGGGGTGGCCTGCGAACTTGGGTTTGGCCCCACTCAGTCTCAGTTGCTGCACTGGGGGGTCTGTATCCCCCAATAGTCAATAGGGTGTCGTCACCCTTGCTTACAGAAACACAGTCGAGGCCTCTTGCCTCAGCCAGGGGCAGGCAATGTGGACTCCATTTTATACCCACTCAACCTTCTTAGCAGTCCTACCAACGAGACCCCGTGAACCCCATTTGATAGATGAGAAAACTGAGCCTCAGAGAGACTAAGTGGCTTAGCCCAAACCAGTAGACCAGTAGGTTGCTTCAAACTGAGGCGGGGGGCTCAGCTAACACCGGTTTCAGTACCTGAGGTCTTCATGGTCAGGAAAGACCCAGGTCTGAGTCTGCGTCCACACTCGCACGAACAGTAGGACCTGGAGCGAAGTGGCTCCCCTGAGACCATCTCCATCCTGCCTGGGCATTCTGTCTCCTGGGAGCCCTGCTCCTTCTTGGAGCCTCTTAGACTGTGCTCAGAGGGTTTCACCTCCCAGAACTCTTCTGGCCACCTAGGACCTGGAGAAGGCCTGAGCCTGTTTCTCTGCCTCTAGGTCTAACCAGGTCATCAGCAAGATTTGACAGAGTGTAGACCATTTGGCTAGGCATACTGGGCAGGGCCAGGTGAGGAGGAGGGAGAAGGGAGGAAGGTACAGCTGAAGAGCAGGACATGGCAGCCCGTCACCCTTCCTGTCTCCTTCAGGTACTGGAGGTTGTTGGGGATGAGGAAGGACCATCTTATGTGACCTAAAGAGACTGGTGCAGGCCGCCATGATGACCAGCTTTGTTCCCACTTTGCTTTGTGAAGATACCACGTGTCTTAACTCATCTTATCCCAAAGACAGCTGTGTGAATTGCTGATAGCATCCCTAGTCTGCCCATGAGCAGATGAGGAAAATGACTCTTGGACCAACTTACCCAAGGGCCCTGAGTGAATGAGTGTGTGGGGGTCTCTGACTCCCCTGGGGAGGCTTCCAGAATCAGGCAGTGGAGGCCGCAGTTTCTCCTCAGAGAAAAAGAGAAGGCCTTGTTTTTTACAGTGGTGTGGAGCTCTTGGAAAATCTTCGAGGCAGGTACAATAGAAGTCACCAGAATAAAACAGGAAGAAAGTCCTGCATCGTGTCCACCCTAAAACTCCTGGGCCGACAGGCTGCCTTCCCCATGGAATGACACCAACCTCAGATTGTCTGGATAGCTCTGGGGACCTGAGCCGGCTTCTGGCTGCCCTCATGACCACCTCATAGCTTCCAGTTTGCCATCTGCTCAGTGGGGATATTGATAACTGGACTGACAGGAAGATTGCATTGGGCACAGCCCCAAACACTGGGCACAGCAAAGCCCTTCAGCTGGCTCCATTCTCTCCTCCCTCTGAAGAAATGCAGCTTCCCCCCTGTCTGCTTGGAGATGGTATCAGAGAAAGGGGAGGCAGTTTAAGTCTGTGTCAAGATTTTGGGGCATTGGCTGCCCATAGCTGGGCTCAAAACCCGACTCTCTCTTGTACCAACCTTGATTAAGTCTGTCACTTCTGTGACCCGCAGTTCTCTCATTATAAAATAATGCCCCCCGCCAGAATGAGCTCCTCTCGCACAGCCGCAGGGGTTACCCACAGAGGGGAGAGTCAGAGTCACCACAGAGGGGGTAACATTCAACCCAGAGGAATGCCTCAAAGTTGGTGGCATCCAAGAGCAATGGGAAAGATGCATCGTGGTGAAGCTTGGGAGAGGGTTTCTAGCAGCTTCTAAAATCAAGTCACCTGCATTATTAGTTACTCAGAAAACCTGGCTCAGATCTTCCTCAAGGGAAACCAAGTTGCTCCACGGAGGAACATAGCTCTCAGGTGTCAGAATACCCAGGCAGGATGGAGACAGAGGCTTGAAAGGAGAGTAGGCCGGACTCTGGGCTCCTTCTGGTTTCCCTACCCTAGTTTAATCCAGGCCAGTGCAACAGAAACTCTCTGAGCTTTTATAATGTGCTGGTTCTATGCTAGGTACTTTGTAGGATCAGGTGAATCATGGATCAGACATTAATTCTGCCCTTAAGAAGGTTACAGTTGAGTGAAAAGAAGTAATGATAATATGAATAAGATCTCTTCACGCCCCCCTGCATCATGGCTACCTAGCACATAGTAGGTGCTCAGTATATGTTGACTGAATGTGAGTTAAGAGCCGCAATAGGCAGTAGACCTAGGGTGGGTCTTTTATGTAGGGCTTTGACGGCTGCTTAAGAGTCCTCTGCTCTTCCATTTGTCCACTGATTCTTTGTCAAGACTGATGAAGACCACAGTAGGGCAAAACCCCAGCTTCTCCTCACTCCTGCCACCAGCCCTCCTCTGAACTCTGAGGAGTCTCCGGATGTCAGGAGGAAGTGGCCAGGCTGCGGAAGGCAGGCTCATTTCCAGTGCGGGGCCGGGCCGCCAGCCCCGGGTCCTGTTTACACAGCAAGGCGGACAGGCCGGCAGGACTTGGCGGCAAATGCGCTTCTGCCTCTGAGAACAGAAGAGGCTGGCAGAGCCGGGCCAGGCCAGGCGCGGGGAGGCTCGTGCCAAGGGGAAAGTCGAATGTAAAGAGTGTTTCCTCCTGGCCAGGCGGCCCCAGACTTTTGTCTCCAGTCTGTGGGCAGTTCCTCCAGTGATTCATAATCAGCGGGAACTTAAAAATAAACCCCACCTCGGCCTCATACCACAGCCTGGCCGGGACCTGGGGGGTCTTGGGAAACAGGGAGACTGTGGCGAGGCCCTGAGAATGTCCTGGGGGGCACCTGGGTGTTGCCAGCTGCTGGGCAGGGGCATCTCTGGCTGGGAAGAGCTTCGCTGGGCTGCTGCCAGCAGTCACGTTTTCTACCAGAGGACTTGGAAATTAGGCCACTGGTCTGGAGCAGGGAACTCTGCAAGGCTTGCATTTTCATCCTCCCCTTCCGCCCCCCAGAGTGTGGTAGAAGAAGCTAGGTAGAATTTTGCAACAGCCGGGCTAGAAGACCTATTTTGGATATAATCTCGAATTTATGGAAAAGTTGCAAAAAATCAGACAGAAAACCCCTGCATAACCTGTAACCAGATTCATCAGTTGTTTATGTCTGTTCCATTATCCTTTTCCATTCTTTTTCTCATATTTTTTATTCCAAACCATCTAAAAAGAGGCTTCCAGCATCACCCCTCTGTGGCCCCTGGGCCTCCAGTGTGCCGTTTCCTGAAGCAGCCAGTGCTTGCATTCCTGATTGACCACTGACTCCTTGTATTCCAGGGCGAGCCGTTCGAATCCCGCATCCCCCTCTGTGACGTGGGACCTCGAGGGCCCCTCACTGCGGAGAGGACGAGAAGTAACTGGAAACATCTGCTGCAATAATAATAATAAGCACGGCTCATTATCATGTGCAAAGCAACTTGCACACATTATGTCATTCAGTCTGCACCCCATCTCTCCTTTCCCAACGAAGAAACGGCCTCAGAGACCGTGTGTGATTTGTCACATGCCACGCTAGGCTTTTCTGCCCAGAGTAGGCACTGAATTACGGGCCTGTCCTGTCCCTGGTAGATATATTCGCTGTTCATTGCAATCAAAGCCTGGGATTTGCTAGGGCCTCAGTCTCCCCGTTGTGCTGTTCGCACAGGGATCTCTGGGGGTAGGATATGAGATGCTTCTGCAGCAACCCAGCACTCCAGGAATCTGGAGACCAGGTAGGAAGGAGCCCTTCCTGTGACAGGGCTGGAGTAGAAGCTGCTCCAGTGGCCAGATCGGCTTCCTCTGAGTTCTTCTGGCCACCTCATGATCTGGGCTCAACTCTTGCAGATTGTCTCTGGAAACTCCAGGAACTCCTGACCAGAAGACCCTGAGCCTCCGGGGTCTCTGGAGGTCCTGCAATGATAAGGTCTGGCCACCAGATGGCGCTACACAGGCCACTGTGCTGTCAAGGAAGAGACTTGTCCTCTGTCCAGTGTCTGTCTTGAGAGTGGCCTCTCTCCTCTGAGTATATTCATTCTTTCACTGCAGCCAAGGAAATGGAGAGCACAAGGAGAAGAGACCCACCGAGGCCACTTGGCTCCCCCTTTGTGCTTCCCAGGGATTGTTATCTTGGTTGAGCAAGGCCACAGGACTGTGGCAGTTGCTGGGTTTCTCCAGACCTCCATTTCCAGGTGTGCAGAAAAGGGCGAGTCACTTCTGCCTGGCTTTCTTCAGGGGGTCTGTCTGGATGTCAGGTCAAACACAGGCTCTCGGTTGCCTCGACTGAGAGACCGCTATTAATGGTAGAGGCTGTTATATGTTGTCACAGGTACGAACGGCTGCCCACATCCAAGGGCTATGAGGCTATTAGCCTACACACCAGAGTCCAGGCTACTGCTGTCAAGCTCTGGGCCTGCCTTCAGCTCCCGGAGTGACCTCACTTATAAACTCTAGTTTATAAATGACAGGACACCCAGGGCTCATCTTACCTGTATGTTCCATTCCTCAAATTGAGGAAAGTCCAGAGAGGGCCAGTGACTTGCCCAAGGTCTCACAGTCCCACCTGACCACACCACAGCACACATCCCCTAACCCTGGGGATGGCTATCACGAACTCTTCTCTCTGCTCGGAGACCCAGCAAAGAAACCCTTGTGGGGAAGGGCTGATACAGCTGGGGCAGAAATGGGCATGTTAGAGGGCCACCAGGCCCTGGAGGCCAGGCTGCAAGTGGGCTCAGTTTAGAGCCCAAGGAACCTCCCCTGCTCTCTCCTCTCCAGCCCTCCCTCACCCCAAGGTCTTCCATGGAAAAACCCCTCAGGGCTCACCTGCCCAGACCCTGGGGGGCGGGGGGGATATTTTAAAGTTTAAACACTCTCCGCGAACATGCTACATTTCTATTCATAAAGTGTATCTATGATTTTATTTATGAAATAAGGCTTTTGTTCTCTGTTAATTAGTGGGCTCATGTAAAAACCCTCTCCCCTAGCTCAGGATGTGGGGCACAGGGGAAAAACCAATAAAAATATAAAAATATGGAATTCCAGATGCACTGGGCAGGACCAGGCTTCCTGCCTGGGGGTAGGGAGGGGTGCACATTACCCCATATTAGTAACTGTCCAGAATCCCAGGCTGATAAGGTGCATATATTGGGAAGCACATGCTAGTAACTTGAATTCATTCATACTTAGCTGTAACAGGCCAAGGGAGTAGCTTTTCCTTGAGCAAGACTGGATGGGGAAGAAGAGAGAAAGCAGGACCCTGAGAGCCTGGGAGTGGGATGGGGAGGAACAGGGCAGAGGGTTGGGGGTGTGCACAGAGACTGGAAATAGAGAGCCCCAGAGATTGCCCATATTGCTCACCTGCCAGAAGGAAATGGGAGATTTGCTTTCAGGAGAGGCCTGGCTGAGTTGCAGAGGGCACAGACAACTCAGTTTCCCTGAGTCATTTGGTAATGGGGTGGGGGAGGGGGAGGAGAAAGAAGCCTTCTTGTGACCTAGAATTTCCCCAACAGGAGGGGTTGACCAATAGGCCCAGCCTTATCCATCTCCCTGCAGAGCCTCCCAACTGGCCTGGGAAGCAGGAACTGGCAAGTCATCTCCATTTCTCTCCTGGTAGGCTGAGGCCCAGAGAAAGAGAGGGGTTTGCCCAATAGTGGTCAACTGAGTGCCAGAATGCCTAGAAGGCAACCAGAGTGTCCTACTCTATTGCATTTTACTCACGCTCTGCCTGAATCTGAAGTTATGCCAAATCGGTTTCTGGCTCTGTGCCCCTGAACAAGTTAATGAACCTCTCTAAGCTCAGTTTTCCTCATCTGCAAAATGGGAGTGATATCTCCTATCTCTTGGGGTTGCTGACGAGATGTGATGCTGTATGAGAGAGGCTGGCACCCAGTAGGCCTGCGATAAATGGGAGCCCTATTACAGAGGAGTTGAATTTCACTTGGGGTACAGTTTTTAAAGCAGCTTAATGCAAAAAAAAAAAAAATCCTTTATAAAGATACTATTAAGTTAAATCCTTATTGGGGGGTTCAGGGGGGAAGAAAGAGGAAGGGTTTAGGGCTGCCCAGGAGCCAATACCGTGAGCAAGGCATTGTGGCAGGCAGACTGTATACCGTGGAAGGTGTGCTGTGCAGGCCTGGCCAGAATAGGAGGGTGGGTGCCGGACCGCAGGGCCTTGAATGCCAGGTGAAGTCAGGACCCGCTTGCTGCTGTCTGGAGATGTGATTCTGGCAATGGGGTGTTTCAGGGAGGTTCCCTGTGTGTGTGTGTGTGTGTGTGTGTGTGTGTGTGAATTTCCATCCACTCCCAAAGTTGTTTCTCTGTCGGAGAGCCACTCGTTTATGGCTCCTGGCTGCCCCAGGGCGGCCTCTCTCAGCCCTCCTCCTCCCTGGCTGTCTGGCAGCCAGCTGAATTTTATGTGGGGAATTTGAGGAATTTGAAAAGGCAGAATGCAAATTCCACTGGTGGAGATTGCCTCGTCAGCCGCCGAGGGGGAAAAGCCCCCTGTTTGTGGGGCAGTGAAAGACAAGTGTGGAGTCCAGGGGTCCGGACCCTGCCCGTGGCGCCCGGACAGGTTCCTTAAGCCCCATCCCCTGAGAAGGGGGCGATGTCACCACTGTCGAGCTGTTGGGGGGCCAGGCTCGGAACCGAGAGCCGCTGCGAGTGGAGAGGTTACTAACGATCCCGCCGTGCCCTGGTTTTACCGAGGGAGTGGAGTCCCAGGGATGACTTTTGTCTGGGGCCCCTGGGGGCAGACCTGGGCAGGGGCCAGGATCCCAGCGCCCGTGGTGACAGGGGGTGGGGGCCGGGCCGACTGAGGTCCGGACCCTCGGGGCCGCCCCGTCGCCCCCGGGCCTGTCCGCTGCGGGCGCCTGAGCCGGGAGCCGGGAGCCGCGCCCGGCCGGGGCGCCTCTATCTCCCGCGGCCGCGGCGTCTCCCAGTCTCGGCCGCCCGAGCGCCGGGCGTTATCTGCTCTCGCCCGGCCGGGCCTCTTCCCGCCTTCCCGCCGGGCCGGGGCCACCGCGGCGACTGGCCGCTCCCGCCTTATCGGCCGCCCCCGCGAGGGCGCAGAGGCCCCCCCCCCCCACACCCTGGGCGCCGGGGATGCGGCAGGGCCCGCTCCCTTCCCCCGCCCTCACCCCAGGACGCCTCCTCCCAGATATGCCTCCTCCCCACCAAGCCCCCCTCCCCAAGATGCCCCCTCCTCCAGCTGCTCCTCCCAAAGCCGCCCTCTCTGGGCCACGCTGCTGGGAGTCCTGTCCCCAAGGGGCACTGCATCAGAAAAGGGTTTTTGTCAGATTTGTCCTTTCCTTAAAAGATAAGCCGAACTATGCTTAACCCCATTTTAGTCACGTTTTGAAGGATTATGCAAAGTTATGCAGAACAAAACAAAAAACAAAAGCGCCCAGCTTCTACACCCGCTGTATAGGAGGGCTGTCGCGAGAAACCAGAGTGCTTATCTACCAGATCTTTCTAAAACCGCTTCTACTCAGGGCTCCGTGTGTTAAGGGCAGCACCCCTTGGAAGCTCAGTTTCCCCACCTGAATATTGGACAGCATAGAACATGCCGGCCCCCCCACGGTGCAGAGAATGTGGGTGCAGACCTCTGTAATAACAATTTGGCAGTATAAATGGAAAGCCATAAAAGTATTCATACCCTTTGACTCAGTAATCTCTTTCTGGGAATGGATCCCAAGGAAACAGTTCAGCAGCAGCAAAAGAAACAAAACAAAACAAAACAAAAAACTATGGGTTCATCAATGTGTTATTTGTAAAGCTAGTCCGCCTATCTTTCTAAGTGCAAAGTAGGAATATACAAGTGGCTTGGGTCTGGGTTCGAACTCCCCCCCCCCCCCATGGTCACCCACAAACCTGAGTGATCGTCTTCACCTCACTGAATCTCCTTTTTCATTTCTGGAAAGTGGAGAATCCCACCCCTCCCAAGACTTTCGTAAGAATTTGAGGAGACAGCCTGTGACGCATCTAGTACACAGTTTGGGTAGAGGAAGAAAATAAAAAATGTTCATTTTCCTTTCTCCATCCTTACAGAAATGAAAGTTAGGGTTATTGCAAGCCATATTTGTAAATACTAAAGAACATGCATCTGGTGGCGAAGAGCTTAGAGTTTTGAGTCCTTCAGTATTGGATTAGATCAGAATCCTAGCTTCAACACTTACTTCCTAGCTGTGTGATCTTGAGAGAATAAAAGACGTACTAGAATTTTCCCCCTAACAGTTGTGAGAGTTAAATTAGGTAATATATACAACATGTGTGTGTCTGTGCCTGGCATGTAATAAGTACTTGATATTTGGTAGCTATTATTATCATTAAATAGTGTTTAAAGCTGGAAATAGGGGCTCCTGGGTGGCTCAGTTGGTTAAGAGTCTGCCTTTGGCTCAGGTCATGATCTCAGGGTCCTGGGATCGAGCTTCATATGGGGCTTTCTCCTTAGCAGGAGTCTGCTTTTCCTTTTCCCTCTGCTGCTCTCCTTGCTTGTAGTATCTCTCTGTCAAATAAATAAATAAAATCTTTTAAAAAAACCACCTGGAAATAACTTCAATACCCCAAAATACTAAAAGTTAAATAAGCCAGTGACTCTTTCCGTGGGATATGATGCAGTGTTTCAAAAAAGTAAGATAATCAATATAAACTAATGAGGAAGGATGTAGAGGATAAGTGTATCCATCTGGATAAGGGATCTAAATATGAAAAATCAGAAGTAAAAGTGTAAGGTGAATGCTTTAGGAAAAGTCTTGCATAATCCTGGGGTCATGAAGGAAAAGACAGATTAGACGAAATAAGATGTTTAGATGTCTCCCCAGTAAGAAAGCCCACAAATAAGTCTAGAGACTGTAGTAGATGGGGAGAAATATTTGGTATGAATAAAATAGACAAAGTGGGGGCGCCGGGGTGGCTCAGTTGGTTAAATGTCTGCCTTTGGCTCAGGTCATGATCCCAGGGTTTTGGGATTGAGCCCCGAGTCAGGCTCTCTGCTCAGTGGAGAGCCTGCTTCTCCCTCTGCCATTGCCCCTCCCCACCGCTCATGCTCTCTCTTGATTTCTCACTCTTGCTCCATCTCATATAAATAAATAAAATCTTAAAAAAAATAAAGGGTTCATGTCTTTCATATCCCTTTTGATCTCTCATGTGGAATTCCTATAAGTTAATTGGAAAAAGTCAAACAATAGAAAAATGCACAGCATCACTTCACAGATGATGAAATACAAACATAAGAAAGGCATACAACCTTCCCAGTTGCTGGGGAAATGCAAATAAAAATATAAACTAAATACCATTTCCACCAAGCATTGTTAATGTAGAAATGAGTGTGCTCTTTGCCCCACCAGTCCCACTTTCAGAACTTTATTAATAAAATCTATCCCTTGGGCGCCTGGGTGGCTCAGTGGGTTAAGCCACTGCCTTCGGCTCAGGTCATGATCTCAGGGTCCTGGGATCGAGTCCCACATCGGGCTCTCTGCTCAGCAGGGAGCCTGCTTCCTTCTCTTACTCTCTATCTGCCTGCCTCTCTGCCTACTTGTGATCTCTGTCTGTCAAATAAATAAAATCTTAAAAAAAAATAAAATAAAATCTATCCCTTAAAAAAATTGTTTTTACTATAGTGTTCTTCATGGTGACAGTCTCAGTGTCTGCCTCTAAGGGCAAGGTAGATAAATTTGGTGATATCTAAACTTGGGAATACTGTGGACTGCGAAGAATGAGCTTGCTGAAGAAACATGTGTTGGAGAGGATGTGGAGAAGAAGGAACACACATGCACTGTTGGCGGGAATGCAGACTGGTGCAGCCACTGCGGAAAACAGTATGGAGGTTCCTCAAACAATTTAAGAATAGAATTAGCATATGACCCGGTAATCCCTCTACTGGGTATTTACCCAAATAATACAAAAACACTAATTCAAAAAGATATATGCACCCTTGTGTTTGCTGCAGCATTATTCACATAAGTCAACATATGGAAGCAACCTAAGTGTCCATCGGCTGATGAACAGATAAAGAAGATGTGGTATATGTGTACAATGGAATATTACTCAGCCATAAAAAGATTGAAATCTCACCATTTACAACAAATGGATAGATCTAGAGAGCATAATGCAAAGTGAAATAAGTCAGTCAGTGAAAGACACATACTATATGATTTCACTCATATATGGAATCTAAGAAAAAAAAAATGAACAAAGAAAAGAGAGACAAACACAGAAACACATTCTTAACTCTAGAGAACAAACTGACAGTGACCAGAGGGGAGGTGGGAGGGGAGGGGTGAAGTAGTTGAAGGGGAGTCAGCGGACACTTACCATGATGAGCGCTGAGTCATGTGTAAAATTAGTGAATCGCTATGTTATACACCTGAAAGTAATATAACACTGTGAACTATACCAGAATTTAAAAAAAAAAAAAAAAAAAGGGAATGTGTTCATTCAATCCCATATGTAGTGACTTGTGGGGTTGTCTGTGATACTGATAGGCAAACCAAGGCGATTACAAGGTATGATCCCATTTTATATTTGAAAAAAGCTTGTGTGTGTGTGTGTGTGTGTGTGTGTGTGTGTGTGACAGAAGCAAGCTTCTAAGCCTTCAACCAAAGTAAATATTTTGTTATGTTTGAGCCTAAGGAAAAGTGGATGCATATATAAAAGGAAGCAGTAAGTGGTTTTGCCCATCTCCCCCCCCCCCTGCCAGTTTTACGGAGATGCAATTGGCATATTGTGTATGTTTCAGATGTACAACATGATGAATTGAGATATATAAAATATATCTCGTATATGTATATGATTGCACAATAAGTTTAGCTAATTTTAAGTGTCCAGTAAAACGGTGTTAACTATGTATATTTCGTTGTGTAACAGGTATCTAGAACTTTTTCATCTTGCATAACCGAAACTCTGTACCCGTTGAACAACTCCCAATGTCCCCCTTCCCTCAGCCCCTGGAAACCACATTCTACTTTCTGTTTCTATGAGTTTGATGACTTTGGAGACTTCATATAAAAGTAGAATCGTGCAGGAATGGTCTTTTTTTTTTTTTTTTTAAAGATTTTATTTATTTGGGAGAGTGAGAGAGAGAGAGAGAAAGCACAAAAGAGGGAAAGGGACAGAGGGAGAGAGAGAAGCAGACTCCCCGCTGAGCAGGGAGCCTGAACCGGCTGGATTGGGATCATGACCTGAGCAGCAGGCAGATATTTAACCAACTGAGCCACCCAGGGGCCCCTAGAATTTACCTTTTTTCAACTGACTTATTTCACCAAGCATAATGCCCTCAGGGTTTGTCCAGGTTGTAATGTATGACAAGATCTTCTTTTCTTCAGGCTGAATAACATTCCACTGAAGATATTTTGTTTTGTCCTTCTATAGAAATGTAGGTTGCTTCCACCTCTTAGCTGTTATGAATAATGCAGCAATAAACATGAATATGCAAATGTCCTATTGGGATACCATTTTCAATTCTTTTGGAAATATACTGCTATGGACTGCATGTTTGTGTCCTCCCAAATTCATCTGTTGAAACCCTAATCCTACTGATGGTACTTGGAGATGGGACCTTTGGGTGGTGATCAGGCCATGACAGTGGAGCCCTCATGAATTAGTGGAATTAATGCATTAGTAGAATCAGCTCTCTTGGGGCGCCTGGGTGGCTCAGTGGGTTAAAGCCTCTGCCTTCGGCTCAGGTCATGATCCCGGGGTCCTAGGATCGAGTCCCAAGTTGGGCTCTCTGCTCTGTGGGGAGCCTGCTTCCCCCTCTCTCTCTGCCTGCAGCTCTGCCTACTTGTGATCTCTATCTGTCAAATAAATAAATAAAATCTTAAAAAAAAAAAAAAAAAAAAGAATTAGCTCTCTGTTCTTCCCCGTGTGAGGATCCAAGAAATTGCCAGCCCGCAGCCCAGAAGAGGGCCCTCAGCAGAACTTGACCATGCTGGCACCCTTATCTTGAACCCCCAGGCTCCAGAACTGTGAGAATACATTTCTGTTGTTTCAAAGCCACACCATCTATGGTATTTTGTTACAGCAGTCCAAACAGAATAAGGCATATACCAAGAAGTGGAGTTGCCAGGTCATTTGATAATTCTATTTTTACATTTCTGAGGAGTTGCCATGCCATGCAATGGTGCCATTGCACCATTTTACATTTCCACCAAGAGGGCACAAAAGTTCCAATTTCTCCACATCCTCGCCAACACTTATTATTTTCTGGTGCGTGTTTTGTTGGTTTGGGTTTTTTTTTTTTTTTTTTTTTTTTTTTTTTTTTTTTGGACAGTGACCATCCTAACGAGAGTGAGGCGATTTTTCATTGTGATCTTGATTTGCATTTCCCAGATGATGAGTGATGTTGAGCAAATTTTCATGGGCTTCCTGGCCAATTGTATTTTTTTTTTTTTTTTTTTTTTTTGGAGAAATGTCTATTCTAATCCTTTGCCTGTTTTTACATTGGATTATTTAGGGGATGTTTTTGCTATTGAGCTACAGGAGTTATTTATATATTCTGGATATTAACTCCTTATCACCCATATGATTTGCAAATATTTGCTCCCCATTCTATAGGTTGCCTTTTGGTTCTGTTGGTTGTTTCCACTTTGTTTTCTGTGCTGCGTGGAAGTTTTTTAGTTTGGCATAGTCCCACGTGTCTACCTTTGCCTATGCTTTTTTTGTGCCAGATCCAAGCAATCCTTGCCAAATCTGATGGTAGAAAGCTTCTCCCCTTGGTTTTCTAGTGGTAGCTCTGGAGGGTCAGGTCTTCCACTTAGGTTTTTAACCCCCTTCAAGTTGGTTTTCGCATAGAGTGTAAGATAAGGATTGGGCTTCATTTTTGTGCACATGGGTGTCAGTTTTCTCCCAACACCATTTGTGAAAGAGCCTCTCCTCTCCACATCCCGTAGCCCTGGCATCCTCGTGGAAGCTCGTTTGACCAGATGCGGGAGGTTTTTTTCTGGGCTCTCCGTTCGGTCCCGTAGGTCTAGGTGTCTGCTTTTACGCCGGTGTCATATTGTTTTGAGTATCATAGCTTTGTAGTATGCTTTAAGATCAGGGAGCGTGGAGGATTCCAACTGTGTTCATCCTTCTCCCCCATATTTTAATGTGGCATATTTCCATCAAGTACATTTTGAGCTCTTAGCCCTGAGAAGGCTAAGAAGGCCCAGTGAGAGGACATAGAATGGATTCCCGCCTGGGGAAGCTCTCACTGGTGCCGGCTGTCGGCTCCTGACGTGGCGACCCACCCAGCCTCCACCATTGTCTCTCTTGGTCCGCTCAGCCTGGAATAGTCCCACGTTGGCTGGCTGGTGCGGGTTATGTTACTTTCTCTCTTTCTTCTTTCATATCCTTCTTTCCTCCTGCTACCCCTTCTCTCTTCCCTCCTCCTGTCCTTCCTACTCTCCTTCCTCCTCGCTTCCCTTCCCCCTTCTAGCGCAGCTGAACTGGGTAACTTGCCTAAAGTAACCTAGGAGTGATGCAAGGCCTGGTTCTCCTGACCGTTGTCTCTCTCCTCAGGGAAGAGAGGAAGGAAGCAGGCAAGTACCATTGTCCAGGCTCTAGGCTAAGTACTTCGCTCTAAAGCTAGGGGTTTCTCAGCCTCCACTTCCTTGTCTGTAGGTCTACAGATGGGGAAACTGGTGCTTAGATGCTAGTAGGCTGTCTGAGGTTCCACCAGCTGCAGAATACGAGGGAAGGGCCTTATGTGGATCCTGCCAACAGCACCATGAGGACCGTGATTGTGCCATTTTCCAGGTGACCAACAGCCGGCTGGCTCATCACCACACATGGCCCCAGGCCCTGGTCGGCCCTCTCCCCGCTAAACCTCTGGGCAGAAGCCCTTCAAACACATCTCCCAATGGCCATTTTATTGTGACTGAATAGGTCAAGTTTAGATCGTGTTACGTGTCACCTGTTTACAAATGATGGATGGAGGCTGTAGCTTCCAGGGCGCAGAGTGTCCCCCGATCTCAGACACACGGGGCAGGTGTGGGTCACGGAAGCAGGAAAGCCTGGAGGAGTGTTGGAATTGGCCGTGGCATGGACCCCACAAACACTCCTGTGAGGTAGGCGCTTTTATTATTTTCACTGACATGAGAGGAAAGAGGCTCAGAGAGGCTCAGGACATGCTGCTGGCGTGAGGAGGGGCTGAGCCAGGGCTGAGGTCCTGGGACCCCACGTTGGAGGGCTTTTAAAATTTTTAGAGCAAAGGGTGGGTGTGGGGCCTCCTCAGTTGAAGGGATAGCTACCCAGAGCTCTTAGGCCTACAGAAGCCAGGTTGTGGGGCACCTGGGTGGCTCAGTGGGTTAAGCCTCTGCCTTTGGCTCAGGTCATGATCTCAGGATCCTGGGATTGAGCCCTGCATCAGGCTCCCTGCTTACCAGGGAACCTGCTTCCCCCTCTGTCTCTGCCTGCCTCTCTGCCTACTTGTGATCTCTCTCTCTCTCTGTCAAATTAGTAAGTAAAATCTTAAAAAAAAAAAAAAGAAGAATCAGCCTAGGTTGTTCAGCTTCTGTAAATGCCCCTATAAAATGGGGCAATGATCGTGTCTCCCCACGTTCTCCTTTCCAAGTCCGCCCCCTCTGCCAACTGTCCTGAGAATTCTCAGCTTTGCAGCAAAGCTCTGGGGCATTAGGAGCGCTGTTCCTGGGAGAGCACCCCTCCCCCGACTCTGGCAATGTGGGGCTAAAGCCAGTCTCTCCTCAGGCCCTCCTGCCAACCCTGTGTCCCAATCTCTTCCAGGAGTCCTGTCCTCTACAGAACAGTGGGAGCCTGGGGGCTTCTTCCTGCCTGGCTTTCCCACTGCAGGAGCCCACACAGGTCAACTGGGAGACCCAGGAACTGTCATGTACCCACAATGTCCTGGGTAAAGACCCTTGAGTCCTGGCTCCCCCCACAACCCCTCCCCCTTGCTGTGTGACCTTGGAGCTTTCATTTGTTTCACTGGGTTGTGAAGATTAGATGGGTTTCTGTCCATGGGATGCTCTGTATACTGCCTGACCCAGAGCGATTGCTACAGGAGGGCTGCTTTTATTTTCCTAATGCAGCAAATATTTAAGGAGCTGCTAAGTGCTGGGTGCTGGGCTAGGTGCTGGGAGACTGGGATATGATGGGGCAGAACCCTCTGGGCCCTTATGGGGCTCAGTGTCTGCGAGGGGGACCAGATGTTCTGGCCTGGGCCTGAGGGCTTTCCCGGGATATAGGCTTATCAGGGCCAAACTGGGAGCATTGGTGGCAAACTGGGACAACTTAGTCATCTGACTGTCTCGTGGTGACACAGATCCTTAAACAGCCCATCCCAGGTAGGCGTGGTGAAGAAGTCAAGGGTATCTTGAAAGCACTGAGTTGGGGAGGACTAAAGCCTGGGGAGCATGGAGAGTTTCCAGAAGGAAAGGGTTTAAACTGAGGCCTGGAGAATGAAGAAGAATGAGCGAACAAGGAAGGGAGGGTATTGAGGAGGATGGTGTGCTGGGCAGAGGAATGGCATGTGGGCAGAGCTGGGAGCCGGTAGGAATGGGGCACACGTGAACCAAGGTGTGCCCAGAAACACAGACACACGCACCCAGGACACCCTCCCGCACCCAAATGCTGGGGCCAGGGCATACAGGACAGTGTGGCAGGTGGACCGGCTTGTGTACCTACAGGTCTTACAGTTGTGGCTGCCTCTGGGGAGAGTCCTGGAGGAGGGAGTGCTGCCCTGAAGGACAGAAACCCGATGGAGCTTTAGACCTGAGAAAATGGTATGCCTACACCAAAACACGAGATCCTCTAAACCAGCCACTGTGCCTGCCTGCGCTCCCCTCCTCCCAGCAACTCTTAGCTGGGGGCCTGGAGGAAGAGACTACAAGACCCCCTCACAAAGGCCTTCCCAGCCTTGGGGGACTAATCTGGCCCAGGAAGGGGAAGAGGCCACAGCCACGTTGTCTGCAGCCTGGGCCTCCCCCCACGACCTCCACAGACAGAACTAAACAGACTGGCTTATCAGCTGTGGCCATGGTGTCCCACCCAGCCGAGCCTGCTGGGAAAGCCGCCCCCAGCCTTTTGCCAGGGGTGGCGCTGGCCCAGGGCTGGGAACCAGCGGGGGTGTTTTCCCAGGGGTCAGCCTGGGGTAGGGGTGTCTGGTGAGTTGGTTTGCTACAGGCCAAAAAGCCTGGGAGCTGGTCTGCTACGGATTCACTACAAGGTTTTACAGAATTAATTTGGGATGTTATTTTAAAATTATACAAGTGATCCTAAAATGTGTTCTCCTTATAAGATAATCGGGTACCTCTTTAGCATGTAAATGATAAGCTCCCCTCTCTGGAAGCAGGCCTCTTGGCTGCTGGATCCAGGCTGTGCTTTGTAATAGACTCACCCTCATTTAGTACTCACAGCCCCTGGGGAAGCCAGCACTGAGCCCCAGCTGGGTGAAGGTTGTCCTGGACCCCAGGGCAGGGGAGCAGCAAACCTGTCTCTGAGACACCTTCCCACTCTCTCCCAGGAGGCCCTCAGCAGCTCCTTATTGAGAGGTGGGGGATGTCAGAAAAGCGTCATTTGGCCTCTCTGGGCCTCAGTGTTCTCATCGCGGCAATGGGTCAGACATTGTAGCCCTGCTTTCAGGGTAGGCACGAGGTGGGACCAGGCACTATGGGTGTCTGTGGTGCCGAGGGATGAAGGGGTGGGGAGTTCCTCCTAGGTTCACCTCTCTTTTCTCTATCTCAGCGGCCCCAGCTGGGGGCGATGCAGGTGTTGCCCCCAACCACTGCCTTTGTCACGCAAGGCCTGTCCATCCTCACTGGGTTTGGTCCCCAGATATGGCACACCTTGCTTCCCCTGGCTGGCTCCTTGTGTAGGGAGACCAGACTGTGGCCTTCCTGGGGGTGAGGAGCAGAGCTGGGAGGGGGAGGGAGGGAAGGAAGGAGAAGGGACCTTCAAAGGGATGGTTCAGACAAACTGGTGGTGGCTGGAAGTAAGAAGTGGGGGGGATAGAGTCAGGGCAGAGGGGAGGGCTAGGGCCGGGTCCCCAACACTGCGGGGGCTCCCATACCTGACTCACCATTTTTTCCCCAACCTGCCCCAACTTTCGAGGGGATTGGGGAGTATACCATCTACCTGGACGCAGGCTAAAATCTGTGTGTACTTTTGGTCCCTTACTCTCTGAAGACAGCCAGTCATCTGCCTCCCCTCTTGCTCCCCAGCCTGAGACTTCTCCCCATGCTCTGGGGCTCAGGCCTCTTTTCCTTCTGTCAGGATCTTGACCCTGGTTCCCCAGTAAGGCCTCCCCCGCCAGGGGCTCAATCAATGTTTGTTGCATGGGTGGACAAGAGTGAGGACAGACAGAGCTAGGTGCTGAGGACAGGGAAGTTGGGAGCATGAGGGCCCCCTCTTTAGGGAGCCCCCAGTGATCTGGGTCTGGGGGCATCCCATTCCGATAGAGAAGACAGGACTGTGTTCCCGAGAGGCCTCGGCAGCCCTCCACCCCTCGGCCCCTGAGCACCTCCCAGGCCAGGCCCAGCCAGGACCTTCTCGAGCAGGGAGGGCTCTCTTGGCCATTAAGCCCTGTCCCTGGGTGGCATCATCTTCCTGAAGCTGTTCCCAAATATTCCGGGGTCCCTCCCTGGCTTGTACCCTCCCCAGCTAGGTGCAGCCTGCTGTAGGACGTCGCCTCCCTGTGGCCAGCCCCCCACGCCTCTCCAAGCTCTTGTCTCAACCCTGGCTTCCTCTGCTCGCAGCCCGGGCTCTGACCACAGGCCCACTGAGGATGCTTGGCTGTTCCCTGGGAGCACCCTGCTTCACCCCAGCCTTTCTTTGTGCTATAAGTTCTGCCTCAGGGTTCTCCCCACTCCTCCTCCTGCAAAATCTTGCCCCCATCCAGGCCCCAAAAAACAGCCTCTTCCGGGCTGCTTTCTGGATCCCTTTGCTGACCACAGCTTCCTCTGTCTGGTATCGGAGTTATTCTTTTCCTTTTTAAAAAATATTTTATTTATTTATTTGACACAGAGAGATCACAAGTAGGCAGAGAGGCAGGCACAGAGAGAGGAGGAAGCAGGCTCCCCGCTGAGCAGAGAGCCTGACGAGGGACTTGATCCCAGGACTCTGAGATCATGACCAGAGCCGAAGGCAGAGGCTTAACCCACTGAGCCACCCAGGTGCCCCTAGAGTTATTATTTTCTGGTCTTATGTCTCCAGGAGCCTGGAAGGAGCTCCTCGACCCCAATCTTGGCACTTGACCTTTCTCCGCTTTTTCTGTAGACTGGACACCTAGCCCCAGGCTGCCCAGGGGGTTGTCCCATCACAGCTGCAGACACCTGTCATCCCCTCCCAGGCAGGGTAGCTTGGGCAGGTTACTTAGCCTGTTGCTTTGCATTTTCCACTTCTCTTTCCTGCAAGGATATTGTGAAGACAAGAGATGATGTGTGTAAAAGTGTTTGCCATCAAGCCTTTACACAGGAGGCATAAAGGAAGAAAACCTTCAGATCTTGGGGTAAGAATCAAAACTGGGACTCCTGCGAATTTTGTGACTTTGAAAATTATTTTTCTTGCTGTGGAACAATGTATGGTCACTATCAGAATGCTCCTGTAAGCGTGGTCCCTGACTTAGCAGGGCTGGACTCAGGATTTTTCGGCTTCATGTGGGTTTAAGTGGGGGACACATTCAGTAAAAGGCCATACTCAGCATTATGAATTTGGATCTTTTCCTGGTGTGTGGTGTGATCCTTTCTGGGGACACTGGGCAGGGACAGGGGCAGCCGCTCCAGCCACACCATCACAAGGGGAAACAACCAATACGTTTACAACCCTTCTATGCTGAGATATCCATTCTAGACTTTTCCCTTTCAGTACAGGATTCAAAAAAAAAAAAAAAAAATCACAGGAGCTATTCAACACTTTCTTATAAACTAGGCTTTGTGTTAGAAGATTTGGCCCAACTTGAGGCTAAGTCAAGTGTTCTGAGCACATTTCAGGGAGGTGAGGCTGATTGCTGGTAGGTGAGGCGAATTGAATACATTTTCAACTTTACCATATTTTTTAAAAAGGTTTTATTTATTTAATTTGACAGACAGAGATCACAAGTAGGCAGAGAAGCAGGCAGAGAAAGAGGGGGAAGCAGGCTCCCTGAGGAGTGGAGAGCCTGATGCAGGGCTCGATCCCAGGACCCTGAGACCATGACCTGAGCCAAAGGCAGAGGCTTAACCCACTGAGCCACCCAGGCGCCCCATATCATATATATATATTTTTAAGATTTTATTTATTTGTCAGAGAGAGAGAGAGCACAAGCAGACAGAGTTGCAGGCAGAGGCAGAGAGAGGCAGTTCCTTCCCCACTGAGCAAGGAACCCAATGTGGGACTCAACCCCAGGACCCCAGGATCATTACCTGAGCTGAAGGCAGATGCTTAACTGACTGAGCCACCCAGGCACCCCTGACTTTACTATATTTTTAACCAGTTTTTAATGAGTTTATCAGGATGTCGCCCCTTCGTAAATTGAGGAGGATCTGGATAGAGATCTTCCTTAAGGAAAAAAAAAATACATTGGTAATCTCTTAACCAATTATTATTATTTTTATTTCTTATTATTAAGTGTTAATGGTGGGATTTAGGGTATGGGAGGGGGTGCTGACGGCCTCCTATTCTCAGAGGGCTTCAAATTATTGTGCTTAGGCTGAGTGGGTGAGCTACTGCCCTCCTCTGAAGGAGGGCAGCCTGGGGTGGAGGTGGTGGCTGACCCTTGATTTGGTGATTCTGGAAGCTGGCTTTGCTCGGGGAGGACACCCAGCCTCAGCCTGCAGCAGTGGCCTGGCCAGCCCACTCTGGATAGCATTTCAGTGATGTGCGAGGGAAAAGGGCAAAGATTTAAGGGTCTGGAACCCCACAGACCTGGGTTCCAACCTGGCTTTGGCCCTAGGATACCTTATTTAAAATTTTTATTATTTTAAGGGCATCTGGGTGGCTCAGTCAGTGAAGCGTCTGCTTAACAGTCATTTAAGAGTCCTGGGCTCGAACCCCGTATCAGGCTCCCCTCTGCCTGCAGCTCCCCTTGCTCTCTCTCTGTGTCAAATGAATAAATAAAGTCTTTTAAAAAAATTAAAATTCTCGGGGCGCCTGGGTGGCTCAGTGGGTTGGGTCGCTGCCTTCGGCTTGGGTCATGATCTCGGGGTCCTGGGATCGAGCCCCGCATCGGGCTCTCTGCTCGGCAGGGAGCCTGCTTCCTCCTCTCTCTCTGCCTGCCTCTCTGTCTACTGTGATCTCTCTCTGTCAAATAAATAAAATCTTAAAAAAAAAATTAAAATTCTCTTATTTTAATAGAAATGATGCAAGTGATTATAAAATATATATATTTTTGTATTTTTATATTATATATTTATATTTATATATTTTTATATATAAAATATATAAATTTTATATATATAAATATATTATATATATATATATATATATATATATATATATATATATATATAAATATATAGGCTAGTATAAGGACAAAACTACAAACCCTAGACCCCAGGGGTAGCTGTGGTGATGAGCCCAGGGAACACCCATCCGGGACTATCTTGTGCAGAGAGATGTTCGTGTTCACTTGATTTGCATAAACAGCGTCAAGTGATGGATGCTGTGAGGGCAAAGTGTCACTTGCCTAATTTGCCCTCAGAAAGCCACTTGGAGGATGGTCAAGTGGAGACAGATGGCATCGTTGTAGTGTGGGACCATTGTGGGGGTCAACAGGGGGACGCTGCTCTGTATTTCTAACATGTGCACCCCGCCCCGCCCCCCTCCCCCACCCCCTGGCCCGTCTGTTGTATCCCAGGCAGTGTGTGCAGGGAGAGCAGGAGCTGCCTTGCTGCCAAGAAGGGCCCAAAGAGCTCATGTATCCTGGACCGTTCGGGGAGCCAGGGCAACTCAGTGGTCAGACAGAGTCAGTGCTGGTGCTGGGCTTCCTGGGTTCAAATCCCGGCTCTGGCACTTGCTAGCTACCTCACCTTGGGAATGTTACTTGATCATCCTGTGCCTCAGTTTCATCATTTGCAAACCAGGGGATAATAATAGAACCTCCCTCCTAGGCCAGCCTGAAGCTTAAATGAGTCCATTCGAATAAAGGACATACTGAGCCTGGCACCAGGGCACTAACTGATAAGGGTTGGTTGTTGTTAATGCCAGTATTATTTTTATTATTCAGGAGCCATATTGCTCAGTCTACGGAGCCAGAGGTCACGGCCATGAAAGCCAAACTGGCCTGCCCTTCCTTCCTTGAAACTTTGGCCCCTTTGGATCTTGTTCTCCAAAAGCACCCACCGTCGAGCAAGTTCTAGCAAGGTCTGGGGAGGCAGTGATCACAGTGGTATCATCCGTCAAGTCCTGGGCCCACGTAAGCCCGCTGTTATCCTTGGCTCCTGCTGGCTTTCTATCCCCCCGCCCCCCAACCCGGCCAGAAGCAGAGCCAGAGAACTGTTGATCTTGTGCTGGTTGTTTCAGAAAAACAGGCCATTTGGAGTCCTCTCAACCGCCCTGCCATTGTACATAGAGGAAACCTGAGGCCAGAGAAGTAAATACCGTCACCCACTGTTCAGTGGCAAGCCGCGCCCCAGAGTGCAGACCAAGAGCTCTCTTCCAGGCACGGGGCGGTGATCTGCCCGAACCCCAGCCTCTGTGTCCATGGGGCAGCCTCTCCCGAGGCTCTGTTAGCACAGTTCTTCTGTGTTCCCTTCATGCTTGTTCTTCAAGGACCCTAGGAATGCATCCTCTGCCCTCTTGTTATACAGAGGAGGAAGCTGAGGCCCAGAGGGCTGGCTGGCGGCTCCTGGGCCACACCGTGAGCCAGGACACTGGGGCTGGAGCCCAAGTCTCCTGGTGCCTGGGTCCGTGCTGTGCCCGCTCTTCTCCCACTTTTCCTTCTGGTCGGTGCCCTTGCTGAGCCCCTCCACAAAGGAGCCAGGAGCCAGAGGGGAGCATGTGGGACCAAGGAGAGCGGTGCTCTGGGCCAGGCCTGAGGCACAGGACAGAGATGGGCATGTGGCTCAGGCCCAGACCCTATTTCCGGAGGGCATCCCTCCATCAGTCCAGAGGTGGGGAGGTAAAGACCAGCCTTGGTCTTCCTGAAGTCCAGGAACTGCTGATTCTTGTGCAGTTGGGGAAACTGAGGCAGAGAGCATCAGAGCAAGATAGTGATTCATTTAGTTCCAGAAGCATCTAGACCAAAGCCTTCCACTCTCAGCCCCTGACTTCTAATTCTCTGGTACAGGCATCCCGAAGTCTCAGCCTCCCCCCCCCCCCCAACCCAGGAGACTTGGGAAAAGCCCACTCTGCCTCTCTGTTGCTGAAGTACCAGACCATGTCAAAGTCCTTTTCTAGGCCCTGTTTTCTCCTCAGCACGAGGTGCTAAAGGCTGCCACTGGCCTTGCTCATCCCCCAACGGCTGGGAACATGGATATGACTTTTCTTTCCTTTTCTTTTCTTTTTTAAAGATTCTATCTATTTATTTGACAGAGAGGGACACAGCGAGAGAGGGAACAGAAGCAAGGGGAGCAGGACAGGGAGAAACAGGCTTCCTGCTGAGCAGGGAGCCCGATGTGGGTCTTGATCCTGGGGTCCTGGGATCATGACCCGAGCTGAAGGCAGACACTTAACGACTGAGCCACCCAGGTGCCCTTGGATGTGACTTTTCTTTGAGAATTATAGAGTGAAGGGCATGTGCGGGGTTCATGAAGAGAACTCAGGGCTAGAGGGCTAGGGTTGGGGGGCAGGTGACAAGCACCAGGAGAGAGGTTATTTTGGGAGGTGTCCCAACTCTGTGTCTGTGTTTAATGTTACTCTACTTCTCATATTTGCTTATAATTAGTCTTTTTATTGCTCTCAAAACAGACTTTACCACAAGTGTAAGGAAACAGGAAACAGAAAAAAAGGAAGGAAGGGAGGGAGGAAGGAAAGGCGGAAGGACAGACCCCCGTGGTGTCAACTCCCAGAGAAACCACTGTTCGTATTTTAGTGGAGCTCCTTTTTTTATGCCTGCACATTAAAATATCTTTATGTATATACAGGTTGAAGACTGTAGAATAATATTCTGTATATTGTCACATAAAATTTCCTCCTTTTTCCACTTACCAATCCTGCAATAAATTTCACCATGCCAACAGATGTTTATCTGTGGCACCCTTTGTCCCTCACGGCCGTGGAACATTCGAGGCTGGGTAACTGTCGCTTGGGGAGCCAGCCACAACAGGTCCAAGCAGTTTCAGTGACAGACTGTAACTTCCCAACATTCCTACCTCTACGCCTTTGCCCCAAGTGAGGTGAGGGCTGGGTGTGGAGCAGGAGGCTGAGGAGGCCTTCCCGAGGTAAGGTGAGGCCTTCCCTTGACCGCTCGGTTGGGAGGGGACAAGGGCAGTGGCTAGGGAGGGAGAAGGGTCATGGTCCCAGGACCCAGGCACAGATCTGCCTGCACCAAAGCCCTTCTTTGCCTGTTATGGGGCCTTTTGCAGAACTGGGATGGTTTCCCCAAAATAGACTTTACAACTTTGCTGAGCCAGCAAAGGACTGGTCCTTCAGCCCGGGTTCCCCCCAAATACCCGACCCCCTTGCCGGGTGTGGGTAGAGCAGTGGTGCACTGTGCAAGGCCACTGTGGCCTAGGGCTTGCTTCATCCCCTGCTCTGCCCTCCAGACCCTGGATCCCTGAGAACTTTGTTCTCTCCATGGCTGTGGGAGCCAAAGACTGTTCTGGACCTGTGGAAGGCCTTAAAGAATAAAGGAAGAGGGGCCGCTTGCCTTGGACCCAAGGGTCATCTGATCTTGCTTGTCCTATGGCTGGTGGAAACACTGAGGTCCAAGGTCGCACACCAATGAGGGATGGAAGTAAGTCTGGATGACCAGCCTAGGGCTGGGTCCATGGTACCTCACCTGCAGTAAAGCATTGCTGATGAGATCACAGTCCTCGGAGCCCGTCTTCCCCTGGCACTGCCACGTAGGACAGCAGGCCAGTCACTTGATTTCTCTGGACCTGTTTCCACTTCCTTTTTTTTTTTTTTTTTTTTTTTAAGATTTGTAAATTTATTTACTTGACACACACACACACACACACAGAGAAAGAGAGAGAGAGAGCACACAAGTAGGGGGAGCAGTAGGCAGAGGGAGAGGGAGAAGCTTGGTGGGGATCCTGATATGGGGCTCCATCCCAGGATCCTGGGATCACGACCTGAGCTGAAGGCAGATGTTTAACGACTGAGCCACCCAGGTGCCCCTGTTTCCCTTTTCCTGAAGTGGTTATAAGAATTGTCACATGTATCAGAGGATTGCTGTGAGGTTCAAGTAGGTTAGTACATGCAGAGTTTTAAGCAGCGCCCCCCCCACCCCAACCATAAGTACTCATTACGCTAGCTGCTTTCTTCCTGGCACTCAGAAAAAGTGTAAGCCTGCGTGTACCCGCTCCAGGCCCTCCCCAGTGTCTTCAATCCCTAGGTTTTCTGAGCTGGCAGAACACAGATGTGAGGGTGGCCCCTTTAAGGTGCCCTCAGCTGAGGAACTCAACATTGTCCTCTTTATACTGTCTTCACTCGGATTCAAGGAGCCTGGAATTTATGGATCTTTTTCTTCAGTATGTCACCAGGGATAATCATATACCTACTCTTAAGAAACAGGAATTGGACTTCAGGATGGTTCTTGTTCCTTCCAGTGATGAAGCAGAGGATTCTGAGTTGGAGCCTGGAACAGGGCAGCTTGGCAGAGGGGGATTTGGTGGGCGTTACAGGCTGACTAGTGTCCCTCCAGAATTTGTATGTTGAGGTCCTAACCGTCAGTGCGGCAGAATGTGACTGTATCTGGGGATAGGGTCTTTAAAGAGGGAATTAGGCAGGGACGCGTGGGTGGCTCAGTCAGTAAGCGTCTGCCTTCAGCTCCGGTCATGATCCCAGAGTCCTGGGATGGAGCCCCGCATCAGGCTGCTTGCTCAGCGGGAAGCCTGCTTCTCCCTCTCTCACTCCCCCTGCTTGTATTCCCTCCCTCACTGTCTCTTTCTCTGTCAAGTAAATAAATAAAATCTTAAAAAAAGCAAAAAGAGGGACTTAGGCAAAAATGAAGTCATTGCGGGGTCCCCAATCCAATGGGACTGGCATACTTGTGGGCAGAGGAGATCAGCAGAGACTCACATGGAGGGAAGACCAGGCGAAGGCAGTCTGAAGTGAGGGAAGGCCATCTGCTAGCCAAGGACAGAGGCCGCGGAAGGAACCAGCCTGCTGACCCCGTGGTCCTGGACTTGCAGCCTCCAGCGTTGGGAGAACAGAAACTCCTGTTCTTGAAGTTGCGTTAGTCCATGGTTCTTTGTTAACAGCCGCCTAGCAAACGAGGTTAGAGGTTGTCTGGTCCCATAAGGACTGTCTTTGATTTTCTAGGCTGTCAGAACCTGTTGAGGACAAAGAACCCATGTGCCCTGATGTTTCCAAAAGAGGACAGAGTCCTTCATCATGGGACCAATGGACCTCGGCATCTCTAGGGTGATAAAAGTCAGCCCTGCTGTGTGGCCCGCCCTGGCCATTCCTGCCTCCCTTAGACTTAGTGACACTTCGAGGTAGGCATCCTTAGTCCTGTTGTTCAAAGGGTGAAACAGAGCCTCAGAAAGCCACCTGGCCAAGGATGCTAGCCAGGCTTGGTCTGCCTCACCCTCCCCCATGCTCTGTGCCCACATACCCTGTGCCCTCCAGGAAGGCCTCCCATAGTGCCCCGTGCCTGTGTAGTGGCCAGAGCCCCCACACCCCAGCATCCTGGGAACAAGGGAGAGCAGAGAAGGCCCAAGGCTCTGGGCAGGAGTGCCCTCCCCCAGCTTCCTTCAGCTCTTTTTCTGTTGTTTCTTTGCTCAGCCGGGCCCTGTTATCTTCCGCTGAGTCTGACGCCTAGTTCTTCCTGTTTAAAATTCAGACTCTGGACCTTTCCTTTGGGGGTGGTTATATGTTTGTTTTGTGTTTTGGATACCCCCCCCCCCCACCTGCCCTTGCTACAGCCCCTGTCTCTGGCACTTAGGTCTGTCCCCAGGCTCAGTACCTCAGTGCCCCAGTGAGCAAGGGGTCCTCTGCCCAATGCCCTGCCTGGGGGCACTTTGGAGGTAGGGGAGCAGGGAGGCATCTGTTTACTTTCCCTGGTGTAATAGTCAGGCTCCCTGCTGCCTCCTTGCCACCCCGAGCCCCTCCTCTACCCCAGCCCTAGCTGAGGGTGTCTAGGCTCCGGGGAGGACTCTGCTTTGAGCCTCCAACACCCCAGGAAGGAGGTTGAGCCATAGAGCGAGAAAAAAATGGTTTGGACATGAGTCACTTTGGGGAGCTCTAGTCTCTGTCATGGGCTACCTGCGTGGGAGGACACTGAACCCAGCGCCAGGAGACCTGGGCTCCTATCTTGACTTTCCAGCCCATGCTGGGCAAGCTCAGGCACCTCACGGCCCTCTCTGAGCCTCCTCTCAGCAGCAGGAGGGTAGCTGAGGCACTCAGCTTATTGGCTCCTGAGGGCTTCCCAGCCTGATGAACTGTCACTTAAAATGACCTAAGGTCTTTCAGGAGATGCTCTTGGGGACTCCAGGTGGGGGTGACTGTGGGAAGACACAGGGGACAGAGCAGGCAGGGGACACATTGTGCATGGCCTCCGAGGGGCAGACCCAGCATTGCCTCTGGAAGGCCTCAGGCTGGAAGTGAGACTTCGGGCTTAACTTCTCTGGGCCTCAGTGTGTTGCTCCATCAAATGGAACTGATCTCATCTTAGGGCTGCTGACAGCGCCTTGCACATGGAAGGTGCTGGGCACACAGTGGTTCTGGTTGTCATTAGCTCCTGGGAGGGGAATGTCCGTGAGGGCTCCTCGCTTGCTGGAGGGCAGGCGTCGGATCTGACCCATCTTTAGGCACCCCTGGCCCAGGGACCATTGATTGAGAAGGGGAGCACGTCAGTGGGACCTAGTGTCAGGTGCCCCTCGCACCTCATCTCATTTCCTCTCAGCTTGCCCTTGTACCCCAGCTCTTGCTGAGGCCACTAGCTCTGCCCAGGTGGAAAGTGATGGCTCCTGGCCTCCCCACCCCACTAATGCTTGCTTTCTGCCCCAGGGTGAACAGAACCCATTGGTTATGTCTCCTTCCAACCTGCAGAGGACTGATTCTGAGACCATTCCCCACAGTTCCTCTGAGGGTCCCAGCAGGATGGAGTCCCAGTCGCCTACAGGGGTGACCGGCTCACCCATACGCCTTGCGTCGGCTCTCCGTCCTCCCCCTCATTTCACTCATCCCAGTTCACTTCTGACTTTGAAGTGGAAGGTTCCTGAGGGTCACTATGTGAGCTGCAGCCTTGTGCCTGAAAACTTCAGGCTGCTGAGCCCATGGAGAGCCTGGAGCCTCAGATGGAACCCAGCCCTGGGGTGGGGGTGGGGTGGGGTCTGTCTCTGCCCAGATTCTCCCTGCCCCCGTCATGAGTCCTGTGAGCCAGGGATGCATTGCCCTGTCTCACGGATGGAGCAGCTGGACGTCAGTGACAGAGCTGGGCCCTGAACCCCCACCTGCGGGCTCCCAGTCCACACAGGCGTCGTTTTGTTCCACTGCATCCCCAAGGAGGGGCCAGAGCCCAACCAGGCTTCACTCCTTTTCTCTGTCTGTAGGTTTTAGAATACCTTTCCTGGTTACTGACATTAGAAAAAAAGTCTAGCTGTTCTTCCCTATCCCTCGGCCCCTCCCCTTTGAGCCCTCAGGGGAAGACCCAGAGTTGAGCAACAGGGGCCCTGGAGCCCCCCAGTCTAGGGGGAAAGCTGACTGCCCTGCAGAGCCTTGCAGAGGCCCAGTGGTCAGGAGCTGTGTTCTGAGTGGTTCTCCGGCTCCTCAGACAATAGAACCCGGCTTTGCAGACTTGGTGAGGTATGGGGTGGACGGGAGCCTGGAATTCGGGCCCGAGAACTAGGCCCTAGCCTGGCTCTGCCACTGACTGGCTGGCAGACTTTGGCCCAGTCAGAGGCTCCAAGATACTGCTTGTGTCTGAGGATAATCGCGAGGAGGCTCCAGGGAGACGGGAGGCCGGTGTGCTGGGGCCTGTCCCCGCTGGCCTGGTCCCAGTCCCCACCCCAGCCAGCTCGGGCATCAGGACAGGCAGGCACAGTGTTCGCGGGCAGCCGGCTCCCAGCCTCCTGCCGCCAGCTCGCTAGGCCGCCGTCTGCACGTCCTGCCCTGCCCAGCCCGCCAGGGTGGCTGAGGGCTTGGAGCCGATGGAATCAGCGTGCCCTTCCCTCCTTTGTCTGCTGGTGCTTCCTTCCCTTCACAGCGTGCTTTCTTTTTTCTGGTTTATCAGGCCCTGGGGAAAGCGGGGGGCCAGCCAGACTCCCAGCCGAGCACCCCTGGGAGGCCGCCAGCCAGGAGCAGACGTCTGCATCTCTGGGGCCAGAGGCTCAGCACCCCCTCCCTCCACCTGACCCCAGAAGCTCCAGCCTGGCGGCAGAGCCCTCTCCCAGCATGGGGGTGGCCGCCCAGTGTCCCTGGGCTACAAAGCCTCCTTTCAGAGGCTCCGAAGCCTGGGGGATGCTTAGGATACACTGAGGCCCTCTCCCTCATTTTAGGAGAAAAGAAACTGCCTACCTCGTCCCGTCCTCAGAGGGGCAGGTTTGTGATGATGGGCAGGCCTTCCGGCCCAGGAGCAGGAACTGCCTGGCAGGGCTGGACTCTCAGCTTAGAGCTCCTGCCCTATCAGCCCGCAGCTACCCGTTGTCTACCTTGAGGCAACTGGTGAGGCAAGGGATCTGTGTTCTTTTTTAAAGATTTTATTTATTTATTTGACAGAGAGACATCACAAGCAGATAGAGAGGCAGGCAGAGAGAGAGAGAGAGAGAGAGAGAGAAGCAGGCTCCCTGATGAGCAGAGAGCCCAATATGGGACTCGATCCCAGGACCCTGAGATCATGACCCGAGCCGAAGGCAGCAGCTTAACCCACTGAGCCACCCAGGCGCTCAAGGGATCTGTGTTCTGAAAGTCACCGCAGCCACGCACCCTGGCCTCATCACTTGCTAGCTGGGCGAGTTAACGCCTGTGCCTCGGTTTCCAAGTCTGTACAATGGGGACATTGGTGCCTGCTTCACAGGCTGGGGGGAAGGCTAAAGGAGATAACATGTGCGATCGCCCACCCTGGAGGGAGTATTCTTACGGGGATGATGTCTCCCACTCTTATCACCGAAGGCAGAAATTGGGTCTGAGAGGAGGGATGAGAACATCTAGATCTTCAGTCACTGGTATACATACAGCATTTAAACAGGAAGATAGTATCACCAGGCTACTAGATGTCGTAGTGGGGAGTGATTAGAAAATACTTTCCCTCGAGGTTCTTTGCTGGTTGTTGGGGGATTGTGAAATGAAGGTTGAAAATCACAACCTTTGAGCTAGAGCTCGGTTCCCCCCTCCACACAGACTTTTCCTATCGCCTCTGGCTGGTTCCGTCTGGCAAGGGCTTTAGGGTAAGATCGGGAACCAGGCTAGGCTCATCTTTTCAAGAACTCATGAGAACAGGCAGTGGACTCATCCAAGTTTTGACACGGAAAAACTCACTCGTTTGTTCATCCATATGTTTGACGTTTGCCTAATGTCCCAAAGTACATTGTTACAATCGTTCTCCACCATCTGTCCTGCTATTTATCGAGAGCTGGGACCAGGGCTGTCACTGCCCACCTTGTACCCTACTCTGAGGCATACTTGTACTTGTAAGTCCAGCCTGGAGATGAGACTGAAATCCTGTGGGCAGGTGTGCTGTGCTAGCAAGCTTGTCCAGCTCAGAGAAGAGGGGACATTTGAGATGGGCTTTGATGGATGGGTAGGAGTTTCTCAGGTGGAAAAGAGCAGAAGGAAGTGCCAGGTAGAGGAAACAGGTGGAAGGGTCATGAGAGGAACAGGAGGTGGGGCGGAAGGCTGGGGAAGCGCTACAGCTAGTTAGGCTTCAGGGGCAGCCTTGTTCCTAAATCCCCTTTGGTCCTCTTTCTCCCCTGTCATGATATCCTGTTTACATACAGCTAACATGTGTTCTTTGTCGAAAAGTTGGAAGGCCTGGAGGAGTGAGGGGGAGCTCCAGTCTTTCACGTTGGAGCGGGGGGTCTTGAAGAATTTCTGTCTTTTTCCTATGTGTCTCTGTGTCTGATGAACCTGCCCTGTAGGGAGAGGGAAGGGTGCGTACACACGTCCCTTGGCTCTGTCTGCCCAGTCCTACTGCTTTATAGGGCATTAATCTATCTCCTGCCACACCCTATGGGAAGAGTGGCCTTTCCCTCCTTTTTGTGGTGGAGAAACTGAAGCCCAGAGCGACTCAGGGTCACACAGCTGGTGAACAGTGGGCCCTGCATTGCAAGGTAGACCTGTCCGTTTTCCGAGCCTCCCGTCACCACGCTGGAGGCCATGGACAGGTCTCGGGCCTTTCAAGCAGTATGTGAAAAGTTAGACACCTAGAGAGTTCTGTGGGGTGGATTTGAGCCTTCATGAGACTCCCAGATGGCTCCAGGTTCCAGACCAGAACCACTGTAGGTCTCCAGAATAGCCCCTTACGGCTGACGGCAGAGTTTGCAGCCCCTGTCACGGGAGACAAGGACACACTGCTCCTTTGGGGTACTGGGTAGGCTCCGCTGTGGCACAGGAGAGAGAGCTCTGAGTGGAGAGAGACTAGGTCTTGTGGGGTCTCTTCTTCCTATGCCTGACTTGGGGTCCACCCTCAGAAAGTTCTTCCCCACATCAATCCTAACGCTCTCCTGCAGAAGCTGAAACATCTATTTTCCCCTGCCCTCTGTGCTACCGAAAAGGAGAAACTAGCTCCAGGGAGTAGAAAAAGCTCTGGGTTTCTGCGTGCATATACTAGGAAATAGAACTAACCAAATAAAGGTGCGCCATAAACACCCATCCACTCCTACACCCCCCAACGCACACAGACACACACACACTCGTGCACAGACACACACGACCCCTTGTAGGTTCCTTAGGAAGAGACAATTTTGCTCCCCCCGGAAACACCTGTCTTCTGTTGCCTCTGACTCTCAAGCCTTCAGCCCGAGAAGCCTGCTGACTCACACTACCTGTAGCAAAGTTTCCAGGTCCCCTGTGCTACAAGGCCATGCCGGGTATGCTTGGGTTCTGCCTGGGCCTTTGTCTCCCCACCTGTCACATGAGGGGGTGGGACAAGTTCATCTGTTCGGCTTGTCCAGTATTCACTCTGTGATTTCAGTGATCAGTCACCGATCACAGCTTTTGTTCATGTCCAAGTACTCTCTGCCAGGGCTCTCCTACCTCTCCTTTCCGTTGGACCTGTACTACCCACCCTTCAAGGTCTGCAGCAAAGGCCATTGCTTCTGGGCGGTCTTCCCTGATTTTGCAAACCAGAAGCAGCTCATGCTTTATTCCAGATCTCCCCTTGCAGTGTTTCATCTTGACAGCACCTCTAGAAATGACATCATTGCCAGCCCCAAGAATAACCTGAAAGCTGGGGCTGTTTTGCCCCCTCTGATTCCGCAGCACTAGCATGATGTCTGGCGTGAAGATAACGCTCTGTGAGTTTATTGAATGAATGAACCAGTGAATGAGTGAGGGAGCAAGTCAATGAGCGGGTGAATCTCTATGCACCTCCTTCCCCAGCCCCTAAGGGTCAGTGGCTTGGAAAGCCTGTCTCAACATTTTGGTGTAATTGGCATATAGCTGGTATTTCATGTGGCTCAGCTGGGAAGGCTGGGTGTAGTGTATGCACCCATGTATTTGCCTTGCCTGTGTGCTGTGTGGCTTTCTGCAGATAGCTGGCCATGGTGCACAATGCCGCCTTAGTCTGGGGAGGCTTATGGGGGCCAGGGGGAAGTGGGGTGGGAAAGGCTTGCAACGGCGTGGGGATTCTGACCACACCCAGCTGCTCAGGTCATCAGGTCTCCTGGGCCAGCCTCCTGGCCATCTGGCCTATGCCCAGGAGCTTGGGCACAGAATGTTTTGGCTGGTGCTAGAGGCTCCCAGTCCTGGTCAGCAGACAGAAATGACTCCTGAGAGCAACTGCTTCAACTCTGGGCCAAGAATACAGTCAGGGAAACTGAGGCCTGAGGCAAGAAGGTTGCCTGCCCCAGCACCCATAGCCAAGTGTGCTAGAATCATAGAAATGGAGTGGGGTGGGAAATCCACGGTTACTTGGTCCAATTCTATGAATTATTTTTCTTTACATTTGTCTTGAAAAATGGTGGGTGGCATCTGGAAGGCCACACACCAAGCGAGTGTTAGCATAACTGGCCTTGGTCTTGTGGCTGTTGCATGTCAGACAGGAGGCTAAGTGTTCCACTTCTAGAACAGTGTCCATTTATAAATGAGGAAACTGTGGCTCCGAGAAGTTACGCTATCTGCAGAAGGTCACACAGCTGCTACAAGACCCAGGCAGGACTGATCTGAGGGCTAAGTAGACACTTGGGTATGCACTCCTGACCACTTGACAGTGATGCCCCTTAGTCCGTTGGGCTGGACTATGGCTGAATTCCATTGCTTGGTGTTTGTTTAGCTGCATTCTCTCATTTTTCTTCAATGCCCATGGAATACTTGTATAATAAAATCAGCTAAATGAGAGCAGCACTTGTGTATGAGTTTCTGTGTGTGTGAGTGTGTGTTTTAGTGACTGTAAACTAGGAAAGGGAGATCTATGCAACTCCAGTGTCTCTAGACGTGCCTGTACTCCCTCCTCCGAGCTGGTAGTGTCATTCTTTTTTTTTTTTTTTTTAAACATTTCACTTATTTTTTTGTCAGAGAGAAGAAGAGAGAGAGAGAGAGAGTGCACACAAGCAGGCAGAGGGGCAGGCAGAGGCAGACAGAGAAGCAGGCTCCCCACCGAGCAAGGAGCCCATGCGGGACTTAATCCCAGGACCCTGGGATCATGACCTGAGCCGAAGGCAGCGGCTTAACCTACTGAGCCACCCAGGTGTCCCCCGTTGTGTCATTCTTTAAACAGCAGCACCCCCCCTTATTAAAGAGAGGCCCCAGCAAGTTGCCCTCCCCGCCCCCCAAAACTTAACCCTCTGGGGAGAGGGAGGTGAGCCTGGAGCCAGTGTGTCCCGACATTAGCGGTGGGGTGGGAGGACACGAACCTCTTTAGGGGGGGAGCCTGAACAGAAGCAGTTAAAAGGGGAGAGGGGCGGGGGTGGATGGCATGGGCCCCAGAATGCCATGGGCAGGGACAGTTCAGGGAGGGAGCAGCCAGCCGGGCCTAAAGCACAGAAGGTCACGTGGATTTGGCCACACGCAGAAGTCACCAACTGAACCTGTCAAAAGCTGTTCAGTGGAGGGGTGAGGCAGAAGCCCGATGGACCGAGTGAGGCCAAGCCTCCTGTGTCTCTTTGGTGGGCACCTGCCCCAGCCTCCTGTCTGGTCTTCCTGCTCTGCTCCCACCCTCGAGTCCATTCACCACACAGTGGCCAGAGGACTCTTAAAAATATCCCCATGTCAAGGTGCTCCCAGGTTCTTAGCGCTCTCTGCCTTCCCACGGCCACCCTTATCATGGACCACCTTGGCCGTTCTTGGCCGGAAGCCTTCTGCCTCTGTCTCCTCCCCATTCGTGTTTTGGGGCTCTGCTCTGAACAGCTGGCTTGCTTCAATCTTCTCCAGTCAGCAGGGCTCCCCTTTGGCTTCAGCACAAGGAGACCCCCTGGGTCCACACCCTCACCCCCCTTTCCCTAACCATCTGCCCAGCAGTCATATCTCCACCCAAACTGCCTTCCTTTGAAAGGAGACATTTCTGAACTTCCCCTTCGCACTCCAAAGTAGGGCAAACAAAGTTGTGTTTTCTGCACACCGGGTCCCTTGTGAAACACTCCCCAGGCTGTAATCAAGTTGTAACCGTGCTCCTCCTGTGTATCTCTCTTTAGAATGCAAGCTACTGTGAGAGGCTGGGGCCCGTAGGCTGTGTCCTCCGCACTTTGCAAAGCACTTTGCAACAGCAGGCTCGGTGCCCGGCCTGGAGTAAGCGCCTGGTAGAGTTGAATGAATCAATATTAATGAATGAAAACACGGAGACAAAAGGATGAAAGAAAAACACAAATACAAAAGGATTAAAGGAAGTATATTGAGCAACTGCAGGCTCCCTAGAAGTTTGAGAAGTTGTAGGAGGGAGTGAGACACTTGCTGGGGCGGGAGGTGGGGGCATTTGTGGGCGGCCTGGCCCAGCCTCGCCCGCCAGTCTCTCCGTGTCTTCCCATTTTAAAGGGTAATAATGATCATAATTGTTGGGCACACAGTATGTGGTCACTAAGTGCTGGTAACCAGATCGGCACCGTCCCTTGGGGATGAGGAAGCCCCTAGGACAGCAGGAGCCCACCCCTTTACCCCTGCCCCCCACCCCACTGGCACCGCTCCTTGGAACCCCGCACCGCCCCCCACCAGCCCCAGGAAAGCCTGCAGGCAGGGGTGCGGCTCCGTCGCGAGCTACAGGGGTGAGACTGGGGAGGGGGGCGCAGGGAGGAGGGAGCTCCCCGCCGCCCTCCCCACGCCGGATGTTTGAGGGCGGCTTCTGTCATCCCGCCGGCCGGGGAGGGGCCGCCCGCGGGCCGCCGCCTTATCGCGCCCTGTCTCCGCGCTGTCTCCCGCCGCCCGGCCTCCCGGCTGGCCGGCCTCTCCCTCGCCACCCGCCCCCAAGCCCGGCTCCACGCTGGCGGGCTGCTCCCTGCGGGCTCCCCGGGGGCGACGCTGGGGTGGGGGCGGCCGGCCCCAGCCCTCGGGGCCTGGGAGAATGTGCAAGAGGGCGGTGGGGGAGGCGGGGCCGCTGGCGGTGGCGCCCCGACGGGCCTCACCACCCCTTTGGCAGCCGCCCTGGGAGGAACTGGCCATCTTGGAGCCGGGAGGGCCTTTTTGGGAGATTGCCCCATCACCATTTTATAGAAGAGACACTGGGGCCCAGGGAAGGACACGACTGGCCAAAGCCACCCTAACATCCCCTTGCCTTGGTCAAGTTCTTCCTCATCCTGGTCTAAGAAAGGCTTTCCTTTCCCAGTGCCTGGGTGCCAGGGATAAAGGGAAGGACCCGTTGAGCCCCAGAATGGGCCCACTTCCAGCGAGACCTGTGGGGACCCAGGCCCTGGCACAGCAAAAATGGATGGGTTCCTTTGGGGATGGAGACAGAAGGGCTGAGTCCCTTGTCCCTGCAGCGTCTCTCAGTTCTCCCTCACGGGGGCCATCTGGGCTCTGGTTGCTCCCCCTGCTTGGAAGGCCCTGTTTTCTCAACTTCTAGGAATCTTCCCTACTAAGGTGCCACCCAAATACGACTTCCAGGTCTTATGGAGTCCTGGCAGAGGAGAGAAGCCAGGGAACACCCAGGTAGGGGTGTTTGAGCTGGTCTGGGGTCAAGGCAAGAAAGTAGAGGGGAGGAAGGCAGAGAGCCTGGCACAGACAGACAGGCCTGGAGGCCCACATGAGGAATCTGGAGAGAGCCCAGGAGGGTGGAGGGGTGGCCCGGGAGCTGGAGATGATAGGGCCACATTAAGAAGGCTCTTAGACCCCAAAGGCAAGGACAGAAGGGCAGGTTTCATATTACCTGTTACTTGACCACATTATTAAATGGATAAATAATAATACTAGGTGTTATGCCCACCTTAGAGGCAAGCAAACTGTGGCTCAGGCAAAGGACTTGGCCAAGACGACTAGAATTTGCACGGAGATCATGTGCAAAAAACCAGGTGGCTGCCTCCCTGTCACAGCCGCCAAGGAATGAAATGGTGGAGAATTCCATTTGTTCCCCTTTCCTCCCACCCTGTTCTTCTGGGTGAAGGCGCCCAGGTCCCAAGAGGAGCCGGGTTTGGCCCCATTTTCCTTCTTCCCAGTTAGATGCTCCTGCCGCCCTCCGTATCCTCCCGGTGTTCCCAGGCCAGGAGCTGGTTAACAATACAGATTTCCATCCCCTTGTCCAGCCTCTTGACCTCCCATTTAGTGAGTGCCAGGCAGGGCCTGGGAATCTGTATTTTTGGCAAATGTTTTGGTGGTTCTAGGTCTGCCGCTTGCCCTCAGGCATTCGGGATGCATCAACTTTTCCTTTCAGCCGCTCCCTGAGCCTCCTTTCAGGTGGGCTTCCTCCTTTCTCCTCAGCTTGCCCCCCAAGGGCACGCATTCTCCCCATTCCCCTCTACTGGTGTGCACCCCAGGCCCTTCCTCTTCAGGTTCCCCTCTCTCAGAAAAGTGAAAACACATGGTTTCCTAGGCAACCGCATCCCTCCTCCCAGCTTGCCCTGAGACCTCCCAGCGTCTCTCAACTGTTCAGAAGAATATTTTAAATACCAGCCTCACCAGGCAGGCCTGACAAAGGCTGAGTTCCCCTCAAAGCCTTCTCTCTGAGGGGCAAGAGTCCTGCTCCCCTCAAACCTGGAGGCCTGAGGTCTGAGGGGCAAAGTTCTGGGCTATCACCTTAGCTACCCTCTAGGCTCATTCTGCTTACTAGGTCTCCACGGAGAGCAGAGATCCCTTGAATGGGGAAGCCGGAGCCTAGAGAGGGAAGAGACTCACCCAGATCGCTGGTCAAAACTGTGGCCTGAGTAAGGGACCGAGGAAACAGGAAGTAGGATTGGGTAAGTAGCTGCTACCTGCCAGGCCCAGTGCTGGACACTATAGAGAGGCTAACATGTTACCCTCCCCACAACCCTGTGAGGTCTGTTTCATTCCCATTTTATAGTTGAGAAGACTGAGGCTCAGAGAGATGAAGCACCTTACCCTGGTGACTCAGAAAGTGAATGGCAGAACCACGTTTCAGGAAGCCTGATCTGTCTTCCCAATAAGGCCACCGTCTTTGCACTTAGACTCGGCTGTTCTCAAGGCTGGGCGGCGGTCCGGGGAATTATGGGGCTCGGTGAATTCCTTCCTGATTATTATTTTTACATTTCCTCATTAGAAGATTTGGCTGAAGTTCTGTAGGGGCTGGGCTCCAGATGAGTTCCTCCCTCGTGCCTTCTCTCAGCCCTGACCCCCTGGTCAGTATTTCTCATCCCAAGATGCTTTTTATTGGATGGATAAGGCTGGAGAGGAGCCACGTGCACAATTCACACCTTCTCTCTGGGCCTCAGTTTCCCACTGATAGTATGAGGGTGTTGGAATTGAAGAGTTTGAAGATCCGTCCTAGCTCAGACATTTTTGCGTTCTCACACCAAGTATGTGTGTGTGTGTGTGTGATTGTGCGTGCCATTGAGGGCAATTAGGTATGTGTGTGTGATTGGATGTGGGGGTTGGTGAGTACATAGGTGTACTTGTGTGTGTGAGAGTGCATGCGTGTGGACTGTACGTGTATGGAGAACAGGGGCTGTGAATGTGTCTGTGTGTGTTTGAGATGAGTGAGAGTGTGTGCAATTGTGCATGTGTGTGTGTGTTTGTGTGTCTGTGCATCTATGTGGGTTGCATTCTGGGGGTCTGTGTGCGGTTTGGGCTGTCGGTCTGTTGTCGTGAGATATATGTGTGTGTGTGGATGTGTGTGTACATGATTATGTGTGGGCCATTTGGAGTGACTGTGTGCGTGTCATTGCTATGTCAGAGGGCCGTGAAGCCCCCTCTGAGCCGGGTTGATCAGGACCTAGCATAGGCAGGCCGGGCAGAGGAGGGGACCCCAGCTGCCCCCCATGCCAGCAGGGCAGCGGAGCATGGCCCTTTGGTAATCAGCTCCAGACGCAGCTGGGCCGACTTCCTCTGATAGGCAGACGCTGGAAGCTCATTCTGGCCCCAGCCAGGTCTCTTTGGGGGAAAAAGTTAAAGGGGGAGGAAAAATTCCCAAAAGGCAGATCTTTATTGAAGCATTTCGTGACACGCACACCAACTAATTGATTTCCTTATTAGTAGCAGATTTTTCTCCCGGCCTTTTCTCCTGTCTGAACTTATAAAAATGAAGGGTACAGAGCCAGCTCGGTACAGACCCTGGGCCAAGTTTCTCCGGGATCCTCCCTGGGCCAGGGAGTCAGCAGAGGCACGATGTGTTTGCTTTTCCAGGTCTGATGTAGGCAGAGAGGGCCTGAGCACCTGTGGGATCAGGTTTCAAAAGCCTGGGGAAGCCCCCTTGTCTTCCCTCTGTTTTTTCTGCCACCTCTTTGGACTGAAATCCCACAGGTTCATTACTGCCCTTCCTTTGGGTCAAAATGCAAATGTGTGTGGTTTGGAGCTCTAGGCGGCCTGGCCTTCGTCATTTCTGTGTTCTTCATGCCTTGGGACTCTTGGTGCCTCCGTTTTCTCATCTGAACAATGGGAGGCTCCTGTTACTGATGTTACAGGGTGCTTGTGGAAATCAGATCAGGCTCGTGACTCCCAGAGCCCTTTGTAAAAGTCCGTTGTTCCCATTACCGTGATAGTGAATGGCACAGTTCAAGGCCTTGGTGTTCATAAGAGGGGGAGGTGGGCCTTGCATTGGACAGAATAAGGAGGTGATGTTCAGCAGCTAAGTTCAGGGGGGTTTCTTGGGAGATCACCATCCTCCAACCAGAAAGCCAAGGCTACCCCTTCATCTGTGCCTGTAGCAGGGGGTGCCTGGAGCATCTGTGCCTGTAGCAGGGGTGGCTCAAGTTTTATCCAAGGGTTCGTGAAAAGAGGAAAAGACAGTACCTAGATGGTTCCAACGGATGCTTCGGGCAGCCATCGTTAACCCCATTTGTGAAGGAGGAAACTGAGGCATGAGACAGTTGACAAACATCCCAAAGGGCACATAACTATGAGAGGAGAGGCATTTGAACCCAGGCCTGAGTGGTTCTGAACCTACGTGATGATTTTTATTCATTAAAAAAAAAAGTGATCTCTTTCATGGAGGTAGAGATAGAAAAGACAGCCTGAGCTCTTCTCCCCGAAATATCTCAGGGGACAGACAGATAAGGGAATGGAGATTTGTGGTGGGACAAGTGTTGTGATGGGTGTAAGCCTGGCCACTGGAAAGGGTACCAGTGTGGACTGGCGGGATCAGGGAGGGCTTTCCTGGAAGGGGTGAGTAGGCAGAGGGGCCTCATCCTGCAGGGCTGACCTTCAGCTAGCATGCATGGGTATGTCCGTACCTGTGCTTAAAATAATGATGCACTTATATATGTGCTGTAAATTACCAATGCCAATATCTCTTCCTCCCACTAATGCTCAGGCTGCCTAGCCCCGCCCCTAGGCCCCTGGACCTCTCCATATCCAGAACCTCCTTAACAACACAGCCAAGATCCTGCTAGAATAGTGAGTGAACATTCTGACTCTAAAGGCACAGAGGAGGCCCCCAAACCAGGCTGGTGTCCCTTGCTCCGATCTTGTTATCTCCCCCTGGCATAGGGGGACCCCCAGGGTGGTGGCTGGAAGCCGGTGTCTAAGCTGGGCAGACAGGCTCGCTGCTTGACACGTCCCCTTCCATTCCACGTGGACTTCCTAGGAATGACTGAGGGCCTCTGTGCAGTTCCTGTTCCCAGCGGCTCACAGTCGCCAGGCCCAGGGAGACAAAATGTCCCTGAATGTGGTGGGGCAGGGAGGGAACAATATGGGGCGGGTGGAGGAGGGCCACAGGAAGCACGGCGGGGACAGCCGGGGAGCTGGCTGCGGGGCTGGGGGTGACTCAGGAACTTGTGACTTGATAAGGTAAGATGATTCCAAAGGAACACAGCCAGAGTCCAGGGGCTGGTAAATGGCTGACCGGACGGGATTCCTGGCACCTGTTCAGACATTCGTTCTTGAGTTCTCGCACGTCTCCACACAGCAAAGGACCTTAAACCCCGTCCAGCCAAGCATGTTCTAGTCATTGACTGTGTCGGGTAGGTGCTATGATCCCAACTTCACAGAAGAAGAGACTGAGGTTCAGGGAGGTGGGATAGTGCACCCCAGGTCACACAGAAACCCCAGTGGAGCCAGAGGACCCACAGACAGCTCAAGTCCAGAGCTTATGTGCAAACCCAGCTTCTAGACAGCACTGCCCCCAGGAACCAGACACGCGCATATCTGAGCGTGGCTTCACGTCCTTGCCCACAGAGCCAGTATCCCCAGCACATCCTGAGAAGATCCCCAGCCGATAGGGCCGCTTTGCCATGAGAACACAGAGCTTAAGAAAATGTTTGCAACTGGGAAAAAGGACTTGTCTTGGCCCCCCAGGGTAGTAACAACAGTGCAAATGAAATGAATAAACACGGTAAAAATCATACTCATTATAGGATCCATGGGCTGAAAGTGCCTCCTATTGGGTGGGGAAGGGGAGCTCCAAAGTGAGAGTGGCCAGGGTTGAGAAAAGGCTGACAATGGCGCTGCCAAGCATGAGTCCTCCTGCCTGCGTAGGAACACCCCCAGAGGCCCGCTGTGGCTGGGGGTGCAGACAGCTGCGACCCTCCTGGCCACCATGGCACCTTGGTCAAGCTCCGTTTCATTCCTAGCAGAATGGGACCACGGTAGCCAGCTCGCTCTGGGGTGAAGGGAGGGTTAAGTCTGATCCTGGCCCCGTGGTTGGGGCTCTGCTATTGTTCTTGCCTCCTCGGGCCCTGCCCAATTTCAGGAAGTCTTTTTTGGCTGGAAATGTCTTCGGATGAAAGAATGTTGGAGAGGGAAGGCTGCTGGAGATAAGGCAGAGCCAGCCTCTCATGTGGGAGGGTGACTTCAGGGACTCTGAAGGCTGGAGGCTTCAGCCCCTTTCCCACCCTCGCTCTGGACCTCAACTCTGCCCTTCCAGCTTCTCCTGTCCAGCCTCAGGCTTTGATTAGGTTATAGCCCCCCACAAGGGTTCTAGAAGCCGAGTCCAGGTCAGATTGCTCTCTGTGTTTCTTTCTGTCCTGTTTGAAAACAGCTCTGTTGAGATGTGGTTGATATAGAGTAAATTGCACGTACTTACCGTGTACAACGTGATAAGTTTTGACATATGTTTACACTCATGAAACCATCACCGTAATCAAGAAAATGAACATGTCCGTCACTGCCAGAAGTTTTCTCATGCCGCTTTGTAAATCCTTCCCTCTCTCCTTCTCTCCCCACCCCCACCACAGTCCCCAGGCAACCACCGAGCTGTTCTAGGTCATTATACATTAGTTTCCATTTTCAAGAATTTTATATAAATGGACTCAGACAGTATATATATTCTTGTGTGTGAGGCTCCTTGCTCTCAGCGCGATTATTTTGAGACTCACTCATAGCCTGTATACATCAACCTTTCATTCCCTTTTGTTGTGGAGTGATATACCATCAAATGGGTATCCCACAATTTGTTTATCCATTCATCTGTTAATGGGCATTTGTGAGGTTTCCAGTTTCTTACTATTGTAATAAAGCAGCTATGAGGATTCATATATAGCCTTTGTCTGAACATAAAGCTTTCATTACTCTTTGGTGTATACCTAGCTAGGAATGGACGCCGAGTCACATGGTAGATGTACGTTTGACTTTTATAAGAAACTGCCAAACTGTTTTCTGACGTGATTGTGTTTTCCTACGTGATTGGACCTTTTCATTCTAACCATCAGCACGAGAAAATCCCAGCTGTTCCATATCAACACTTGATATAACTAGTCTTTCTGGTTTTAGACCTCTTAATATGTGTGTAACGATATCCTACTGTGGTTTTACTTTACATTTCCCCAATTACTAATGATATGGAGCATTTTTTCATTTGCTTGTTGGCTGTCTGTATATCTTCTTTGGTGAAGTGTCTGTTCAAATCAGTTGCCCATTTTTAAATGGGTTGTTTCTCATTACCAAGTTTTGTGGGTTCTATATACGTTTTGGGTGCAAGTCCTTCATCAAATATCTGATTTGCGAGTATTTTCTCCTAGTCTGTGCCTTATCTTTTTATCCTCTTACCACTGCCTTTCAAAGAGCAGAAGTTCTTCCGTTGATTGATCAAGTCCAATTTGTCATTTTCTTCCTTGTATCAATCGTGTTTGGTGCTTATCTAAGAAATCTCTGCTTCATCCAAGGTCATGGAGATTTTTCTTCTGGGTTTTCTTCCAAGGTGTCATACTATTAGGTTTTACGTTTAAGTCTATGATCCTTTTTGAGTTATTTTTTATATTCGGTGCAAAGTATGGATGAAAGATTTCTGTTGTTTTGTTTGGCATATGGATATCCAATTGTCCCAGTACAATTTGTTGAGAAGACTCTTGTTCCTCCACTCAGTTATCTTGGAACATTTGTTCCAAACATTTGTTCAAAAATCAATTGACCATTTACATGTGGGTCTATTTCTGGACTTTCTTCTGTTTCCCTGATCGATTTGGCTATCTCAAGGGTGATGCCACACTGTCCTTGTGACTGTAGCATTATAGTAAGTGTTGAAGGCAGGTAGTGGGAGTCCTCCTGCTTCTCCCCCCCTTTTTTCCCAAAATTGTTTTTAGGTCCTTTGCACTTCCCTATAGATTTCAGAAACAGTTTGTCAGTTTCAACCATTAATTGCCTGCTGGGGTTTCAGTGGGATTACATCGGATCTGTATGTGAATTTGGACAGAATTGACATCTTGGCAATATTGAGTTTTCTGATACATGAAGATGGTGTAGCTTTCCAATTATTTATCTATGCTTTTGTTTCCTCTTCACACTATTTTGTCATCTTCACTGTACAGCTCTTTCATATCTTTTGTCAGATTGATCTGTTTTTTTTTTTTTTAAGTTGGCTTCATGCCCAGTGTGGACCCCAACATGAGGCTTGAATTCACGACCCTGAGATCAAGACCTGAGCTGAGATCAAGAGTTGAATGCTTAACCAACTGAGCACCCAGGTGCCCAGATTTATCTGTATTGAATATTTTAAAATGCTATTTTGAGTAGCATTGAATAGCAGCGTTTTTTTGTTTTGATTTCAAATTTTGGTTATTGATACTTTCACTTTCAGGTAGCAGGAACTGGATTTACTTTGCCCCCTGAAAATAAGGGGGGGGGATTAGATAAAATATAAGAAAAAATGTCTGTCAAGATATTGGATATTAGGCAATATAGGACAGTGATGGAAAAGAAATGAGATGAGCTATGATTGTTCCAGGTTACTGCCTAGAGAGCATTCCCAGGCCCCAGCAAAGGGGCAGTGGTCCAGGTAGAGCTCAGCAGTCACCTTGAGTTGGAAAGATGGATCTGGGAGTGCAGGGAAACTAAGGTAGCTAGAGTTTACAGGGACAGGTACTAGAGAGGAGATGCCATACAGGGAAAGTCAGAGTTCCCTCTGGTAATCAGCTGCATACTGGTCAGCACATGTGTGAGAAGGCTACCTGTGGCCAGGAAAGAACCCCCAAAGACTAGAAAGAACAGTACTGGGAGCTCTACAGGGCTCAGAATGGTGCTGGGGCCCCCAAACCAGAGTGTAAAATATCATAGTTCATGGGGCATAGAGTACTATGAAAGTTCTGATCTCAGCGATGGGGAGAATTACTTTCCACCAAATGCTACTCTTGTCCGCCTAATGAGGCTAAAAATCAAGACCTTAAAGAAGCAGACTCTTTCCAAGTAAACTAACCATGTCCCCAGACTAATCTCAAGAATAATTTTAGGAATTCAAAAGGGTTTTACCCGACAGGGTAAAAGTCACAATACTCAGCATCCAAGCAGAATTTCCAAAGAAGGAAAATACAACACACAGGGAGGAGAGGGTTAATGCATCCAGAAGAAAAGGTATTGAGACACCTATTATATTATTATATTATATTGTATTCCATGAGTTCAAGTAGCTAAAGGAAAGACTGACCATGTTAAGTAAAGACCTAAAACATAAAAAAAGATCAAATAAAACTAAAGATGAAAATCAGTGTCTGAAATGAAAAACATTGTGGATAGGGTTAATGTCGGATCTAATATTACAGAAGGAAAGAGCACTGAATTTGAAGACATAGTCAAAGAAACTATCCAAGATGAAACACAACAAGAAAAAAGAATTAGGGAAAAATTGACAGAACATTAATGAACTATGTGGGGCTTTGAGGGGCCAAAGAGATGTGTAACTGGAATCCTTGAAGGAAGAAGGTAGTTAGAAATTAACAATGGAAAGATCTCTGGAAAATGAGCAAATATTTGGAAACTAAGTAACATACTTTGAAATAAACCATAGGTAAGATAGGAAATCAGAGGCAAATTAAAAGTATTTTCAACTGAATATGAATGAAAACACAACATCTACAAATTTGTGCATCTAAAGCAGTATATGGAGAAAAATTATAGCTCTAAAATGCCTATATTAAAAAGAAAATATCCACAGAGGTGCCTGGGTGGCTCAGTCAGTTGAGTGTCCGACTCTTGATTTCAGCTGGGGTTGTGATCTTGGGGGTTCTGGGACTGAGCCCCACTTGGGGCTTTGCCATCTGTAGGAGTCTGCTTTGTATTCATCTTTCCCTGCCCTTACTCTCTCAAATAAATGAATAAATAAATCTTTAAAAAAGTTTAGTCTATAAAAAAAAGTCCCCAATCTATTATTTCAGTGTCTACCGTAAAGAACTAGATGAGCGGGGCGCCTGGGTGGCTCAGTGGGTTAAGCTGCTGCCTTCGGCTCGGGTCATGATCTCAGGGTCCTGGGATCGAGTCCCGCATCGGGCTCTCTGCTCGGCAGGGAGCCTGCTTCCCTCTCTCTCTCTGCCTGCCTCTCCATCTACTTGTGATTTCTCTCTGTCAAATAAATAAATAAAATCTTTAAAAAAAAAAAAAAAAAAAGAACTAGATGAGCAAATGAAACTCAAAGTAAGTAGAAGAAGGGAAATAATAAAGGTCAGAACCAAAGTCAATGGAATAAAAAAACCCAGAAAAACAATGGGTTAAAAATTACCAATATTCGGGGCAACTGGGTGGACCTAGAGTTTTCTTCGCAGGAAGATTTTTTTCACTACAAATCCAATGTCTTTAGTAAATATTGGGCTATTCGAGTTATATATTCCTTCCTGAGTTTTGGAAGTTCATGTCTTTGAAAGAACATGTCCATTTCATCTACATTGTCAAGTGTATTGGCACATTTTATACATAACATTCCTTGATCCTTTTAATATCTATAGAATCTGTAGTGGTGCTAATTCTGGGGATTTTTAAGAAGAATTTATTTATTTGAGAGAGAGAAAGAATGAGAGAGAGAGCATGGTGGTGGGGGAGAGTCAGAGGGAGAAGCAGGCTCCCTACTGAGCAGGGATCCCAATTTGGGGCTTGATCCCAGGACCCTGGGATCATAACCTGAGCCAACGAAAGGCAGCTGCTCAACCCACCGAGCCACCAAGGCAGCCCCTAACCCGTGCTATTAAGCTGGCATTACTCTCACAGCCAAACCCACAACATTACAAGAAAAGTATAGAACAATATCCTTTGTAAACATAGATGTTAACGTTAATAGCAAAATTTTAGCAAATTGAATTTAGTAATATACGAAAAAGATAATATATTATATCAAGTGGGGTTTAATCACAGGAATCCAAGTTTGGTATACTATTAAAAAATCAATGTAATTCACCATATTGGCACCCTAAAAGCGAAAAACCATACGATCATTTGTGCAGAAAAAGTGCAGAGAAAGCATTTGACAAAATCTGACGTTCGTTCCTAATGAAAACTCCGAATAAATTAGGAATAGAGGGAACTTCTCAACCTGATTAAGGACATCTGTAAAAATCCACTCCTCCCGTCTTTATGACAAAAGATGGAATGCTTTCCCCCTAAGATGAGGGACAGGACAAAGCTGTCTACTCTCACCTTTTCTCTCCAACATTGTACTAGAGTTTGTAGCTAACGTCATCAGGCAAGAAAAAGAAATACAAACGCGCAGACGGGAAAGGAAGAGTCGGGTTGGCTGCAGCTGGGCCGCATGCTTTTCTGGGCCTCTCAGGGGAACGACAGCACGTGTGTCCGTGTACCTGCGTGTACATACAAGTGTGTGCAGTGTTGTGCTGCGGTAGACGGCTCCTTGCTTCTCTGAAATGTCCCTCGACGTTGGGGAATGGAAAGAAGCGCCCCTGAGATTGGGCAGACCTGCTCCAGGCAACCCCTCCAGCTTCTCTCTGGTCTCAGGTCTTTTCTTAAGATTTCAGGTCGTTTTTGCACTTCCTTTCAGAATATTTGGGCGACTTTAATAAAGTAGGAGGTGTTTTAAATAGCGCATGCCCAACCAGACATTATAGTGGAGGCAAAGAGAGGCACCGAATTCCAGGACTGGCCACCTAGACTGTGCGAGTATCTTACCGTGAGACACGAGGTTGCAGAAGAAGGAGCAGGTGATCCAGGGCACGTGCACATGGGCGACATGCAAGACACTGCGCATGGGACCTCATTCCTCCAGGCCTCCCTTTCCTGCCCTTTACAATGGGGAGAAGAATCTCTTAATGGCTCAGGATTGGCGTGCTATTGATAACAGGTGAAAATGCTCAGAGCGGCCACTTTCTTCTTGCCAAGTGGATGTCTGCGAGTCCTTGGCCGGGCACCCCCCCGGCCCCCGCCCCGTGTCCTCTTCCTTGCAGGGGAAGGGGGGCTGCTTCCAGGGAGGCCCAGCACTGGAGGCCTCGAGGACACCGGGGCCCAGGTTGTCCCACTGTCAGGTCTTTGGAGGTGCTCCGCTGATCTCCTGGATATTTAGGGATGGGGAGGTTTGAGGAACAATCTGAGAAACACCTGTGTGGTACGCAGAACCGAGCCGCCACCTCCCCCCCCCCCCCCCCCCCGCCCCACTCCCACACGTCTTCCCCAAATGTCAACGTCCTAATCCCTACAAACCTGTGAATTGTTAGTTTACAAGGAGATGGGGAATTCAGGTTGCAGGTGGAATTCAGGTTCCTATCAGCTGATCTTAAGATGAGAAGATTATTTGCGATGATCTGGATGGGCCCAAGGTGACCCCCAAGCGTCCTGAAGCGTCAAAGACAGAGGCAAGAGGAGAGAGGATGGGAGCAGAGTCGGAGGGGTGTGTCGGTCGTAAGGACTTGATCTGCGTTGTTGGCTTTGAAGGTGGAGGAAGAGGTCCTGAACCAGGGAGTGTGGGAGGCTGCTGGGAGCTAGGAAAGGCAAGGAAATGAATTTTCCCCCAGCAGGCCCAGAAGGAGCACAGCCTTGCCGACATATTGAATTTAGAGACCCATGGCAGACTTCTGAGCTCTGGAACGGAAGGTAAGACATCTGTGTTAGCAAGTCTGTGGCCATTTGTTACAGCAGCAATGGGAAACTAATATATTCCAGAAGCTGCTGCCTTGCCAGCTCTTAGCCTGTACTGGAAACCCCAGCGGACTCAGGGACATGGCCTCCATCTTTGGGCTTCAGATGCACTGATGCTTCGAGAGGGGCCCTGAGGCCTGTGTGTAGTCAGGCAAAGGTGCTGGCCAGCCTGTGAGGAGGCCAGAGCTCCAGCTGGGCCCCAGATCCAGCCAGAATCTCCGTGGAGAACAGCACTGCCAGCTGCATGGGGAAAAGGGGCCCTGGCTGGAGGGTCTGAATCTAAATCCTGCCCTTGCCTTTAATTAGGCCTATGACTATGGGTGAATTACTTAGCTTCTCTCTGCCCTGGTTTCCTTACCTGTGAAATGGGGAACAGCAGGACACACCTCACAGGATCATTGGAAAGGGTGAGTGAGTTCGTGTAGAAAGCTTGGAACAATGCCTGACACGTGATGCTCACAAAATGGGTTAGTGTTATTTGCAATAAGATGACACGGCCTAGTTGCTGTCTTTAGGTGGTGAATGGTCTAGTGGGGAGACACGTGTGTGTGGGCGGGTGGGATGGGGAACACAAAGCAGGAGGGAGGCATCTTTTCTCTTGGGGTTGGGGACTCAGGAAAGGCTAGAGAAGCTTAAGCTGAGCTTCCCCATCGCACACGCACATCCCTGTTCCTTTAGTCATTCAACAAACCTTTATTGAGTCCCTACTTTGTGCCAGGCACTATGCTGAGAGCTAGGCATGCAACAAGAGAAAGTTATCCTGTAAACAAGAGAAAATCCTGGGGAGAGTGTGTGTGGGGGGGTAATTGGGTGACGAGCATTAAGGAGAGCACGTGATGGAATGAACAACAGAGAAATGCAAAAGATCAGGGGGCACAAATGTTCTGATGAAACCACAGGAAGTGCGGGGGTGAGGTGTGTATAGGGGACACTTTATACTGGGTGGCGAAGGGAGCAGGAAGCCATTCCAATGGGATCAGAGTGAATCCCAGAGCTTCATATCCCAGCTCTGCCCCTGCCATGAGGCCTTAAACAAGTCCCTTCTCTTCTCTATGCCTTAGTTTGCTCATCTGCATGATGGGGATGACAGTATCTACAGGGCTGAGGAGAGGAGGAAATGAGTTAATATAGGTGAAGTGTTTAGACAGTGCCTTGCACATTAGAAAGTGCTAGAAGTGTCTGCTTCTTTGACTTCGACTTTTCTAGCAAAGAGAACAGCAAGGGTGAAGGCCACGAGGTAGAAAAGGGCTTAGAACGTTGTAGGAGGATCAGGAAGGAAGGTCAGGAGTAAAGAAGGGAGTGTGGCAAGGAATGAAGTTAGGGAGGCAGGGGTATGGGCCATTGACGCAGGTCAGCTTGGCCCCCTCACTGCTCAGAAGCTTGCCAGGGCTCCCCACTGCGTATCCACAGAATTCCCACCTCGTGGCTCTACATTCCAGCTTCTCTGCCCTCTAGCCTGACTTCCCCACCTCCCACCCCACCTTCTGCTCTGCTCCATTGGAGACTCTTATCTTCTTCCAGAAGTGCTTGGTGACCGCTCATCCAGGCTCTTCCTTCCATAAGGCGAGCCTGGAGCCCAGAGATGGATGTGACGAAGCCAGGGTCACACAGCGGATTAGGGACCAGTTCTGGAGCCCAGGTTTTCATGACTGATCTGCAGTTTCTAGTTTCCTAGGTGGGCCATTTTAGCAGATGTTCTGTGTATCACAGTGTGACTTGAGTTGAGGAAAGGGTGAGAGGCAGGGCATGAGGAAGGTGGAAGCCACTAATGGAAGTCAATTCTGCAAAAACAATTGTGTCTGGGCCCCTTTAATGCTAAGCATACTGTCTCTGAGAAAGAGAAGCCACTTGTGAGGCTGTGACTCAGAGGGAGTAGACAGCCTCCACCTGCCTTTGCTTGTGTCCCCCTCACTACTTCACTGGGAAAGCCAGAGATCCCTATGGGCTAACTGGCTGTTGTTCAGGCCCCAGGGTTATGTGAGCGGGGAATGGCAGAGCCTGTCACCGTGGCCCAAGGAGGAGTAAGTTCTAGAAAGGGGAGACCCCTCGGGAAAAATGCCATTCACCACTTGAAAATCTGTATTAGTCTATTGGGGTTGCCATAACAAAATATCAGACTGGGATCTTAAACAATAGGAGTTAACCTTCTCACGGTTCTGGAAATTGAAAATCTAAGGTCAGGGTGCCACAGGATAGGTTTCCTCCATAGCATCTCTCTGTGCTGCCTCTCACACAGTCTTTTTTTGTGGCCACACACCCACTGTGTCTCTCTGTGTGTCCAAATTTCCCCAACCCTATTAGATTAGGGACCACATAGACAGCCTCATTTTAAGTGAATCACTTATTTTAAAACCCTATTTTCAAATAGAGTGACATTCTGAGGTACTGGGCAGGGGTTGGGTTTCAACATACAAATTTTTGTGGGGTGGGGGAGGGTAGTGGGGGTACAATTTAGCCCATAACAAAATCAAACACCAACCAAAGCTTATCGCTGGGCAAGACTGCGAAGACAGGACTCCCAGGAGGGAGGCATCAAGAGCTAGGTATTCTGGGAGTTTCCTGAAAGAGAGAAACTTGGAGTTTTGGTCAAAAGAAAGAAAGGTAATAACAAAGGGCCAGGAAGTCCATGCTGAATGTATTCTCAGGGGCAGCCTGCGGTGTCTCGTCAGCTAAGGGTCCCACTCTTGATTTCTTGATTTCACTGCCATTTTGCATTGGAAAACAGGTCCCCCAAAGAGCTGGGTCTCGAAATGCGTGGTGCGACAAGCAGCGGGGGAGCAAGCCCCGGCAGCCCTAACAGGGGGTGGAGCTTTCTTGCAGCCCTGTGGGCAGTGTGCCTCTGCCCCCGTTGGTCCCGCTCTGCCTCAGACCCCGCCCAGTAGCCCCGCCCCACATGCTGCCCCGCCTCGCCCTGGGTGGTGTCCTTAGCCGGGTGCCCGAAGTGTGGTCGCCCGCCCGCCTGGCTCCACTGGTCTGGCTGAGTCAGGCTCTGCTGCCAGTATGGTGACCCTGGGACAGCTGAGAATGGAGACTGGCGACAAACAGAAGAGAGAGAGGAAGGGGTGTGGCCAGGTTGGGGAAGGAGGGTTGGACCTGGTGACTGGCCAACCAGGCTTCCATGGGAGCCTTATTTTGAAGGACTGTGGGATCTAAAAGAACTTGATGAACTTCTCTGGGCTGCATTCATCCAAAGAAAACTTAGGGTACATTTGGTGTGTGCCAGGTGCTGGGGATATGGTGGTGAACAGGCCCCATGGTGGCGACCAAACCTTGGTTAAGGGTGTGAACAGGGAATCCCAGTTTTATACCCTACTGACTGGGTGACCTTGGGCAAGGTAATCAACTTCTCTGTACTAAATTATCCTCATGGGTAATTTGGGAGTAACACCTACCTCGTAGGGCTGTGAGGATTAAATATATGCATACGTGTAAAATCCTAGGAATAGTGCCTATTAAGCACTATTATTAAGTGCCTGAGAACCTTCATTATTAGCTGTTGCTATCTTTACCCTCCTGGAGCTTGTATTCGCTGACTTTAGTTTTAAAATTTCTTTTCCATTATGAACTGACATATAAAAAAGAACATTAATGCTGTGTTCCCACCATCCTATTTAAGAAATAAAGCATTATAAATACATTCTCTTTGCCCTAACTTGAGTTAAGCCTTGATATTTCCTACACCAGGAGCCTCCAACCCATCCTCTACAGAGCTCACCGTGTGTGAGAGATCCAAATAAAACACAAACTGGACCCGGTCATAACTTTGCTTGAAAACTTCCACCTAGAAGATAAAGTCAGACGCACCCCCTTGACGTGCAGACCCTTCACCTCTGATCCTTGCCCACACTTCCTGTTTGGTCTCCGGCACTCATTTTGGTAAGTTCCTCTTACCATTTCTGGTCTTCGTATATGTTGGTCCCTTGGGCTGGGGTCCTGTGCATTCTCGCTCGCTCGCTCGCTTACTCATTCCAGGAGAAGTGCCATCCTTTGATTCCACCCAGCCTCCTGAGACCTTCCCACTGGTGTGAGTGAGCGTCTGTCCTCCCCTAGCCTGGGAGCTCCTGGCAGCAGGCCATGTGCTGACTCATTTTCATCTGCTCCTGGTAAAGAGAAGGCATGTACCACACTCCACGGTTGGGTTGGAGCTGTGTCTGGGGCACCCTGCTAGGGTGTGGTAAGGATGGTCATCCAGTGACTCCAAAGCCATCCTTTTCATGGGGAATTATAGTCCCTCTGCGGTTAAAACCACTGCGGAAGAATACAGAGGTCATTAAATAGGGTCCCCATTGTAAAGCCACTCCAGCACAGTGCCATTTTCTTTCCGTGCCCACTTGCCCCTCCCAAGCCCGTGCTAACTCTTTCTCGCTTCTTGCTCCATCCCTGTCTCCTCTCTTTGAGGACACTGGGTCCCTCCTGATGAGTAGATCTTCCCCAGGGACTGAGATGTAGGCCATGCAGTGACTGTGGCATGGATCCAAGAGGCTTGTGGTTTTGGGCAAATCAAGTGGATGCCAAGTCTGGTCCCAGAGAGCCTGGGTTCTAGGAGCAGAGAAGAGATGCTTTCAGAGGAGAGGCTCCAAGTCTGTTTCTGTCCTGTCAGATGTATTTGCGAAGCAGAGCCTCATCACAGAAAGAGGGGGGCCTAAGTCCCCATTTAAGTAAATGGGGAATAAATTGGTCAGTGCCCTCAAACTTCAGGGAGGGAGCTGGGAGCTGGGCAGAGAGGGCTGGGGGAGAGGACAAAAGGGACATGTCTATGTCTCTATGGATATTTTGAATTTTGTACTGTATTCACATCCGACCTATTGTTTTAAGAAATGAAATCCTACATTGGATGGAAATCAGAAGAGCTAGCTAGCTTCCAGTATTGCAAATACAAATTACCAGTCTGCTCACCTTGGTCTCTCTGAGCCTCGCTTTAATAACCACCCAGGTCCCAGCTCAAAGGGTAGGCATAAGGGAGACCTTTGTAAACTTGGTGGGGCTGGGTGAGCTTAATTGGTATTTACCCTTCCTTCAGTTTATGTCCTAGACAATAACTGAGCCCTTCTCTATGGCCGCAGTGCATAGGTCTCTCTGTACAAGTGTGGGTGTGTATGTCTGGGTGTGTGCTCTTCTGGACATGTCAGGGTGGCCTGTGGGATGACTATGAAGTTGGCCATTATGGGGTCCCTGCCCGAAGGAGCTTCGGGCACAGTGGGACAGGTGACCAAGTAAACACTTTCCTCTAACACCCTTGAACTCTATAAAAGGCCAAGTAAATGCATGAAAAATGTGATGGATAGAGGAAGGGACATACATTGAAGCAGGGGCCTTTGCATTGGCTGTTCCTCCTGCTTGGAATGCTTTTGCCCCAGGATCCTCAAGGCCCACCCCCTTGCCTCCTTCAATGCTTTGAGCAGATGTCCGCTTCTCAAGGAGGCCCACTTGACCTCCCCCATTGAAATAGCAACTCCTCCCTGCACACCCCAAACTCCTCTCTCTTATTTTTAGCCAAAGTCCTTATTTTCAATGGCAGCGAAGTTACCTATACTGAAAGTAACTTAAAATACTCTGCATTTTACTCATTTTAATTGTCTGTTTCATTCACGTCCTTCATTAGAATGCAAGCTCCATGAGGGAAGGGACCATGTGTGTTTTGTTTACTGCTGTGTACCACCCCATTCCACCCTGGGCCTAGAACAGTACCTGGCCTAGAGTAGGACCCTTGGTTCCTGTTTGGGAGTATGGGGGCTCGGGGGTGGGGCTCGGGGTGGATGGCAGAGCGGCCATGGCCATGCCTGGGGAGGTAGCCAGAGGCCCAAGGCTATGGCCATGGACAGAAGGAGCGCCCTGTGATGTGGGCACTGATGGAGATGTGGATGGTGGATCGGGAATTCTCTAGTGGGCATGAGGTGAAAGACGTGACCTGGAGAAAACCTGAGACACCTTGGGGACCATTCTGTATGCTCCCAATTGCAGCTCAGTGCCTATCCTTTCCCTTATCCTGAGAAATGGAGCCTGTTGCTATGAGGGAGGGGAGACTCAGGGGCCCCGCTGGTTTGTTGGGGAAGGTGATGGTGGACACATTTGTGAAAACCAAATGCCACTGGCAGGTCCCTTGCCTATGAGAGAGTACCTATGGGGGGCAGTGGGCGGTGTTGAGAAGAAAAGAGGCAGCAGAAGGCCCTGTGCTGGTGATGGCAGTGGCTGGATTGTAGACTCAGAGCAGAGATGTTTCTGTGAGTGTCAAGAGCAGAGAGCAAGGCCCAGGTAGAGGGCACTCTTGGGACCAGAGGCCAGAGAAAGAAGGAAGCAGACACTGAGGCCAGGTTGGGAAGGGCCTCGAAGGCCAGGCCAAGGAGTCAGGAGAGAACTCAGGAGGTCTAGGGATCACACGAGCATCTGGAGCTGAGAGCAGAAGGTGGCCAAGGAAGGAAGCCATGTCCAGGAAGAATTGCCATTCAGGGGTCTTTACCAGTCTTTACCGAAGAGGGGGAGGAGACATGCTCTCTAAGGCTTGGAGACTAACAAGGGGGTAGAGTGGCCATTTCACCTGGATGGCCCATTCCTTTACTGTATCAGGCACTTAATGAGTCTGCACTCTATGCTGGGGAATGGGGGTGCCATGAGGAATCCGTCCTAAACTTTGACCCCACACAAGGGAGAGGGTACCCTGGGAGAGATGTGACAGGAGGCTGTAGTTATGCTAGCTCAGAGATTAGGGAGGGCTGCCCAGATAGGAGGCATCTGAACTGGGCCTTGAATGGTGGTGAGGGGTTTGAAAGTCAGCTGATCTGTGAGAGAGGACATCTGACTCAGAAGCTACAAAACAGGGGGCTTTAATGGGCCCTATTACACTGCATTCTCCTAGCAACTCTCAGAAGAGGGAGCCAAGGCAGAGGGGAGGATTTATCTTAGGGGTAAGGATATAAGGATCTTGGGACCAAATCTAGAGAGGGTAAGGGCCTAGCCCTAGGTCACTAGCCTGAAAATAGCAGTTGGTTGGAACCCAGGGCTATTGGACTCCCAGCCAAGTGCTCACCCTGTGGGTCCACAGCTGCCTCTGGCTATTTGGAGTTTGATTCACTGCGGCTTTCCAAAGTGCTGCAAAGAAGCTGTCAGCTCATCTTCCACCCCCAGGATCTTGATCTGCCTCTGCCTGACCCCAGCGAGGATCCAGGACACAGACCAGTGACCCAGTCTCAGCTCCTCAGTGGTTGGCCAAGGGCAGGCAGAGGCCAGGATGGAAAAAACTCGTCAGACTCTGAGTCTGAGGGCTTGTGGCTTGTTTCGGCAGCGTCATGTCCTGTCTATACAGCCTTCAAAGCGTGTCACCTACCTGCCCTTCCAGCCTGCTTCACCGTCAAACGGGGACACCATTAGCCCAGCATTTCCCACCTTCGGTGAGTTGAGAGACTGAGGACATGGTGGGTGTGGCCATCCCAGAGAAGAGTTAGCTGGTATTCCTTTGAGGGACTGGGGGTTCCCTGCACCACTTGAATAATGACGAGAATGCTATCACCCTCCTTCCTGCAACCTGACTTTCTCTGAGCCCTCACCAGGTCCAGAGCTAAGGGCTTTCCCCATGGTAATTCATTGACTGGAACGTGGGTTGGAAAACACTGGAAGGAGCAGCACTACTGTCCATATGTACAGTCTATGAAGATGATGATGATGACAAAGGGGGTTCCCAAAGCACTGTGAGAAATGGATTCAGAAGTCCTTGAGGGCAATGGAGAGTTTTGCTGACAACATGGCCCTACCCCTTGGCACAGCTCTGGTCCTTTGCTTCCTCCGTCTCAGTGACTGACATGCTCCCTGCACAGGCAGCCAGCTCCCTACCCTCAGCCCCCGACCCCTGGAGGAGGTATTTAGGCCCCGAGCCAGGCCAGCTCTAGGATTCCTATTCCCGGGCAGCCTGGCTGTAGCCCCAGGAGGACAGCCAACAAGGGGCCCAGCGGCTTATCGCACTGCGGAGAGTCTCCAGTGGGCAGACTGTCTCCGCTGCTGCTGAGCCAAGCTGATAATGAGGACAGACCCTTGTGTTTACTGTGGCTGGGAGAGTGGGGCCTCCTGGGGGCGGCCCCGGCTCCTCTGGGAACAGACTGTCTGTTTGCTGAGATACCATCGCATTCCTGCAGCCTCAGCCACCCCAGGATGGATGGGGGTGGGGGGGCGGTGTGCAAGGGGAGGGGAGGAGGAAATAGGACAGCTGCTGGCCCTCTGTTCCCCTGGGGCCCTCACTGAGAAGGCTGCCGCCCTGGGTCCTCCAGGGGGGGTCTATGGTTTTCTGGCCTGCTTGTTGAGTACTTTGGAAAGCTCCTTATTAGCCAACGTGGGTACCCCACTCTACAGTTTACAGAGCGTTTTCTCAACAATGATCTATTTTGCTCTTCCAGATAACCTTCTGTGTAGGTAGTCTGGGGTGCTGAATTTCCACAGAGGAGAGCTGCCTAGCCAACAGCGAGTATGGCCATCGTTGGAGCAGGAGCCCTTGAATGAGCCCCAGCTGACCAGTTCCAGCCACTGGGAATGCTTACCGTATGGCGGTGACTGTCAAAAGCACGTTAGATGCATTAGCTTGCTTATTCTTCACCAACAGCCCTTGGGAGGTAGGTGCTGTCAGTCTTACAGATGGGGAAACTGAGGCGGATCCAGGCAGAAAGTAGGAGAGCTGGGATTTGAACTCTAGTTAGCATGACTGGGCTACAGATGTGTCTGGCTGAAAGCCAGCTAGTGACACTGGCTTACAGAGGCAGGGGCATTTCTGACGGCAGAGGCGGCCTAGCAAAGCAAGAACAGGCTTTGGGATTAGGCCTGGGTTCCACTCCCAGCACTGACACTAGTGAACCCTGAGGCCTCCCCTCCCCTGAGTCTCCATTTCCTTCTCTGGAAAGTGGAAATAAGACCTGCCTTAGCAGTGGGTGTGAGACGTGATGGATGAGAAAGTTCTGGTACATGGCAGATCTTCGTTAAATAATTACTGTTATGACTTTGATGGCTGAGGTGGGGAGGCGGCCTGCCCAAAACTGAGACTTCAGAAGAATATCTCTTCAAAGAGAGGCCCAGTCTTCCTCAGCTATGGGAGCACCGAGGAGGGAGGATCTCTAGAAGGGACCTAGTGACTTCAGAGGAGGCAGCATGAGTGTATGTTTGGGACCCTGACTTCAGAGACTGATAGACGCAAGTTCAAGTTCTGCTATCCAGCACATGCTCTTTGGGTGGCTCCTTGGAGAGCCTTGGGGAGTTGCTTAATTTATTTGAGTCTATATCAGAACACTCATAGAACCTTCCTCATGGGAGTATGAGAATGGGTGGGATCAGTCAGGGAGAGGAGACCTGGGCACACTGGTGGGCACATAGCATGTGCTCAACAAAACATGGCCGCCATCAGCATTCATGGATGGGGGGGGTGGTAGGTGGAGGAACGGCCTCCGGGGAAGGCACTTGTGTATGGTGTATGGTGCCTGGAACCTGCGAGTACTGTTCGGTTACATGGAGAGGAGAATTGCACTTGCTGGTGGACTTGAGGTTGCTGGTCAGCCGACCTTGAGGTGGGGAGATTATCTTGGCTTGTCTGTGGGGACCCATTGTAATCACAAGGGTCCTTACGAGCAGAAGGAAGAGGGAGAGAGAGAACTCATGTCAGAGTGAGGAGGAGAAAGACCCACCAGCCATTCTTGGTGCTGAAGGTGGGTGAAGAGGACATGAGCCAAGACCTGCAGGCTGCCTCTAGAATCTGGAAAAGCTCCCTTGAGCCCCTGGAAAGGTTTACAGTCCTGCCGATGTTCTGATTTTAAACCAGTAATACTCATTTTGGACTTCAGACTTCCTGAACTGTAGGCAATAAAATCTGAGTTGCTTGAAGCCGCCAAGCTTGTGATCATCTGATATAGCAGCAAAAGGAAATTAATACAGTGTATAAGTTGGTCCTCGATGACTGACAGGATGATAACTGGTGGAGGAGGAGCTTAGATGTATGAGAAGAAGAAACTGGATCCAACAGCCTTTAGGCTAGAAAGCACAAAGCATTTTCGAGGACTGGTGGGAAAGCCTGTTTGGTTCTTTGCAAAAATGGACATTTTTCCTTGCCCATATCTTCCTTGCAATGTAACTAGGCAGCTCTTCTCAACAAGACATGGCGTGTATCTCCCCTGTGCCTTGAATCCGCACTTGGCCCTGTGGCTTGCTTTGGCCAAACACATGCATGTTATGAGCCCAGTCTTAAGAGCGATCTTACACACTTCTGCACTCACTCTTGTGGTTTGGAAACCAGTCTACGACCAAGCTCAGGTGTGAACTGCAGCCTCCAAAGTGGCTCCTTATAATCCCCACCCCCTGAGTTGAACGCCCTATGTAATCTCCTGGACTCATGCCTCCCTTCCAACGCACAGAATACAGCAGAAGAGATGAGTTGGAGCTTCTGAGATTAGCTTACCGAAAGACTGTGTGACTTCCATCTTGCTTTCCCTTTCTTGCTCTCTTGCTGGTTCAGAGGGAATCCAGATGCTCTGCGGGGAGTGCCTATTGGAGGACCCCATACCCCATCTGGCAAGGAAAGGGTGCCTCTGGCCAACAGCCAGCGGGACCGGAGACCTACCCAAATCTTTAGGAGTGAGCGAGGAAAAGCAGGTCTACCCCTGGAGCCTTGAGATGGCAGAAGCCCTAGCCAACGCCTTGACTGTAGCCCTGGGACAGTCCTTGAGCCAGAGATACCTGGCTAAGTGACACTAGGCATCCTGACCCCCAGGGCCTGGGAGAAAATACCAGTTTGTTGTTTTTAGCTGTGTAATTTGCTCTGCAGCTCTAGACAACCCTGTATCTAGTATCCCACCAGACTGGTTTGCTGGGTGATGAGTGACATATGACCCAGTCCCTTCCTTTCACCTAGACAACCGCTAGACAAGGGAGTGAGGCCATCCTAGACCCGCTAGTCCTTAGCCCACCTGTCAGCTGCTGGCAGATGCGTGAGTGAGCCAAGCCAGGATCATCTGAGTCTGGCCCAGAGCTGCCAAAGTTCCGGCTGACCTTTGACTTGGTAGCAATAATATACATTGTTATTTTAAGCAGCTGAGCCTTGGGATGACTTTGTACCCAGCAGTAGCTGACTGATAGAACCTGTCTAGCCCGGGGGTCCTGCGTGCAATAAGAAATGGGGCTGGGAACCTGTGTAGCAGCCTAAATGCATAGGGCTTTATGGCCAAGTGAGGGCATTTGGAGTGTAGTTAGCAGGCCATAAGGGCAGGTGTGGAGTAGGAGAATACGATCCTGATCAGAGCTGTGGTTGCAGACATTTCTTGGGGCAGTGGCCTGCCTCGAAGGCAGGGAGATCACCTAGGAGGCTGCTGTCACGCAGCAGATGAGCCGTGATGGAGGCCTGAAATTGGGACAAGGCGAGGAATGGGAGAGACCAGTAGAGGCAGGATCAGCGAAGACTGTTCTGGATTGGGTTGGGGGCAGGGTGACGGGAGAGTCAACACCCAGGTTTTGTTCCTGGGCACCTGAATGGTTGGTGGTGCTGCTGCCAAAGATGGGGCGGTCAGCATGGGGGACAGGGATATGCCACCTACCAGGATGGACTGAGGGTGCCGTGCAAAAGAGACCTCTGGGAAGAGGCTCAGGAGACTGTCCAGGCTTCAAAGGGAGCGTTATCCTCTGCCTCGTGTACTGTTTGGTCTCAGGAAGGGTAGAGAATGCACCTTCGGATGGGCAACTGAGAGAAATGGAGAAAGGCCTAATTACAAGGGTGTGTAAAGGGTTTGGGCATTGCACAGAGCTGGTGAATGAGCCTGGGCTGGCAATGGGGAGCAGCTGTTCTTACCCCTTAGGTTGGAGAAGCCCCTGAGCATAGGAGCAGGAATGAGAACCAGGAGAGAGTGCATGGAGAGGGCTGCCTTACAGGAGTTGTGGGCCCATGCCACCCAGCAAGGAGGACACAGAGGAGTGAGCACCCTGGCCGCTCCTTCTTCCTGCCTGGGAGTACTTTCTGATGTCGCCCACTGGCTGAGTCCAACCTGGAGGCCAAAGGCAAGGCTGCGTGTTGATGCAGCCCCTGCTCACCAGCCTCCCAGGACGCCGAGGAGGCCGGGTGGGGGGAGGGGTTAGCAGAAGGCACCTAGCCACCTAACAGAGGAAACTCCTGTAGCTAAAGTCCATTGGTGACCCTGTTCTGGCAAAGGAGATTTGGGGTGATATTCGCTAGGAGTTTCTGGGAAAAGTTTCTTGACTTTTAGGAAGGAGGATGTAGGAGAATTGTTCTTCATTGTGTCTGCTGTGCTGGCCAGAGCTGCAACAGCTCTCTTGCCGTGATGGGGGAGCCAGCCACAGTTAAAACCAACCCACTGAGGATGGAAAAGCAAAGAGACGGAAAGAACCGGGTCCTTGATGACCTTGTGGAACGCCTCTTAGAACCTAGGGTTCTTTTTTTTTATCCATGAAATAATGAAAGCATTATTATTATTCTTAGCATAAGAACCACTTTGAGTTGGATTTCCCATTACTTGCAGCTCAAAGCTTCCTAAAGGACAGAGCTGTCCCCCACCGTCTCCAGGCCCGTGTGCAAGGGCTCCAGGCTCCCGCAGTGTGCTAGCCAAGCCCTCCTATTTCCCTCTCCTGACAATGGGCTTGCAGCCACCACAGCAGATTTGATGCAGAATTGCAAATGCTTTTTCAGTCTGTTATGAAGCATCTGAAGTGCAATGGGCTCTTCTCTGTGGTGCTGGCCTGTGGCTGCAGAGAACGTCCACAGCATGTAGACCTCCACAAAGGCAGGAGGATGGGGTGGTGGGGGCCACAGGCCTTGTAGGTTGTCAGAACCAGCTTCAAGGCTGAGTCGACTGCTTTCTAACTGCGTGACTTTGGGCAAATTAGTTAACATCTCTGAGTCTGGGTTTTCTCCCTGGAGGTGGTAAGGGTTGAATCAGACAGAAGAAAGGAAAACCAGTCAACCCTGACATGAATCCTAGACCTGAGAGACCACCCTCTAAAGACTTCCTCCCCTTCTCTCCCTATTCCTTTCCACTGCTGGGTTGGATATGAAGGAGGTTGAGAAGGGTCCAAAGGGATATTGGCAAGAGAAACAACTCAGTGAGTTGACCTGCCACACAAAACAAAATGGGGCTGTTCTCCTCTCAGGGAGAGGGGTGAGCTGTGCACAAGTAGGGAGATCTGAGGTCTGCGGTCATCCCAGAGAGCTGCACAACCAGTAAAATGCCTTACCACCTCCAGGGAGAAAACCCAGACTCAGAGATGTTAACTAATTTGCCCAAAGTGCATGTGTTTGATGTATGAATGTGTGAATGAGTAAAAGTATAAATGGGGGGAGAAAGAATGAGAGGGCTAGAAAGACAGGGAAATTTCACCCACAGGAAGAAAGACTGATAGAAGACTGTAAAATTCCCCAGGATAAAATTTGCCCAGCTGAAAAGAAATCCTCATTCTGCTACTAAAGAGAAAGAGGGAGAACTGAGGTTGCCATAGGCATCTACGAGTCTCTACCAAGGGTTTGCAGTCCTGATTGCCTAGACCAGAACAACAGATACTTCGCTTACACTGGGCTCTCCAGTTTGCCACAGACCCCTCCACTCCCTAATGCCTCCCCCCAACCCTTGCCAGTGTCAGCTACTATTTACCAATGGGCTCATGCTGGCTTTATCTTTTCTTAGTGGGATTAATAGAAAAAAAGAAATATTTCCTATGTTTCTATTAGAAATCAAAAGAGCAAAAGATATACCAACAGAGACACATATTTCAAGAAAAATGAGATTGGAAGCCTATTTCTTTGGGGAAGAGAAAAATATTCCTAGCTGTGCATCATGCAAACAAGGTGTATTTAAAAAAAAATGTATCTTAACACTATTAAGAAACAGCTGACTTGCTTTTACTCCCCACTCTGGCCTGGCAGGCATTTTACTGGTTGTGCAGCTCTCTGGGATGACCGTGGACCTCAGATCTCCCTACTTGTGCACAGCTCACCCCTCTCCCCGAGAGAAGAACAGCCCCATTTTGTCCAACCCCTCTTACCCCTTGTTTGGAATGCTGTCGCCCTTCTTTGTGTTTGGGGCTTATTTTGAGCAAGTTCAAAACCGTCTTGCAAAGTTCAAGATCATTATGGCAGGCAAAAATGCAGTGAAATAGCACACCACTGTCAGTTAATTACTAAAAATCCTTTAATAGCTGACATTATTATAAATTATATACCCATTATGACAGGGACAATTGGGCTCTCTGTTTTTCTTGCCCTGCATTGGAACCCCACACAATGCCGGCTTGTTGGGGAGAGTGACCTGGGTGCACTTGGAGGCAAGTTGGGAGTTTACATGGGCTACCTATGCTGACCACAGCAGCCTGCGGGCCTCTGAGGATACCCTGTCCCTGGGTGGGGGTGAGACCACTGCCTGACAAGGCCCCAGAATCCACCTGTATCCATTCCTACCTGCTGCCCCCTGCTTCTGTGGCTGGCTACAAGTCCCTTCCCTGTGGGCCTCCCTACTCCCTCTGTCCTGTCCCCTGCTCCCCTCCATGTCTAGGCTTAGCTCAAAGGACTCCTCCTCTAGGCAGCCTCCCCTGATTCTCTTTCCAAAGCTCCAGACACATGGTAGGCTGGTTCTTATTTATTATTTATAATTTTTTAATGATTTTATTTATTTATTAGAAAGTGGGAGGGTGGGGGGCAGAGAGAGAGAGAGAGGGAGGAAGAGACTCTCAAGCAGACTTCCCGCCAAGCAGGGAACCTGACACTGAGCTCAATCTCACAACCCCAAAATCATGACCTGAGCCAAAAACAAAGAGCTGGACGCTTTACCAACTGAGTCAGCCAGGCGCTACAGTATTTGTTTTATTTTTGTCAGGTGCACCTTAAGTGTCAACTTTGATGATTTTTTTTTAGCTGTGAACACTGCATGACCCCCACCCAAATCAAGATGTAGAACCAACCCCAAAATGTTCCTGTGCACGGATATCCCCTTTGGAGCTTGTAAAAAATGCAGCTTCTCACTGAACCCAGAGATGCTGAGTTAGTGGCCCAGGAGGGCAGGGTGACTGCACAATATCTTCAGGTGGAGGGGGCCCACAGCCCCTTGGGGAAGCCCATTTAGCGCTTGGTGGGAAAGTCCTTGGGTCTTATAGTCTTTCCCCTCCTGTTAGCTGGGAGACATGCACTGGTCCTTTCCGTCAGTGTGTCTGTCCAGCAAGTTTCCAGGCTGGGAGTGGCCCCCACAGCGGGCATTGTGGCTGGCTGCCATCTGAAGATGCTCAAGATGGGGGCGCTGTCTTTAAGAAAAGTAACATTTGCCCCACTGTCTCCGGCAGCCACTGAGCGCCGTGGGCTTGGATGTTGTCAGGGTGAAAAGCTGTCCACTGGACGAGACAGCATTCCCCAGCTCACTCCTTCCGTGGGCAGGAATCCCACGCAATGCTCAGCCCTGCCTCCTGTTAGAATCCCCAGGGCGGGGTTGGGGGGGGAAGCTCTAAACAAAAAAACAGGTCTGGTCCCACATCAGCTCCAGTGGAGGCCAGGCTCTAGTAGTTTCTAAAGCTCCCAGGTGATTCTAATGCCTGGTCAATGATCAGGACCCTATGCAGAGAGGCCTGTCTCGGAATTTTAAGCTATCTTCATCTGACTGTGGTATGTGTCCTTGATGCTCACCTACAGAGGTCTCCCTCCAACCTGGGGACAAATCATCCAATAACATCGGGCGATTATCAAGCCCCTAATCCTCATGGCAGCACTACATGTTAGCAGTGGGGAAGTTGAACTCAGGAAACTTTAGTGATGGCCTTCAGAGCCCCAGGGGGTAAGGCAGAAGCAAGGATAGGGTCCATGTGGCTTTCCCTGGCCAGGCTGCCTCCAGCAGCAGTGCCTGCTTACTGACCACGAGCCAGGCCCAGGGCCAACTTTATCCTTAGGCCTAGAAAGACACAGGCCTAGGACCCCACGGTAATTTTACGGGACTGATGAAGTGTTTTCAATTTGCATTTTGTCTGAAATCAGAAAAAGAAATGACTAATAATGAATGTATCATAATGAGTCTAGCCTGGATTACATTTGTCTTTATACCAATATTTTTGTAAAATATACTTCCTTTTTTTTTTTTCTTTTTTCAGTGGAAGGGGCCCAGGAAGATGGAAGTGTCCAAGGCCCACAGAAGTCACAGCACAGCCCTGCATATAGTCCTGGGCTCTGGAAGGCAGGCTCTGACAACTGTGTCCCTCAGTCCCTTCCCCAACAGAGCATGGCTGGTGTTAGTGGGGCCGGGGGTCAGAAATGTTTATCACACACTTGCTGGCTGCCTAGCCCTGGGGAGGAAAGTTGAGCATCGGTGGTGCCCTGGTCAGCCTAGGAGGAGAAGATGTACATACAGGGAAACCAAGGGCAAGGTAAGACAGGACACACTCTCCAACTGTGGTCAGTCTTACTTGTATCTCTTCTTGTGTTTGTCATTTTGTCTGTCACTGGGTCAGGCCCTCTTTGGTTATAGCATTGTTTCATGTCTTTGATTCTTCAACCATTTTTTTGTTGGTTTATTCCTTTCTTCAACCAATGTTTATTAAATTCATTATTCAGGTTTTTTAAAATTTTATTTTATTTATTTATTTGATAGAGAGAGACCACAAGCAGGGGGAGTGAAAGGGAGAGGGAGAAGCATGCAGAGCTTGCTCCCAGAACTGTGGAATCATGACCTGAGTAGAAGGCAGATGCTTAATTGACTGAGCCACCCAGGCGTCCCTTTATTTTTATTTATTTTTATTTAAAAAAGATTTTATTTATTTATTTGACAGGCAGGGGTCACAAGTAGGTAGGGGGTGGTGTGGGGGGGGTAGTAGGCTCCCCACTGAGCAGAGAGCCCCATGTGGGGCTCAATCCCAGGACCCTGAGATCATGATCTGAGCTGAAGGCAGAGGCTTTAACCCATTGAGCCACCCAGGTGCCCCATTTTTTAAAAACATTAAAAAAAAATTTTTTTTTCCAGGCATCCCTTTAATTCAGGTTTTTAAAAAAGATTATTTATTTGAGAAGGAGAGAGAGAAAGAGAGCAGGTGCATGAGAGTGGGGGTGGGGTGCAGGGGGAGGAACAGAGGGAGAGAGAAACTCAGTCAGACTCCATGCTGAGTGTGTCAGACCTTAAATGACTGTACCACCCAGGAGTCACAATTTAGTTGTTTTTTTTTTTTTTAAATATTGAGGGCACCTGAGTGGCTCAGTGGGTTAAAGCCTCTGCCTTCAGCTCAGGTCATGATCTCAGGGTCCTGGGATCGAGTCCCGCATCGGGCTCTCTGCTCAGCAGGGAGCCTGCTTCCCTTCCTCTCTCTGCCTACTTGTGATCTCTCTCTGTCAAATAAATAAAAATAAAATATTAAAAAAAAATATTGGAGGGCACTTGGGTGACTCGGTTGGTTAAGTGACTGCCCTTGGCTCAGGTCATGATCCCAGAGTCCTGGGATCAAGTCCCATATTGGGCTCCCTGCTCCTCGGGGAGTCTGCTTTTCTCTTTGACCTCTCCCTCTCATGTTCTTTCTCACTCTCTCTCTCTCTCAAATGAATAAAAAAAATCTTTTAAGATAATATTGGATTTAATTATTTTTGAGTGGGTAATTCTTCCCACAGTGCAAAGATTGAGGAGGTACCAAAGAGGGCAAACCAAGAGGGCAGGATGCAGGAGAGAGAGGGTGGCTTCTTTTGGACTGAACTTGGGTCTTGCTTAGATGTTGTACCATGTGTGATCAACACCTATTTAACAGAATGACTTAAAACAAGCAAGCAAGCAAACAAAACAACCAGTTTTGGGCTGAAAAATAATCTTCATTTCATTTAGCTGCCACCCCCAGCCAACCTCTCCAACCCCACAGACATCCACCTTGATTGGCTTATCCTGTGTCTTCCCAAAGACATTGTATGCACATGCACACTATCCTTGAAAAAGAATTTACGCAAATTGTCGCATCCCGCCTGCATTGTTGTTGGTCATTTGGTATCTTTTCATACTGAAGGCTGCCTCTTTTTAACAGCTGGATAATATGCCATCATTCATTTAACTAGCTCTCTACTGATTAACTTGTTCACAATTGCTTTCTTCTAAAGTGACCTGATAGGAGGTAACTCCCCATTCTTGAAGCAACGCAGAGGTATACATAATTTCAGTTACGAGCAAGCACATCGGGATGCTCTCTGTAGAAAGTCAAACCCTAGGGTCAACAGCTGTGGGAGGGGAATTCGGGACAGCTGCTCTGGGGAGGCCGGTTTGGCTGTATCTATCAAAAATGAAATCCCTACCCCCCATTTCTAGCACCTCCTGGGTGCTAGGGGAGGGCTGGAGAGATGCGGGGCACTCGGCTGAGCTCCTGAGGGGCTCTCAGATGTAGACAAATCATTCCCAGTCCTGGGAAGGAGGGATGGCAAAAAGCAAGGAAAATAGCCTCAGTCCTCTCCCTGGGGAGAGAGGAAACATTTGTTCAGGGGGAAGGAAGGATGGGCATTCTGGGCAGAAGGTCCAGCATGTGTGAAGACTGGACGTCACAGAGGAAACAGGGCATTGTGGGGTGTTCCGAGGAGCAGGCCCTCTCTTGTTCAGGGTCCATGTGGGGGGAGGGGGACGTGAGGTGGGACCTGTGTGGCTCTCTCTGGCCATGGTGGTATGGCTGAATGCAGACATGGCTTTGAATAAATTCCGAGTCCTGGAGGGATATTACACAACTGTATGTATTGTCACAAATGCCTTTGGCTTCTCGCAAGTGCCCAGGAGAAATGTGTTGAAGTGTAACTAAGCCATATCCGTGGGCACTGGACTCCAGCGAGGGTCCCTGTGTTCCTCTGAAGGCTGAGGGAGTGAGCCTGGGCCAGGAGGCCCCGGGTCAGGCCTGGGGTGGTGGTCTGATGCTGCTCGTGCTGCCATTCTTTGGAAGTCTGCCTTCTCTGTCAAAAGCTCATGGGAATCTTGCATTCTATTCCTTGATATATCTGGGTTAGCTTTAATATTAAACATGGACTACATTACAGTGTAAAAATAAATTTCTCCAACATTTTGGAAAAAAAAAGATTTTATGTATTTATTTGTCAGAGAGAGAGAGTGTGTGTGTGTATGTGTGCAAGCAGGGGGAGCAGCAGGCAGAAGAAGAAGTAGGCTCCCTCCTGAGCAAGTGGGACTTGATCCCAGGACCCACAAAATGTGACCTGAGCTGGAGGCAGACAGAGCCACCCAGGCGATCCTCTTCAACTTTTTTTTTTTTTTTTTAAGTAGGCGCCACACCCAGCGTGGAGCCCAACACGGGGCTTGAGCTCATGACTCTGACATCAGTACCTAAGCTGAGATCCAGAGCTGGACGCTAACTGACTGAGTCACGCAGATGTCCTTTCTTGAACATCTCTGAGTCAAATGAACTCTTTGACTTCAAGAAGCCCCCCCAGTCGCCCAGCCTGAGAAGGATGTAGATTACCTAGGGGTGGGGTAACCCAGCTGCCTTGCAGTAAATCCACAGTCCTCACTCTGATCTCTGTGCAGCTGCCTGCAGCCCTCTTAACAATCATGAGACGTGTAGCACTTCACTCATTCATGCCTTCATTCATTCATTCTGTACTTGCAGCACTTCACTCTCACTCATTCATTCATTCATTCATTTTGTATTTCTGAAAGCTGATAATGGGCAGGGCGCTGCCTTCTCTGCTGTGTCATCCACAATGAGTTGAGTGAGAATAGCAGCTCTAAATGCTTTGCATAATCTGGGTCAATACTCAGATTTGACCCTATGAGTTAGGTCCAGTTATCAAGGATGGGAAGCTGAAATAATAAGTAAGCATAGGCAAAGGGACCAAGGCCACTCTGTAAGGGGCAGAAGCAGAGTTAGAACCCAAGAAGTCTGACCCCAGAGCCTGCCATCCTGGTTTCGTCACCACATCCGCTGTGCTATTGGGTTGAGACACCTTAAGCCATGGGAAGAGGGACAGGGAATCCCGGGAGTCAGAAAAGCCTTGGCCGGATCCCTGGCTCCCTGCAACTGGCTATGTGATCTTGGGTAAGTAAGCCTCCTTCTCTGGTACTAGGTCATCTCTCCAGGCACCTCCATCCCTGCCCCCTTCTGCTCTGCGCTGGTGAAATGCTGCTTGGAGAGTGGTGGATTTGGTGCAGCCCAAGGGGTGTGATCTTTAGCACAGGAAAGGGATGATTCTCTGGGTTCCCTTAACACAGCCGGCCTTCTTTCTCCAGGTCATGTCTCACCATGGGCTGCTGAATCCTACTGTGTGGCACAACTTAACTCCTCTCACTCCCACCTCAGGCAGGTAGGTCCGCTTTATAGATGAGGAAACTGAGCCTCCGGGGCTAGTTTTAACCACTCTGTTTACCCAAGTTTGTCCTGGTAAAGACTGACTCCATGCTCATTTCACTAATCCCAGCTACCATCATTTACTGAGCACTTACTAGGTACCAGACCCCGTGCTAAGCATTTTAATCTTGAAAACAGTCTCCCAATATTTTTATTACTGGTTACGTCTCAGGCTCCCCACCTGGAATCTACCATCTGGGCATGAGCATAGCACCTAGTTAGAGGGGTAATCCTAGGAGGTAGAGGAAGTTGCCCGAGGCCACACAGCTAAGAGGTCGCTGAACAGGATCTGAACCCTGGTCTGTTGGGCTTGACAGAGCAATGGTAAGGGACCACCACTCTGTGCTTGGTTGCCTGGAGGGGCCAAGAGTAAATCCAGCATTCAGTGCATGGGGGCTATGGGAATGGGTCCCCTAATTTTAGACAGGAGCTAATTATAGGTAGGAAAAAGAAATCATCCTTTCTGCGAGAAAGTAGTAAAAAGGCAAGCAAATAAATAAGCAAAAAATCCTGTAAGTGGGTGATTAGCAACTGGCTGAATCAGCGTCCTCAGCATTGCATGGAGCTAGGTGGTCCCCAGGCTAATTCTAGATGATGCGCAAACATATTTTATGTATTTACTTTATTATTTTAAAAAAGATTTTATTTATTTATTTGACAGACAGAGATCATAAGTAGGCAGAGAGGCAGGCAGAGGGAGGGGAAAGCAGGCTCCCTGCTGAACAGAGAGCCTGATGTGCGGCTCCATCCCAGGATCCTGAGATCATGACTTGAGCCAAAGGCAGAGGCTTCATCCACTGAGCCACCCAGGTGCCCCTATATATTTACTTTAAAGTGATAAATATAACTAGCACATTGGGACACCATGTATATTATTGCTTACGACAAGGCTAAGTAAGAGTGAATTGATTTTAAAAAATTAAGCAAATAAGAGTCAATAACATGTGTTCACCATAGAGATGTTCTTTCATACTCAGATCTGTAACAGCAAATGATGCTGGCTCCGTCTTCAAATATGCCCAGGATCCAACCCAAGCCAGCGTGGTCTCTCCAGGGACAACCCCCCACCAAGTCCCTGCTGCCGGGTCTGTCCCCTTCACGCCAGTCTTCACATGGCCACTAGAGGGAGCCAGCTAAAACAAGGCAGAGCATGTCCCTCCCCTTCTCAGAACATCCAGGGGTGCTCTAGGTGCTCAGGGGACCAGCCAAAGACCCCACAATGGCCTGTGTTACCCTTCGATCTCTCCCCCAGTATTTCTCACCTATTATCACCTCTCTGATGGTCCTGGAACACATCAGGCACATTCCCACCTCCGGAACCTTGTACTTGCTGCTTTCTGTGTCTTGAACATTCTTTTGCCGGTAGTGTCGTAGTGGTTCCCCCACCACTATCAGGACTTTGTTCAAATGTTACCTTCCCAGGAAAGCATTTCCTGACCACTTTCTCTGAACCATGCCTACCCTCTCCAGGCATTCCTCTCTCCTCTTCTCTGCCTTATTTTTAACCTCGATCCCTTTACCTTCCCAAACACCATATACCTGATTGTTTTGTTTATGGTCTGTCCTCCCACTAGACTCCTTGAGCTTAGGAATTTTGTGTTTTGTTTATTGCATGATCCCTAGCCCTTTAAGCAGTCGCCTCTTCCCACCACCAAGAAGCAAGTGCTGCCTTGTATGATTTCTGCTGTTTCATGCCTTGTGTCTTCCCAGCTGACATGGAAACTTCCCAAGGGCAAAGGACCATGTTTCCTTTTCCAGGACCACGTGTTAAGAAGATGTAGCTCCAGCATCCCTGGGTTCAGCTCTGAACCCAACTCTGCCACTTATGGGCTGGGTGACCAGGGACAAATTACTCAAGCTCTCTGTTTCCTTCTCTACAAAACAGGTCTAGTAAGAATGGTAACTTCTTCACTGTCTTATCTGGGGGGGGGGGGGGGCTTGATGAGATAGTGCATATAAATGTTTGGCACAGGATGTTACGCACAAAGCTTGGCAAAGTGAGAGATTTGAATTCAGCCATCTCCCAGATTCTTACTGAATGCCTGCTATGTGCCAGGTGTTGGGCTAGGGACTGGAGAGAAGGAATGGGGTTGTCTTGCATGAATGACCTTTGTTGATCGCCTAGGGTGGTCTCAAATGACCTTTGTTGATGGCACAGGGTCTGACTCCCCTCCCTCAGTGCTGCTGCGGGTGGCTTCATAGTTTCACCGTCTCTCTCCACATGGGGCTTACGTTCCAGAAACAGAGAAGAATGGACACAGAATTGTGTGGTTATGAATTGTGCTTCACTGTAAAGAGAAGCACAGGGTGCTTCCGGAAAACACTGGAATAATGGACTCTGACGGGTTAGGATTCGTTCTTTGTGATGTGCTTTCTGAGAAATATGGCTGCAGAGACCTGAGGAGTGGCAGCTGGGACCCCCCTCTCCTCCCCTCCTACAACCCCAGGTAACTAGAGCTTGTGTTCCAGAGGGCGGTCTAGGACCGTGCCCTTAGGCCCTAGTTCATAGGCCCTGCCCTACCGGGCTCTCACACACCCTCTAGTGGTTATAGTGCAGGCGGCGCTAGAGGGGATGGGCCCTGGGATTCCAAGGACGGTGGAACTGTCACTGCCCTTCCCTTCCTGATACTCTCTCCACTAACAAGCATCTTCCTGTCATGACTATGGGTCCTCATGTCATTTAATTTTGGCAGCAGCCTCAAACATGATTCTTGTTTCCATTTTTATAGATGAGGACCCAGAGGCTCATAAAGCTGAGGGAGGTTTAGGAAGGTCAGGACTAAACTCGGGCCTCCCAGACTCTGGTTTCAGTGCTCCTCACGTGGCATCCAACAGGTGCCTAATGCCACCCCACCCCTAATGTCACAGCTCTGCCTGAGCAAGAGCAGAAGCCAAACTTTGAGTTATTGCCCAGAGAAGAAGGTAGCCATCCATAGGATGGTAACCCATCTCCAGTCTGCTGCCCCATGACCATTGCTTCCCACATGCCTGCAACCCGCCCCCCAACTGGTTGGGTTCAAATCCCCCCTCTGCAACTATCTAAAAGCTTGTGCCAGTTAAAACCTCTGTGCCTTAGTGTCCTTATCTGTAAAGTAATGGTAACAACTATCTCTATCCCTAAAGTGTAAAGTGGCCTGTGTCACCCCATCATACTTTGATTCAGCAGGTCCAGTGGACCACATTTGGAAAGTCACTGCCCTGGAAGGGTGTGTTCTGGCAACACAGACCCACATACCACTTTCTAGCGGTTGAGAGTGAGCATACATACTGGTTTAGGCACTCTCAACACTATCTTCATGTCAGTGGCAAATTGAATGGCAAGTTCCTGCACCTCAGTTTCCTCATCTGTAAAATGGAAATAGTAATAAAACCTAGGAGGATTGTTGCGGGAATTCAATGACTGAATCCTTAGCATGCCTGAAACCATTGCCTTGCTGGTAGTAAGGAGTCATTAAGCACGAACGATTGTTACTGCAATCCACAGCCAAACCAGCAACTACCCCAATAAAAGGAAATATTTTACATTGCATTGAGTTTCTTTTTGTATCCAACCCCCACCTCCCACCAGGGGTGAGAAATGACTGAAAGGGACCACGAGAGGAGCTTCTAGGTGCTGGTTACGAAAGTGCTGTATTCACTTGGGAAATTTCATCTTGCTGTTCACTTGGCTTTGTGCGCTTAAAGTGCAGTATCTCCCAGGATCTTCACGGTCCTGCGAAGATCGTCATCTCCATTTTTCAAACAAGAAGCTGACAGCGATTTTGATTTGGTCAAAGCAGCAGGGGATGGGGGTGAGGAAGCTCCTTTCTAGAGAACCACCAACTCTCCCCGAGAGCACGGCGCCAGCAGTACCTGGCTCTAGGTAAAAGCAAATGGTTCTGAGTCGTTCCTGAATGTACTGCCCTTCCCCCAGTGCTCACGCAGGCTCGCAGCCCTGAAGGGTACTTGCAGATGCACACTCAAAGGGCCAGCCCCACCCGTGGGCACCCCTGGGGGAGACCTGCGCGCGGGGACCCCGCGGGGGAGTGGCGCCCAGCCCCGGGCCAATGAGAGTAGCGGAATTTCTTTCATTCAGTGCGGGGCCCGGCTCCCGCCCGGAAAGGGGCGGGGCGAAGTGCCGGGGGCCGGGCCGCCGCGCGCCGGGGAGGGGGCGGTGCCCGCCCCAAGGCCGGACCAATCGGCGCCGCGACCGGGGGGGGAGGGGGGAACCAGGCCTTTTTTCCCTCCGCGCGGGACCAATCCCGACTTTACAAGCTTGAACTTTTGCCACCCTCGGACGAGCTAGCGCGCCCGAGGAGGTACCCCGCCGCGCCGGCTCCAGGGGCAGGAGCGGCCTTAACCCTTCCCGCGCCGGGAGGCTCGCTGCTACCGCCGCGCCCCCCCCCCCAGCCAGCCCGGGGCCAGGCGGGGCGGGACCCTGCCCCCAACCCACCCCATTTCTTTGGGGAAAGCACGACCCCTACCCACATTCCTCTCGGTGGTGTACGGAGTCAGTTGGGGAAAGGGGAGGAGGAAGCACCCGGCCTCGAGGGGGCCCGGGACGCCTGGCGGTCCGCCTAGCTCCGAGAGAGGGCCGTGGCGACCGTGAAGAGCCGGAGAGGGGACACTCCCCGCCTCTACCCCATTCCCTGTAACTCCCTACCTCGCGCAAGCCTGGAGCCCCCATGCGCCAAGCGTCCCACGCCCTCCGTTTGGCCCAGCAGAGCGACCCCTGACTGCGCAGGGGATGTGGAGACCTTGAGCCATCGCGGAAGATCCCGCTACCCCAACAAATCAGCCGCTCCCCAGCTCCCAAGGGACTGGAGCCGGGAAGGCACACACGCACACCCATATTTATTAGCCTTCCCTGGGATGGGGGTTTGGACCAACTCGAAAGTGCAATGTGTGTTTGCAAGTTTGTGCACAAGCCAGGGAGAGGCAAAGCGCTCCATTTGCATACAAGTCTCAGTGGGTCCACAGAGTCCTCGCGCGCTCACCCCTGGTTTGTGTAACTCGCGCGTGTGTGTGTGTGTGTGCGCGCGCGCGCGCGTGTGCTCGCTCGCATCCGTGCCCGCGGCGCAACGCGGGCCAGAAAGCGGGCGGTGGGCGCTGTCAGGCTCGGGGCGGGGGTGCCGGGGCGAGCGTGGGGCGGGAGCCCGGACTCGGCCCGCCCCGGGAGCCGGCCCCTCGGAGCCTCGGGCCCTGCAATGGGACGTGTTCTCCTTTAAGAGTTAAGAAACTTGAAACCTTGTTTGCGCAACAATCAGCGCCGCGGAGCCGCCAAAGTGTCTAGACTGGCATATGATGGGAGGCAGCCAATGACTCCGCGGCGCTCCTCCGGGGGCCCTCAGTGTGCGTTTGAGGAGAACAAAAAAGAGAGAGAGCCGAGCTGGGGAGCGAGCGAGGGAGCCGAGCCGAGAGAAAGAGCCGCCGGGCGCTGCCTCGCCAGACCTCGCAGGGACCGTGGGGCCACCGGGAGGCACTTTTTGTGGAGGGGGGAGGGGGACGACCTCTGCAGCCGGGGCGCCCCGGGCGTCCGAGCGCAGCGTGGGGCGGGCTGCGACCTCTGCCTCGGTGGATTGCATTTTTAATTAAGGATTCCCAACAGCTCTTGGGATTTTTACAGTTTCCACTCAAGTATTGACACCCGCGTTCTGGAGAAACTTGCTCCAAGTGCATCTAGCGCCTGGGACCTGAGACGGAGTTGGCTTCTCGTGCATGCAATTCCAGGATTTTGGTTTTGTTTGGGGTTCTTTTTCTTTCTTTCCTTTTTTTTTTTTTTTTTCCTTTTTGCAGGGAGTAAGAAGGAAGCTGAGGGTATCAACAAGCCTGCCTTTCGGATCCTGCAGGAAAAGCCCATGTAGTTAAGCGCTTGGGTTTTAAAGGCAGGGCTGCCCCCGACACGTCTGGGGGGTTCGGCGCGAGCGCTTTGTGCTCATGGACCAAACGCGCAACTTTTGAAGGCTCGCCGGCCCATGCGGGGTCTTTCTGGCGCGGCGCCGCCTGCAATCCCCCTCCAGCGCCGGGGCTGGAGTTGCTGAGTAGCCGGGCCGCCGGGGTCCATGTAGCCGCTGGCCCCGCGCGGACTGCGGCTCGGCGCGCGCCTGCTCCCCGCCGTCCCGGCCCGGCGAGCTCCCTCATGTTGCAGCCCCGCGGCGCCCCTTCGACGACAGGCTGTGCGCAATCTGCACGGCGCCCGGCGGCGGAGCTTCATGTGGGGCTGCGGCCCGCGCAGTCGGCGCCTCGCTGAGGGAACGGACCCCCGGTAACCGGAGACCGCCTCCCTCCCACCCCCGGCGCCAAAGGATATCGTATGTTCAGGTCCAAACGCTCGGGGCTGGTGCGGCGACTTTGGCGAAGTCGTGTGGTCCCCGACCGGGAGGAAGGCGGCGGCGGCGGCGGCGGCGACGACGAGGATGGGAGCTGGGGCAGCCGAGCTGAGCCGGCCCCGCGGGCACGAGAAGGCGGAGGCTGCGGCCGCTCCGAAGTCCGCCCGGTAGCCCCGCGGCGGCCACGGGACGCGGTGGGACAGCGAGGCGCCCAGGGCGCGGGGAGGCGCCGGCGCGCAGGGGGCCCCCCGAGGCCCATGTCGGAGCCGGGGGCCGGCGCTGGGGACTCCCCGCTGGACGTGGCGGAGCCGGGAGGCCCGGGCTGGCTGCCCGAAAGTGACTGCGAGACGGTGACTTGCTGTCTCTTCTCGGAGCGGGACGCCGCGGGCGCCCCGCGGGACGCCGGCGACCCCCTGGCCGGGGCGGCCCTGGAGGCGGCGGGCGGCGGGCGGAGTCGCGAAGCCGGCTCGCGGCTGTTGCTCCTCGAGCAGGAACTCAAGACGGTCACGTACTCGCTGCTGAAGCGGCTCAAGGAGCGCTCGCTGGACACGCTGCTGGAGGCGGTGGAGTCCCGCGGCGGCGTGCCGGGCGGCTGCGTGCTGGTGCCGCGCGCCGACCTCCGCCTGGGCGGCCAGCCCGCGCCGCCGCAGCTGCTGCTCGGCCGCCTCTTCCGCTGGCCCGACCTGCAGCACGCCGTGGAGCTGAAGCCCCTGTGCGGCTGCCACAGCTTCGCTGCCGCCGCCGACGGTCCCACCGTGTGCTGCAACCCCTACCACTTCAGCCGGCTCTGCGGGCCAGGTGAGCGCGCGCGCGCCGGTGGGGGCTGGGGGGTTCCCCTTCCCGCCCCTTCCCGAGGCCTTTTCGGGCCAGAACACCGCGGGCCGGCGGGCGGGTGGAGCTGCGGCTGCATCCGCGGGTGCCCCTGGAGCGTGGGAGCCCCGGGTGGAGGCGCCGTGCCGGGCAGGACAGCCCAGGAAGTGGCACACGTGTCAAATGGCACCTTTTTAAGACTTGGGCAAACTCGAAAGGGTGGCATTGGAGTTTCTCTGCAGCTTCAGGGACCTAATGTAGGCTGCAGCTTCATAGACGGTGAAAGAGGAGGGCAGGCCTAGGAGAAACCAAACGCAAGTGTCGTCCAGTCCCCCCCCCCCCCCTCATTTTACCCTCAGTCCGTGCCCAGGCCTGTAGCGTTTGTGTGCATATGCTTATCCCTATGCTGCACTTCCCTATATCCAGGTAGACACAAGTTGTGAAATTGGGCGTAGGAAATTCATATCTAGAGTCAGAAGTGTTCATAAATTGTCACATTGGTTCCTTTGTGCAATTTGAAGCAAAGCTGTCTCCAGGTGGAGATCACCTTCTTGCCCTGGTTGCTGGCAGCATCCCTTGGGTGTCAAATATCAGCCGCTCCCCCCCCCCCCCCCCCCCGTGGTGGTCATCACTGTCAGTTCTGTGTACAGTCTTTCTAGAGTTGAGGGTCCTGGAGGCGACTGCAGGTGGAGGAAGCAAGGAAGCCAGATAATTTATTTACCTCTGAGACCTGCCTCCCTTCTTTGTTCTCTTCCTGGGATTTCCCCCGCACACACCCCACCCCCAGCCCTGCTTACTGAGCAGGCCCTGGATTCTGGAGCAGAGGTGAGGACTGCCAGACGGCCCCCGCCCCACTCTGACCTCTGCAGTGCATGGCTCACACATTTCAGCCCATAGCATCTTAGGGGCGTGAGCATTTGGTGGCACTGGGGATTCGGTGGGGGTGGGACTTCTAGAAGATTGAAGGCTGTTGGGCCTGGGTAGGCTCTGAGCTCCTCCAGCCTATGTCCCCTTTGGAGAGTCAGCATCCAGCCTGGGGGCACATAGTGGGTCAGATCATAGATCTCGAGACTCCCAATGTGGAAGGGGACGGTGGGCCCAGGATTTGTCCCAGATGTCTTGTTCACATGTGGGGGTGGTGGCTGGGGGGAAAGGCAGGTGTAGCTGTCTTGGTGGTTCCTGAAGAGAGAGCACTGATTGGGGGGTGGGGGGAGGTTGGGGAGAAGGACCATGGATCTGGCTGCCCTGATCCCTGCATGGTCACTCCAGGCCCGACTCAAGGGCTTTTGGCAGTACCTGTGGCCCATGGGAGGCTTTCTGTGCTCCTTGTTCCTCTTTGGGACAGCTTCTCCTGGAAGTGTCTTCCTCTTGTATGGTACCCCGTCTCCTCCCTCACTCTGGGGCAAGGGTCCCTGTTGGTGGTTGCTCTGTCGCCGGTCATTTTTGGTGCATGGGAGGTAATTGGTGGGGCCCACTTTGTGCTTTCAGCAGGCCCTGGCAGCTTACTTTCTCTCTTACCAGTGTGCCCACAAATACATGTTGAGCACTTACTGTGTGCCAAGCATGGTGCTGGGTGCTGTATAGCAGAGAGAGTAGAAATATGAGTAGGGTGCCCTCGAAAAACAGTCTACCCGTGGGAGATGGGTCAGAGATGGGGGAAGAAGGGCCAGGTCTTTAGGTCTGAACTATCTGAGTGCTGTGGGATGTGGAGGATAACAGGATCCCCTCCTGGAGCTCCATAGTTCTGTCTGGAGACAGCCTTGGAGGGTGGGTCAGGGAGGTGGGCCGTGGAAGTGGGCAGAGAGGAGGAGAAGAGGGCCCGCTGAGAGTCAAGGTGCCTGGTCTGCTCAGGTGTGTGAGAGCCAGAAGGGATGCACACCCCTCTCTCCCCAGCTTAGATGCCAACTTAGATGGTGGTTTGAGTTTGGCCAACTTGGGGATGGGGTACAAGTTGAGGGGTTGAGCTGTAGTGGAGCAGTTCTTCCCCATAACCCTGGTCCCAGGGTCTTTAGTAATTTAATAATTTTGACCTTGGATGAGTAACCTGCCCTCACAGTCTCCCTACTAGTTCTTGGGAGGCTCTAGGAAGATTCTCCATATCTGATTCTAGCCTGAGCACTGGCACTTGACTCCCTCCCTCCTCCCCAAAGGAGGCACTGTTACAGCCTGGTGTCCGTACCCTGCCTCTTTGCCAGCCCTCTCCCCTCTCCCCATTGAGGCCACCCTGGGGGTAGGTGGGAGGACAGATGGCCTGGGAAGAGTTTTCAGGAGGTGCCAGGTTGACCCTCTTGCTTCCTCCCCTGCCCGATGGTGTGGGCCGCCGGGACTGAGAACTGGGGAGCCCTTTGCTGCCCACTCCACCCCTGCTGCCTGGCCGCCAGCCTGGCTCCTAGAACTGGGCGGGTACATAGCTGGAGCTCAGCCGTGCGCATCCTGATAAGGAGACTGCTCCTTCCAGGGCTTGAGGGGGAAGAGGGCTGGGGCAGTGGGGTGGGCAGGCAGACAGACAAGACAGATGGACAGACAGACACGCTTGGGGAGAGGAGGCACCTAGCTGGAGAATATAGCAGCATACTCAGCAGGCCAACTGAGGGGCACCCACCAGTTGCCCCAGTGCCCACCTGACCCCCACAGGGAGCCCAGGTGGCCAGGAGGCCCCTTTCTGGGCAGTGCTGACTCCTGCTGCTCACAGCAAACCCTGATCCCATCCATCAGCTTGCTCTGGGACCCTGGGGCCAGTTCCCCTCTTTGGACCTCTTTTCACACGGTGTAAAATGAGATGGTGGGCAGAATCCTGGGGTCTGATGGGCAGATTCCAGGCAACCCAGGCCTTCTCCCCTGCCCTCCCCCATGCTTGTCTCAGAAAGTGGGGGTCCTCCCTCCTTTCGTGGCTCTGTCCTGCACCTCCGTCCCTGTGGAAGTCAGGCCCCAGCTGCCCTTCCCTCTTGTGTGTCTTTCTGTCCCGGGAAAAGCCAGTTCGCTGAGCTTGGTGCCTATGTGGACGGAAATGTGGAGAAATACTTTAATCACAGTTCTAACCTGTGTTTATATAGCTCCTTTCTCCTGAAAGTATCCATTAACTTTGGAATAAATCTCCTGCTCTTTGCTCCACCACTTTTTTTTTCTGTAATTATATTCAGTAAATTACTATTATCCAAATTGCGCCAGGGAAAGAGAGCGAGAGCGAACTTCTGAGCGACTGGAGGAGGCCGCCTAGGAAAACACAGGGCTCCCAGGCCAGGACTATAGGAATTAGAATGGGCTAAAAAGTTTTCCTTTTATTTGGCCTGGCATTATCCCTTTGAAATGAGATCAATTTCAAGTTGGGCTTCCAAGCCCCTGCCCCGCCCCTCTGGCGGCCCCTCGGCCTGCCCGCCCTGCTCCTCAGAGCTCCTCCTTGGAGGTGAGGAAGGGGTGATAATGTGCTGTTTGCCTCTTGCTGGCGCCAGCCGGCCGTGCTGTTTATCTGGCTGCCGGGGGAATCTGGGCAATTAGGCTCCGCCGGCCTTAAAGCGCCAGGAGCTCCTTTTTTTGAGGCTCCCATCCCCGGCTTGAGCTTGAGCCTTCAGGTTCTGGGGGTGCAGGGGACTGGTGCTTGGGAGGCCCCCTCCCCACCCACAGCCACCCCTGGGAGGGGGGCAACTGGGAGGCCCCTGGCGTCATGTGGATCCTTTCCTAAGGGAGATGTTGGGCTGCAGAGCAGGGGTGGAAGGCTTTGTCCCAAACTGAAACCTTACCAGGCTCTGGGAGAGGCTGGGAGCTCTTCTGGCTTTAGAATTAGGGTCTAGATCCCAAGAAGGCTAAGTACCCCCTGGGGGCTAACCAGAGGCCCGTCTGGGCTGGGCTGAGCTGAGCACTAACCTTCTGGTACCCTCGGCCCCTGGCTGACTGCTCTTCAACTTCTGAAGGAAGTTGGAGGAGATTCCTGAAGTTGATGCCTGAGGCTGGAGTGTCTGATCTCTCTCTCTCTCTCTCTCTCATCCAGTTCTTTCAGAGGGTCCCCAAGGGTTCTAGGCGCTCTCCCCTTCGAGTTTAGAGCATCTAAGTTATTACTGAAAAATTAGTATGACTTTTGGAAGCCCTAAGGTAGCTCCTAAAAGGGGACTGGATGGAGGGCCTGGAGGCAGCCCACACTTGGCCTTCTGACCTTTTGTCTCTCACCTGAGTTAATGACCTGGGGCTTTGATGACCTGGCGATCCCTTTGCCCAGATCGATCCCTTTGCCCAGATCGCCCAGATCCCCCAGATCAGCGGGAATGGGAGGCGTGGGAGTGAAGTGAAGATGCCAGTTAAAGGTCCCCCAGGACTGTACACAGCAACATTATTCCTAATAGTCAAAAAATGGAGAAAGTCCAAATGTCCATTAGCTGAGGAATGGCTAACCAGACATGGTATATCCATACAGCAGAGTATCATTCAGCCATAAAAATGTTCCATCGATGCTGTTGCGCGTGTGAGCCTGGAAAGCATTGTGCCGAGGGAAAGAAGCCAGACACAAAGGGCCACATAGTATATGAACCTATTCGTGGGAATTGTCCAGGATAAGCACATCCATAGGGACTGAAAGTAGATTTATGGTGGCCTAGGGTTTGGGGTTTGAGGGGATAGGGACTGACGGCTAACGGGACAGGGCTTCTTTGGGATGAGGAAAATGTCCAGTAATTACATGGTGGTGTTGGTCTCACAACTCTCAGTATACTGAAAACCCCTGAATTATACACTTTAAGAATTTTTTTTTAAAGTTTTATTTATTTATTTTTTATTTGACAGAGAGAGAGATCACAAGTAGGCAGAGAGGCAGGCAGAGAGAGAGAGAGGGGGAAGCAGGCTCTCCACTGAGCAGAGACCCCAATGCGGGGCTTGATCCCAGGACCCTGAGATCATGACCCGAGCCGAAGGCAGTGGTTTAACCCACTGAGCCACCCAGGCGCCCCCTGAATTATACACTTTAAAAGAGTGAACCTCAGTATGTGAATGAGAACTCAGTTGTTTGAGAAAAGGTAATTCAGAATCAGTCCCCACCTGGCCTCCTGCTTTGTTTCAGAGAAATAAAATAATGTCTCCTGCCTTCGGATGTAGCCTTGGACGGGTCCTGTACCTGGCTGGACCTCAGCTGGCCCAACCAGTTAAAAGGAGCAGTTGAGCTGGGTGAACACGTGACGTTATAAATCCCTGGGTCTTGGGGTGGAGTTTGTAGGCCTTCCTACTTTTTGCCCAGGATGGAATTTAGCGCTCAGCTCTCAGCCTCTGAAGTTGTTGAGCAGCTCTGTGCAAACCATTTTGTTGGAGCAAACGGGGGCCTGGTCAAGTCCCTCCTAAAAGCTTTGCAGTTCTCACGAGCTGGTGTGAGGGACATTTCTAATTTACAGATTTGCTTTCTGCTTCACTCACATTAGGAGACACCCAGACCGGGAGGGGCCATGGGTGGCAGGAATCTCGGAAGCAACCTCCTCTATAGCCTTTCTTCCCCTCCACGTTTTGGGTCTCAGATAAACAGATCCTGGGAGAAATGGTGGGGTTGATGACAATGGCTTGACTCCAGCCACCACTGCCCATTGCTGCCAAGTTTCACTCTGGGGGGACAGATCCGGGAGGGCAGTTGTCCAGAGTGCCCCACCGTGTGTGGCCTGAGCCTCAGCCAATCAGATTTTTGCAAAAGGAACCCTAACACAAGAATTACAGGCCTTCCAGTAAGTGAGTGGGGGCGTGGACAGGGCCTGAGACCAGGGATCAAGAGACCTAGCTTCTGGCTGAGGCTTTGGCTCTATTGTCAGTTTGCTGTGTGGCCCTGGGCAGGAGCGGGGGTGGGAGGGGGTCACCTCCTCCTGTCAGGCCTCTGTGATCACTGTATGGGTAGGAGCGCCTGCCTCAATTCTCTTTCCCTGTGGAGCTTTAGGCCTCCTTGCATTTTGCCTCTTGTCCTGAAAGGCTGGTCCTCACTCAGGTCTTGTTTCTAGTCCCTGCACAGCTTGAGGACCCGTGGGTCAAGTAAGTGGCTGCTACTGAAGGCAAATTGTTGCCTTCCTAGAGCCTTGTTGGGGGCTCCTTTGGGTCACCCTTTTCAGCCTCTAGGTCCTCATTCTCCGCACCTGTGTCTGCAGAGGCCCCAACTTCTCCATTATCCTGATTACCATTGTCTTTGTCTGCACATCATGTTGACCAAGCACTTTGGGTGCATGTGATGGCCTGATGCCTGGGGTGAACGAGTATAATACGGGGGTGCCTCTTGTTCCCTGTGTCCTTGGGATGTAGAGTCGAGTCAGGGCCTAGGTCCAGATTCCAGTTTCATCATGATTGGCTGGAGGGGACCCTGGGCAAGTCCGTCTTCTCATCTGTAAAATGGGAATGACAACGGCCATCTTAATTTATTTTTGAGAAAAACGAGTAGGCACCCAGAGTGTGATTAACCACACTGTACCTAAGATCCAAAAGAATGATATTACTTACAATAAATGAAGTTGAAAATGCCCGGCATGGAGAAAGACACAGGGTGGGCATTCAGCAAATGTTTGCCTCGGTCCCAGTGGCGCTTCCATGATTCACTTTTCCTTCTCCTAAACTCTGGTCCACAAAAGAGTCCCTGTTTCTAGACCTCAGAGCCTTGACTTTGTTGAAGTAATTTCAGGATGGAAAAGCTGGGTGGGGAAGAAGGGAAGCTGCACTGGGTGTACGGAGCAAACCAAATGCTCCTACAACTAATTGTGCCTTATTATAATTGCGAAAAACACTTATTACCCCTTGTGTCATTACTGATACCTGCCTAATAATAGTTATTACTGCTTTACTACCACTGAGAGTTTGTTTTAGTTTGCGATTTGATGGTGTTTAGTTTCATTTAGGGAAAATGAAGGGTCATTTCATTCATGCAAATTGTTACTTAGTTTAGCAAATTGTTACTTCCCCTAAAGCAAGAGGCTAAGGAATTCTTCTGAAGACAAAATATATGTTTTTAAGGAGGAGTATTTTAGGCAAATGAAAGGAGACCAAAAGAAAAATACCGTAGACAATAAGGAATCACAGAGGGTCTGAGCTGGGAGGCCACGGAGAGCTTGGGGTCCGCCCCTTCTCTTTACAAAGGGGGAGACTGAGGCCGAGAGCTAGCTGGAAGTGACTGGCTTAAGGTCTCCCATCTGGGGAGCTGGGTTTCCTTCCTGGCTTCTAGCCTGTCTTGCCCTTCTGTCTGCCCCAAAGAATGTCAGTTGTAATGCAGCTTATTTGGGAAGGAGCTTCTGTGTCTCTCATGCTCAGTTCTGATTAGAGTTGCCAAATTTAGCAATAAAAGGACAGAATGCCTAGCTGAATTTGAATTTCTGATAAAAAAAAAAAAGAACCCATAACAAAACACAGCACATAATTTTTCAGCATATGTATGCCCCTAATAGTGCAAGGGACATACGTATACTAAAAATGATGCCGCATATATCCCATGTTTTCTTAGGCAACCCCAGCTCTTACTTTCCCTGCACCCATGTGTCACGTGTTATCATGACAGCAGTGTTTGTACAGGTACTTTTGCAGAAGACCAAGAGCTGTTTTACATATATTATCTGTGTTTGCCCTCCTAGCGAACCTGGCAGGTCTTTATGATTATTAACCCTATTTTAGAGCTGAGGAGACAGGCTCCCAGAGGTGAAGGAACTTGCTTGAGGTCATACAGCCAAAGGGGCCAAAGGGAGCCAATGAGGGCTTGAATCCGGGTCTGTACCCCAAGCCTACAAGCCTCACCTGTTGAGTAAGAGACGTGCTGGGAGATGAGAGTTTCCTGGGGGCTGGGTTGAGTATTTGAGGACACCAATAATCAAAAGCAGGTCAAACCCCCACGTGTGACCTCCCCTGCCCCAGCCTTGACGTGTTGTGTCTCCTGTCTTCCAGAATCACCACCACCCCCCTATTCTCGGCTGTCTCCCCGCGACGAGTACAAGCCACTGGGTAAGTGTGTGCTCCTTCCCACCCAGCTCCCTTCCAGTCTGGGGGCGCCCAGCCTCAGTGCGTCCGGGCTGGAGGGGAGGGCTGGGAAAGCAGGCCTGGCTGCCTTTGCGACGGGACGATGGGATGAAGTTTTTACAAACACACCTACAGTTGGGCCAGAGGAGACTCGGGGTCTATAGTGGACTATTTACATCTCGAAATTCCTCCGCTCATCATTAACCTCTCTGTGACCTTTAAACATGGGCCTGTGGGAGATGAATGGGTTTTGGCTTAAGTACCTCACTGGAGATGGGTTGGGTTTTCTTCCTTTTCCTCTCCCCCCTCCCCCAGCCCTTGGTTGCTCTCCTTTGAGCCTGTGGTAATTAGCACTATGACAGATAGGAGAGCAGGAAGTCACCTGAAGGGGAGTGGTGTGCCCCCCCCCTCGCCCCCGGTTAAGCCAAGAAGTTCTCCTGGGCAGAAACAAGAGTTGGACCGTGGAGAAACCTGTGTGCAGTCCTGTCCGTGTGCTCAGTGGAGATGGTCATCCATCCTTTTAGGCGGGTCCCATTCGGGGGCAGAATGGGTTTTCTGGAAAACCTTGGGGCTAGATGGGCAGCTCAGATCCTGGAGTAGAGGCATGTGGTTTTGAAAGCAATGGCTTGTTTTCTGGCCCTGCTGTACCCTCCCCGGAGGATCCCAGGGGTGGGGCCCATGAATTTGGCTTTACCAGTATCAGGAGAGGGACTCTGTGACCCAGGCCGTTCCCATGGGATTCAGGCTCTTGAACTCAGCTAGCTCGGCAGGGATGCTCATACATTCCACCAAGTGACCACAAGAAGTCGGTTTTGTTTTGTTTTGGGTAAAGACCTCTTCCCAGTAGCCTGTGTCAGCATCGTCCGGGAGGTCACTTCGAAGTGTCCCAGACTCTCAGGCATCTGGGCCAGTTTGCTTTCCAGGCCCCCCTGGAAAGTCAGAGGTGCCCACCAGGTCCATTCAGGAGTTTGACCTCTTCTGTCGAGAGGGATAGAGGCTATCCCATGACGGTGTGTGAGTCAGTGGTTTAATGATGGCAGCTTCCTCATTGTTTCTCTCCACGTCTGGTCATCCCATGGAGGGAGGAGCTTTATTTAGTTCTCCAGGGACCTGAAGAGGTCATCTGGTGGGACCCTGTCACTTCGCAGATGAGGAATCTGGCTGAGGGATGGAGAGGGCCCCCCAGCTAATGAGCAGCAGGGCTGAGGCGGAAACCCACTAGCAGCCCCCTGTTTGGGTTTGGCCGTTCCCCATCCCTCCCTCACGGGCCTGTCTCAGCATTTCCCAAGTCAACATAATTGCACTAGTCGCTTAGAAGATCCCTAGTTCCATTAGAGGAAGGAAAAAAAAAAAAAAAAACACCCAAATGTTCTCAGTAAATGTAGCCTCTCTGTTTGAAAGTCAAGGATCATTGCCCTGAGGAATTGCGGGTCAGCCTGTGATAAAGCAGCAGAAATCAGGACAGTGCCTGGCCCTGCCGAGCAGCCATTTGGAAATCAACAGGTGTCTCGGTTATTTTACAAATGAGACAACTGAGGCCTAGAAAGAGGAAGTGACACTCGCTGGTAGTCACACAGCTCAGGAGTCTGCAGACTGTGGCCCGCCATCTGTTTTTGTATGGCTCGTGAGCTAAGGATGGTTTGCACTTTTTTAGATGCTTAAAAAAAGTCAAAAGAATACTATTTCCTTGTGTGTGAAGATGATAGGAAATTCAAAGTCTAGCATCCGTACTAATAGGCCTGTGGGAACATGGCCGTGTTCCCCTGTTCCCACATCGTTTCTGGCTGCTTCTGACCACACGGTTGAGTCGCTGTAACAGAGATCCTGTGGCTTGCAAGGCTGAAAGTTCTATTTACGATGGGGGTCCTTTGCAGAAAAAGTTGATGAGCCCTGATTTTTACGACTGGTGATGGAGGTGGGACTCAAACCTGTGCCCCCAGCTTCTAGGCAGGGTCTCTCCGTGCCGTGATCAAGGTCGGAAGTGTTCTTCAAGGTCATAAGAAGCAGTAGACGGGAGGCTTTGGAAGAATGCACACAATAGGGCCGTCCCACTTCTGGGACCCTCACTCACAAAACTGGCCACGTGGGCTTTCTAGCGGCTCCCTTGGAAGTAAGGTTCAGCCCTTCAGACAGGAAGAGGCAGCAGGACTCAGGGTGCTGGGGCGCCTGGGTGGCTCAGTGAATTAAGCCGCTGCCTTCAGCTCAGGTCATGATCCCAGGGTTCTGGGATCAAGCCCCGAATTGGGGTCTCTGCTCTGTGGGAAGCCTGCTTCCTCCTCTCTCTCTGCCTGCCTCTCGCCAACTTCTGATCTCTGTCTGTTAAATAAATAAATAAAATAAATCTTTAAAAAAAAAAAAAAGACTCAGGGTGCTGAACACTTTGGGACCGTTAGCTATGAAAAGCAAAACCCTCTTTAAGAACCTCCCACTTGGGCATTGTGGGTATTATTTTTATTTTAAAGAGGTTTTCCATCTGTCCTATTTCCCTCCTAACACGTTTTACTAGCAGATAACTTTCTCGTGCCCTGAAAAACAGTCTGAGCTATTTTTTTGTATTATTTTCTTTCCCTTGCATTGTTGCTTTTTCATAAACAAAATTGGTTAATGTTTCATCTTCCCGTTCCTCAAACCTTGTGGTAAAAGGAGAAAAAAGAAAAAAGTCCTACAGGATTGAATGGAATTCTAGCTCGCCAGGGCCTTGGCTAACGGTTTCTGTGCCAGGAATCTCCAGCTTGGAGTGGTTCTCCTGAGCGAGGTGGGACCAGCTGAGCCAGACCTGGGTCGAGCTGGGTAAGAAGGTGACGAGCTGTCAGCCTTCCAGAACATGCCTTATGACTCCTTCACACGGGCAACACCTCATGGCTGGGAACAGAGGAAAAATGTTGCGAGTCTGCCTGCCCAAAAAGGCATGGGCTTGTCTGGGTAGCAGCTCAGTATTCCAGAGAAAATGTGCAAAAGATTTTCCTTTCCCCATCTCACTCACTGCACAGACAGGGGAAAACAAATAACACAAGCCATATGAAGTACTTGAAATTACTTTAAAAAAAAAAAAAAGGCAAAAAACCAGTCCAGGCATTGCAAGTTGCTCTGTGAGCAGGTCTGGATGTTAAGAAGTGGAGGAGGGAAGAGGGAAAAAAAAGTTAATCTGGGAGCAAATGCTTGAGCCGTTAATTAGAGGGGTACAAGTGGGGCAGAGTGAGGGTGGCTGGTAACTTGTTAAAACAGAGCTTCCCCAGCTCCAGCGAGGAAGGAAGGAAGGAAGGAAGGAAGCAAGAAGGAACAACTTTAAGAATTTTAATGGTGGTAATTAAGTGCAGCAACTATGAATTGTTTAGGGGCTTAATTTAACCTTACCCACAGAGGCTCCAAGTTGATACTTGCTTAGTCCCCTGAACTTGGGTTATTTCTGTGGTCAGAGTAGTTGAGACTTTTCAGGTGCCAAGGCTATAAGAGTCAGCATTTTCCAGAGGAGTTCCAGGGCTGGCTGGCCTGGTCTCGTGTGATCATGGGACGAGGTTACAGAGTGTCATCCGAAAGCTGGGAGGGACACAGTGCCCTTTGCAAGCACTTACTTGTGAACACGCATGCATGTGCGCTTGCCCACATACGCGCGCGCGCGCGGGCACAGAAGAAAAGAGAGGACTGCCCCCACAGCCAACTAAGTTGTCTTTCTCTTTCCTCCGTAGATCTATCTGATTCCACATTGTCTTACACTGAAACGGAGGCCACCAACTCCCTCATCACCGCCCCGGGTGAATTCTCAGGTTGGCATTTCTGTCCTTGCACGGTGCTGTTGTGTTGAACTTCACGGAAGGGGACAGGTTGGGGGGGAGTTTGATGGAGACCTTTATGATTTCTTCCCTCCTTTTCTTTTCCCCTGTTCTCCACCTCTTGGATAGGAAGGCTCAACGGTCTTCGTCCCCAGCATCCATGGGGTTAAGAACCATCTGTATGAATGAGATCTAAAGATGGTCACTTTGAAAGTGCCTTTTGGGCCACACGCTCACCAGTTGTCTCCACCTTGTCTCTCGTGGGACTGGTGAAAGCCTAGCACGGCTCTCCATCCCTCAGTTTAGCAGGGAGAAGCCTCTTTTCCCAGCTGCTGAGAGGCTACAAAATGCATGTATTTGTATACATTTATCTTTGTGGCTTTCTTCTCCTGTCCGCCCTCTGGGGAAGGACTGACGTGGAGGGTCAAGAGAAGGGGGAATGGAGTGTGGATGGAACTAGCTTCCGGGGAGGGTCTGGCAAGCGAGGAGTTGGCCAAAGGCTGGTGGTATCCATGTCTCTCTCTGAGCAGTGGATGCTGGGCTAGGAAGCAGAGATAACCCCAGTTTGGAGTTCCCCAGGCCCCTGCAATGAAGAGTTGGCCACAGGGATCCTCCCGTTCCTGGGAGTAGCTAAACCAGGCTTGCCTCAAGAAATGAGAGGCTGGTGGTGACCTGGAGACATCGCGGGGCCAGGAGGGATTCTGGTGCCGAGGTCTGTGGGACCCTTTGGGAGCATGGTGGATGGGTGTTCTGGAAAGACAGCTGGGGCTTGTGGCATGGGTGTGCATGCACTGTGTGGCGTGATAGCCACTGGGTCCTAAGTGGACATGGCTGGCTGTCTGGGTGAGCACTTCTGTTTGTGTGCGTCCAAGCTGTCCTTCCCCTGCCCCATGCCCATGGCAATAGCAGTGACCATAGCTGTTGATGGAGTGTTTCCTTTTGGCCATGTTGTCTGCTCTGGCGTTGTACGTGCATCATCTCAGAATAGCAGTAAAGTACTCGCCCTGGGTCACATAGTAACAGAGCCATTTGCCACCATGCTACTGTGTTCCTGACTGCTGTCCCGTCCCCCTTTTCTGCAAGGGCTAAATGTACCTCCAAAGCCTGCATTCCCCATATGAAGTTCTGGCTGTCATTCTTGCCATCCCCTCCCCATGACTCTAAGAGGGACGCGATGCTGGCTGCCTGTGGCTGCCTGGCCATTACCCAGGTCCTAGCCCTTCCGCATTCATTCTGTATTCCATCACAACCGTGGGAGATCCCACGAGGGTGCCCGTTTCTGTGATAGGAAAACAAGAAGCTAGAGCAGGAAGTGACTTGCCAGGGTCCCGTAGTGGGGCTCATGGCTCAGGTACTGGTGTCCCAGTCTTCAGGGTCCCCCTTACCTTCTGGTCTTTGGTGGCCCAGACTGGTTGGGAGTTTCTTCTATGCCTGTGGGCCCCTACTTGGTGATAACGCCTGAAAGACCTTATCAGATGAGCACAAGAAGTTAATACTTTAATCCATTCTTTTTCTTCTGTGCGTACGTGGATGAAAGCCACATATAATTTTAAAGCAAGAGGCTTAACAGTGTTTCTGAATGCCTGATTCTGTGCCCCTGCCAGCCCTCAGAATGTATTTAATTTAGGTGAGTACATTGGCATGGGTTGTCTAATGGATGAGTAGTGTTTCGACATTCTCTGCTCCCCCTCCCCCTGTTAATGGTGGAAACTCCCATTTGCAGAAATGCTTCAGAGGGCCGTGGTTTGGGTCTGTTTACGGATATAGTCTCTTTGGATCTCTCTCTGTCCTCCCAGAGTGGCCTGGGTGTGTGGCTCAGGCAGGATCGGAGCAGACCCCAGAGTCCCTGCTAGAACCAGGAGAGAGCACCTTCTGGAGGGACATGTCCGGAGACCCTGGGGGCTGTTAGGTTTGGCCCCGGGGACCAGAGTCTGGGATTACCACCCAGTCATCCCCGAGTGGTGTGTGGTATCGCCAGTGAGCAGACACCCCTGGTGCTCTTTCCTGTGGGTGAGGCCCGCATGAAAATCTGGCATCCAGTGGAATTCTGAGGAACTGGGGAGGCAGTTTGGGGTTTCCGAAGTGGGGGTGGAGGGATCGAGTGGGGTCTGCTGGGCTTTGGTCTGAGTTCGAGGTTGTCTCAGGAGGTGAGCGTTCCCCATGTAGTCACCCAGGCACCTTCTGGGGACGTCATGCATCTCCTCCCACTCTGGGGGCTCTGGGGGCTCGCTGGCCAGCTTTTCCAGCTTCCTTGAGCTGTGGGATTCAGAGGACCGGTGGGTCGGCACTGCCCTCGCCTCCTGGGAGCTCCTAGGCTCGGGGCTGTCGTAGCTGTCATCCTGGAGGACAGGCTCCGGGAGGGAGGCCCTGCAGGGTGATGGGAAGCCCTGGAGAGGTGACAGGTCTCCTCCCTGGATGGAAGCAGGATTCATCCGGCTGAGGTGGAATGCGGGGCTTGCCCAAGGGCAGGACGGGAGGTGAGGTCAGAAAGCTGAAGGGCCAGGCCAGGATGTTTGATGTTCAAGGACAGATAACGCCCCTGCTGACAACAGTTGACACTTACTGACACTCCCTGTTTAGCTCTTTGCTAAGAGCTGGTCATTCTCCACCTCCTGGACTCCTTACCGCACCCCAGGGAGACAGGTGTGAGTCCCCCTGTCTTCCAGGGAAACTGAGGCTCTCTGCTGGGCCAGCTGCCCAAATTCCTGAATTGTAAGTGGCAGGCTCCAGCTGGGAGCCTGAGCGGTGTGACTGCCCAGCCCTCCTGCCTGAGGGTCCTGCCTGGCATTCCAGCTAGGGCTCCCAGCCCCCTGGGGAGACACACCCTGGTGGGGGATGGGGCAAGGGAGAAGGATCGAAAGAATCTGGGGACAGCCTGGCCCTGTTTAGGAACTGGGGATGGGGTGCAGGGATGGTGAGAGGCCTAGAGCTCAGCACCCATCCTTGCCACCACGCAGGAGGGTGCAGACTACCCCGAGACCACGCCGGCCGGCTGCCCCGGCCCCTTCTGACTCCCTGAGTCCCCAAGAGCCTGGCCCCTCTCTGGAGCAGAGTGTCTGTAGCCCCGGGACGGAGCCCACTCCTGTTTGCCTTGCACTATTTTTATCCAGCTCCAAAGTCTCCGCTTCACTTTCCTGTACTGTTGTTGAGGCCACGTCGGGGATGGTGGGCATTTTGAGGTGCTTTCATTGCCAGGGCAGGCAAGGACATGTGGGTGGCAGGGTAGGAGAGGGACTGGTTACCGCTCTCTGCAGAGTGGTTGACAGGACACTCGTCTGACCTGTTAAGGATCTCCTCGGTTCATGATCCTTGCTGAACGGAAGCCGGAAGCTAGGAGGGGACAGATGACTCTACCAAGATTGCTCCGTGAAGGGTAGAACCCAGGGCTTCTATGAGATTGAAAGACTCTGACGCCCAGAGTCTCAAAAACCTAGAAGTCCCCCTTTTGGGGTGCCTTCAGAAGCTCAACACTCTGGATTCCTGGCCTAACTCAGGGCCTGGGATGCTGCCCTTGACTAGCTAAAGTCTCCCCTCAGGCTGTCCTTATGAGCCCTCCCTGTGGCAATACCTCTGTCTTTCTCCTGTTTTTTGGGTTTCAGTCTAGTTTGGGGAGGACAATGAGGTTAGCTGGTTAAATTCATACTAAGGTGTGAGTGGCTGGGAGACAGCCCTTGTTGGCAGTATGAAGGTAGACTAGGCCATAATTCAAGGAATTGCGGGAGGAAGGGCCAGCCACATAGACATGGCCATTCTGAGGTTGAGGAAGGGGATTAGGGTTCTCTCGGCTCCCGGGGGCTCTAGGCTAGAACAGGATGTGCACTGCACAAGGAGCATTAGGCCCTTTGAGGAGCAGCCAGATGAGGCCCTGTGCTGGGTGCTGAGTGAGCGTTGGGCTGTTGAATGAGAGCCTGAGGTGCTGTGTTGCTTTGAAAGCCAGACTTGCTTCATCTGGGGGCTGCAGCGCTGGGCTGGCGTCTTCAGGAACCGGTGACTCCTCTCTGGTATCCTAGTGCCTAATGGATAACTGTTTGACGGCTTTATTAAGCACCCACGTGTGCAAGGTGCGTTGTCAGCTGCCAGTCATCGGGACTGAGCTGTCCCTTTCGCTGACCTTGGATGTGTTTGCTGGTCTCTCAGTTGTCAGAGCATGCTGTTTCTTTAGAGCTGCGCCAGTGAGGGTGAGCCCCTCATTTTTAGGGGGAAGAGTCCATCAAAGGAAGGGAGCTGCGGAGGATCACGTGGTTGGGAGCTCAGCTGCACGTGAGTGTCTTTCCTCTACCAACCAGACTTAAGCTTCTCGAGGGCACAGTCCATTCTCCAGGATTCTTACATTCTGTACACGGGCAGACTTGGGGAACAGAGGCTCAGAGAGATTAGGAGAGCAGCTGAGGGCCACACAGCAGGCATAAGCAAGAAGAGCCAAGTCCCCACCTGGGGGGGGGGGGGTCCACACTGCCCAAACGCCTGCCTCCTTTCACCTCTGTGGTTTCTGAAGAGGAACCCTTTGGGGTTGGTGCTATCTGGTGTTCATTGTCAGTGTCTACAGAAGCATGGAGAGGAGCATTGGTGGGCAGCACTGTTTCCTGCTGCTTCCTCCTTCTAGGACCCAAGTTGCTCTCCTCGGATGCTCCCGTCTCACAGACCCTAGAGCTCCCTGTTCTTCAAGTTCAGTTCATTCAGCCGGTGCTGAGGCTCTTCAGCAAAATCAGCTGAAGAGTGTGGGCTGCGCACCACGAGGCCCTGAGTTCAAGTCCCAGCTGTGCCCTTTCCTGGCTGTGGGACTTTGGGGCAGGCGCTTAACCACCATGAGATGGTGCCTGTGAATCAGCCACAGCTTGGCACATAGCATGTGGTGGATGTGGGCACGACAACGTGGCAGCCGCTGTGCTTACAGCTGGGAGCTCAGAGACACACAAAGTACATGATCTCTAACCTTGTGTGAAGACACAGTGATAATGAGAAGTAGTAGAAGATGCAGTCTAGAGGAAGAGATTAATGATTGACTCTTGGTGTGGTGTGGAGGCAGCCCAAGAAGACTTCCTGGAAGCAGTGATATGCCAGTTGGGTTTTATGGGATAAATAGGAGCTTATAGAAGAGACAAGGTTTGGGGCTGGGTTGATGTGTTCCAGGTAGAAGAAATAGCAGGTGCCAGGGTCTGGAGGTGTGAAAACAGCTGAAGGCTGAGAAAAGCAAAGGAATTTAGGAGGTCAAAAAGCAAAGCACCAGGTGTTGGTGGGAGTTGAGGCAAGGGGAGGCCAGGGCCTGGGTAATATTTTTTTTAAAACTTTATTATACCATAGAGTGTACAGTATGTGTCCAGCTCAGTTTTTACAAACTGATCCCACCTGGTGACAGAGTCCGGATAATGTCACTGTCACATGAAAGTGCTCAGGACCTGTAGATCTGGGGTGCTAAGCTCATGGTTTAGGAGGGAGGGTGGGGAGTGGGGGAGTTTTTGCTGCAAGGGGGTTTCACTTGGTTTTGGAGAGTGGGAAAGAAGTCTTATTCCGGGGTTCAAGGCAGATGGTAGCCTGGCACAATTAGGCTTGAACCCAGATGCATCCCCATGGACTCAGAGCTGGCTTTTGGGTATGGCCCATACTTGCTCTGCCTACCTACCAAGTCAGGCTCCGGCCTGGAGGTGGTGGGCCAGGACTGAAGCTGGGCTCCCGGGTCAGGACCAGGTTGCCATGTCCAATTCAGAAATGGCCCCAGACTCCTTGCCCTCTCTCAGGGCAGGGGAGTGGCGAGAAGGACCATTCACCTCTGGTTCCAACATGGCCAGCATTTGGAACTTGCACCAAGCCTCTCCTGTGTGTTTTGGTTTTTTTTTACCTTTTGACCAAAGGGAGGGAAAAATGCCTCTCCTTAAAAACTCCAGGGCAGGGCGCCTGGGTGGCTCAGTGGGTTAAAACCTCTGCCTTTGGCTCAGGTCATGATCCCAGGGTCCTGGGATCGAGTCCCGCATCGGGCTCTCTGCTCAGCAGGGAACCTGCTTCCTCCTCTCTATCTCTCTGCCTACTTGTGATCTCTCTCTGTCAAATAAATAAATAAATAAAAATCTTAAAAAAAAAAACAAAACAAAACAAAACAAAAACAAAAAAACTCCAGGGCAGGTCACCCAAAGACCCATTCTTCCCAGGCTGGTTGTTTGAGGCTGGAGAGGTGGCAGGGGTGAAGAGCAGCAGAGACAAAGGTGATTCTAGCAGTCCCAGGGGACCAGGCAGTTGTGGGGCAGGTCGGGGGAGGGGGTCTGGCCAACCTGGTTTGCCAGGAAGCAGGATTGGATGGCGAGCAGCATGCTGGAGTGGCTTCCAGGCCTGGCTTGGAGATTTCCCCAGGGACGTGACTTCAGGCAAGCACCTCCCCTCTTTGATCTCAGTTTGCTCAGCTGTATATTGGGCCACTGATCTCAAGGAGCTCCTTGGTAATTCTGTGTTCCAGGGAGGGTACCAGTTCCTGGGCCTCGGGGTTATGCTGGGAGCTGGGGCTTCTAGCCTGCCGTATCCGAGCTTCCCCTCATTGTCCCAAAGCAAAACCACACCTGGGACAGGGCCATGCAGGGGGAGGGGCTTCGTGTCCTGCACCCCACCCCCAACCCCAGAGCAGTAAAGCTTGGGGACTGGAGTAGGGGTACACTTGACTGATGAAGAATCCAAGGCCCAGAGGGGGCAACTGACATGCCTAAGATCACACAGCCTTATACCCTCTGGGGTCCCTGACAGAGGAACTTAGGGCTGGTGTGTTTCCTGATGGTTGGCTTTGAGATAAGGAGTCAATGTTTTGATCATTTATTAAGAACCTACTGCATGCCAGTGGCAGGTGATATAAAGTGAAGAAAGCCCATACCTTTCCTTTTAACAGCTAATGATCTAGCAGGAAAGGTAGGCAGCAAGCCGAGACTGGATGATTGCTTGTGCCAAGTGCTGTGGAGATAGGGGCAAGACTCAGCACCAGCACAGAAGCAGGAGCAGGGGATGCTTGCTGTTGGGATGGGAATGGGATGTTCAGGGAGAACATCAAGGAGAAAGTGATTCTGGGTTGGGTTTTATAGGATGCCTAGGAGTTCATCAAGAAGACAACAGGGTAGAGAGATAGCCTGTCGGATAGAAGGAACAGCTTGTGCAAAAGCAGAGAGGTGTGCAGTAGCCCTGTGTTCTGAATTGGTTTGTGGCTCGAAGGTTAATATTTGAGAGATGGGGGAACGGGGAAATATGAATCCAGAGAGATTGTCCTGAATCCACCATTTGGGTGACCTGCCCTGGAGTTTTTAAGGAAAGAAGGCTTTTTTCCCTCCCTTTGGTTGGTCAGAACTTAAAAACACACACAGGAGAAGCTTGATGCAAGTTCCAAATGCTGGAGGAATGGACTGGAATAGAGAGACTGTGGTCACTGGGGCCAGAGAAACTCCCGGATATACTTGGCTCTGGACCTTGTCTGGCATCCAGCACAGGACTTAGCCCATAGACAGAGATCACTATAGAATAAATGAACGAAAGAATAAATGACCTTTTTTTTTTTTTTTTTTTTTTTGCCTGGGACAAAGGGATCCAGAGTGAGAGAGAACACATAAGATGATGACACTTATTTGAGAATCACAGTTAATGCAGAGCTCTGTGCCAGGTTCTCTCCGAGTGCCATGCCTTTATTCATTCATGGAATCCTCCCAACCGCTCTGTGAAGTCGCTCCTTTTAGTAGCCAAATTAAAGGAGAAGTAACTGAGGCTCAGAGAGGGGGAATAACGTACCCAAGGTCATCCCACTAGAAAACGGTAGAAGTGGGATCAGAACTCAGGCTGTCTGGCCTCTGTGGGATCCCCCGTGTCTGGCACGGTACCCTCTCTGCTCTCCCCGGAACCATGCAGGACCGACACGGTTCCTGCTCCCTGTGGCACATCTGTTCCCCCCGGGAACCTGAGATCTGGCATGAACAACTCTCACCAGGTCCCGGAGCAGCTCTGCTCATCTGATGGTTGCTGGCTGAACACACCAATGACCAGTGGCATGCAGGTGGGGGTAGGGAGCAGGTGTCCGAGAGGGGTGAGGGTGGGGCCTGTTCCTGTCCCGGGTGGTTGGCTTGAGCTAGAGGCAGCCAGCGCCTACCCTACCCCTCACTCCACCTCGGGCAGCCTGTATCTCTGGGAGAACCAGCAGGTTTTTGGAGGAGACCTGAAATTCCAGAAAATGCACTTGGTTGCATCTAGCCTAATCACAACCATCTGTCTGCCAGGCTCTGTGGCTCGGCCTCCTCCTGTACCCCCTGGCACGCTCTCCCTGGGCGTCTGTAACAATCGGGAGCCGCGCTCGAAAGTTTCCTTGTCAGGGTAGAGTGGCTGTTGCCAAGAGCCTTCTTTGATGCAGAAAATATATCCTGAAGGTACTTTGTCAGATGTTTTTATATTAAACATTCTCCCTCCATGGCCCTTGGCTGCCAAGGGAAGCAGAGATGCATCGCTTTCCCAGCTGCCCTTTGTGGAAAGAATTCCTGGTGTTTTATGGGCCCTTTCCCCACACCACCCCTGTCAGGGCCTGGCACCCTCAGCTGGAGAGGGGAAGGCCTTGCGGGTGGCACCCCTGCAAAGCAGGGGCTGCCCTGGCCCGAGGGAGCGACGCTACCCTCACCCGGTGGTAGAAGCTTCTGGGTTTGGAAAAACAGAGGTCTCATATCTGGAGCAGACATTAAAGCCACTGCCCCAGACTGCAAGGTGAACCATTGCCAGGACTTCAACTGATCTTTAAAAGGAGAGGTAGGAGCTCAGAGATAGGAGCCTGGAAACCATTTCAGTCTCTCAGAGTCGTCCAGAGTTGTGCCCACACAGGACAGAGCTGGGAGCCACTAGGCTGGTGGGCCTTCTGTGGCAGGTGCGGGGAGAAGGTGGGGAGGTGGGTAACTGTGGGCAGCAGGGAGTGTCAGGAGCGAGGCAGGGGCCGAGTACACCTGTTCTCCCTCTGGCTCTGGCCTCTTAGGCTGAACGGGCTGAAATGGGGGCACCCAGAGGCACCCTTGTAGACAGGCTGTCCGCAGCAGCCCATCAGGATGTATGTATCCCAGCGAGTCCCGGACTGTGTCTCTCCCCACCCCTCCGCCTGTCTCTACTCACCTTCTTCGGTCCTCTGGTCTGCCGCCATCCAGTGCGGAGGCGAGAGGCTCCCGGGTCGCCGTGTGGGGTCCCAGCCTTACACTCAGTGGCTGTGTGGGCTTCTGCAAAGCTCAGATCGGCTCTGGGCCTCAGGCTCTGCCCTGCTGGGCCGAGGGATGGGGAGGGTCACTCCAACTCACCCCTAGGAGGAGAGGGGGCGCTTTACAAAACACGGACTCCAGGCCGCTCTCAGGGGGCAGAGGTTGGGAGTGAGGTTTGAGAATCAGGGCCTGGGTCTTCTCTACCTCGTGCCCAGCTCAGGGCCTGGTATGTAGTAGATACTGGGATTGTGTCTGTGATTTACAGAAACCCTCCAGCCCCCCACCCCAGAGGGTTTAAAACAGAGTAGATTTCATGGGGATGCCTGTGGCTTCTCCACACCCCTAGACTCTCATGTTGTCTGTCTCGGGCTCAAGGAAACCCTGATTTGGGTTCAAGGAAACCCTGATTTAGGTTCAAGGAAACCCAGAAGTCCTGCCTCTGGGGCACTCACTGCTCTTAGATCTGAGAGAGGAGCTGAGGATGGCAGAGAGGGCCCAGCGCCTCCTACCAGGCTGCCCAGCTCTTGTCTTAGCTGCCTGCCCTGTTCCGCACAGGGCAAAGGCTGGGGAGAACCCCAGGGGTTTCCTCTTGAGTTTAATAGTAGTGCCGTACCTGGCTTGGGGGGCCGGGAAACCCAGCTCCCGGTCCTGGCTCTGTCCCGCATCTCTAGGTGGTCTCAGGCTGCTTCTGTTTGGCTTCTCCATCTGTAAAATGAGTCCATTGGTCTGACTTATTGGTTCTCAATCCTCTTTGCACATTAGAGTGCCCTAAAGAGTTTCTAAAAGGCTCAGACCCATTCTGGAGTGGTTGTGGAGAGACCTACCATCAGGATTTAAAAAAACATTCCTCAGGTGACTCTGATATGCTGCCAGAGCTAAGAACCCAGGTCCAGAGGGACTTAGAGCGTCCAGGCCTCTTCCCCTCAAGGCAGGAGCCTGTTCCATAGCTGGGCCCCTAGCCTGTACTCCATCACTTCTGGGGATGGGTGCTTAAGGCGTCTTAAAACAGGTGGTATAACTCCCAGTTTTCGAGTAAGAAAACTGAGTGTGGGAGGTGGTGAAAATGATTTGCTCCAAGTCAGTCAGCTAGAGGCGAGCAGATGTCTGACGAGCTCCTCCTCCACGAGGCGGGTGTAACTTCCAGCTTCTGCAGTAAGGCGCCTTCTCCAGCAGCTGGAGGCAGCCCCACCTGAGCCCTACCCTCATTGCGGGGACGCCTCCCTTGGTGTGAGTAAAAAGGAACACGTTCCACTCAGCTCTGCCCAGGCCTGCTTCTGGACCTGGAGGTCAGGTGTGGAGTCAGGTGTATGGGTGATGGGCTACTCGGGGACCCTGCTGGGCGGGGGTGGAAAGCCCAGCCTTGGGGGCCAGACTGCTGTGTACATCACTTAGCCTCCCTTTTGCAGCCTTACTCCACTTCTCACAAGCAGGCTTGGCAACACCTCACAGACCCCACGGAGGCCCCCTGTGTAGGGTGTCTGGTGCGCATTTGATTTTCTGTAAATGGTCATGAGGTGACTTGGTAACCGAGTCTCAGCATGCAGGATAGGATTGCATGAAGGACAAGGTCCCCAAGGTAGCGCCTTCTCAGGAAACTTAGAATCTAATTGGAAGGATGGGGGCCGGGGGAGAATATCACTTCCTAGCGAGGCAGTTACGGTGAATGCTACTTCCTAAGGGAGCAGTGCAGGCTGGGAGACAGCAACTTCCCAGGGCGGCTGCAGGGGATGCTGGGAATGGAGCTGGGGCTAAGGTCAGACAGAGGGTTTCACCAGGCCACAGGGGAAAGGGCATCCCAGGTCTCAGGGCTGCTGGGCAAAGGCAAGGCCATGTGAAGATGCTTCTCTGGGAATGGGAGTGACCCTGGCAGGGCGGTAAGAGGTGAAGCCCATGGCAAGGCCTCGAATGCCAATTCAGGGATGGCCAGACTTTTCTCTGGGGTGAGCCACGGCTGGGTGCCCCAGGAATACTTCTGACAGATGGGTGGATTTGACTGTATGTTTCGAGGATGGGTTTGTATGGCCCAAGAGTATACAGTTTTATTTGTTTAATGTAAACTTTTTATTGATGTATATATGTGCAGAAAACCACATATATCACAAGGGAACAGGTTTTCCAGACTGAATGTGTTTGTGTTACTATCGCCCAGATCAAGAAGCATAATGTGACCTCAAAAGCCCCCTTTTATGTGCCTTTCCAGTCATTTCCCACTACCCCACCCCTTCTGCGTGGGTTCTGTTCTGACTTGAAATACCACAGGCTCATCTTCCTCTTTCTGAAGCTGGTACAGATGGAAACCTATACTCTGGGCTCTTCTTTTTTTTCCTGTTTAATTGAGGTATAATTGATGTCTGCCATTGTATTCGTTTGAGGTATACAGCATGACTTGGTATATGGTTATATTATGAAACGATTAGTGCATAAATTTAGCCAACATTCATAAACACTTAGTGACAATTTTTTTTTCTTGCGATGAGAACTTTTGAGGTCTACTCCCTTCATGACTCTGAAGTACACAATCCAGGAACATTAACAGTGTTGCACATTTTATCCCCCCCGGGATAGTTATCTTCTGACCGGAATCTTGTACCTTTTGAGCACCGTCCTCTAACCCCTTGCTTGTGGTAGGCACCCACCCACAGAACCTGTGGGCTCTTTAACGTGACAGAATGTTCTCGAAGCTCTCTATATTGCTGTGAATGCCTGCGGTCCATCATTCATTGCTGGATAGTATCCCATGGGCCCATGCCTCGGCTCTCCTAGGCTGATGGAGCCATCTGACTACCGATAGGCACCTGGGCAGTTCCCAGTTTGGGGGCTCCTACCCATGAGGTGACAATAAGGATTCTCGGGACAAGCCTTTCTGGGGACATGAGGACATCTAGCTGGGAGTGGGATCACTGGGCTGTGCATTACACGAGGTCAGCTTTATTCCATTTGCTGCCTGGCTGTTGTACCCTTCTAGGATGAACACTAGTTCATCCTACCCATTTTACAGATGAGATCGGAGAGGGGTGGTGTCTGACCTTGGCCGGCACAGCTCCCAGTGGATTCAGGGCCCCATACCCTACCTCCCCTCTTCACCCCTAGGGTAGGATTTTTAGCTCCCTGCCCTTCCCGAAGGGCCTGGGTGGTGCACGCTGGGAAAAACAAAAAGGAGAAAAGAGTGAAAGGAAACCAAACATTGGAAAAGAAGTGTGTTTCCAATAAACTGGGCCTTTCACCGGTAGCCAAACTATTACATTCCTGGGCCCTGGGAGCTGCCGGCTGGGTTTGCTCCTCTGGGCTGTAAATCTTGCCGGGCGTCGGGCTAGGACTCTAGCAGCATCCCTGGGACACACAGACAGGCAGTGTCCTTTGGGGACTCAGCTCCTGGGGCGTCGGGGTGACCTGTCGTTGTTTGGGTGGGCTGGCTCTGTCCCAGGGGCGGCCTCTGACAACAGAGCAGCCGAGCCCTTCTGAGGGAGCAGTGTGTGAGTTACCATAAGAGATTTTCTTTGCCCGCCCACCCCCTCCCTTTCTTGGGTGCTTTGATGGGTTTGAGGTGTTTATAGGCTTGATTCATGACTGAGTTACCAGGGTTTTCCACGGAAATAACTTATTAAAGGGGCCGTGCACACAGCGACATTGATGTCTGCAGAGGGGTGCGCATCAAAGGCGGCCCTCCTTCTGGAGCCAGGCAGTTTCACTGGCCGCTGCTCAGCCACGGTCCAGGAGGGGCAGGAGGGGGTGGGTCTTAGCTGCAGGAAAAACACTTGGGCTTAAGAAAACACTCCCCAGACAAACCCAAATTCAGGTCCATGGAGAAAAAAAACAAAAAAGGAGAGGGGAAAGTGAAAGCCCAACATTCCGGGCCAACCCTCCGTTGGACCCTTCTGCCCAGATGTGGGGACGCATGTGGGTACCCGGCTGACGCATGGTGCCTGGACCTTCTGCTGTCATGCCTGCACCTCCCCTCGGCCCCAGGCTGTTGCTTGGAAGGCAGTGCCAAGGCTGCGGGCTGCTTGCTGCTTTTTGCCAGGGATTGGGTGGGGGAGATGTAAGGGCTGGAGGGATCTTTTGGTTCTCCCCTTCCTGAGAGCTCCTTTCCTTTGACTTAATCACATCTGATTTGCCCTTTGAGGCTGACCAAAAGCCTTCCTTTTCCAGGAAGCCTTCAGGGATTGGGCAGCCCATAGCGGCTGCTTTTTTTTTTTTTTTCTTTATTCTCAACATTCAGTGGTTTTCACCTCCATACTGTTCCCTTGCCAGGATTCAACTTGGCTTTGAGTTTATCCCTTGTCCTGGAGCAGACTGTGTGAATGCCTTCTAGACAGGACCTGGGTCTACCTCTGTCCCTCGGGTGTGACCAGGAAACTAGTAGCCCTGGTCCCTGGTCCCCATCTCATGTAGGAAGACATGGTTTGGAGACATCCCCTGAAATTCAGTCCTGGCTCTTTCACAGAAATAACAATTGTCAAAGAAATAGTAATAATAATGGCCAAAATTCGAGGGTAGAACATGTGGCATACACAGTACGTGTTTCTTGAGTTCCTTATGACCTTTTAGTAAGGTAGGTTGTATGACTTCGTATCCCATTTTATAGATGAGCAGACTGAGGCTCACAGGGGCAAAGTCATTTGCCCCAGGGGGACGTCAGGCTAATTAGTGGTAGAAGTGGGCTTTGAACCCAGATCTGGCTGATGTCAGAGCTTGTGTCCTTGGACAAGTCGCTACCCTTCTCTGGGTGGAACCACCCCCTCATTTTGTCCATGAGTTCACAGACTGGTTGCAGAAACAAGACAAGCCCTCATGGGGCTGCACAGGGTTTAGTGTTTGTTTTGGTTTATGAAGATATAATCTGTATACAGTAAAACTTTTGAAAGTGTACTGTTCTAGGAATTTTGATAGTTAATGTAACCGCTGCCACACAGTTAAGATACAGAACATTTCCATCATCCCCAGAAAGTTCCTTGGTGTCCTTTTGTGGTCAGCCCTTAACCCCAGCCCCCAGCTGCTGGAAACCCCTGATCTGATTTCTCTGGAGTTTTGCCTTTTCCAGAATGTCCTACGAATTTAATCATACAACAGGTAGCCTTTTGTACTTTTTTTCTTTAACTCAGAAAAATGCTTTGAGATTCAGTCATGTTGTTTCGTGGATGGGCATTTGGGTTATTTCCAGTATTTTTGTCTATAAACATGTGTGGTCAGGTTTCTTTGTGAAACGTTCATTTTCACTTCACGTGGGTAAATACCTAAGAGTAGGATTGCTGGGTGTTTAGTATAAAAGAAGATTTAACTTTATAAAAAACTGCTCAACTGTTTCCCCGAGTGGTAGTACCATTTTGCAATCTCACCAGCTGCGCCAGGAGAGTTCCAGTTACTACTCTGTGTCCTCACCAGTGCTTGGTGGGGTCAGTTGATTTTTGTTTGTTATCCTGATAGATGTGTAGTGGTATCTCACTGTGGTATTAATTCACACTTTTCTAATGAGTAATGATATTGAACATCTTTTCATATGCTTGTTTGCAATCTGTATATCTTTGGTGATGTGTCTGTTCAGATCTTTGCATCTTTTTTTCTATTGGGTTGATTGCTTTCTTATTGAATTTTGAGAGTTCTTTATATATTCTGGTTCTCTGTCCTTTAAAAGATATGTGTTTTGTCAATACTTTCTCCTAGTCTGTGGCTTGTCTTTTCACTTTCATAATGGGATATTTTGAAGAACAGAAGTTTTTAATTGTGCTGATGTCCAGTTTATTAATTGTTTCTTCTCATGCTTTTGTGTTCATAAAGAACTCTGCCAAACCTATGGTCATAAAGATTTTCTCCTATGTTTTTTCCAAACATTTTGTAGCCTTAGGTTTATATTTAGGTTTATAATCCATGATAAGTGAATTTTTGTGTCAGGTGTGAGATAAGGGCCTGGGGTGTGTGTGTGTGTGTGTGTGTGTGTGTGTGTGTGTGTGTAAGTCCACTTATTCTAGTACCATTTGTTGAAAAGACTGCCCTTTCTCTTTTGAGTCTTCTGAGTCATGTTGGCCCCTTTGTCAAAAAATCAGTTGATCTTTTATGCACATTCTCCTTCTGGACTCTACTGTGTTTCATTTTCTATCTGTCTTTCCTTTTACCAGTACCACCCTGTCTTGATTACTGTGGCTCCGTACTAAATTTTTAAAGTGGTTAGCATGAATCCCCTGACTGGTTTTTTTCCAGAGTTTTGGCTATTCTAAGCATTTGCATTTTTCTGTTAATTGTACCATCAGTTGTTGATTTCTACAAAAAGGCCCGCTGGGATTTTGATTGGGATTGTATTGAATCTATATATCAGTTGGGCAGGACTGACATCTTGACAAAATTGAGTCTTCCCATCAATGAATATGGTATACCTCTACATATATTTAGGTCTTTGATTTCTCTCATCAGAGAATACAGATCTTGCACATCGTTGTTAAATTTTGCCAAAGTAGTTTACATTTCTTGGTAGTTTTATAAATTGTAAATAATTTTCCAATTATTACTAATATATAGAAACACAGTTTTTAAATATTGACTTTATATAAAGCACAGGATTTTAATGGCTTGGGTGCTTGGTATTGGGTACCATGTTTCGGAGGGAGAGTTGCAAAATGGAGATTTTTTTTGTTCTCCTGGGCTCTCAGGAATGTCACCTCTGTCCTATGACATTTTCTAAGATGGTCAAGTGTGAATTTTTCCTACTAAGACATGTGGCATCTTGGGTGAGTTGCCACAGCCTCCGTCTGTGAAATGGAAAGCGTTAGAGAGAACTGGATCGGATGACCCGATGAGATCCTTTCCAGCTCTGAGCTAGATGTTCACACTAACTATGGGGTGGGAGCTTTGGAAGGGAGCTGAGTCCTGATCTGAGGGAACCCTCTCTTTATTGCACAGAACTGGGAGGGGAGGATATGTGCCTGGGGTCCAACAGGGGCTGACCCTGACCAGGGGATGGATCTCCTGTTCTCAAATCCAGTCCCTTACCACCCCCCACCCCGATTCGGATGGGGAAAGACAGTGCAGCAAGACAGCCCAGTGGGAGATGACTCCACAGCTGGGAGGGAGGGAGAGGCTGGGGAGGCGGCCATTAGTGCTGGCAAGCCATGAAGCTGCCAGGCGCTATGACCCTCAGAAGTGGCCAGTTCACGTTTGGCTGTTTTCAAAGTATAAAAGCACCATGCTTGGAAAAGCGGGTTTTGGCTGACCTCACCCCAAGTGTGGAGTTTAAAGGCCTTTGTAACTCTTTGGTTTGGAACCGGGTCTGGGCATGGCTGAGGAAAGCACTGGAACCCATTAGTGCTCGTTCCAGTTGCTCTGCCTTGAGGAGAGGGAAGCAGCCTCCTCTCCCCTTAGCACTGCAGACAGCCCAGGAACCTGAAGGGTACAAGCAGTGGGGAGAAGGGAAGGGAGAGGTGGCAGGTCCATCAGTTATCGAGGACCTAGCCTGGCCTTGGTTGGATTGTGCCAGGAGCAGCTCAGCTTTTAATGCCTGTTTGCTTTGATATTCCTGGTACCTCTCTGAGTTCTCCCATTCTACAGATGAAGAAACTGAGACTCAGAGAGGTTTCATTTCTCCACCAGAGTACATGTGGAGCCAGTGAAGGAGCTGTGAGTCAGACCCAAGTTTTGTCTGAGCTCAATAGCTGTTGGACCAGGGCTGCTGATGGGCACAGGTTTTCTGTTGGGGTGAGGAAAATGGCCAGGGACTCGATAGTGGTGATGGCTGAAGAACGTGGTGAGTGTACTCAGTGCCACTGAACTGTATGTTGAACAATGGTTAAATGGTGGTTAATTTCATGTTAATGTGTATTTTACAACCATGAAGGAAAAAAAGCGCTGTGTGTCCTTTTCATCCATGCTGCCTCTCTCCACAGCAGGCTCCTTGGCCTGGGCGAGTGTGGGCCGTCACACCTGTGCCTCCTGGTCGGTGGGAGTGTCTGGGCTCCAGGCAGAAGGGCAGGCAGGGGCTTTGGCCAGTGGAGAGCCGCAGCTGGGTTGGCTGTTGATGCCATCCTCTCCTTTAAGGATAGAAACTTAGACCCTGGCAGGATCCCCAAGAGGATGCTGGGACACTGTCCCAGAGCTCTTGATCCACACAAAAGAGGTGGGACCTGGGGTGACCATGGCTTGCTGGCCACCAAAGCTGTGCCATAGTCCAGGGCTGGGCTGGGGCCAGAGCGGCTGCCCTGGTGCCCGCCCGGTTGGCCTCTGGTCCCTGTCCCTTGGCACTGCTGACACTTAAAGCTCTTTCCCCCACAGGGCCTTCCCCTTTGGGAGGGAAGTCAGGGAGGGAAGTCAAAACCAGACTGCCCCCATTTTTTTGGAGATGCATAATGAAGTACGTAGGGGAAATGATATGAGGTACTTCAGCCAAAACAAACAAGCAAATAACTAAATAAAAGGGGCTCAACGAAGCCATATTGGTAATTGTTGAATCTGAGTGAGTCAGCTTAGGTTGGGTTCTTAGAAGCAGAACCTGCGAGGGGGTTGTGCACACACATGGCTTATGGGGAGGCATGTTCTCAGGAGAAGGGCATGAGGGAAGCAGGACGGGGCAGCAAGGATGTGGCCTCAACTGGAGGCCAGCCTCGGGCTCCCCCATAGGGAGCTCTGGAGTTGGCACTGTACTGCGAGCCAAGGAGTCAGCCTTCTGTTCCCACATCGGTCGTTGGCCATCAACACACGCATGTGTGTGAACACATACGCACACATACCCCCGTGTTGGGGGGGGGGGCTCTAAACGGCTGACCAGGACACTGTTCCCATAAGGGGAATCTGGGAGCCATTATTGGCCCCGACCTCCCTGTAGCCGGGGATTAAAGGAGCCCCGGGTGGGATAAGCAACAGCACCCACTACTTGGATATAGATGGGAGTCTCTAGTCTCTCTACTTTGGGGGTATGGTTGAAAATTTTCAAAATGGGAAAAAAGAAATCTCTGCTGAAACAAGCTTTTGAGAAGGAAGGAAGAAAAAAGGGGACTCGTGAGGTGCCTGGGTGGCTCAGTGGGTTAAAGCCTCTGCCTGAGCCTTCGGCTCAGGTCATGATCTCAGGGTCCTGAGATCGAGCCCTGCATCGGGCTCTCTGCTCTGCGGGGAGTCTGCTTCCCTTCCTCTCTCTGCCTGCCTCTCTGCCTACTTGTGATCTCTGTCTGTCAAATAAATAAATATTTTTAAAAAAAGGGGGGGGGGAGTCGTGCCCGCTTGTGCTGGCTTTATGCCAAGCACCCCACTGCCTTCCTCCGCCTGGGTGATTTCCCTGATCCGAATGGAGTAGTCGAGACTCAGAAACTGAGTAGCCCTGAGTCTAGGGGTTGCCAGATTGAGCAAATAAAAATACAGGCTATCCAGTTACAGCTGAATTTCAGATCAACAGCAGCAACAAGTTTTGTGGAAGCATGTCCCAGGTTGTGTTTGGGGAAAGTTGTCTGTTGTGTACCTGAAATTCAAATTCTAAGGGGCATGTTGCGTTTTGCCTGATGGCGCTGCCCAGGTCAGGCATCTATAAGGTGGGGAGCTAAGAATTACAGTCAAGTGAGGCTGATGCTAAAGGCTTATGTTTTTCAACCTTGAGGAGTACAGCACTCACAAAAGATGTTTGGAGGCAGCGTCTTGCCGGGGCCTCATAAGGGTGCTGTTAAGAGCAGAGCCCGTTAGGATCATGTGGTGGGCTCTGGAAAATTCTGATGCCTCGGTCCTGCTCCAGACGAACGTAGTCAGAGTCTCTCTTGCACCCCTCCACCTTTTTGAAAGCACCCCAGGTGAATGGAAGGTTCATTGGCCTGGGCCCCCAGCTCCCCATGTGCACGGACCTGGAAAGGCATATACTGGAGACCAAGAGGAACGTACCCCACAGCCCCTGCCCTGTGTTGGGCCCAGGAATGTGTTTTCGAGAGGCAGGGAGCCTGGCCCCGTTGGCCACCTTCCCCACTTCAGCATCCTCCCACAGGCTCCCTGTCACCTGCCAGCGGAAGTTCGGCCTGGCACACAGGCCCTGCCTCGGCCTGCTGCGTGCCAGGCTCTTTGACGGCTCCCTCGCCGTGCCATTCCCTCCGCTGGGAACGCCCCACCGGGCTGTCTTTGTCCACCTGGCCAACTCCTCCTGTTCCTTCCCAAGGTCCAGCTCACATGCCACCCCATATCGGGAGCTTGCCTTGCCCCCCACAGCAGAGCCTGTCACCCCATCCTCCAGCACCTTGTGGCAAAGACTCAGCGATAGTGGTTCACGTCTGCATAGGAACAAGCGAGGGGTCTGCGGGGCCATCTCACCACTAGCTTGGTACTTGTCCGCGTCTGATGGGTGGTGCTTGGCACGGCGAGGCACTTAGTAAATGGGTATTGAATTGGAGGGAGAAGGAAAGATTTTGTTGAGGGAATGGAGCCCCATCTTTCCCCATAAGGGTCCCCTCTTTCCTTCTGCTCCTCTCCTTGGCTGACACTTAAGATCATTTGCCTGGAGCCTAGGCCCTGTGCAGCCCAAAGGTAAACAGGTTTATAATGACTTGAGGGGAAAAAAAAGCAAGTGAGCCAGGAAGTTGGCCAGTGCCAGCTATGGGCCTGGGTAGGTGGAAAAAGGCCCCTGTGGCAGGCCCTGAGCCTTGGAGCTGGGCCCCAGTGGCCTGGGCTGAGCCTCTGCTTCCCAGAACTCCTCTGGATAAACACGGAAGGAAGTGAGGGGGGCAGCCTCCCCCTTTCTGAAACAGGCCATGGCCCAGAAGGAGGCTGAGTGGTTGGGGAGGCGGGGGCCAAGACCCCACTTCGGAGAGGCCTAGGGCGCTTGTGCTTTTGGTATTAAAAGAATTTTTTCTTTTTTTGAATTGTGGTAAAATACACATAACAAAAAACTTACCGTTGTAACCATTCTTAATTGTCTAGTTCACTGGCCTCAAGTACATTCAGGTTGTGATGTAGCCACGAGCACCGTCCGTCCGCAGAACTCTCTTCGTCTTGCAGAAGGAGGGCGGCTCTTTGAAGCCTGTTCCATTCTGTTGAAAAATGTAACTGAGAAACAATGTTTTCCACTACCGGCTAGGGCTGAGGCCCCGGGTAAATACAACAGCCCCTGCCCTCCAGGAGCTCTCATTCTTGGGGGTGTGGGGGGGGTGGGCAGAGAGGACCATGGCGCCAGGGGAGGTCATGCAGGAGAGGTTGGCGAAGACACAGCTGGACGTGTGGGGCAGGGGGACGAGGCCGGCCTCGGGCTCTGAGTGCGGATCGTGTGACCCCCGTGAACATCGGTGGGGGGGAGCGTGAAGCAAGTGTCCCAGCCATCCCACAAGTTCAGAAGGAAAACAACACAGCCACCTTGCTCAGCTCCCTCTCTGCCCAGGTCTCCTGCTGCGTGTGTGTGTTCATTATGACGCCGTGCCATGGAAGATGACGTTTTCTTTGCCACCTTCCTCAAGGCCTTTTGGATTAGTATCACTCTCCCGCGTGGCACCCCTCCGCCTACCAAAGTTTCCCGGCCTCCCTGCTTTCCCAGGGAGCAGTTCTGTGCGGGGCTTTGGCTGCCTGTGGGTGCAGAGGACATATTCCCAAGCCAGGCTGGAATGTGGAGGGAGCAAGTCTCCTCGTTTGGAGCAAGGTCACGGACAGTGGCTGTGGGTATACTTATGTGGCGCCTTCGAAGCTGTGCAGGTGCTCCTATGGGGACTGGAGGCCCTCACTTGGCAGCAGACGGGACCCAGGTGTGCGTCACTCAACCTGGAAGACTTGAGGACACTAGAGGTGGCCAGTGAGTGTCTGGCATCATGTGTCCATCGTCCCGGGGCCCCAGATGGCCACTGATAGGACCTCCTGCATAGAGAGCCAGGGGTGTGGGTCCCAGTTTGGCTCCCTGGTCTTTCTCCTGGAGACAGAGGCAGGTGGCACTGTTCTGGGACGCGGCTGTGCAGGGTGGAGGGCTCTTGGTGAGGGAGAGGTTTGGGAAGGGCTGCCGGCAGCATCATTTTGGTTAGCCTGCATGACCTCTCCTGGCTTTCGTTTTCCAGAGAAATGTGTGCCTTATTTATGGACAATTTGGAAAGCGTAGAAAAATGGGAAGAGACGCAAGGAAGGGGCCATAATCCTACCCTCCAGAGATAATCACTGTTAATATTTGGCCTATTCTGTTTAAATTTTCTTTTCTGTTAATAAAATATTTTTTATCCTGCCTTTCCCCCACAGCATTATATAAATATTTTCCCGTGTCATTAACACTCTTCATAAACATTGTTTTTCACGGCTGCATTCTATTCCAGCCTGGGGATCTATTAGCACTGACTTAGCAGCTGGTAAGTCAGACACCTGGCCCCCCCAAGGTGGGAAGATGAACCCCAGCTGTGAGGAGAGCCCTGCCCACGGGGTGTGCTGTGGCTCTGAACTCCTTGGGTTCTCTTTGGCCATTCCTCTGGGCTGCAGTGCCCCCGGCCAACCCTGGCCCCAGGGAGGTAGACGTCCAGCCGGGGTGGCATGACTCACTGCCTCCTTCAAGCTTCAGAGCCCTGGGCATGAATGGAGGGGCTCATCCTGGAAGCCTTCCCTGGTCACCCCAGCCTGGGGTGGCAAGTGGATGTTTGCTCTCCTCTTTGAAAGCCCCGTAAGGGGGAGCCTTCGCACACCCTGCTCAGATGGTGTGTTTGTGGGGTGAGTGTCGTCCTTGCTGTGCCTGGCCTTTTTGCTTCATGGATTATTGGCTTTAGAGGAGGGCCTTGCCATTCACTAGCTGTGTGACTTTAGACACGTACCATAACCTCTCTGAGTCTTGGTTTCTTTGTCTCTAAAATCAGTGATAATGCCCTGTTTTTCCTGGTTCATTGGGCAAATGAAAAGAGAGAATCTATCCCCGGTGCCTACTCTTGTCCTAGGGAACAATGGGGGATGCTTGGTAAGTGGTAAGGGTTGTTCTGAGCATCAGCTATGAGACCGTACTGGCCTCTCGTTTCCCCTTTCAGCCGCAGGAACGAGCGGCCCTGCGGGGAACGGTTGACCCGAACTGCCGTTGACCTAGCTACAGTTGAATGAACTATCTTTGCTCCCTTTTCTTCTGCCCACACTTTGGTCGGGGAAACTGAGGCCACCCTGAAGTTCTGCCTACACTCCATGACTCTTGGCAGATCCCTGGAGGGTGGCTTAGGGAACGTCTTTAGGGATTCAGGAACACACTGGATACATCAGTTGGTGAGCCAGGGAAATTAGCAGAAACGAGCTCATTTCGATAGCAATGAGCTGAGTCTCCCTCCAGCTGCCAGACATTTATGAGGCTGGCTGGGTGCCGGCGGCCCGAGGCCTCCAACGGCCCCCATCCTTCTGCCTTCCGGCTGGAAATAATTCGTATTTAAAAAATAACAATAATAAAAAAAAGAAAAATCTCCGTCTCCTCTGGCTTTCTGATTCCTTCAGGCCCAGGTGGGGAGACGGTGGATGCCTTTGCTCTGTGAACTCTGTGCAGGGCAGTCAGACAGGAAGGGTCCCCAGTTGCCCCTCCCATATCTGCTAAAAGGTGGGGACACTCCACCTACCTGAGCAGAACCGCCAAGGGACTTTGCCTCTCAGTGACCCTCCCTGTAGCAAACCCTGTTCTTAGGGAGGGAGGGATTGTTAGAATTCCAGTAGGATCCTGCAAGGGCTTTGGGTCTTTTCCCTGCTTTGCGCCTCAGTTTCTGCATCTGTAAAATGAAGAAGAGATTGACGGGAGGATGTGTGACTTTCAGGCCTAGCATTATATGGACACCGGGGTCCCAGGGTTGAGTGTTTCCAGTCCTTTCTGAGAACCATAATTACCTAGGGCATGTGTCCCGTGCAGGTTGTCTGGCCTACTAAGTCACACTCTCTGGGGTAGGGCCCAGCACGGTACATTTCTGGGATAAATTTTTTTTTTTATTTTTTAAAAGATTTTATTTATTTATTTGAGAGAGAGACAGTGAGAGAGAGCATGAGAGGGGAGAGGGTCAGAGAGCGCAGACTCCACATGGAGCAGGGAGCCTTATGCAGGACTAGATCCCAGGACCCTGAGATCATGACCTGAGCTGAAGGCAGTGGCTTAACCAACTGAGCCACCCAGGCACCCCTGGGGTAATTTTAAAATTGATACTAAATTAACCTAATATACAACTCACCACGGTAACCAGTTCGTTGGTTCTTGGGATGTTTTCCGGGTTATGCAATATCACCCCTATGGAATTCCAGAAGGAATGTGCATCTTGAATAAGGGCCCCCAAGAGATTCCCCCAATCCCTCGGGGGGCCTCTGCGAGCCAGTGTCCCTGAGGGCTTGAGTTGGACCCTTGGGTGCCAGGCAGTGAAGGCCACTCTCTGCCAAGAGAAGCAGGTGTTCGAGACCTCCATGAGCTAAGGTACGAGGTCCCTTAGAGGAGGAGGCCAGGGTGGGGGAGGGGGGCCGTGTTCCCCACCCCCAGCTTCTGAGGGGAGCAGGGGCTCTAACCCCATCTCTGTCCAGTGCATGTCATACCTCGCAAGCCGGTGAACCCTCCCTTACTCAGTTCTGGTGACCCTTTAACTCTCAGCTTGGGATTCTGAGAATGGCTGGAGCTGCTTTGGGCTCACAGCCAGGACCCTTGCACAGTTATGGCCCACGGGGCTACTCCCACCCCAGGGACCCCCCTTCTGTTCTTTCTCAGCCCACCCCTGTGGCTGTCAGTGCCCCCTCACTGCCCTGCTCGTGCACCCCTGTTCCAGACACTGTGACCCACCCATGCCACCCCCACCCTCTGTGAATTCCCCTCCAAGCAACTCGGGGCCCCTGAGAACTTTACCCCTTAGTGGACAGGATTTCGACACAGTGGTCACGGAGTCTGAGGGGTAGGGGCGGGGTACTGTAGTTTGCACCTCTTCAGTGAAGGGGCCAAGCTCTTTCCCTGGGTGCCCCGCCCTGACCGAGGTTGTGTCTGGTGGTCTCTGGTGGCCCACTCTCCTTCAGGCAGGGAGCTCCTGCACAAGGTTCTTGGTGGCCCTCGAGGCTCTGTGGGGTGTCCAGCTAGCCCCTCGGACAGAATGGGACTCTGCCCCTAGTGCTCTTGCTGGGTGACCCTGCCCCTGGCGTGGGGGTGGCCAGATGGCTCTGTGCCCCCTCCCTGATGCACCTTATGGCTCTCAGGGTCATCATGGCTGTCTGACCTGTCCACAGTCAGCGCCTCTTCCTAGGCCCCCAGCCTGACTTAAGGAAGCCCTGGGGATCAGTAGACGTGGCCTTTGCCTCTGGGCTTGGGTGGTTTTACTGAGTGCTTGTCTATATCATCTGCTCTGAAATTCTTTCCTTGGTGCTCTAGCAGGTCTGGCAGTCCCTTGTGGCTACCCTTCCATGGTTCACATATGGTGGGCCACACTCCTGCGTGACCTTTCTCTCCATGGGCCTCAGTTTCTACATAGGACACCACTGTTCCTTTCTAGCCCTGCCCTTGCATGAGTCACCCCTGCCCTGGATGTGGCAGCTCCCAAAGGAAGGCTGAGCAGCTGGATGGACATACCTGCAGGGTCTTATTCCCGTGGGATTCCCAGAGCCCCCTGCAGTTTGCAGGGAGAAAGGTTGGGGGCTCTGGGAAGGGCAGTTTTCTGCCAGGGTCCCACCCAAACCCCCACTCCCAGCCAATCCCACAAGGTTGACTGGAGTGGCATTCTCTTGGGGTGGCTGCTGGTAGAGCTTGGATGGTGCACAGAAGCGTCTGGGCCGGCATGGAGTCAGTTTCTGCCATCTGGAAAATGGGTCTCTACCTGAAAGGGCTTTTGTGAGTGGGAAATGAGATGATGCATGGGAAGACCCGAGCGGATACTGTCTTCTTGGCCGTAAACATCCCTGATATCCTTCTTACACAGACGAGTAAGGGCAGCTCCCAAAGTCACCCTGTGGCTTGTTCATACAGCCCGTTAGTGAAGGAGCCAGACCCCAGTTCTGCCCGTTGCGACAGTACTTCCTCCTCCTTGCCTTTTTTTCTTTTTTAAAGTAACACGTGATCGGTGCAGAACATTTGGAAAACAAGCATGAGGGAAACCCAGGTTATCCTTAATTCTACCACCCAGAAAGGAAATCATTATTATTTTTTATTTGACAGAGAGAGATCACAGGTAGGCAGAGAGAGAGGGGGAAGCAGGCTCCCTGCTGAGCAGAGAGCCCGATGCAGGGCTTGATCCTAGGACCCTGGGATCATGACCCGAGCCCAAGGCAGAGGCTTTAACCCACTGAGCCACCCAGGCACCCCGGAATATTGTTTTTCTTGTTCTCTTTCTTAGCAAAAGATGGGCAGCAGAAATCTGCTGTATACCCATCTGTTGCCAAATGAAAAGAAGGTAGCCACACGCACAGTGCAAGTAGCTGGGTGCTTGGCAACATCGAGAATGTTTCCTTAACTAGGCACATATTCTGTGTGACTTTTAACGGGTGCTTAGTATTCCAGCTCACAGCTGTGAAGCATTTACTCACCGGTCCCCGGGCCTGGACATGGAGGTTGTCACAGCGATTTTGTTTTTCATTTTTTAACGATCATAAATGCTGTGGCGGCGAGCATCCTTGTGCCAATGTCTGTGTGCATCGCCGGCTGCTTCCTTAGGGTAAGTTCCTAGAAGCGGGACTGCTAGGTCAAAGGCTATGCACGTTTAAGGTCAGAGTGCCCTCCAGAAAGGCCATATCCGTTTTCTCCCTCAGCAGCCGTGGAAGAGAGAGGTCCCGGATCTTGTAACTCACAACCCTTGCTATTTCCAAACCGTGAGCCCAAAAAGAGTTGGGAAAAAAAAAAAAAAAGAGAGAGAGAGAGAAGAAAACCACCGAGCTGGGAGCGACTTCCTGCCAGAGGAAGGGAGGCATTTGGTAAATAGACCACTCCCAGTTTTTGAGTAGATGCTCTGAGGCCTGCCTTCGGGCCAAGCCACTTAGGAACATGCAGAAAAGCCGAGAGCTGGTCCGTGGTCCCATCCACTGGGACAGGGAAGGCGGTGAACACCTGAAAGGCCACGGGAGCGTCAGCCCCGGGCAGGGGACAAGTTCAGGCTGAGGGCAGGGCTCCCGCCGGCCGCCAGGGGCCACCTCCATCCCTGGCATCTGGTTCAGTGCTTGGAAGGACGAGAGGGGTGGTGAATATTTGTGGAATAACAAAAAGCAGCTTGTTACTGACCAAAGCCGGCGTGAGCTCTTTGAAGTAGGGTTTGAGTCTTGTTGGCAGCTGGCTCTAACTTGAGCCTAGAACGAGCCTAGAATGGTGCCTGTTCTCTATAAATACTGTCTGGGTGAACCAAGGCTTCACGGGGCAGATGAGTCCAAGAAGGTGGTGAAGGCGCTGTCCAGCTTTTGTCACTGGGCTGCTGCTGCTCCATTCCCCAGCCCTCCCGTCAGTGCTGGAAAGCATGGGTTGGGGATCTGGGTGCCTCCACTTCTGTGTGAGTGGGCTATTTGCTCCCCTTCACCCCCTTCTGAGCTCGACTTTCTCAGTGGCCTGGACTTTGTTCTCAGGGTCCCTTCTGGCTCTCCAGATGAGACTCTCGGTGTCTGTGGACAGGATGGAGGCAGGGAAGAGTGTCACATCCAGTAAGATGGGGGCTCCTACTGGTGAGCTCGACTCAGCCCTGGTCCTGCCCCAGCCCTCAGCAGGGCCCTCTCAGGTGGCTGGTGGCACTGCCCTGAGGAGAGGATCTGGAAATAAGGTGATCCAGCCCTTCTCCAGCAGTGTCCTCCTGTTTCGAATAAGGTGGTGGATTGTTTGTTTGAGAGAGGAGAGGCCTCGGCTAAACATCCTGGTTTTAGAGTCCTAATTGCCAGCCCCTCCACTCCTCACCCCTGCCCTCCATCCCTGCCCCCCCCCCCCCGTGGCTTCTTGGGCAAGCCCAGGGCTCTGCCCCTCAGCTTGACTCCCCCACAGCTACCCTACCCTGTTCCCCTCCTGAGCCCCACAGTAAAACTGCTCCTGGTGGCTCCCTTCTCCCTTCTGGCCTCTTCCCCTCCACTTGATAACCCACTCTGCCCCTCTGCTGTGAGGCTAAGAGAAGCTCTTCCTACTGGAGGAATGCATTTTGCCACCTTGGACTTGTAGCCTCAAGATCTGCGCCCTGACCCCATTTCATCAGTGAGGACACTAAGCACCAGAAAATCGAAGCTTCTTGTTCAGAGCCCCTGGTGCAGCAGCGGCCTGGCACAGCACGGAGAATCAGCCTGGGGAAGCCGGGGTCCCAGCCCAGCCTCTGCTTCCTGCCTGCAGTGGGACTGTGGACAAGTCCCCTTTCCTCTCTGGGCCTCAGTTTGCTCATCCATGGAGTGAGTGGGTGCGTGGTCGATGAGCTCCGGAGCTCCTTTCCGCCTCTGCTGCTCTGTCTCTAGGTGAGGATTACACAGCATCCGGCACAGGGGGCGGGGGGAGGTTCTGGCAGTGCCTCCAGGGCCTCGTGGCACCCCCACCCCTCCCTTGCGCCCCACTTCCTGCAGCCAGTTTGGAGCCAGAGACAAAGGCCTGCTCTGGGTAGAAGGTGCGGCCCGTGGGGATGTGCGCCGGTGCCTGGCTGGCGGGCCCTGATAAGAGCCGAGGCTCCCTGTGAATCAGCGGGAGGTGCTGGTAGGGGGGAAGATAGGGTGCACTGGCGCCTGTCTCACCAGCCTCTGCCCATTGCCCCCTGCCCCAGGACCTCCCCAAGCCCCCTCATACAGTGAGAGGTTCTGTGGAAACATTGGACCTGCAGACAGCAAGGGACACAGCAGCTGTGTGACTTTGGTGACTCTTGTCCTATCACCTGTCTTCAAGGCTGGGAGTTCTCCGGCCCCCGCAAACCTGGCATTCAGAAGGCCACAGGACTCTGGGGTTCTGTCCTGGCATGTGGGACGATGTGTAGGGTGGGATGTGTGTGGTTTCTGGGAGTTAAAGGCAAGCTGTTTGTTCCACATCCTCGAGGACCCTGACTTCACCCTATTGTTTGTGATGCTGGACAGAGAGGCTCTGAGCTCCTCTCTGGGTTTGCCCTGGGGTGGGGGGTTCCTGCGGTTGGCAGTAGGGACCAGGAGTTGGGACTGATATATACCTGCTAATGAAGAGGCATCCACTCATTTGCTCACTGAGGGAGGATGTCATTTTGGGACAACCTCTTACTCCATGGCGGTTAAGATATAACTGCACGGGCTTTTGTATCTTAAGTTTTGTCCAGCCGAGGCTTGGCCATTTCTGCCTACAGCCGACTTCATGCCCTTCCTGGGCATGGTGATTAAACTGTCCCATCAGCGATGGACTTCAGTCTGACAGCAGCTAAGGGAGTAAGTGCAGGCGGGCCTGGCCTCCAGACGTGAACTGTGATGGTGACTCTCTAGTGAATCCAGTGTCTCCCCACGAGGGAATTCATGAGACAGTTGTGTCAGAGTTAAGTGTGAAGAATTGAATTCCCCAGAGTTGGGGGGCGGGTGGTGGTGACCCTCAGAATTCGAAGGCCCTGGCTCTGGAGGGTTCTTCTTGTTTTAAAGCATAAATAAGAGAAGGTTATATGCAGGCTACTTTCTGGGAGATGCAGAAGCATGTGGATGTTTTGTATGTCAGTTACTGGTGTGACAACAATAATAATGCAAAATTCCTCTGGCCCGGTTTTCAGTTTACAAAGAACAATTCAAGGATCCCATTGATCTTCTGTGAGAGGCTCTGGCCAGGAAGACAAAATTCTTAGCTCCACTGGGCAAGTGGAGAGACTGAGGCTTAGCAGAGGGCGCACGGTTTGCTGGGGTTTGCTGGGGTCGTGCAGCCAGCCAGTGGGGTGTATGTAGATAGATGCGTCTTGCGCCTTCTGGCTTCCAAGGCCTGACCCCTTGCTCTCCCTGCCCCCAGGGCCTCATCTGCCCCTCCACCCCTGCTCCGCATCCTGATCCTCAGCCCCCTTGGTGAGCAGGAAGCTCTGACCAGACTTCGTCAGCAACCCCGGGGACAGCAGCAGGTCTGTGAGGTTCCCTGGCCGTGTCCCCCAGTGGTTGGTGGACCTCATGGCCGGGCCACCGGCACCCTCCTGCCCACCTGCTAGCTTTGCTTCTTCACCTGGAGATGACTCACAGTAGGCTCTTCTTTCCAGGTTTGTTTTTTCCTTCACCAGGTTTTCCCTCTTAGTCAGGTAGACATTAAAAAGTTGCAGAGTGAGTAGAGTGAATTTGATAGAGGTTGAACAGAACACCCCCCCCCCCTTGGAATGCAGGGCAAACGCAGGTGACTCGGGGAGGTTTTCTGGTGGTCACTTCTGCTCAAGCCACCATTTCCCACAGAGGGTTGACTGTCCTGCATGGGAGCCACTTGCCTGCCCTTCTCATCCCTGCAGATGTGGCAGAAAGTATTCCCCAGGAGCCTTTTGGGTCCTCCCCCTCCCCTCTGCCCCAGCTCTGGACCGTTTTTGGAGGGCACACACAGCTACCCCCAGACCCTAAATTGCCCCCCCTGAATCCAGACCTCTCCCCAAATCATGAATCCCGCCCGGGCTCCATAAATCACCCTAAGAGTGCATTCCTTGGGGGATTTGTAAAATAATCAAAATATTTGGGGAAAAGACCTTAAGATTACTTATGGCTATTAGTGGGATCCATATATTTTGGCACCAAGCATGGCTTAATTGAAAAAATATGTGTGCTTGGTGATTTCTTTCTTTCCTTTTTTTTTTTCTTCTTCTTCTTTTTTTTTTTTTTTTTATAAGGAGTAATCCCAGAGAGAAGGGTGGTTAGGGGAAAAAAACAGGGAGGAATTGAATATCAAAAGGGTTTGTGTGGCGGAGCTGTTTACAGAATTGTGGAAAATATAATGCTAAATGGAAAGTAAGCCCTGCCTATATAGTCCGGGATTATTAATAGAACTGAATTACCACGCACATAATGAACCTTTTAAGAGACCTGGGACAGCTTTCCCCGTTGCAAAACTAGTTTCCTTCGAATAGCACCATTCACGCTGCTAAGGGCATTGGGTTACAACAATAAATAAAAATGAACAGTGCCCTGAGAAATTCAAGGAATGCACAAACGTTTCAGTGATTTAGTATGAGAAAACACTACTTAAACATTTAATTGAATCGCGTACTTTCATCTTTAAAATGTGAGCTTTTGAACTGCCACCTGAACCTTTCTCTTCACTTCATTAGCTTGCCAGCCTCCTGGGGGGAGGGGTCACGCTCCCACCCTTCCCGGGGCTTTTCCCCTTCCCTGCAGCATCCCAGCTCTCTTTGGCCCGAGATCATCAGGAAAAGGAGACTGGACCAGGAGTTGCCTTGCAAAGCTGTAAAGAGAGCTGTAGAGATGAGGTGGGCTTTTCCAAATGCCCCGGCTTGGTGTTGGCTTGGGGAGCCTGCATCAGTCACTGCCCCGTCCTGAGACTCAGTTTCTCCTCTGTTGAAAGAGAGACTCAGATCAGATAGGGGCTCTGGATCTTTGTCCTAGGACACGTGCCTGGTGCCCAGGTACCCCAGGTGCTAATGTGATGCCTCCTGGTTAAAAATGATTGAGGTAGGAGCTCCTGAAGGCCCTCCGGGGGTTGGGGTCGGGTGAGGTGAGGCAACAGGAGGTCACGGACACAGCAACCACAGGGCACTTCCTGGGGCAGGGCTGTGTGCTTAGTGCTTGCTACAAAGTTGCCTCATTGAATCCCCCTGGATTAGGGACTTTATGACTCTAATCCCGGGAGGTGGGTCTGGACTGATACCTGTGGAAGGAGGCCTGGCCCCACGCCGCGTGCCGGGCGTTGAGTCTGTGTGTGTGCATAGTGGTTCCAAGTTTCCGGGACAGTGGATCCGGCGAGGGCCTGCTGACACTTTGGGCTCAGCGTCAGAGAGCCGGGGAAGATCACGGGTCTGCAGCACACGTGCCACACTTGGCCAGGTGCTGTGCTTCGAGGTTAATGTGTACAAATGAGAAGCACACGTAGGCAAGCCCTTGAACGTTTGCTGCAGGTGGGGCTGTGGGTTGCTCCTCGGAGGTTAACCGATGGCCCTTCCCGGGTGCCTGGCCAGCCCCGGGCTTGCTCTGAGCTGCTGTGGAGGACGCAAAGAGGCTCTGCTCAACCCTGCCCTTGAGGGGCTCCTTCTAATCTGTTTTTACAAGGCAGAGGAGCCATGTGACCTTGGCTAAGTCATCTGTCGGGAAGACTCATAACCTTTTTCTAGATGCCTGGGAAACCCCCCTGGCACCAAATATCTCTTTTTTGGTGAGAACCTTCATGAACTATTTCATGCCTCACCTCCCAGCTAGAGTGGGGGCTCCTTGGGACAAGGACAGGTGTACCATGTGGCCAGTCTACTCAGAGAATGGGTACTTATGGGCACCTCTCAGGAGCTTGGCCTGTGCCTGGCACGGGGGTGCAAAGCCGAGCAGACCCAGCCCCTGATCTGTGGCACTTCCTGCCTGTCCAGGAGCTTGGGCTGGGGAATAGCTCCTGCAGGCTGCGATACATGTGGTTCCTGGCCAGTGTCTTCTTAGCTTGACTGTTCCCAGAAGCAGACCCTGAGACAACAATTCAAGTGCACAGTTCATTGTGGGGGCGGGGGGGTGTGAGGGCTGGACTCAGGAAGCAGCAGTAGGAGAGTGGGGAGGGGCAGTGCGGGGAGCACGAGGAAGCCAGGTGCCTCTGTGAGCACTTGGAGCTGAACCCGGCTGTGAACTTGGGAAAACAGTATCCAGCTCTCCTCAGGGTTATCCCGCCTGAGGGGTGAGGGAGCTGGGGCATTCATCCTCCAGGCCTGGGGTGTCCATTTCTAGCCCTTGGCGGTCATCGGGCAAAGCAAGGTGGCCAGGGCGTGGGCTTCAGATAGAAGCAGGTGTGGGGGGGCACCTCGGTGGCTCAGTGGGTGAAGGCCTCTGCCTTCAGCTTAGGTCATGATCCCAGGGTCCTGGGATGGAGCCCCGCATCGGGCTCTCTGCTCCTCGGGGAGCCTGCTTCCTCCTCTCTGCCTGCCTCTCTGCCTACTTGTGATCTCTGTCTGTCAAATAAATAAATAAAATCTTAAAAAAAAAAAAAAAAGAAGAAGAAGAAGAAGAAGCAGGTGTTGGCATGAGGAAGCCAGGCCGTGCACCAGCTCCTTGAGGGCGGAGGGGCAGTGGGCAGAGCACCAACAGAAGCCCATCTCCTTCAGCCAGCATTTCCTGAGTATGGGCCATGTGGTGGCAGGGGGGATGGGTTCTGTCGCTGCCTCTAGGACACCGGGGTTCGTAGAAACTAAGACTGAAAGCCAGGTCTCCCGCATGCCAGGGCCACACTGCCTTCCTGACAGGACCGTTTTGTGTCCAGGTCAGAGCGGATTGGGAAGCTGGCCTGGAGGCTGAGGGGGGGTGGGGTGTGGGGAGGTGCCTCCCGGGGTGGAGAGGAACTGGTAGGCTCTCTGGCTGTGGCACCCATATGTCCCGTGCAGGTTGTTGCATCAAGATACGCAGCTTGCTGGGGGCCTTACACACTGAGCTCGAGCTCTTGGTTTGTGCAGTCTGTATCTTCAGTGCCTGAACCAAGCTGGCCATGGAGCACGATAGCCATGCCGGAGGGGCTTTGGCTGTCAGCCAGCCCAAAGCTTTGTTTTGTTGAGAAGAGGAAACGGTCCCAGAGACACCAGTGACTTCCCCGAGTCACACAGTGACTTCCCCGAGTCACACAGTGACTTATTGACAACTAGAAGTTCAGCCAGGCCCGGGATGGCCAGCTTGCTTTTCTTCCTACTCCTTCCGTAGGAAGCTGCTATGTAAAATATGTTTTATTGTAGTTGATTATAAACAATAAAAACCTCTTGTGTTTAATGGTGCCTTTTTCTTCTTCTTCTTCTTCTTTTTTTTTTTTTTTTTTTTTTTTTGGATGGGGCCTTTTGTTAAAAAGCAGTTTACAACCCAGCATTTCATTGGCTCCTTAGGAAAACTTGAGGGGAAACTGGCATCGCCCATTTTCAGGCTGGGGTAACTGAGGCCCAGGAAGCTCGCCTGGATCGTGGGAGGCCATGGGCCAGTGCTCAGAAGACAGGTTCAAGGCTCCTGCTGGCCCTGGCTTCTAGTGTCTCTGCTGGGCGACACATCACCTCTGTGCTCTGAGTTCTTTGCTTCGGCTAGATGGTCTCCTACCACTCCCCTCTCCCCGCCACAGCTCTGGCCTCTTCTCTCCAAAGGTTCACAGTTAATGGAAGCAGATACCTAATTGAAGATTATGCCCAGCAGTGTGTCATAAGGGTTGACAATGGATTGCTGTGGGATCCCAGCAGGGCTTGCCTAGGTGAGCGTGGGGAGGCTTCATGGAGGAGGTGACATTTCACTCTGGGTAGGGGGCATGTAAGGGACACTCCAGGGAGAAGGTGTCAGGGGATAACAGTAGCATTTGCCAGACATGTAGCACAATGCACCATACTTTATGCATGTTGTCTTACAGAATTCTTACAACAGACAAGCCCGGAAAGGTGGTTTAATTATTACCATTTTGCAGATAGGGACATTGGGCCCCTGAGAGGGGAGATAGCTTGTTTAGGATCTCAGGTTTGGGATTTAAAGCCCCTTGGCTCCCTTCCACCTCTCCCCAGCCTCTTGTGCCACTGCCACAAAGGCCCTGAGGCCTGATCAGACCTTCTGGGCTCTTTGAGGGTCTGAGATCTACAAGAGGTGGTGAGGCTGTGAGGGATGTTGGAATAGGGCATGCCCGGGGTGGAAGGGCACTGAGACAGTGCCCCCATTGGTACCAGCCACCTTGTCCCCTCATCCTAGCTGTGGGATCTGGACAGAGTTGGGCCTTCTGTGAGTTGGGACATCTCTAAGGAGCCCCAGAACCCTTAACACTTACCTCCCCTTGGGCACCATCTTTTCACCTGCCTACTCCTCCTGCCTTGGCTCCCCGGGGAGCCTCAGACATACTCCAGGGGCAAGCAGGTATGGCCAGCATGGCCTCAGCATGCCTACTCCTCCCCTCAGTCCCTGGGCAGCCTTTTCTAAGGGTCCTGCTTCATGGGCCTGAGATGCCTTGAGCTGATGGCGCCTGACGTCAGCCCACAGACAGGGTACTTGAGGCTCTAAGAAGGGAAGTGACTTGCTCAAAGTCTCACTATACTGGGGACTGCGCTGGAACTACTGGGGATCCCTGGCCAGGAGCGACTGGGGTGGACCTCTAGCCCGTCACCATGGTGGGATGGTTAATGGGGTCTAGTACTTGGCGCCTTATACAGCTCACGCACCCCCGTTCCAAAGGTCGTCACAGACTCGAGGTGGAAACTTCCAAAATGTTTCTCTCCTCTTCCTGCAAGGGCTTCCTTCCTCTTTTGGAGATTTGTGGGGACAGGGTTTTGCTGAGGGAAAGAGCCCCAGCTGGGTGATGCTGGACTTCCATGTCCTCGCACCGCTTCCTGGCCCTGCCCACCTTCATCATCATCAGGGGTCCCAAAAGTCAGCAGGTGGGGGTGTTTGGGAGCTTGTGCTTTGGAGTCACGTGTCAGGCTTGCTACGTACTCCCCATGGCTGGTCACAGGCTCATCTGTCCTATAAAAGTCTGGATAATGGTAGTGTGACCTCGCGGGAATGAGTTAACAACACATAGAATATAGTAAATGCTCCATAAACAGGCAGTCACCCCTTATCTCTCTCCATCTGCCTCTCGTGTTGTGCCGACTCTGTCAGCAAGCGGGCGGGCCTCCTGCTTGTGCCTCCTGAAATCAAAGGCAGAGGATGAGCTCAAACTCCTACTTGCAAAAAGGTTGGTTTGCCTGGCTGCAGGGGACACTCCCTGGGTAGTGGGCGGCCTCTCGCTGCCCTGCAGGAGGGCCTGGCCACCCTTCTCAATAGATAGGGGTTCACACTTCGGTCTCCCCGACCGCCTTCAGCTTGCCCACAGACACACACAGTGCACCCCAATTCCTCACAGGAAGTACGACGGGTGGGACTTGGCAGGAGCTCAGTAAATGCAGGTGCCTGTTTTATTTTCTGTCCCTCGGTGGTGGTGTTCCTGGGCGGGTGCCCTCTTCACCAGGCATTTTGTAGGGCGGTGCAGGCTAGGTTGCCTACTGGCTGTTGAGCACGGTGTTGGGCATTTTATACAGAGTGTCTTCCTTAATCCTTACCACCGTGTATTGGGGGAGGGGTGTAGTTCATTCTAATCCCCATTTTACAGGTGAGTTCGCTGAAGTTCAGAGAAAAGACCCATGTCATTGCACACGTTAAAGGTCAGTTTGAGACAATAGTGCAGAGGACAAGATGAGCCCTTACAGCTCCCTGCAGAGGCAACAGTGAGGATCTGGGGGTCAGGGGAGCCTCTTTGGTGTGGGGGTGCACCGAGGAGGTAAGACTTGGGGCTGGGGAAGGACTGCTTTGTTCTCATCCCTCATCCCTCCTCTGCCACTCCGGTGCTGTGTGACCTTAGGCAAGCCGCTTTCCCTTTCTGGGCCTCTAAGGATTATATACTCATTCCGCCCATCTTCTTGGATTTTCTGGAAGCTCCGGCAGCAGATCAGTTGTGTGCAAAAAGGAACTGTCTTATATTGGTTCCAGTACTGTCCTTATTCTTCAAAAGCTCCTTAAGGGTGTGGGGGTCATGGCCCAGCCCTGAGGGTCACTTTCCTGTGGAGCAGTCACCACCAGGCTGGGGATCCGACAGAAATTCCTGTTTGCTCACCGGAAAGTGCCTTGTAGGCCCTCGTGGACTCCCTGGTGCTCTCAGCATGCGTGCAGGGTTGTGCCCGCCCCGAAGCCTACAAACCACGGTCACTCTTGTGTTGTGAGGCCTCAGTTTCCTCGTTGGTCGCAGGAGAGGAGACACCTTGGATCTGTTGGTTTTTGAACTTTGGGGGGCACTGTTACACAGCATGAAGTGTGGAGGAGCTGTACTTGTAAAAGCACCTTCGAACCTGGGCTTCTCGGCAAGATTCTGTGCTGGGGAGCAGCAGCGGGCAGCGTTCTACCGCTAAATAGGAAAACACATTTGAGGAACCAAGTAGATGATCCCTTCCCGACCCAGCGTCTTTTGATGATGAGCATATTATTCTGCTAAGCTCATGCTTGGTTGACCCTCCAAGGAACCCCAGAGCAGGAGGCTGGGGCGCTGGTAGAGGATAGAGGGCAGGATCCCAGATTGCTTTCCAGTCTGTGAAATGGCCACAGCAGCTGTCTGCTCCCATGCACAAAGGGCCATCTGGGCTTTGTGGGTGCTCTCCACCGACCTCCCGGCACCCGCCTGGGCGAGCAGCCACCCTCTCCCCCGTTTTAGGGACGAGGGGCTGAGGCCCAGAGAAGGAGGAGCCCTGGCTCAGGTGAGGGGCCACGTGAGTGGCAGCACAAGGCGGTTAATCCCTCCTCCCTGGGTGCATGGGGCTTAGCCCCCACCTCTGTATGGGGCTTCAGGCCAGGGGAACCCACAGTGGGGTTAAACAGAAAGGCCTCCTGGAGGAAGGAAAAGATTCCCAGAGTTCTGTGCTTCAAGCCATTTTGGTAAAAAAAACCTAATTAGAGGTGACAATGGTGACTTTGTCTGTGTGCTCACTTTTTCCTCCCTCTTCCCCACACCTCCCCCTTCTCCTCTGTCCCTCATTTGTTACATCCATGGGAAAACTAGGTAACGTTATAATTACTGAAAATATTGTGGGTCTGTGGAAGCTAGGGGGAGGGGCATGCCTGGGAGTGCAGGAGGCCCTTTTCAAAAAAAAAAAAAATTTTTTTTTTTTTTTTTTTTTTTTTTTTAGGTTTTATTTTATTTTTTTCCTTTTGTTTGGAAACGGAGCCCTTTGCAGTCATGCTGTCACAGTTAAAATAAGGTTTAAATTACAGGCCAGCCCGTGGCTTTTCCCCTTTCTTTCAGAATTTTTGCCAACTTGCAATTTACTTAATGAAATCCTGCTATTCCGTTTAACGGGGATATTTTTTGCAGATGTTGATTTAACTTAGCTTTGCAAAATATGTGAACTGTACCGTTTCTTTTCCTATTTTTAACGGTTTCAGGATTCTAGTTCAGCAACTCCACGGGCTTTGCCATGCCAACAGCGGTGTTTACTCCCATCCCTTGAAAATATTTGTTTTCCATTGCTCTGTCTGCCCTCCCCTCCATCCCACGTATCCACAGAGGGGAGGGGTCCCATACCACGGCAGAATCTTCCAGTGGGGGACTCCATCAGGTTTAGGAATGGGCGGAACGGGACTGATGGAGCTGGAAGGAATATCAAAGTTTCTTCTCGTCCGAACCCCTTGTTTTCAAGAAATGGACACTCAGAGTGGGGAAGCGACTTGCCTCAAGTCACACAGCAAATTAGGAGCAGAGTTGGCTTGAGGCATAAGCTGGCTTCCCTGGACAGAGGTGAGAGTGGGGGACCGGGGGTTCTCACCTCATGGCTGTTTCTGCTCCCTAGGAAGAAACTTTTCTCCTCCCAGGGAGCTTTGGGCTTGCCCCTCCCAAGTTGGGAGGGAAGTTCTGCTTCGGGTCTATCTGAGGCAGCTGTGCATAGTGGAAAAGTCCCTCACCAAGAGTCCTCAGCCTCTTGGGGTTTGGGGCAGAGCTTCTGCTGCCAACTAGCTTCTGTGACCTGGGAACCTTATTTAAATCTCTCCAAGTCTCAGTTTCCCCATCTTTACTGTGAGGGTGGTAGCCCTTGTCTCCCAGACTGTCGTGGATGAGCTCACGGAGGTGAGAGGACAGGAGACAGTCTGGCGGATAGCACAACAGGTGTCCAGGGAGTGCTTTTCTGCAATCCTCACCCATTTCCAACTCCGATTCCCAGAGCAGAACGTGGGGGGAGAGGTGTCTTTGGGCGTCCGGCAGCTATGTCAGAGATGGCAGGAAATGCCCCTTCCCGTTTCACTGGAGACCTCCTCCAGCCACCCTTTCCTTGAGGAGGAGTCACCCAGAATGACAGGGACTCACGTGGAGGCAGGAGACAGTGGACAAATTCTTTAGCACAGTGGGGCAGAGGCCCACAGCCTGAAGCCAGGGTGCCACCCCTGATGGCTCCTGACGGGGGAACCTCCCCCCCTCATAGGATGGGTCTGTCCCTGATCCCCCAAGCCGAAGGGGGGTGTTGCTGAGGCATCTGGACTCTGACCCCTCTTGGGGCCTTGCACAGGGTCTCTTGGAGGTCTCTTGCTTCTGGAGGGAGCCGAAGGCCGCTCTGGGGGTGGGGCTGGCAGGAGAGCAGGGGCGGTAGTTCGGAGCTGGGGGTGCGGGGCCGGGCCTGCCCCGAGCACGCATTCCGCACACACGCCCTGGATGCCGGAATGTCCACGGAGCTGAAGGAAGTGCTGGCAAGACAACAGAGCCGCGGGGAAGGCAGTGGGCCGGGCGCTGGGGACTGAGCCCTCTGGAAACCTGGAGATGGCCTGGCTGGGACCAGGGTGGGAGGGACGGCTGCCGGGGCCACCGGTGACCTCAGGGAGCCATTGCCCAGTTTCTGGTCAGTCTGACAGGGCCGGGGGACCCTCCCTGAAGCAAACTGTGCATTATGTGAACTCCATTTATATAAAGTCGTTGTTGTCTTTGTGTCTGCGGGTGGAGGTGGTGGGAAGGAAAGTGTGACTGGAACTTTTGTTGACCGAAGAATTCATCATACTGACCCTTGTATGTTCACGACTCTTGGGTCTCTCAAACTCCTTTTGGCTGTTAAATCTAAAATCACATGTCATTGCATAAGTCATAGAGTTATGTTTTCTTTATATAAATTTCAATATATACTGATACAGCAGAAGTCTTCCTCGCCCTGCTCCTTTTCCTCCTGGGACTTAACCACTCTAAAGAACAAACCATGGTAGATTTAAAACAAAAAACAAACAATGGGGCGCCTGGGTGGCTCAGTGGGTTAAGCCGCTGCCTTCGGCTCAGGTCATGACCCCGGGATCGAGTCCCACATCAGGCTCTCTGCTGGGCAGGGAGCCTGCTTCTTCCTCTCTCTCTTTCAGCCTGCCTCTCCATCTACTTGTGATTTCTCTCTGTCAAATAAATAAATAAAATCTTAAAAAAACAAACAAACAAACAAAAACGAATAACCATATGGCAAGTCTAGACACTAGTGCGAGTAAACGGGATAGACGCTTTCAGCTCTATGCTGGATTTCCAGAAGAGACGCACCTAAACAAAATTATGTAAGTGGGTCAAGATGACAGAAAATGGAAAAGGGAAGAGAAACACTAAAAGAAAGTAGGTACAACAGTATTAATGTGAGACAGTAGAATTCCAGGCAAAGAGCATTAAAAGGAATGAAGAGGCAAAATTTTACAGGGATGAAGGGTTGGCAGACTTCGGTGAAGGGCCCAATAAGAAACATTTTCAGCTTTGCAGGCTCTGCAGTCTCTGTTCCACTCTCCACTCAGCCTTTGTGGCATCCACAGACAATGCATGAAACAGTGAATGTATCCGTGTTCCCGTAAAACTTTATTTATAATAACAAGTGGTGGGCCACATTTGGCTTTTGCTAACACCTGACTTATATCAAAGCTAAAATAACCAAGAACCTTTATACACCTAACAGCGTAACTTTGAAATCTCTAAATCAATGATAGACAAATAAAAAAGAGTCTGAGAAGCCCTCAGAAGGTTAGGGCTTGATGACACGTTGCTTTCAGAAGTTGAAAGATCCAGTAGCCAGAGACACAGAGAATCATGAACAATACTGTAAGCTTGTTGATAAATACATATTTACAGATGCTTGTCTCATTGTACTATACCAGGTCTTTGCTCACACCTTGGTTTTTTTTAAACTAGTAGTCAAATGTGCTTGACTAATAAAGATCAGGAGCACTCAAAATGTGCTTGACTAATAAAGATCAGGAGAAAAAGCTCCTTATCTTCTGCGCTGAGTGCTTTGTATGGTCCTAGATTTCCCACTTGGAAAATCCACCTATCTTCTTGTATCAGTCATAGCCAATAGTAACCAGTGTTCTTGTCCTTAATGAGCGAGTGGTCTTTTGGGGTGTGCACCCATGAAACCGTGGGGAGCTGTCAGGGCCATGACCCTCCTTGCCTACCACCTTTCCATGGCTCCCTGTGTCCATACCACAACACGAGTGGTCAGCCCTAGTCCGATGGTGAAGGTCTTGCATGGTCTGGCCTTAGCCAACCTCTTAAGCTCTTTTTTTCTCCGTGTTGCCCTTCCGTGTTGCGTGGTCCGGCCACAGGAAGCTGTTTTTGCCTTGTCTTCTCCTGGCTGAGTGCCTTGACCCAGGCCATTCCTCACCCCCCAGAGCATTGCTTTCTTTCCCCATCTCTTCCAGCCCCTCCCACTGAGCTGTCCTTCTCCCCTAGATGGATTTGGGGGTCTGGCCTTCTTGGCTTCACACCCCTCATTTATAAATGAGTATAATGATGCTCTTTTGTAGTTGTGTCCTCTCTTCCTTAGGACTTGGAGCTCTAAGTCTGGTTTCCTGACACCCCAGGAGAACAGGGTTGTGCACAGTGTTAGTTCTAGAAGGTGCCTGTGGGAGGAAGGCAGCGTCTGTGGAGAGCCTTGCTGCCTGCTACACACCACTGGGAGTGAAGAGGTCAGGCTGAATGTTTATGAATCCAGGCACCACCTTGGATTGGCCAAGAGGCCTCAGTTCTCTCCTTCTCTGTAAAATGGGGCACTAAATAGCATTAGCTATTTAGTGGTGGGAACTAGCTGTGCCTGGTATATGGTCAGCTTGCCAGAGATGTCAGCTATTAGTATGGAAGTCTCCAACCAATGGTTCCTTGTCGTGGGTATTCTGGATCCCATTTCGCAGACGGGGAACCCGAGGCCCAGAGGGGCTAAGGCCATCTGTCCCAGACACACAGCTAGCTGGGATTTGAACCGAGGTCCTTGATTCCAAGTCTCACATGGAAGTGCACGCTGACCCGAGGCTCTGTCCTCACACACACCCAGACACACTGAGTCAGGGCCATCCACTGTGGCTCCAGAGTGTCGCCTTTCCTGCCGGTCTCCCGGCCTGGCGCTGGGACCGCCACATCTGTCTGATTCTAGGAAGTCCTTTTGGTTCGGTCTCCTTCCTGCCCCTGTCATTCCTCGCTCGAGAAAGCCAGGTCTCTCAACCACCATGCCAGGCTGTTGAACCCTCCACTCTTGGGATCATGACATATCAGCCAGAAAAGGGGCCTCTTAAATCTTGTTAAAAAGCGTAGGTTCCCGGGCTCCACCCAGGAGCCATGAATCAGAAACTCCAGAGGCGGGGCCTGGGAATCAGGACACCAGGGCCCAAAGTAGGAGGAACACAGGCTCTTTTAACCCTTTTAGTTTTCCAGGTGGGAAGCTGGGGCTCGGAATGGGGTCCATGTCGCGGCGAGGTCCAGTGAGCCTGGGAAACTGGAAAGCCCTCTATGGACCCTTACGTGGGCAGTGGCTGCTGCCCCTTCCCAGTCCTGTCCCCATGCCTCCTTCCCCACCCCCAGCCTTGACTCTGACTCTCGAGAAGCCCTGTACAATGGAAGTGGTTGCGAATGGGTGTGCAGAGACCTTTCTGGAAACGCAGGCTCTCTGCTCGCAGACTTCCTGTGTCTTACAATGTTATCTTCAGAATAGGAAACTTTGCCCCATTTTTGCAACGCACATCCTTTGCCTGAGAGTCTGTGGTGGTGCCGGCCAGCCAGGGCGGGTCACTTCTCAGGCGGGGGCGGGGGGTTGCTCTGACAGCCGTTCGAGGAAGGACTCTCTCCCTGTTACCCACAAGAACAAACAAACAGACCCTTTTGCAAAAATAATTCGTGTTGGCTGGCCTCCTCAGGATTATTTGTTCCTGGAGCCCCGTGGTATCGAGGACTGAGCCTTTCCTCAGAGACGGGGTGCCCTCGCTGTGGGGCCCGGCCCCGCTGCCTGACCTCTGGCAAGTGATTTCTGCTCTCTGAGCCTCAGTTTCCCCTTCTGGAAAGGGAGGGCGTTGGACCCGATGGTCTGTAGCCCTGAAGCTTAGCAAGTCTCTATGAATCCTTTGATTTCCCCCTCACTTCCTCCAAGTTTCTCTCTGAAATAAGCACGAGGTTGCTCTTAGACAGTATGTCCTGCCCCCCCCCCACACACACACACACCTGCCCCAGCACTCTGTAGTTTTTTAGAGTTTCCACCAATCCAGGAGTGGTGTGCCCCCCCGCGCCCCCCCACTGCCAGACTGTCGCAGACCTGTTAGGCAGGCAGGTGGCTTCCCCAGGTGACCGAGCCCATCCTGAGTTGGGAGCAGGGCTGTCGGGGGTGGGGCCTGTCCCGGGCTTGCCCTCAGCTCCAGGCCCAGGCCCCAGGCTCACTGCCTATAGGCCAGCCGCAAAGAATGTTTATGCTGTTTCTTTTACTCCTCTCAGACTGGAAGTCTTAGGGAGGGCTATTTTGGTTTGAGGGAAGAAATATGTGTGTAGAGCCCGCTGAATAACTTGGAACTGACCAGAAGGAATGATGTTTACAAAAACAAAGAGTCTCTCTGATTTCCTTTGACATCTCCGTCATCTTGTCCTCGCTTCGGCCTCCAGCGCTTCCCTCGCCACGGAAGGACCCGTCTTCCAGGGAGCCTGTGCTGTTGCCCCCTTGCACACAGTAGGCGCTTAGTGAGCCCGAGGGAAGAGCCAGCCTCCTCAGCAAGGGCTCTTCTCACATCTCCGCGGTACTTCTGTTGGCTGGACCCCAAACCCACAATGAGTGGTTCCTGAAAACATCCGACCCACTCTTTCCCCTCAGGGAATTTGCTTCCAGGGTTTTGGGGTGGGGCTCCACATGTTGGGGGGGAGCGGGCCCCCTCTCCCCCCACCCTGGGGCAGGGCCGCTCTTGTGGCTGGGTGGGAGCGGTCGGGAGGGGGCGCTTTGAGAAGGTAGAGAGGCTCAGACTGGCAGGAATGACCTGCTGCTAGGTTGTGGTTCTTGGTGGGTCTCTGTAAGTAGGTGGGTCCATCTGCTGGTTTTACGGGAAAGGCCAAGAAGAGGGCAAGGGTTGAACCAAGTCATGCTCAGATTCCAAACGTCTGGGTGAAGTTCCTTCATCTGTGGGTTAGTGGCAGAATGTCTGTCCCATTTCTGGTCGCACGCACTTACAAGCCCCTGCCTCAGTGTTTTTGCTGGTCTGAACTGATAGCAAGTTTTGAAGCCCAAGAGGGAGGTGCAGAGGAGTTGGGGCAGCAGAGAAAAAGCGCCCAACAGGATGCCTGGCTTCCCTGTCCCATAAGCTGTCCCTGTCTCCCCAAGGGACATAGCAGAGAGAGAGGCCCCTGCTAGCCTCGGGAGCCCGTCTTTGGCTGGTTCCATCACCCAGCATCTGCTCTCAGGGTCTTGGTGATCCAGAAGACCACAAGGCCAGTAGCCGTAGACTCCATGTGGGCAGTGGTCTCAGGGGAGCTCTATGGAGCCCTTCCAGAACTTGGAGGCAGAAGGTAGAGGCAGAAGAAAAATTTTTCTGGCCCGGAGACTGTGCCTGACTCCTGGCCCAAGGTCAGTGCCACTTGCAGGGGCTCTGCATTCCTCAGGGGTCCTTTGGCTGGCGGGCTGCAGGGTAGCGCCAGGACAGAGGCACCCCAGGGAGACTGGCGGCTCTGGGTCTCCCTGGCACGGCTCAAGTCCCCACGTGCCTGGAGACACAGGCAGTTGCTCCTGACTCGGTGGCCTTGGGGACCCGCCCGGCCGGAACCTGCCATTCCCCCATCAGTGCCGCCTCCCCGACTTGGCAGGGCCGCCTGCTGGAGCTGGAGCGGCCCTCGGTATTTCCAGCTTGGCCCTCTGCCCGCTTCTCTGGGGCCTTGCAGTCTGTCCCTCGCGGGCCAGGACCAACACACCCTCTCAGCTTGACTGCTTCCCAGCCTTACCCAGGGCCTCTTCCTGCCACCCTGTACTCCTGGGACTCTCACCTTGCCTGCTCCCTAGAAGACAGTATTGATGCCCCAGAGTTGAAAATGCAGCTGCCTCTCAGGAAGAAGGCACGGAACCTGGCTTGTGTGTAAATCACCAAGGCCATGACCGACCTTGGTTCCCCACCTGCCGTGGGCACCCGAGGTGTTTTGACACCAGCTGGGGCCCCTCCCCACCTGCCCTCACGTGCACTTGCTCCAGTTGGCTGGATCCCCGGGCCTAATGCCCTAGGAGACACTGCTGCTTTAAGATGGGCATGGAGATAACTAGGGGGCGAGCTGGTGGGCTGGAGCCAAGGGCCACCACTCCTCCCTCAGGCAGCTGCTCTGAGAGGCCCTGGGGGTGCCAGGGGCTCAGCTATCCAAGTGGCTTCCCTTCCAGATAGCTAGAAAGGCAACAGCGTCAACTTGGGGACTCCTCACCAGGGCAGGCAGATGGGATGGTGGGCGACAGACTGGAAAGACTGCTGTCTAAGAAACCATGTTTGGTGATTTTCAACCAGGGCAGACTGGAAAGCTCATGGATAATGTTTCCTGTTGGCGGTCATTTGGAGATGTGCTCGAGTGGGCAGATAAGAGCGATCTGTAATTGGTATGTCAGTTGTTTATACAGCCCTCGTAGGATAAACAGTTCTCCTGAACCTTATTTATGTTTTGCATTTGTTTATCAAAACTTCTTTTTTAACTTCAACCCAAGCTGCTTTCGGAATTATTACAAACTCTGGATTTGCAAGTCCTAATTAATGGTGCTTTCTTGCATGTGCACAATAGTTTATCTCGGGAGCATGCATGCTTTGTCCAAGAGCCTCAGCGCTTAGGGTAAGGGAAGCCCGAAGTGTCCTTTCCTCCTCAGTGTCAACATTATGTGAAGACTCCAGGGACAAATCATATGTCTTTATCAGATCAAAAACAGACATGTTACAGAGTAGATGAAGCATGAGATCTTTCCTAGACCATGCCCACTGGTATTGTCCCCGGAGCTTGTCTGGCCTGTGGACACTCCGGGTGAAGCTGGCATATGGTGGGGTGTGTATGGGGCCAGTGGAAGGAGGAGAAAAGGAGAAAGATGACAGACCAAGGGATACCTGATGGTACTTTCCAGCGACAACAGATGTTCTTTCTTGTTTTGTGACCTGATGTTTTCCCTCTACTGCTTTTATCCTTCCCTGGTCTCGTGGCTCACTGTCGACATTCTGCCAGCCAGCACTGGCGTGAGCCTTTCCACATTACTGCTGATCAGCAATGAAAGATCCTGCTTGGTCTAAGGATGCGGCCCTGATCCTAGGAGACCCAGGCTCTCATTTCATAGCTGGTTCTCACTACCCCCCAAGGTTGGTCACTTTGTTCTGTGGATTCCTGGATTTCTTGGGGTGTTTACCCATGCAAAGGCCTCCCAGAGACTTGACCCAGATAAAGACGGGCCCATATTCCCATCCTCTTCCTCATTGTCTTTGCAGATACCCGAATGACTTGAATAAAACTGAGCATAACCGTAGGGTCCCCTGCCTTGTGTCACCCACCTGCCTGTCATTCTTCTTCCAATGAGGTTAGAGCAAGAGAATAGAGGGAATGAATGAGAAGCAGCATCTTCCCCAGCCCAGCCTCTGATGGCCTCTGGGCTTCACATCTTGGGGTCCTCCTTTCTGGCTAGTGAGAATTATCAGGGGATAATTCGGTGCACACACTGACAGCAGCCTTGCATGTCAGGGAGGGAAGAGCTTCCCCCCATGGCATAGACGAGAAACTGAGGCATGTCACAGTTTTATGGTGATGGGTGATGGTGGCACGCAGCTTGGGATGGAGCCAGAGAAGGAGACTTCTGGACGTTTGGGTTTGGTGCTGTTATTTTTCACTTTGGTTTAAAGTGTCTTTTCTGGCAGCGATGGCCAAAAGATAGGGCTGGGACGTTGTGGGAGGCGTGATGCCGCTCAGTGGGCCTGGCCTGCGAGCCCCAGCTGACCGAGGAGGAAGTGGTTAGGCGGCCAGGAATGCAACCTGCGCCTCCCAGATTAATTAATAATTGAGAGCTGGCCCCCAGCCAGGCAGAGCTGCGAGAGAGATAGAGTGAACAAAGAGTGGTTAACTCCAGTGCGGGAAGGAGAAGTTCAACTTTGCCTGTGGCTAAGAGGGAAATTCACAATGGCCATGATTTATGGGCTGAATTATTTGGGATCCTCCTTAGTGGGCCCGATGTGGGCATGTGCTCCAGGAATGTAGACGCTGGCAGCCTGCACGGCCCTTCGTGCCCACTGGAAGGGAGGAGGAAAGGGTGGGGGGCTGTGGGGCCGGTGCCAGCCTTGGTGGAGGAGGCGTGAGGCACACCCGTGGGAGACAGCAGGGAGAGGGACTTGGCCCTGGGCACCTGGCCCAGCTGGGTCTAGGCTGGAAGTTGAGTGCCCGCTGGGACACACTCTTCTGAGAGGAGGCATGGAGGGAGCGGTGGGTGTGGAGGTTTGGCTGCCTGGAATTGCAGTTGCACACTTTCGCCCGTGTGACCTTGGGCAGGGGGCTTAACCTCCCTGAGCCTCAATTTCCTTCCTTGTAAGATTATGCCTGGATTGTTCGCAGGGTTAAATGAAATGCTCAGGAGCAACTGGATTCCCAGGGAATGACTGGAGATGAGGCCTCAGTGACAGCCCGGTGATGGCAGAGGATGCCTATGGCACCTGTAGGCAGGGTCGTCACTTTGCAGAGCTCTGCTCGTGTTTGCCGGGCTCACGCGCAACCGTACAGACACGATTATTCACCCTCCTTCTCTAGGAGTCCCTTCGCGCCTGCCCAGGTCTCAGCAAAGATACTCCTTTCTCCCGCTAGCACTTGGGTCCCTGTGACTGCAAACAGCCCTCCACAGGGGGAGGCAGCTCTAGAAGGCACTGGGCATTGCCATGAGTTGGGTTCAGCCCAGATGTCTCCCTGGGCTTCTTGTCAAGGATTATGAACTTGGTCATGGCACACAAGCCCTATGCCCCTCTGAGCTGAAAAGTGAGCCCTGGCAGGGGCGCCTGGGTGGCTCAGTGGGTTAAAGCCTCTGCCTTGGGCTTGGGTCATGATCCCAGGGTCCTGGGATCGAGCCCCGAATTGGGCTTTCTGCTCAGTGGGGAGCCTGCTTCCTCCTCTCTCTCTCTGCCTGCCTCTCTGCCTACTTGTGATCTATCTGTCAAATGAATAAATAAAAGTCTTTAAAAAAAAAAAAAAAAAGTGAGCCGTGGCAGACCAGTTAGAAGCACAGTTGACAGGACCATTGCTCTCGTGACTTGAGTCCTGCCATGTGAGGCCATGGGTGCACAGACACAGGCCGAAGGATTACTTTGAGAAATACATAACTGTTCCAGAGGTGATGGCTCACCTTCCTGAGGAGCCTGGCAGGAGGCAGTGATGGTAGAAGGAGCCTCAAAAGATGCAGACAAGCCCTGCCCTGCTTCCTTGTTAACCCGTGAGGACCAGGGGGCAGTCAGCCCACCCACCCCTCTGAGTTTTAGATTTCATAACCTAAAATAGGGTCACTTATGAATGATGGGCTTGGAGGATCAGAAAGCCCTCCACATTTCAAAATAGCATCCCATCACCACTGATGGGGGAGAGCCACCTTTCTTGGCCTGGGCTCTCGGGGCTGTGGGAACCAAGCTTGGCCTCCTGAGGCTGTGGAAACCAGTACTGGACTTGAGGTTGGAGTGTGGGGCCAGGGCTCTGGGACTGTGTCCACCTGCTAGCCTGACATGATGGACTGACTGGCTCCTTCCCTCCCCTGCACCTCCTGCCCCAGACCTGACAAGCCAGCCCGTGACAGGCAGCTCGGAGCCTGGGCCGAGACGGCTTCAAGCCGCACACGGTAGCACGGCCACAGATGGGAGACCTGGTCACAGGCGTGAGCCACTGCCAAGCCTGCGGGTCCTTTTGCAACATTTCTGCAGGGAACATTTAAATCTCCTGTTACTGTGTTCTTTACGGCAAATACTAGTATTTAATTGTGGCTTAATGATCTCTCCAGTCAATATTAGTTTTTTGCTTATTACAAAGCCCTCCTGTTTGTTCTAGAAATATGCAAGAGTGATCCAGGCAACCCTCGCTTTAAGAAAATCCACCAGGTTGGACTCTGCGTTCACTGAAGAGGTGTGGTTTATGCACCTTTGTGTCGCAAAAGGATATCTTAGAAAAGAGGATTTAACAAGAGGATTATTTTTTGAATCGAATGCCCCTGCCTCTGGTACTTTATTTTGGGGTTGCTTATGGCAACCTGCGCCTGTAGTGTAAAGTCAAGGCAGGTGTGTTTGGCAGAGGTCACATGACACTGTCTTGTTGGTAAATAACAACAGGCTGGTGTTAGATGAAGTGTATTTTTTTTTAAGGTTTTATTTATTTGACAGGGATCACAAGTAGGCAGAGAGGCAGGCAGAGAGAGAGGAGGAAGCAGGCTCCCCACTGAGCAGAGAGCCCAATGCACGGCTTGATCCCAGGACCCTGGGATCATGACCCAAGCGTAAGGCAGAGGCTTTAACCCACTGAGCCACGCAGGCACCCCAAGATGAAGCGTATTTTTGAGAGCTATGCAGAGAAGACAACCAGCCTCCCACCCTGTTCTTTGGCTCTTCCATTCAGAGCCATCCCTTCTGTTCCCTTCACCCTCGTGGACTTAGCAAGTCAGCGAAGTGACTTGCTAGACAGATGACTGTAGGCTGTAGGCGATTTGGGCGGGGGGTACCGAAACAAGCCTTGTGCACAGTGAGCTGGTCTGGGATTCCATTGGCCGGGCTGCTTCATGAGGATCCTCAAGTAGAAATGAAGCCTCGCCCTCCTTGCCTCAGTGTCTGGGCCTCTGAGCATCCATGTTGTCATCTGTCAACTGGGAACAGGTGTGGCTGCTCACCTTTTTCAGACCCAGGGAAGACCCAGGGATGACCCAGGGATTTCCCAATGGCTCCCCGAGCTCCCAGCTGTAAAAGCCGTTTGGCACCCCACTGTGGAGAGCACCCTGTCAGGCTCGTGGTGCCGGAGCCCAGGGGAGGAGAAGCAGAGCCGAGGGCAGCCTCATCCCGGGCCAGTCCTCTCGCGGGTGAATGGGTTGGACCCACGTGCCCTCCTAATGGCAGCATCAGACAGGATGTGGTCACACCCAGGGTTGGAGGAAGGCTTTTCCAGGGGAGTGACGACGGGATCCTGAGTGAGCAGGAGTCTGACAAATGTTGGGGATTAGGGGAGGAAACTGTCGTGAGGACCTTCGCTAACTCCCCTGGAGTGAGGTACTCTGCAAGGGAAACCAGTGATCCCTAAGACTCCCTTCTTGGTGTGCATCTTGGCGTGCCTCACTCCAGACCCGTGCTCGGGTGGGGCCTCTGCTCCATCCACTGCACAAACACACACACACACACACCCGCCTTCACCACTGAAATTCTAAATCCTTTTTTGAAGAAGGCTCCTCACCCAATGCAGAGCCCAACGTGGGGCTTGAACTCCCAGACCCTGAGATCAAGACCTGAGCTGAGATCCAGTTGGACGCTTAAGCGACTGAACCACCCAGGCGGCCCCAGAATAATTTTTGAACAAGGAACCCTACGTTTTCATTTTCATATTGACCCCCAAAAGTACGTAGCCGGTCCTGGCTCTCAGAGATGGAGGGACCTGCCCACAGACCAGTTTTGCAAATGGGTAGTCTCAGGAGCCTGCCAGATCAGAGGAGAGTAGGATGGACAAAGTACACAAGAGGAGGGTGTTAAGGCACAGGGAGTTAAGGGACCCCAATGGCAGGAGGTGACAGAGCCAGGGATATGAGGGGTCCAGGCTGTGGGGGGCCTCACCTGGTTATCCCTCGGGCCATTTCTTTCTTTTTTTTTTTTTTTTAAAGATTTTATTTATTTATTTGAGAGAGATTTATTGAGAGAGATCACAAGCAGGCAGAGAGGAGGAAGCAGGCTCCCTGCTGAGCAGAGAGCCCGATGCGGGGCTCGATCCCAGGACTCCGAGTTCACGACCTGAGCCGAAGGCAGCGGCTTAACCTGCTGAGCCACCCAGGTGCCCCCCTCGGGCCATCTCTATACCAGCTTTAGGTTCCTGCCCCTGAGGGCTGAGACAGGCTGATGGAGGGTGATTTTGAGGTACTTTGCTTTTATGGCGTTATGTTGGGTCCAAGCAGAAGTCCGGGGCAGGAGGTTTTCCAGTAAAATTGTATTTGGGAAAGGAAAGGAAAGCAAAGGGGTCCCACGTTCTCCCGGACCCTGGAGCTCCCCACCACCTGCCATAGACTGCACCCCTGCACCTCTCCCACATGCCCAGGCTGTCCCCATCTGAACCCCCCCAAAGGTCGATTTTGTTCTCTGTGGTCTCGGATCCAACAGGGAAGTCAGGTTGGGTTGAATCCGCCAATGTTGGCACCTAAAGCTTGAAGATGGAAACCCAGCTCATGGGGTGCCTGGTTGGCTCAGTTGAAGTGTTTACCTTTGGGTCAGGTCATAGTCCCGGCGTCCTGGGATTGAGCCCTGCATCCTGTGCACGCGCTCCCTCTCACACAAAGAAATAAATAAAATATTTTAAAAAGAAGAAGAAGAAGAAAAAATAGAACACCCAGCTCCGGGGACCGAGAACCCTGGAGACCTGGGAGGGGCCCGGTTTGTGTGTGAATTCGGGAGTTGGGCCATGAGCAGGGCCCACCTGCAGGCAGGGAGGACTGGGGTGCCTCATAACTGCCGCCTCTTTCCTGGGGACCCAGGTGGTGCGCAGCTTCATGATCTTGCACAAATAGTGTTATTTCAGAATCTTTCCAGGCACAATATGAAAAGCAAGGCTTTCCCACCCCAGTAGGTCTCTGCGTAAGAAAACAAACAAACAGATTCAGAGTCGACTTTGTGATAAGACAAAAGAGGACTTGGAATGGGAGCAAAGTTCAGAGGCTTTTGTTGCAGAAACTGGTTCCTTCTTGAAAATGGGGGCTGATTTTCTAAGCTTCTTATCGCTGTCTCTCCTCTCGGCAGACCTGTCTCCTGTACTTCGCTCGCAGGGCCCAGGGAACCAGAATTCTCCCCGACTCTGGACTGGGTCCCAGGCCTGCCTCCTTGGGGGTCTTCTTCCGCCTCTGGCTTAGGTGACTGGGTTTCCTTTAGGAGGGCCAGGCTGGTCCAGGCAAGTGCACGGTGTTTCTGGTGTCGTCTGGTTCTCCAGGCTCATGGCAGCCTCCGGGGTGGCCGTGGGAGGCTGTAGCCTCCCGCAGAGTGTTGTAAGAAGGGAGCTTGGACCATAGGGCACAGAGACACAGGGAGAGAAGCCTTGGTACAGGGAGCCTGAAACAATCTCACCGGGGCAGCAGAGCGAGATGGACGCTGATGGCAGCAGGGCCCCAGTGTTGCCCCCCTGGTGGGTCTCCCTGAAGCAGTAGGTCCTGGAGAAAGTGGGGTGGGGTTGCAGGGGGACACGGAGCAGGCATGTGTGTTAGGGCCCGGCTGGGAACTTGTTTTCTGTCAAGGGTGCCCCAGGAGTTTGCTTTTCAGAACTTGTTTGAATACAGCACAGGAAAAAGGAGTGGAAACCTTCCCCACCGCGGCCCAGGCTGCCACTTTGTTCCACCAGAGATGCGAGGTCAAGCAGGCCAGGGACAGGGCACGGAGGCTGGAAGAAAGGCCTTCCTGCAGGGCCCCACAGGCCTTTCCCTAGAGAAGGCCGGTTATGGCCTGTGTCTGCCACAGACTATCCTAGCACACCGCCCCCAACCCCATCCAGGGTGGAGGCTCTGCGGACCACCCTGAAGAGCAGAGGGAGCCGATGAGGCAGCATGAAGGACCCAGTAGAGGGTGTGAGGCCACCCCTCAGGACTCCCACCCCGCATTGCCCTGTGGCCCCACCAACCCGGGTTCTGTCCTTGGAGAAGGGGATGATTCCATCTCTTGGATGGAATTGGCAGCTTCTAGAGAGAGCATGGATAAAGAGCCTGCGTGCCTGCCCCCCACCCCCACCCCAGGACTCCGCTGGGGTTAGTATCCCTTCCCCAAAACCACTGTTCTGCACTGTAGCATCTAGAAAACGCTCATCGGGTTTTGGAAGGGTAGAGGGGGTGTGTGAAAACTGAAACACTAAGAAAGTATGTATGTTTGCGGGACTCTGTAGGGGGCCGTTGGTAGCCGTTGTGCCGTATGCTGTATGCTCTCCGAAAACCGCACTGCCCTCCTGGTAATGGTAAGGTGGGCAGCACGTGGTGGGGTGGTAGCCCACCACAGTGCCACATCCAAGGATTCCCCCCTTTTTTAAAAAGATTTTATTTATTAGAGAGAGGAGGAGAGTGCACGTGACTAGTGGGGGAGTGGCAGGCAGAGGGAGAGGGAGAGGGACATGCAGACTCCCCACTGAGCAGGGAGCCATGACCTGAGTTGAAGTCCAACGCTTCCCTGACTGAACCATCCAGGCACCCCCAAGGACCCCTTTTTAGGTCGAGTCTTTATAGAACCTTCCCCTGCCAGCTCGGAGTGGACCTGGCTGGGTGGTCCCTGATAGTGGCATTACCCTGCTCTCCTCCAGGTTGCAACCACCGGGGTAGCGCAGAGTCCCCTGTCTCAAAGCCCAGGTAGTCGAGCTCAGATCCCAGTGTTGCAGCTTCCTAGCTGGGGGCTGTGGACACGTTACCTGACCTTCGGGCCTCGGATCCTTCATCTTAAAATGGGAGTGACTGAGAGGGCTGGTGGAAGTGTAAAAGTGACTCGCCAGATGTTGAGATAGTGCATTTAAAGTGCTTTGTATTCTGCCTGGCATCTGGCAACGGTTCATTAAATGGTGGCTGATATATAGTATTATTAGTGTTATTGGCTGGTTTATTTTATTACTACTGCTGTTTCCCCTTACTTCTCAACTCCATTGGCATGTCTTATCTCTGTAGATATTATTACCTAATGCGAAAACCTTTATGAACCAAAGAGCCGACTCAGTCTGTTAAATAATGTATACAAATAATATAGAAAGATAAGATTGACAGTGGTTAATAATGTTAGTAAGAATAGGGACAGCTGTTACTTACGGAGTGCCTGTTGCGAACCAGGCATTAATTTGGTGCCCTTGAAGTGAATCCCAGCAGCCTGACTGAGGTAAGCGATGATTGCATCCCCATTTCACAGATTAGGAAACTGAGGTCCGGGGAGGTGAAGTCGTGTACCCAAGATGTCACAGCTGGTGAGTGGCAGAACTGAAATTCACATGCAGGAAGCACTCATTGCTCCTGAAACCACGTTCTTAAGTCTAGCCCTGCGCAGGAGACCCCCAGTGGGTCCTGGCCTAGTGGTGAATTTCCAATGTGCCTTGGCAAGTCGCTTTACGTCTTCCGGCCTTAGTTTTATCCTCTGCAAAGTGGTCCTTTTGGGCCACACGGCCTGTGTGATTCCTGGCCTCCCTCCTCTCCTGCTGTCATTCCCCCTTGGCATTCCCATCTCATCCCTGTCTTGGGGGTGGGCGGGGGGAATCCCCAAGCAGAGCAGCTGGCTGGCCTACTGGCTGCGGGGGGGTGGGGGGGATGCGGGGGTAGCCAGCGCCGTCCTCGGCCCCGGAGATTGAGAGAGCCCCTGAGGTGGACCCTGGGCAGGCAGCAGCGGTGGCCAGACCGCCCGTGATGTAATGACCGATTAGGAACTTCCTCTTGGAAGCCTGGCTTCCTCTAGGAGCCAAAGGTGCTGGAGCTGAGGTGGGGGGTGGGGAGGGGCGAGTGGGAGCGAATAAGAGGAAACTCCTGTCAGCTGGGCCCTGCTTTTGGAAAGAGTTCAGCGGAGATTCGTTCTGAGCTGTTGACCATTAACATGACATGGCGCATTCCTTCTCTGCTTTTACTGCCAGAGCCCAATGGATAAAGGAATGGTCTCCCCCTCCCTTAACAAAGGAAAAAAAAAAAGAAGTAGAAAAAGAGCCTCTAATGAATGCTGCATCTCTGAACTTGCTGCAAAACCCAAAGCCATTTCTGCAGCTTAAAATGACAAAGGAAGGTTAAGTGGAAACTCCTTTTCCCCCCTTACGTTTGATTACAAAAACTACTTATCTAATGGGCAAACAGGGCTTTTAAAGGGGTGTTAGGTTAACCAGATCCAGGGCCACATAATTACTCCCAGGCCTGGGAGCCGCAGATGAAAAAGCTGCCGGCTGGAAGGGAACTTGAAGCCACAGGCATGACAAGGGACAGAAGAAAGGAGCTTTCCCGGAGGGCTGGAGGCCCCAGTGCGGCCTGTGAAAAGGGGACTGGAAAAGCCAGCCCTCTGGGGGCTCCTGTCCAGGCTCTGCTGCCAGCTTTCTGGGTGACCTTGGGCATGTCACTTCACCTCTCTGGGCCTCTGAGTCTCCCTTCCCAGCCCTCGGTGGGGTCGGGGTCTGTCTGCCCTAGCTCTCTCTGCTCATGTGAAGTGTGGCTGTGTCAGCTCTTTCTGTCCAACCCCGGGGAGAGGCAGGGAGGCTGCTGTGGCCCCAGACGGCTGGGAGGCAGCAGCAAACGCTTTGAACACTGAGGCGTATGGGCTAACCCGCCAAGCCCCTGGAGACCAGGAGGACTCAGGGTTCCAGCCTGCCAATGCTCTGAGCCTTCCCATCTCACTCTCTTAGAGCCTGAGGAAACAGAGACTTGAACCTGGGTACATCCGTTCACAGGATGGCCGGGTCCGAGGCAGTTTGGGCAAACTGAAAGGGGGGTGATCACGAGGAAAACAAGCTGCATTGCGTATGCTCAGACTTTTGGAGCGTGCAGCCCACGGGGGAGCCCGCAGGAACGTTCCTGCCCCTTGTTTTGACAGAAAACTGCTGATTCGAAGAAGCTAAAGGCTTTTCTTGGGATTTGAGCTCTTCCCGCCTCCCCCAGGCTGCAGTCAGCTCCCTTGGTGCCCACCCCCCGCCCCAATTACATGGGAGGCGGAGAGGAAGGAATGCCAGCCATCAGAGGGGTTGGCTTGGGCACAGGGGAGAGTGCCTCTTGTGGGCCAGTCTCCTCCTGCCCACCACAGGTGTCCACCACCCTCTGGTGGCAGGAATGTGGGCACCACGGGGAGGTTGGGTCACCGGTGCCTTGTCTGGAAACACAGGGGCTGTCCCCTGGGCCACCGCAGAGCCCTGCTGAGGCCATTCCAGGGCAGCCATAGGGAGCTGCCCTAGCAGCACATACTCCTGCTTTCAAGGCATCATAGCTACACTTAAATGCACCACTCTTCCGAGTATAGGTGGTGCCTGTGGATGTACATGTACGTGTACACCCCAGTTGCCATGGTACCAATCCAGATGTCAAACATGACCATCATTCCAGAACGTTCTTTCACACCCCCTCCCAGTCATTCCCGCTCCCCAGAGGTAATCCCTGTTCTGATTTCCATCACCGTAGGTTCGTTTTGTCTGCTCAAGAATGTTATATAAATAGAAACCAATAGCCTATCTTCTGTATCTGGCTTCTTTCACTTAGCACAACATATTGGAGATTCACCCGCGTTGTTGTGGGTTTCACTAGTTCGTGCCTTTTTATTGGTGAGCTGGATTCCGTCCTATGGATGTCCCTTAGTTCTGTGTTTCCATGATCTTAGTCTGTTTGGGCTGCTGTAACAACAATGCTGTAGCCTGGGTGGCTTAAAAAACACTTATTTATTTCTTACCATTCCTGAGGCTGGGGAGTCCAAGATCAAGGTGCTGACAAGTGTTGGTGTCTAGTGAGGGCCCAACTCCTGGTTCATAGGTGGCCGTGTTCTCGCTGTATCCTCAGGAGGGCAGAAGGGGTGAGGGAACTCTTCTGGGTCTCTCTTCAGGAGGGTTCTACCCTCATGACCAAATCACCCTCCAAAGGCCCTGCCTTCAAAGGCAATCACACTGGGGCTTAGGATTTCAGTATCTGAATTTCGGGGGTTCACAAATACTCAGTCCCTAATATCCATTCTCCCGTTGATGGACATCTGAGCTGTCTGCCAAGTTCAGGTGATTCCAAGTAGAGCTGCTGTGAACATTCACTAAATCGCAGAAATCTTGAGCCCGTTATTCAGATGGGAAGCCAGAGGCCAGGGAAAGGAAGAGAGACTGCCCGGTGCAGGCCCCGAGGCAGGATTCCTGACCCCCCAGCCTGGGGCCGCTCTGCCAGGTCCACCCCATACACAGCGCCAGACCGCGCCTCTTCTCTCCTCCCACCCCCAGCCCAGAGCCCTCCCAGCCACAGGACCCAGAGTCTGGCTGGGAACTAGGCCAGGCCCCGAGCAGGGGGTAGTGAGCAGGAGTTTCGGTCAGAGCGCGGTCATCTTTGATGTTGTTCACTCGGCTCTGACTCCCTGGTATTTATTTGCAATTAAGGAGCTGGTTCCTAATTAGGTTGATGGCGGGACCACAGCCTTGGAGCCACAAGGAGAAAAAGATCTTCTGCAGAAGACTGTCCCCTTGCGCCCGAGCAGCAGCTGGGCCGAGGACGAAGAGCAGAGCCACAGAGTGGGGCTCTGCCACTGTGGGGAGGGCAGAATTTGGGGGGCTGGCCTTCTCACTCGCAGAGAGCTGGTCAGCTTTGTGTCCACCACAGTTCATGAGACCCGAATCCGTGTGTGTGTGTAAGTAAACAGCCACAGTGGCCCTTGACTTGGTTCTAGACATTCAGCCATGCCTTGCTCCATTCGTTATTCCTAATGAGCCCCCCTCTTTAACCTCAGGCTCCAAGCTAGAAACTTACTCTTTCCATCAGTACAGTGCTGTACAGTTAGTGAGGGGCACTGCCATCCACTATCCTATCATAACCTCCCATGGTTGTGACCCCCGAAACCCCTAAGGGGCCCCAGCCTGTGAAGGGTTAGGGCCAGCACTGGAACCAGTAAAGAGACAGCTACTTCTTTCTGCACCTGATTGATCTGCTGCTGGAGTTTCCAGAAAACCCAAAGATTTCTGGGTCAGGAATAAGTCCGTTTTACAAGTGGGCAGACTGAGGCTTAGGGACACTTCAGTGGCTGGTCCATGGCCTCACGTCCAGTCAGTGGCAAGAGCCTTAGGTCTGTTTCACTCTGAAACCCTTTGGCTCCTGTGACAGGCATTAAATTAGAGTTCTAGGGTCCCAAGTTCTGGTCCCAGTGCTGCTATCTGGCTCTTGTGTGTGCTTGGGTGAGTCCCACTGGACCCCTGGGGTGCCATCCGTGGGGCACAAGGACATTGGATTCAATTAGTGGTTCCCACAGGCCAGTCTCTGCACTGCATCTTCACTGGTTCACAGTGAAAGAGATGAGAACATTTCTTATATCTAATCATGTTAACTTTTACATTTCTGATTTAGGTCCTACCTGTTTCATTAGTATCAAATTATACTTTCTTTTGTGCTAGTAGTAGTCGACAGTCTTGGGGTTTTCAAGAAGTCTGTACATGACAAAATAAAACAGTAGTAACCCAGTACATTCACAGTCCCTCTGTTGAACAATGTATTGGTTTGCAAAAGCCCAAAGTGTTGGGGCTCCCTGGACAAGATGACATCAGTGGGTCCCTTAACCTCTGGGGCCCCAAGACCCTAAAAGCTGGGTGGGGACAGGGAGACCCTCAGCATGGTGATGGGCTCACTTGCTGGTTTGTTTCTGGGAGACTTCAGACCTAAATCCTTGCCCACTGTCCCTCGGGGTCCGAGAGCCCCGGCCCTACCTGCTGGGCAGGATCCAATGGGAGCTGGGGGTGAGAGCACTGGGCTGATCCTTAGGATGAATTTTATTTCCTTCCTCCTTCCCTTTTAGCATGTTCTAAGAGCACCCTGGGGATACATGCAGTCTTGGGACAGAGGTAAAGAGGATTGAGGCACACCCCTTCCTCCTGGAAAGTCTAGACCAGCCAGGGGCACTGACCAACAGCACAGGCACCTGCACAGGCATCAGGAGTGACTGCATTGAAGGCCGCAGGTGCATGGGAGGGGGAGATCAGAGAGGGCTTCTCAGAGGCAGCAGTCTATCTTCTGGAATTTGGAAGACTTGGCCAGGAGCCCAGGTGTGATGAAGTGTTACCCAGTCTGCTTAACCATAGAGGCTGCGGGAGGTGAGGCCTGGCCCAGGCAGTGTCTCTGAGCCAGACAGTTGGGGCAGGCTGGGCCCTAGAGGCCTAGGATAGCTCTGGGGTTCATCTTCCAAGCACAGGATCCAATTCCCATGAGGAATGCTGGAGCAAGGCTGGGACATGGGTACTGATGACGTGGAGGTAGATGATGAGGGGCATTTGGCTTGGCCTGGGTAGGAGGAGCTAAGAGGAGAGGGTCAGGAAGTATCCCCCTCAAAGGCCTTCAGTTCCATTACTCTCAACCCCCCTCCTCCCTTTCCTGCCCCTCCCCCAGATTGCCAAAGTGCTTCTTTGCCTTTTATGATGGAGGGACTCCACCCTGGGGCAGAGCTGCCACTTTATGACTGGGTGGCCCTCTGAGCCTTATCTGTAGAGCTGGGACAGTAGTAAGCCTCAGTGAAGCTGCAGTGCATTCTTGGGGAGCGAAGGCCTTTCTTTGCGGGTTGGGGGGGGTATGACTCACCTGGTAGTGGGTGAGCACCTCTAGGATTCAGACCATGACAGCAGTCTGGTTACACACAGCAACACTGAGGCTTGGGGAAGGAGAGGATTTGCTCAGTGCGGGGGCTTCAGCAGGGAGTCTACCCAGAGTGTGGAGGAGAGCCCCCCACCACTCCAGAGTGTGGCCTGGCACTCCCTCGTGTATACCCTCCATCAGCTCATGGCACCTCCCTGGGCCTCAGTTTTCTCACCTGTGAAAGGGGCTGGTAACAGAAGTGATCCAAGGCTGTTGGGAGGAAGGGGACATACGTTGCTTCTCCTGTCCCCCAACATTCTCCAGGCACAGATGTTTGCTCCCCTACCTCTCTGTTTCTAGTGCACTAAAGGAACTCTCATGGCTCATGAGAAGACTGGTCCTGGGGTTTCACGGCCAGGCTGGGATGGCACTGCTTTGCTTCCTCTTGGAAACTTCCAGAGCTGTACCGGATGATGGATGGATGGAGAGAGGGGCCGTGGCTTGCAGCGTACCTGGCTGCCCACCTGCTGGCACTGGCCTAGTTGCCAGCAGCCTGGTCGCCCACCCCACGCCAAAGTTGTTTCTCTACCTGCTGGCCAAGGGCAAGTCAGCTGAGGGCAAGGACCTGGGTCTTTCCTCCCCTCCTCCATCCTCCCACTGGCCAGAACCAGGAGGAGCCTGGAGGGGACTATGAGGCAAAGTAACACATTCTCAGGGAGTGGCCTGGGGACCTGTGTCTGGGACCTCGACGCCGGGCCAAGGGTGAGGGGCACGCCCTTTGGGGCTCTGCCCAGTCCCAGGCCTCAGCAGAGCTGGCAGCCTACAGGAGGCCCTTCGAGGAGACAGTTTCCTGCTAGGTGGCTAGGCGGGCCTGCCAGGGCCTAGGAAGATCTGAGGGGCCCTGTCACCCCGCTGCTCTGGGGCTTCTTAGGCGGGGCTGGGCTGAAGGCAGACAGTTGACCTTGCCCAGGCTCCTGAATGAGATTGTTAGCTGTGTTTTCTTCCTGGGGTTTGGTTGGACTTCGATCTTGGAGAAGCTACGCCATAGAGTGCCTTGCTGTGCTCCCATGATAGTCTCGGGGGAACCTCTCCCTCTGAGTATGAGCCCCATCCAAGGGCTGTATGGGAACATGTCCCCTCATGGGGTAGCCCACCTGCTTCTCAGAGCTGACCTCAAAGGAAGGGCCAGATATGTGAAAGCTTTAGAATCTGAGAAGCTGCCCACACAGGACAGCAGCAAATAGGGGGTTGCCCGCTGTCCTTGAGGGGCAGCCCCTCTGACAGGCCCTGGCCTCTGTGTGACCTTCGGTCTGGTGTCAGAAAATTGTTCATCTGGACATGCACATGTGCCTCAAGCTGGAGGGGAAAGGGATTCCAGTCATCCGGGCCACCCCTTTGCTGTCCCTTTGCTGGGGAAACCGAGGGCCAGAGAGGGGCAGCACACACCTTTTGAGAGCTGGTGATCTCTGGAGCCCCGGCTTTAACAATGTAACAATCAAAGCAGTTGAACAATTGCTTTAACAAAAGCAACTTTGCTTTAACATTCAGAGACCCTCAGCTTTCCCATGTGGCGGAAGGGGCTGCAGTTGGGGTGAAAATCTGTACTTTGTGCCAAGAGAGACTGGGAAACTAGGCATCTTGCTCAAGTCTTGCTCAAAACTGGGAAGGGGTTCTGGGGGCCAACTCCCCCACCCTACCATGTCTTCCTGTGCCCGAGTCCCCTTTCGAGTGGTGATGTATGCCCCCCAATAACTTAATCCCATTCTGTTCAGGTTGAGGCTTGGGCAGGCAGGGCTCAGGCCCTGTGTGGCCTTTGGCAGGCTGCTGGTGGTGTCTGCCAGGTCTTGGATCCTCTTGTGTAAAATGAGGAGAAGGTGGCCTCGACCCAGAGTGATGGGAGGACCCAGTGAGTCAGGTGTAGCCAGAAGTACAGTGTGCAGCCCTTCCTTTGGGCGTGTGTGTGGGGGGAAGGGGGGCGGTTATCCCTCTCCTGCTAACTTGAGCTTGGAAAATTCTACGGGCAGGAGCCGGGTGCAGTTCCTGTCTGCGTACCCGGAGCCGGAGCACACAGCGGGTGACTTGCCTTCTCCGTGGGCTCCTAAACTCGGGTGCTCCCCTCGGCGGGTGTGTTAGGGGTCTGTTCTCCCACGAGTTACAGTTCAGGGCAGCGCTGCCCTCAGGTGTGCTGAGCGCTGGAAACCCCACCGTACTTTATATGGAAAAGCCAAGCCGCCTGGCCAGGGGAAAGGGAGCCCCTGTGCCCCCCCCCCCTGCCGCCCACTTACCCCCTCTCCCCCATGCCCTGTGCTTGCCCCGCAGACGCCAGCATGTCTCCGGATGCCGCCAAGCCGAGCCACTGGTGCAGCGTGGCCTACTGGGAGCACCGGACCCGCGTGGGCCGCCTCTACGCGGTGTACGAGCAGGCCGTGAGCATCTTCTACGACCTACCTCAGGGCAGCGGCTTCTGCCTGGGCCAGCTCAACCTGGAGCAGCGCAGCGAGTCGGTGCGGCGCACGCGCAGCAAGATTGGCTTCGGCATCCTGCTCAGCAAGGAGCCCGACGGCGTGTGGGCCTACAACCGCGCGGAGCACCCCATCTTCGTCAACTCGCCCACGCTCGACGCGCCCGGCGGCCGCACCCTTGTCGTGCGCAAGGTGCCGCCCGGCTACTCCATCAAGGTGTTCGACTTCGAGCGCTCAGGCCTGCTCCAGCACGGGCCCGAGCCCGACGCCGCCGACGGGCCCTACGACCCCAACAGCGTCCGCATCAGCTTCGCGAAGGGCTGGGGGCCCTGCTACTCGCGGCAGTTCATCACCTCCTGTCCGTGCTGGCTCGAGGTCCTCCTCAACAGCCACAGATAGCGGCGGCCCGCGCCCCACCCCCACCCCGCGCCCCACCGCCCAGAGACACAAGCCCCCCCCCCCACGGACGACACCCCTCCCCCCCAAATATCATCTACCTAGATTTAATATAAAGTTTTATATATTATATGGAAATATATATTATACTTGTAATTATGGAGTCATTTTTACAATGTAATTATTTATGTATGGTGCAATGTGTGTATATGGACAAAACAAGAAAGACGCACTTTGGCTTCTAATTCTTTCAATACAAATATATTTTCTTTCTTCTCCTCCTTCCTCCTTTATTATTATTCTTTGGTTTTCGTTTTGTTGTGTGTTTGTGGTTTTGTTTCGTTTTGTTTTGTTTTTGTTTTTGTTTTTAAGAAAACGATACAGCAGAGCTAGGTGGAAAAGCCTGGGTTTGGTGTATGGTTTCTCCCAATATTAATGCCCAGACAAAAAGCTAATACCAGTCACTCATTGATAATAAAGTATTCGCATTATGATTTTTTTTTTAATGTCTTCTTTTTAACAAAGAGGGATGTGCCGGGCTCCTGTGGGTCTCTGACCCATCCAGCATCCTGAAACTTGATCTCAGTCTTTTACCAGGGAAAGAGTAGAGGGGATAAATTGAGAAGGGAGGAAGGGCATATGTTTACTGTTGAGGCCAGAGAAGGTTCTGGTGCTCCCTCCCGCCCATGGCTACATTGAATCCTCTGGATGGGGCGGGTGTATATGGCAGGAGAGGTTCTCCCAGTCTGATGGAGGAGGCACAGGTCCGTGTCTCCCATCTCTGCATTGTGCACAAGCTGGAAGAAGACGCTTATTTTCACCACTCTGGGGTAATGGCCCGAGGAAGAAAAAGATAATGGGCCTCAGGCCCACCTGCTGCCTTCAAAAACCCACCTGAGCCCCAGGGTGAGGGTCTTTTTAAGACCTAGACAAGCCACTCTCCCACCACTCACCAAAGAGCTCAGAACTAGGGCCATATGGGGTTGTATTTATGATTTATGCAAAGGCAGGTTGGTTGTTTCTACTCTATAAAAGGGAAAAGTGGAGATTCTGAAAGAGCAAAGGACTAGCTCTTAACAGATTAGGGTTAGAAGTCACATTTAATTGTAGGACCAGAGCCATATTAAATGAGTTTTCTCTCTTGAGAAAACTCAAAAAAAAAAAAAAAAAAAAGAAGAAGAAGAAGAAGAAGGCTTCTTTGGCCAGATAACTAAGGGGAATGTTACATTGTATATCTTCTTTCTTGGAGATTTACATTAGCATATTAAGTGCTCAGAGAAGTCATGTGTATTATCTATTGCTGCGTAATAAATTATCTTAAATTGTAGCAGCCTGAAACTAACATTTCTTATCTCTCACAGTCTCTGTGTTCAGGAATGCAGGAGGCGCTCAGCTGGGCGGTTCTGGTCCAGGGTCTCGTGAGGCTGTAGTCAAGCTGTCCGCCAGGGCTGTAGTCATCTGAGGCTTGCCTGGAGCTGGACGACCCGCTTCCAAGCTCGCTCACGTGGCTGTTGGCTGGAGGCCTCAATCCCTCACCACACAGGCCTCTCCACCGGCCTACTCATGACATGGCTTCCCCCAGAGCAGACGACCCAAATGAGAGTGAAGCTGCCATCCTTTATCACCTTGGCTCGAAAGTGGCACGCATCCCTTCGCCACATTCTGTTACCGCTTGAACCTTTCTCGCTGACGATGAGGGAGGGACTGCCCGAGACTGTGACTGTTAGGAGGCGGGATCATGGCTACCACATCCTCTGAGAAATACACCATTTGACTTTGTTTCCCAAAGTTATTTACCGATGGACTCTTCCCCACCCCAGCTAATCCTGTCCCCATATTGGAGGCACACGGGTGCCTCTGATGTTGCCAAGCCCTGGACACACCAGGACGCCCCACGCCGAGGCCCTGTCCTGATGATGCCCACTCGGGATCTGGGTGTAGGGTCAGTGCTGGCGGGGTGGGGGGGCTTCAGGCTCAGGCAGCGGAGTACAAGATGAAACAAGGAGCCAGTTCTGTGGAGGCGTTAGGCTCCCGTACTCACGGCCAAGTGACAAGGGTGGTGGGGAGGACAGGGGCAAAGGGGTGATGCAGTGAGACTGGAAGAGACCAGGAGGCATCCGTCGTGTGCAACAGCTAGGAGGTGGGGACAAGTGTCTCCAGACACTCCTGCTCTGGAGCCAGGTTTAAATCCCGTGTTTGCCACTAGACATTGATTCTAGAATGATGCCTTAAGGGCCGCATGACATTGATTCTAGAATGATGCCTTAAGGACCATACTGTTCAAGGAAAACCACCCTGCCAGGCCAGACTCTTTCACTCCCAGCTGCCACCCTCAGGCCTGTGCCTGAGGACACAGGCCCCATTCTGCTCTCCTATATTGTCAGGCCTTGGTCCTCCTTTCGGGCACTGAGCCGAACCGAGCTGTTCGATGTGAGGCTGGGCAAGGAGTCACTGGGTTTTTCTTCGTTTTCTTCTTCCTTTTCTTTCTTCTAGGCAATAACTAGTAATAGGCCTTGTTGGTGAGCCCTTTCTACACGCTAGGAACTGGTCTCCAGGAGCATCTCTGCCCGCATGGTCTCAGGCATGCCCCCTTTTCAGATGGAGAAACTGATGCTTACATGAATGCTGTCATTTCCCCCCTATCCCTGGGGGAAGGAACAAGTCCTCTGTGTCAGAGGCCAGCTTCAGGCCCCTCCTGGGTGCTGGTTATCCTCGGCTGGGCGGGAGCAGGCCTGTCCCTCAGGGACAGTCTACCAGAGGAGATTGCTGAGTTCCTGGGCCCCGGGCCATTGACCTCACAGCTCTTGTGCTCCCAGGCTTGCCCTGTCCCGAGGCTGAGGACCTCCCTGAGGTCCTTGGGCGGCCGTGAGTGTCTGAGACTCCCCTTCCAGCCCCTGAGTTTACAGGTGGGGAGTCCCAGACACAAGAGACACAAGAAGCCGAGTGGCCGAGGTCACAGAGGGGCAGCAGGATCCGCCCCTCTCCCTGCTCTCCCAGTCATGGTAAGGTACTTGCAGTAACTCTGTGGTTTCCCCCAGACCACCCAGGGATCCAGTGACTCAGGCTCCAAAGGAGACACTTTCTAAACAAGGCCGGGTCTCTGGAGAGTGTGGTGGGAGCCTGGTCCCAGCAGGCCCTGGGAAGCGAGGTGGGTGGGGCTCAAACCCAAGCTCAGGCCTGGAAGAGGGGAGGGAGGGATTTCCTGCTATTCCTAGGCTTTTAGAGACCAGAGACTCCTTCCACTGCCCCCTCTCCAGTCCCTCCAGTCCCTCCGTTGCCTTACTGCCTGGGAGTGGGGGGTAGAAGAGGTTGATCTAGAAATGAAAGAAACATCTAGGAAAGGGGAGGGGTGGGCCTAGAGGTCTTGATTCATGCTTCAGGTGACAAAACCCAAGGCCCAGAGAAGGGTGTGTGCAATTAGCCTAAGGTCACACAGCAAGGTCAGGGCAGAAAGGAGCTGAAACCTCCGGTCTCTGGACTCCAGGTCAGGCTGCTTCCTGTGTGTGCGCGCGCAGATTCCTACAGTGCTCTGGAGGGTGTGCACAAGCCTCTGTTCCCCTCGGAGAACTCCCCTCCTGACCTCCTACCCCTGTCTTGGAAGCTCCCTGCCCCCACCCCCTACTCGCACAGTTCAGGGGGCTTAGTGCCCACCGCTGCCTTGTCCCAACCCTGATTCAGCTGCTTACCAGTTACCAGATCTGAGGTAAGTTACTTAAACGTTTCTGTGCCTCGGTTTCCCCATATGAATACTAATGAGACTACGCACCTCCTAGCTGCCTGCTGGGAGGACAGATGAACCAATGCTTGTTACGCGCTCAGCACGGGCGTGTATTAAGGTCTCAGCAAGTACACTTACAAATTAGACTCATTAGAATCATCTGGAGCCCGGAAGGTAGTCCAGGTTGGTCCGGAAAGCTTGGCTGGGGACAGAGCAAGTATTAAGGACTCAAATCCAGGTGCCTTAACTTGCTGTTGGCATCGGGCAGCCACCCCACCCGTGTGAACTTCTGATTCCCCAGAGAGAAAGGACATCCGTGATCCACTGGGTAGTCTCTCGGGGGCGGGGGGACACCAGTGGTTCCCCCAGACACTGCTGCGGCCTCGTCACTGGGCCTCCTGCCCTTCTCCTGCCTCTTCCAACCTACTCTCCACACGGAGTGATGCTGCATTGCCAAATCTGGGGGTAACCTTCCTCCTCAGGATGGTAACGTCCCTATATTCTCGGGATGGAGAATCCCCTCCTAAAGTGGCCTGGAAGACCCTCACCCCAAGGGAATCTGGCCCCGCCCTATCCCTACCCGGCCAGCCCCTTTCAGACAGCCCACTCCAGACCTCTCTCCCTGGGCCTTTGCCCAAGCTGTGCCCAAGCCGTGCCCTCCTCCTGACCCGGACCCTGCCTGCCCAGTCTGAGCTCTGGCCACACTGCTGCCCCTTTTCTCTTTCCAGGGGATCTCCTGGATGCCAGAGAGCTCTCGTGTTCCATTTGTCAACATGGCCCTGGGTCAGCCCCGTGCCAGGCACAGAGGATGGACTCCCTGGATGTTTGTGGAATAAAAGAGTCACAGAGGTAATGGATGGGGCATGTTTGATAAATTCTAAAGGACCAAGTGGGCATCTAGAGGGGTGTGTGTTGTTTATTCTCCTGTGTTTCCACAACAACCCCAGCTGCCTGCTTATAGACCCCTGAGAACCGTCACTTATCCTCAGGTTCCAGGTTCTGGGGGCTCATGTCCTGCAGTCTTATTCTGCCCTCTCAGGGGTGTGGTAGCAAGAATTCCCAGTTTCGGGGGTATTCTTTTGATGCCTTAGAATACAGACTCAAAGAACGTCCAAGCTGGAAAGGCCCTGAGAGTGGCTCTGGTTCCATCACTGTCACAGAACTAAGGTCCAGAGATGGACAGTGTGCTAAACGGGGTCACACAGCCAAGACAGTGGGGGCCAAGCCCTTGACTTGGAGCTCCTTCCAGACCTGGCCTCTTTGAGGTGCTGCAAAGGTTTCTGTGAAGCCAACATTGGCCTGAGCAAAGCAGTTGAGAGGCAAGAAGGGTAGAGGAACAGATCATTTTTGGTTCTGTTTGGTTTTATTTGTGGTAAAGTAGATACAGCATAAAATTGCCTAGTTAAACCATTCTTAAGTATCCAGTTCAGTGGCATTAAGTACATTTGCATTGTCGTACAGCGATCACCACCGTCCACTTCTAGAATGTTTTCATCTCCCCCATGCTTTTTTTAAAAAAAAATTTTTTTAAGATTTATTTATTTATTTGACAGAGACAGCGAGAGAGGGAACACAAGCTGGGGGAGTGGGAGAGGGAGAAGCAGGCTTCTCGCCGAGCAGGGAGCCTGATGTGGGGCTCGATTCCAGGACCCTGGGATCACAACCCGAGCCGAAGGCAGACGCCTAATGACTGAACCCTCTAGGAGCACCCCCTGCCCCTGCTCATTTTTATGTTACTGTGGTAGAATGAGCAGAACATAAAATTTGCCACTTTAATCATGTGTTAAGTCTAAGTTCCAGAACACTGAGTGCCTGCTCATCGCTGCATTTCCTATGCTTTTTAATAAAAGGCCAATGAAGACTAAGTTTTTAAAATTCTGCACCCTGGGGGTGCCTGGGTGGCTCAGTGGGTTAAAGCCTCTGCCTTCAGCTTAGGGTCCTGGGATCGAGCCCCGCATCGGGCTCTCTGCTCGGCAGGGAGCCTGCTTCCTCCTCTCTCTCTGCCTGCCTCTCTGCCTACTTGTGATCTCTGTCTGTCAAATAAATAAATTAAAATCTTAAAAAAAAATAAAATTCCACACCCTGAGATTTTGAGGCTTTGGCTGACTTCTGGCAGCTGTATGACCCAAAGGAAGCTGTGTGTCACCTTGGCCTGGTTGGGGGGGTCTGCTGCAGGTGCTGGGGAAGGGGCTATCCAGCCCAGGCTGACCACAGCCTTGCTGGCTGACTGTGTGCAAAGCAGCTCCCAGGGAGGCTGGTGGAATATAGATAAAATGCCTAGAATTCCCAGCTGTACAACAGGGAGCCTATGGGCCAAGCAGAGGTGGTAAATGGTTTTTAATGTGACCTCCCCAGACTGGGGGAGACCTGGCTGAGTGATGCTGTGAGGGGGCTTGTGTTCTCTTTGGGCCTCAGTTTCCCCTTGAAAACAAAAGGTCCAAACTAGATGGTTTCCTGCTGCACACCGCAAAATCTTAGGACTCAAGAGGGGCAGATGGAGCCGACTTTCAGACTGGACCTCCTGAGAGGTTCTGGAACAGTTGCTGGTAACAGAATATTTACTTTGTTTGGCAATAGGAATAATAATGTTATCATTTACTGAGGGATGTGCTCTGTACTACCCACTTTGCCATCATCTCATCTAATCCTTATCCCTGTTTTATAGATGAGGCTCAGAGAAGTTAAGTAAGTTGCCCAAGGTTAAACAGCTAGTAAGTTTCAGAGCTCCAATTCCTACTTTGATCTCTCTGGCTCCAAAGCTGGTGTTCCTACCCCCTAGCCCTGAGGGTAACAGAATGCAACTTGATTTTCCACAGCTGCTAAGAATGCAGGCTTTGAAGGTAACTCCCCAGGCTTCGGGCCCAGCTATGCCTCCCACTGAGCGACCTGGGGCAAGTCACTTAAAATCTCTGAGCCTCTGTTTCCTCCTTTGTTAGAATGGACATAAAAATAATACTCACCTCACAGGGTGGTTAGGAAGATTAAATTAAATTAGTTTCTATGTGTGAAGCAGTTAGAACAGGGCCTGACTGTAACAACTAGCATTTGTTGAATTCTTTGAGTATCTTTTTTTTTTAAAGATTTTATTTATTTATTTGACAGAGAGAGAGAGATCACAAGAAGGTAGAGAAGCAGGCAGAGAGAGGGGGCTAAGCAGGCTCCCTGCTGAGCGGAGAGCCCGATGCAGGACTCTATCCCAGGACCCTGAGATCATGACCTGAGCGGAAGGCAGAGGCTTAACCCACTGAACCACCCAGGCGCCCCAATATCATGTTTGTTGCCAGCTTTTTTTTTTTTTTTCCCTCTTTTGGTCAGTTTTGTTTGAACCAGCAAATTGGAAATGTTTATTTTTAATAGTTTCGCTTTCTATTCCTCATCATCGAGCAATGAACAAAACGTAGCTGTAGGAATGTTAAAAAAAAACACACACAAAGGACACTGCAGGCGCGCACGCAGCCCTAAAGGCATTTTCCTTACTGTTTTAACAAAAACATATTCATGTATGATCTTTTGTAGAGGAGAGAAAAAGTCTCTTCCGTAGGTCATTCAGTGTTGGCTGAGTTCCTTAAATTCTCTAAGATGAGGGGCACCTGGGTGGCTCAGATGGTTAAGCATCTGACTCTTGGCTTTGGCTTAGGTCATGATCTGGAGGTGATGGGGTCCAGCCCCAGAGCCACTCTGTGCTCAGGGCGGAATCCGCTTGAGTGCTGTCTCTCTGCCCTTCCCTGCGTGTACTCCCACTTTCTCTCTCTCAAATAAATAAATAAAATCTTTTTAAAAAATTGGTCTAAGATGGGCAGCATTTTGGTGTTTTCTTTTTTAATATTTTATCTTCTTTGAGAGAGAGCCCACGCGCGCATGTGCGCTTGTGCAGGAATGGGGGAGGGGCAGAGAGGGAGGGATGGACAAGCAGACTTCTTGCTGAGTGCAGCGCCGGAAGCAGGGGTCAGTCTCGTGACCCTGAGCTCAGGACCCTAAAGTTCAGGACCTGAGCCGAAATCAGGAGTTGGATGCCTAAATGACTGAGAAACCCGGGCACCCCATTTTGGAGTTTTCTGTATAGAAAGTAGACCCTTTGGAAATGGTGACCCCACCCACTGCTGTTTCCTAGCCTCCTCTACTGGAGGAGTAAGGATGGTTCCATTCTTGGCCCTGACGCAGCAATTTTGACTCTTTATGAATCCTCTGCTTTGTGCTGCCCCAAATATAATGTCAATGAATGTCAAAAACCACATCAGATCTCCAGAAAGCCAAGTGGCGCCGGGTCTGCCTTGGTGACAGGCCTCGGCTGGCTCCTGGGCTCTCCTGGCTCTGGGGCTCCAGGGGGCTGAGGTCTGACCCCCGGGGCCACTCGGCCTCATCTGGGACCACGGTCAGGATCTCTGCCACGTCCTCACCATGCTAAAGGGTGTCCCCGCCATGGTTTGCAGGGAAGAAGCAGCAGCTTGAGGGCTTTAAGTTGAGGGATTGTCAGTTCACATAGCTGGGATCCCATTCTGTCTGGGTCCAAGCCTGGAGAGTCCCAGAGGTGCTCTGCGAGGGGAGGGCTCTGGCTGGCCTGGCTCCCGCCCAAGCAGGCAGTGTCATTAGACATCTTCTGGGACAGTTTCTAGGCCTTGGGGGTGGGCTCCCAAGGGACCAGAAGAAGCCACAGGCCTTTGAAGTGTGTCTGCTCTTGAATTTGCCAGGGTTGGGGGGTGGAGAGGAGATTTTTGGGACCCTAAAATCCACAGAGCCACTGAAGACCATCTTTTTTTTTTTTTTTTTAAAGATTTTATTTATTTATTTGACAGACCGAGATCACAAGTAGGCAGAGAGGCAGGCAGAGAGAGAGGAGGAAGCAGGCTCCCTGCTGAGCAGAGACCCCCCCGCCCCCCCCCCCGATGTGGGGCTTGATCCCATGACCCTGGGATCATGACTTGAGCTGAAGGCAGAGGCTTTAACCCACTGAGCCACCCAGGTGCCCCTGAAGACCATCTTTAAACACAGAAATTTTGCCACTTTTCTCCCCAAGCCTCATGCCAAAGCTGCTGCTGCTGTGGAGGATGGAGGACCAGCTTTGGAGAGGAGTGAAAGCCTGCGAACCAAGGTTTGACTCCTGCTTCCATCATTTCCCAGTCTCCGTGAACTTGGGCATTTCACGTGCCCAAGACGTGTATGTCTTCAGGCACTGGCCTTCTCATAGGTGAAATGGTGAGGATATCCTCTATCACGTCGGGACCAAATGAAAAAGCATGGAGTGTTGGGAGCCAGTTCTCCACGGGTCTCTCTGGAAATCTTTCAAGCAAAGGCACTGACTGCCTTTGTTCTAGATGATCTCTTCAAAGAGGCACTGCAGCCCACAGCCTTAGAAGGTGACCCTTTGTGCCGAGGGTGGGCATGTTGACTACCCACTGTCGTAAGAGTTTTGGGTTCCCGAAGCTCAGGGTTCCTCCCCTCTAAAGGACCCCACCAACTGTGCAGGGCTCACCTTCCCTCTTTGCACAAGGAAACCAAGGCAAGTGGCAGGCTCATGCTGCTAGCTGTGCTGTAATAGAGACCTGGAGTCTCCAACTCAGGAATCTGCAGTCCTCCACCAGCAAGCGGGAAAGGGGGCAAGCAGACTTGTTGTGTTGCAAATAGGGCAAAATCTGAGATCGTCGCAGTCCTTGACAGTGATGAGGATGGGGCGCTGGAAGAGGAAAGATGAGGGCATCCCAAGACAGTTAATGGGATTTTGGGAGGAGTCCATGAAAATCAGCACCAAATACGTTGCCTGAATTGTATGGCCAAGTGGGCAATCAGTGACCCTCTGTTTTGCTGCCTTTGGATGAGGAGAACCTGGGGAGGCGGTCGCAGGCTGAGCACTGGGAAGAGGTGGCCCAAATCGTGCCCTAGTTGTGGCTGACTCTCCTCTGGGTGGTGGGATCTCCTCACCAGTCTGTGCCCAGTCTCACTTTCTCCCCGTGCAAACAGCTACAACTAGGACCTCTGCTCCTTTAGGATAGCAGTTTCGGATGGGCACTCACACCAGGGGACAGGAGGGAAATTCATGACTGCTGCTGGCAGAAACCCAAGGTGTTCTTAGAACTTAGGCTGGTTCCCTTGAAGACAAGGGTGTGGGCTCATCACACCGTCTAAGAAGAAGGATGACCCGGCCCCTCTTGCAGTCCACTGTGCTAACTTCAGATCCAGTCAGAGACAAGGAAAGGTCCATCAGTGGGTCCTGCTGCCGTAAGGGAATGTTGACCTTCTTGGGAAAATTAGCCCAAGACAAATTCTGAGAGGAAACCCAAGGCTCTGAGGTCAGGTTTGTGCTGATGGTGCCCACTAACTGCTGTGGCTGTTTGACCTTGGTGCCAGCTCTCCAGAACCGGAAATGGGCACTGTCACCCTTCCCCAGGGACGGAAGTCAAGATGATTCTCACAGCTCCAGCCAACCCTCCATGAAGCTCCACGTCTTTTTCCTGTCCTTAGGGCAAGCCCATGACCTGGCTATTTCATCTACCACTTGGAAAACTAGAGGCTGGTAGATTGAAGACGCACCTCTGCAGGGTCACAGACTGGGAAGAGGTTGTTGACGCTGTCGATGGAACAGTGTGGGTCATTCCTGCAGACGCCCACGGGGAAGGGGCCTGTTTCTGTTGAGACCGACTGCATGGCTGCCTTGGCCCAGACGGCCCCCCATGGCTACCTGAACCTCTCATCCTACCAGATGTGGTCAGACTTTTACCCTCAGAGACCCGTGCAAGTAAGGGACTCTGAGCATCTACGCTGTACGCCATGCTTGTAACCCTGGCCAAAGGCTGACCTGGCTGTCTCGCCGTGGGTGTGGTCCCTGCCTGCTTCAGGCAGAGTCACTGCCCCGAAACTTTGACCCCGTCTTCTGACTATGGGCGGGTACCTCCTTGCTGTTAACCCTTTTCCAGGTAATGGTGGTGGCCTTCCAGTCTGCTCAACCAGCCAGTTTGAGCCTCAATATTATGGCTCTTGAAACGAATCGTGTCATGCTTTCAGCTCTCTGGGCCATGTGCAAGGTGACAATGGTGTGCCTTTTATCCCAGAAGGCACTCCACAGAAGCCTGACCGTCAAGGTGTACGGTGACCTTTCCGGCTCCCTCCCATTCCCAGGGATGGTCTTGGTGAGTCAAAGTTCCCCACTCCGTTTCCCTCACATTCCTCTTGGTCCAAACTCCTGATGAAGGCAGGTTGGTCACTGATTGTGGCTGTCCCCAGAAAGGGCTCCTCTGTGGGGCCATGTCCTGGGGAATGACCAGGGTGAGAAGGGTGTGGGGTTACAGAGACCCAGTTTGAGAAGGTGCCATCCTGCCCTAAGCATTCCTGGACACGCTGCTACTTACATCTCCCCAATAGCCAGCCTCCTTATCACCACCTATGCTTGGCAGTCTGGCCAAAGGAGGATTCAAACAGAATTCTGGTTAAATTTTATAAAAATGTCCCATCACTCTTGTACCTGGTCCTTCGGAGAGAAAGGTCTGGGTACAAATAGGTGTGCTTGGAAAAAAGGTGAAGTGCAGGGGCGCCTGGGTGGCTCAGTTAGTCAGGTATCTGACCCTTGGTTCTGACTCTTGGTATCCAACCCTCGATGTCAGGGTCATGAGATCAGGCCCCACGCTGGGCTCCATATTCAGTGAGGAGTCTGCTATATTTTCTCTCTCTCCCTCTGCCCCTCCTCCTCGCACTCGCTCAAGGTCTCTCTCTCACTCTCTCTCTCAAATAAATAAATAAATCTTAAAATAACACAAAAAAGGAAAGGTATGTAGGCACTCAAAAAGAAATACTGGCCGTGGAGGGAAGGGCACGAGCCCCAGCCCCTGGGAAGGGAGTGTCTTGTATGTTGGGATCCCCCAACCTAATGGACCGGGCCCCTGCAGCCCTCCCACACTCATGCTGGCACCTTCTGTTTCCTGACTGCTGGGTCAGCCATCCCCCAACAGTCAGCTCTGACTCTGACTTGATAGCAGAAGGTTTTCTGAACCTTCCTCCCCAACCACGATGTTAAGAGAAACAGTGTAAAAGAGTCCTAACTCTGGCACCCCAGATGTCTGCGCCAGCCCACCCACACCACGGTGCCAGCATCCGGTGGGGCTGGTGGATGCCACCTGCCACCTGGTGTTGACAGACAGGACACACAGGGCTGACTAGTCCTGGGAGGTAGTCTCCCTAAAATCAAGGTAATTTGTTACACAGCAATAAATAACGAATACACCATCCATGCTCCCCTTTCACACTCACCACAATGCTTCAGCATCTGTGGGATGATGCCTGCTTTACCGATGAGAAGCAAAAGCTCAGAGACGTGAAGCCGTTGCCGAGGGTCACACAGCCAAGTGGTAGTGCAGGTTGTAACCAGGTCTGCCTGCCTCTTGTGTCCATGTGTTCCAGGTTGCACCTTGCTAGTTTTCCCTCCTTCAAGGTGCTGGGGTTCTTCTTTGACTCGTGGACACTGGTCATAGAATTTCATGCCCCTCAGCCTGGCCCCTAGTTCTGGACACCATGGATGAGAGGCTTAGCAAGCTGGGGGAGCATGGAGTAGCTAGTGGGCTTCCTAATACCACCTCCCCATATGGGGAGGCTGGCCTCAGTTTCTTCATCTGTGAAATGGGTCTGAGACCCCAGACAGGTTGCAAAGAACCCATGAACTCAGGAGCTGAAAGTGCTTTGGAAAACTAGAGGTACAGGGGTGCACATTGATGTGGTCTGAGACATGGCTCAGGAGGAGAGAATGAAGGGCTTGGTGGAGGGCCTGGGATGGAAAGGAAGCAGAAGGGGCCAATCAGACATGGGGTCTGGGCCGGGATTCCCTTATGAGCTGTTGTCAGCTGTGATGCCACCTTCCTTCCTGTGCCTGAAATCCTGAGCAGTCCTCTGAGGTACATGGTGCCTTTTCTAGACTCTCCTTTTAAAACATCCCCCCTCCACCGCTGTAGAGCAGTGGGATTGTACTTACACAGCCCTGAGCCCCTCCCACGTATGGGAAGCTCACATACATTATCTAATGGGATACTCACACTGAACACGCACTAACCCTTTTAATGTATCTGTGTGTCCCGTTTCACAGGTACGGACAGATGAGGCTCTGAGGAGTCATTTGCCTCAGGTCTCATGGGAGATAAGGGACTGAGCCAGGGTTTGGAGTGAGACTGCCCTGGATTCAGAGTCTGGTTGCCTTTCGGCTCCTTGGTTTTTTATACGCTTGACAGACAGCCATGCTCTCTGAGATTGGGGTAGGGGCAGAGGGGGCCCACAGTCCTCCCTTGTGGGTGGGATTCCAGTTGCCCACAGGCTGGTTTTCTCTTCCAGGAGGGGCTGAGAAGGACAACCCCAGACCACATGGCTCTTGGCATCATAACCTTTCCGTGATGTTGCTTTAACCCCATAATGGGGCTCATAATGGGTCCATCTGGGAGTTCTTTTTGCTCCCCTCTATGCCTCAGCCAGAGGGGTCTTCTTAGAAAGCAGCCCTGACCAAGTCCTTCCCCTGCATAAAGCTCTCTGTAGGCTGCCCATGGAAGTCCCAAGCTCCTTACAGCACATATAAGGCCCTCCTTGGCCTGCAGCCCCCCAGCCCCTCTCAGCGGAACCTGTTCCCTAAATAAGAAGGTGCCCTAAATGGCTGAAATGATTTGTGACTCCAAGCTTCTGCCTATGCTGTTCACTCTTCCCAGAAGCCCTTCACCCACTTCCTTGCCTTGATTGTCAAACTCCTTTCTGTTCATTAAAAGAAGTAATCCTGGGGCTCCTGCGTGGCTCAGTCATTAGGCGTCTGCCTTCAGCTCGGGTCATGATCCCCGGGTGCTGGGATCGAGCCCCACATCGGGCTCTACATCGGGGAGCTGCTTGAGGGCGGTAACTGTGTCATGTTGATTTCTGGGCATCAGGCTCCACATCCGGCTCCCTGCTCGGCAGGAAGCCTGCTTCTCCCTCTCCCACTCCCCCGCCTGTGTTCCCTCTCTCACTCTCTCTCTCTCTCTCTGTCAAATAAATAAATAAATAAACAATCTTTTAAAAAATAAGAATTAAAATAATAAACGAAGTAATCCTTAGGCAGATTTCATGTATTTACCAGGAGACGTGCACGTGAAACAAAATGGCATATGGTGAGGATTGTCTCCTCCCCCTGCCCCACTCCGCCTCAGCCACCCAGACCCCTTTGGGTTACCTGTTTGTTGCCTGCCTTTGCATCCTCGAATGTTATCACGATTGTCTTTTGCTGGGCTGGCTGGGGAGCTGCTTGAGGGCGGTAACTGTGTCATGTTGATTTCTGGGCAGAGAGCCTGGGGTACGGTGGTTGTAAGTGGAGGATATGGTGCAAGCAAGTATCTTCTGATGGTGAAGGTGGAATGCCTGGGGCTGTTGCACTTCCCCAGGTCCCCTGGTGTTAGGGAAGGATGAGCAGTGCTAGGGGCTGGGGGAGATGGTGGGGGGAGGGGACACCAGCAAAGAGCTACATCTTCACCTCTAGCTATAGAGCAGAACAAATTCCAGATGGATGAGACTGCAAAATGTGAAAACAATGAAACCATGAAATAACTAGAATAAAATGTTGATGATTTTGATCTCTAGCTGGGAAGGGCCTCACTAAGCACAGCGGTAATGGAAGAAATGATCCCGGGAAAGATGTATGTATCTGCTTGCTTAAAATTGGGAACTTCTGTGCATCCAAATACGCCCTAGAGGGAATTAAAATAAAAACAAATATGTAAAGAGCACTTGCAAATCAAAAAGAAAGTAACTCTAAAAACCTCAATAGAAAAAACATAGGCAGTGGACCTGAAAAGGATATTAACAAAAGGAAAAATGTAAGTGGCTTAGTTTAGGTTTATGTTTTAAAGTAAGTAAGAGTATGTGGAACCTCGTTAGAAAACACAAGATTCTGTTGAAATAGGGAGATGGTGTTTTTCACTTACTGCTTTACTCAACTATTTATATGTAGAAAAATAGTGCTCCATGGGGCTGAGATCAAGTGAGCTGAACAGGATAAATGTCTTTCTATAGGGGGCGATGTTCAGGAAATCAGTTTCTCAGTACAGCTCAAAGCCTTAAAGATGTTTATGCCCTTTGTCCCAACAATTCTGCCTCTGGGGTTCTTTCTGAGAAATAGTCTTTTTTTTTTTTTTTTTTTTTTTTTTTTTTTTAATAATAGCAAAAACTCCAAAATGGTCTAAATAAATGATGGTACACCTGTATGACAAAATATTACACAGCCTTTAAAACTCGTGCTTAAGCGGGGTTCCTGGGTGGCTCAGTCATTTGAGCATCTTGGTTTCAGCTCAGATCACAGTCTTCAGGGTCCTGGGCTCAAGCCCCAGGTCAGGCTCCCTGCTCAGCAGGGAACCTTGCTGATTCTTTCTCTCCTCCTCTAGTGCCCTTTCGAGGTCTCTCTCTCTCACATAAGTAAGTAAATAAGTCTTAAAACAAACAAACAAACAAACAAACAAATAAACTTGTGCTTAAGTGTTAATGGCTTTTGCACCTGGGAGGCTGGGAGGGATACCAAGATGCAACTGGGTTTGTTTTCCTTGCACTTTGTCTTTTTCTGGACTATTTACCAGAAGTGTGTGTTTTTTTTCATGAAGAAAAATATCATGTTTTAGAATTATTTTTAATCACTCGGAAAAGTTATCATGTAATAAGACCAGATGGGAAAAAAAAGCAGGTGCTAAACCTACATACAGATAATATGATACTTAATTTACCTCTTTTTTTTTTTTAAGATTTTATTTATTTATTTGACACAGAGAGAAGGAGCACAAGCAGGGGGAGTAGAAGAGGGAGAAGCAGGAGCCTGGCTGAACAGGCAGCCGGATGTGGGGCTCGATCCCAGGACGGTGGGATCATGACCTGAGCTGAAGGCAGGCGCTTAACGGCTGAGCCACCCAGGCGCCCCTACTTTCTCACATTTTTCAAATCTTCTGCAGTGAGCATGGATGAGCTTTATTAGATCATGTTAAACTTTATTACAAATTATATAATTATAAAAACAGAGTCTCCAGAATAAACGTGGCACCAAAAGGGATTGGGCATTGAATCTAAATAAAACATTTGTAACTGCCAGTGTTCTGCTTCATTGAAATCTGACTGTGTGAAAGGATAATGAGTGAAGCCTCACATTTCTGTCATCCAGTAGTGCATTTCCACGCTTGACTTAACCCTTAGCCTCCCTTAACCCTTGTGGCCCACCCTGCAAGGTACTGAGACTAAGGGAATTCTGCAAAACACAGTGGAAAAAATGGACACACATGTGTACACACACACACACACACGTACGTCTGCTGGACCTTGAGCAAAGCCACAGTTCTGGAGGACTCCCATGCTGTGTAAGACCCTCGTCATGGCTTTTGATGACTGAGCCACAGCATGACTTTCTAACGGGGCTTCCTGCCCTCCCCTGGCCCAGTAGGCCACGGTGGGGGTGGGCAGGGCAGGGGTGGGAGGGGAGGAGAGAAGGATGCCCCTTGTCCTTGGGAGGTGATGGGGTGCATCTCAGCTTCATTTGGCTCTCAGGGCTACACCCTGACTAGTGAGACCCCTACCCTTCCAGATGGCCCGCAGAACCACCGGGGTCAGCCCAATAGCAGGCTTGGCAACAAGGTGACATGTTCCCGGAAGAACAGAAGACCACGTCCTCCTGATGCCTCCAGGTAACTGCTTTCCACTCGTTAAGTTGTAGGATTCACGTGTGATTTGTTTTGAGGGGCTCTTGGGATGCAGAGGATTCTCTGAGCCTCTGCACAGACACCCCAGATCACAGATAGACTAAGCCCTCCATGGGGGACTGCAGGGACAGCACATACAAGATGATGGGGCTGTGCTGTGTGGGACATACCGGTCGTACACACTGGAGGTCAGGCTACGGAAGAGCGTTTAAAAGAGAGAAATGATGATAAGAAATAATAAAGCAACTATCATTTATTGAGTACCTATTATGTGCCATGTATTATCCCATTAAATTATTCCACTGTCCTTGTGAAGGAGGTAGTGTTCTGCCCATTTTCTGGGTGATGAAACTGAGACTCAGGTGAAATGAGCTGTCTGGATACCAGGCAAGCAAACGGCAGCGTTAGGATTCAAATCCAGGGGCACCTGGGTGGCTCAGTGGGTTAAGCCGCTGCCTTTGGCTCAGGTCATGATCTCGGGGTCCTGGGATCGAGCCCCGCATCGGGCTCTTTGCTCAGCAGGGAGCCTGCTTCCCCCTCTCTCTGCCTGCCTCTCTGCCTACTTGTGATCTCTCTCTCCCTCTCTCTCTGTCAAATAAATAAAATATTTAAATAAAAAAAATTAAAGAAAAAAAGAATTCAAATCGAGACAGTTCTCTCTCCCCAACCTATGTTGAGAACACACCTGGCACATGTTGTTCTCCGAGCGAGTTGTTTGAAACAGGTGGACTTAGTGGATACCTACTGAATGCCAAGCCTGACGCTTTTATATGGTATCTGATTTAATTCCCAGGACGGCCTCTGTGCGGTACGTGTAATTATTGGCATTTTACAAATGAGAAAACTGGGGCTCAGAGGTGTGTCCAAGATCACATAGAGCCAAATAAAGGCCTTTTTAACAGAAGCTTTATGGGGAGAATGAGTCAGGAGCAACTGGGATCAGAGCCCCCAGAGCCGGAAGAGACTAGGGAAGGGGCGGGGTTCCTCGTGGGACTCTGTCTCCACCCACAGGAGGCCTTAGAAGGTCCAGGGGTAACTGATTTTGGACAAGCCCCACCCCAGCTACTAATACCTACTGAACAGGGTCATGAGGGTTAAATGAGATACGCAGGAGTGCCCTAGGCTCCCGGGAGACACTGGCAAAGGTGAGGTTCCGCTTCTCCTGCCCACTTTCTCTTCTACTGGCCTCCGTCAGTGGGTCCCCGCCCCTGGGGGGCTGGAAGCCCACCTTGCCTATCCCTATCCCTGACCCACACCTGTAGGTCCTAAGGATTCCTGGGATGAGAGCCAGCTTAGCAGCTTCCTGGCTCTTTGACGGCCTAAAGCTCACGTAGGCTCTCTGGGCATCAGTCTGGACAACCAGGTCGGGCTGGGGTCAGGGGGTGCTGACTAGATGCTTTCTGGGAGTCTCCCCAGACCCAAGTGGGCCCTCCAGCCCTGGCTCTTTCCCCCAGCCTCTGCTGCCATCATGCTGAGCTTGGGGACAGGCAGCTACCCGCAGAGGCTCTGGAGGCCAAGGCAGTCTCCGGACCATGGCCCCGGGAACTGTCCCTGAAGGCTTTCTCAGAGGGACGGCCCCCAAGCACATTCCAGGTGACATACCATTTTCCTTTCTCCCACAGCAACTGGTGGGGGCCCTCCCACTCCAGCAGGGGACAGGAAAGTGACTCAGCACCCCAGCCCCTTCCTCAGACTCTCACACTCACAGCCTTGCTTTGGAAAAAGGGTGGTTTTCATTTCTTTCCTCCCCCCCGCCCCAAACACTTACTTGTCTGTCCCTGGGCTCTTTTTCCCATGGGCCTCCCTGGTCTGGGCCAGGAGTCCGTGGGCAGCCCTCCTCCATCCTCTCCTGATGGAGGCTCCTGCCATCCGGGCGGGCTGTGTGGCCCTACTGTGCGTGGTGGGAAAGAGGCCGGACTCTGGAGGCCCCAGCTGGCCTCCTATTATATTGGCTTCTATTAAACTGAAACACATAGCACATCTATTACACAATAAACCACAGCTATTTCATGGATCAAATTAAGTTTTATTTGGGCAAATTACAACCTTTCCTACAGTCGTGCCTTTGTGAGGCCATTCCTTTTTAATAAAAGCAAGCATTTTGGGGCTGGCCTGGCTGGACCGAAGCTCCATGGTGGGGTGGGGGCTCAGGCCAGGGCTGGCAAGAGGGTGGGAGTGTGTGTGTGTGGGGGGGGGGGATGGGAATTCTTGGGGCCCCCCCTCGGGAATGGATTTGTCCATCTTTTCCTGCTGTCTTCCCATCCCAAGTTTACCATGGAAGTCTGCAGAGAAGTTCTCATTTAATAAGAGAAAGGCGGCGGCAGCAGCAGCAGCAGCAATGGGAAAGCATTTCCCGGAATCCAGGAGGAAGCGTGAGTCACGGGGCCTGCTAAGTGAGCCCTGAGTGGCCACTGCGGCCCCGGCCCAGGAGGCCTGGAGCACAGGGCTGCCCGCATAGACATGCCCATTGCCCAGGCTGACACAGGCTCCAGGAATGCAAACAAAGGTGGGTGGAGGGGCCTTCTGAGGGCGGGGGTGCTGGGCCAGACAAGAGGGGGCAGGCTTGGAGGAGAGGCCTGCTCAGGACCCTCGGGGCTCAGAAGAGCCCCTCGCTGGTATCCCTGGAGCCCAGGCAGGTGGGAAGGCTCCTGCCTCCTGGGGTGACACGGCCTTGCCTGCCATCTCCGGCTTCCAGGCTTCCTCATCAGGCAGGAGTTGTCCCAGGTCAGATGGGATCTTAACATGGGTCCCTGGACCAGCAGCAGCAGCATTCCCTAGGGGAACTGTTTGGAAATGCAGATTCTCGGGCCCCTCCACAGCCCTACTAAGTCAGAAGCTCCGGGGGTGCGGTTTTACCAAATCCTGCAGGTCATTCTGATGCACGGGCCGGCTTCTGGTCTACTGTGCTTCCTGATCTGTAAGTTACCTTCAAATCCACACCTGCCAGATATTCATTCAAAAAATTAAGAGGTACGGGCGCCTGGGTGGCTCAGTGGGTTAAGCCGCTGCCTTCAGCTCAGGTCATGATCTCAGGGTCCTGGGATCAAGTCCCACATCGGTCTCTCTCTGCTTGGTGGGGAGCCTGCTTCCCCTTCTCTCTCTCTGCCTACTTGTGATCTCTCTCTCTCTGTCAAATAAAATTAAAAAAAAAAAAAATTAAGAGGTAATGCTTACTGGGTGCCAGATCCCTGCCTAACTGCTTTGCATGTGTGAACCCATTTCATTCCCTGCCTGGTGAGGGCAGGTTCTGTGATCATTTCTCCAGTTTACAGGTGACCCCAGGGCTGCTTTGGAGCCAGAAGCCAGTGTTTGGGGATCTAGGGGTGATGGGAGGCGCTGGGCCTGATGCACGGACTTGGCCCGTGCTGGGTAACTGCTTTACACAGCAGACCTTTCCCTGTGTAGCTGGGTCGCTTTTCCTAAAGGCCCCTCAGAGGCTGCCCTGCCATCTCAGAGGTGGCTGTGGGGAGATCTCGCACTCCAGAATGAGGAATACAGAGGGAACCAGGCAGGTGGAGTGAGAGGAACGAGAAGGCCCAGGAGGAAAGTGTGCTGCGGAGAAGTGGGGCTTCCCAAAATCTTGTTCTCCATCCAAGGGTGGCCTCTCGACCAGCAGCAGCAACTTCCCCCAGGAGCCTGTTAGCCTTTCAGAGTCCTGAGCCCCAACCCAAACCCACTAAATCTGACTCTGCATTTTAACAAGCTGAGCGGGTCTTCTGCACATCTTCAAGCTTGGGAGAAGCCCCGGGTGAGGCGCAGAGGCATGTCCCCAAACCCCAGCCTGCCACAGAGGGGGACAGGAGGACAGGATCTGGGATCCACACCAGCCTCAGCCCAGCTCCTTTGGGGCCCCCTTAACACCAACATCCCTTCAGTAAACACTATAGCCTGAGGGTGCTGTGGGGAGTCCTTAAAACCTGCAGCCCAACCAGGATAGTGGGAAGGACTCTGCCTCTGCCAAGTATCCTCCTTCCAAGGTCAGGGATCTTCACGTCCTCTACCCTTTCTTCCTGGGTTCAAACCTAGGCTCTGCCACTTACTGATGGCGAGTCTTGCTGTAGACTTCCTGGTGCCCCAACTTTCTTTTTCTATAAAATAAGAGTAACAATATTTCCTAGATGATACATTTAGTGTGTGTGCAGATTAAATCAGTAGATACACATAAAGGACTTAGAGCAGTGCTTGGGACACGACTGCATTAACACAGTGTCTTTGCTTTCAGCCTTCCTTTGTTCCCTGGTCTGCGTGGCCCTTGGGCTCGGGGGTGGGGTGGAAGAAAGGGTTTGCTGGTGGAGGCATACTCAGTGCCAAGGCAGGGTGCCTGGCTTGGATCCTGGAAGTGACAGGGGCTCGTGTGGGGACAGAAGGAAATGTGTGTGTAGGATACCTCTGATGTGCCAGGCTTGGTGCCAGGCGTTTCCCTCCTCGCCGCAGTTGGAAAGTCTTGTTCCTTTCCGAGCTCGCAGAGGCTGGAGACCCTAGAAGTGCAATGAGCAGCCCAAGGTCAGTCAGTGAAAGGTGGAGCTTGTACTTGGCGGTTCAGACCAGCCAGCCAGACCTGCCTCACACCTACTTCCCATGACCCCATCCTTCTACCTCCACTGCAGCCCCGTCTGGTCCCTCGAGGAGGTAAGGGGATCCAGAAGACTAGAACTGGCAGAGGAGTGGGAAGGCCGATGGGGCCAGGGGACATGGTTCATGGCTCTTACCCTGGGGCCTCAGTTTCCCCACGGTGGTGCCTCCTTGCGGAAGCAGGGCAAGTGTACTGAATGGCCCTGTAGTGGGTTGAGCTGCTCCTGGATTCACTCTGCCAGCACAGTCTGCCTGTCCCCTGTCCCATGATTGGATGGCAGGTGTTTGGCGGATGTATTAAATTGCCAGCAAGGGAGGGGAAGATACCTCTGGTTTCAGCTCTGATGTATGAAGAGCTTGGAAATTGTCACTCTCATCCTCACAACAATGGAAAGCTGAATGAATTACAGGTCAAAAGCTTTGAGCTGCTTTAGAGAATGAGGATAAGTGGGCAAACTGCCCCTTGGAAACCTGGCGAGATGGGTTAACACGGAGAATCAACCACGATCAGCTTACCTGAAGCAGAAGCCACCAGAGCAGTTCTTAGGCACACTGAAGTGGTAAATTTTTTATCCTCCCTTGGCCAATGATAATTTTAAAAACACATTTTTGAGGTGTGATGGACATACAGAAAGCTGTACGTATTTAGTGTATATAATGAGTTTGCACCTGAGTATGCATCCATGAAACCATCAGCACCATTTATGCCATAAACATCCCCATCATCGCTGAAAGTTTCCTCCCATTCTCTTTACTTATGTGTTATTGTGTTGTTGCTATTAAATGGTAATTTGGATGACCTGCTGGCAGCTCTGTACGGACTGGGTTGAAAGTTACAAACTTGGCCCACTCCTAGGCACGCCTATACTTTCATGGGCTTTACCCCCAGGAGCCCTACCCAGTTCACATGGTGAAGATCAGAGAAAAACCCCTTCTGTTTTGGGCAGAAGAAATAAACACTTTGAAATATGCCCAGAGGTTTTTCCATAACAAAGACCTACCCTTCAGAAGAAACTGCTTTCCCAGAGCCTTGTCTGATTGGGGGAAGGACAATTAGAAATCCCAGCCCTTTCTAGCCTTCCCTTGTCATTTAAGGGGAAGACAAAAGGGCTAAGATATGTTCTGAAGGTCAAGCCTAGGGACTCAGGCCAATTAAAAACAAAACAAAACAAAAAACCCCTGAGATTTAATGATAAAGAGTACAGAACACTTTGCCTCTCCAACATTTACCACCAACACAGCAAGTCCTCAGTGTACTAACAGTGAATTATAACAAAAAGAGCTGCAAGACCCAGATTCTCTTTCAGAAGAAGTTCTTAGGGAAACCTAAAGACAACAGGGCAGGAAGCAAACAAGAAAATTCTAGGACACTGGAACCTCTGATACCTAGGGCTACAGCAAACCTTAAACATAGCCCAGCTCCTAGTCAAATTAGCATAAAGCCTCATGCTAAAATCACCTCGGTTCCTATAACCTGATATACCATGTCTAGCTTTCCACAAAAAATTATAAGGTGTGCTCAAAGGCAAGGAAAATTACTCTGGAGAGTCGAAGGAAGTAATGGAATCAGACTCAGAGATCATAAAGATTTTTGGAATTAAACAGGAGATTTAAAAGAACTATGATTAATATTCCAGTGGAAAAAGGAAATAACATACAAGAACACATGGGTAATGCAAGCAGAGAGATGGAAACTTTAAGAAAGAATCAAAAGGGAATGTGAAAATCAGAAACACTAACAGAAAGGAAGAATGTCTTTGATGGACCCATGAGCAGAGTGGACATGGCCAAGGAAAGAATCAGTGAGCATGAAGATATGTCAATAGAAACTTCCCAAATGGAAATGCAAAGAGAAAAAACAATGGGGAGGGAAAAAAAAGAAGAAAAGAAACAGTATCTGAGGACCGGGGGACAATTATAACAGGTGTAACCTGTGCATCATAGGAATAACCTGTCACCAAAACTAAGGGGATCTGTCACCAGTAGGTCTGCCTTCCAAGCAATGTTAAAAGGATTCATTGGAGAGAAGGAAAATATGTAGGTCGAAAACTTGGATCTACACAGAGAATGGAGAGTATCAGAGAAGGGATAATGAAGAGCAAATAAAATCTTTTATTTTTCTTATTCTTTTATTTTAAAGATTTTATTTATTTATTTATTTATTTAGAGAGAGAGTCGGGGTGAAGGGAGAGGCAGAGGTGGAGGGAGAGGGAGGAGAAGAGAGCCTTAAGCAGACTCCCCAGTAAGCACAGAGCTTGACTCAGGGCTCAGTCTCATGACCCCAAGATCATTATCTGAGCCAAAAACCAAGAGTCGAATGCTTAACCTACTGAGTCCCTTATTTTTCTTATTCTTTTATTTTTTTAATTTTAAGATTTTATTTATTTATTTGACAGAGAGAGAGCACAAGTAGGGGAGCAGCAGAGGGAGAGGGAGAAGCTGACTGCCCTCTGAGCAGGGAGCCTGATGTGGGGCTGGATCCCAGGACCCTGAGATCATGACCTGGTCCAAAAACCAAGAGTGGGATGCTTAACCTACTGAGCCACCAAGGTGCCCCTCATTTTTCTTATTTTTAATGGATCTAATGGATAGCTGTTCAAAGCAAAAACAGTAGCAAAAAAAAATATATTGGGTGATTGTTTCCTTTGGATAAGTGAAATGAATTCCAGCAAAGTTACAAGGAATGGGAGGGAGGGACTGGAGCATATTGGTATTAGATACCGTGAAGCAGTATCATGCTATTAAAAGTAAATTTAGATTTATTATAAAGGTTGTAAAGGTATGTTGCAAACACTAGGGCAACAACTAAAAAAAGTTTTTAAAGAAATTTAATTGATATACTAGGAAGGGGGAGAAAACGAAATCACAGAAAACCAGAGAAGGCAGAAATGATACAGGGAGATTAAGAAAAGAAACAAGTGCGACAAACAAAATAGTTAGAAATGTGGTCGGTACTAATCCAACTACATTAGTGTCACCTTAAATATGAGTGGTTTAAATATACCAATTAAAAACAGAGGGACACCTGGGTGGCTCAGTTGGTTAAGCAGCTGCCTTCAGCTCAGGTCATGATCCCAGTGTCCTCGGATCGAGTCCCACATCGGGCTCCTTGCTCGGCAGGGAGCCTTCTTCTCCCTCCGTCTCTGCCTGCCATTCTGTCTGCCTGTGCTTGCTCTCTCTCCCTCCCTCTCTCTTTGACAAATAAATTTTAAAAATCTTAAAAAAAACCAAAAACAAAAACAGAGGGGCGCCTGGGTGGCTCAGTGGGTTAAAGCCTCTGCCTTCAGCTCAGGTCATGATCCTGGGGTCCTGAAATCGAGCCCCACATCAGGCTCTCTGCTCAGCGGGGAGCCTGCTTCCCTTCCTCTCTCTCTGCCTGCCTCTCTCCGTGCTTGTGATCTCTGTCAAATAAATAAATAAAACCTTAAACAACAACAACAGACTATCAGAGGGATTTAAAAAAACAAAACTCAACTATCTGTTGTCTAGAGGAAGCCCACTTTATTATTTATTTATTAAAGATGATTTATTTGAGAGAGAGAGAGAGAGATTGAGAGCAAGTGAGCATGGGCAAGAGGCAGAGGGAGAGGGAGAGAGAGTTTCAAGAGTTTCAAGACTCCCCGCTGAGTGCAGAGCCCAACGCAGGTTTTGGGCTCATAATCTGAGCTGAAACCAAGAGTTGGACGAAGCCCACTTTAAAACTAGAGACACAGATACGTGAAAAGGAAAGCAGTGGTAGCTCCGCTAATCAGAGTTGGAGCAGCAGTGGTAATTTGACTAAGCCGACTTCAAGACAAGGAAATCGATCAGGGATAAAATGGGCAGTGCATCATGACAAAGGGATGGGAATTCTTTAAGGAGATAAAATAACCCTTAATGCACATGCACCTCAAAAGAGAACATCAAAGCACATGAGGCCAAGCACTGAGAGAACCGCCAGGAGAAATAGACAAGCCGCCGTTCTGTTTGGGGATTCACACGCCTCTGTCCGTAATGGACGCATCCCATGGGAAGACCATCAGTAAGGACATAGTTGGACGAAATAGCGCCATCAATCGACTGGATTCAGTTTATAGAAAACATCACCCAACAATGGCAGAATGCATATTCTTCTCAAGTTCACCTGGAACCTTCACCAAGGTAGACCACATACCGGACCACAGAACCAACCTTAACAAATGGAAAAGAGCAACATCTGGGTAACATCTGGGAGATAGGTTCCATTTCCTAAGAGACCAAGTTATTATTCAGGGAGCAGGGCCTCGGGAGGCCGACAGGGAGCCTGGGGTGTGATTCTGGCTCTTTCACGCACCTGCTGTGTGACCTTGGGCCAGGCACTTAATCTCTCTGAGCCCCAGGTTCTTCATCTGTAGAGTGGGGATGATCATAGTAACTACCTGATAGGTAGGATGTTATAAGGATGAAATAAGACATTCCATGGAAGGTGATGATTAAAGCCTTTCTCAGCTCAAGGTAAGGCCTCAATAAATACTCCCTGCTCATGCATGGTGTTAGTAAGACGGCAGGAACACGGTCCTGCTGTGTACCAGCTCCTGCTGGTCACTGGGAGACACAGACCTCAAACACAGGCTCCCCTCCCGGGCTCCTACCAGGAGATGCAACACACTTCCCACCTTGGGGAGCAGGTGTCCCCAGCTCCTGGCAGGGAGGGAGGCTCAGCTAAGTCCAGTGGTGCAGGGTGGGAAGGGTTTTTGACCCTGGACATTTGAGGTAGCCTCCAAAACATGGGCATCCTTTCTAAACTGAGAACACAGGTGGAGCAAGCAGAAGCAGGGTGGGTTCCAGAACCGGTGATAGCAGTCTGGTGGGGCTCATGGATCCCAGAAAGGGTCATGGCTGAAAAGGTCAGGGTGCAGAGGTTACTTGGCCCAGTCATCTTGTGAAGATGAGCAGACTGAGGCCCGGAGAGGGAGGAAGGGACCCCCCTCCCCACAACACTTGTCATACTACTCGTTTCTATCTGGGACCTAGCCGAACTCAGAGAATGAGAGTTTGGATTAGGGAGGAGGATAATTTAGTGACGACTGATAGTGATGACAGATGAATATGTGTTTGGCAGTCCTGCAAGGGCTTTCCAGGACATACACATACACAGGACATACATTTTGTTCTCAAAAGTAACCCTGTGAGGCAGAAACTGTTACTTCCATTTTATAGTAGAGGAAACAGAGGCATCAGTGCTTTTGGGATTTTACTAGACACTGTAGATGCCTCTTCTGCACCCACTCCTGGAGGTCTGTCTCCCTTGCTGGCAGAGCAGGAATGCTGTTCCTCTGTCTTCCATATCCCACAATTGGAGGTTCCCAGAGGAGGTGCTCATCTCAGCCCATCATAGAAATTGGGTGAGGGAGAGGATGGGATGTTCTGGTCCTCCTGTAAGTGGAGGGAAGCTAGGGGAATTCTTGAAGGAGTTCTTGATTGACTGAGAGAGGTGAGGTCTGGTGGGGGAGTGCCAAGGAGCACTGCTGGACACTGTGGTGTCTGCATGTGATGTTGGAACTAAGGAAGCCACCTTAGGTCCATGAGGAGACACATCTCAGAACACTGTGACACATGGAAGATGGCAGAGCAGAGGCGGGAATTAATGGGGTCCTGGAAGAGGTGTTTGAGCTGCTTGAATTATCTAAACCCAGATGCCATTCCTCTCATCTCCTGGACCCATGAGCTCTTACATCTCCTTTTTGCAATGCTGGTTGCATCAGGGTTTTCTGCCCCTGGACACTAAAAGCCTTCTTGTTGGTGTAAGGATAAACCCTAAATCTCTCCCCATGTCATCCAAGACTCAGACCTATGAGCTGTGTTTCTCATCAACATCTGATGTCTTAGCTAGAGTCAGGGACTTGCTAATCCCATGCTGGGCCATGGTCTTTGGGGCCTCTGGGCCTTTGCACATGCTGTTTTCTCTGCTTGAAGCACCCTCCCATGTGTCAGTTCTACACAATCACCCTCTTCCCTCTCTAGAGCCTCTCTCTGCATCACCTTCCTTGCGGAGTCCCACAGCACCCATCTGTGTGTCTGTCATCACCCGTGTTCTCACTTGCTGATGGGGATATCTGCTCCCTCTCCTGGACTGAGCTCTGGACTGAGGGCAAGACCTGTCACATTCATTTCTGTGCCCTTGTCACCTAGTGCACGGCCCGGCCTACAGCATACACTCTCTATGGGGCTGCAGAACGAACATGGGTATGGGGGCCCTCTGGGTGTCCTGGCTCTCGCAGGGGACCTGAGGGGGGTGATGCCCAGCTCAGTAGTCTTGGTACCAGCAGCCGTCATGGAGCTGCATGCTCCCTGGGGTCAGATGCCCCCCACACCCCCTCTCCTGTTCTCTTCATCATAGCCCCCCGTTGCCTGCTTTTACAGATGAGAAAACAGGGCTGCGGAGGGCTGAGGTGACTTGCCCAGAGCGGGGATTTCAATGCAGGTCTATTGGTCTTTCGTGGAGTTAAAAAAGTGAATGTACTGAATTGTGTGTAAATATATGATTGTGCGCGTGTGTGCGGGTGTTTGCAGTATGAGGGTAGGCATACTGGCACTTTAGTTTTCCAATTTTCTCGATATTTCTAATTTTGCTTCAGAAGCATAATGGGGAAAAATAAAAAATATATAGCCCAAGGTTTAGAGAATTAATGTTAGACTGGGCTGTGTGTCCTGAGGATGTCACTTTCTTTCTTTTTTTTTAAATATTTTTTATTTTATTTATTTGACAGAGAGACATCACAAGTAGGCAGAAAGGCAGGCAGAGAGAGAGAGAGGAAGGGAAGCAGGCTCCCCGCTGAGCAGAGAGCCTGATGCAGGTCTTGATCCCAAGACCCTGAGATCATGACCTGAGCCGAAGGCAGAGGCTTAACTTACTGAGCCACCCAGGAGCCCTTCCTCTCTCTCTCTCTCTCTCTTCCCTCCTTCTCTCTCACATTCTTTCTTTTTTGCCTGTCAGTGCAGATGAACAGAGAGCATTGTTTACCTTTTTTTCCGGCATTATTTAAGCTTCTTGTTCTTAAACAAAGTCAGATCATTAGGCTGCTGGGGTGTGGTTGGGGAGGTGGGAACACACTGAGCTCCCCAAACACAGCCCTTTCTTGTTTCTATAAAACTTTGTTCTGAAGGCTTCTTCAGGGCCAAAGAACAAGCACATAAACAAGATTAGGTTGTGACCATTGTGCTGTCTGCCCCTTGCCAGGCCGACCCTGGGTGGAGCCCCAAGACGAAGAAGGTCTGGGAGCACCGGGGAGCAGAGCCAGCACATCCTGGGATGGTGACCCCACATGCCCTGGCTCAGGCTCAGAAGTAGAGAGAAACAATTGGAGGGACCAGCCAGACTCCCCCCATCCCAGTCTAGCATCCCCAGGGCTCAGAGAAGGGAGCCCCTGGTTCCCTCCTCTATGAAATGAGGCCATTGTGAGAACCCACCAGGGCACACCCGGGCTTGGTGGGAGGGAGGACCAGGTCCGGCCAGGAGCTCAGGCAGTGTGGGTCCAACCGGCCTGTGAAGGTGGGCCTGGGGTGGGCAGGTCAAAAGGCACCTGTGTGGAGAAACCTTTGTTCTGTTGGTTGCTTGGGAGCCTCATGCCTTCTGTGAATCACTTCTTACAGCACTGGGGTTTTTCCCACCTCATGTTGAAGTCCTGTGAACCCCTAATGCCAGCTTCTGCTTCCTCCTGGGCGGGCCGCCAACAGCCGCCTGCCTCTCTAGGCCGTGGGAGCGACAGACGAGGAGGCTCAGGGTCCCCCTTCTGGGAGAGGGCCCTGCCCTGGATCTGCCAGACTTCGAGTGCCCCCTCAGCCTTCAGCTTTCACCCTAAGAAGTGGGACATCTGGCCTGAATGTCACGAAGGACCTACTGAGCTTTGGGGTTCCTCAGGCAAGGGCTGGGATGGCTGGGGGGAGGCTAGCGGGGAGCGGCGCTCTGTCCCGCCAGGTCCTCCCTCGTGGTCTCCCCACATCCGGCCCCGCTCCTCGACAGGGTTCGAGGCAGTGGCAGCTACTGGTTAACGCGGACCAGATGCAGCCCTTTCCCTGGACACGCTCAGCGGCCTTCCTCCTCGGAGGCCTGTGGGATATTTGAGACTCTGTGGAGTTTGGCTTTGGAGCCTGGAGTGGAAACCACAGCCCCATTACGCGGGCACATCTGATCTCCCTGGGAGGAGAGAGACGACTGGCCTCAGACAAGGAGAGACAAGCTGGAGGCCGCTGGCTCTGTGGGGAACAGTTTTGCCTCCCCATGGAGGACAGGGTCTGGGAGCCCCAGGGAGGGTGAACCCAGCATGCTTAGCCAGAATGGAGGCCTGATCTTGGAGGTGCTCGGCTCCCTAATCTCCGGGGTTGGCGGCAGAGGCCAGGGGCCTCCAGAGAGGAACTTGAGGTCCTGTGAGACCTGGACATCCACCGAGGAGCCATTCCAACTCTCGCCACCCCGGTCTTGAGAACGCATATACCGAAAGGTCTTATGTTTGCCAAACTCATCGTTAAAATAGAAAACTTCCATCGAAAGAGAACGACTGTCTCTCCCTCTTCCTCCCCAGGGCAGACCAAGCAAATGAGTTTGCACAAATGGGCAGGGAAGGATTCCAAAGTCACTGCCTTGTGAGACACCCCAGCTTCTATTACTTGCCCCCTTGGGTGACTTTGGGCCAATGACTTATTATCTCCAGCCTCAGATGGCCATTTTCCCAGTGAAAATAATGAGCCTCAGGGGCGCCTGGGTGGTACATTCCGTCAACTGACCGATTCTTGGTTCCGGCTTAGGGCATGATCTCAGGGTTGTGAGATCGAACCCTGCGACGGGCTGGGCACTCGGCACAGAGTCTGCTCGGGACTCTCTCTCCCTCTTATTCTGCCCCCCATTCCTCAGTGAGCCAGCTCATGCTCGCTCTCTCTTTCTCAAACAAATAAATAAATCTGAAGAAAAGAAATAATGAGCCTCACCTTGGGGATGGGGCCTCTCTGATGTGCATAGAGAGGCAAGTCAGTGTTACTCCCAAATGACATGGATTAAATCCTCCTTTCCTGTTTCTAAATAATCCAAGACCATTATAACTGCCCATCAGAACTGCGGTCGGCAGAAGTAAGCGAGACACCCCCCGGGAGTGGCCATGGTCCTGGCCAAGTTGGTCAATTGGCTGGCTCTGTGAGCATCTCTGGGCTTGAGTGATGGCTTGGGCGGGGCGGGGGGGGGCTGTCTTTGGAACTGCTTGTTCTCAGCCCTGTCATGACTCTCTGGGGCAGGAACCGGGGGCTGAGACCATCTGTGTCAGCCCTTCCGGCCTGAGCTGCTTTCTCTCCAGGAGTGAAGGCTCAGGCAGGGCAATGGGTCCCTAAGCTTCTGCTCAGCGCCCACTCGCCCGGGTACTTGGCTATTTCTGTAGGGTGTAGAACTGACTTGCTTGGTCACTCAACAACCTCAGTTTCCTCCTCTGTGAAATGGGGACACCAGTCCTGTTAGCTCCCTAAGTGGGGAGGAGTGTTATGGTGGGTAGGGAGAGTGATCTGGTTTGTTCATGTGATCCTTCCTACAGGTGTGGGGAGAGACCTCAGGCTCGGGGCATCAAGGGATGGGAATGCAAAGTGAGTTATTGCCCCCAAAGATCAACTCCTAGAAGAAGGGTATATATATATATATATATATATTTTTTTTTTAAGATATTATTTATTTATTTATTTGACAGAGAGATCGATCACAAGTAGGCAGAGAAGCAGGCAGAGGAAGAAAGGGAAGCAGGCTCCCCGCTGAGCAGAGAGCTGGACGTGGGGCTCGATCCCAGGACCCTGAGATCATGACCTGAGCCGAAGGTAGAGGTTTAACCCACTGAGCCACCCAGGCGCCCCTGAAGGCTATATTTCTAGGCATGGGATCTAGAAGTGGGGAGGGCAGGTTCCCTATAAGCTTAAGATTTGTGGAAGGAGAGACATTGGGCTTGGTAGCAGATCTTGAAATAGACATAATAAAGCCTTCTCTAGTCTCGCCAAACCCTCCAATGGGTCTCCATCCAAGTCCCCCTTCACCCTCCCTCTCATTTGTCCATGTGTTCATGCGTCCAGTCATTCTGCAAATACCCCACGAGCACCCTCTCTGTGTCTGGCAATGGGGATGCTCATTAAGGCTTGTACCGATCTCATCGAGTTCCTACGAGGATTAAATGAGGTCATATATACAGACTTTTAAAATAATGCCTGAGTATAGAGCTGAGAATAGAGCTCTACAATTCTGAGTATACATGCTGAGTACAGAGAGCCTGCCCTCATGAAGCTTTTACTTTACATGAGGGACAAAGACTTTTGCCAGTGAGTTGCACACATCAGTGCAAATGCACCTGCAACAGGCGCCAGGAAGGAAAGGGACGGGGTGGTGAGGGAGTGCCCAACAAGACCACCTCCTCCCAAAGGTCAGTACTTGCTGGGTATCTGGCAGTGACCTAAGTCCTTGATGTTGACTGACTGGCTCCTTGCTGTGTCCTGGAGGCCCTTGTCATCTCCATTTTACAGATGAGGAAACCGGGAGGAACCAAGATCTCAATTGTTCCCCCTTTTCTGTGCTGTAGGAGGGAGGCGGCTCCCCTTTCCCCCTTTTCTCAAATGAACCGAGACCTTAGTGAAAGGCAGATGTTTTTCTCAAGGTCATAGAGCTGGAATGGCTGAGTTTCCTAGTTCATCACCTCCAACCAACTCGGGACAGAGTTTTTAGTCCAGTGAAGATAAATCAGCCAGTTAGAGTTGGAAGATTGATTATACCTATGGCCCCAAAATTGTTCACCCGCCCCACGCCGTATCCCCGTGCTTTGCTCAGAAAATCTACAGTGCTCTCCTACCGGGGTAGAATGTTCTGTAGTCCTTGGCTCTGGACTCTGCCCTGTGATTTGCTGTGGCTGATGGGACGTTAGCCAAGCCCGTGCAAGTAGGGGCTTCGTGGAGCGCTCGCCTATTTCCCCTTTTGCCCGTCTCCTCCGCCACATGACTTTCCTTGAGGAAGAGAATATGGTAGAAGTGACTCCGTGCCTGTTCCAGGAGTAAGCTTAAATGGCCTAGGGCCTTCTGCTTTCTCTCTCTTTTTTGGAAGTCGGCTGCCATGGGAAGAAACTCGGGCAGACAGGACAGGGACCAGGAACTGCGCGGAAGGAGAGCGGAGGAACTCTAGCCCAGGGGCATGAGGGAGGCCCCTTGGACAATGGGGGCCAGCCGAGCTCCTGGCTGAACGCAGCCACGCCGATCCCGCGTGGAGCCAGGACTCCACGCAGCCCACCTGCAGAACCGAGAGTGGGTCTAGAGAGCGGTCATGTCAAGCGCTTGAGTTGTGGGGTATTTTTGTTAGGCGGCAGAGGTGACGGAGATGGGTGGGCTGGCAGATGCCTAGTTTCTGGGACTCTCTGGGACTTCTCACCTTTTTTGAGAGCCCTGAGCTCTATTCCCATGGTTCCCAGTCAACTGGCAAGGGCTTTTCTCCTGTTGTACTCTTGCTAGGGAAGGGGAGGGAGGGGAGTCGTGTGGTTTCCTTGCATCCCATTTTGAAGGTGTTGCCTATGACAGGCTAATGAAGCTCCTATGACACGAATGACAGTCTATGAGGTTGAACTCTGGGGTCAGTCAGACTCCCAGGATTTAAGTCCCAGCTCTTCCCATTTCTAGCTGTGAAACCTTGGGCAAGTTATGCAACCTCTCTGTGCCTCAGTCCACGTCTGTAAAATGAGTTTAATGTTTGTGCCATTCTCATCAAGTTCCTATGAGAATTAAATGAGGTGATATACACAGACTCCTCTGAAATAGTGCCTGACTCATTGTAAGCCCTCAACAAATATTATCTATTTTTTTAAAGGTTTTATTTATTTATTTGACAGAGATCACAAGTAGTTAGAGAGGCAGGCAGAGAGGGAGAGGGAAGCAGGTTCCCCACTGAGCTGAGAGCCCGATGTGGGACTCTATCCCAGGACCCTGAGATCATGACCTGAGCCGAAGGCAGTGGCTTAACCCACTGAGCCACTCAGGCGCCCCTATTATCTATTGTTTTATGACGACTATTACTGCCACCACTATTACTACTACCACCATGAGTCCCCTGGCTGCTGCTGCTGCTGCTAGGAATTCTAGGGAGTAGATTCCAGGCATTGTGAGCCAGATATTTCAGAGTTCTTGACCTGAAGATGCTCACAGTCTCACCAGCTAGAAGTAGAGCTAACACCTGAACAGGTACATTGTGATACAGAGGCAGAAAAATAAAAACGGGAAGAGGGTCAAGTCCGGGAGTGGTTTATCCTACCTGGGCATTAAGAAGGCTTCCTAAGGCAGCTAACGGTTGAACTGGGTTTTGAAGACTAGCAAAGAGTTTGCTGGCATTACCAGTTTAGGTTGATGCTTGGCTCTGTGTAAAAGCAACCAGCACCACCACCACCACAACAAAAATAACAGGAGCTTAAACAAAACAGAAGTTTATGTCTGAGCCAAGTAGAAATCTGGTGGTGGAAGACCCACTCTTGGGCTCCTCCTCCGCAGGAGGTACCCAGGCTCCTTGTAGCCTGTTTTTCCATTGTGCATAGCTTCCATCCCATACTCTCCTCCTGTTACAAGGTGGCTGCAAGAGCTCCGGCACCATGGCTCTTTAGGGACACTCCCAGATGTCTGCATTGCACTTACAAGGTATTGTCCAGGCTTCATCCCATGGCCGAACTAACTGCAAGGGAGACTGAGAACATATTCTTTATTCTGGGTGGTCTTGTGCCCAGCTAGCTAAGAAGTGAATATTCCATTACTTGGGGGGGGGGACCCACCTAGAACCTGGAGGTGTAGGTTCCCATGAGAAGGAATGGCATGTTCAGAGGTCTGTGTACATGGAACACATGGCTGGCTCTGTCTTCACCAGGCCTTCAGAGCGCCTCACTCCTTCTCTGTGGAGGCATTTATGGGTCCTATGACTTAAATTTCCGCCAGCACCCCCACCGGGCAAATACACCCGTTCCCAGCTCTCCTGCTACTCCAGAGGCTCCCTCCCAGTGATGCTTCCTGGGAGAAACTAAGATGCCCTTAGGAGCTCATGCACACTGAGGAGACGGAGCTGCTGAGTGGAGGGGCTGCAGAGAGAAGGGCCATAGCCCTCCCCAGGCCTCTGACCCAGGGCTGGGCAGACAGAACAGATGGCCGAGAGGGCCCCCAGGCCAGGGGAAGGCTATAAACAAAGGCTGAGAGGCAGCGGGGTGGGCACTTGGCGGGGGGGTGGGTGGGTGTCATCGAGGAGAGCCGTCCTGCTGGTTCTGGGTGTCTGAGGCCTGAGGACGAGAGCCCTGGTCCCTACAGATGACATCACATATGCGGGTCGTAGCAGGTCGGTACCATGGAGTCGCTGCTCTTGGAGAAGAAGGAGTCACAGAGGATGGTGTCTTGGTGCAGGTGGGAGGAAGCACAGCCCAGGCTCGAGGCTCGGAGGCAGAAGAGCAAGAGACTCAGTGGCAAAAGGTGTAGGTGTGGAAACTCTGGTTCTGCCTTTGACAGGCTGGGCGACTTGAAACCTCAGTTTCCCCATCTGTCAAGCGGTGATCCACTTCTCAAGGGCATAATGAAGGTTCTGGATGGTGGATGGGAAAGGCCTTGGCAAGAACTCAGTGCTGTGCCCACACACACGTCCCGTGGAGTCTTCCACAGGGCTCCATCCCCGGCCTGCGCTGGCACCTGGGCTTCCCAAGCCTCTGCTCCTGGCCACCTGCGCACCCCTTCCTCACCTCCCAGCCTCTCCTGTCCCCTTGGTCAGAGTTCTGGATGCAGACTCAAGCCGGGCCCGGATTCCATGGGCCTGGGATATGGGCAGAGGTGGCTGGGCAAGCAGGACAGCCGAGGGCTGGGTGAACTCAGGTAGGACTCCTTACTGACCCGTGTGCGGGGAGTTGGCAGGCAAGCAGGGTGCGAAGGGGCTCAGGGTGGCAGCTTCCGGGCCTGCAGCCTATGCCCGGCTGGGACGCATGTACCCACCCGATTCAAACAGAGTGCTTTTATACCCTCTACTACAAAGCAGAATGACAACTTGGAGGCTTCGTGATCTGGATTCCCAGTCACAGTGTCTGCTCTGTGTTAGTTAGTGGGGAGGGAGGGTATGTGTCCCATAGACAGAGGGCATCGGCCAGCCTGGAGGAAGTGGCCCTCTGCTTTGCTTCTTTAATGGAAGGTGTGGTGGGAGGGTCAGGGTCTGACTTGGTGGGTAAAATCTGGAACATACAAGAGACATCTGATTTTTTTTTTTTTTTTTTGGCTTAGTGTGGTTCCTTTGCTGGAACTGCTCCACACCCTCATTAACCACACGTTTCCAGCAGAATTTGCCACATTGATTCTCCCCAGGTGGTGAGCACCTGACCCACGCTGAGCCAGTCGGTGCCTTCTGCAGAGAATTTGGAATCAGAACCTAAAGACTTCAGGAACGGCCCACTGTCTTCACATCTGGAGGCCACGACAGGCTGGGAGCTGTTTTCCACTGCTGACCCGAGTTGCAGACAGAGCCAGCACCTGGCGGCAAGGTAGGAGGGAGGGGGCCTGGCTGGGCACCCATGGGACTCTGTGCCCTGATAGCACCCTTTCCTGAGGCCCGCTGGGTCCTGCGCTGGGATTCTAAGAGATGTTGCTGGCTCCCATCAGGAACTTCCCGGCTCCTTCCCGCAACATTTTCTTTTTCTTGCTGTAGTTAGCGTAGGTGAGCGTAGCGTAGGTGAGTTTCTCTTGCAATGAAAATAATCCCACCTGATACAAGCACAGTGAAATCTATTTTATGCGACTGCCAGTCCCTGAGCCCGCGGCTTCACCTGCATGATTTCGTTAGCTCCTTATGAGGACTGTGAGGCAGGCCTTGTTTCCAGCGAGAGATGAGAATACTGAGGCTCAGAGAGGCTAGGTGACTTGCCTAGAGGCACACAGCTGACAGGAACTTGAGTCTGGGCTGGCTGATTCTACAGGCCAGTAGACCTCTTCCTATGCACTCACCCCACCCTGCTTTTGAACGTCACTCACTGGCCTGGGAGTTCTGCTAAGCCTCCCGCTCAGCCTGTGAATCTCTGGGTTTATCCGACTCTGATCTATTCAGTAAGATTGTGCATCTCGAGAAAGAGCCCACTGATTGGGCTTTAAGTTTTCAGTACTGTGCTGGAGGTGGACTCCTGGGGGAGCCCAGGCAGAGCCCAGCCCAAACCAACCCCTAGACTGGGCTGGCTAGTAGAGGAGGCTGATACCATATTCTGCCACAGCTCTGAGGCCTGCCTGCGAGACATGGGGCTGGGCGGTCTGGGGCAGCAATGGTCCACCCCCAGACCCCAAGCCTAAGCCAGCCCCTCTGGGAGACCTTTCAGGACCCAGGTGGCCGTGACCTTTCCTCTGTTCTCCCCCACATTCACATTGCCATGGTCCCATCTTAGGACCCAGGAGTCCACTGAACAGCCATGAAGGACAAAGCTGACACCTGGGATAGGCTTGGCTCCCCTCCTCCCCAGAAATGGGCAGTTGACTTTAGAGGGTCAGATATAGAGAGAAGACCCAACACGGGCTGGGTCATGGGAAGATATGGGTCCCAAGAGAGATAGCAGGGGGCTTAGCATCTCCAGGAGGCTCTGGGAAGACTCTCAGGTCCAGGCCTAGCTGTGTGCAGACTGGTAGGCTCCCCAGAGACAGAGACAAGCTGTCCCGGCCCTTTGAAAATCTTCTAAAGTTCACTCATTTGAATTCTATGAATGTACAGTTTTCAGAAGAAATGGAGTCATACTGCATGACGTATACAATTTGTTTTTCCACTAAATAGATTGTGGATGTTCTTCCAAATGAACAGAGGTTTGAGTCATTCTTGTTAACAGTTGCCTAGCAGTCTACAGACTGGACAGCTTAAAGAAAACTTAAGACTGGTTTCATTGTGAATGTAGATATAAGAATTCTAAATAAAATATTAGCCAAAGCCTAATCTATCATGACAATAAATGAAAAGAATTCTTCATAATCCGATAGGAGCTTGTTTCAGGAATGCAAGGATGGCCAATATTGGGAATCCACCAACAGGGCCCATTATACTGACAGACAGTCCAGGGAAACCGTGTAATTCTCTCAATAGACAGTAGAAGAGGTTTGCATGCTGATGGGCAGCCCTTTCTGGTGAAGTCAGAAGGAATCCGAAAGATGGGTTGAATATGTCCCAAACACAACAGCAAACAGAGGGGGATATATACTAAAGACATTCTCGTTAAAGTCCAGAGCACCGTTGTCCCAACTAGAGGCCCAGGAGAGTGATCATGAGTCGGGCAGTGGTGGGGAGAAGCTGGTGCCCAGAGGCCTCTGGGGAAGGTCCACTCTCTGGAGACCCTCCTGCCGGAGGTAAATTTACCCGGAAGCTAAAGAAATCAGCCTTAGGGCTCCTTACTTCAAAGTCTCTGTAACCAAGTCTCCATTCATAATTTAGTATTCTTGGTCTTACAGTCCTTTAATTGTACGTGGCTCAGGCCCCCACACCCGGACCCTTCTCTGACTCTAGTTCAGAATGCCCCTCCCCCTGATTTTCATCCTGGCACCACCTTGAATCCCCAGCAGCCAGCCTGGGCCTGGCCGGGTGTGCAGAGCAGACTGTGGACTGAATGAATGAGGAAAGCAGAGGAATTTGTCCACTCCCAGGTTGCTCTGTGATCACTGGCAGAGCCAAGACCAGAGCTTGGGTCTCTCCCTGCCTTGTGGGGGGTCCTGCCCACGTCACCAGGCAATTGCTTGGCTTTGTTTTGCCCCATGATGTCTAGGAGATGCTAAAAGCATAAAAAAGGTTGAGTTGCAAGCTTTGGTGATTGGAAGGACACCCATAGGAGGAGAGATACCCAGGCTGCCCTGTACGTGGGGCTGCCAGCCGTGGAGACAGAGAGGTGGTGGTCTTGGCACTGGTTCTGGACCTTCCACCTGCAACCTCTTAGGGTCCCTGAAGTCAAGAGGCCTGGGAGCCACCTCCCGACACGCCCGCTTACCTCAGTCTTCTCCTTTGGAACTTTAAGAGCATGTTGAGTTTCTGACTCTGCTGGGGCAGGCTTGAGGCAGCAGGGACAGGGAGGACAGGGGACAAACATGGCCCTGTGCCTTCCTCTCTGAGGCTGTATTTTGTGTGTGTGTGTGTGTGTGTGTTTTAAGATTTTTATTTATTTATTTGACAGGTCACAAGTAGGCAGAGAGAGAAGGGGGGGAAGCAGGCTCCCCGCAGAGCAGAGAGCCCGATGCGGGGCTCGATCCCAGGACCCTGGGACCATGAACTGAGCCGAAGGCAGAGGCTTTAACCCACTGAGCCACCCAGGCGCCCCGAGGCTGTATTGTGTTAAGTGAAAAGAGCAACTTGGACAACAAGGGGATCCCGTTTTTGTAAAAAATAAATATGTATTTATAGGTGTGTATTCACATGGGCAAACATCTAGAAAGATACTTACGGAAAAGTTAACAAAAGTGATATCCAGGTAATGGCATCCTAGTGGGTTTATTTTTTTTTTTCCTTTCAGCTTTTCTGTGTTTTCTAATTTTTCTATAATGATTATGTATTACTGTGGAGGGGCAGCACAGAGCAGCGTTCAGGAGTCAGAATGGGGGGCGGGCGCCCGGATAGCTCAATCAGTTAAGCATCCGACTCTTGGTGTCCACTCTGGTCATGATCTCCGGGTCCTGGGATCGAGCCCCACATCGGGCTCCCCTCTCAGCATGGAGTCAGCCTGATGATTCTCTTCCTCTGCCCCGCCTGCCAACTCACTTGTCCTCTTTCTCAAATAAATATATAATTCGTTTTGAAAAAGTAAAAAAAATGTCAGAATGGGGTTAGCATCCTAGCCCTCCTTCATTCTAGCTATGCATGTGCACATATGTGCACAAGTGTGTGCCTGCACCCCTCTGAGCTTCAGGTTATTTATTTGCAAAAAGGAAGTGCAGGTGACCTTGACATGCTGCAGGCACTGCATGGGGAATCCTGCCTGGCCCCACCCAGGAATCAGATTTCATAGAACCTGTCATGGGGCGAATCCACTTGAGAAGCATTGGATTCTGGGTGGGACAGGGAAGCTATAATGAACATTATTGAGACAATGGGGCACATTTGCCTATGGACAGTACATCAGATAAAAGTATGAAAATGTTAAATGTCCTGAGTGTCATCACTCTGCAGGGATTGTGTAGGAAGATGGCCTCCTTCTTAAGAAATAGTTGCTGGGGGGCTCCTGAGAGGCTCAGTCGGTGAAGTGTCTGTCTTTGGCTCTGGTCATGATATGCAGGGTCCTGGGATCGAGCCCCGCGTTGGGCTCCCTGCTCACCTGGGAGCCTGCCTGTCCCTCTCTCTCTGATGCTCTCCCCACTCCTCACTTTCTCTCTCTCACTCTCTTAAATTGAATAAAATCTTAAAAAGAAATAGTTGCTGAAATACTTGGGGGAAAATACCATGACGTTGGCAACTTAATTCTCCGATGGCTCAGAGATAAAATAAATGTAGCAAAAATTAAAATAAATTAAGTTAAATGAACTAAAGTAAATGCACACGGCAGATCTTCATAATCACAAGCCACGGCTCCATCCAGCCTAGAACTGCCTCTGCCCTGCCTCCTCCCAAAAAGGCCCCTTTTCTTACCAATCTCTCCCCTGAGGCCCCTTTTCCAGAGGAGGTGACCCCAGAGAAGGATCTGCAAGGATAACAGGTCCGACCGTGGCCTTCTCCTAAAATTCAAGGCTTCCCCCAGACTCATGCTCTAAAAGGCCCCATCCCACCTCCATCCTCATTTGTCACACAGATATGCCACAGGCTGTCCTCTTTCTTGCAATTTGCTCCCACACTTCCCTTGGGATCCCTAGAATGCCATCCTTCCCTGTCTTACTACCTAAGTCCCGATTACCCTTCAAAGAAAGCCCAGGGATGTGTTCAGAGACCTCCCTCTCTCCCAGCTTAACGAAGAAGCACCCTTTCTTGGAATGACCGTTTTGCTGTTACTCTAGTCTGGGATGCCTCCGTCATCCTGTTGCCTCCGTGAGCCTGGGAGCTCCAATGTGCACGGATGGGGTATCCCGAGGATGTCTTGAGTGCCTGAGCCCTGAGACACTCTACACATGTTTGTTGACATGGATTTGCTACCATTTTGGAGACTAAATACATGTTGATATATATAGATAGACTAGAATGCTGTGTAGGTGCCAGAAGAATGACACAGATCAGTATGGAACAATCTGAGACAGAACAGTACATGAAAGAAGCAAAGTGTACCACCGTGAATGTGGAAAGCTACTATTTGTGTAAGAACAAAAAAAGTGTAAAGAAGATACTAGCAAAGGCTGCCTCAGGGAGCGGGGCTGGGGAGACAGGGATTGGGTATGAAGTTTCACATTTGTGCCGTGTGTATGTGAATTTCTTTTCTTTTCTTTTTTTTTTTTTAAAGATTTTATTTATTTATTTGACAGAGAGAAATCACAAGTAGTCGGAGAGGCAGGCAGAGAGAGAGAGAGGAGGAAGCAGGCTCCCCGCTGAGCAGAGAGCCTGATGCGGGACTCGATCCCAGGACCCTGAGATCATGACCTGAGCCGAAGGCAGCGGCTTAACCCACTGAGCCACCCAGGCGCCCATGTATGTGAATTTCTGAACAAATTTTACGATTTCTGATAGAGCTCCCACTCTTCAGGGGAGGTTGAGGAAGCCCCAGGAATTGGGTGCTAAGAGAAGAGGGGAGAAGCAGGGGAGCATCCTCCTAGGTGGAGAAGCCTGGGCGGCCTGCCTGTGGCTCTTGCTTAAGGTTCCTGACACTGAGCCCCTGGCAATGGAGGGGCGCAGCAGCTTCCCAGAATCCTCAGCGCCATGGGAGTCTCCCGCTTCCATGATGTCCCATCCTCTGGGCCTGCAGCAACTCATGCCACCCACTTGTGCACCTCTGCCAGACTCGCATCCTTGCGGGAGATGCCCTGCCTCCACTTCCACATGCTAAGTCCTGTTTGGCTTTCATGGTCCCCCTTAATTCTTACTCTGCCCCTGTGTTCTGTTGACCCCCTGTCAGAGGCCTCCCTCATGCCCTCTTGCTGCCTTGGCCCTCAGTGTTTGCCATGAAGTCCTTAGAGCTGAGTGGGCCCAACCATCAGAGTAGAAGGTGGGAAGGGCATCTAGAAAATTTTGGCTCTGCTGGCCTTTCTCAGACCCAAGGCCTCCTGCTGCCCAAGCCCTTTGCTTTCTCCTGGTGTTGGGACAAAGGACTGCCTGCTTCAAGCCTACACTCCCCTTTCACTACCCAAGGAGCGGTGGGAATGCTGTGCCTCCTGGAACCCCTTTGCAAGGGGAAAGGACTAGAATATGTGTAACAAGAAGCACGTGTTAAAGAAAATTATTTTTGACACTGGCTGAAATGGTTAAAACAGTGCGTAAGGAAGATTATATTCAGAAATATTGAGATAGGTAAAGAGACCATCACAACAGGGAGAGAGATTGGGCTCCACTCTGGACACAGCAAGGACAGCTGGGATTTCTGGCAACAAGTAGAATAAGGGGGCAGTGGCTGGAACATCACTAAGAGCTGACATCAAGGGTGTGGGGCTTCTTCCTAAACCGACTTACCAGGATTCTTGCTGAAGGCAGGAAAGGATGTTCAGATATCCAGGGTAGAGGGATTCTTGCTAACACTGGGCTGAGTGGGCCAAAGACAAGGCCCAAGGTGGAGGCCTAGTCGAGAAAGAGGCTCCGAGGAGCCTGTCTGAAGTTTGGTCAAGGAGACACTCTTTGTCACATGTTATAGGATCTTGGGAAAATCCCCCTTTTTACAGGGAAGGAAATGGAGGCTCAGAGAAGTAGCCCTTTGCCCAAGGCCTGCTTTAGTCCACCTTCCCCTCCAAAGGCTCAACCCCAAGGCTCCTGCTGCCTTTGCCCCTCGTCCACAAGCCACGGGGGGAAAAAGGCTCTGGGCTCCAGGCCTGACGTTGCCACTGACTCATTGCCATGTGACCCTGTGCAAATCCAGCCCATCTCTGGGCCTTTCAGGATGACCCAAGAACAAAGCCACTAGAGTCTTCTGGCCAAGCCATGGGAGCTGGTGAGAGGGGAGCCGGGTGGTCCAGGCCTGGGATGGGCAAGGCAATAATTAGCTGAGCGCTCTTCTGGAATGTTAAGTACCCAGCCCTGGAATGCAACTCCTGCTGGCTACAAATACCACCCCCCTCCCCATCAGACAGGCCCTGCAGGGAAGATAAAAATCAGGGTGTGCAGACACTGGGGACCCTGTCTCAGGAATCCCTCAAGCAAGGCAGCTCAGCTCTCTGACCTCTCCCAGGATCGCCCTCCATTTGGAGCTCCCTCCCTCCGAGGACTTTGCTGAGTGTGGCTCTGCCTCCTGGGGTCCAGGTCCTTGTGTCCTCCCCTCTCCATTGGTATGGGCTAGGTTTCGTGACTGCCTCCAGCAAACAGAATGCAGCAAAAGTGATGGAATGTCACTGCTGATATTAGGTTACAAAAAAGACCATGGCTTTCATTCGGGGCATCCTTCTGCTCTCTCTGAATGAAGCCAGCTTCCACGTTGTGAGCTGCCCAGCAGAGAGGCCCAGAGGACAAGGACCTGAGCGGGAGGCCAGCAGCCCGAGAGGCCGGCAAAATCAGTGAAGGAGCAGGCTTTGCAGTCTGGCAACCCGTGAGGCACGAGATCCTGCCGACGAGCAAATACAGCGCACGTGAAGCCAGTGCTTGCAGCGTGCCTGGCCCATTCCCATCATCTTTTCCCCTGCACCCCTGGGGAACCAGCCCATTTCATAGACATGGGAAGTGAGACCCAGGAGGTTCTGTGACTTGCCCAAGGTCATATGGCTGGAGGATGTAGTCCAAGTCCAGCTTCTCCAGCCACGACCCCCTTGGAAAATAGGGGCATCCTACCTTGGACTTGACAAGGTATTTAACTGTCTCCTTCTTCTGGAGCTTCAAACTCAGGTAGATGTTATGACTCTAATGGCCAGATGAGGAAACTGAGGCCCGGGGGAGATTGACTTGTTTAAAGTCATACAGAATATTAGTTGCAAAGCTACAGTTGGAACCCAAGGTCCTGAGTTAGAGCTCGGGATCTTTTTTTTCTTTAATTTTTTTTTTTTTTTAAATTTGACAGACAGAGATTACAAGTAGGCAGAGAGGCAGGCAGAGAGAGAGAGAGAGGAGGAAGCAGGCTCCCCGCAGAGCAGAGAGCCCGATGCAGGACTCGATCCCAGGACCCTGGGACCATGACCTGAGCCGAAGGCAGAGGGTTTAACCTACTGAGCCACCCAGGCGCCCCTTGGGATCTTTTTTTTTAGAAGATTTTATTTATTTACTTGAGAGAGAGAGAGAGAGAGAGAGAGAGAGGATGAGCGGTGGGGAGGGGCAGAAGGAGAGAGAAGCAGACTCCCTGCTGAGCAGGGAGCCCGGCTCAGGCTCAATCTCAGGCCTGGAGATCACAACATGAGCTGAAGGCAGACACTTAACTGCCTGAGCTACCTAGGTACCCCAGGATCTTTCTATACCACACAGCAGGCTGCCTTTCTCCCCTCTCTCCACCAAGTCCTGTTCAGATAGAATCCCATGGAACTGGAATCAAAAGACAGACTTCAATGATTCTCAGCCTGATTTCCTCAGGACTCAGGGGTAAATGTCCTTTAGGAGAGCACCTTTGCCATCTAAGTTTGGGGCCCGAGACCTTGAGCCTGGGTTCAGACCCTACAGAAGCTTGAATGATCTTGGGGTCAAGAGAGGGAGTTCATCCTCAGATACTGCCGGGGGGCACGGTCTGACTGTTTTCAGATGTCCCACATGGAGAAGCCAGGACAAGATGGGCAAAGGTGCTCTCCCATGGGGTGGGACATGACAAATTTAGTGCCCCACTATCTCCACTCTAGTCAGGACCTGAGACTGCCAGATTTGGGGGGCTTGGACCATGGCAGAAAGATGGACAACAGAACATTCTAGAACACTCACCAGATTCAGATCCAAACTCAGAGGTGCCCTGAGAACCCCCATTCTGCTCCTCAGCTTATAGAGAGCCCGTGTATGGGCAAGACTGCATGGTGCCCCCGGGGGCCTTACTGAAGGCCAGGACACTCAGGGGAGACTATCATGACTCCACTTGCACTTCCTGTCACCAGAACGCTCTGCACTGAGAGCCTCTCCCTAAGAAGAAAGCTCCATTCCCTGCCTCAAGGCCCAGGCCCCACTCCCAGCAGTCAGCCTGGGGAGATCATGGACTGTCCTAGCTGGGAAGCACCTCAAGAACCATCCAGCTCACCTTGAGCTCCCAGGGCCAACCTTGCCCATTTACTCCTGAAGACTCAGAGGCCCGGAGGTGGGGGGCGAGACTTCACTTGCCTAAAGTCACAGAGCCTCATCTACTCTCTGTTCAGTATACGGGGCCCTCGGCTAGGCTTCTCAAACTTCAGCTTGTATCAGAATCTTCTGGAGGGCTTGTGAAAACACAGAGAGCTGGGCCCTCCCTCCAAGTTTCTGATTCTGTAGGCCTGGGTGGGGCCTGGGATTCTGTATTTCTGACAAGTTCCATGTGGTGCCAGTGTCGGTGGTGGAGGACCACACTTTGAGAACCAGTGTTCTAGACTGTCTGCCAAACTGCTCTCCAGATGGTGCCCCAGAGCTTGGACCCAGGGCCATTTGCAGAGTCCCCAAGTGCCTGTCTAGGCTCCATCTCCTCCGAGGGAGCGGGGTGTGGCTGAAAGGTGGCCTGTCTCGTTCATCTTTGGAACGATTCGCCAAGCAAGCTTCCGTCTTTGTTGATCTGCAAAACCCGCAGGTAGAAATGACACACCCCAATGTATAAGAAAACATTTTTGAAAACAAGAATCCTTTTATTATAACCATATGAAAAGTATTTTACATTGTCTAGGTAAATCGAGTATTACATGCAAGATTTGCATGTAATGCAAGGATGTCAATAGGAAACGAAATGGTTATCTTCATTGTGATGTTTTCTGTTTCTATGCTTCACCACTAGGGGTGGTTTTATCTTTCATTGTGCTTTGTCTTTTTTGGCACTAAAGCTTCTATCTGTAAGAGCTGATGCTTTCTGAAGTGGATATTGGCAGATCTATGGATATAGTTTTTTATGGGGATATGGATTTGGATACAGAGACAGCAGCAGGCGCCAGCAGAGATGCAGATGTAGAAGTGAGGTTCTTAAGGAGAAAGGGCGTGCTCCTTCCCTCCCTTTCCCCGTGCCCAGGATGTGGCTATAGTACCAGGAGCCAACCTGGACACATCAGGACAGCAGACAGCCAGGTAGGAGGGGCCTGGGGCCTGGGTACCTGGACACCCTCCCGGAGTAGGACCACTGTTCCTGTCCTGGACAATCTACTCCTGGGTCATCATGGGAGAGAGATGTAAACTGCACTCTGACACAGCTCTGACCCATACATCATGCTCCCATGTTCTCCAGCAGACAACAAGCTCCTTGAGGATCAGGACAAAGCCTCTGTCTTTCTCACCACAGCTCCCAGAACATAGTCTAGCAAGTTTCAGTTCTGGTTCTGCCCTCCACTGGCAGGCGGCCTGGGGCAAATGACCTCCCCGGCTATTTCCTCTTCTATAAAATAAGACTAAGAAACAGTTTCACCAGATTGTCATCAAGCTTAGTGAGATACTGTGTGTAAAACACTTCGTTAGCCCTATGCTGGCACATAACATAATGGGAGCAAATCAATAATGGTGGTTATTATCGGCTATTAATGTTCAGAAATCTGATCCTGTCCCCACCCACCCTGCTTTACACCATTGTTCCCCATTTCCCTTAAGATAAAGTCTAAATTCCCTACCATGACTCATAAGAACCCTCTATGCCCACCTCCCCAGTCTCATCACTCATGCTTGAGACAACACAGCGGGATAGGGTTGCTCTGACTCCCATCTTCCCCAGGGAGCTGTCCTAAGGTCAGAGGGAAAGGTAAGCAATGTGCTAAACCCAAATGACTGTTGAAAATCTTTTAACCTGCCCAAAGCTACAGTACCTAGACCTAGCACCTCTCAGGAAGTCCAAAATAATTTTCCTCCAGTGTAGAAACATGTGGCACTATCTTCAGTGGGGTACCAAAGTAGCTGCTTTGTGTCCAGGGGCCTCACTGGGCCAAAAATGCATGTCTTTAATCCGTGAAAAGCACATTCAAAACGAAATGTTCATGTGATGCTTCTCTACTGTACATCCAGTCCCATAACATGCACCATCCTGCCTCTGAGCCTTTGCACATGCTGTTTGTTCCTTCCACCTCCAATACCTTTCCTGCCTCCCCCTCCGCTTGTCCTGGCCAATCCTTAATCTTCTAACAGGGCTCTGTGCAGGTGCCACTTCCTGGAGGAGATGCTCCCTAAACTGCCCCCGGGGCCCCCCACCCCCAACATGTCTGGCAGGCACATTTCCCTAAAACTCATTTGTGCTATCCAGCAGGCCTCCCACTGTCTATCACTGTAGGCCGTTGGTTGGACTTTCCACCAAGTCCTTCCTTCTCTTATTCAGTGCTCAGACCCCAGCACCTGGAACAGAATTAGGTGCCCAGAGGTGCCCCAGTAAACGCCTCCCAAGAACCGACCCACGAGTGAACACTCGCAAAGGTCAGGAATGCCTTTACTTCCATCATCTGGCATCCTGGGGAGGGCAGGAAGGGGACAGGGGCCACTGTGGGGGCCTCTCTTTCCCCATCATCCTCCCAGACCCTTTCCCTGCCCAACAGGGCGCCACTGGCCTGTCCCACACCCTCTCTGCCGCCTGCCCAGTGACCTAATTATTGTTTTTTCTTCCAGCCCCGCGGAGGGGAAAACAGAAATTCCTGGTGGATGACACAGGCCCGGCGGCCGCCTGAGAGCCGAGCACGGGACCGGCTGGGCCGGCTTCGCCCGCCCTGAACCCGCCGCCCGCCCCGCCATTAGGGCCGCGGGAACCCGTCATCAGGCTAAGTACAGAGCGGGCGGCGGGGCGGGCGGCCGGGAAATTGCCGGTTCCCGCTGACCCGCGGGGCCTGCGGGCGCCCCGAGTCTGGGGGCTCGGGGCGGGCGGGCCGGGGGCTGGGGGCACCTCGGGGGTTCGGGGGGGGGTGCCCACGAGCGACCGGTGGCCGGTTCTCCTGTCCTGCTAAGGGGCGAGTGGGGGTGGGGGTAGGAGTAGAGGGTGCGGGGGTGGGGGTGGGGGGCGGTGCCAGGCCGGGGCGGGGGCAGGGGCGGGGCGGGAGGAATTCGGAGCCGCTCGGCCCAGGGTGTGGCTTGCGAGGCTCGAGGCCAGAGCCTGGTGGCCGCGCAGCGACAGCCCCCTGTTAGGGCTCTGGGGGCCTTTGGCGTCTCTTTTCTGCCCCCCCCCCCCGACTCTTAGAAAGAGCACTGGGCCTGGAGCCAGACCGCCAAGGGGTCGAAGGCCTTAATCCCAACGGACTGCTTCATGGGCCACTCACTCTCCATGGGTCTTTGATGCTGGAGGGAGCCCCAGTTCCTCCATCCATGAAATGGGTTAACAAAAGCTATGGAAGAAATGAGAGGTGCATGGGTCTGCCCTCTCCTCCTTGCCCAGCAGATAATAGATGCTCCATTTTCTTCCACTTATTGGGGAAAAAGGCACTCAGTCATGCATGCCTTCCATCAGCAAATATTGATGGCACAACTACTGTGTGTCAGGTACTGTGTGAGGCCTTGGGGTGATGGTGATAAATAAGACAGTAAAATCTTACACCGGACAAGAGTGCTTCAGAAGGTGATTGGTGTTACGGTCTAAAGGGAAAAGGTATTGTGGGGGATGGGTTCTATTTTAGAATCAGTGGTCCTAGAAGAAAGGTCTGCAGGGAGAAATGCCCTTTGACATGAGACCTGAGTGAGGTGTGGCAGTGAGCAAGGCCATTTTCTAGGCATAGCCTTTTTGTTTTAAGCAAACAGGTGCAGAGGCCTGGCTCCCCCTCCCCATCCCTTGTCCGTGGAAATAGATTCTCAGGCTCCTGGGCTCCTGGACACAAGATTGCTCCTTTCCTCCACCAGTCCACAGGAAGGAAGCCTGAAGACCCTCTCTCCAGTTCGACAGACCTGGGTTTCAAAGATTTTTTAAAAAATTTTATTTATTTGACAGAGATCACAAGTAGGCAGAGAGGCAGGCAGAGAGAGAGGGGGAAAGCAGGCTGCCCACCGAGCAGAGAGCCCTACGCAAGGCTTGATCCCAGGACCCGAGATCATGACTCAAGCCAAAGGCAGAGGCCCAACCCACTGAGCCACCCAGGTGCCTCCAGACATGGGTTTTAATTACCCTGTTACCCACTGGCTGTGTGACCTTGCACGAGTCACCTGATCTTCCTGAGTGGTCATTGTTGCAATAATGGCATGTTCCTTATAGAGCTGTGTGAGGCTTCAATGAAGTGACACTTGACGTTTGTAAGCCCAGGATGCGTGGCCAAGTGAGTGGTCTGTGGGATCCCTGGGAAGACCTCAGTTTCTTCATCTGAAAATTGGGTTCTCTTTGTGACTTGGAGTGAAAAGTGGACTTACCTTGGCCCCGTCTTGTGTAATGGGGAGACAAGTGATAGAGCAGTGAGCAGCTTGGACAAACTCTGGGAGATGGTTCCTAGGAAGCGGTCTGATGTAGGTAACCTTCTGGAACTCAGAGCCCTGTTTCGATAAAGGGAAGCAATAGAACACAGCTCCTCACCCACCTGCCTGGACTGTCCATGCCTCAGCCAGGCACTCAGTGAGGTCCAGAGAGGAAATATCCAGCAAGTGCAGGTCAGGGCAAAGCTGTAATCTTGGCCAAGTTCATAGGTCATATTTTCCTCTTCTTCCCTCAGTTCCATCTCTCTGCCTCCCTCCATGAACTTGCTCTTCCTGGGGAAAAGGACAGGAGCTCAGTCCCTTCGCTCACGCCTGAGCGGGGATTTCAGTCCCCAGAGATAGTTCTGCCACACTCCCTCATTTGACACATGGGGCATCTGAAGCCCAGAGAGGGCAGGACTTTGCCAAAGACACACAGCAGTCCCAGTACATGAGAATTCATGGCAGCAGACCTCTGATCCAGGGCTATTACTTCATTTACTTTATGGCCAACTTCCACCGATTTTGTAGTAGGAAGCAACCGAGGCCCAGAGCCATAATGTGAATTGGCAAAGGCTTCCCAGGCCAGCGGGTAGCAGTGGGGAATGAAGAATGTGTTCTAAGCAAGGGTAGGTAGGGATGGGGGAGCTGGGACCTTTCTGGATCCCACGTATTCCTCCCAGCCCCACCTGCTTTAAAGATCTCTGAGCCCCCAAGGAAAAAGGCATTTGGGGAAATCCGTGGCCATTATCTCCTCCTCCTCACTCAAGAATAGAAAAATTCCCCTTATGCTGACAGGGCAGCCTGGAAGGTGCCAGGATGCTTGTTGTGGCCCCTGTTTGTCTGGGTCCCATGAGAACCTGCTGTGATGGCTGAGCTGTGGCCGGGCCTGGAGGCCACCATGGTCAGACTTGTACTGCCTCACCCCACTCAAGGACTCTAGACCAATGCCCTGTTGGGAGCCTTATCTCAGAACTTGAACATCAGCCTCTGCGACTGCAAACACAATATCCTCTCGGCCTGCGATTTTTGCCAGTAGCTGCTCCAAGGGGTTGCTGTTCATTCATTCATTCATTCATTCACTCATTCATTTGCCCATTCGTTCACTCATTCATTCAACAAGTATTCCCACAGAGCCTCTCAGGCGCCAGGC